>NC_139008.1:75668097-76868097 GCF_964374135.1 Grampus griseus | reverse complement strand
TTGCTTCCATGTCCTGGCTATTGTAAATAGAGCTACAATGAACATTGTGGTACATGACTCTTTTTGAATTATGGTTTTCTCAGGGTATATGCCCAGTAGTGGGATTGCTGTGTTGTATGGTAGTTCTATTTTTAGTTTTTTAAGGAACCTCCATACTGTTCTCCATAGTGGCTGTAACAGTTTACATTTCCACCAACAGTGCAGGAGGGTTCCCTTTTCTCCACACCCTCTCCAGCATTTATTGTTTGTAGATTTTTTGATGATGGCCATTCTGACCAGCGTGAGGTGATACCTCATTGTAGTTTTGATTTGCATTTCTCTAATGATTAGTGATGTTGAGCATCCTTTCATGTGTTTGTTGGTAATCTGTATATCTTCTTTGGAGAAATGTCTATTTAGGTCTTCTGCCCATTTTTGGATTGCGTTGTTTGTTTTTTTGATGTTGAGCTGCATGAGCTGCTTGTATATTTTGGAGATTAATCCTTTGTCAGTTGCTTTGTTTGCAAATATTTTCTCCCATTCTGAGGGTTGTCTTTTCTTCTTATTTATGGTTTCCTTTGCTGTGCAAAAGCTTGTAAGTTTCATTCAAGTGGGTGTTTATAGCCAAGGAGCAGATAGGGGTCAGTGGATGGAAAATTACTAAGAGGAAACATCAGGGAAAAAGGGGATTCTGGCTAAATTGACCTGACAGGATTCTTGGCTGAATATCAGAGGGACTCCTCCAGAATGATTGTCTTTTCCAAAGCGGGTCCTTAGTTGGGCATGAAGAAGGGAGTCAGAGGAATACTGCTGCTAATAATACCACTAATAATCATGACATGTTCTACATTTAGTGTGTGTGGCCTGGAGACCCTTTAACACCTGCCCCCATTACCTCTCTCACCTCACCTCCTCTTCCTCTCCCTTTCAGTAGCCCTACTTCACACTGGCCCAACACGTTCCCACCTCAGGGCCTTTGCACTTGCTGTTCCCTCTGCCTGGAATGCTTTTCCCACCGATGGTCACATGGCAACTCCTCCTTATCATTCAAGTCTCAGTTTCAATGTCACCTCCACAGAGAAGCTCTCCCTGACCACCTCAGCTAAAGTAAACCCACCTCATGGTCATTCTCTTTCCCACTGACCTGCTTCATTTTTTCCTAGCAACTTTCACCACCTGAAATTATCCTGTTGACTTGCTACTGTTCACTGTGTATCCCTTCCCTCTACAAGATGGTCAGCTCTACACAAGCTGGGATTTTTGCCTGGTTTGTTCACTGCTGTATCCCTAGAGCCTAAAATGGTACCTCGCATCACTGAGTGAATGAATGAGGTCAATCTTATTAAAAACCTGACCATGTAGGTATTATTATTCCCTTTTTTTTTTTTTTTTTTTTTGCGGTATGCGGACCTCTCACTGTTGTGGCCTCTCCCGTTGTGGAGCACAGGCTCCGGACTCGCAGGCTCAGCGGCCGTGGCTCACGGGCCCAGCTGCTCCGCGGCATGTGGGATCTTCCCGGACTGGGGCACGAACCCACGTCCCCTGCATCGGCAGGCAGACTCTCAACCACTGCACCACCAGGGAAGCCCTATTATTCCCTTTTTACTGACAAGGAAACTGAGGTGAAGTTCCTTGTGTAAATTTACACAGCTGTGTAAGGGATACCCACCCTTTGGCCTCCCTCCAAAGAAAAATAATAATAACTAATTGTAACGGCTCCCACCTTAGTATAGTCTTACATCGAGCTGAAGTCTTCCTCCCAGTTTTTAAAAAAATGAGCAGCTAACATTCACTGGACCTCTACTGTGTGCCAGCCATTTTCTCAATGAATCCTCAGTGAAATAGGAACTGGTTATCCTCATTGCAGAGATGAGGAAATTGAAGCTCAGAGAGGTTAAGTAACATGTCCAAGGTCTCATGGCTTGAAAATTAAGAAGCTGGGATTAAAATGCAGGTCTAGTTCTTAACCAGTATATTCTAGTACCTCCACCCCACTGGACCTAGCCCATTCATTCATTTTTTTAATTCACTTATCCTGTCTTCTTCCTATATGTAATGAGTGAATGAAGCCAGGGTTCACCGTAAAAGAGAGTGGATGAAAATCCGTATTACAGAGTCTCCCTGATAATGATGACATGACGAGATCCTCATTGTTTTCAACCTCACATTGTTACTGTTGAAGGACTCATACCAGGAGGAGAAGTATCAGTTTAGCTATTGTCTTGATGCTCTCCTGGGCTTGAATTATTAATACTATCCCTGAGCAGTTGTTTCTTTGCGAGGATCTTTGTAAGCCTTTCATCTTTGTGTGCAAGGACTAGTTCAGCTAAAACCAGATAGAACCTGCACTCCAACTCAACCGGATGAATTAGAATACCCTAGATTATGCTGCAGTACGTACGAACACACAGTCTCATGACTTTATACGTCAAAGTTTATTTCTGACTCATGTGATTCCCACTGAGGATCCAGTAACAACCCCGCACAGCTCTCTTCCAAGTGGTGACTCAAGAATCCAGTAGCTCCATCCTCTGAGCATGAGACCTCCATTCCTGCAGCTACAGACCCTCAGTAGATATTGCATGAAAAAGATCAGAGATGTGAAGACACTTGGCCTAAGGATGCCCAGCCAGAATTAGAAAGTAGGTCTCTAGACTATCCACACATCCATTTTACCTCAATATGAATCTCTACTGAGACTAAAATGCTATCTGAAAAAGAACTATTGTTAAGTCACCCAAATGACTCTTTCTGAATGTATACTGGGCATTAACCAGCAAAACTGGCTATTGTCAGAATGACCACTCACAGGGCCATCATTCTGACGTTAGCCAGAGTGGTACCCAATCCAGCATCCAGAGTAACACACTTAGTTACTCTCAGCCACCCAGCCACCTCAGCCAAGCTCTCAGAGACACGCTTCTCCCCATCCTGTCAGGCTCAGGGGCAAGAGGACAGGTTTGTGGCTCAGCAGAGCCTGTGGACACTGCCCTTGCCTAACATCTCCTATGCTCCTTGTTTTTTTTGTTGTTGTTGTTGTTTGTTTGCTTTTCCTTGCGGTACGCGGGCCTCTCACTGTCGCGGCCCCTCCCGCTGCGGAGCACAGGCTCCGGATGCACAGGCCCAGTGGCCACGGCTCACGGGCCCAGCCGCTCCACGGCATGTGGGATCCTCCCGGACTGGGGCACGAACCCGCGTCCCCCGCATCGGCAGGTGGACCCTCAACCACTGCACCACCAGGGAAGCCCATGCTCCTTGTTTTTTATTCAAAACACTGCTCTCTGCAGCGGGGATGGACTGATGCCGTTCATCACCGTTAAGACTGACAGTCCCTTCCTCAGCTCCGCATGCCCTCAGCAAATAGCAGGACTTGGCGATCACTCAGGCAGGAAGGACACTGCCCCGCGTTTCTCCCCATCACCTCCTCCCTCTATAGGGATCAGAATCAAGTTCCCACCCCCATCAGAGACATTGTCCTCAGATGCGCAGGAGGTTGTAACAGCACCAGCTTCTAGAATTCCTGCTTTGGCAAAGCTCATGAGAACTTAGTTGACGTGTTAGGAAAAGGGTACCCAACCCAGAGCTTTCTGGGAAGAGTCAGGTCACCTAGGGAAGATGGTTCAAGTGAGGGCATACATTAAAAACCATAACCCAGAGCCCAGGATGCTGGGATAAGAAAGGTCCTCAGTGTTTTAAAAAAAGGTGGGGTGGGTGCTTCAGAGTCTAGTAGACATGGATTTAAACCCTGCCTCTACCACTTCCTTAATTGTCGCTTTGGATATAGTTTTTCTCAGCCTCAGTTCTCCCAATTATAAAATGGAGGGAGGGGACACAGCACACCCTGCAGATTGTTTGGGGGATGAAATAACATTCTTTATTTAGACACAACCCCTGCCCTCCAGTTGCTTACATTCTACAGAGGTGGGCATTATTGTAAAACTGCAACTTGGACAGCATTATGAGGAGAAGGGCATAGCACTACTAGAGCCTGCAGTTAGGAATTTGACCTGGTCAGGGATGGCTTCCCTGAGGAGGTGATGCCTGAGCTGAGCTACGAAGGATGAGTAGGAGTTAACCAAGCAGAGTGGAGGGAAAAGCATTCCAGGCAGAAGGATCATGGAGACTATGAGGGACCAAAGGAAAGCTAATGTGCCTGAGATGAGAAAGCAAAGGGGAGCATGGAACAAGACGAGGGTGGAGAGTTAGGCAGGGTATAGACTAAGTGACTGGAACTGTGAGACCCCAAAATACAGTGGCTTAAACAAGATGGATGTTATGAGGTAGACCAGGAGCTGGCAAACTTCTTCAGTAAAGGGCCAGTCCAGGGCTGGGGTTAGCTTCCATCTCAGATCCGAGATAGCTGCTCCAGCTCTGTGCATCACATCTGCCTCCCCTCCAGCAAGAAAGAGGAAAAGGAGAGAGGGCAAGCATCCTTTTTGCTCACATTCCATTGGCCAAGCTTAGTCACATGGCCACATCTAACTACAAGGGAAGCTGGGAAATGTAGTCTTCATTCTGGGTAACCCTTTGTCCCACTAAAACTCTCTTACAATGAAAGAAGGGAAGAATAGATATTGGGGACATCTAGTGGCTTTGGGGACACCAGAAAGAGGTCAGTTTGCAGTGGTCCAGTGGGAGGTGAAGGTGACTTGGGACAGGGTCATGGCTTAGCAGGTGGAGCGAATGGAACAGATCCAAAGATGTTTGTGAGCCTGAAGGGAGAGCACTTGGTGACAGTTTGGATATGGAGGCAAAAGATGGGGTTGGATGTGGCAAGTGTGACCCTTAGGCTCCTGGCATGTGCAATTAGATGCAGGTCTTGTCTGGAAAGTTCTTCGTATATGGTAGCAGGTCAGGTAAGTGTTGCTGTCTTCAATATCATATCAGTGGGTCCAGGGGGCAAACCCGACACCTACAGAGACCTGACAGATAATGAAAGGAGTGAAGGGGCCTGTGGACACTGGGGAGCCCGTGCCCTGTCTAAAGGGACAGCTACTCCTTAGCGCCAGCCAGTTGTTGCCATGGGGAATGCAGGTTGAACGTGTAGACACAGCATGTGACGTTCCAAGGGAAATCTGAAAATCTAGATTTTCATGTGAAATCTCCTAATTTGGAAACTTGGACAAAGAAGTAAAAATAAATTTCTCGACCCCAAGGCCTCTGGTTTATAACGCCTGGGACACCCCCAGCAATGTCACTGCACCCTGTTTCCACCTGTGTGTCTCGGTTGCCTTCTCATGGTGAAGGCCTCTGTTGCCTGGCTCACCCCAAGGCCTTTATCCTCTATTGTGCCTGGATTCCTGTCCCTTTGCGCCCATGAGCGCCCCCTGCAGGCTCCCGACTCCAATTTCTCACCAACCCCCGCCCCGACCAGAGGCCCCTACCTGTAGAAGAGGGAGCCAAATCCATCAGCCTGCTTCCAATCCCCTTAATCGGATCTGCGCCAGTGACCCTTCTGATTAAAACTCCCCATCTGTAATCCCCCCTTAAAGCTGAGGAAGCGGAAGCACCATAAAAGGAGCGAAAGGTTTGATGCTCCAGAAACTCTGCCACCTCCTACGTCCTTGAAAACGTCTTGGGGAGACGCACAGACCTGAACTGGAGTCCCAGATCCACTCCTTGCAAGTTGTGTGGCCCTGGAAAAGTCACTTCATTCTCTGAGCCTCCATTTCATTCATTTGCTTGATCATTCATTTATTAACTATTTAGGGATCTCCTGCTCTGTGCCGGGCACCGTTTCAGGAGCTGGGGTTACAGCAACGCAAGACAAACCCAGCCTGGGCCCTCATGCAGCTGACATTCTATTGCAGGACACAGAGGAGGAAATTCCAGCTTGGAAAGATCAGTGCCGTGAAGGGACAAACTCAAGGGCTGTGAGAGTCCAGAGGGTGGGTGTTCTCAACCCACAACCGGGAGTCAGAGAGGGCTCACTGGAGCAAGTGGCTTCTGAGCTGAGGCCAGAACAGGCTGTAGGAATCAGCCAGGAGAAGTAGGGGAGGAAGGATACTCCAGGCAGAAGGAACAGCATGGACAAGGATCTGGAGGTGTGAGCAACCATGGCAGAATGGCTTGGGAATTATAAGTGGTTTTGCCAGGATTCATTATGGAATATGCAGTGGGAAATGGAGGAAATGGTCCAGAGAGAGAAGAAAGGTGGACTTAGTACAAAATCCCAATCTCCTTTTTATGCCTCCTGCCTCTCTGACCTCATCTCCTCCCACTCTCCACCTTGCTCACGCAGCCCCACCCACACTGAGCTTCTTTCTGTTGCTTGATATGCCAAGCTCATTCCCACCCCAGGACCTTTGCATACGCTGTGCTCGTTCCCACCCCAGGGCCTTTGCACATGCTGTGCTTGTACTTGGAATGCTCAGATCTTTGAATGACATACTCCTCACCTTCAATTCTCAGAACCAGCACATCTCCTGTGAAAGGCCTGTCCTGACCACCCAACCTCATGTGGACACCCCCAGTGCTTCTCTACTGATACTCCTGGTTTGTTTTTCTCAGTAACATGTAGCACATAATACTATCTGACATCATCTTGCTCCTTTATTGGTTTATGCGGTTTTTTGTCTGCCTTTCCCTACCAGTTCCTTAAGGCCAGGGAAATTGTCTTTCTTATCCATGCTGCATCCCCAGCAAAGAGCATAGCGCTTAGTAAGTGCTCAGTAAACATATGCCAACTAAATGCAAAAGGATCGGAACTTCATGGGGAGCCATTTCAGGGTTTACAGCAGGGCTGTGGCTTGCTCAGATTTCTGCTTCTCTCCTGTGACCCATCAATGTGGTTGTGAGGATTAAAAGCAATGGGATACTCTTTATGGAAAGCAACTTTTTATATAACTTATACTGAGGCTAATTTTATATAACATATAATTCACCATTTCCAGTGAGCAATTCAATGATTTTTCAGTAAATTTGCCAAGTTGTACAACCATCATCCTAAATCAATTTTATAACATTTTCATCATC
This sequence comes from Grampus griseus, assembly GCF_964374135.1. Classification (NCBI taxonomy): domain Eukaryota; kingdom Metazoa; phylum Chordata; class Mammalia; order Artiodactyla; family Delphinidae; genus Grampus; species Grampus griseus. Next base: position 76,861,143 of record NC_139008.1, on the reverse strand, counting down.
CCCATGAGATCCTTCATGCCCATTAACTGTTAATTCCTGTCCCCACCCTGGCAACAACTAACCTGCCTTCTGTCCCTATAGGTGTGTCTTATCTGGTCATTTCATATAAATGGAATCATACACTATGTGGCTTTTTGTGTCTGGCTTCTTCCACTTGGCATAATGTTTTCAAGATTCTTCCATATCGTATCATGTATTAGTATTTCATTCCTTTTTATGGCTGAATAATATTCCATTGTATAGATAGACCACAGTTTGTACATCCATCAGTTGATGGACGTTCAGGTTGATTTCACTTTTTGCCTCTTACAAATAATGCTGCTGGGAAGATGGATGTGTATGAAAACAGTTTGCAGGACCTGAACACTAGGTGCAGCTCTCTTCTGGCCAGAGCTTCTAGTGTTGTTGCACAGACTTGACCCTAATGGGCTGTGTGACCATAGACTAGTCCCTTCCTTTCTCTGCTTCAGTCTCCCCATCCTTCCAGAAAGGAGCCTGGACCCTTTTCTGCACAGACATTCTGTGCCTTGTCCATATTCCTGGAAGAGCAGGGAAGTGGTCAGAGCAAGTGATAAACAGCCTGTTTATTGCTGGAGCCAAAGGTAGGCATCCTGTGATTACCACCAGAGCCAACAATTTTTTTTAGAATGAGAAAGGGAATCCAGAACCCTTGATTCCCCCCTGGGTACCCCTACCTGCTAATTTCTTCTCCCAGAGGACCAAAACCCCCTCCCACGCTTGGTGCAGACAAGTAGGCTGCAGGCTTCAGAACCTCATTGCAGGGAGGGAATTTGGCGACAGCCTCTGAGTCCTGGTCCTGTTTCCTGCCTCTGCTCCCTGGGTTCCTGGAGTCCTGCCCAAACCCGATTGGGCTCAGATCCAGGAAAGCAAGGCTGAAAATGCAGGGACCTGGCCAGGGGTTTGAGCCGGGGCCGGGAGGACTCATTGCTGGCCTGGCTGGTCCCCCATCCCTGCAGCCCATCCCAGAGACTAAATCAATACTGTTCATTTGGGTTCAAGACTGTTTAGAGGATGTCTGCTGGCTTAGCCAGGCACTGGGGTCCACAGACCTAGTCCTGGACCTCCAGAAGCAACAAGTCCAGAGGCTGGAGGTAAGGGTGACAATAAATTATCCAAATAATAATTTAATAACATAAAATATATATTAAGTGGCTGTTATGTGGTAGGTGCTCAATTACTTTCATCTCCATTTTAGAGATAAAGAAATGGAGTCTCAGAGAGAGGAAGTGATTTGTCCAAGGCCACTCAGCCAGGTGGGAATAATAACACTACTGCTCAGAGCCAAGTCCAACCGGCTTATAAAGAAATATAGTGTTGTGAAATAATAAAAGCAATAAAAGTTGATCTAAGGGCCTTATGAATTCATTGAATTCCCTTTGCCGCCTTTCAGTGACCCACCCCCATCTTACAGATGAGGAGACTGAGGCACAGAGGGTTTAACTCATGTTCAGGAGCTCCCCAGTCAGGAAGTGTAACCCTGACCCTAAGGGCTTCAGCGGGTCTGGAAGAGAAAGCAGTCTTGTGGGCAGGGCTAGGAAGGGTGGGTCACACTGCATTAGCACAAGTGCTATTTGATGAGTGCATGTGCCAGGGCAGGAGGCCTGGCAGCCTCTGACCCTCCCAACGCAGCCCTGAGCAGCGGACACCCCCCTCCAGGATGCAGTGAGGCCTCTGCCTGCATTTTCTTCTTTCCTAAGCATCCTCAGGCTGAGAGGACGGGAGGGGAGAGCACTTTCTGGGGTCCAAAGAGGGGGTGCCCGCCTTAGAATAACAGCGCTAAGGACTGTACAATAGGTGGGTGCATAATTCATGCATCTGTCAGCAGACATCAATTATGTGGGCCTTCCCTGGGGTTGTCTGGGGGTTAGAAACTGGAGCAGGCTTCCCCTGCCAGCCTCTGGGGGAAATGAGATCTCCCAGCTCTTAAAGGAACAGACTCCCCAGGAATCTGCTCCATTCTCCTGCAGCTGCCCTCAGGGCCAGGAGGCAGAAACTGTAGCAGCTCCACTGCAGGGGCTCAGCCCCGAGGTCCCAGCTGGCTGCTCTGTAAGGTCAGACCCACTCTGTGCCTAGCTCTGTGCTAACAGCTCTTTTCCCTCATTCTACAGCTCCTGAGGGGCTGACTGCTGGTATATCCCAGAGTTTCTCAACGTTGGTACTATTAACATTTGGGGCCTGATCGTTCTCCCTGGTGGGGACTGTCCTGTGCATTGTATTTAACAGCATCCCTGGCTCCACCCTCCAGCTGCCATTATCACCCCTCCTCCAAATCGTGACAACAAAAAATTTCTGCAGGATTTGCCAAAGGTCCCCAAAGGAAGGGGGAGGGGTCAAAATCATCCCCAGTTAAGAACTACTGGAGGATCCCCATTTTACAAATAAGGAAACTGAGGCAAGGAAAGTTGCAATGCCCAAGGCCACGGGACCCATAAATGGCCGTGAACTTGAGCCACAGCCAAGAAACACCATGAAAACCTGTTGCCCTAGGCGCTGTGGGTGCAGAGGTGAGTCTCAGAATCCATCCCTGTCCCCCCAAAGCTTACAGATTCTGGGCAGTGATGGACACATTCACACACACACACACACACACACACACCCCTGTAATAGGCTGTAGTGTGCTGAGAACCCCAACGCTGGCAAAATGACGAGGGAGCCCAGAGAATGGAGTGGCTGGCCCCTCCAGGGATGACCTCTGCAGGGAGGGGCCATGTGGGCTGGGTCTTAAAAGATGGATTGGAATTCACTGGACAGAGAGGAAGAGGCACAGACCTGCAGAACTGACCAACGATAGTGTGTGATTAGGGAAGCGTGAAGTTTGGGAACCTGTGGCAGGAGAGGCCAAAGAGAGGGGGTCAGAGTCAAACTCAGAGAGACTCGGCCACCATGTGTCCTGATCGGGGATGTATTGCAGGGGACAGAACCCTCTCACGCTCACCCAAGCGGCAGCGGCATTTACTTTCAGGATACGGCAGGCAGTTTCAGAACAAGGGCGAGAAGCAAAGACTAGCTGGCCCCTCGGAGGCTGGGTGTTCTGGGCTGACAGGGTGTGGGCTGAGCTATTTCCCCTGTGATGACAGCTAACATTTATTAGACATTCACTAGGTGCTGCTGGAACCTGTCCTGAGTGCTTTGCATGTGTTAACATTAACATTTAATCTTCACAGCAGCTCTCTGAGATAGATATTGTCATTATCATCCCATTTTGCAGATGAAGAAACTGAGGCTTAGAGAAGTTAAATGCCTGACTAAAGGTAAGGAAGTGGAAGCACTGAGACTTGAATCCAAAACAGCCTGACACCAGAGCCCAAGCATTTAACTGTGGCCCTCTACACCCTTTTCAGGTCTCCTGTGTCCTCTCTGCTTCTTCTCTCTGCCGCTTCCCTTTAATTTCTGGCTTCTCTAAAAGGTTCAGCTTTCTCGGATTTTGTTATGGTTTTTCTGATCCCCTACAACGTGAGTGAAAAGTTGCTTGAGGCTTGGGCTTATCGTGAAGCTGGTTCAGGCCTGGACCGTACTTGACCATTTAATTCAGAGGCTCACCACCCCCATAACCCACTCACCCCTGGATCCCTGAACTCAAATCTTCCATGGTGGACCGGTTCAGCCCAGCCTGGGTTTTCTGTCCATCTCTGGCCACTCAGCGGCAGCCAGGATCAAATGATACAAGCATGGAGACCCCACCCCCACCCGCTGCCCTTTAGCAGGGGCAGCAGAAAGGGAGGCACAAGTCTATGAGAAGAGGACAGCTTTTGGGGGGTGGGGAGGAGGGCTGATAGATAAGTTTAGGAGTCTAGATTTTTTCCTGAAGAGTCCTGGAGATTTATTGAGCAGGAGAGTGATGTGACTGGATTTGTATTTTTGAAAAAAAGACCCTAGAGCAATTTATTACATCTGCTTGCATTTCTGCATAAGCTGTAGATTAGCCTAGGCTCCATTAAATTCAACAAACATCCAGTGAGCCCAAACATCTGGACCAAACCCTCTTCTTGATCCAGGGGACTCAAAGGTAGTTAAGCTGTGATCCTTAGCCTCAAAAATTCATAGTCATACTCAGGAGTTAATAACATGAGACCGGGATGTCTAGGCCTCCCTGAAAATCATCTGCAAAACCTTGAGTGTTTAGCAAAAAGGTCTGTAGCTTTCATCTCATTTCTAACACATTCTTAAGAGCTCACGTATTGGGGTCAGACAGACCCAGGTTAAAATACTGGCTCTGCAACTTACTAGCTTTGGAAGCCTAAGTTTCCTCATCTTTTCATTGGAAGTACAACTTAATGGGGTTGTTGTAAGAATGAAATAAGGAATTGCATGGAAAGTGACAAGCATCGTGCCTCGAATACAATGAACGCTCGATAAAGGGTAACTATTGATATTATCATTAGTATAATGTCGGGAAAGTGGTAACCCACCCCATAATAGTTATGAACCACTGGTCTAGATCACGAGATGGCCAACTATGGCTTGCAGCCCACTTCCTGTTTTTGTAAATAAAGTTTTATTGAAACAGCTATGCTCATTTGTTTATGTATTATCCAAGGCTGTTTTCATGCTATAACTGCAAAGTTAAATGGTTGCAACAAAGAATTCATGGGCTTCAAAGTCTAAAAGATTTACTATCTGGCCCTTTATAGAAAAAATTGACTGACCCCTGGGCTTGATGATTAGCTTTAAATCATTTCAATTCTCTGGGCCTCAGTTTCCATGTCTGTATGATAAATGGATTTGAATAAATAATCTTTTTAGCTCAAACATCCAGTCATTAGGTGATTAGTGAGCTATGAAAATGCTCTTGAATGTTGAGGAATGTCCTGCAGACCCAGAGTATTAGGATGACCATCCCATTGGTGGTTGATAATTAAATTCCACTCTCTTCTCCTCACAGATCCTTGCCATAATTTCCATCATGTTCATCGTCCTCTCCACCATTGCCCTGTCTCTCAACACACTGCCCGAGCTGCAGAGCCTTGACGAGTTTGGCCAGACCACAGACAACCCCCAGCTGGCCCACGTGGAAGCCGTGTGCATTGCATGGTTCACCATGGAGTACCTGCTGCGGTTCCTCTCCTCCCCTAAAAAGTGGAAGTTCTTCAAGGGCCCGCTCAACGCCATTGACTTGTTGGCCATCCTGCCATATTATGTCACCATCTTCCTCACTGAATCCAACAAGAGCGTGCTGCAGTTCCAGAATGTCCGCCGCGTGGTCCAGATCTTCCGCATCATGCGTATTCTCCGCATTCTTAAGCTTGCACGTCACTCCACTGGCCTCCAGTCCTTGGGCTTCACTCTGCGGAGGAGCTACAATGAGCTGGGCTTGCTCATCCTCTTCCTTGCCATGGGCATCATGATCTTCTCCAGCCTTGTCTTCTTTGCCGAGAAGGATGAGGATGACACCAAGTTCAAAAGCATCCCAGCCTCTTTCTGGTGGGCCACCATCACCATGACGACCGTTGGGTATGGAGACATCTACCCCAAGACTCTCCTGGGGAAAATTGTGGGGGGTCTTTGCTGCATTGCAGGGGTCCTGGTGATTGCTCTTCCCATCCCCATCATTGTCAATAACTTCTCTGAGTTCTACAAGGAGCAGAAGAGGCAGGAGAAAGCAATCAAGCGGAGAGAGGCTCTGGAGAGAGCCAAGAGAAATGGCAGCATCGTATCCATGAACATGAAGGATGCATTCCCCCGGAGCATCGAGGTGATGGACATTGTGGTTGAGAAAAGTGGAGAGAACATGGGTCAGAAAGACAAAGTGCAAGATAATCACTTGTCTCCCAACAAATGGAAATGGACAAAGAGGACACTGTCCGAAACCAGCTCAAGTAAGTCCTTTGAAACCAAGGAGCAGGGATCCCCTGAGAAGGCCAGATCATCTTCTAGTCCTCAGCACCTGAACGTCCAGCAGTTGGAAGACATGTACAATAAGATGGCCAAGACACAGTCTCAACCCATCCTCAATACTAAGGAGCCAGCAACACAGAGCAAACCAAAGGAAGAACTTGAAATGGAGAGTATCCCCAGCCCCGTAGCCCCTCTGCCCACTCGTACAGAAGGGGTCATTGACATGCGAAGCATGTCAAGCATTGATAGCTTCATTAGCTGTGCCACAGACTTCCCTGAAGCCACCAGATTCTCCCACAGCCCTTTGGCATCACTCCCCAGCAAAACCGGAGGTGGCATGGCCCCAGAGGTTGGCTGGCAGGGAGCTCTGGGTGCCACTGGTGGTAGGTTTGTGGAGGCCAACCCCCCCGCTGATGCCAGCCATCCCTCTGCTTTCTTCATTGAGAGCCCAAAGAGTTCCATGAAGACCACCAACCCCTTGAAGCTTCGAGCACTTAAGGTCAACTTCATGGAGGGGGATCCCAGACCATTAGTCCCCGTTCTAGGGATGTACCATGACCCTCTTAGGAACCGGGGGGGTGCTGCGGCAGCTGTTGCTGGGCTGGAGTGTGCCACACTCTTGGACAGGCCTGTGCTGAGTCCAGAGTCCTCCATCTACACCACAGCAAGTGCTAGGACACCCCCCCGGTCGCCAGAGAAACACACAGCAATAGCGTTCAACTTTGAAGCAGGTATCCACCAGTACATTGATGCGGACACAGATGATGAGGGGCAAGTGCTCTACAGTGTGGACTCCAGCCCCCCCAAGAGCCTCCACGGGAACACTAGTCCCAAGTTCAGCGTCGGGACAAGATCAGAGAAGAACCACTTTGAAAGCTCCCCCTTACCCACCTCCCCTAAGTTCTTAAGGCAGAACTGTATTTACTCTACAGAAGCATTGACTGGAAAAACTCCCAGTGGTCAGGAAAAGTGCAAGCTTGAGAACCACATCTCCCCCGACGTCCGCGTGTTGCCGGGGGGAGGAGCCCATGGAAGCACACGGGATCAGAGCATCTGAACCACCTCCACACGGAGGAGAGACTTGTGGCAGGGTCCAAAGAGGAGTGCTGTTCAGCTTACCTGCCGTGGAGCTTTTCTGCATGACCTCTGAAACAGAAAGGCTTTGTAAAGCCCCCAGAAAGAAGAGAGACCAGAGAAATCTCCCTTAAAACCTTGAGAGCCGTTAACGGGTCCATCAGAGTGAAGTTGGCCAAGCCACAGGGTATGGCGCCTCCTTGTAACAGCTCCACGGCCCTCTTTGGAAGATGACAAGAGCAGAACTCACAGCCACCACTACCACGTTCTAGACATAACCAAGGCCACCTACTCCCCATTCTTCTCTCGTGGCTTTCCATCACAGCCTCTGAGGGCAAGATCGCCATCCCTCCTGGCTTCAGCTGGAGAAGGATGCCGGAACAAGTGGCTGGTGTTAAAAGAGTGGGTTGACCAATTTGGTTTTGGGTGTTGCCTGGCCACCTCTAGGAACTTCTGTCCATCACCTGCTGGATGGATCCCACTGTTAGAAGGCTACAGGGAATGCTTGTGTCATGGGGAAAACTGCACCATAAGCCACGATCCCAGCGCAAAACCCTTCCTCAAATGTCTTCATTGACTTCAGTATTCCGTAGTACCTGAGATTTTATTTTGAGATATCATCAGGGTGAGTTGCACCACTTGTACTCAATTCTAATTGCCCCCTGGCAATCTGGGAAGAGTTCAGAAGGCGGGCACTCAGCCAACAGTATGAACTCTGAGCATTGCTTTAGGGTTATAGAAGGAAAATGCTTTCTGTACATCGCTAGTGTAGACTCAAAAGATATGCAAGTGTCAAATATGCAGAAGAATAGCTTATTCAAAGAGACTGTATGTTACCGAAGAACAGAATAAAATCTGATTTCCTTTTTTACCTGAAAAAAACGAAAGAAAAAAAAAAACCCCAATTGAAATGCCCAGTTCAGACTTTTGAATACTTCCTGCTGGGGCAGGGAAAGCATTTACTATAATAGAAATTCTTTTTTGTTTCCTGTGATATTCAAGTTTGAAAAAAAAAACGTTAAAATAAAAAGCACTTTATGTTTTTCAAAAATAGGTTCTACCAGGGACAGTGTCAACATCTTGCACTTTAAAACAAGCATGATTTCCCGTGGGCCACTTGTTGGGACTACAGTTGGGTTTTTGCTCCAGGCATGTGTCTGGCCACGGTGAGTGATACTGTGCTGGTATTGCTGTCTGCTGTGTCAAAGTCTGTGGGCTCCTTCCCTGCCCCCCTGAAGCTTCCCCTTAACCCTCTTGCATCAGGAAGGGTTCTTGGCCCCTGCATGGGGCCTCTTGTAAAGTCATGTGTACAGGAAACAGGAACATCTCAGAAGAATGAAGTAGACGGTTGGGCATTGGGTGTTTTACTCTGTTCTCTTTCTTGTCAACCAGGTGTTGGTGTGTTTTCAGTGTCACTGTCTGTACTAACAGCTCAGCTCTCCTTTCTGCAGCCATCAATGCAGCCAGTACCGACAAAAGCAATAAGTATTTGTGTGCATTGTGAGCGGTTCTGGTCTATCTCTTGGTGTTGGTCTTCCTGTCTTAGTTTGATGACCTGGCGTTGGCCTGCCTGATTTTAGTCCAACAGCATGTTGGTGTTGGCCGTTCCTCAGGGCAGTAACACTGAGTGGAGCCGCTGGTTAGCAGGATGCCAAGCTGTTGGCCCATGTGTCAGTAAAGATGACACATTATTGATCTGCTTGTCTTTAGTACAATGAACCGATGTTGTTCTCCTAATACAATTTTGAAGGATGGTGTCCCAGGTACGATAGTGTAGATCTGCCAATCCTCCATACAGTGCCAGGCATGTGTCTTCCTGATGGAACAAAACATGGTTTCCCTGTCCTTCGTAGAATATGTTGTTGGTCTGCCTGTTAGTACAACGGCACAATCCACCTGTCAGTGCACAGACATCATGGCGTCATTCTGCCTGCGCTCTGCACAGTGGCATGAGGTTGGGCGACCTGTCACAGGCATGATGACGTGGCATCATTCCACTGCCCTTAAAAACGCGTGTTCTCTGCTGCGTATACACCCGGTTCATACTGCTTCTCAGCATCTCCAAGGATTGTAGATCCCTCCAAGAGGGTGCAGTCCTGTTTTTTGCTGCATTAACAAAGTATCTTGACTCTGGAAGTTTCTTCGGAGTACTCTCGCAGCAAATGCAAAGGGATTTAAGGGGCAGGGAGTATGAGGTCAGCCTGTGCTGGCGGCACACCAGAGAGAGGAAGCTCCCAAGGTGCTTTACTGAGCATACAGTACAAGCTGGGGGCCTGTGGAGGAAAGGCCGCAGAACAGTCCTCCCTGGGCCATCTCACGTCTCTTTGTTTCCATCACCATTTACATCCGCCATCAGCACAAATGTGAAAATTCAGGGAAAACAAACAAATGCTTTTTGATAAAAGTAAATAGTTGTGATTTCCGATTCAGATTTTTTAGAGCTGATGCTATCTGTAAAAATTAATAATAATAATATAGTCTATTTTACATATCAGGAAAGTGAACATGTTTAAATATAGCCATATATAGCGAGAAGGAACTTACCACCCCTTCTTCAAATCGAGGCATTTCATTTGCTGGTTGAAGCAGACGAGAAGTGTACAGATTAGAAATGATTTCTTTCTTTCTTTTTTTTTTAAACGAATAACCAATTGGTGCAACTCTCCTTGTCTCTAACCAAAGGCCCTTTCTGCCTTGTGTGGTCGTGCAGGACCTACCCCTTCCTTCCTCATGTATTTTGTCTGAACTTAAAGTAGCATTTTATTGAGTCACTTTTGAAGGATGAATTCAGAAGTATCATTAAGAACCTACCTTTTCAGGCTTAATAGCCAGAGTCCTATAGAGTTCTTATAGAAACAGAATAACTGAAACTCAGCATATACTATGCTTAGAAAGTACTGCGTTTTGTTTTGGGTTTTCCTTTTACTTGTGGATGTATTGTAGGAATATAGCTTTTACCCTGTGCCGATTCAAAATAGAGTATTGTCAGTTCTCCCAGGCCCCCACCTGCCAAAAAGAAACATACCCAGATTTTTAATATGTGTACACCCTACCTGTACCTGTGTACGCGCACTGGGATATCTACCTGAGTCTCCAGTGAGAAGCTAACCTTGATAGACGGGTGTTGATGGAGGAGAGGAAAGCAATGGTTTGGAGGCAAATACTGGCTTTAACTTGATGGTCCACGTACCACCCATTCCTAAACCAACGAAAGTGGGGAAAAAAAATGAGTCATCCCAAAGAAATGAATCTAGGGACTGGAGGTGAATGGATGCCTGGTCCCTTTGGCAAATTCAGTAAAACTCATCAAGAACCCCACCAAACTTACACCATTATCAAAAAGGGCTAGGGACCAGGTAGCTCTGTGTCCTGATCACACAGGGGACTGTCCACGACCCGCAGAGAGAGGTGGGAGAGCTCTGGGGGAGTCCTCCGTTTATTCACCTTTTTATCTTGGGGTAAAGAAGCAATAGGACTTCGGTGCAGTAGATTTCTCAGTGCCTTCTTTAGGAATTTTACCTTAAGCACACTTAATGGGGAAAGAAAAAAGAGGAAAGAACATTCATTCCCGTGAAGCCCCTTTCTCTAAAAGCACTGGGGGTCAAGAAAGGAAGACGATGACGATGGGGAAACGGCAAAATCCTGAGGAGGCCATTCCCTTTCAACCCACCTGGCTTCTGCCCCTTTGAATTGCTGGTGATACAAACTTTTTCAGACTGATTCCTGACCTCTCCTCCGCCGTGTCTTAGTAACTGTAAGCCTCACCCCTGCCCTTTCTCTGAATAAGATCCACGTTTCTGAGCAGAAAAAACAGAACCGTATTCTCTTCTGTAAAACTGTAATGTATTGTTGATGTTTGTAACTGTTGTATATTTCTGTCTTGCTCCAAGTTATGGCTGGAGTGTATAGTCCATGGGCAGGGGGAAATTTAAAATTCACCATGGACAAGGGTCACTAATGCCAGGTGTCTCTCTCTCTCTCTCTCTCTCCTTTCCTCATTTCTCTGCCAACTAGTCTCAAGTAACACGACCCCGGGCTTCAGCCTCCAGTCAAGTAACTTTGAATCCAATGTGGTGAGAAGCCTCTAGCATGTGATCCTTTGAGAAAGGACTTTTTCTACTGCTGCGAAGTTGGCAGGCGTTAAAAGGGGGCTTCCCCTGACTCCCCCAGCAGGACAGTGGAGAACCTGCAGCCCTGAGCTAAAATTTCCTCGCCTCCCACTGCTTATATGACAGCATCCAAATGCTTTCACTCAACCCAGGGCGACTCAAACCAGCCCTGGCTACACCCAGAAATAAGAGTTACCTCTGCATTTTCTGTCGCCATTTTTCTGGCTCTAGAAGTATCTGATGCGTGACTACATCATAGGATGTCCACGCATCTCAGAGTAGTCTATTTTTCTGTTCGGATAAAATATATATATATGTATTTTTAGCAAATTTATAATTGGGCCATTGAGTCTAATTTCTTCTTTTGTAATACGGAATAACATCTTAGGGGTTTTATTGTTGGTCATAATCGCAGCTGATATCTTCTGGTCTCCTTCATTTCCTCCTGTTGCTCCTTGGATCGTTTTTTTTCTTCTTCTTTTCGTTTCTGATTTCCTGGAGGTGGGGAAAGACTTTGGGGTCTGACTTCCTCATGCAGGCATTTCCTGACACAAGGCCTAGAATCTGTTGACCTGTTACTTTCCTCATTCTGTCTGTTCTATTTATTGTTCTTAAAACTCCAGAACACAGATGCAGGAGTGAAACCAGGGGAAGCAGGGCTACAGATGGCCCTTAAAATCAGGATGGGATGTGGGATGGTTTAGCTCATCCTCCACGCCGTTCCGGGGATCTAAAGGGACTGAGTTTGTTCATTTCCAGAGATCTTGGAATCTAAAATCTCGTGCGAGAAAACCTCCCTCTGACATTCCTGAGATTCAGAAGACGCCTAAACCCCTCTTGGCTGGCCTGTTGCCACGCCCAGCGCCCTGCTCTCCTGTGACATCAATTGGATCTGAAGGTCAGGGCACTTTCAGGTTCTTGCGAAACTTAGAGAAAATCCTGGGCCTCAGATCTCATCAACTTTTTATCAGCTCTTCATTTCAATCCATTTCCAACAGGCTTACCAAAAAACAGTGGCCAGACAAGCTTGCAGCCAAATCCTGAGAAGATGCGTCCCCAGAATCTGCCATCTCATCTCCCCTTCCCTTTCCAGTTGCCTGGCTCCATAGAGCCAGACATTCGTGGCAAGGGCAGTGGTATTTTTCCAGCTTCCTCCTATCCAGGCCTCGGGGAGTGTCTGGACTATCTTGATAATTATTCCACCAGGCAGTTTCCAGGCCTCGGGTAGGCAGAGGACATCTCACGAAGCAGGATCTTCAGCAGGAAATGATTCTCCATCCATCAGCTCATGCAGGAAGATGACGTAAGCCCAGATCATCTCCATCTTGCATCTATAGATTTTCATATCCCACCTGCCTCACTGTCAGCTACAGGGCTCTGGCCTCTGCCCAGGTCAGAGATCTGAACCAAATCAGGACCCCCAGATGGCAGTGAGCCATCCCTGTTGGGTCAACCCCAAGAGGAAACCATCCGAAGTACAAATTCTGGACTGAGATTCTAATCAGCGTTTTCCCACCGCCCCCAAATTCCTGGTAATCTGGTTTGAACCAGAGCCAACTAAAACAGACAAGATTTTTTTAAACTACTGCACAAGAAGAACAACAACAACAAAATTGTCTCCCAGTCATTTGCTAGGTTTGATGCCCAGATAAGCAAACACCCTTGCCCATGGCCGTTTTCATCTAGAAGTTGTGTAGTCTGGGTTTCCATCCACTGACCTTGATATTGGCTTAACCTGGAATTTCTCCTGAACTCCCCAAAATGACGTCTTGAAGACATGGATTTGGAAGGGACTCTGTTAATCGAGTGACCCCTCATCTTCACTGCTAACTCACTCTCCATTCCTTCTTGCAAAGATCCTGGAAAGATCTAAAGGTTGGCGGGGAAAGGGATACAGTTCACCTGAGGGAGAGCCCACCTGCCCACATTATGTCTGCATGCCAGTCTCTGAAAGTTTCTCCTGCATGAAAGGGACAGGGCAGTCAATTTCGGCTCAAATTAAGGAAGCACTTCTAATAGGTGGGCCTGCCTCACCATGGAACTCGATGCCATGTTGGGTAATGAGCTCTCTGACAGCACAGGTGTTTAAAGACAGGCTAGTTGATGTACAAAACGGATGTTGCTGAGGGAAGCTAGCACTGCATGCTGACCAAACTGAACGTCTGGAGAAGTTCTCTCTCCAGCACCTCCGCCCCACCCACTTCCAATGTATGCATGTGTGCGGGTGTGTGGTTTGAACATCTGAGCACAGGCTCAAGCAACTGGGGCACAGGCAGAGAGCACAGTTAGCAGAAACTCAGATTCTAGAATGTGGAGCTTTCTGGGGGAATGTCAGGGAGGGAAGTGGCAGCAGGATACCCTGATCCTCTGTGCTCCCCATCTTGGACAGTTTTAGTGACTCTGTTGGTCGCTTATCCACCCCAGTTCCCTGACAGGGACCACATGTGTGGGATGAGGCTCGAGCTCCCCTCCCCCAGGCCAGCCAAGGAGCAGCCCCCCTGTTTGGGCGGCCTTCTCACGGTGCTTCAGCCCTTCTGCCCAGGCCCTGGGCCCTCGTAGGCCTCAGGCTTTCTGTACATGAGATACAATTTTCCTTTACCCACTCGCCGGCTGCCTAATGAACAAACTGGCCAGGCAATAGCACATGGTACCATCCCTAAAGGGCTTTTTTTTTTTTTTTTTTTTTTTTTTGGCAAATTAAACAGGAAATCCCATTCAAGACCCTTGAGAGTCCCCACCCAATGAAGTAAGTCCAGAAGGGCCAAAAGAAAGAGACAGCCGCAATCTAGTTTGACAACTAAACGAGGCTTCGGCTACCTGCAGGTTGAATGCTCGCTCTTCCCACCTCTGTAGCCCCTTCCCAAGTGAGTCTGGATACCGCATGCTCCAAGGACAGCATGTGACGAAAGAGGTTTTAAAGTTCCAGCTAACTGTGTATGGTGGGCTTGGAGGAAGTGAGGCTTCATCCTCAGGGTGACCCCAAGTCCAGGAAGTCTCAGGTTGCTTCATTATAGGATGAGGCAAAGCCATAGGTTTTGATGGATAGTCTGAGCAGCTGCCTTCCTCCCAAAATTAAACAAAAACCCAGTTTCCGAGATCCCCCTCTGAGGCTCTGCCCTACAGAAATAGCTCAAGTTGCTGGCTGCAATGAGATGACGATTCTGGAAAATGAAGAAAACTCCCAATTCTGTCCCATTAGGATGCTCTCCAGAGTCCTGCGTGGATTGTTGCATACTTCCTGCCTCCCTAAACTAATCCAGGTTTGGAAAACAAGGAGGGAAGCGCAGAAGAAGATGCCCATGAGGGGCTTCCCTGGTGGCGCAGTGGTTAAGAATCCGCCTGCCGATGCAGGGGACACGGGTTCGAGCCCTGGTCCAGGAAGATCCCACATGTCACGGAGCAACTAAGTGTGCCGTGTGCCACAACTACTAAGCCTGCGCTCTAGAGCCTGTGAGCCACAACTACGGAGCCTGCATGCCACGACTACTGAAGCCCCTGTGCCTAGAGCCCACGCTCCGCAACAAGAGAAGCCACCTCAATGAGAAGCCCGCGCACCGCAGTGAAGAGTAGCCCCCGCTCGCCTCAACTAGAGAAAGCCCACGCGCAGCAATGAAGACCCAACGCAGCTAAAAAATAAATAAATAAATAAATAAATTAAATAAATTAAAAAAAAAAGAAGATGCCCCTGAGATCTGGACTTCTCCACAGCGGGGCTCAGGCTCCCTGGTCTTCACCAGGGCTTTGGGGTCTCTCTCTGATGAGCTTGACATCTGAGCTCAGGATGCCTGCAGGGTGGAGAAGAGGACAATCAGGAGCTGCTGGGCTGTGCAGCTGTGGCCCCTTTGCCCTCCAGGCCTGTCCTGGCTTCAATCCAAGGTCAAGGAACTCAGGGTTATTTCCCAACATATGACTCTGGCACATAGTGGTCACCCAACCCGTGTTTGGCTTTTTTTTTGAGTGGTTGTGTAAATGAGTGACTTCTGAGTGAATGAATGAATGAGTGAATGTGTGAGTGGAGAGAGGCGTTCATTCGTTCTCACCTGGTTTGAGGTTTTCCTAACTGGGAAGGAAGGAGAAATGGGAGGCTCCTCCCACTGAAGCCCGGAAGCCCCATCAGTGTCATCTGTTCTTTGACTCAATTGGTGGTCAAGATGATGGTCAAATTTTCTGCCCTAAGGGTCTTCTCAGAGCTACACTTCCAGGGGGCTACGGGGACATCCCCAGCCTCTTTTTGACCCTCCTATCCTGCATTTTCAGCCTCGCGCTCTAGTTTAGCTCACACTAGCCCACGGGGGACTACAAGGTGGTTTTCCAATAGGCTAGGCCAAGGGTCCAAGGTAACAGTTTCCCCTGGTCTGGGACTTGCTGGGGGCAGGGATGTGGGAGCTGATATCTGGAAACTGGATCGCATTCCCTGAGCCGTGGGAGCTGAGCTGGAAAACAGGGCCACCCTGTCCTCCAGCTTTGAGAGCCAATGGTCTTCCTTTTTTCTGAGCCCAACGCCCCCCCCCATGGTAGCATGCTCCCTGGTCCCATCAGCTAAGACCCTCTGTCTCTCCCAGGAACCATGGTGTGAGGTTGAGGCTTTTCTGCCAGCAAAGCCATTCTGATCGCCCCACCCATAATGGGGGCCAATCACATTAGCCATAAATGACCAATGTCCTTAGCCACTCTTTTCTCGGGGTCACGTTCATGGGTTCTGTTCATCTCTGGTCAGTTGATGTCTCTAGTCCTTCCTGTAAAGGTGAAGATGAGCATCATACACACACACACACACACACACACACACACGAGGAAACCAAACCACACAAAACCCAGTGTCTTTTTATGCATGTGATGAGATGACATTGTGACCTCCAGCTGCTGTCCTGTCTTGTAAAATACGTCCAAATGTTTAAGAGTTGCTAAGCAAATGGTCCCTTAACGAGTCTGCAGAGTTCAATAAAAAAAGGTATGGAGAAAACAAGCTTGGTGGTTTATTTTCTGGAGGGCACAGGGAGGTGAGGGTGTGAAGATCTGTAAGGGAGGCTGAATTGGAGAGCCTGGGGACCTGAAGAAGCAGCGCTGACTGTTTCTCTTCATCTGAAAGAGAGGAGGCATGGAAACATGACTGACTTGTCATCCCCATATGCAAGCAGTGGTCACCTAACCCAAGCTGTGGCCATGGAACCCCAATTCTGGTCATTTGACTCTCATGTCAACGATGCCTGGGTATTCCTAGCCTTGATACCTCATAAAAATGTCTCCCAATACAACTTATAAGCTCAAATGCCTACAGAAGTTAAGCAGGTAACATAACTGAGTAAAGCAACCCAGCTAAGACACATAGGGAGCAGTGGTGGGTGTGGCGAACGGAAGATCACATTCCCTGTCTAAAGGGGTGAACTCTATTCAGTCACCACACAGAGATGCAGGCCCAGCAATGCCAGATCCTGGTCCTCAGACCCTTTCAGACAAGTCAGAAATCTTGATTTTTATGGGAAGTAGCCCAACTTTTTAGTGTTAACAACTAACTCTGTTTTTTTCTTTTGGTCCTGTAGTAGCCAAATAAAAACATCTGTGGGGCTTCCCTGGTGGCGCAGTGGTTGAGAGTCCGCCTGCCGATGCAGGGGACACGGGTTCGTGCCCCGGTCCGGGAAGATCCCACATGCCGTGGAGCGGCTGGGCCCGTGAGCCATGGCCGCTGAGCCTGCGCATCCGGAGCCTGTGCTCCGCAACGAGAGAGGCCACAGCAGTGACGGACCCGCATACCGCAAAAAAAAAAAAAAAAAAATCTGTGGACAGGCTACTCTGCTCATACGTTGCCCTTTTGTGATCACCTTGATTGACAGGGCTTGATGATTTCTATATTAGTTATCCATTGCTGTGTAACAAGTTACCCCCAAACTTAGTAGCTTGAAACATTTATTATCTCATAGTTGTTTTTGTGGGTCAGGTATTCAGGAGGGTCTTTAGCTGAGTAGTTCTGGCTGGTGGGGTGGGGAGCAGTTTCTCATGACACTGCAATCAAGACATTAGCTGCAGTCATCTGAAGGCTGGGCTGAGGCTGGAAGATCTGATTCTGACATGGCTCAGGAGGCCTCAGGTCCCTGCTGGCTGTTGGCAGGAGGCCTCAGTTCCTCACCGTGTGAGCTGCTCCACAGGACTTCTTGAATGTTCTTACAGCATGACAGATGGCTTCCTCCAGAGTGAGTGATCAAAGACAGAGAAAGCGAGGAGGAAGCACAATGCCTTTTGTGACCTAGTCTCAGAAATCAGACAGCATCACGTCTACCAAATTCTATTCATTAGCTCATACTCAAGATAAGAGGAATTGGGGACTTCCCTGGCAGTCCAATGGTTAAGACTCCACACTTCCAATGCAGGGGGCATGGGTTCGATCCCTGGCTGGGGAACTAAGATCTCACGTGCTGCATGGCAAAAAAAAAAAAAAAAAAAAAAAAAAGTTAAGAGGAATTGCACCTCATAAAGACAAAAGTATGGAAGAATTTGTGGACATATTTTAAAATCACTACATTTCAAAGCCTGGAAAGAGTAGTTTCCAACTTTAGAATTTCATAGGCCAATTAAATTGCCAATTCAGTTTGGGGAAGTATATAAGCCTTGCTGGCGTTTTGGGTTTTTTTTGCCAAAGTAACGACCATGTACTATCACCATTTCCTAGTAAAACAAAAGATATTTCAAATCTCCCCCAAAAAATATTATCTCAGAATAAAAGACTGTCCTTAAAAAATGGAACTTTTATTTTTTCCATAGATCAGGGTTTCTCAGCCTCGGCACTATTGACATTTGGGGCTGGATCATTCTTTGTGATGGGGGCTGTCCTACACGCCGTAGTATGTTTAGCAGTATCCCTGGCCTCCACCCACTAGATCCCAAGAACACCCTCTCCCCAGCTGTGACAACCAAAAATGTCTCTAGACATGGCCAGATGTCCCCTGAGGGACAAAATCACCTCCAGTTGAGAACCACCGGAAGAGGTACAAAATTCAAAATCCAAAAAGTATATTGAAAAGTGAAATTTCCCTCACACCTCTAGATCCCAGGCCCCCTGTCTCCAGAAGCAACTACTGCTACCAGTTCCTCATATATACTTCCAGAGACATTCTTGGCAAACACACACACACACACACACACACACACACATGTATAAGTGTGTGTGTTTGGTTTTACCCCACACAAATAGTAACATTTACACTGTTCTGCACTTTGCTTTTTTCATTTAATATATCTTGAAAATCATGCTGTATGGACACACGAAGAGCTTCCTCATTCTTTTGCAAGCCTATGTTCTATTCTATTGTACACAGTAACTGCTAGACTCCTACAGCTGAACATTCAAGTTGCTTCCAAACTTTTGCTGTAACAAACAGTTCTGAAATGAATGGCCTTTCAGCGGTTCCTGTGGGCTCTGCCTTCAAAATAGATCTGGAATCTGCACTTCTCACCCCTCCGCTGCCATAGCTCTGGGCCAGCTTGTCGTCGTCTGTTGCCTAATGATTGCAGCAG
The DNA here is from genome assembly GCF_964374135.1 of Grampus griseus. Taxonomy (NCBI): domain Eukaryota; kingdom Metazoa; phylum Chordata; class Mammalia; order Artiodactyla; family Delphinidae; genus Grampus; species Grampus griseus. The sequence goes on along the minus strand of NC_139008.1, from coordinate 76,842,595 downwards.
CCTCCAGCCCAGGCTCCCTATTTCCGCCTTTGATCCCTTTCAGGCCCTTCTCAACACAGTGGCCAGAGGGATCCTGTCAAACTGTCAGTTCGATCATGTCACTTCTCTGTCAAAACCTTCCAAAGGCTTCCCATCACATTTTGAATAAAATCCAAAGTCCTTGGCATTGTCTACAAGGCCATACATCCCCTGGCCCCTGCCTGCCGCTCTGATTTCGTCTCCCCCTGCTCTCCCCTAAGGATGCTTCACTCCATTGTCACTGGCCTCATTGCTGTCCTCAAACATGCCCACCATGGGTTTATCTAGTGATGCTGCTCCTTTCTGGACCCCCTCTCAGACCCTTCCACCCTCTCTGACCTCCTATCTTATTACTCTTTACTTCCTTCACTCCCCATCACGCACATTAGCCACCAGCCAATTTTCCAATACACCAAGCACACTTCCACCCTAGGGCTTTTGCTCTGGCTCTCCCCTCTACCTGGAACATCTTCTCCAGGCTAGTCACAGTGGCTCACTCCCTATTTATAGTAGCAGCCTCCCACACTGACCCCCCTCACATGCACACATCTCCCAATCCATCCCCTTTTCTGCTTTATTGTTCTCCATAACGATTACACCCTCTGACACACTGTATTTTATGTGTTCATTTTGCTTATTGTTTACTCCCTTCAATAGAATGTAAATTCCTCCCTCCAGCAGAGGGGAAACTCAAAAGCTGAAAAGCCAAGAGAACAAAGACTGAAAAAAAGAGAAGAGAATATACAAGCACTGTAGGTAACTACAAAAGGTTTAACATATATGTAATGGGAACACCAGAAGGAGATGAAAAAGACAAACAAACGAAATATTTGAAAAAATAATGATTGACTATCTCTGCAAAGTAATGTCAGACACCAAACCACAGATCCAGGAAGTTGGGAGAACACAAAGTAGGATACATGCAAACAAAACACAAAAAACAAACAGACAAAAAACACCCTACACCCAGGCATGTGATTTCCAAACTATAGAGAATCAAAGATAAGAAAAAGTCCTGAGAGAGCTGAGTGCTGGCCCACCCAGCGGCTGCTGCTCAGCTGCTTTCCAGCGCGGTCGAATCCACCTCTCCAGGGATCCGGGTCCTGCTCCATGGCCACTCTCTCCTCGACGCCTCGCAGGCGGGGGTCACCACAGTTCACTTCTTGCACCAGGGCCTCTCGCCCCCGACCATCGTCCCTCCGGAAGCTCAGAAGGCTGTCCTGGGCTGCAGCTGGGTGCAGGTGAGCACCCAGGAGGGGGTGGGGGAGGGGAAGGGGCGGGGATTCGAGCGCGGTGGGTTGTCGTGGAATGCGTGGAGGCGCATGTTGGCTCATTTGACCGAGACGGGAGGTAAAATCTGGAGAGGCTGAGCCCCTGCCAGGCTTCTGTCTTCACCGGGAAGTGCATGCACGAGAGCAGTTGTCCTACTGAGCGCTGACCTTGCGCTGCTGAAAAGAGGAGCAGAGGGGTGAGTCCCGACTACTGTGTGACCTTGGGTGAGTCCCCTCCTCAGGTCTCTGATTCTCGCCTGTGCCTGCCGAGTGTGGCAGCTATTTTGCAGCGTGGTGTCAGTTTAGACCTAAGTGCTGGGCATGGCATTAGGCTTGGCCCGTCGTCATGGTAGTAGACGGTGGCACTTATTGTCATGATGAACCCAAGTACCCCAAACCTCCACTGTGACCTATCTTATCGGTCCTGGGATCATTAATAGGAAGACCTTCTGAGCCCGGCTGGGGGAACTGGGATGCCGAAGACTGAAATTCCTTAAATTCCACGTGTTGCTTCCCCTCTCTCCTCCCTCAGAATGTCTATTAAACTAACTGACCAAAATGAAAAAGAAAGAAAGGGAGGGAGGGAGGGAGGGAGGGAGGGAGGGAGGGAGGGAGGGAGAGAAAGAGGAAAGGAAAGGAAAAAGAAAAAATCCTGAAAGAAGCCCAAGGAAAAAACACCTCTCCTTTAGAGGAACAAAGATAAGAATTACATCCAGCTTTTCCTCAGAAACCATGAAAGCAAGAAGAGAGTGGAATGAAATATTTAAAGTGTTGAAAGAAAAAAAAAAAAGCCTACAATTCTGGACCCTCCAAAATTATTCTTCAAAAGTGAAGGAGGAAAAAAAAAAAAAAAAGTGAAGGAGAGGGAACTCCCTGACAGTCCAGTGGTTAGGACTCAGTGCTTTCACTGCGCAGGGCATGGGTTCAATCCCTGATCAGGGAAGTAAAATCCTGCAAGCGGCAGAGCGTGTCCAAAAAAAAAAAAAAAAGTGAAGGAGAAATAGTGGTTTTTCTCAGACAAACAAAAACTGAAGAAATTTATGGCCAGTATACCTACCTTGAAAGAAATGTTTTTATTTTTTTATTTGTTTGTAACTTTCACTCTCAAATATTAAACATACTTCAAAGAACTCAAGAGAAACATAATAGTCTATCCTATTCACCCAGATATTTCCTTATCTGCTATTGTTCTGACGATAATGGAGTCATCATAGTCCAGGCAAATAAAAATGGAAATGTCTGCCATCAAGAATCTGGTCCCAGGGCTTCCCTGGTGGCGCAGTGGTTGAGAGTCCGCCTGCCGATGCAGGGGACACGGGTTTGTGCCCTGGTCTGGGAAGATCCCACATGCCGCGGAGCGGCTGGGCCCATGAGCCATGGCCGCTGAGCCTGCGCGTCCGGAGCCTGTGCTCCCCAATGGGAGAGGCCACAACAGTGAGAGGCCCACGTATCGCAAAAAAAAAAAAAAAAAAAAAGACAGAGTGGCTGAATGGATAAAGAAAAAAAAAAAAAACTAGACCCAAGTATATGATGCCTACAAGAGACTCATTTCAACTTTAAAGACACACAATGGCTGCAAATGAAAGGGTGGAAAAGATATTCCACGCAAATAGAAACCAAAAGAGAGCAAAGGTAAGCTATACTTATATCAGACAAAATAGACTTTAAGTCAAAAACTGTAAGAGACAAAGAAAGACTTCATACAATGATAAAAGGGTCAATTCATCAAGTAGATATGGCAATTGTAAATATATAGGCACCTAACATAAGAGAACCTAAATATATTAAACAAATACTAACAGATCTGAAGGGACAAATAGACAGCAATACAATAATAGTAGGAGATTTAAGTAGGGATTTGAGTGGATTAGAGTACCACTTTCAACTATGGATAGATCACCCAGACAGAAAATCAATGTGGAAACCTAGATTTGAACTATACTTTAGACTAAATGGACCTAAAAGACATATACAGAACATTCCATCCGACAACTCCAAAATTCACATGGAACATTTTCCAGGATAGATCATGTTAGTTCACAAAACAAGTTTTAACAAATATAAGAAGATTTTTACCTTACCAAGTATGTTTTCTGACCACAATGCTATGAAACTAGAAATTAATAACTGGAAAATTCACAAATATGTGGAAATGAAACAACACATTCCTAAACAACCAATGAGTCAAAGAGGAAATCAAAAAGTATCTTGAAATAAACAATAATGGAAATACAATATTCCAAAACTTATGGAATGCATCAAAAGCAGTTCTAAGAGGGAATTTTATAGCTATAAACACGTACATTAGCAACAACAAAAAATCTCAAAAAGCAACCTAACTTTACACCTCAAGAAACCAGAAAAAGAAGACTAAAGTCAGGCCAAAGTCAGCAAAAGGATGGAAATGACCAAGATCAGAAAAGAAATAAATGAAATGAAGACCAGAAAAATAACAGAAAAGATCAACAAAACTAAACTGGTTTTTTGAAAAGATAAACAAAACTGACAAACCTTCAGCTAGACTAAGAAAAAAGAGAGATAAGACTCAAATAACTAAGTAAAATGTGTACCTATGGGGAAGGAAGACATAAAACTGTCTTTGTTCACATATGACATGATCATCTATGTAGAAAATCCAAAAGAACTGACACAAAAAAATTCCTGAACTAATAAGTGACTATAGCAAGGTCGCAGAATACAAGCTCAATATACAAAATTCAATCACTTTCCTACAAACCACCAATATACAAGTAGAATTTGAAATTTTAAAAACACAATACCGTTTACATTAGCAGCCAAAAAACTGAAATGGTTATAAATCCAACAGATATGTATAAGATCTATATAAGGAAAACAATAAAAGTATAATGAATGAAATCAAAGAACTGAATAAATGGAGAGATATTCCATCTTACAGATATGAATACTCAATACTGTCAAGATGCCAGTTCTTCCCAACTTCATCTAAAGATTCCCTGCAATGCCAAGCAAAATCCCAGCAAATTATTTTGTGGATATCAAGAAACAGATTCTAAAGTTTATATGAAGAAGTAAAAGATCCTGAGTAGAAAACACAATATTGAAGAAGAACAAATATTAGGGAACTGACACGACCCAACTTCAAGACTTATTTTAAAGCTATAATAATTATTCACTCAACACACATATACTGGCATCTTCTACATGTCAGCTATGGATAAGCATTGCAATTCTGAGATAAAATAAGACATCCTTCCCTCCTTTGTTTCTTTCTTCTTTCCTTCTTCTCTCCCTCTCCCCCTCCTTTCCTTCCTGCCTTCCTTCCTTCCTTCCTTCCTTCCTCCCTTCCTTCCTTCCTCTTCTTTATTTTCCTCCCTCCTTCAGGCCTTCTTGCCTTCCATAAACATTTATTGAGCACTTACTGTGTAGTAGACCCTCTGCTTGGTGCTGGATTGGGCAGAGTCCCTGCCCTCATGAAGGTAACAATCTAAAGAGGGAACCCACACTCATTCACCTTAGAAACAGGTAAGGGGGCTTCGAAAACACACACACACACACACACACACACACATGCATACACACAGATCACAGGTGCCTGCAAGAAACAGGATGTGACCCAAGATCTCCTATCGTCCCAGATGCTTTGCTAAGCCCTTCCCATATGTTATCTCCCCCAATCCTCACGAAGCACTACTAGGAAAGCACTGTTATTACCTGTATCTTGCAGCCAAGGGGACTGAAGCAAAGGTCAGTAAGGTGACTTGTCCAAGGTAACCTAGCTAGGAAGAGGCAAAGCCAAGATTTTAACCCAGGTCTGTCAATTTTAGCAGGTTACTACCTCTACCAAAAGGATCAAGCACAATAATTCAGCAGACAGAGCAGTGCAGGATTTGAGAGGGCTTGTACAGAGCCAGACTGCCTGAGTTCAAAATCCTGACTCCTCCATTTAGTAGTTACATGGCATCAGGGAGGTCTCTACCTTCTGTGCCTCAGTGTTCCCATCTGCAGAATAAGGCTAATTCCCTTAAGCAACGGTTATATATTAATTAAGTCCCTCAGGGCCAAGAATGGGATGAGATGACAGAGGCAGAATTGTACCAGTGCAGAGTTGGATTCTGTCTTTATTTGAAATGTTGATATCTTGTTCATTGTGGATTTTTTGTATTAATTTTTTTAATATGCTTTATCTTGGTTACTGAGTTTGGGGCACACCCTCAAATATCGCATGAGAGATGACTTCCTCACTCACCTCACCCTGATGTCGGCCCTTCCACCCCCGCCCCCCACCCGGAATTTGCAAAGCAAATTCCTGCCTTAAAGAGAGAGACCCATATTCTAGAGGGGAAGGCTGCCAATCAACAGAGTTAAAATGTATGACACATCTGGTGCTAAGAAGAAAAATGAACTTGAGTAAAGAGACAGAAAGAGACACAGCAAAAAATAGTACCTATCTCACAAGGTTGGTGTAAAGATGAAAGCAAATGGTCTACATAGAGCACCTAGTATAGAGGCAGGCACATGGTAAGTGCTCCTCAAACACTGGCCGTTAATGTGATTTCAGGGCTGGCTCAGGGGCCGCACACCAGTTAGAGACTCCAGGGCTCTGCTCTCCCGGAGCTTACAGCTTGGGGCAGTGTTTCATAAACTGTGAGCTGGGACCCCTTGGTGCCAGGGTTCTTAAACTTTGTGTGCTGTGGACCCCCAGGCAGTCCAGTGAAGCCCGCAGACCCCTTCCCAAATAATCATTTTAACTGCATAAAATAAAATACCTAGGTTTACAAAAGAAACCTATTCTGTTGAAATGCAATTATCAAAATATTTTTAATACATGATACAATGATACATGTGCTTCTTAGCAAATCAAATAACAGGACCTAGCAGTGGGTCTAGTAACTACCATAATTTTGAGGTAGAGAAGCATTTATAGGCTGTTTCAAGGCATCTGAAACAGCTATAATGGGATGCAAAATAATCTATAGTGTTTGTTAGTGACAATGTCACAAATACTGCTTATGACTAAGATTTTTTTGCCCAAATTTCTAACTAAAGGAAGTGCTACATTTCAGCTAGAAGTCAGTGAAAATTAAGCTATAGAGTTTTGTCCCATCCAAGCTCACAGACCCAGATTACAAATTCCTGCATTAGGGGACTTTGAAATCTATCTCATGGGTCACAACTAGCACTTTTTTGATGAAAGAATGATATAGACAAGACCAGATTAGAACAGAACATAATAGATCAGCATGCATTGCTCACAATAAAGTGAGTACAGATTCATGAAACTTTCATTTCACTGGTGTGTGTGTGTGTGTGTGTGTGTGTGTGTGTGTGTGTGTGTGTGTGTGTGTGTGTGTGTGTGTGTGTGTGTGTGTGTGTGTGTGTGTGTGTGTGTGTGTGTGTGTGTGTGTGTGTGTGTGTGTGATACAGGTCATGATGCAAAAATACTTCTTCCTGCAACTCATGGTCAAAAATATCTGAGAAGCAATGGCACAAGGGAAAGCAGGCCCAGCACAGCCACTGGCCCTGCCACACTGCAGGTACACACTTCCATGTCCCTCCCTCTGGGCCCTCATCCACCTGGGTTTGGCCTCTGTCTACATTTCTGCCCACACACAAGTGTACACACACGACCCAAGCTCAAAAAACACTGTGTTGTCAGTGGCTGCACAGCTCTTTCCCCCGTCCTCAGAAAGAGGAGCAGGTGTGGCAATGCCCATGTCCTGAGCTCATTGTCTGCCTGGGGACATGCCCCTCCTGATGGCCACGTGTCCCCACAGCAAATATTAGGCAAGCTCTTTGTGCAGAGCCAGCTGGCAGCATGTCTGGAGGTGCCGGGCTGCAAAGGTTTGGGGCTAATTAAACAGCCTGTGATGAAACACTCTAGAAAGCTAAGGCCGGGCAGATATTCTTGTGTTTTTCTGAAATGTGTGTGTGTTCTTCTTATTGCCCATCCTGGATATCAAAGAAGAGAGTCAGGGAGAGGTTACTGGAATCAGAAAAACAAAAGTTCTAAGGGAATCTACTCTCGGTTTCCCAAGGGGAAGGGGGTTTGACCCTCTGCAGATGGGAAATGAGGAAACAAATGAATCGGCTGTCAGATGTGTTGGCAATTAACCCTGTGCTAATAAACAGGAAATTGCTGAAGGGGAAAGAGGGCCTTTGGGGTGAGGGGGTGGGATTTCAAGCTGCAGCTCAATCTAGTGGTTCAGAAAAGAAATGTTGGGGTCTGAAGCATCTGAGTGCAAATTCTGCCTACACTGCTTCTTTGCTGTGTGATCTAGGGCAAGTTAATTTACCGCTCTGTGCTTCATGAACTTGTAACAGCTAGTTCCCAGGGCTGTAGTGAGGATCAAGTGTGCTGTCTCTTGTAAAGTCCTTGTCACAGTCAATAAAAGTTACTGTGGCTTGTCCCTCTCTGCACCAGACTGTAAGTCCCATGCAGGCAACAACCATGTCTTATCTCTGTTCCAAGCACCAGCACAGAGCCTGGCACAGGGAAGGCACTCAGTAAAAGTTTGCTAAATGAATTCAGGCATTCATTCCACAAATATTTATTGAGCACCTTCTCCGTGCCAGGTCCTAGGGAGATAAAGGTGAATGAGGTAGGCATCTGTGCTCTCATGGGTTTGTATTCTCATAGAGGAGACAGTCAATAAACAAATAGGCAAATAAGTAAACAAAAAGATATAAACTGCTCAGTGCTATGGAGAAAATGAAACAGGTGGTGATATAGGATGACTGGGCAGTCAGGGAAGACTGCCCAGAGGTGGTGATTGTGAGACAAGATCTGATTGACAGAAGGAGCTAGCCACCAGAAGAGCTGGGAGAGCTTTTCAGGTAGAAGGCACAGCAAGTGCAAAGGCACTGAGGTAGGAACACTCTCAGGAGGCCAGCTTGGCTGGAGAGGGATGAGTGAGGAGAAGAGTGGTGGGTAGGAGGTGGGAGAGGTCAGCAGGGGTCCATCACACAACACCTTGTTAAGTAGGGTAACTGAGTACAATGGGCAGCCATTGGGAGGTTTAAGCCAGGGAACAACACAGTCTGTGCATCCAGGAGCCTCTCACATAATGAAAACTGTCCCCACTGAACCTAGAAGAATCTGCTCCTCCAAGGCAGCATCTGAGAGCTCAGCCAGGAGCAGCTCAGCCGGGAGTCGCCACCATCCATCCTTGTCTCGGCCACCTAGCAGCCCCATTAAAATAAATGAGGTCTTTGCTGACTTGATTTCCAAATGAGTCCAGCCGCTCAAGATCTTTATTCCAGGAAATGTGAAATTTATGTAATGAAAATTAAAAGAGAAACTGGGGAAGCAGCTCCTTAAGTGCCTGCTTTCTGGGTAAGTGAGCCAGGTTTGCTCATCTGGCAGGAGTTGGATGAAGGCGCCATCCAAGGGAACCTGTGACCAGCAGGGAGGCAGGGAGCATGTTGGCTGCAGGCAAGGACGAAGCCCCCAGACCTCCTTTATTTCCTCCAAAAAAGAGCCACGATAATAATAGCTCATGTTCACTGCTACCTTCCCAGCCCTGTTCTAAGCGCTTTACTTACATGGGTTATTTCATTTGACCTTCATGACAACCAGATGGTGTAGGCACTACTATGTTCCCCATTTTATAGATGGGAAAACTGAGGCTCATGTTGGAGAAATGATGCGATCAAGGTCACACAGCAAAATAGTGGCCAAAATAGGACTCAGGTCTTTTGTCTATTATCCCCACAGACCCTCTTGTCCAGAGCTCAGACAAAGTGAAATGGAAGAAAGGCTCAGGAGGCAGGGAGATCTGGGTTCGAATCCAAGCTTCAACTACGGATCTGCTATGTGAACTTGGGCAAGCTGCTTCCTTCCCTGAGGCTCAGTTCCTTTATAATCTTAGCCCCTTCACCGAGTTCATCTCTGAATTAAGGGAGATAATATATAAAGATGCCAATCACAGGACTTCAGATGCCTTCTCAAACCGATTTAACTTTAAAAACTAATTGTAAACTCTTAGAACTGGAAATTCTTCAGGCAATAGCTTCAGGTACTGTTGGATCCAGAGGCTCTAAAGATGCCAAGGGCTCATTTTCTTTCTCTTTTTTCATGTAGTGGACCCTCCTTCCAGGATTATATCAGATTTCTTATAGCTAGAAATCTAGGTTGAAAGAGAGCTTTTTTCCCAACAGGGCAGCAAAAGTCCTAGGATTCACTCTGATTGGACCAACTTGGGTCACATGCTCATTCTATAACCAATCTTTATAGCCAGAGGAATGGACTATGCTGATTGGGCCACCTGGGCCACGTGCCCGCCCCTGGAGCTAGGGGAAGGGGTGCAGAAAGCCCTCCCCCTAGCTCCAAAGTCTGAGACATTTGGACTGTGAGGGGGAGAGGCTAGGTTCCCCCCAAAAAACTGGGGTGCTGTTACCAGAAACATTGTATACTGGGCCAGCAGGAATACCAGATGGTGCTCCTGGCACATAGTAGGCCATAAATAAATACATGTGCAATCGAATGAACAAATATCTACCCCCAGAGGATGGTTGTAATGATGAAATGAAAATATGTGTGCAAGTCCCTGGCACATAGAAGCACTCAATAAATCTTGTCTTAGAGGAACAAGAGGTGCTCAGATTGGGCTTGGATTCTGGTCATGTGCTGATGAGCACAGATGCTGGAAGAAACTAGAAGGAAAGGCTTCCCTTGCCTCAGCCAGGCCTCCCCCACATTCATTTTATATACATCCCCAGGGCAGAGCAGGACCAGGACTATGGTAAGGAGTGTGTGGCATAAATTGTAAGGGGAGACCAAAAAACTCAGTGATCAAGATAAATAATATTTTAAAAAATCAATATTGTAAAAATCCATGATATTCAAAATATTAACATTTTAAATAAAGACATATCCGTATGCACACATTTACATATCACTTATATGCAAGCGTCCAGACACATGCACATATGGACATTTTCACAGACGTGTTTTTTTGCTTTTTTGTTTTTTTTAACATCTTTATTGGAGTATAATTGCTTTACAGTGGTGTGTTCGTTTCTGCTTTGTAACAAAGTGAATCAGCTATACATATACACATATCCCCATATCTCTTCCCTCTTGCGTCTCCCTCCCACCCTCCCTATCCCACCCCTCTAAGTGGTCACAAAGCACCGAGCTGATCTTCCTGTGCTATGCAGCTGCTTCCCACTAGCTATCTATTTGACATTTGGTAGTGTATATATGTCCATGCCACTCTCTCACTTTGTCCCAGCTTACCGTTCCCCCTCCCTGTGTCCTCAAGTCCATTCTCTACGTTTGCATCTTTATTCCCGTCCTGCCCCTAGGTTCTTCAGAACCTTTTTTTTTTTTTTAGATTCCATATATATGTGTTAGCCTACGGTATTTGTTTTTCTCTTTCTGACTTTACTCTCACAGACATGTTTTTATGTTTCAATATTTACTCATAAATCTGCACAGGGCCACTGCACAGCACAGCCCCAGGAGGTCCCATCGCATTGTGATCTGCATGGATGGCATCCCCTGCATTGTGCAGGCACAGCATCCGTGGCCAAGCACAGCCACATGTTCGTGTGAACAAACATGTATGCACATCTCCATCCATGTGTACACATCCACATCCACGGCACAACCACCCATCTACCACTAAGTGTGTGCCACATAACACCATACGTGCACACGTGGCAAGAGATATAACTGCACAATATGGTTTCATACATGCTCACTTTCCTGCACCAGGGCCTTCGCACTTGCTGTTTGCTCTGTCTGGGATGTTCTTGCCCCAGATAACCACATAGCTCCCTCTCTTCCCTCCTTCAACCTGTGCTCAAAGGTCACTTTCTCAACGAGGCTCTGACACCCTAGCACTGTCTAAAAGTGCAAACCTTCACCCACAGTCCATATCCCCCCCACCATCACCTTGCTTTATTTTTTCTCCTGAACATTTAAAATCATCGGACATAATACGTATTTTTCCTTTTTATCTTATTTAATGTCTACCTGCTAAAATGCCAGCTCTACGCAGGCAGGGATTTTTGTCTGCTTTGTTCACTGTTGTATTCCCAGCCTCTAAAACATTGCCTCACACAGATTGGGTGCTCAATAAATATTTGTTTAATGAATGAATAAAGCCAGGGAAGTGGGGATCCCTGAGAATGACTGAGACCAAATTTCCCACTACCCCAGCAGAAAGGCAATCAAAAGTCGGATGTATCAAAAGGTGATTTCTAGAACTTAGTAACAATGCAAGATACATCCTAAGTGATGTAAGAGTATTATTTCATTTAATTATCACAGCAGCCCCATAAGCTATCCATACTATTGCCTATCCCCTGTTTACATTGGAAGGAACCAAGGCACTGAGAGGTTAAATCACTTGCACAAGGTGTCACAGTGCAGAAGTAGGAAAAGCTGGCATTCAAACCCAGCACCCTGGCTCCACATAGCCCAGACTCTCCTACACACACACACACACACACACACAATTATATTGTGCCACCAAGTCCTTTCAGTTTTTAGGCAACTCTCAGAAAAGAAACCTCCTTCCCCCAGACTGGCTATGTGGAGTCCCCACCCTCTGCCAGTCCCATCCCCATTGTCCTCACTGCATCCCAGCCAAATGCAAATCTGCATCCCTGGTGACAGCTGGAAGCTGTAGGCTGTCCAGTTGTCATGGCGATGGTCTCCAGCTCCTATAAACAGTCCTACCTCCTGGCTGCTGGGCTGGCTTACTCTTACCATACTTAGAAGCTGTTCCCTGGGCCTTGCTTCATACTTGATCCCTTCTGGGTGGCTGGGTGTGCCCGAAGGTCCACATGTCTATCCCACCGGGGAGCCACAGGAAGCTTAGAAGCAGGGCACCTTGTTCCCACCTCCCTTCCTGCCCCTTCCTGGCTACGTGACCTTAAGCTGTCGCTTCCCCTCCTGTGCCTGCTTTACAGGGTGGCCGTGAAGAGTTAATGTGCTCATTCATTCATTTAGACAACAATTCTTATTGAGCACCTACCATGTGCCAGGCAATGGTGTAGGTACTGGGGGTACAGCAGTGACCAAGATAGACCAGGTCCTCTGGGATTCAGACAACAAAAAAGTTCTGGGAAGGAGATAATATAGCTGAATGTGTATGAGTGGAGGGATCAGGGCAGAGACTACTTAGGGTGGTCAGGAAAGGCCTCTCTCACGGGTGACTAGACTTGAGCTAGACCAGAATAAGCAGATAGCCATGCAAATATATAGGGAAAGAGTGTTCCAGGAAGAGAGTGCAGCATGTACAAAGGCCCTGAGGCAGGGATGAACTAGACTATTTAAGGAACAGAAGGCCCTTCCCTCAGAATGATGCTTATAATGCTAGGAAAGCAGCTCTGAGGTATGAACTCCAACACTTCAGGTTGAGGGAGAGAAAGTGAACATTGACAAGGCATGCTGCTCACGGTGGCAGGATGAAGATGACCTCATAGCCAGCTGCTGCAGGTCCAGCTTCCAGCTCTTGGAGGGCAGCCCTCAGACTTGGAGTCTGAGCCTCTGCACCAGGTAAGAAGAGTAAAAGAACAGAAACAATACAACATATTCTAGATGCTTTCCATGTATTAACTAGTCTATTCTTCACATCCCTAAGGGAGAGTTTACTGTTCTCATCATCTCCATTTTATAGATGGAAAGCTAAGGCAAAGAGCTACGTGCCCAAGGTCAATGGCTGTTGACTGGCAAAGCTGAAAACATACCTGGCTTCAAAGCCCATGACCCCAACCACCATCCCAGATGCTCCGTAAATGAGCAAATGGACTCAGTTCAAAGCCTCCAGGAGTGGTGGGGACAGTGGTGAACTAAAGCATGTGCCCTTTGTAGAGGGTACTGCCACCCAGCTCCAGCCCATCTTTGGAGGCATGTGGGAATATAGACTCACTATGGCAAGACGCTCTAATTTTCCAAAATACATCAGATTTTTATGTGAACTTTCCAAATTTTAAAATGTGGACTGAATTGTTTATTTTATTTTTTTTTTTTTTTCGGCCACGGCTCACGGGCCTAGCAACTCCGCTGCATGTGCGATCTTCCCGGACCGGGGCACGAACCCGTTTATTTTATTTTTTAATTAACTAATTAATTTATTTATGGCTGTGTTGGGTCTTTGTTGCTGCATGCGCGGGCTTTCTCTAGTTGCGGCGAGTGGGGGCTACTCTTCGTTGCGGTGCGCGGGCTTCTCACTGCAGTGGCTTCTCTTGTTGCGGAGCACGGGCTCTAGGCACGCAGGCTTCATTAGTTGTGGCTCACGGGCTTAGTTGCTCCATGGCATATGGGATCTTCCCGGACCAGGGTTCGAACCCATGTCCCCTGCACTGGCAGGCGAATTCTTAACCACTGTGCCACCAGGGAAGTCCCATGAATTGTTTATTTTAAATATCAAGCAGTCCAATAAAACATAGCATCACTCTAGATATCCAGGTGGGACCAGCAGGGACCAGAGCAAAATGATAATGCAGGCCCCCTTGTTCAAAAATGATTAAGAATCTCAAGACAGGGACTTTCCTGGTGGTGCAGTGGTTAAGAATCCACCTGCCAGTGCAGGGGACATGGGTTCAAGCCCTGGTCTGGGAAGATCTCACATGCCACGGAGCAACTAAACCCATGCACCACAACTACTGAGCCTGCACTCTAGAGCCTGTGAGCCACAACTACTGAGCCCACGCACCACAACTACTGAAGCCTGCATGCCTAGAGCCCATGCTCCGCAACAAGAGAAGCCACCACAATGAGAAGCCCGTGCACTGCAACGAAGAGTAGCCCACGCTCGCTGCAACTAGAGAAAGCCCATGCACAGCAACGAAGACCCAACACGGCCAAAAATAAATTTAAAAATATATTTTTGGGGAGGCTTCCCTGGTGGCACAGTGGTTGGAGTCCGCCTGCCGATGCAGGGCACACAGGTTCGCGCCTCGGTCCGGGAAGATCCCACATGCCGCGGAACGGCTAGGCCCGTGAGCCATGGCCACTGAGCCTGCGCGTCCAGAGCCTGTGCTCCGCAACAGGAGAGGCCACAACAGTGAGACGCCCGTGTACCTCAAAAAAAAAAAAAAAAATATATATATATATTTTTTTTTAATTATAAATATATATAAATATCTCAAGACAGCAACGATAGAGCAATAAGCCAAGTGCAGGGCCCTGTACAACCGGCCAAGTTGCACATCTATGAAGCCAGCCCTGCCTCTAAGGTAGGCACTTCCTAAATACTTGTTGAATCAAATGGAAGACAAGGGAAAAGGAAGGAAAACAGACATGTATTTGGCCCCTTGATATATCAGACGCAGCTTTATATAACAGCTCACACTTATCAAGCAGTCACTACGTGCCAGGCACTGTGTTAATGCATTTAAACCTCACAGCAGCACTATATTATTATTCCCGCTTTCCAGATGAGGAAATTGGGGCTTAGGGAGGTGAAGTCCTCTGGTTATCGTTAATACTTGATCAGTCGCAGGGTGAGTTAGAACACATGGGGGGAAGGAAAAGTAAGAGAGAGAGAGAAACGCAAGAGGAAAAGAAGCCACCGCGGGCGGGCCTGTCTCCCAAGCTGGGCTGCACTCAGGCCTCTGCCAAGAGCGAGTGGAATTTGGGGAGGCCGCCGCACCCCAGATCACAGTGCCATCCGCCCCAGCTTGGCTGCTCTCCAGCGATCCAATTACTAAATGCAGCCGCATTCTTTAAAAATGTCTTTCCTCTTATGTAATGCAATAGTGACAAACGCCAAACAGATGGTGCCGTGACAAGCTTTTTAAAAGTTGATCAGGAGCTCATCTTTCACAATTAATGTATGGGCATTTAAACGAGCTTCAGTCAGCCACAAAACTCCAGCGAGAATCCGTACAGGACAAATCGCTCGACGACTGGCCATGCTTCACCTCCTCACCGGCCGGGGGTTGATACGACAAGTGGTCACGTTGACTTGTGAGCAACAGTCAGAAGATACCTGGTGTGGACAGAGTGAAGAAATGCCTTGGGCCTCTCAGAGTCCCCAAAGCTGGAGCCTTCCTCAATCTATTACCAAGACTTTTTTTTCCAAACTTTTATGTCGTCTTCGAGAGAGCGGACTGTCTCTCTCAGAGGGAAACGGGTTAGTCACCAACAGTGTCAGATGCTGCCAGTGAGCTATTTTCCCTACCCCCACCCCCATCCATCTTCCTCAGTGTTCAGGGATGAGATCATTTCATTTGGAGCCAATTATAGATGGAGAACGCTGGGGATGTGCAAAGAAACCTCCTTGGAGCCCTTCCCTCCCACCAACACAGGCTGTACCCTGCCGGGATGAGCAGGAACAGGAGGCTGCATGTCCGGTCCCAAGTTCAATCTCAGGGTATGTGAAGGCCACGCATTCCTAAGCCACAGAGCCTGGATCTGTCAAGCTAGGATGCTGGGCCGCTGGCTAAATGAAATCTTTTGGTCTCAGAAGTTCAGAGCTGGATGAGTCCAAGGAGATCATCACTGTGCAGATGGGGAAACTGGGGCTCAGAGAGGGGAAGGGGCTTGCTCAAGTTCACACAGCTAGTTGGTGGCAAAGCCAGAGAGCTGGATGGTAATTCCTCCACCTCCCATGTCGTCTGGGACCTGTCCAGCCCACTTCCTGCTGCTTCTGATAGCAGCACCCTGAGTTTTCCTAGGGGAACTATCCCTTCCCCTTGGTCCATGTGGTTAAAGTAGGACTAAGCCCTCTCCTACCCCCAGGACTGACCCAGTCCCAGCCAATCAGAGCCCACTGCCCTACTGGTTCAGGGATGAGCATGTACGATGAGCCGGGTCAATAAGCAGCAACCCCAGGACTTTAGCCAGAGCTACGGCCATTGGAAATGAGAAGCTCTCTTCCACTTGGCATTACTAAACGGGGAGGAAGAAAACCTAGAGATGCTGATGGCCATCTATGCCACCACAAGATGCCCGCTAAGAAAAAAGCCAAACAGAGGAGAGCAGGGCCAAAAGATAGCGATAAGACAGCTTCAACCTTGAAACCCCTGGATCTAGCCATACCCAGGAGATCTATCCTGAATATGTTAATTACATGTGTTACTGACATGTAATTATTGACATTAATTACATGTAATGTAATTTCCATTTCTGCTACAGTTGGCTGAGTTCTGTCCCTTACCCCTCAAAGGTCCTTGACTTGAAGTGCTTAGGTGTGGGGCAGGGCTCCAAGAACATCACACTGCATGCTTCCCACCTCTGTCTCCAACACATTTCTGAACTTTGTGGGGTTTTTTGTATTGGCTGCATGGAAATACCTCCCCTTCCCCTAGCAGATTCCCTGACTCTGCACAGACTCCAGCTGAAACTGGGGGTAATGAGTCAAATCCATTTCACCTGGCTTCACTAATCAAGGCCTTCCATGTCCTCCAAGCAGCTCGTAGCCTAAACAATAAGACGTTTGACCCAGTTGTTTTCCAGGAATTTGGAGTTGGCTGTGTCTAGTTCTAGCTGAGCCTGTTAAGACGGGACAGGACCACTGACCCTTCAACTGGGTATTAGTGAGTGTTCCTTTGGTGACTTTTTGACGTCAGAGGGTCGAAAACTCCACCCTCAGATGGTGCTAAGTGCCCTCGTTTTTAACATACAGAGGCCTGTAGCTTGCTTGCACCTGCGCAGAACAACAGTGACTGCACCTTTTTCCAGTCACCTTTCCCTCCGCTCCCCATGCCTCAGACCGCCATGCTGCTTTATTGTTTTTCCCATAAATACCCTGAGCTCCTCTGGGAGGCAGATTTGAGACTTGTTCTCCTATTTCCACGAGGTTTGCAAACCTCGGTATCTCAGCGTTTTGGCTTGCTGTGAGTCAGGCAAAATGAAGCTGGTTCGGTGACAAAGCAACACGCTCCAGAAGGAGTACCCCAGGTAAGTGTCCCGTTTCATGGTACCCGTAACCCGGTGTTTCCCACCACAGCCTCTGCCTTCCTGTTCGGTCAAGAGCACAGGCTTTGGAGCCCAGTTCGAATCCCAGCTCCAGAATTTCCTGGTAATGAGAACTCGTACTGGTCATTTGACTTTCCTAAGCCTCAGTCTTTCCTTCTGCAAATGGGAGAAAGATCACCCGCCTTCCAGGATCCTTGAGGGGATTAAAACAGGCATCACTCCTTAGGGGCTGGTTTTTCAACGGTAGCTATGAGGGACTCCAGAAAGTTTATACTACAGAGCCGGGGCATCTCAGACACTTAGTCTGCTTGGGAAGACAGCAGTTAAACACACATAAGATAATTTCCATGTCAAACGACCTCCTGCGGCCAAAACAAGTGTAGGGGCAGAGGCAGAGAAAGCCTGCTTCTAGGGAACCTGGCCTGGATGTGAACCGAGGCAGCCCCCTCACTGGCCTCCTGACCAGTCAGCACCTCTTTCCCCTGCGTTGCCCCAGCTCCTCACAGACAGACAGACACACACAGGTGCTGCTGAAATGTTTGCCCAGTGACTCATTCACACTCCCAGAGACGGGGAACAGACAGTGATTCCCAAGAGTGCCCGGAGTCCTGATTTAGGAAGGAGGATTGAGTAGCAGGAACATGTGGGCCAGTCCCTGCCCAGCCCCGAGGACTGCGGAAAGATACACCCCTCCCCCAACTCCATCCTCGGAGCTCCTGGGTCCAAAGGCTGGGAAGGTTGGGTCAGCACACTCGCATGAGGACAGGAAGTGAGCCAGGACTCCCCCACAGTTCTTTATTCACTATCACCGTGCTTCCCAAAGTGAGGGACTAATAAATGAGATCGTTTTACACGAATTCAGGACAGGGCATTAAATAATTGACTACAAGACGAATGAACCTTGAAAACGTTATGCTACATGAAAGAAGCCAGACACAAAAGACCATTTGTATGATTCCATTTATATGAAATGTCCGGAATAGGCAAATCCCTAGAAACGGAAAGTAGACTAGGGGTTGCTTAGGGCTGGAGGGGTCTGATGAATGAGCAGGAACGGCTAATGGGTACAAGGGCTTCTTCTAGGGGGGCACAGAGAGTTCTAAAATGACACCAAGTTATACGATCTTACGAATATACTAAAAAAGACTGAATTGTACACTCTGAGGGAATGGTAAAATATTGTGGATTCTAGCTCAATAAAGGTGTTAAAATGCTTAGTAATTACAGTTGACTCCCAAGGGGAGAAAATCCGCTCCCTTTCAAGTCCCTTGTAATTCCTCTAGTTTGTCAAGGGCCTAGTCTCCATTAGATGCTGGTGTCCCCTCACTCCCTCTCACACACGTGCTAATGTCTTGTTTGCATAACGAGAGAGCAGGCTTCATGCTCGGCTCCTTGGGCAACAATACCTCGCCAGACTTGTCTGGTTTCCATCGTGTTTGTTTTTCTGATTGCCTTCTAATTATGGCAGCTGATCATTCAGCTATTCATTTCATTTATTCAGCAAATATTTATTGAGCATTATGGCGTACCAGACACTATTCTAGGCACAGGGGACACAGCAGGGAACAAGACAGACCAAAAACCTTGCCCTCCTGGAGCTGATGTACTGCTCGTGCAGAAAATCTTAGCAGTAGGTATAGCTCATGGGTTTCAAATCCCCACTCTGCCACTCACTAGCTTTGTGTCCTGGGGCGAGTAACTTAACCTCTCTGTGCCTCAGTTTCGGCCCATGTAAAATGGGGATAATAACTGCACCTAACTCAGGATCCAGTGAGTCAGTATGTGTAAAGGGCCAGGACAGGGCTTGGCACACTGTACCTACAGTACTTGTACCTTAATGAATGTTTGCTACTGTTATTTATTTTCATTTCTAGTTGTGATTTTTTGAAAAAAACATTTCCTATTTATACACATATATGTAAGTATAAGCTTCCTTTTAAAAAAAATTTATTTAAGTAAAAAAAAAAAAGGATGAGTGAGTTGGGGTGTCAAAAAGAAAAAGGTACAGGTAAGGAAAATAGGGCAAAATGGAGAAGGGTGTATTTAGGAGATGAAATTTGGGAAGCCCTGAACTAGAGGGAGATGGCAGTAAGGCTGTGACTCAGCTGGCACCCAGTGGAAACATAAAGCTATTTTCAGTGTCAGCATAAGGACAAGGCTTGTTCCTTCAGTCTCAAATGTGCAGGTTTCTCCCCACTCCCTCGTCCTGGAGGATCCCAAGCCCTGGGGGTTTCCCTGCCACCCAGGGAGGCTTTGGAAAGAAGGGCTCTGGACAGACGGGGGTCATCGCTGCTAGAGGAAGACGAGGCTGTGGACCTCGGGGCAGGAACAGTCCCGGAGCTGCCCAAGCCTCTCCCAGGTCCCTCGGCACCGGGGGTGGCCGGCTGCTTGCCACAGCGACAGCTGGTGCCTGCAAGACATGGGGCTGCTTCAGCGGCGTCATGACTCCCCTGGGCACCAGGGCTATTTGCTTTCACGGGCCCCTTCTCCATGCAAAAATGTTTACAACTGCATTATAAAAAGATAAATATAATCCGGGCTGGAGTCAGTATCAGATCTTCACTACTATTACATCTTATTTCTTCTGATTTTAAGAGGATAAAATTAAAGCATTTTTGTGGAGCCTGAACATGTGTGGGCACTGGGCCCTGTGTCTACTGTGTCTGATGAAGAAGTTGGGCTGGCCGCAGAACTGCTGACCCTAGAGGCCACCCGGGGCAATCCAGACTTGGCTCTTAGGGTCTGGTGACACTAAGACATCCTTAACTAAGACATCCTTAACACTAAGACATCCTTAACAGAGTGGAGTGATTAAGAAAGGTTTTGGAATGGTGGGGTGGGGAGGTTCATGACCCAGCTGCTAGGAGCCTCTGACTCTTCAATGAATAACAGATAACTGTAATCTCCACCCCTCTGAAATGTTGGGAGGGTTTGATGAGATGCTGTGTGCAGAGAAAGTAAAAATGATCATGACAATAATAGCTAACCATTTCAGCAACAAGAATGAACCATCCAGTGCTACAAGGCAGCCACGTGCACGGACCTTGCAAACCGCATGTCGAGCAAAGGAAGTCGAATTCTAAAAGGTACATCCTGTACCACTTTATATATGTGAAGTTTGGGGGGGAAAATTTAAACTGTAGTGTTTAGGGATCTGCACCGAGTTGAGTAAAGCTATAAAGAAAACTGTACAGTGGATTACCATAAAAGTCAGGATGGTGGTCTCCTCTGTGGGGAGGGGAGGGGCTGCGGTTGGGGGTGGGACTGCGGGGCTAGCCAGGTTCTGTTCCTTGCCTGGGTGGTGACTACCCAGATGTGTCCTCTTTGCAAACATTTATTAACCTGTTCATATATGTTTTAGCCAATTCTCTGTAGGTATAATTCACATCTTTTAAAAATGCAAATAATGGCAATAATAACACACACAGATTGTCTTATGTGCCAGGCACTGTTCTAAGCTTCTAAGCACAGTGCCTCGCACCTAATAGGCACTTCACAAACGATAGCATTTAAAGTTACCATTGTTATTGCCATCCTCAGTGTATGAAATGGAATGAATGTCCCTTGTCTCAACAGGGCTTGTGAGGCTTGAGTGGGAGCTCACATCTAAAGCACCCACTTGGTGCCCAGCACACAGTAGGTGCATGACTATAGCAGGTGTTCCTTCTGCTTGTCCCAAACTCAGAGACACTTCTCATGCTAAATAAACCGTCCTAAAATCCCCAAATGGCAGGCTCACCCTCCCCGGGGCTGGGCCCTTCGCATGCCCGCCCTCACCAGCTGCCCACGGAAAGAATCTGGCTGGCAGCTCGATTCTCCATCCTCACTTTGATCCTCCTCCTCTGCCCAGTCCTGCCTGGTGAGCTCATGCCCCCAATCAGACCTTCCGTCACCTGTTCTGTGAGCCTGGCCTGGCTGGGGTGGGAGCAGAGAAAGATGCCCCTGCCTGGCACAGACCTGACTCTGCTTTCCATCTCTACCCATGCCTGGTAGAGGCGGCAGTCCCTGCGACCCTCATCTCAGCCTCACCAAAGTGCCATGTTCCTGGAGTATTTGCATCCAAAAAGAGAAGTTTGGGATTAATCAGAGTTTTAGGGCTAGAAAGGCTTATTCAAAGATGGATAAGTAAACTGAGGCTCTAATAAGTGAGCATCTAGTCCAAAGAATGAATCTCTAATGGTAGAATCTCAGGTCTAGGACGAGTAAGTGGTGGAGGGGAGAGGTTGGAGGAAGGTTGGTTGAGAGGGCCTCCCTATTGTCTGCCATTTATTTATTGGGCACCTACTATGTGCCAGGTTCATCACATTTATCACGTGTCATTTTCACAAAGTACATATATTATTATACCCATTTTATAGGTTAAACATGACAAGAGCAGCTTCCACTACTAAGCATCTATGAGGAGCCAGGTGCTGTGCAAAGGGCTCAGGATCCTTCCCACCATCTGAGTGGTGGGGACTGTCAGGGTAAGAAGGGTTTGCCCAGAGTCACATACCTAGTAAGGGCCAGAAGTGGGGTTTGAACCCAGATCTGTGCAGTCCCAATGCCTCTCATTCAGATACATCTGTCCCTAACACCCCAACAGGCACTGGCATTCCCTGCTCTAGGTTTACAGTGAGCAGGGCTGCTCAATTTTAAAAGTCAGGAAACTAACATCCTTAGAAATGGGAGAACTCCCTGGAGAGACCCCAGAGAGAGCTCTTGTTCCTACAGTCTAATAATCCCTGCATGGAAAAGTACAGTCAGTGGAAAACAGTCTAGACTTGTCTTTAGAGCTTGGCCAAGGAGTCTGAGAAATTTAGGTTCAAAGCCTGTTTCTGCCACTTGCTACATGTGTGACCTCGGGCACCTCTTTGTGAATCAGTCTCCTCATCTAGAAGGAGAGGATCCCGAAAGTATCCACTTTGGGCTCTTGGAATGTTTCAAGGGCATCCTGTGTGTCAATGTGTCCTCACCTCCTTCCACGCTCCCCCTTGCTCATTCCACGCCAGCCTCAATGGTGGCACGCTCCCGCCTCAGGACTTTTGCACTTGCTGTTCCCTCTGCCTGGAATACCCTTCCCCCAAACCTCCACATGTCTACCTCCCTCATTTCCTTCTGAACTCTGTCCAAGTGTCACCTCCTTAGTGTCACCTTCCTTAAAAAAAAAAAAAAATCCCCAGAACTTCCCCGATTCTGCTTTCTTTCCCTAACACTTATCTCCCATCTGACAAATTACAGGTTTACTTGCCTAATGTCTGCCTCCTCAGAGCAGAATGTGTCTCCATAAGAGAAGGACCACAGCTCCTTTGTTCACTGCATCTCCCCAGTACCCAAAACATTGTCTGGCACATGCTCAATGGTAAGTGCTCAACAAATATGTATTGAATGAATGAATGAATATAGAGTTTAGAATAATGCTTGGCACATAGTAGGCACTCAATAAACTTTAGCTACTATTGTAATGCTAAGTGCTTTCCAAGACATTTGCCCTTGTGGGAGGAGTCTAGGGGGATGATAACAGCCAAATCTGGGTCAAATCCTGTGTGACCTTGACTAAGTCACAATGCCTCTCTGAGCCTCTGTTGCCCCATCTATAAAATGAGGGTAACCAAACTTGGCTTTTAAGGGAATTGTAAGGATTCAACAATGAAACCAGCTCCCTTTTCTTGAGTACTTTCTGGATGTCAGGAGCTATGCTAAGTCTTCAACTTGCACAATCTCACTTCACTTTCATCATTGCCCCATGAGGAGGTCCTCTTATTATCTGCATTTTCAGATAAGGAAATTGAGGTTCAGAGAGGTTGTGAGATCGCCCAAGGTCACACAGCTGGAAATGGCAGGAGCTGCTCCTCCTCAGACACTGGGATCAGAACCCTCCTGCGCCCTGCCCTGGCCAGGAAACAGGCTCCCACTCCCTGGGCACCTTCGTCTCTCAGGCTGCAGAGAGGCCCCAGGCTCTACAGTCGTACTTCCCCATGCCCGAGTCCCATGGCTTACCCTCCGGCCCCTCCACCATCCCCGTAGCAGCGCTGGCTCCTGGCATCCTGGGCAGGCCACTCACACCTCACACAAACTGTGTGGCCCTGGGTCAGATACCTTGTCCACTGGGCATGGGGCGCCCTCACCTGCTGGCAGCTCCCTGGAACGGGCCCCAGCCGGAACTGGACACAGTACCTGCAGCCACACAGGAAGACACCACCCCAAACACCTGTGAGCATTTATGCAACACCTACTGTGTACCTAGCCCTATGCAGGCTCAGGTTGATACAATTTCTCCCTGCTACAGAAGAAGCCTTTTGGGCAACTCAATCTGCGTCCATGAGACTTGGCTCCTGCTTTTTCAAGTTAACATCATTGAGGGCTTCCATGGGTCAGTTCTTCAAACACCTTATCCAAAAGATTATATTGTTTACTTCTCATCTCTCTCCCCCGCAGTAATGTCAGCTCCACAAAGGCAGGAATTTGTATCTGTTTTGTTCACTGTTGTGTCCAAGTCCTAGACTAGGACCTGGCTCGACAAAAATTTGCCGAATCATTTGGTCCAATGGAATAGGGAAACCCTGCAAGGTAGATCTTGGCCCCAGCTTACAGATTAGGAAACCGAGGAGCAGAAAGGTAACTTGTCCAGAGTCACACAGCTAATAAGTGGTAGTGCCTAAAATGGAACCGCCTAACCCCAAAAGCCTCAATAAGCACTCCACCACATTTCGCAAAAGATCCTATTTTACAGAAAAGAGTCACTGCAAGAATTATTTAAATAACTGTCCCATTCTGGAGTATCTGAATTAAGACCCAATTTGCTAAAATTTTACTTCGACCCAACTTTTTCTACAAGTAGTGGTAAATGGCACTCCCTGCTGCAAGAGATGCAGCTTGTCAAGGACCCCGGGAGGTTATTGTGTGGGGCTGCTGCCCCCTGGTGGCTGCTGCCCCCTGGTGGCTGCAGCCGCTGGGAAGCCCAAGGACTGGACAGTTTTCTTCCAGGAACAGCCCAAAGCCGGCCCAGAGCCCTTTCCTCTCAGCTGCCCCAGAACGCCTCAGGAACCTGTCCTTGCCAGAAGCCTGTGATAATTGGAATTTTCACCTTCCCAACGTTCTTTCTCTTTGCTCTTTTGGTGGTTTATTTGGGGAACTCTTGTCCTCACCCTACGTGGTCTTGGAGGGGCAATCAATCAGGATGCCTGGTCCTGGCTCCCCATACCTGCCCCTAGAGTGGACAGATGATTCAAGCTGACCAATCAGAGGTCCCATCATCTGGGTCACAGTGATTGGTTCAGGGATGGGCCTAGGATCCAAGCAGGACCAATCAACCTCCTCCAGAAATTACACAATGAGACTGGGAGGAAGGACCCCGTCAGCTGGGGCTGCTAAGCTGGGGGGATGTGGGGCTGCTCGTGGGCATCTTGGCTACTACAGGGAGAGAGCCTGCTTGAGAATGAAGCCAGTATATGAAGGCAGAAAGGGGAGAGGGAGTCCTGATAATATTTGACCTCTTGGCTCCAGTTCATGCTTGAAGTAATATTATTTCAAAACTTCCCTCTCAGTTATAGGAACCAATAATTCTCCTTTTCACCTGAGCCAGTTTGAGCTGAGTTTCTGTGCCTTGCAGTGAAAGGAATCCTAGCAAATAGAGCTCTCCTCTCCATCTCCCTTAACACTGCCTTAGTTCAGATCTTATTCTTTCAATTAATATTTGTTGAGTATCTGTCATGTGCCAGGCACTGTCCTAGATGCTTGACCTCATCACCACCATCGGCAACACACTGTCTGACTCCAGTCCCTGAAATCCACCCTTCAAAGGCACAGGGCTACCACCCTGGTCCAAACCACCTTCATTTCTCATGTGGACCATTGCTGTAGGCCCCGCATTGGTCTCCCTGGTTCCCTCCTTGCCTCTCTACGATCCATTCTCCAAATAGTATCCAAAGGGACCCTGTGAAAACCTAAGTCAGATCCTGTCATTCCTCTGCCCAAAACCCTCCCATGACTCCAACTCATGCAGAGAAAGTACCCAACTTCCCACCACAGCCTGTAGACCCTGTGTGATCTGACCACCCCCCTCCCCCCAATATATCATATTTCCTACTCTCTCTCACTCTCCCTGAATTCCAGCCTGAACTACTTGCTGATCCCTGAACACCGGGCATGTCCTGCCTCAGGACTTTTGCACTTGCTAGTCCCTCTGCCAGTCATGCTCTTCCCCCAGATAACCTCTTCAATATCTTAGTTCCTCTAAACAAGGGTGTCCCTGGCACACCCACCCTCTTCCCTGCTTCATTTTTCTCCATAGCACTTAGCACTATTTGACAGGCTATGTGTTTGTTTATTGTCTGACTCCATGAGGACAAGTATTTCTGTCCTTTTCTCTTCCTTGCTGTAGACCCAAGGCCTAACGCATATAAACAACATAAACATACCTGTCGTATAAACAATAAACACTGAGTGAATGAGTAAGTGAATGAAGCTGAATAGAGACCAGGCATTAAGGACTCAAAGTTCATGTTCATGGGTTTACAAATGTAACAGGACAAGAAATGGGGAGATGTTAAAGGAAGAGAGAGGGCTTCCCTGGTGGCGCAGTGGCTGAGAGTCCGCCTGCCAGTGCAGGGGACACGGGTTCGTGCCCCGGTCTGGGAAGATCCCATGTGCCGTGGAGTGGCTGGGCCCGTGAGCCATGGCCACTGGGCCTGTGCGTCCAGAGCCTGTGCTCCGCAACGGGAGAGGCCACAACAGTGAGAGGCCCATGTACCGCAAAAAAAAAAAAAAAAAAAAAGGAAGAGAGAAACATGATGAAAGTCTAATCCAAGGAAAAATGTTCACAAATCTGAGTTTGACTTTGGGTTCATTTGCTTCCACTTACCCTATTGTCTCCTGCTTCTTGGGGACACCTCGCTTTTCTCGTTCTTTCCCGTAGCTGCCTGTGGTTATCAGAGCAGGGACTGTGGGCCAAGGAGAAAACAGAGTCAGGTAGCCCAGCACCACCGCCCCCAAGGCTATGACACCACAGGAAGCACGATTAGGTACTCCTGGTGTCAGAGTCATGTCTATGGTAGCCCTAAGGAGACTGTGGGGTCTTGTAACTGGGTAGATGGTCCCCACAAGTACCCCTTATGCAATGATGGAGGCAGGATCATATTTATCTCTTAGATTCAGGGCCTAGCACAGTGGGTTGTATAGTGAGTCTCAATAAAAAGTTCTTCAAATGAATGATTTTGATGAATGAATAAGTGAGTGAGTGAGAAAAAAAGAGATGAGTTAATAACTGAATGGATGGTTGGGTGGCTGAAATGATATAAGAAAGGAAGAATGGATGGGTGATGAGTAAATGGGAAGATGGGAGGATGGAAAAAAGGAGAGACAGAGATGATGAATGGAAAGAAGGATGGATGAAGACATGATAGGTCGATGGACAGATGAAGGGATAAAAGAACCAGATGCATAGATGAATGAATAGGTGGGAAAATGTAAGGATGGAAGAAAAGGGGGACAGAAGTATGGACAGATAAATGAATTAATAAAATTATCTTGTTGGGCCAACTTCCAAGCCTCTTCCTTCCTGGAGCAGACAGAGGAGAACACAGAGGAGAATTGAGGGTCAGTCCATGAGAGGTTGGTGATTCCTTAGGGGGAAAAAGAGCCCAAAGATGTCCCTACCCCTGCCCATTCTGAGTGATGGGGCTGAATCAAAGATATGGTGTTGAACTAATTAATGCTTGTGATCGAGAGAAGGTAACACACTTAATACACAACTTCCCTTTTCTCTTCTCTTCCAACATCCAGTGCTGCTTTTGGCGTAGCCTAGAGCAGCGAGGAGAGCCCCAGAGAAGCCCAGATTCTGGTTCCAGCTCCCCCTCTTACATCTCAGTGATCTTGGTCCTTTCAGAGCCTCAGTCTCCTCATCAGCAAAATGAGTATAATACTAGGGCTTCCCTGGTGGCGCAGTGGTTGAGAGTCCGCCTGCCGATGCAGGGGACGCGGGTTCGTGCCCCGGCCCGGGAAGATCCCACATACCGCGGAGCGGCTGGGCCCGTGAGCCATGGCCGCTGAGCCTGCGTGTCCGGAGCCTGTGCTCCTCAACGGGAGAGGCCACAGCAGTGAGAGGCCCACATACCGCAAAAAAAAAAAAAAAAAAAAAATGAGTATAATACTAGAATCTATATCATACGGTTATTGTCAGCGTTGAATAAAATGATGCAGGATGAGCCATGTATCTTGGGCAGGTGTTGTGCCTCCCTGAGCCTTGGTTTCCCCTTCTGTAAAATGCGTAGTAACACTGGCCTCACAGAGTCAAGTAATGTGGCCAAGTGCATGGCAGATGGCATGTAGGGGCAGTAGTAGGGGCAGTCAGGAAAATCTTCCTGGAGAAAACTGACATCTACACAGGAAGCGATGAACCAGGCAAGTTAGATGTGGGTGGCAAAGGAGAGGGAGGAGGATTTCAGGCAGAGGAAATGACATTCCCTCTTTCATCACCCCACTGCCACCATCCTGGTCCAGACACCTTCCTCTCTTGCCTGTACCGCTGCAGTCACCTCTTCCCTGGCCTCCCCGCTGCCCTCTGACCCCTTTCAGTCTCCTGTCCCCACAGTGAACAGAATGATCCTTTAAAATGTAGACAGAAGAAGGAAGGTGAGGTCACAGCAGGTAAGAGCCAGAGCACTTGAGCTTGTAGACCATGATGATGAGTTTGGGCTTCACGAGGGTGCGGGATACCTATTGGAGAATTTAAAACAGGAGGGTGACACTGCGGTAAGGTTTGGTGAAACGAAGGACATGTGCTGAAACTAAGGGGAAAGAGGCCTTTTCTTCCAGCTGCTAGGCTGGTTGCAGGGAAGCCGGGAACTATCAAAGACCATTACAGGGGGAATGCCTACCTGAGAATGAGGCCAACTCATTAGAAAACAGAGCTGAGAGATGGAGATAGGTTCCTGGCAACATTGCTTGAGCTCCTAGATCCAGCCATGCCTGAATGCAGACCCTGAGATCTTAGTTACATGAGCCACACATTTTTGCTCCGGTCAGTTTAAAATGGGTTTCCTGTCATCTTCATGTAAACAAAGCCCTGACTGATTCACAATGGGAGATGAGCAGAAAGAAGATATCGAGATGCCCAGAGGAAGTCAGAGCTTCTTACCTCATTCAGAGGGTGAGGAGGGGGATGAGGGAAAAGGAGGGCAAAGTCCCACCCTAAACTCAGACCCCACACGGAAACTTATGGAGGGCCCTGCGGTCCGGCCAGGCTCTTCCCTCTGACAGCCACCCCCAAGGCCACCCCAACTCACGCAAGGACTGTTGGCACTCCACCCCCTGGTGGCTCCAGTACTCCACGCAGCCAGCCCGTTCTTCCAGTGGGGGGCAGGGAGCACCCCCGTTTCTTGGCTCCTGCAGGACATGCCTTTGGCGGAGACGGTAAGAGACCTGGCAGGGCTTGACACAGCGACTCCAGCTGCTCCACTCTGCCACGACGCAGGAGACCGCTGGAAGAGAAGGTGGCGTCTCCAAGGACAACTGCTATGGAATTTGGGCAGCGGCCAGGTCTTGTCCACCTTCCCCACAAACCGAACCCCCCAAAACACCACAGTGAGCACCAGAACTTCAGCAAACCTGAATCCATGTGTGCCTTAAAAGTTTCTCTATGACAAATTTGGTAGACGTATATGTCTACCTAAACTTAGAATTCCACGTTCTCTTTACCCATCATCCTGTTGGCAATCATTCCAGTGGTTTCCATCACCCATTCCTCCAATTAACATTTCCTAGACACTTATGACAACTGATTTCACCTCCCTGTGCCTCAGTTTCTTCCCCTGTCAAATGGGTATAAGAATAGTATTCACCTGATAGTGTGGCCTTGAGGATTCAACCAGATGTGACGTATAAAGCGTTCACTCCTGGCACACAGCAAGTGCTCAGTAAACACTAGCTATTCCTCTGCCGCCATGAAGCAAACCATGACTAGCAACAACGTGGATGGAAAGAAGCCTCTTGCAGAAGCTATTTCTGGTGTGATACTATTTAGATACAGTCTTAAAAAATGAAAAAGAGTGCTATATAGTGTTTAAGAACTCATATAGGTAATATACATATATTACATATATATGATACTATATATGTATATATCACATACATATGATATTGTATTGATATATATATACCTAAGTATATATATGTCAGTCTTCACTATTCACAGATTTGGTATTTGTGAATTTACCTATTTGCTAAAAATTGATTTGTAACCTCCGAACCAATATTTGAGGCGCTTTTGTAGTCATGCACAGACATATGCAGAACAGCAAAAATTCGGAGTCACCCAACATGCACATTTGCAGCTGAGGTCAAACAAGGCCCCGATCTGCCTTCTTGGATGGAGGGAGCCAGTGACTGTGTGGTGCAGTTCAAGGAGCTCCAGCTCTGGGACCAGGAGGACGGGGTTTGAATTCCAGCTCTGACACCTGTTAGTGGGGCACTCTCGGGCCAGTCACTTAATACCTCTGAATCTTGTTCTTCCCTTTTTTAAAAGAGAATCTACGAGAATGAGTTGTATTTAGGATTTAAGATTATAATCTGTGTGAGATAGGTGTGTACATATTTCCCCTAGGAGCAACGGTTCAGTACTTGTCAATTCAGTGTTCATGGGGATTTTATAGACTGTAACTACCATCCATCATGAGAACTGACTGTATATATTTTATATACATTGAATATATATATGTGTGTGTATATATATACACACACACACACACACACACACACACACACACACACACACACACACACACACACACACACACACACACACACACACACACACACACACCCCTCCGCGGGAATTATAAATACCAAATTCAGCATAGCAGTTACCTCTGAGGAGAAAGGGCAGGAATGCAGAAGCTCCAGTGGTATTCATCTAGGCTTATTTCTTAGCTTTTTATGAGGGTTTATTATATTGTTCTCTCCACATTGGGCTAGGTCTGAAATATTTCACCATAAAAAAAGAAGGAAGTTGCTGGGTGTCCATGTCCATGAGATGCTCCCTGTGCTACCACAGTCAGGGGCCCAGTGAGTAGGTATTTTCTGGTGATGTGGCCTTTGAGACCTTCAGCTTCTTCACCCAAGTCCACAGTCCCAGACCAGGACTGGGCCAAACCAGACAGGGAAGGCCATCTGGCCAAAACGTGGGACCTTCAGAATTTCTTGACAAGAAATTGTCAAGCCATGGACTTCCCTGGTGGTCCAGTGGGTAAGACTGCATGCTCCAAATGCAGGCAGCCCGGGTTTGATCCCTGGTCGGGGACTAGATCCTGCATGCATGCTGCAACTAAGTCCGCATGCTGCAACTAAGAGCTCTCATGCCACAACTAGAGGATCCCACGTGCCACAACTAAGACCCAGTGCAGCCAAACTAACTAAATATTAAAAAAAAAAAAAAAAGAAATTGTCAAGCGTTTCTTGACAGGCCTTGACAGTCTCTCTCTCTCCCTCTCTCTCTCTCTCTCTCTCTCTCACACACACACACACACACACACACACACACACACACAGAGACACTTGTGAACACACAGGGCACTACTGCTGTCAGAATTAGTTCACTCATTCCACAAACATTTACCGAGCATCTCCTGTGAGCTGGGCACTGTCCTAGGTGCTGGAGACACCGTGGGGAACAAGAAAGACCAGGTCTGTCCTCATGACAAACATTCACCGGCTATGAGACATATCCTAGTTCAGCAACTTGAAAATGCGAAGAAAAAAAAAAGTGTATATTCTTGAACTGAGGGAAGGAGGTGATTGTGTTGTAAACACAGACAGTGTTGCTTCTGGCACCTCAGGAAGTCACATACTCCTTGCATGGCTCTCAACTCTGAGCAGAGTTGAAATGCTCAGGGGAAGGAGGGAAGGAGGAAATAAAGTACGACAGTAGAACAATCATCTATTGCTTTCAACACCCACCTAATAACGATGTCAATTATGTCACTGCTGCTGGACCAGGCAGGTCAAGTCCCGGACTTCATGTAATCCTCACAACAACTTTAGGGTCCTTCTTTGTGCCCTCTGCCCCCCAGGGAAGCCTGTGCATCAGAGAGGCCCCCTGGCCGCTGATTGAGTTTAGCCAGTGAGGCACCCATGGGGAGGAGAGTGCAGCCCAGGTGTTTATTGCCCCTCCACCCACCTCACCCTCAGTCCTGCATGGAGGGGCCCCTCAGCCATGGATCCTGCCCTCACCAGGCTCCTATAACACCACTTCCTCCTGCCCGCACCATAGCGAATGGAACCCTTGTCAAATTATGTTCCATTCAACTCTTCTGGGCGTACCACCTGTCATTCGCCAGAACCCCAACTCCTACATATATATATATATATATATATATGTATGTATTTGCGTTATTGTCAAATCCATCTCACAGAAGAGGCAAGTGGAGCTTAAGGAGACTGAATATCTGAGTCAAGCCAAGACGCTGGAGTCACACAAGCTTGGATTCCAGCTATAGTCTCACAGAATTGGTGCAATGACAGATGTGCAGCACTAGGAAGATAGTAAACACTCAATACAACAGGGGACTCTCTGCATTTATTCAACAACTATTTGGGGCCTACTATATGCCAAGCACTGGCCTGGGTGCCGGGAACACAGAGGAGCAAAGCAGAAAAAGCGCCTGCCCTGGAGGAGCTGACATTCAGTAGGGGAAACAGACAAGAAACAATACAATATATGAGGTAATTTCAACTAGCAATCCATGCTCTGAGAAAATCCAAAGAAGGATAAGAGTGGCAGGTGCAGGGCGACAAGAAACTGTTTTAGATAAAGGGGTCAAGGGGGGCCTACATGACAAAGGTCATCTGAGGAGGTAAGGGAGGGAGCTGTGTAGGTATCTGAGGGGAAATGTTCCAGGGAGAGGGAACAGGCAGTGCAAAGGGCCTGAGGCAGAGTCCTGGTTAGATGCTGGAGGGACAGTGAGGAGGCCAGTGTGGCTAGAGCATAAAAAGCAGGAAGGAAAGTGGCAGGAAGTGATGTCAGACAGAGGCGGGCAGTGATAGCATACAGGGCCTTGATGACTATTGTAAGGAACTTGGACTTTATTCAAAGCATGAAGAAAAGCCACTGCCAAGTTCTGAGCAGAGGAGTGACATTATCACTATTAAGGTTTTAATAGGATGTCTCTAGCTGCCGGATGGGGGTCAGGGCAGAATCAGGAAAACCAATAAAACAGCTACTGCAGTTGTCCAGGTGAGAGAGTATAATCTACAATAGAAAAATCTGCTAGTGGGGACATCTCTGGTGGCACAGTGGTTAAGACTCCGTGCTCCCAATGCAGGGGGCCTGGGTTCGATCCGTGGTCAAGGAACTAGATCCCACATGCATGCTGTAACTAAGCAGCCCACCTGCTGCAACTAAGGAGCTAGCAAGCCACAACTAAGACCTGGTGCAACCTGCTCTTAGTTAATAAATAAATAAATATTTTTTAAAAAGAAAAGAAAAAAATCTACTAGAAAAAGTGAGTTTAGTGTCAGTGTTCACAGAGTGGCTGGACAACTGACAAGGAGATGGCAGCCCAGATTCAGGCACTGGCTGGGCAGCCGGACCAAGGGAATTTCCAAAGTCCCACCATGATCCCCTGCCAGGCAGGTGAGAGATTTTGCAGAAAATTAGGCAGATGCCACCCTACGCATATTCTTTCCATGTCGCTGGCATCTGTGATGTCACCAAGCAGGATGCACAGCTGACACCCCCAGGGAACTGTCATCACACCTCACCTAGACCTAGGGTCACAACCTCGGTTCATGTGATTATTCATATATTGTCAGCCTCCTCAACTAGAATGTCAGCTCTGTGGAGGCGGGGGCCTTGTTCCCTGCTGAATTCCAGGACCAAACACAGTGCCTGACACATAGGGACCCAGTAAATAAAGAGTCAGTGAATTCTGAATGAGCAAATTGTGCCTTAGCGACCACAAAGGAAATGTGACCGCAAGTTGGCATTCCAGAAAGGTACCACCAGATGGCAGCGTTTCTCAAAACAAAGGCCATCCCACCTTTTTCTGAGTAAAGGAGAAATTCTAGCTTATCAGTGCAGCTGAAAAAGAGGGAGATGCGAGGAGCTTTTAAGGTTGCTCTTCCAGCCCTGGAGACCCAGATAACATCATGTCAGCAGAGCCTGCTGGAGCCAGGCTGAATTTCCCACAGTCCCCTTGGATCCCTCTGCCCTGCCGCCAACAGGCCCAGGCTCAGCAGGAAATGCCTTTCTGGACAATTCAAACCCGACCTTTTTCTCTGAACCTCACTGCCCAGCCCCCTGACTGTCCATCCTCCTCACTGTCTAGCAAAAGGATTTTTCTGGAATGCAGTTCTGACCTGTCACCTGAAATCCTTTACTGGTTTCCATCTCCTGTTGAGGTGTTTTCACAAAATGTCTTTTGTAAACACTAGCGGCTAAAAATGTGTTTCCCCAGTGCATCCACAGTCACCCCCTGCCTCCTCTTCCTCCTGTTTGATGTCTCAGCACACTTTTACTTCGAGTTCCCTGAAATGCAGGGTCCGCTACAGCTGGAAGTGGGCAGCTGTCATTTCTGCCCTCCCAGCCTCCTTACCCCCATCTTCTGGTAACACCGCCTCGGTTTTCTTTTGAGGAAGCAACCCTCCCCACTCTCAGTCCACATAGTTTGGGTAGGACTGACCTCACCTTCTCACTCCTGGGATTGGGTATATAGGTGACCCAGACATGACCCGTTGACACATTCCTTCTCCCTAGGCTCAGTGATTTATTGGATCGTGAATGAGCATGCAACCCAAACTGGGCCTATGAGAACCATCCTTAGGAGTTTGGCTGGAATAACTAGGAAAAGGATCTCTCATTCCACTAGGGACACCAGTTTGGAGCTACTAGGTACTGTCTTTATCAACACTCGGTGACAGCATGCCTGAGATTGAAACTAACACAAGCAGAGCTGAGAGGTGGAAAGAGTCCCGATGACATCCTTGGAGTCCCTGGATCCAGCCATGCCTGAAGTCAGAATCCATGGATTGTTTCTCAGTTACCTGTCCTAATACATCCCCTTATTAGCTTAAGTAATACGAGTTGTGTCACAACCCTCAGAGTACTGACTAGCACAATGAACACATAAGTGCATAAGTAGGGACTTAGATCCCTACAGGGTTGAAGTAAGAATTAAGGAGCATAAAACACTTAAAAACATTCAGTAAGGAACTTGAAAAACATGAAGTAATGGTGTCCATCCTTTAAGGTTTTACTAGCCGCTCCAGACCCACCCTCTTCCTGACCCCACCCCATCCTCCCCAATCATTTCCAAGCCTCCGCTTGCTCTAACTGAGCAAGCCACCCTGTTGCCCAAAAATAGAATATAAGCTTGAGGGGGACCAGAGTCCCATCTTTCTGGCCCCCACTGGTCCCAGCTGAGCTGGGCACATAGCAGGTGGCCAGCAATGTAATTGAACTGAAGGTGGGCAAGGTCAAGGGCTCCTGTTTCACCTGAGGGCTCGAGCTTCCCTCCTGCGACAGGCTTAAGTCCTCCCACCCTCAAGCAACCATAAGGTATTGTGATCTGGAGCCAGACTGCTGGGGTTCAAATCCTAGATCTACTGCCTAATAGCTGGGCAAGTCAGAGTAGCTCGCTACCTCTCCATGTCTCCGTGCCTCATCTGTAAAATGGGCGTGATAACACTATCTATTCCATCGGGCTGTTATGAGGCTTAAAGGAGACAATTTATTTAAAGCACCTAAAACAGTACCTCCCCAGCAGGTAATAAGTACTCAGTAAATGTTAGTGGTTTGTTTGTTTTTTGTGGTACACGGACCTCTCACTGCTGTGGCCTCTCCCGCTGCGGAGCACAGGCTCCAGACGCGCAGGCTCAGCGGCCATGGCTCACGGGCCCAGCCGCCCCGTGGCATGTGGGATCCTCCCGGACCGGGGCACGAACCCGCATCCCCTGCATCGGCAGGCAGACTCTCAACCACTGCGCCACCAGGGAAGTCCTGTTTGTTTGTTTTTAAGCCATCCTCAACACCTCCCTCTACCACAATCAATTCCTGAAGTTAGTCAACTTTATCGCCTAAATCACTCATGAAAAAACATATCTTGCCTCCTAACTGGTCCCCATGTCCCCTTCTGCTCTGCTCCCCTGGGAGGTGGAAAAGTGAACTTTTCCCAGGTCTATTCATAAGACCTCAGCTCTGCCCAGCCTGGACAAGGGGGCAGATCCTAGACCTACTGCCTTTTTGACACCTTCCCAAAGGAGCAAAACAAAGAGGTGGGCAAAGCTTTGAGGCTGCTGGGCCCACCAGTCCAAGCTCTTTATGTAACGGGAACCCCCGGGGAGCTGATAACATCGTGTGATTCTGTCAGCGTGGATCAAACCGTGGGAAAGTATCACTGATCCCTCTACCTGGTTCCCTTCCTGGGTCCCCACTCCTGCCGTGTGACAGGGAAGCCCCTGTGGGTGCAGCTGAACTAAGAACCTCAGCCCTACACTCTGAATGACCACACGGCTGCATGCACTCTCTGCACAGAAGCAGATGAGTACAAAAGCATTCCCAAGATAGTCCTTCTGCAAGTTTAATCTGGGGGAGTCTCATTTGCTATGATTTGGGAAGACAGCACATCCAAAATTACTTTTTCATCTCTGCTACCTGAATTTCCACCATTTGCCACTCAAAGTTGTGAGAAGCAGCAAGGGGCTAGAAGAAAGGGGATCGCCAGGTCCAAATCCTACTGGATCACCTTGGCTGGCCAAAGCCCGCTCCTCTCTGAGCCACGCTCTTCCCATCTGCTGAGTAGGGACATTATTATAGACCAGAGCCCCAGAGTGCTGTGAGACAGTAATCGGGTTGGATGAGAGACCCAGCCCACAGAGTAGGTTGGTGATCAATAAATGTTGGATCCCTTCAATTTTGAATTGTTTTAAAGCTGCCTTCATTTAAGTATAAGTTCCTGAAGGAAGCTCCACTGATATCTCCAGGTAGAGGGCTCCAATCAATCACTCTTCTCCCTGACAAAGGAAAGTTAGATCATATCCGCTTGACAAGGTGACAGAATTTAGATTTTTGTGTCCAATGGGTGTGAAAAGGTTATTCCTGGAATTTAAAAAGGATGGAGTCCTCCCCACTGGGGGCTCAACAAAAGTGGACCCTAATTTCAAAGCCTGGTGGATACCACTCTGGCAGGGGTCTCTAGAGGGAATGACCTAGACCCTGGTCCGGTGGCCACGGCCGGCACTGGGAGCAGTGCCCGGACTTTACTTGCCCAGGGATCAGTACATCCCATCCCAACCCCCTCATACCTCCCCCGGCTCATTCACCTAAGTTTTAACCTGTTCCACACACACCCCCAGTTCTTCCGCCCCTCTCCGGACCACCCAGCCCGTTTCCTCTCTCGGCTCTCAGCGTCCCTCCACTCCAAACCCTCTCCAGGCTTCAGCCTTTCTCTCGGCTTCTCAACACCCCCTCCATCTGCCTTGTGACCTCCTTGCCCGCGATGTGGTGCGTGATCCCACTCGCACTCCCTATGCCCCACGCCCTTCCGCCAGCTAAGGTTGCCAGATAAAATACAGGACGGCCAGTTAGATTTGAATTTCAGAAAAATAATAAGTTTTAATATAAGTATGGCCCGTGCAATATTGAGGACATATGTATACTTTAAAAGTATTTGTTATTTAACTGAAATTTAAGTTTAACTGGGCATCTTGGATTTTTATTTGCTAAATCTGGCACCCAAGCGCCCTCTGCGCCTTCGCAACCCCTCCACGCCTCACGAGCCCTGATGATCGCATACGCCCCCTCCTCCCTCTTACCCCTTCCAGCCGCGTGCGCCCTCCTTAGCGAGTGCGCCCCCTGCTCTCTCTCGCCCCCTCCTCTCTTGCATCCCTCAGTGCCCGCACGAGCCTATTTCTGTTGGGGGCCCCGCGTCCCTCACCCGAGAGCCTGGCTCGCGCGCCTCTTCCACGAGCCCTCCATATTCGCGCGGTCCTCCCAAGTCCCGCGCGAGGGGAGGCCTCTCGCACCCTCTCCTCCCAAACGCCCCTCTATTCTCCTCGCATCCGTCTCCATTCCGCCCCCTCCCCCAGACTCGCGCAGCGGCGTCCATGCCCGCCCGAGCATCTTTCTCCGCGCGCACCTTTCCAGCCCCACTCTTCGCCTGGTGTCCTGAGCGTCCCCGTCCCCCTTGCTCCTGCGCCCCTCCAGGTCCAGAACCCCCTCCGAGGGCGGCTTCCTCTCTTCCTTGTACCGTCGCACCCCGGTACCCTGCTCCCCTCCGCGCTGGGAGCTCCGCCCATGCCACGTGCTCCCGGGGGCGCACCTGGACAGGCCCGCGCGTAGTCGGGGCAGCAGTCCCGGACCTCTCTGCACGCCTGATCGCAGAAGCAGCGAGGGGGCCCGCGGGCCGCGCAGGTCGGGTCACGGCCCGGGCAGCAGCGGCCCAGCGCGGCGCAGCCCTGCCGGGACCAGAGCGTGCCCGACGGTCCCCGTGCCCACGACACCGCGGCCACGGCGGTCAGAGCGAGCGCCAGCGGCAGGATCGGCGCCGCGCCGCACGGGGCCATAGCCGGGCTCAGGCTGGGGACCGCAGGCCGACCGGGACCGACCCTAAGCGGCCCGCCCCATTGTGGGGCGGAGGCTCCTGGCCCGACCCCTCCCCAGACCCACCTCCTACCTGTCAAGGAACTGTTATCCACCCCCATTCGTCCTATAAAAACTTTGCGCGGCTTGAGGCGGTGAAATATCAAGATAACAGTAATAATAACCGCAGCAACTTTGCAGCGTATCCCATTGCCCCCAGGTTCCAGGGAGTTAGAAGCGATACAGAGCTTCATCAAAACAATGCATTATAATAGATAACAATAGTGTATTATTATAGCACTAATAATAGTAACAGCCGCTCTGCCATAATTATAAGAGCAACGATAGCTGCCAATATTATTTAAATAGTAATAACGGGCATAATAATTGGTAAGCTTGAGAGCCAGGCTGTGTACCAGGCCCTTTGTGTATCGTCAGTATTGCCCGAGTCCCTTGGATACACCTTCCTTTTTTGCTATATTCCTACCACTTTAACTATCATTTCCTGAATATTTATCCTTAAGTTGACCCATTTTTAAAATTTTTAAATGATTTATTTGTTACAAACCTGTATCACTCAAGAGGATGAGAAGAGGGACTTCCCTGGTGGTCCACTGGTTAAGAATCCGCCTTCCAATGCAGGGGACGTGGGTTCGACCCCTGGTGGGGGAACTAACATCCCACATGCTTGGGGCAGCTAAGCCCACGTGCCACAACTACTGAGCTCTGGTGCCTCACTGAGGCAGCCTGCGTGCCGCAAACTACAGAGCCCACACGCCCTGGACCCTGTGCCACCACATCTAGAGAAGAGAAAACCTGCACGCCACCACTAGAGAGAAACCCGCACGCCACAAAGAAAGATCTTGTGTGCTGCAACTAAGACCCGACGCAGCCAAAAACAAAAAAGGAAAATAAAATAAATAAATAAAAGAAAACAAGAAAAGTATAATAATAATAAAAAAAAGAGGATGAGAAGACAAGCCACAGGCTGGGAGAAAATATTTGCAGAAGACACATCTGATAATGGACTATTAGCCAAAACATGCAAAGAACTCTCAAAACTCAAGAAGAAAACAAACAATTGGATTAAAAACGAGCCAAAGACCTAAACAGACACACACCAAAGAAGAAATACAGACGGCAAAGAAGCATATGAAGAGATGCTCCACATCATGTCATTAGGGAAATGCAAATTAAAACTATGAGCTACCACTACACACCTGTTAGAATGGCCAATATCTGGAACACTGACAACACCAAATGCTGGTGAAGATGTGGAGCAAAAGGAACTCTCGTACATTGCTGATGGGAATGCAAAATGGTACAGCCGCTATGGAAGACAGTTTAGCAGTTTCTTACAAGACTAAATACACTCTTACAACGCAAGCCAGCAATCGTGCTTCTTGGTATTTACCCAAATGAGTTGAAAACTTATGTCCATACAGAACCCTGCACATGGATGTTTATAGCAGCTTTATCCATAATTGCCAAAACTTGGAAGCAACCAAGATGTCCCTCAGTGAGTGAATGGATAAACTGTGGTACATCCAGACAATGGAATATAAATCACCGCTAAAAGGAAAGGAACTATCAAGCCATGAAAACACATGGAAGAAACTTAAATGCATATTACTAAGTGAAAGAAGTCAATCTGAAAAGACTACATACTGTATGATTCCAACTATATGACATTCTGGAAAAGGCAAAACCATGGAGACAGTAAAAAGATCAGTGTTGCCAGGGATTAAGGAGGAAAGAGGGGTGAATAGGCGGAGCACAGAGAATTTTTAGTAGAGTGAAAATACCATGTATGGTACCATACTGATGGGTATATGTTATTATACATTTATCCAAACCCATAGAACTTACAACACCAAGAGCGAACCGTAGCGTAAACCATGGGCTGTGGGTGATAAGACTGTGTGGACGTAGCTTCAATTTATCGCAACAAATGGATCGCTCTGGTGGGGGATGTTGATGGGGGAGGGGCTGAGCAGGGGTGGGGAGCAGAGAGTTTATGAGAACTCTGTACTTTCTGCTCAATTTGACTGTGTCTAAAACTGCTCTTAAAAATAAAGTCTATTTAAAAAGAAAACATATCACTACCATAAGTGGAAAGCCGATAATATTTTTTTTCATAAATAGAATGAGAAGGAAGGAAGGTTGGAAAGAGAGAGGACATGTAAGACAGGATACTGTAAGTGCGCTAAATCCTCATTTATTGGAGCAAAAATCAATAGATAATGTCTAAAGCTGGTAAATCAACAAAGGTCCACAGGAGTACATTATTTAGGTCTATGGAAATAACAACTAGAAGAAATAGCTACAAGGGCAAGACACAGTTGCCATGCCAACTAAGACTGTGAAAGTAGTCAAACTTCCTAATAAGACATTTCAAATGTAAAAGTACAGAGATACCATTTCTTACCAATTAGGGAAAATCAAAAACGTTGATTTCTCTTTGAATAGAATTGGGGAGGGTATGGAGAAAGGATATTGAGTATGAAGTTGGTGGACAAGTACATCAGCACAGTCTCTTTGGAAGACAGTCCATCAATATCTATCAAAATTAACAAAAATGTGTATCTTTGGACTCAGGAATCCTTACAGGTAGAGGCATGTGTGCAGGAAAATGAGAGTACAAGGTTCTTTGCTGCTTCACTATAATATCAAAAAGTTGCCATCGGGCTTCCCTGGTGGCGCAGTGGTTGAGAGTCCGCCTGCCGATGCAGGGGACATGGGTTCGTGCCCCGGTCCGGGGGGATCCCGTGTGCCGCGGAGCGGCTGGGCCCCTGAGCCATGGCCACTGAGCCTGCGCATCCGGAGCCTGTGCTCTGCAACGGGAGAGGCCACAACAGTGAGAGGCCCGCGTACCAAAAAAAAAAAAAGTTGCCATCAACCTCACTGTCCCTCATAGGGGCTGGTTAAATCTGTTACGGTCCATCCCTACAATGGGATATTATGCAGTCTCCTAAAATAACAAAGCAGTTGTTTATGTACTGGTACAGAAGATCTTGGAGATACATTATTA
Source organism: Grampus griseus (assembly GCF_964374135.1). Classification (NCBI taxonomy): domain Eukaryota; kingdom Metazoa; phylum Chordata; class Mammalia; order Artiodactyla; family Delphinidae; genus Grampus; species Grampus griseus. The sequence continues at coordinate 76,801,865 of NC_139008.1, read as the reverse complement.
GGTGAAAAAGCAAAGTGCGTGACAGTGTAGCCTGTTACCATCTCTGCTTTATTTTAAAGAATATTTATATTATATGCTGACATATGCATAGCATATCTCTGTAAGGAGATGTACTAAACTGGTAGGAGTAATTGCCTTTGGAGAGAGGAGCTGCTGTGTGGTACCTTTTGAAATTTTTACATCATGCCCGTATTACCTATTCAAATAAATGTGAAAAAAGAAAAAAAAAGTTAAGTGATTGCCCCTAGAGAACTGAATAGGGTGTGGGAAGGGTAGAATGGGATGGTGGCTTTTAATTACATATATATAATAAAATATATATTATATGTATGTAACAATATTACATATATATAAAATATTGATTTACAAATGCTTTAACTACCGAGAAAAAAGAAAGAAAGGAAAAAAGAAGAAAGAGATACAGAAACAGAGAAAGGTGGTCTCTATTGATGTAAGGGTCAGTTGGGGGCAGGCAACCACTCCTGACCATGGCATGTCCCCTTGACAAGGACCAGGGGCTTCCTGTAGTTTCCAGACTCCTTTATCTGGTTTCTTTCTGTCCTGCCAGGTTTGAAGCATCCAAGTAACTGGTGACCCAGTTCCCAGAAAATCTCCCTTGTTGTCCCTTTGTAAGGGCCCTGGGGGCTGTGGGGCTCTTGGCAGATGCCACATCTGTGGACACAAAGAGAAGCTTATTCTCCTCTTAGCAGGGAGGGGGGACCCATCAGAATTCAGAGAGCCGTCCAGCTGAGGCGGAACACCCCTCTCTCCATGGGTCCAGGCTGAAGGCTACTGGGCTCTGGGTGGGGGCAGGGGGGCTTGTCAGTCTCCCTTCACTGCTCACGTCTGTCTCAGTTATCTGCTGCTGCATAACGAACTGCCCCAGAACTTAGAGGCCTAAAACAACAATTTATTATGATCACTCATGGTCCTGTGGGTTGGTTCGGTGGTTCACTTGGGGTCTCTCATGCAACTGCAGTCAGAAGGCAGCTGCTGCCGGGAATTCCCTGGTGGTCCCGTTAGGACCCCGCACTTCCCCTGCAGGGGGCCCGGGTTCAATCCCTGGTCAGGGAAGTAAGATCCCGCGAGCTGCTAAAATAAACAGACAAACAAACAAACAAATAAATAAGCAGCTACTGCTGAAGTCATCTCAAGGCTTGATTGGGCCAGACATCCAAAGCAACTGCTTCACTCACCTGTCTGCTGCCTCGACTGAGATGGTTGGAACAACCAAGGACTAGCGGGCCATCTTTTTCTCTCCATATTTTCTTGTCACGTGGCTAGCTCGGGCTTCCTCCCATCATGGTAGTCTCACAGCCAAACTTCTTCGATGGCAATTAATTTATTCCAGAGCAATGTTCCAAAAGCCAAGGTGGAAGCTACAGGGCTTCTTACAACCTCAGAAGTCAGGCACGTCACTTCTACTCCATTCTGTTGGTTTCGCAGGGTCAGCCCAGAATGAAAGTGGGAGGGGCCATACCGGAGTGTGAAGAGCAGAGTGCGTGGTTCTCTACGGGCCATCTTTGGAGGCCAGCCACTATAGTGTTGCCTGCCAGGAAACACTTTCTTCTCTTCCTCCTCCTCTTACCTCACCAGCCACTCCTTCTTAGTTGCTTTGAGTGGTTTTTGCTCATCTTCTGGCTTCAGATTAATCGAGTGCCCCCAAACCCAGATCTGGCCTCTTCTCTGCCTACACACTCTCCCTTATTGGTCTCATCTGGTCTCGCGACTCAAAACACCGATAAGTTGACAACTCCTGAATTTACATCGCCAACCTGGACCTTTCCTCTGAAGTCTAGCCTCTAATATCCAACTGCCTGGGACTTCCCTGGCAGTCCAGTGGTTAAGATGCTGTGCTTCCAACGCAGGGGGAGCAGGTTTGATCCCTGGTTCGGGAACTAAGATCCCACATGGCGTGGCCAAAAAATAAAAATAAAACTAACCATGCAACTGCCTAATTGACATCTATGCTTGGGTATCACATGGGGACCTCAATGTCAGCAGCTTTAAAAATAACTTCGAGGGCTTCCCTGGTGCACGGGACACGGGTTCATGCCCCGGTCCAGAAGGATCCCACATGCCGCGGAGCGGCTGGGCCCGTGAGTCATGGCCGCTGAGCCTGCACGTCCGGAGCCTGTGCTCCGCAACGGGAGAGGCCACAGCAGTGAGAGGCCCGCGTACCGCAAAAACAAAAAACAAAAAACACAAAACACCTTCAACCACCTGCTCCCAGACACTTCCCAAAAGAGTATATGTGAATAGCCAGTAATTGCACATAAAAAGATGCACCATAGCATTAGTCATTAGGGAAATGAAAATTAAAATCACAATAAGATACCACTGCACATCCATTAGAACATCGAAAATTACAAAGACTGATCATAACAAGTGTTGGTGAGGACAGGGAGCATATGGAACTCTCATACGCTGCTGGCGGAATGCAAAATGTGCTAAACCATTTTAGAAAATAGTTTCTTGAAATGTTAAACCTGTTCCCACCATACGATACCATCCAGCCATTCCACTCCTATGCATTTACCCAAAGAAACAAAATATTTGTCCACAAAGACTTGTACTTAAATGTTCAGAGCAGCTTTATTTGTAATCACCAAAAACTAGAAACAATCTAGAAAGTTCATCAACGGATGAATGGATAAACAAATCATGGAACATCCATACATGGGATACTTCTCAGCAGTAAAAAAAAAGAAAAGGATTGATACCTATGGCATCTCAAAATCATCATACTGAATAAAAGAAGCCAACCTCCATCACCTAAAAATGAGTACATACATTGTGATTTCATTTACATAAATTCTAGAAAGTGCAAACTAATTTATCGTGACAAGAGTAGGTCAATGTTCGGGGGTGGGGGGAGGAAGGGAGGGAGGATTGCAAAAGGGCACAAGGATGGATAACAGATTTGGAAGGTGATAGATATGTTCATTATCTTAATTGTGGTGAAGTTACCATGGGTTTGACATGTAGCAAAACTAATCGAATAACACACTTTAAATGTGTGCCGTAGAGTGTATAATATAGTGTATTATACCTCAATAAAGTTGAATCAAAGGAAAAGAACAAAGGACCAAAAAAAAGACATGTGTTTGGATGAATACACACCAAAAGTTAATCATCATTACCTTCAGGGAGTGGGAAGGGGGGGCAAGAACTATCACTTGTTACCTTACATGCACCCAGCTTCCTAGTTTAAATGTTTTCCAACACGCATGTATTACTAATGAGCTTAAGAAAAAGAGTAATACATTTTTTGCCCCAAACCTCAGCCCAGCGCTCAGGAGACCTGTGTCACATGCCCCCAGTGGACCAGGTTGTTCCGCTAAACAAAGACACCTCCTGGAATTGAGCCAAGGGTTTCTGGGCCAAATTCCCATCTGGAGACAATGAAAAATGCTCTCCCTCAGAACAGGGACTTTATTTACACCTTATATCTACATTCCAGACTGAGGCCCACATGGGATGATTGCCCAGGAAGATAATGGAGTCATTAATCTCTGCCCAAGACTGAGCTCTCGCAGCCAACTTCCCATCTGAGTAATTAAACCAGCTGGCAGCCTGGTATCAGTCTCCACAGCATCTGCAGGGCAGAGGGAGAGGGTACCTCTGGATGCCGCACTTGACTTCTCCAGAGGGGCAGCTTCCTGGATGACTTTAGGACAAGCGAACTGAACAAAGGCTGGGGTCCTTGGTCTTGACTTGGCTAAGGCCAGGACTCAGGCAAACATGGACCTCTTGGCATGTCAGGGCTTTGGGAACAGCTGTCTGAGCTTCTGTATTTGTGATGTTGCCCATGTGTGTGCTTCTATTTTTCCTAACCTCACCCTAAACACTGGTTCCACTGAATGCCACAGGAGTGGGCTACCCCACAGCTAGTCTACCTCTCCCCCAACTTTCTCCCTTCCTCAATAACAGCATCAAGGTGTTTCAGGAGACGGCCGCCTCCCCCTGCCCTCAGACCCAGAAGGTAAATCTTGATTCGGCTTGGCCCTCACTACCCAGAACAGAGTCCAGCATCCGCATCACCTGGGAGCTTGTCAGAAATGCAGAATCTCAGGCCCCATCCCAGACTTACAGACCCAGAATCTTCATTTAAAAAATTTTTTATTTATTTATTTGGCTGTGTGGGTTGTCTTGGTTGCAGCAGGGAGGCTCCTTAGTTGCAACACGTGGGCTCCTTAGTTGTGGCATGCAAACTCTTAGTTGCGGCAGGCATGTGAGATCTAGTTCCCTGACCAGGGATCGAACCCGGGCCCCCTGCATTGGGAGCGTGGAGTTTTATCCACTGCACCACCAGGGAAGTCCCCAGAATCTTCATTTTTTTTTAGCAAGATCTCAGGTGATTTGAACACATTAGTTGTCAAACCTACTTGAACATTAGAAGCCCCAGAGAGAGTTTTCCCAATACCAGTACCTGAGATTCTCAGTTGAGATTTTGATTCAGTTGATCTGAAATACAATTTGGACATCAGTATTTTTTACATTTAGTAAAGTTAAGTGCACTAACTTTAAATGGATAGATTGGTATTTTTACACACATGTACACCCATGTAGCCACCACCCAGATAATGACATAGAACATGTCCAGAAAGTTCCCTCTTGCCCCTTCAAAGTAGGATGACACACTGTCCTGATTTGTCCAAGACTGGGGGTTTTTTCTGGGATGTAGGACTTTCAGTACTAAAACAAAGAATGTCCAGGGCAAAGTGGGACAAGTTGGTCACACTTCTTGAAGGTCTATACCCCAGCCCACTTCCAGAGGTAACCACCATTCTGATTTCTATCCAGTGGTAATTTTAAGAGTTGCCCTGATGACTTCAGTGTGTAGCCCGGGCTCAATCCAGTGTGTATCAGAATCACTGGGAGACCTTGGGAAACCATTGCTGGGCCTCATCCCTCGCCTTTCTAATTCACTAGGCCTGGGGTAGAACCCAAGAATTTGCATATCTAACAGGTTTCCCAGGTGGTGCTGATCCTGCTGGTCTGAGCACCTTCCTTTAAGAACTAGCTGTCTAAGCCAATCACAGTCATCCTATCTCCTTGCCAATGACGGGTTAGCCTTGACTGCAGGACGCTCTTCTGGCTACGGAGACGGAGACGTGAGGAGAAGACCGCTGGGAGCTGAGGCAGCATTCCGGTAAAGTTTATTAAAGTGGTACCCCTGGGCTGTGCATATCAGTAGCCCTCGACGGGCGGGGGCTCTGGGAAAGACTTTCCCACTGATAGTGGGAAAGGCACAGGAGGAGATGCTCTCCTCTTCCCTTGGAAGTTCAGTAGTGTGTGGGTGTCCCCTGGAGCTGTCTCATGACCTTGAGGCAACAAGCCTGAAGACTAAACGCCAACCACCCGGGATGGGGGACAGGAAAACGGGAGAGGGCCTGAGTCCTTAAAGAACTTGTTGAACTGCTGGATCAACCAACCCTGAACTTCCTCCTTGGGAACTTCTTTCCTTTTTATTTGTCACGTATAATTGGCTTCTCTCTTATTTGTGTCCAAAGGTATGCAACACCCTGCTATTCAAAGTGTGGTCCTAGAACCAGCAGCATCGGTCTCGCCCGAAATCTTGCTTGTATCAAATGGCAAAACTAAAACAATTTAGTAACGTGTTCGATGTCTTTGTTGAAGGGCAAACAATCCATGGAGTGGGGGAGTACAGCGCCTCCCGAGCAATGGGACACTGTTCCTGAGGGGTTTGGGGCAAGAGCAAGTTTTATAGAGCATTAGAGGAGGCAATACAAAACAAGGGGGACTTCCCTGGTGACGCAGTGGTTAAGAATCCGCCTGCCAATGCAGGGTACACGGGTTCGAGCCCTGGTCCGGGAAGGTCCCACATGCCGCGGAGCAACTAAGCCCGTGTGTCACAACTACTGAGCCTGTGCTCTAGAGCCCGCGAGCCACAACTACTAAAGCCCGCACGCCTGGAGCCCGTGCTCTGCAACAAGAGAAGCCACCGCAATGAGAAGCCCGCGCACTGCAACGAAGAGTAGCCCCTGCTCGCCGCACATGCACAGCAACGAAGACCCAACACAGCCAAAAATAAATAATATTTTAAAAAAATACAAAACAAGGCATGATGGGCTAGAAGGTCCTGCTTTCTAGGGTTAAGGTCAGCTCATGAAGTTGGAGGATTGTGATTGGTGTATGTTAGGATTCCTTGACAGGTGTTTCCCACAAGTGCAGGCAGACTTAGGTTTGGATCTGTGACATGAGCCAGGCCACTGAAGCAGCCCTCACTTTGTGGGTCCTGATATACAAATTCACTTTATCATTAGAAATGCAGAACCTCGGGTCCCGGCGCAGAATCTGCCTTTGAACAATGCACATTACCCCCACAGTAAGGCCTGAGAAGCACTGCTCTAATCGACACAGCAGCACGTATGCTTTGAATATTCTGGGCCTTTCGGCGGGCTGCCTGCCCCACCTAATAGCTGCATGCAATCATGCTATTGCAACCACGCAAGGGCTCCTGTGCCCTTGGCGCAGAAAGCCAACGTCTTGACAGCTGTTTGCAGCAAAGCAGGGCGCCAAGCAAGGGAGTGGGAGACAAGCCTCAGATGACTCCAACTTGGTCTTTGATTAGGTTTTTTTTTTTTAAAGGGGAAGAACAAAGAGGTTGGGATTAATCATTATCTTGTGACATTTCTTAATCCTAGTTTCGAGAGTCAGAATGTCTCTGGTTTATGATTCTCTGGCCAGGTGGTCCATGACTTGGGGGTCTGTTAACTCACCTTGCCCTGAAGAAACAACCTGAGTTTGTACGTTAATGATGACGTATCTATAACAGCGATTTTAGTACGTTAACAATCTTATTGACAACAGCAATTGTAGTCACAATTGTAGTCACAACAGCAATTGTAGTCACTCATCTGGTTGATGAGTGGTTAGCAGAGGATTGAGGTCAGAGGGGACAAGAAAGGGAATAAAGATTTGGAGAGAGAGAGATTAATCATAAACTCAGTGAGGGAACTTGGTTTTAGGGAGACTCAGTTTCATGATTATTAATAATCATATGAAAAGATGCCATGGGCACTGCATCTAGAAACTCCCTGGCCAAGTTTCCCTTGCATCTTATTGGTCAGAACTGAGCTGCGTGCCTTAATGCAAAGGAGGCTTGGAAGGTGAGTGGCTGGCTTCATCTGCCTCTAGAGTGGGAGACTGGTTGCAGCAAGGACACGAGGCAAGGAAATGGCTGTTAGGTAGGAACCAGCAGTATCTACCACAAATAAATATTATTAATGACTTTTGCAGAGATTGGACAAGGCTCAGAGGTGTGAAGTCACTTGCCTACAGTCACAGAGCTAGAAAGTACTTGCCACTTCGTAGAAAACTGGTAAATTTTTATAAATGAAGGTGGCTGAGTCAGTGCCTAAGCTGGGCCTTGAACCGTGATGTCCAATATAGTGATCTAGCCACTTCCTCAAGCTGCTTTCCTCTCGCCCTTTGCGTGTGTTTATATCTTAAATAATATGTTTTTGAAGGACAGAGCTAACTCAGTGGGCAATATGTGTCTGTGTGACTTCCTGTATGGCTAGCCACACCCAGAGTGAACAGATGGATGCCTGAGAAAACTGGAATTTTCCCAGCTGCTTTTGGATACCACCCAAGCCAAAATGCATATGGTACCCTCAGCCACCAGGAAAATGTTATTTTCACCATTTCCTGCCAAATGTCTAGCGGGCTCCACTGGTAAATGATGAAGTTTAGGGTGGAGCCAGGTGTATGACCCTCTCTGGACGGTTAAACTTCCAGCTCAATTTCCCTCTCTGGCAGAGAGAGTCTGAGAAATTGGAGGCCCATTAGTTAGAGATGAGGAAAATTCCTTCAAAGCAAATGAAACACAAGTGTTTAGAATGTCTGGAGTTTTCCATTTGTACTCCACATTAACAAGAGTCCAGGTCTGATAAGTGTTTTTTGTTTTATTTTGTTTTTTATAAATTTTTTTTTTTTTGTGGTACGCGGGCCTCTCACAGTTGTGGCCTCTCCCGTTGCGGAGCACAGGCTCCGGACGCGCAGGCTCCGGACGCGCAGGCTCAGCGGCCATGGCTCACGGGCCCAGCCGCTCCGCGGCATGTGGGATCTTCCCGGACCGGGGCATGAACCCGCATCCCCTGCATCAGCAGGTGGACTCTCAACCACTGCGCCACCAGGGAAGCCCTGTTTCTTATAAAATTTTTAAAAATAAATTTATTTATTTATTTTTGGCTGCCTTGGGTCTTCATTGTTGTGCGTGGGCTTTCTCTTCCCGGGCCAGGGCTCCTACCCGTGTCCCCTGCATTGGCAGGCAGATTCTTAACCACTGTACCACCAGGGAAGCCCCTAAATTTATTTATTTTTTATTATTTATTTTTGGCTGCGTTGGGTCTTTGTTGCTGTGCGCGGGCTTTCTCTAGTTGTAGCAAGCAGGGGCTACTCTTCGTTGTGGTGTGCGGGCTTCTCATTGTGGTGGCTTCTCTTGTTGCGGAGCACGGGCTCTAGGCATGCAGGCTTCAGTAGCTGTGGCACGTGGGCTCAGTAGTTGTGGCTCACGGGCTCTAGAGCATAGGCTCAGTAGTGTGGCTCACAGGCTTAATTGCTCTGCGGCATGTGGGATCATTATGGTTTATCACAGGATATTGAATATAGCTCCCTTTCCTATACAGTAGGACCTCATTTATCCATTCTATATATAATAGTTTGCATCTTCTAACCCCAAACTCCTAACGCATCCCTCCTCCACCCCCCTCCCTCTTGGCAACCACAAGTCTGTTCTCTACGTCTGTAAGTCTGTTTCTCTTTCGTAGATAGGTTCATTTGTGTCATATTTTAGATTCCACATATAAGCGATATCATATGGTATTTGTCTTTCTCTTTCTGACTTACCTCACTTAGCACGTTAATCTCTAAGTCTATCCATGTGGCTGCAAATGGCATTATTTCATTTTTTTTTATGGCAGCATAGTATATCATTGTATATAGGTACCACCTCTTCTTTATCCATTCATCTGTGGATGGAAACAACCTAAAAGTCCATGTCTTGGCTATTGTGAACAGTGCTGCTATGAACATAGGGGTGCACGTATCTTTTTGGATTATAGTTTTGTCTGGATATATGCCCAGGAGTGGGATTGCTGAGGAACCTCCATACTCTTTTCCATAGTGGCTGCACCAACTTACATTCCCACCAACAGTACAGGAGGGTCCCCTTTTCTCCACACCCTCTCTAGCATTTGTTATTTGTAGACTTTTTAATGATGACCATTCTGACCAATGTGAGGTGGTACCCTACTGTAGTTTTGATTTGCATTTCTCTAGTAATTAGCGATGTTGAGCATCTTTTCATGTGCCTTTTGACCATCTGTATGTCTTCTTTGGAGAAATATCTACTTAGGTCTTCTGCCTATTTTTTTTAAAGCATTTTGGGGGTTTGTTTGTTTATTTTTGGCTGTGTCGGGTCTTAGTGGCGGCACATGGGATCTTCATCACAGCATGTGGGTTCTTTGTTGTAGCGCAAGAGCTTCTATCTAGTTGTGGCTTGTGAGTTTTCTCTCTCTAGTTGTAGCACACGGGCTCCAGAGCACGTGGGCTCTGTAGTTTGAGGTGTGTCTGCTCAGTAGTTGGGGCATGTGGGCTTAGTTGCCCCGCAGCATGTGGGATCTTAGTTCCCGACCAGGGATCGAACCCGTGTCTCCTGCATTGCAAGGCAGATTCTTTACCACTGGACCACCAGGGAAGTCCCCAAGACTGTCTTTTAAATGGAAGATTTCTTCAAAAATGACATATTCTAATTTTTTTTTGGATGTGGACCATTTTAAAAGTCTTTATTGAACTTGTTACAATATTGCTTCTGTTTTTTGTTTTGGTTTTTTGGCCCAGAGGCATGTGGGATCTTAGCTCTCTGACCAGGGATCAAACCTGCACCCCCTGCACTGGAAGGTGAAGTCTTAACCACTGGACCACCAAGGAAGTTCCAGAAAATGACATATTCTAATAACTCCATTGCCAGCAGAAGTTCATATTCTAATGATATGTCCAACACCAGCATTGCCAGAGGAGAGTTCATTATTTCTCACTGAGAAAGGACCCTGGGCCAGATGTCAGGAGAAACTCACTATGTCCTTGAACAAAGCAAGCTCTCTCTTTGGGACTCAGTTTACTCATCTATATAATGGGGATAGGGTTGAGGGAGGGCCCTTTTCCAACAGCTCTTACATCTCTGACAGCCAATGACTATAAGCTGTGATGCAAATACTTTTTTCCATAAGGGTCATAAGCTAGTAGACCCACAACAGTAAAAACCAGAGGGGACCAGCTCTAAGATGAATTATTTGGGTGGAACTATTTTACACCTATGTGGGTCATGGAAAGTTACCTTATGTTAACACTGTGGCAGACACTGCTCCTTCCATATTACCAGAGTTTATTGTTGCCCTTGAACATTTTTTTTCTAATTGTGGTAAAATACACATAAACATAAAATGTACCATCTTAGCCATTTTTAAGTGTACAATTCAGTAGTGTTAAGCTGTGCAACCAATCTCCAGAACTTTCTCATCTTACAAAACTAACACTCTGTACCCAATAAATAACCCCCAATTGTCCCCTCTCCTCAGCCCCTGGCAACCACTCTTCTATTTTCCGTTTCTACGTGTTTGACTACTGTAGGTACCTCATATAAGTGAAATCATACATTTTCTTGTCTTCTCATAACTGCCTTATTTCAAGGATACTGTCTTCAAAGTTCATCCATCTTGTAGCATTGCCAGAATTTCCTTGTTAAAGTTGAGTAATGTTCTGTTGTATGTATATACCACATTTAAAAAATCCATTCGTCTGTCGACGGACATTTAGATTGCTTCCACCTTTTGGCTATTGTGAAAATGCTGCTGTGAACATGGGTGTATAGCTATCTCTTTGAGACCCTTCTTTCAATTCTTTGAAGTATATACCCAGAAGTGGAATTGCTGGATCATATGTCATATTTTTAATTTTTTGAGGAACCACCATAACATTTTCTAAAGCAGCTAAACCTTCCTACCAACAGTGTGCAAGGGTTCCAGTTTCTCCATATCCTCACCAACACTTGTTATTTTCTGCTTTTTTTGTATGGTAGACATCCTCGTGTGTGTGACGTGATATCTCATTGTGGTTTTGATTTGCATTGCCCAAATGATTAGTGATGCTGAGTATCACTTCAAGTCCTTGTTGGCCATTCATAAATCTTCTTTGGAGAAATGTCTATTCGAATTCTTTACCCTTTTTTTAAAAAAAAAAAATTTATTTATTTTTGGCTGCGTTGGGTCTTCGTTGCTGTATGCAGGCTTTCTCTAGTTGCAGCGAGTGGGGGCTACTCTTTGTTGCGGTGCGCGGGCTTCTCATTGCAGTGGCTTCTCTTGTTGCAGAGCATGGGCTCTAGGTGCGCAGTCTTCCGTAGTTGTGGCACGTGGGCTCAGTAGTTGTGGCTCACAGGCTCAGTAGTTGTGGCTTGCGGGCTCTAGAGCGCAGGCCCAGTAGTGTGGTGCACGGACTTAGTTGCTCCGTGGCATGTGGGATCTTCCCGGACCAGGGCTTGAACCCGTGTCCCCTGCATTGGCAGGCGGATTCTTAACCACTGCGCCACCAGAGAAGTCCCAGGAAATGTTTCTCAAAATGATTCTCATTAAGAACTTGGGGGTAGGGTGAGGGTGGGTGTGCAAGACTTCACTAGGAGATTGTTCCTAAGAACAAGTCATGTCAAGCTAGCATTGTTTTTTATTTGTTTTTAATAGAGTCCATATACTAGCAGGCACAGAAAATGCACTTAGCAACATTTCCTGTAATTGTTGGAGAAAAGAATAGAAATGAGAGTAGAGCCTGGTCCAAGCCAGAATGAAAACACCGTGGCTGGCAGGAGCAAGCAGTTCTAGGATGCCATTAGCAAAGAGGTTATTTTGGAGTCCTTGGGTTCGAATCCCAGCTCTGCCTCTCTACCAGTCCTGGCCCACTGGAAATAGAATAACTCTAAGCAGAGTATAATTCAAGAAGAATACAGTGGTGCTCACAGAATATAAGGAAACCACAGGAGCTAGTACAAAACCTTGGAGCTGGAAGTAGAGGGGATACCCCTACATCTGAAGGGGCCAGGGAAGGAGCATCAGAGCCCAGAAGGAGGGTCAGGTAGAAGAACCTGTGGAGACGTGTCCCCACAGGGTGCGGCCAGGGGGATGCATAGGCCATCCTCACTCCCCAGCCCCACCTCCATCTCCTGCTGGAGCTCCCACCACAGGGCTTAGAGCTGGCGCTGATGTGTCCCTGCTCTAGGAGTGGTGAGCAAGGTGGACTAGGGTAAGGAGGGGACCTGGATGGACAAGGAAAGGCATTGGTAGAGCCATTTACTGACTGTGTGACTTAGGTAAGTCACTTCCCCTTTCTAAACCTCAGTTTCCTCATCTGTAAAGTCAGGATGATAATATTACTGCCCTTGCAGAGTTGAGGTGAGGAATAAATTATTTTAAAATGTAAAGTACCCTAGATTAGAGGCTGGTAAGAAATTTCAATAAATGGCATTGCAGTTATGGTGCTGTTACTATTATGATTCAAGTAGGGAGAAATGGAGCTTACAGAGGAATGTTTGGACTTGACCATACAGTGCAACAGTGAAATATTTGAGGCAGCCTAGCATTTACTTTGATGAATACCACCACTCTCAGCAGGTAGCTCCTCTAGCTGTAAAAACACCAGGTCAACCTGGGCACAGCCAAAAGTGATGACAAAGTCCCAGTTTGCACATGCCACCATTTTAACACTGGAGCAAAAAAAAAAAAAAGAAAAAGAAAAAAATGCTCTCACCCACCAGGACCACCCCCATCCCAAACCCTCCCACCTGCAAACTGTGGCCCTGTGGCGCCAGTCTGTTTTAGCAAAAGGACCATTTGTTTAAATGAGCCTGCCAAGTGAAAGGATCCAGATTTCTCCTTTTCTCTCTTTTTAAAAAAGCCACAGATATAAATAAGCCCAAGATGGTCTGTTTCTGCCATGACTAACAGATAAAGGAAAAGACAGTTGCCTTCTAAACAAACCTGCAATTAATCAACATTGGGACCTTGGGAGAAACTGATCAGGGGACCAGCCCAGGGGACCATAGGACCTGCCAATTCTACCCATCCAGGCATTACAGCCAAATTGTAAACTATCGGGAAATTTCAGAAACCCCAATTCCCCCCCCCCCCCCCGCCAAATAATCTGAGAGGAAAGTTCAAGTTGGCAGAGATACAAGTTACTCAGAAGGAATGAGGTCCATCAAGGCTTCATCTTAAAGAACAGATGCACCATCCCAAGCCAGATGCTCCCTGGAATGAGGTTGCCAGATCTAGCCAATAAAAATACAGAACACCCAGTTACATTTGAATTTCAGATAAATAACGATTTTTTAGTGTAAGTATGTTCCATGCAATATTTGGGACATGGTTAAAATTATCTGAAATTCAAATGTATAATAACTGGGCATCATGTGTTTTACCTGCACCAGGAATGACAAGGGCGGTGCTGAAAGGATCACAGCTCAAACTCCAGAGGTCTTACACTGGTGGCCTCTGGGCTATATGAGGCTCACACGTGTGCATTGTTCAGTCTTCACAGTTTATAAAATTGGAATCAGTTGCCAACATTTTAAGGGTTTCTGGCTTTCTTTAAAAATTGGAAGCTCCAACCATGTTGGTGGTAGCTGCTCCACTACAACGAGAACAGAAGGGAACACGGAAAAGTGAAAACTGATTACTGACATGTTAGATGAAGGGATCGTGGGTAAATTTGTTTTTGGTTGGTTTCTTACACTGTGAGTGGTGGTCGCACGATCAGCAGCCCATGATTCAGGCCCGGGGAACTCGCCCTTTCTCAGGCTCCCCTGTGACAGCCAACCCGCAAAGTGCTGGCTGCAGGATCTGAAAATCTGGCCTAACTATGAAAACTCCCCTGCGGGCCATCTTCCTTCTTCCTAGCCGGAGAGTGGAGGCATCTCGCACAGGCTGGAGAAACGTGTGTCCACAGCGCCCCCTGCAGACACAGGCTGGAGCTGCAAGTTCTGGAAGGGATAAATGGGATTGTAATGAACAAGGGTGGGGTATGGATTAATGAAATAATGATACAATATGGCACATGGTAAGCACTCAATGAGCACACTTCTTACATCTCCTCAGCACAGATTTTCTCCCATCTCAATGTGGCAGGAAGATTTGTTTATTCACTAGATATGAATTGTGTCCCTATAATGTGCCAGGCCTGGGCTAAGTGCTTTACAGACCTGATTTTATTGAAGGTTTCAACTCTCTGAAGCAGGCATTGTTATGAACCCCATTTCACAGATGAGGAAACTGAGGCTGATAGAGGTAAAGAATGTGCCCAAGATCCCTCAGGTAAGAGGACAAAGAAGTAGAATTAGTCTGAGGCATCAAATGTTTTGTGGGACTGAAGCTGGGGGGACAAGATGCAAAGAATTTGAGCATCTGAGGCCTATCATTGCCTTTGGGGTTCAGGGAAGCAGTGATAGCAAAGCCTAGAGACTTAAGGGGGTGGGAGCTCTCTAGGGAACTTCTCTGACCCCTGGCTGGTAGGCATTTGGGGCCACTTCTGACCTCAGAGGTGTCTCACCAACAAGGAAGTCAAAAGCATTGAACTGGACTTCCCTGGTGGCCCAGTGGTTGAGAATGCGCCTGCCAATGCAGGGGACACAGGTTTGATCCCTCGTCGTGGAAGATCCCACCTGCCGCGGAGCAACTAAACCCATGTGCCACAACTGCTGAAGCCTGCGCGCCTAGATCCTGTGCTCTGCAACAAGAGAAGCCACCGCAATGAGAAGCCTGCGCACTGCAACGAAGAGTAGCCCCCTCTTGCCACAACTAGAGAAAGCCCACAGGCAGCAACGAAGACCCAATGCGACCAAAACATAAATAAATAAAATAATTAATAAATAAATAAAAGCATTTGAACTTTTCAGAACCGGAAATTGGCTCCCTCCTGTATCAGTCAGACTGCATTTCAGTAAGAGGCTGCAATTAAGCCAAGGGTTACAAACTCAAGAGCCAGACTTTAGAAACTGCAGGTGATACAAAGAACTGAAAACACTTCTTGTTCTGGTAAAAGGCAGTTAAGTTGGAGAGAGAAAAGGAGTCAAATAAGAGTTTGTGACCTGATTCTGTCTCATATAGAGACTGAGTTTCCTCATCTGTGCAATAAGAGTGAGAATCATGCTAGTTCTCACCTCACAAGGCTGTTGTGATGAGTAACAAAGTGTGCCAGTCAAGGGCTTCCCTGGCGGCACAGTGGTTAAGAATCCGCCTGCCAATGCAGGGGACACGGGTTCGAGCCCTGGTCTGGGAAGATCCCACATGCTGCAGAGCAACTAAGCCCATGCGCCACAACTACTGAGACTGTGCTCTAGAGCCCGTGTGCCACAACTGCTGAAGCCCGCACACCTAGAGCCTGTGCTCCACAAGAGAAGCCACTGCAGTGAGAAGCCCATGCACAACTAGAGAAAGCCCACACGCAGCAACGAAAACCCAATGTAGCCAAAAAGAAAAAAAAAGAATAAACCTTTTAAAAAGGTGTGCCAGTCAAGTACCTTAGCAGTCCTGCCACAAGGCAAGCGTCTGATTCACTTTTTTTTTTTAAAATATTTATTTATTTTGCCGGATCTTAGTTGCGGCACACTGGATCTTTGTTGCAGCATGCAGGATCTTTAGCTGCGGGATCACAGCATGCCGGCTTCTTCGTTGCGGCGTGCAGACTCTTAGCTGCGGCATGCATGTGGGGTCTAGTTCCCTGACCAGGGATCAAACCCGGGCCCCCTGCATTGGGAGCACGGAGTCTTACCCACTGGACCACCAGGGAAATCCCAGATTCATTCTTTCATTTAATATTTATTGAATGGCCTACCATGTGCCAGGATCTGTGCTGTGTGCCATGGAGGGGCCACAAAGGAGGGACAGCTGCTATCTACACTATCTATCTCTTGTACTATCTACCATGGAGTCATGGTCTAATGTAGGGAGACAGATGACAAACATATATGCTACATAAACATACACATATAATGTATGTATACTGTATACACATAGGCACTATTTATTAGGCAGTGGAAAATAATACGAAGAAAAATATAAGGGAATAGAAAGTGATGGGGAAGATTGTTTTAGATAGGTTCCCAGATAAGGTGACATTTAAGTAAACAAAGGGAACCATGCAAAGATCTGGCAGGGCTGGGCCTGGTCATTCATTCCAGGTTGGAGTGCACCTAAAGTGATGGAGGAGTTAGACCTGTGTGACTGAAAGAGAAGGGAGGAGATGAGGTCAGAGGTTAATGGAGAGGAAGATGGTCCAGGCCATTGAGTCCAGCTTTTACTGTGTGAGGTGGGGAGACACAGGACGGTTGAGCAGGACAGTGGTGTGATCTCTGGTTTTCAAGGGCACTCTGGCTACATATAGAGAATTAGATCTCAGGGAGCAAAGGTGGAAGTACAGACCAGTAATCAAAGCTTGGATGATGGTGGCTTGGATCCGGAAGATGGTAGCAATGGAGGTGGGAAAAGGGGTGAATGTCAGATGTATTTTAAGGGTAAACCGGGAATTCCCTGGGGATCCGTTGGCTTCTGGGGTCCGGGTTCAATCCCTGGTTGGAGAACTAAGATCCCGCATGCTGCATGGCACAGCCAAAAAAAAAAAAAAGGTAAACCAACGTGGGGAATGGAGCAAAACGTCAAGCGTAACTAAGATTTCTGGCCTGAGCACCTAGCTGACAGTGTTGCGACACCTGGAATAGAAATGGTTGTGGGAGCTGCAGCCTTGGTGGAAGGGGGTCAGTTCAGGTTTGGACATGTTAAGTTGAATGCTCACAGGCATCATGGTGTCAGTAAGGTTTCTAGTCACCAAATACCAGGGGAGGATCTGCTCCCAAACTCAGTTGTTGGCAGGACTCAGTTCTCTGCACATTATTGGCTGGAAGCCAATTGCAATTCCTCACTAGCTTGTTTCACTAAAGTGAGCAAGCCAAGGAATAAGACAGGAAGGGAACTAGGCAAGAGGATGTCAACAAGTCTTTTATAACCTAATATCAGAAGTAATACCCCTCTTGGACTTCCCTGGTGCAGCAGTGGTTAAGACTCCGAGCTTCCACTGCAGGGGCATCAGGCCGTGGTGTGTGGCAAAAAAAAAAGTAATATACCCCTTTAGCGAGTTTTCTATTTACCGGATGCACTAGGTCCACACACTCAAGGGACTTGGAGTCAACATCAGGAATCAGATTAGAAGGTACAAAGTCAAAAAAACCCACAATGGAATCGTATCTTCCTAAGATTAGTCAGA
The DNA here is from genome assembly GCF_964374135.1 of Grampus griseus. Lineage (NCBI taxonomy): Eukaryota > Metazoa > Chordata > Mammalia > Artiodactyla > Delphinidae > Grampus > Grampus griseus. Next base: position 76,784,537 of record NC_139008.1, on the reverse strand, counting down.
TCAAGTATCTGGGACAGAGTAGGGAAGTTAAAGTGAAACCAGATTAGCCCTATGTCACTAGTCTGTTTGGAACTTTCCATGTTTAAACATTAAAATTTTAAGTTTAATATTAAAAGCTCTCTCTGCCCCTAGAGCTTTTTACCTTAAGTATCATTTGGTTCAAGGTCTCTATCTCCAATGACCAAATACAACAGTATTTTGATTCAAAGGATTTTATTTTCTTTCTCCAGATAGGAAGGCTACAAAGTTAGAAATTTTTATCTAAGTTTAATATAATACTTGATTCTTCAAAACAGCCAGAGGCTTTTCAGCTCTGGACACTCGGGTTACACAGCAACCTTATGAGACTGATTCAACTGGAACCTTCATGCTTTCTCAGTAAACAGGGTCATCTTTTTCCAAGAGACCTTGCATTCCAACTCCACAGTTGAGAAACTCCTTAAAAGAAAAAAGATACATCACGATCAGGACTTCATTCTGATGTAAACTGATATAAACAGCTACTTGTTTGGGATGTGGAAGTATCTAGACTTCAGGAACTAGGTGGATGTTGAATTAAGTACCAGACCGAGGAGAGACTTCCAACCTCTCGAGTCTGGCACCTCACTGAAGTCTGTGTTGTTCCTGATAACGTCAAAATGTTCATCATCAATCTACAGCCTTTCTAGGTACAGTAAATTGAGGTAAGGGAGACAAACCCAGGACCACACCAAAAGTTATGTTGATTCTAGAGGGACTTAACACAAATGAAACTCATTCAAAAGATACTTTAGGGACAAATGGGGGCATCTGAAATATAAAGTGGATAAGCAGACATTAGGGATACAAAGTGTTATTTGTTTAAAAAGAAAGGAGGCAGGAGATAGAGACTGCCTGTCTCCTTGGCTTGCTCACTGTGATGCAGCAAGCCACTGTGTTCCTTACCCATGGGGTAAGGAACTGAGGTTGGCCTCCAGCTAACAGTGTGAAGAATTCAACCTTTCAAAAAAAATTACAACCAATTTCAATCTCAACTCAAAAGATGGCTTGGAGCTCCTCATCTCGTATTATCTGCCAAGGCAGAATTAAGTTTTCATTTAATTTTTCCCCCTTTCTTAGGGAAAGACCTGGTAGTACCAATAGGTCAACAGTACTGCCAAGGACACGATCTTCCCCTCCTGTTTTGCCCAACTTGGAACTGGGTACTCAAGTTACTCCCAAGTGGGCAAACCCAACACCTCTCTACCCTGAGCACATTTAGTAATCATTTTACTAAGGAGGGGTTAACACCTAGATAACAATTTGCAGAAACCTCACCTGTTACAGGACAGACTGAACCAAGCTGAGATCAGGCTGCAATCAACCTACTTACGCCCTGACGTACAAAGGGCTCTGGTCCTGTAGGAAGTTAACAGATGAAGCCAAGATAAATGACTTGAATGATGGAAGAGGGAAAAACCCCATAAGGCAAGCCCAATTCCCACTAAAAAAAGCCCCACAGAAAGTAGTCTGTTGGTGGTTAAGCAGAAAACAGATAAACAGAAGTCTTTGTGGCCAATGCATCAGACAAAACTGGCTAATAGTTCAGTTAGATCAACAGGGTCGATCTGACGGGGAAAAAAGTTAAGTCATCAGCTGCTATGGCCATACGAGTCACAGAAAGTAGAAAGCAATGGGGATAACCTCTTTCAAAGAAAAGCAGTTAATAATGGACGTGACTTACCAATTCTCTCCCAATCCTGGATCCATCATGGTCCATTCAAAGTCTGCTTTCTGCCAACAGTGAACCTGAGATGAAAACAGAAACATGACCGCCAGTCAGCTAGATACCCAAAGGAGTGGGGGACAGAGGAGATGCTCAAGCTGGCGTATCAGACAGAAACTGGCTTAGAGAAGTTAGATCAACATGGTCGATCTGTCGGGGAAAAAAGTTCAGTCATCATTTATGCCAGCAGGAAGCTTTTCGCCTCTACATAAAGAACCCTGGGGACTTCCCTGGTGGTGCAGTAGTTAAGGATCCGCCTGCCATTGCAGGGTACATGGGTTCAAGCCCTGGTTCGGGAAGATCCCACATTCCGCGGAGCAACTAAGCCCTTGTGCCACAACTACTGAAGCCCACATACCTACAGCCTGAGCACCGCAATGAAGAGCAGCCCCCGCTTGCCCCAACTAGAGAAAGCCCGTGCGCAGCAACGGAACGCCCAATGAAAGAAGGGAGGGAGGGAAGGAAGGAAGGAGGGAGGGAAGGAAGGAAGAAGAAAAGAAAGAACCCTGAACTAGGAATAAGATTTGGTTCGTCTGTTTCTCTACCTTCGACTTCATGCAGTATTTCAGCACTTCTGTGTCCTGTTCTCGGCAATAAGATAGTAGCTAAGACAAATACCTCTGACTTCTGTGCTTACATTTGATAGAGGCCAGCATGGCTGGCAAGAATTGTGGGGAAATGGCTGGGTTTTACTTAGGTGACTGCAGGGTTTCGACTATGTGTTAGGATGTTACACTTTAATGCAAGATGTCATCACTTAAAACGCGACTTAATACTCTGGGACAGCAAGGTTTAAGGAACACTTCGTCCAAGAAGTCCCACCCTTAAAGTGCATTTCTGGACTCAGTTAAGTTAAGGAGTTGGTAATTAAAGCAAATAGGCCAACAGAAACACATTTGGCTTTCCTTAAAAATGTCATCACACCTAAATGGGAAGGAAATCTGAAAAGAGGGGATATATGTATACATGTAACTGATTCACTTTGCTGTACAGCAGAAACTAACACAACATTGTAAAGCAACTCTACGCCAATAGAAATTTTTAAAAAATGTCATCACATTATCCATCCACTTGGAAGCTTAAGTATAAAAGAAAGCTGTTTATTAAGAAACAAGTGAAGGAATGGCATCTGAAAATGTGCCTTAAACAGCATTACAAAGACATTTAAAATTTAACACCTATTCACTTTCAAGAGATAATTCACTTATTTCACTTTGTAATAAGATATGTTTTTGTGAATTATAATAAAACCAAGCACCCAGAACACCTCAAAGAAAACCTAGTAACTAAAATATGCTAATTGGCTGCCCTTAATCATCTTTTCTTTCCCTCCAAGCTGCCTAGCAAACTAAGAGGCTCCTTAGAGCATGCGTTTCTTACAATAGGCCCAAAGACAAATGCTTACTCCAGAGGTCAGGAGATTGAAGGTTGTTCATGTCTACACGTGGTTTCCTTGAAGGCCCAGCAGGGACCCCTTCCTCCAAGATCCATTCTGTATGCTGTGATCGCGCAAACCTGCGAACCAACAAAGAAAGGTCATCAAGCGCCATCTTCCCACAGTCGGAAGACAACATGGCAGCGCCTTTTGAGGCCGGTGTCTCAGAACTAACTGGCAAGTATTCAAAGACATCAGCATTGTCGATCTGATGGGGAAAAAAGTGAAGTCATCATTTACACCAGCCGAAGACTCCTCAGGCCCGAGCACAAGGCGCGGGCTTTTCCAGCTCTAACTGATCTCCCCAAAGGCGCTGAGGCCTATTTAGGGTCAGAGCAGAGGCAACCACGAGGAGAGGGGGCCACCGGTAGGGGCGACCGCACAAAAAATGGAAAAAGAGGCACAGAGATCTCGAAGCGAGGTTTCCACTCACCACATACAGTAGTAAACCCTGGTTGCCGGGATGCGACGACACGGGAGGAGAAACAGAGGAGCTACGGCGAAGAACGGACAGCACCGAGGACGGAAAAGAACAAGCAGCTCCAAAGCCTCCCTTATATAACCAGAGGGGACTCACGCCTGCGCACTGGGCCCGAGGCGCTTCCTCCCCGCCCCCCAAGCCGCGCCACGCGAGGCCCTCTGGGAAATGTAGTCGCCGCGCCGCCCAGGCGGAGGAGGCCTAATGGTTGTCAAGGCGACACTAGCCCCGCCCCTTCCCGGTACACACGAGGCCACCCGGGCTCGTCGGCCTCGCCGCCATGTCGCGCTTCACACGCACCAAGCTGTCCGCTGGGTCCCCGCTCCTTTGGGTACGGCTGAGGCCTGCAACGGCCTCGGGTGCCGTTAAGCCGCCCCCCGCAGTCCCCTCCCCTCAGCGGCGCCGGCCCAAGACCGCCTGCCCCGCCGCCGCGGGGAGCTGAGGCGACGCCCGCGGGTCCAACCGCCCCTGCCGGGCCTAAGGGCGGGGGCGCCGGCTGCGCCAGGGCCCGGCCCCCTCGCTCGCCGTCCCAGGCCCCCTCCTGCTCCCCTCCCTCCTCCTCTGGGCCGGCCCCTCGGGCCGCCCAGTGTCTGCGGGGAAAGGAAACCGAAAGTAAGCTGCGCCGGGCGGGGCCGCTGACCTGCTTGGGCCCGAGTCCGAGCAGCAGACGGCGGCGGCGGCGGCTTCGCTGGCAGAGAGAGGACGCGCTGGAGCCCGGTGAGCGACCCCCGCCCCGCGCCCCGGTCACGCATTTGCTCCCGCCCGCCGCGACCCCCGGCGCCCGCGCCGCCCCTCCACTGCCACTTTTGCCCCGACGCCCGCCTCAGCGCCCCCGCCACCTCCTCAGCCCCCGCGCCCCCATCACCCGCTTCAGCACCCGTCACCGCCTCAGTACCCGTCACCTCAGCGCCCCCATCACCCACCTGAGCCCCTGGCCCCTCTCCTCAGCGCCCCTCTTAGCCCCCTCAGCGCCTCCATCACCACCTCCGCCTCCAGCCTCATCACCTAGCTCTCCTCTGTCCCCCCATCTCCATCCTCATTTTCTGCCACAGCTCCCCCTTCATCTTCCAGCGTCCTCAGCTCCCCTCATCACCTCATTCATCCCCATCCTCTACAACCACCCTCCGCACCTAGACTCCCCACTCCTATTTCCAGGCCCTCATCACTTTAGCAAACAGCCCCCAGCTGAGCTCAGCCCCACCCTCTCCTTGAGGCCCCCAAAGCTCTTCTACTGTCCCCCACCTCCCCAGCGGCTCCCCGCTTCAGCTTTGCCCTGGCACCTTCTTCACTGCCGCACACAGCCCTGGCTCTCCCTTGACCCTACAGTATCTCCATTAGGAGCTGCTGGGCGCCTGGGTGACAGGGACTTCTCCATCCTTTCTTATACTCTCTCAGGACCCTGGAGACTTCCCCCTGAAACCCAGCTCTAACCTCTTTCATCCCATCCTGGTAATTAATATTCCTCTCTAATTTAACCACTACAGCAGCCTGACCATCACTGATTTTCTTCATCCTGCCCTTACAGGCCTTGATTCCCAAAGAAACCCGTTCAATTCTGCTTTTGTGGTAGCATTTCCTGTTCCTCTCTGCTCCTCCCTTTCCTTGCCTTTCTTTTTTCTTTTCTTGTTTCTTTTATCCCAGAAAATTTGTGAGTTTCTATTCAACAAGAGGAAGAAGGAATTTTCCTCTGAGCATTTTTTTCTAATTAGACAAACAAACAAAAAACCCTCTAAATATTGAACCTGTGCCATGAGAGCTGGGTTTGATAAGATGAGGGATGAGATTCACCAAAAATATTCCCAGCAGGAAGGAAAGGGACTCCTTTCTCTGATGAGGGTAAAAGCTACTCCTCATGTAATGCCAGATCTATTCACAGTTTCCAACTATGAATGTTTTAAAACTCAGTGAAAGGGACAGTTGAAAAAGTCCCTTTGCTGAGGACTCTCAGTTAGCCACTCTTTCCCTAGCCCCAGCCCACATGATGTGTATGAGTAGGATGGAGAAGTTTCCTTATAAGGGGCTTCCTCTTTCTCTTACAGGACTACTGTCGAAAACCATCAAGATAAAAGAAAGAGGAGAAGGAAAGAACTGCAGATATCTAGCTGTCCTGAGGAAACAGCATCCTGTAGATGCTAAGCCTCCTGGTTATTGAAACGTAATTTCTTTCTCTTGATTCAATAGAGCGGAGGACTTAATCCATTTGGCTGTGTTCCAAAGAGTAGTATAGGGATAACTGCTCACTAATTATTTATGTACTATAGAGTACTGTAAGCTATAGAGTATTATATAGTATAAATGCTGGATGGAATGGTAAATACATGGTTTGGGGGTTCATAAAAATGTACTTCTTTCTGTTGTGGCAACAATATTTGTTTGCTTTATAGGAGAGGAAAGTGAAACCTAGCAACTGCTTAAGTATCTTGGCTAAAGGCATAAATCAAACAGGAGTTTTGAATGGGAATTGATGACACTCCCTTAACCCCAAGAAAGTACAAGGATAAAGGGAAGGGGGAATTTGATCCTTTGAAATTTGATCCTAGATTGTGAATTTAGTGTTTTGTATCATAATTGAGCATTCGCAGAATTGAACACTTGTGCACATGATTAAAATCTATGTTTGACTCTTAATTAACGAATCATTAAGATGTAGAGGTAGAAAGGATTAGCTTGATACTATTTGGGTTTTTTTCCTGCTGGATGCTGTATTTCAGAAGGCACTAATAACTGTCAACCTGTGCAGACTTCCAGACAACTGAAAGTAACGTGAACGTGGAAGAAATCAGGTGACTCAGACATGGAGAACCGAAGACCTTGTCCGGAGGCCCGGCCCAGGAATCCTCATATTAACCACAGAGGTGAGCAAGGGTTTCTACCTTCAGATGGTCCCAGACTGATGATGGTTCCACTTATGATTTTTTGACTTTGCAACATGGTCCAAAAGCAATATGCATTCAGTAGAAACCATACTTCAAATTTTGAATTTTGAACTTTTCCTGGGTAAGATACTGTCTTGTGATGTTGGGCAGCGGCAGTGAGCTGCAGCTCCCGGTCAGCCACTCTGTCCCAAGGGTAAACAGCTAGTACACTTACAACCATTCTGTACCCAGACAACCATCCTGTTCTTTCAGTACGTTATTCAGTAAATTACATGAGGTATTCAACACTTTGTTATAAAATAAACTTTGTGTTAGATGAGTTTGCCCAATGGTAGGCTCATGTAAGTGTTCTGAGCACATGTTAAGGTAGGCTTTGCTAAGCTATGATGTTTGATAGATCAGGTGTATTAAATGCTTTTTCGACTTAATGTTTTCAACCTACAGTGGGTTTATCGGGAAGTAACCCAGTTGTACGTTGAAGAAAATCTGTAATGGGAAGGAAATTGAGTTACTTATGAATGAGCAGGCCCACCAAAATAGACTGCATCTCTCAAGTAAAGAATGGTTTATTCCTGGGAATTCCCAGATGGCCCAGTGGTTAGGACTTGATGCTTTCGCTGCCAAGGCCCAGGTTCAATCCCTGGTTGGGGAACTAGGGTCCTGCAAGCCGCACAGCATGGCCCAAAAAAAAAAAAAGAGAATGGTTTATTCACTAGCTACAACATGAATGACTCAGACTAGACGACCGTCCCCTCTCCTTAAGAGAGCTTCTAAATGGGTGCAGTTCACTTTAGCAAAGGTAGTGTTGAGGTGTTAGAAATGGAAATAACTGTTTTTTTTTTTAAAAATATTTATTTATTTGGCTGCGCTAGGTCTTAGTTGCAGCACGTGGGATCTTGTTCCCTGACCGGGATCGAACCTGGGCCCCCTGCATTGGGAGCACAGAGTCTTAGCCACTGGACCACCAGGGAAGTCCCCGGAAGTAACTGGTTTAGAGGAGCATTATCCAGTAGAAACATAATGCAAGCCCAAAACTTAATTTTTAATTTTCTAGTAGCATCATTAAAAACAAAAAGAAACAGGTAATATACATTTTAAAAACTTAATATAATAAAATTTGGTATTTGTCTTATTTAAGCCAATATATCCAAATAATATCATTTTATTATAATTGAATATATTTTACTATTATAGTACTTTTCTTGGAGTTTTTTTTCTTTCCAGATTTATTGAAATATAATTGACATACAGCACTGTAAGTTTAAGGTGTACAGCATAAATGATTTGACTTACATGTATCATGAAATGATTACTGAAATAAGTTTAGTGAACATGTCATCTCATATAGATACAAAATTAAAGAAATAGAAAAAAAATTTTTTCCTTGTGATGAGAATTCTTAGGATTTACTCTCTTAACAACTTTCCTATATAATATATAATGGTGTTAATTACATTTATCATGTTGTACCTTATATCCCTAGTACTTATCTATCTTATAACTGGAAGTTTGTACCTTTTGACTCCTTCATCCATTTTCCCCTCCCCCAACTCCTTGCCTCGGGAAACCACAAATCTGATCTCCTTTTCTATGACTTTGTTTTTGAAGTATAATTGACCTACAACATTATGTTAGTTCCTGTTACACAACATAATGGTTCAGTATTTCTATATATTTCAAAATAATCACAGTAAGTCTAGTTACACAATCTGTTACCCTACAAAGATATAACATAATTATTGACTATATGCCCCACACTGTACATTTCATACCCATGATGCATTTATTTTGCAACTGTAAGTTTGTACCTCTTAATTTGCCTCATCTATTTATCTTCTCCCCCTACCTCCCTCCCCTCTGGTAACCACCTATTTATTTTCTGTATCTATAATTCTGTTTCTGTTTTTTTGTGTTTGTTCATTTCTTTGGTTTTTTAGATTCCACATATAGGTAAAATCATACAGTATTTGTCTTTCTCTGTCTTATTTAGCGTAATGCCCTCTAGGTCCATCCATGTTGTTGCAGATGGTAAGATTTCATTCTTTTATGGATGAGTAGTATTCCGTTTTATATGTATATGTATGTGTATATATAGTGTGTGTGTGTGTGTGTTTGTGTACACCCCACATCTTCTTTATTCATTCCTCTGTTGATGGGCAGTTAGGCTGCTTCTGTATCTTGGCTATTGTAAATAATGCCGCAGTGAACCTAGGGGTGCACATACCTTTTCTAATTAGTGTTCATAGTACTTTAATAATCTTAATATTTGTATTGACTCCCCCCAGATATTCAAATATTATAATTTTAAGATGTTATCAATATAAAAAATTTTAATGAGGTATTTAACATGTTTTGCTGTTAAGTCTTTAAAATTCCATGTGTCATTTTACACATCTTAATTCAGACTAGTCATATTTAAGATGCTTAATAACTACACATAGCTAGTCACCGTGTATTTGATAGTACATGTCTAGAGTCCTAGGCACCAAAGCAAAGTTAGTTCCGAAAGCATCACTCTACTGTAGTGATTATTCTGTTTGCTCAGAACTTTCTAAAACGAAACTAAACTGAATGGATTCTTGCCTTTCCCTAAGTTTGCAACATGTCTTCTGAGTATCAGTCATGGAACGAATGAGGAGGAACTGTAGAACTTTATTTTATGAGCTATGTGAATGTTGAAAGGATGAGAAATGATACAATTTTCCATTCTTCCAAAATACTGAGTCTTCTAATCAGATCAGATTATTAAAAGTAGGACTTTCTTATGATGTCTTGGGAGTTTGAAAAGTAAATATAAAAGTAACAATTATAAAAATTTAAAGTTCGGTATTACAGTATTTATATTTTACCAAATTTTCCTTTGTCTTGTCACATTAAAATTTTCTCGACAACATACAAAACAAGGAAATGTACATTAGTGGATTTAGGATCTGATGGCATGAAATGGTACAATCATCTTGAATATGATGTGCATTTGAAACTTTCATAACATTTGTTATCATCCAATCATGGCATACAGTCTTCTTTTGTTTATTTGTTCTTAAAATCTCCAAGTCATTCTGCTAAGTTGGGTCAGCTTTAGAATCCGTTTTAGAGAAAAGGAAATTGAAAGAAAAAGGGCTTGGGTATGTTTGCCAAGGTCACTTATGAAATGTGTGGCAGATCAAGGAAGACAAATTCAGCTTCAGCCACAGGATGATGTTAGCTTTCCTGTGTGTGCTGGGTATGTCTCCTTCCTCTCCCCACACCTCCTTGTCTGAGGCTTGGGAATAGATAAGTACTAGGTCGATGAACTCGTGCTGCAGAAAGGAGGAAAAGTTAATTTTCATTTTTCAGTTTCCTGAATCACAGTTTGAGTTTCATTTCTCAGTTTCCTGAAATAGAACTTGAGTTTTATTTTTCAGTTTCCTTCACAATCTATTATTTGGCTCAAAAACATCTTGGTAAAGGAAGCCCTACCTTCCCCTTTGCCATCTGATGCTGAGGAAGGTTCAAAAAGCATTTCCCTTTATGGTTTTATCCCATTTGATGTCTCTGTTGCCTATGACCTAATTGTTTAGAGGCAGAACAAATGGTCCTAGAGATCAGCAGCGTATTCCCAATAAAAAATTATTAGTATTTCTGTTAGTAATTAACATTAATGAGAGCTTTTTATGTGTCAGGTAGTATACTAAGCATTTTATAAACATTTAATCTTTACAGCAACCCAGATGGTGAAGCTTAGAGAAATTATGCAACTTAGCCAAGGTTATACAGTAAGGAAGTACCTAGACCAAGGTTTGAACCAGGTCTGTTCAGCTTTGAAACTCATGCTCTCACTGTTGTTCGGTACTGCCAAGAGACTGAAAGCAATGAGATGACCTTTTTGAGCCTCTGAAATAATCCCAGCTTGTGAGGATTAAATGAGTAGTTATCCTCTATCATGTATTAGGCACTCAACAAATGTTTATTTTTTCTGTTGCACCCTTTGAAAAAACAATATTTTTGTAATATATACAACAACCCTTGTAAACTAGTTTATATTTATCACGACTTGGTCGGAAACCTTTTTTCTCTCCAAATAAAACCTAAGCTCCTTAGTTGTTTTGGAAAATGAAAGTATGTCCATATCATTGTGCTTACCCAAAATTCCCATTGTGTTTAGGGCCTATGGATGGAGAATTACCACCAAGAGCTAGAAATCAGGCCGATAATCCAGCGGCCAGTGCTCTCAGAGGAGGAGCCAACCAGCCCGGAAGGCATCCTAGGGCCAACAACCATCCTGTTCCTCATCGGCAAAGAGAAGAGAGGTTTGGGGCAGTGGGCAGGAACCCACATCAGGGAAGGAGAAACCAGGAGGGGCATGCCAATGATGAACCTAGAGGCCAAAGACATGGTCAGGAAAATGACACCAGGCAGAGAAGTGGCAACCAGGAGGGAAGGAACCGCAGACCACCACGATCCGGTGAAAACTTTCAGCAGTGGCGGAACCCCCACCAAAAGCCTGTAGAACAGCCACAGCAGGTGAAGAAACTGGGCTACAAGTTCCTAGAAAGTCTTCTGCAGAAAGATCCCTCTGAGGTGGTCATCACACTTGCCACAAGTTTAGGACTGAAGGAGCTCTTGTCTCATTCTTTTATGAAGTCCAACTTCCTTGAGCTCATCTGCCAAGTTCTTCGGAAGGCTTGCAGTTCCAAAATGGACCGCCACAGCGTTCTCCATGTTCTGGGCATATTGAAGAATTCCACATTCCTCAAAGTCTGCTTGCCGGCTTATGTGGTAGGGATGATCACTGAATCCATCCCCCATGTTCGAAACCAGTATCCAGAACACATTAGCAACATCATCTCCCTCCTCCAGGACCTTGTAAGTGTCTTCCCTGCCAGCTCTGTGCAGGAAACTTCCATGCTCATTTCTCTCCTGCCAGCTTCTCTTAATGCTTTGAGAGCCTCTGGTGTTGACATAGGAGAAGAGACAGAGAAGAACCTGGAAAAGGTCCAGACCATCATCGAACATCTGCAGGAAAAGAGACGAGAGGGCACTTTAAGAGTGGACACCTACACTCTCGTGCAGCCTGAGGCAGAAGACCATGTTGAGAGCTACCGGACCATGCCCATTTACCCCACTTACAATGAAGTGCACTTGGATGAGAGGCCATTCCTTCGCCCCAACATCATTTCTGGAAAATACGACAGCACTGCTATCTATCTGGATACCCACTTCCGACTCCTGCGAGAGGATTTTGTCAGACCCCTGCGGGAGGGCATTTTGGAACTTCTCCAAAGCTTTGAAGACCAAGGCCTGAGGAAGAGAAAGTTTGATGACATCCGAATCTACTTTGATACCAGGATCATCACCCCCGTATGTTCGTCAACAGGCATTGTCTACAAGGTGCAATTTGACACAAAATCACTGAAGTTTGTTCGCTGGCAGAACTCCAAGCGATTGCTCTATGGGTCCTTGGTGTGCATGTCCAAGGACAACTTTGAGACATTTCTTTTTGCCACCGTGTCTAATCGGGAGCAGGAAGATCTCTGCCGAGGAATTGTCCAGCTCTGCTTCAATGAGCAGAGCCAACAGCTGCTAACAGATGTCCAGCCCTCTGACTCTTTCCTCATGGTGGAGACAACTGCATACTTTGAGGCCTATAGGCACGTCCTGGAAGGACTCCAGGAAGTCCAAGAGGAAGACATCCCCTTCCAGAGGAACATCGTGGAATGTGACTCTTATGTGAAGGAGCCAAGGTACTTGCTAATGGGGGGCAGATATGATTTCACTCCCTTAATAAAGGATCCCTCTGCCACTGGGGAATCTCTGAGGAATACTGAGGGCTTGAGACATCCCAGAGTTAATGTCTTAGACCCCAGCCAGTGGCCCTCAAAAGAAACCCTGAAGCTGGATGACTCCCAGATGGAAGCCTTGCAGTTTGCTCTCACAAGAGAACTGGCTATTATTCAAGGACCTCCTGGAACAGGTAAGAGAAAATTTTTCAGAGCACATGACATCTGCCCTGTGAGATAGGCAAGGGAGGCTTGACTCTAGGTTTCTGGAATGTCTCAGTTTAAAACATTGCCCTGAAATGGGCATTGAACTTGTTGAAAAAGCAGCTTCTCATAGTGATTTTCCAGTGAGGACCCATTGGTGTGCGTAGTAAGACTGCTGAGGGGTCAGACTTAGGGAGATGCATTACTTCTGCTCCGTTGCAGGCTATATTAATTTGCTTGATCTTATATAAATTTAAGTTAAATAATATCAGGTATATAATAGCACTGGACACCAAATACTGCTGTATATGATTTGCATCTGTTAACTCATTGCAACTCTGTGAGGTAGAAACCATTCCATTTTACGGATGGAAAAAACTAAGGCAAAGAGAGGTTGAATAATATGTTGAAGCTCACCCAGATGACAAGTGACAGACCGAAGACTAGAACTCAGCAGTCTAGAAGCCGGCTCCTGGCTTCTCTCTCTTCTCTTGGAAATATACTTCCCTACATCTTCCTCCCTGTGTGCCACTCTCTAATCCTCCTCTGAGATGATAGCTACTATTAGCAGTTTGACATGTGTCTTTTGAGATGTTTTCCAAAGTTAAAACTGATATATCTTTGTGTCTTTATGGGTATTTATATGTTTACATAGCACACTTTTCCTATTTTTTAAATAACAAAAACAAGATTATGCTCTATATATTGGCCTACAGTTTATATATATGTGTATAACATGTACGGATATTTTTACATTCTTTACACTACAGTCACATTTAGAAATATACCTCACTCTTTTTTACCATGCCTGCATTCATGGCATGAATGCACCAAGATTTTTTTTTTTGGTTTCATAGACAGTGCTTAATAAGTATTCATAATCTATATCTGTGTGTGTTTATCTCTGAGTACTCTGCTTATTATTTCTGTAGTTTTTTTCCTAACGTGGGAATTCACATTAATAGTTAGGGTAGGTACTGCTAAATTACCCTCCCAAAAGAATATTTAAAAAATAAAAAACAAAACAGGAAGAGGTTCTTTAAAAATAACGATAAAAGAATGGCAACTCATGATAAAAAATTAATGTAACAAAATGGAAAGTTCTTTCTGATAAGAAACACCCATATGATGGGAAAATCTGCATAATTAAAGTGATGCTTTCAGGGCTTTAGAAGAAGAAAAAGGATGTACCAGTTTGTACTGCCACCGAGAATGAATTAGTGTTCCCATTTCCTTATATACTTTCCAGCATTGTTGTATGTTATCAATGTTTGCTCATCAGCAGTTTTTGCTGATCTGAGAGGTTAGAGTTTTTGGCTCATTATTAATTTTAACTTTATGTTTTAATAAAAAATGGTTCAAATATTTTAAAAATTCCACGTCTCTCTCCTCCCACCATCCCACCCAGTACCTTTATCTAAAGCAATGTTATTGTCTTCCTGTTTATCCTTCCCGAGATAGTCTATGAATATTCAAGCAAATGCATACTTATATTTATTTCCCCCCACTTTTTTTTGACTCACTATGCTAGAAAACACTTTGCATGTGTTTTGCTTTGCTCACTTATAAAATACATTGGTGATCCTTTCATACTGGTGCATAAGTATTATCTCACTCCTGTTTGTGGCTGCATAATATTCCATTGTATAGATAGCTCATAATCTCTTTAACCAGTTTCCTATGGAAAGATTTACTGATACAAACAATAGGTCAGTGAATAACCTTGTTTGTGAGTCATTTCACACAGAAGCAGAGTATATCCAGGAGAGAAATCCCTAACTGAATCAAAGAATATGTGAATTAGTAATTTTAATAGATAGTGCCAAATTGTCCTCTGGAAATGTATATCACAGTGGTTAATTTGTATTTCTTTAATCAAGAGTGAGATTAAATATCCTTTCTTGTTTTTATTAGCTATCTATATAACTGTTTCTGTAGATTGCCTTTTCGTATTTGCCATATTTCTGTTGAATGGTTTCTTTTTCTTACTGATTTATAGAAGCTGTTTGTATTTTCAAAATATGCATGTTGCAACTAATTTCCCCTAATGTTATCATTTGACTTGAGACTCTTTAGCTCCAAGTATAGTAATATAATCATTTCACTCTAGGTTGACACACACACACACACACACACACACACACACACACACACACACACACACACACACACACACACACACAGAGCTACTAAGAAACAGCCTACCTGTGAGTTTGAGAGGAATGTGACAACACGCTAGGTTGGTACACACACACACACACACACACAGAGCTACTAAGAAACAGCCTACCTGTGAGTTTGAGAGGAATGTGACAACACGCTAGGTTGACACACACACACACGCAGAGCTACTAAGAAACAGCCTGTGAGTTTGAGAGGGATGTGACAAAGGGGGTCATTTTTGAGGTGGAAATCCCGAAAAGTATCCATTCCAAGGGGAAGGAAGCAGTAGGAGAGGATGGGGTAAATATTGAATTATAAAGATTTTCTTTCCTCCGAAGGACTCCTTAGCCATCCAGTCCTCCAAATTAGAAACATAGGAGTTATCCTTTTCTGTTCCTCACCCCAGCCAAACCATTATCAAGTTCCAGTCAAGTTTATCTCTGAAACTTCTCCCCAGTCTGCGTAATTATCTCAACTGCTGGAGCCAGACCTTGTCCTCACTCACTGGAAGATGTCAGGAACCTCCCAACCAGTCCATCCCTGTTCCGCCTTGCCCGCTCTTACTCAGTTATCACTTTCCCAGGGAAGCCTCTTCTAATCTCATTGAGTAGGCCAGAATCCCAATTATTTGTTTTCTTGGTACCTTGTATTTCTCATTTCCCACATTTGTGATTTTTGCATTTGTTTGTGTGATTATCTTTCTCTTCTGCAAGTCTGTCAGGTCCAGGAAGATAAGAACCATGGCTATTTTGCTCACCATTGTATTTCTTGCACCTAACCCAGTGTCTAACACCTGTTTGGCACTCAATACATATTATTTGAAGAAAAAAAAGGAAGCAAGAAATTGTTATTTATCTATACTGAAAAGTATTCAGCTGTACTGAAATGTTTATTTTCTTGTATTGCTCACTCAACATTGAGTATTTTTTAGGACAGTGGCTTCTCAGCTTGACACAATGTAAGAATTTAGCTGTTTGTAAACAATTAATTATTGACCATTTATTAATGAGCCCATAACTCTAACTCCGATGTTGATTTCTGTGAGTTTTTCACTCCTATCACAAAGGCAAGTCTACTGTGGTATATTAAAAGCATTTCTAGGGCTTCCCTGGTGGCGCAGTGGTTAAGAATCCACCTGCCAATGCAGGGGACACGGGTTCGAGCCCTGGTCCGGGAAGATCCCGCATGCCACGGAGCAACTAAGCCTGTGCGCCACAACTACTGAGCCTGCGCTCTAGAGCTCGCGAGCCAGAGCTACTGAGCCCACATGCCACAACTACTGAAGCCCGTGTGCCTAGAGCCCGTGCTCTGCAGTAAGAGAAGCCCTACAATGAGAAGCCTGTGCACCACAACAAAGAGTAGCCCCCGCTCACCACAACTAGAGAAAGCCCTCGTTCAGCAACAAAGACCCAACACAGCCAAAAATAAATTAAATAAATAAATTTATTTTTAAAAAAAAGCATTTCTAAATAATTTGCTGTGTGAGATTGGAAACAATGTATATGTCCATCAACAGAAAACTGGCTAAAAAAATGCCTTACAGCCCTGAAAAACAAAAAGAGGATTCTTTTTATGTACTGATAGAGAACTATATTAAGTGAAAAAAGCAGGATGTAGAACGGTGAAAATAGTCTGCTACTGTTTGTATTTTAAAAAGGAAGGGGAAGGCTAGAAAAAGACTGTATATTCGTTTTTGTTTGTGCATAGAATGACTACCTCTGGAAAGTTACACAAGAAACTAGTAACGCCGGTTGCTTCCAAGAGGAACTAGGTGGCTGGGGGCAGAAGAGTGAGGAGGACATAACACACCCATTTGCGCTTCTAGGATTTTAAACCATCTCAATATATTACCTTAAATTTTTAAATAATAATAATAATTTGCTGTACATAATTACTCCTTTTAGAAAGTCTCTAAGTTTTTTAACTCTCCTTTTTCCTTGTTTTTTAGGCAAAACCTATGTGGGTCTAAAAATTGTTCAGGCCCTTCTAACCAACGAGGCTGTTTGGCAAATTAGCCTCCAGAAGTTCCCCATCTTGGTTGTGTGTTATACTAATCATGCTTTGGACCAGTTTCTGGAAGGTAATATCTGTAGGCAAAATTGTTCTCTGTTGGGAGTTCCCTGGTGGCCTAGTGGTTAGGATTCTGGGCTTTCACTGCTGTGGCCCGGGTTCAGTCCCTGGTCAGGGAACTGAGATCCTGCGGGCTGTGCAGTGTGGCCAAAAAAAAAGTTCTCGACTTTGAACCATCAGCAAGTTCAGTAGCTTTCTATTGCTCTTTGGATAAAGTCCACAGCCTGAAAGGCTGTGTGTGGTTTGCTCCAGCTTAATTCTGAACCTCATCTCCTACCTCTTCCCTTGTTCTCTCTAACTCCAGCAACCCTGACTGTCTACAGTTTCTTGACTTCCTCCAGCTTCTCCCTTGGCCCATGCTGTTCCCTCTGCCTAGCATGTACTTTTTCTTTCTCCCGCTGTCTCCATCTTGATGCACCCAGCCTGGATGGCTCCAGCTGATTCCTCAGGTCTCACTTCATGTGGACTTGCCCTCTTGGCCCCAGACAAGGTTAAGACTCCTTTTGTATTTTTTCCTTCAAATACTTAATTAGCATATATGTACCAGTTTATTTGTATGTGTCTCTACCCTAGACTATAAACACTAAGTGGATTGGTCCTGTTTCTTGCTATATTCACAGATCCTGGCACATACTAGACACTCAAACAATACTAATTGCATAAATGAATGAATAAGTATTTGTTTTTCCTCTGGAAAATAACGCTTAGACTATTATTTTCCACTCTTTCATATCCTCCTTTCACCTAGATTAAATCTTCCTTATTCCTAGAGTATCAGTTTAAATTAGATCCTTAAAAATTAGATCTCTGCCCCACCCAAGCTAGTTAAGGTCCCCTGTTATACACTTTTAGCATGTATTTATAGTATTAAGTTTTATTATGATAAAATGTTTAATATGTATCTTCTCTGGTAGACTGTGAGACATGAGAACAAATGAGGAACTGAACCTGTGTTTTGACCACTGTATCTTCAGAAACTAACACATGCCTGGCACAAAATAAGCAATTAGTAAATATCTGTAGAGTGAATAATAGAGAACATTTACTAATGCTTACTTTGGGCCAGGCCCTCCCTAGGAGCTATAAGGATACTCTCTCATTTATCCAGACTATAGCCTTATAAGGAAAGTATTACTGTCTTCAAATCACAGACAAAGAAACTGAGGCTCAACTTAAGTAACCTGCCCCAGGTTACATAGCAGTAAGTGTGCAGACAAGACTTGGGTCCCCAAGTGTCTGATTCTAAAGCCTGTGCTCTTAAGCACCACACTTTACTGCTCTGCAGGTCACATCATCTCTGGGGCCTTCTTGTTCACTGGTGGGGTAGGTTCCCTGTAAGTACCAGTTTGTACCCTAAGGGACCGGCTGCAACAACGTCCCAAACATACACAGCTCTCACCTGAGAGAATCCAGCATAGCTCCTCTTAACTCTGCCATGCTCTGCTTTGCTCCACAGGCATCTATAAGTGTCAAAAGACCAGCATTGTGCGGGTAGGTGGAAGGAGCAACAGTGAAATCCTGAAGCAGTTCACCCTGAGGGAGCTGAGGAACAAGCGGGAATTCCGCCGCAACCTCCCCATGCACCTCCGAAGGGCCTACATGAGTGTAAGTCCCAGCTTTGGAGATCTGAGGTAGCTCAAGGGAGAACTAACCAAGATAGCAGTGGCTTTCTGGGTAGGCAGTCCAGGGGAGATAGGGAGGCTCCACAAAGCTGTGAAGGACCCTGGTTCCTTCCAGCATTCCATTCGGGTAATCCTACGGTGTGATCTTTGCTCTCATAATCCAAGATGGGGAAAGGACAGAAAAGGGCACACCACCCCTCCCAGCCCCTGCCAGGGCCTTAAAGCTACTTCCCCAAAACCACCCATAGCACTTTTACTTACAGCCTGTTGACCAGGTAAGTATCATCTTCTAGCTGGGCAGCATTGTGCCCAACCAAAACTTTGAGTTCTTATTACTAAGGAAAAAAGAGAGCAGTCTCTACCACAGTATATTTGGCCTGCTTTTCTGTTGTATTATTTGTTTCCTTTTCTTACTAGTTGGTAGGAGGTTTTTAGACATTTTAGATATTAATCCTTTGGTTAAAGACTGGCTGTTCCTGTGTTAGCTTTGTTTTCCCTCAAGGCAGAGACTGAGTTTGGGACATGATGATACTTCTTCATCATTTCTTTCCCTCTGTTCTTGATAGATCGTGACACAAATGAAAGAGTCAGAGCAAGAGCTGCATGAAGGGGCCCAGACCCTGGAGTGCACCATGCGTGGCGTACTACGGGAACAGCATCTGGAGAAGTACATCTCCCTCCAACACTGGAAAAGCCTGATGAATGGACCAGTACAGGTAGGGATCATCTTGTGGGGCACAAGCATCTCTCTTGTCCCCATATTTGGCAGCAGAAGTAGAAGTCCAAAGCATTAGCTATAATCTGCTGAGATGCTGCTGTGATGTGAAAAGTTCCTTTTCGTGAGAAAAGGCAGCTGAATATACTAGTCAGAAACAAGACTCTGGAGCCAGTCTGCTGGATGTGAATACTGATTTTGCTCTAGGCAAGTTACTTAATTTTCTTGTTCCTGTTTCCTCTTTTATAAAGTGGGGATAGGGACTTCCCTTGAGGTCCAGTGGTTAAGACTCCAGGCTTCCACTGCAGGGGACACGGGTTCCATTCCTGGTCGGGGAACTAAGATCCCGCAAGCCGTGAGGCGTGGCAAAAAAAAAAAAAAGTGCGGCTAATAACATTAAGTTGAACCCCGTGAAATTGCCAATATTTTTAAATTTAACTTGCAAAAATGGCAGTTTCTTACAGATCAACTTATTTCTTATAGGATTGTTATTGAATAAACAAGTCAATATTTGTAAACCTCTTGATTTAATAAGTGCTCTAAGTGCTTGTTAAATTAAACAAAATCATAACGAGGCAACCTAGCACATATAGAGGGTCTGGGACTTGACAGACTGGTCACACAGACTTGTGACTTGAGCCAGTGTGATCCTCAGGTCCCTCAGCAGTCAAGCAGGAATAATAATAACGCCTGCCTTCAAAGGATATTATAAGAAGTATCTGCTATCTGTGTTTTTTTTTTTTTTTCTTTGTTGGCTGTACTGCGCGGCATGCAGGGATCTTAGTTCCCCAACCAGGGATCAAACCCGTGCCCCTTGAAGTGGAAGCACAGAGTCTAAACCACTGGACCACCAGGGAAGTACCTGACACGATCTCTGTAAAGTGGTTGGCCAGGAATCCAGTGAGATGGTAGCTCTACTATCAATGGGTTGGTGATTTCCAGGGTTTCAAGCCCCAAAGCCTAAAAGGGTCAGTCAGAGTCCTATAAAGGACTGAAGCAGGCTAGATGTGAGGCGTTGGGAAGTAGCAAGGACTGAGGCAAACTGGAAAAGGGGTGGCAGCAGCCAACTTCGGCCATTTGTTGCCATTTAGGAATGCAGGCTCATTGCTCCCATAGCTCCTGATTTTTTCAAAAGAGGCAGGAAATTTTTGTTTTTAAATCTATGCAAGTCATATTAAATGAGCCAGTTGCCCAAACGTTGCATTTTTAAGAGAATTTTAAGGGAATTACCTCTTGATCCTTTGAGAAGACCTTTCCTCATGCTAGTTGTCATAGAATTCTCATGACTAATAATTCTTTCCTCAGAATAGCGAATGGGTTTGCTTCCAGGGCTGGAAGCATTCCATGATGCTGGAGTGGCTGGGTCTAGGTGTTGGTTCTTTCACCCAAAGTGTTGCTCCAGCAGGACCTGAAAATACAGGTAAGAGATGCATGTCTGCCTAGAATCACATCTTAAGGTGGAATGGTAAAGACTAGAAGAGCAGGACTTAAAAGTAAAGAGCTATAATCAATCAGAAAAAGACAAATAATAGGTTAATAGGAAAACAGATAAAAGACTTTTAATAAGCACATCACAAAATAAATCCTCATGGTCAATAAACATGAAAAGTGCTCATTAGAAATGAGAGGAATTAAAACTACAATGATATACTATTACACACCTACTAGATTGGCAAAAATTTAAATGTTTGATATAATCCCACATTGAAAGAATGTGGAGCAGTGGGAACTCTGATATGAGGCTAATGGCGATATTAACTGGCAAAACCACTTTATGATAAAAGAAAGGCAGAAGGAACTCAAATATCCATCCACATTTGTATACCAGATGGATAAATTACAGTCTATTCAGATAATGGACACAACTGTGAAAAGGATTGAATTACAGCATATACAGCAATATGTATGACTCAAAAACATGCTTGGGCTTCCCTGGTGGCACAGTGGTTGAGAGTCCGCCTGCCGATGCAGGGGACGTGGGTTCGTGCCCCAGTCCGGGAAGATCCCACATGCTGCGGAGCGGCTGGGTCTGTGAGCCATGGCTGCTGAGCCTGCGCGTCCGAAGCCTGTGCTCTGCAACGGGAGAGGCCACAACAGTGAGAGGCCCGCATACCGCAAAAAAAAAACCAAAACCATGCTGAATGAAAAAAGCAAGTTATAGGAAAATATTGATATATACAGTATGATTTCATTTATATAGAGCTCAGAAAAGTCAAAACTAGATGATGGTGGTTGTTTGAAGATATATATATATTATATATGTGGTAAAGTTAAAAGGGAGGTATGACTAATATAGAATTCAGGTTAGTAGAGCCCACAAGGGTCTTCAAAGAAATTGGTAACTTTCTGCTTCTTAAGTTGGGTGGAAGGTACTTGGATGTTCATTTTATATACTTTTATAATCCTTTAAGTTGCACATTTACGTTGTATACTTTCCTTTGTATATGTATTTGACATAAGTAAAACCTTCCTTAAAAAGGCATACATTCATGTGATTTTTTAAATGTAACAAAAATGTATGCAAGGAAACCTAAGTCTCTCTCCCCTGTCATTCCTCCCATTTCCCTACCCAGAGGTAACCACTTAAACCCCTTAAGAATGTCTTCATGCATCTAAGCTCTTATAGGTACCCTTTTTCATCCTTTGGCTTCAAGAGTCTCCATCCCTGTCCTGACTGCTTTCCTCTCTTAGCCAAGGCAGAAGGGGAGGAGGAGGAGGAAGAAGGGGAAGAGGAGGGTTCGCTGATTGAGATCGCAGAGGAGGCTGAACTGATTCAAGCAGACCGGATGATTGAGGAGGAAGAGGTGGTGAGGCCCCGGCGACGGAAGAAGGAAGAGAATGGGGCAGTACAGGAGTTGGCTAAAGTGCTTCTGGCCATGAGGCTAGACAACTATGGCCCCGGGACAGCAGCCGGGCAGGAGCAGGCTGCAGGAGAGTGGGAGGTAAGCTCACTTCCTCGTAGCCCCTGCAAGTCCTAACAGAGTAGGAAATGGGAGTTCAGTTATTATTGCCAGGTGGGTGTGGGTAACTCTCCTAAACAGGCCTGAGAGCATATGTTCTGACCAGAACCGCAGCCCCTGATTTTCACTCACTTCTGTTGCACCGTATTCACTGCATCCTCATAATTAGCTTAATTTACCCTTTTACAACCTAATCCTAGTATAAGATAGGTCTAGGGCTTCCCTGGTGGCGCAGTGGCTGAGAGTCCGCCTGCCAATGCAGGGGACACGGGTTCGTGCCCCAGTCCGGGAAGATCCCACATGCCGCGGAGCGGCTGGGCCCGTGAGCCATGGCCGCAGAGCCTGTGCATCTGGAGCCTGTGCTCCGCAAAGGGAGAGGCCACAGCAGTGAGAGGCCCGCGTACTGCAGGAAAAAAAAAAAAAAGATAGGTCCAGTTTCCAAGAGTATAAAAATTATGGCCTTTTAGAGGGGCCCTGGCAAGAAATGCTAACTTAGAAAGACAGGAAGTAGGTAGCCAAGTGCTTCTCTTGAACTTTTAGAGAAGCGCAGCACATATGAGTCAGATCAAACACTTACGGTCTCAGTGCTTGGTGCTTTCATGGATATTCTCTTTTCAACTACAAACAAGTCTGTGCATTAAGATTTTAGAGGATTCAAGTAAAACAGAATGAAGTAAGCTATGTAGACTGGATGGAATATTTATCCTTCAATCACTCTGAAATTTGATATTTCTCTTAGAGCCAGAATAGTATAAATGCCCAGACTTTCTGTCCGCTCCTTCCTTTGGTAGAACCTAGTGGTCCTCAGAATTTACCGTGTCTTACTCTGACAATAGAACACTGAACCCCACTGATGATTTAAGGGACTTTAAGGGCAGCTTTGAATGCAGCTTTCTCCAGTCTGCTGGCTTTGAATCTGATCTCCTAGTTCAGTTCAACATCTCTATGCGAGGGACAGAATCATGAGCCCAATACTTGGAAGCATGGATTGGGCATCTGCCATCTGGCCTCTGGAGGAGTTGAATTGTTTGGTTTTGAAGCGGAGGGGGGTCCATAGTATTGTGACATCTATCTGGCATGCCAGTCCTTCTAAAGGCTCATGCAGAGCCGGGGGGAGCACTTTCTCCGAAATGGTGCCTTTTACCCACTTGTTAAAGGTACTATCTTGATATAACGGCATTAAGACCATCTTAGCAGGACCTGTATGGCATTTAACGAGAGAGACGCACCTCCACTACTGTCATGACATATGCTTTAGGAATGAGAAGCAGACTGTGGTCAAAGATGTTCAGTAATGACTAGTGCCAGCACTCTTCTAAAGTGCTTTCCATGTATTTACTCCTTCAGTCAATCCAGCAACTCTGTGAAGAGGTACTATTGTTATTCCCATTTTATGGAAGGGGATGCTGAGGCACATAGAGGTTCAGGTTCAGTAACTTACTCTAGGTCCCGCAACATATAAGAGGTAGATGGGACTTTGAACCCAGACAAACTGGCTCCAGAGCCCTCATTTAGCAATGAAATATCTGTTGGGAGAGTGTGAGACACTTAGAGAAGTTCATCAGAGATGACAGCTCCTTTTTTAAATGTGCTCTAGCCCCCGCCTCGGGCTTAGAACCAGGCCCACCTCTACTCAGTGACTCTGACTGGTATTGATATCCACAGACCCAGCGCAACCAGAAAAAGAAAATGAAAAAGAAGGTGAAGGTTGAACTTCGCAAGCTGAACACCATGACTGAGGCCGAGGCCAATGAAATCCAGGATGTTTGGCAGCTGGACCTGAATTCTCGCTGGCAGCTTTATAGGTACTGTACCCACCCCACCCCCACCTACCCCCAGCCCCAGCCAGCCCATGTAATTTCCCCAGGGGGTTCCTTTCCTGTTCCTAGAATATAAGCCCTTCAGATCTTCAATATTAGTGTTAACCGACGATTGATTGAGCACCCCACTGAGCTGAGTGCTAGATGCAGCCATGGGATAGAATAGACACGCTTGGTTCTACCCTCACAGGGTTTAGAGGCTATCCAGGAAGACAAATCAGTTAGTTCCACAAATAAAAAGTTACAAACAGGCATCAACACCAAGGAAGAAAAGAGCAAGGAGTGCTAAGAATATTAACATGGGAGCTGATCTGATCTGAGATATCTAGGAAAGTGACATTGGAGGCAGGATCTGGAAGATGAGTAGGCATTAATAAGGCCAGTTGGGAAGGGGGAGCAGATGAGCTTGCAGGGACCACACAGGTAAAGGCCTCGAGGGGGGAGGGAGCATGTTTGAGAAATTGAAAGAAGGCAGCCAGCATGGCTGTATCTCAGACAAATAGAAAGTGAGGTCAGAGAGGTGGGCAGGGGCCAGACTGTGCAGGGCCTCTTAGGGCTGAAGAGTACCACTGGAAGGTTTTACAGCAGAGTGGTGAAATGATCTGTTTTACTTGTGGAGAGTTACAAGTAATTCTCCACAATTACAAGTAATTGTGAGGGGAGGAGTGGGGACTCGGGCAGGAATGGAGTAGGGACAGTTTGTGAGAAATTCTTCCTGAAGCTTTTAAAGTCCCTTGCTCTTGTCGTAGTTAACCTCTGTTCTTTAGCCCCCTCCTTCCTTAGCTCCTGACCACTTATATACATCTCCCTGCACATCATTTTGTTGGCCATTTTGGACTCTCAGGTCCCTGCACATCTGGGTCTCTCCTTTCTCTGTGGCTTGTAACTTCCTCTAGGGTGTAGGTTCCACTTCATGCACAGGGCACACTGAAGGGGCTTCCTCCACCTTCTCAAAAAGCACATGGCTTCCTCTCCCTGGTTCTTCACATTCTCCAGGCTGTGGCTACAGATGTACCAGGCTGACACCCGCCGAAAGATCCTCAGCTATGAACGTCAGTACCGCACATCAGCAGAGAGAATGGCAGAGCTGAGACTCCAGGAAGACCTGCACATCCTGAAAGATGCCCAAGTTGTAGGAATGACAACAACAGGTAAGAAAGCATAGAGTTCACTACTGTTGCCAATGCCTATCAGATTATCTAGGACAGGTAAAGAGAAACTTCTTTAGTAGGTTAGAGGAAAATACCATGAAAAGCTATTGGAAGCAAGCTGTGTTTAGGGTTCTCTTGGTGAAATTCACCCACTTGCTTCTACTGCATTTAGAACCTCAACAGTGACAACATGGGGATGGTGCTCTGGAGACCACCCAGCAGCACTCATTCTCATGCAGTGGTCACCGTGGCCCTGGGTGAATGTGAGGACTCAGTTGTAACAGACCCAGGCTCGGGGGTCACCAATCCAGAAGCCCAGTGGCACAGCGAGTCTAGTACATCCGCTCAGAGAACTCTCTTTGTTCTCTTGACTCGAGGTGCTGCCAAATATCGCCAGATCCTGCAGAAGGTGGAGCCTCGGATCGTCATCGTGGAAGAGGCTGCTGAAGTCCTTGAGGCCCACACCATTGCCACCCTGAGCAAAGCTTGCCAGCACCTCATTCTGATTGGGGACCACCAGCAGGTAGGCCAGGGGCCCCTAGAAGATAGGCTGGCTCTCTGCAGGAGTGGAATCAGGAATCAGACAGGAAGACCCTGGTCTCTGCTTTACCAGTCCTCAAGCTTATTAGTGGCTGTCTGTGACACCTCTTTTCCTCACCTCCCATGTTCAATCTAAGAGCAGGTGCTCTTAGATTGGGGGCATGTTTTAGAGGTAGCATTATCCATTTCAGGTTCCCTTTGCTACTTTTTTTTTTTTTTTTTTTTTGGCGGTACGTGGGCCTGTCACTGCTGTGGCCTCTCCCTTTGCAGAGCACAGGCTCCAGACGCACAGGCTCAGCGGCCATGGCTCACGGGCCCAGCCACTCCACAGCGTGTGGGATCTTCCCGGACCGGGGCACGAGCCCGTGTCCCCTGCATCAGCAGGCGGACTCTCAGCCACTGCGCCACCAGGGAAGCCCCCCCTTTACTACTTTTTAATAATCTACCGTGGCCTTTTTTTTTTGCGCTGCGCGGGCCTCTCACTGTTGTAGCCTCTCCCACTGTGGAGCACAGGCTCCAGATGCGCAGGCTCAGCGGCCATGGCTCACTGGCCTAGCTGCATCGCGGCATGTGGGATCTTCCGCGACTGAGGCACGAACCCGTGTCCCCTGCATCGGCAGGCGGACTCTCAACCACTGCGCCACCAGGGAAGCCCTACCGTGGCCTTTTAAGTGGCCTGTTAAAACAGCGTGTTCCCCATCCCACTGCTTCCATTTTTGCCACCTTCTAATCCATTCTTCATAAAGGAGCTAAAAAGTAAATCAGGTCATGTTACTCCCCAGCTTAAAACCTTCCAGTGGTTTCCCATTGCACTCAAAATAAAAATCAAGCTTCTGGGGCTTCCCTGGTGGCGCAGTGGTTAAGAATCCGCCTGCCAATGCAGGGGACACAGGTTCGAGCCCTAGGTCCGGGAAGATCTCACATGCCGTGGAGCAACTAAGCCCATGCGGCAGTACTGCTGAGCCTGTGCTCTAGAGCCCGTGAGCCACAACTACTGAGCCTGCGTCCTGCAACTACTGAAGCCCACGTGCCTAGAGCCCATGCTCCGCAACAAGAGAAGCCACCACAATGAGAAGCCTGCGCACCGCAATGAAGAGTAGCCCCGCTCGCCGTAACTAGAGAAAGTCCGTGCACAGCAACGAAGACCCAACGCAGCCAAAAATAAATAAATAAATAAGTCAGGCTTCTTAAAGTGGCCTACAAAGGCCAGTATTCTCAGGGTTCAGCCTGCTTCTCTGACCTCACCTCATACCACCATCTATCTCATTTGCTCACTGTGTTCGCACCCTCTTCTTTCTGCTCTCTCTTATGGCTTGCTCTTTGAATGACTGGTGACTTC
Organism: Grampus griseus; assembly: GCF_964374135.1. Taxonomy (NCBI): domain Eukaryota; kingdom Metazoa; phylum Chordata; class Mammalia; order Artiodactyla; family Delphinidae; genus Grampus; species Grampus griseus. The sequence goes on along the minus strand of NC_139008.1, from coordinate 76,757,661 downwards.
CTCCATGCTGGTGTCAACTCAGATGTCACTGTTCAGAGAGGCCTATGTAAAGAACCTCCACCCCTGGGCATTCTGTCCCATCACCCTTATTTCTTGGCTTCATGGCCTTTGTCACTCTTTGTCCTTAGCCTGTTAACAGCTAAAGCAGTGCCTGGAACACAGAAGCCACTTGAAAAACATTTGATAGGTGGGTAGATGGATGGATGGTTAAAATACATTTTCAGTGGAGAATCCTCAGACGTGTTTCTTTTCTCAGCTGCGCCCCAGTGCCAATGTGTATGATCTGGCCAAGAATTTCAACCTTGAGGTGTCCCTCTTTGAACGGTTGGTGAAAGTAAACATTCCCTTTGTCCGTCTGAACTACCAGGTGAGAAGCTAGACCTTTGTTACTACCAAATGTCCAAGGGAAGGCTCCTGGGAGCCTGCCAAATGCCAACAAGAAAGCTTGGCATTTTTATTTCTTTAAAATACTGCTAGTTTAGTAATGAAATGACTCTGTCAGATTTATTTTGTTTTTTTGTTTTAAAATACCGCAGGTTCAGCCTGTGTTGAGTTTGTGTCAGATGAAGGAGCTGTTTACATTCTGCTCTTTTTTCCCTATTATTCTTTTCAAATGTTACTGCCCCAGATTTTCCACTAGCAACTTAGTCTTTAGAAAACTGTCCATTTTACTCTTTGCCCATGTTTTTAATGACATACGTGTCTTGTTTCAGCACCGCCCATGTTTTTAATGACATACATGTTTCAGCACCGCCCATGTTTTTAATGACATACATGTCTTGTTTCAGCACCGCATGTGCCCTGAAATTGCCCGGCTTTTGACACCCCACATTTACCAGGATCTGGAAAACCATCCCTCTGTTCTCAAATACGAGAAGATTAAGGTGAATCTGCCCTACCTGATCTTTCTCTGATGCTGTCAGCAACCTAGGAGGTTATATTTTCCTCAGGACAAAAAAGGGCTTTCAGAAGGGAAAACAGCCAGCTTTTTAAAAAGCTGCCTATTGGGAATTCTCTGGTGGTCCAGTGGTTAGGACTTGGTGCTTTCACTGCCGGGGCCTGGATTCGATCCCTGGTTGGGAACTAAGATCCCTCAAGCCATGTGATGTGGCCAAAAACAAAAATCAAAACAGTAAAAAGCTAGTTATTAAGAAGAGGAATAGAATATAAGTTGAGAATACAGACCTGGGTTTTTGAATCCCAGCTCTGCCATTTAGTAGCTGTGTAACCTTTAGCAAATTATATACCAATTCTGAGGGTCAGGGTCTTCTTTTGTACATGAGAATAATGGTTGCTGCTTCGTAATATTATTGTATTGAAGGAGATAAAGTATATAAAGCATTCAGCACAGTGGAATGCTCCTAAATTAAAGATTATGGTACAGAGTATGTAGAAGCCTTCTAAGGTCCTTCCCTGGGACAGGGTCAGTGGCCAACGCACATGAAGGTAGAAAAAACTACCATGAATGTACCTTCTCTTCTTTTTCTTTCCAGGGGGTCTCTTCCAACCTTTTCTTTGTAGAACACAACTTTCCTGAACAGGAAATCCAAGAAGGCAAAAGCCACCAGAACCAGCATGAGGCTCGCTTTGTGGTGGAGCTGTGCAAGTACTTCCTGTGTCAGGAGTACCTGCCCTCCCAGATCACCATCCTCACCACCTATACCGGGCAGCTCTTCTGCCTGCGCAAACTCATGCCTGCCAAGACATTTGCTGGTGTCAAGGTCCATGTGGTGGACAAATACCAAGGGGAGGAGAATGATATCGTCCTCCTCTCACTAGTGCGCAGCAACCAGGAAGGCAAGGTGGGTTTTCTCCAGATACCCAACCGCATCTGCGTGGCCTTGTCCCGTGCCAAGAAGGGAATGTATTGCATTGGAAACATGCAGATGCTGGCCAAGGTGCCCTTGTGGAGCAAGATCATCCATACCCTTCGAGAGAACAATCAGATAGGCTCTGCCCTCCGGCTGTGCTGCCAGAACCACCCTGTTATCCACACTTCAGTATCCAAAGCTTCTGACTTCCAAAAAGTGCCCGAAGGAGGCTGCAGCCTACCCTGTGAGTTCCGGCTGGGCTGTGGGCACGTCTGCACCCGTGCCTGCCACCCCTATGACTCCTTGCACAAGGAGTTCCAGTGCATGAAGCCATGCCAGAAGGTGATCTGCCAAGACGGGCACCGGTGCCCCCTTGTTTGCTTCCAGGAGTGTCAGCCTTGTCAGGTGAAGGTGCCCAAAGTCATTCTCCGGTGCGGCCATGAACAAATGGTCCCTTGTTCCATGCCTGAGTCAGATTTCTGCTGCCAAGAGCCTTGCCCCAAGGTCCTGAAATGTGGGCACAGGTGCAGCCACCCATGTGGTGAAGACTGTGTGCGGTTGTGTTCAGAAAAGGTCACCGTGAAACTCAAGTGTGGGCACAGCCAAAAGGTGAAGTGTGGCCATGTGGAGGACCTCAGGTATGACCTGCCAGTCAAATGCACCACCAAGTGTGGCACCATCTTGGACTGTGGGCATCCATGTCCCGGCTCCTGCCACAGCTGCTTCAAAGGGCGCTTCCACGAGCGCTGTCAACAGCCCTGCAATCGCCTGCTCATCTGTTCACACAAGTGCCAGGAGCCGTGCATTGGTGAGTGCCCGCCCTGCCAGCGGACCTGTCAGAACCGCTGCGTCCACAGCCAGTGCAAGAAAAAGTGTGGGGAACTGTGCAGTCCCTGTGTGGAACCCTGTGACTGGCGCTGCCAGCACTACCAGTGCACCAAACTCTGCTCTGAGCCCTGTGACCGACCCCCCTGCTACGTGCCTTGTACTAAGCTGCTGGCTTGCGGCCACCCCTGCATTGGTTTGTGTGGGGAACCATGCCCCAAGAAGTGCCGTGTCTGCCACCAGGAAGAAGTCACCCAGATCTTCTTTGGCTTTGAGGATGAGCCAGATGCCCGCTTTGTACAGCTGGAAGACTGCAGCCACATCTTTGAGGTGCAAGCCCTGGACCGCTACATGAACGAGCAGAAGGATGACGAAGTTGCCATCAAGTTGAAGGTCTGCCCTATCTGCCAGGTGCCCATCCGCAAAAATCTGAGGTATGGAACCAGCATCAAACAGCGGCTGGAAGAGATTGAAGTTGTCAAGGAAAAGATCTTGGGCTCAGCAGGGGAAATTGCAGTCAGCCAGGAACAACTTAAGGCCCTACTGGAGAGGAAGAATCTCCTCTACCAGCTGCTCCCTGAAGACTTCCTGATGTTGAAAGAGAAGCTGGCCCAGAAAAATCTGTCAGTGAAGGACCTGGGCCTTGTTGAGAATTATATCAGCTTCTATGACCACCTGGCTGGCCTATATGATTCCCTGAAAAAAGTGCATGTCTTAGAACAGAAGCAGGTGAGGACTCGATTAGACCAGGTCCATGAGTGGCTGGCCAAGAAGCGTTTGAGCTTCACCAGCCAGGAATTGGATGACCTCCAAAGTGAAATCCAGAGGCTCACATACCTGGTGAACCTGCTGACCCGCTGCAAGATAGCAGAGGGGAAGGTGAGAGGCCGCGTAGCAGAAGAGGTCTCCAGAGTCCGGAAGATCCTCGAGGGGACGTGTAAGTTCACCCGGGAGGATGAACAGCTTGTGCAGAGAAAGATGGAGGCTCTGAAAGCCACCCTTCCCTGTTCTGGCCTGGGCATCTCAGAGGAAGAACGAGCGCAGATCGTCAAAGCCATAGGTTACCCTCGTGGCCACTGGTTCAAGTGCCCCAATGGCCACATCTATGTGATTAGTGATTGTGGGGGAGCCATGCAGAGGGGCACGTGTCCTGACTGTAAGGAGGTGATTGGGGGCGTGAACCATACTCTGGAAAGAAGCAATCAGCTTGCTTCCGAGATGGATGGGGCCCAGCACCCTGCCTGGTCTGACACGGCCAACAACCTGCTGAACTTTGAGGAGATCCAGAGGATGATGTAGGAAGATGACATACCGCTGCCTTTTGCCCCGGCCACCATATGGCTGGGGCCGGCTCCCCCATGAAAGAACCGAAGTTTGTTTTTTATTACTGTCCTTATAGTCTTAGCACCTATTTAAGGATCCACTTTTAGGGCTTGCCCACATTTGTTTCTAGATTTACCCCTGCTCTAGAGTAAGCACTTTACTTCCAGAACTGAGAGCGAAGTTAACAGGTCTCTTCTCTCTTCTGCAAGTTAGTGGACAGACTGCCTGAAGCACGTTTGGGGCTTCCACCCAGGCTACCTAGTAGTGTCTCTGGATCCTGACTCAGTCACATGTTTTTTTCCGCAGTGCTCCAGAGGCAGATAGGAGCTCAGTGAAGCAGACTCATTCTAAATTGCCAGGACCTAACTTGCACACTCATTTCCAGTCTAATAAAGAGGCCCAGAGGAGTTGTTTATGAGCTGCTTATCCTTTCAAGGAGCACAAGAATCCCTCCTACCCTCCTCCTCGGGCACCCTCATTCTAGGAGACGGAGGCACGTGATGAGACAAAGACTTCACTGACTAATCCTGATGTTACATATTCACTGAGAGTGGGGGAAAGTGTGATAGACCACAGCTGCTGGCTTATGCAGCAGGCCCAGGCCAACTAAGGAGTGATCCCTGTACCCTTCCTGGGACTTGCACTTTGGAATGGTTGAGGTTTTTTTCCCTGCAATAGGAGAGGCTCAGTAGCTGTGCTGGTTCCCCAGGGCCTTGAAAGGACTAAACTCTCATTTAGTACCAGCAGCGCCTATCCAAAGTGTGACCCTTTTGTCCCAACACCCTCTATTGCAGCTTTTGCCTGGGCAGGGTTCGCATGCCAGCAGCTTCTGTAGGTCCCAGGTCCATACCAGAAGCCAGCCCCCAGGCCTGCTGCCTGCATACGTATTCCCTCAGTCCAGTGTTCCCTAGAACTGATACTTAGGCATCTCAGGTCTTTCTAATGTTGGCGAGAAAACGTCCCTTTGCTATGTATACATTTCCTTTTTTGTCTTTACTATGCACTTTAGCCTATAAAGCCAATTAATAAAAAGAGTGAGAAAAATCAGTGGTCTGTGTTTGTCCTCAACTGTTAAAAGCAGCTCAAGCAGCTTGAGACAGTGAGGATGGGAATGGAGGCAGTGCCTACGAGGAGGTCATACTTCTGTGTCTGTGTCTTTGGCTGGTAAGTCATTTTCACTCTTGGTGAAAAGAAAACTCCAAAGGTATACTTGAAGTTTCCTTCCCCAGAGGCACTCCTATTAACAGCTTTATGAGTTCTCCCAGAGAAAATCGATCAATCTGTGCATATGCAATATCTAACCCTTAAAAAAGTACGTAGTTCTGCACTTGGCCTAACGATCTAGCTTGGGGATCTTTCTGTAAGCATGTAAAAACGGTGACTCTGGGCTTCCCTGGTGGCACAGTGGTTGAGAGTCCGCCTGTTGATGCAAGGGACGCGGGTTCGTGCCCTGGTCCGGGAAGATCCCACATGCCGCAGAGTGGCTGGGCCCGTGAGCCATGGCCACTGAGCCTGCGCGACCGGAGCCTGTGCTCCGCAACGGGAGAGGCCAAAACAGTGAGAGGCCCGCGTACCGCAAAAACAAGAACAAAACGGTGAGTCTGGGACTGCCCTGGCAGTCCGGTGGTTAAGACTCTGTGCTTCCACTCCGTGGGGCACGGGTTCAATCCCTGGTCTCCACCTTGTGTGTGTGCCAGTATTTACTGAACTGGAACCCTCTGTTGGCAACTTTTAGGTACAGCCTAAATGAATAGCGTTAAACATACTCTAATCTTGAGGGTATATGCTACTGGATAATAATTTTTGAGCTGAAAGAAAAAGGTCTGTGTACTGCTTAAAATTATGACATAAACTACAATCACAATTTTCCCAAGGAGTGTCCTCTGGCTTTCAATCTAATTGTCAAAGGGACCTGTGATTCAGAAAAGGATGAGAACCACCATTCTACAGGGTACAACCTGTTTTTTTTGCAACAAAGAGCTAATTTATCTGGTACCCTTTTCTGGGTTTTTTTGGCCGTGCCGCATGGCATACAGGATCTTAGTCCCCCTACTGGGGATCAAAACTGTGCCCCGTGCAGTGAAAGCGCAGAGTCTTAGCCACTGGACCACCAGGTAAGCCCCTATGTGGTACCCTTTCTGTCCCCTTTGAGCTTCCGTCTCTCCAGTAGCACTTCCACACCATAGTAAAGGTATAGGTTGAGATATACCACGATTTCAAAAACTTGAATTCCCAACTGTGCAATTTTGGAAAGTTACTCCATCTTTCTAAGCCTCTGTTTCTTTATCTGCAAAATGGGGATAACAGTACCTGCCTCATAGGGCTGTAGTGAACTGAATGAAACAGTGCTCAGTACACAGAAATGTCTGGCGCACGGCTGGTGCTCAATAGATGACAGCTTTTTGTTTTAGGACATTGACAGAACTTCTAGCACGAATATCCTTATTCCATACCCAGCTCCTCTACAAGCATAGAGATGCATACCAAGTATATATGGCAGTGCCAAGCTAGCAGACGACGTAGACTGTGCTATGGAGGGAAGAGACAGAAGGATAAGATATACAATTAGACTGGTCTCTTCAGCCTCCCAAAAATACTTCTTCCATTTGGTATTTTCTTTTTTTAATTAGTTTATTTTTGGCTGCGTTGGGTCTTCATTGCCGCGCGCGGGCTTTCTCTAGTTGCGGCAAGTGGGGGCTACTCTGTTGTTACATGCGGCTTCTCATTGTGGTGGCTTCTCTTGTTGTGGAGCATGGGCTCTAGACGTGCGGGCTTCAGCAGTTGTGGCTTGCAGGCTCAGTAGTTGTGGCTTGTGGGTTCTAGAGCATAGGCTCAGTAGTTGTGGCGCACAGGCTTAGTTGCTCCACGGCATGTGGGATCTTCTTGGACCAGGGCCTGAACCCGTGTCCCCTGCACTGGCAGGCAGATTTTCAGCCACTGCGCCACCAGGGAAGCCCCCTAGTATTTTCTTTATGTGAAAGCTAATCAAGAAAGGAGTCTTGGGGCTTCCGTGGTGGCGCAGTGGTTGAGAGTCCGCCTTCCGATGCAGGGGACACGGGTTCGTGCCCCGGTCCGGGAAGATCCCACATGCCGCGGAGCTGCTGGGCCCGTGAGCCATGGCTGCTGAGCCTGCGCGTCCAGAGCCTGTGCTCCGCAACGGGAGAGGCCACAGCAGTGAGAGGCCCGCGTACCGCAAAAAAAAAAAAAAAAACGGGAAAGAACCTTTGCTGACAAGGATGCTTAGGATGCTTAGGAAACAGCTATGTACCACCACCACCCCCAACTTTTCCGTTTCTTTAATGTACAAATGACAAAGATGTATTAAAGTTTTAAATAATTTTTTTACAAACAGAAAAGAGAGACCAAACCAGGATGACTTCCCACAAAGAAGGGATCTAAGAGCCGCCCCATGAACTTCTTCAGGCCACCACGGCTACTTCCTCCTCTTGTACCTATGAAGAAAATGAGCAGAGTAAAGACCAACGCTAAGACCAGAAAGAGGAAGGAGAAGCTCCTTTCCCAGGAAAGCTTTCCTCTCCAACCCCACTCATAGCCTCTGGTCCTCCAGAACTATAAACATTACCTGGATTTAGATTTAAAGTTTCCTCCTCGTCTCTGGTGGGGCAAGCCCAATTGTTTTCTTTCTTCAAAGGAGGGGCTGTGAATGAGAGAAGATGGCAAAATATTGGACAAGCAGGCAATGTTTCACCCCCCATCCTACCAGCTCCCACACAAAGCAGCAGCACCACAGATGTGTCATTTTCAGGGCCTGAGGTTCTAAGTCTGTGTTCTTCCACCTGATAATATGGGTTTATGGAAGTCAGGGCCCAGCACTAAAACAAGACGAAGAGGCTCTTCCTTCTTGTGTATGTAATAAAACTGCTGGGGTAACTTAGTTTACCCAGCCACCAACCCCAGCCCAGAGGATATGAGGAGGAAAGCACATTCCCAAGAGCACACCAGAATCCTTTCTTTGGGGTTCTATCACTCCCCTGAGAGAAAGCTCTATTTCTGAACCAAAAATGTGCTATTTCACCTCCAAGGCAGGAGGGCCTTAACACTTCTCTTACTCTCACCCTGGGAATCCACAGATGGGCTGGCGGGGAAGGGGACAGACAGGAGCCCTTAAAATTATATACAGGCAGACCTCAAAGATATTGAGGGTTTGGCTCCAGACCACTGCAATAAAGTGAGTATCACAATAAAGCAAGTCACACGGATTTAGTGGTTTCCCAATGCATGTAACGGTTACGTTTACACTATACTATAGTGTCTTAATAAAGTGTGCAATAGCATTACATCTAAAAAGAAAAACAATGCACATATCTTAATTTAAAAATACTCTATTGCTGGGAATTCCCTGGTGGTCCAGTGGTTAGTACTCCGCACTTTCACTGCTGGGACCCAGGTTCGATCCCTGGTCGGGGAACTAAGATCCTGCAAGTGTGTGGTGCGGCCAGAAAATAAATAAATAAAAATTTAAAAAATAAAAATACTCTATTAAAAAAAAAAATACTTATTGCTAAAAAAAGGCTAACCATCATCTGACAACGCAGGGTTGCCACAAACCTTCAACTTGTAAAAACTGCAATATCTGCGAAGTGCAAAAAGCGAAGTGCAATAAAGCAAAATACAATAAAATGAGGCATGCCTGCATTATAAAGCTGTAGGTATATGAGAATTGGGAGTGGGGAAGGAAGGAGGGAGAAGATTCATAGCTTTCATCAGAATACCAAGAGCTCCATGATGACTTAAAACCCTACCCAGCTCGATACTGTTTCAGGGCCTTCTTGCTTGTGTTGGTGAGTTCTTCGTCAAATACAGATTTCTTCACCTGCTTTTGCTTCTTTGCTGTGCACAGAGAGAATGGGTTAGATATGGCCTTTTTGTCCCAAGCTCCTAAATCCCCTTAAGCTCAAGGTAATGGTTCCAAGTTCAGTGGATGCTCTGGCCTGATGTTTTGACATGGAAGCAAGACATCAGATCCCAGCAGAAAAGAGATAAGGAATCATAAGTACCAGGTGTGAAGAACCACTCCAAAGGATGCCTGCAGAGTCCAAAGGTGGAATGGACCATGTAAACATAAAATGGGCTGAAAACATCTTCCCCTCATTCCACCCTGACCCATTCCTTCAAGCAGCAGCTGGTAAGGATTTAGGCTCCAGAATCAGAAAGGCTTGTGTTCAAATGCTACTAAACATGGGGTCACTTCACCCCTTGGAGCCAATAAAGGACAGCTGTACACACCTACATACTCATTAGTCAAAAAGTGTGGGCTCTTATCATCATCCCTCCCCTTTTGTCCCTGACCACAAGCCCAGGTTTCAGGCAGAGCCTTCCTACCAGCTCCTTCAGGTTCCCCATCTGCCTACCAGGGCCCCTCACTGGCTCCTCCTCGGGCATTGCTCTGGCCCGCTTGGCTCTGCGGTTCCTCTTGGCCAGCCGCTCAGCGAACATCTGTGCCTTGAGGATTTCAAACTGGGACCTTTCGTCTGCCTGGGGAGAGGATGACATGTAAGTGTGGAACAGACCTGGCAGCCTTGACCCACATCCTCAGGCAGGGACCCAACTCCAAAGGGGAGGCTACTCACTGTCATCTCCCCCTTTTTCTTGACATCCTTCATAAACTTCTTCCTTTTCTTCTTTCCTCTTATGGCTAAGTCAAACTCCTGCAGAGCCTTGGCAACTGGGATGAGAAGAGAGCACGAGAGTCCAGGTACCATTTCATAAAATCTTTTTTTAAACTTACAATAAGAAGTGTACATATTTGGGCTTCCCTGGTGGCGCAGTGGTTGGGAGTCCGCCTGCCGATGCAGGGGACGCGGGTTTGTGCCCCGGTCCAGGAAGATCCCACATGCCGTGGAGCGGCTGGGCCCATGAGCCATGGCCACTAAGCCTGCGCATCCGGAGCCTGTGCTCCGCAATGGGAGGGGCCACAACAGTGAGAGGCCCAGGTACCGCAAAAAAAAAAAAAAAAAAGAAGTGTACATACTTAAAAGTGATACATTTAAGGGCTTAAAATGAAAAGCAGCAGTCACTTCCTCTCCTGGCAGTTACCTCCATCTCACTAAATAACCTGCTGGTTCCACTATTTCTTAATTAATCTACTTGAGACATTCATTATATATCTGCCTCATATTATGAAAGATATACTTCCCACCCCTTCCCACAATATAGTTATAACTCTATTTATAACACAGAAACTTAACATGCATCACCTTAATTTTTTGTCCCATCAAATACAGACAGTATTTCTTAAATGCTGGTACTACCTCTTTGGAGGGTAATTTTGCAATCCCTAACAAAATAATGAATACACATAGCCTCTGACCTACAATTTCACTTTTTGGAACTTACCTTGTAAATCAAATATGCTTGCTTAATTGTGAACGGGCATCTGTATAGCTATCTACTACATCACTTGTTTATAATAGCAAAAGATTGGAAACAACCTCAATGTCCCTCAATGGGGAACTAATTAAAATAAACTATAATCCACCTATGTGATGGAAGACCACATAGCCACTGAAAACAAGAAAAAGCAGCTATATATGTGCCTATAAAAAATGATCTCCAAACTACAAAATTCATTGAAAAAAGCAAGGTGTAGACAATGTGAATTTGTTTGTTTTTTAAAGGGAGAGAAAAGGGAATATATATATCTAAATATCTTTCTGACTTACTTTTTCTAAATTGTGGCAAAATATATATAACAAAGTTTGCCATTTTACCCATTCTTTAGTGTACAATTCGGTAGCATTAATGACATTCACAATATTGTACAATCATCACCATTATCTGTTTCTAAAACTTTTTCATCATCCCAAACAGAAGCTCTATTACCATTAGAGCTTCCCCATGGCTCCTGGTAATCTCTATTCTACTTTCTGTGTCTATGCATTTGCCTATCTAGGTACCTATTATAAATGGAATCATAAAGATGTGTCCCTTTGTCTGGATTATTTCACTTAGCATGTTTCCAAGGTTCATCCTTATGGCATGTACCAGAACTTCATTATGGCTGAATTAATATCCCATTGTATGTACCTACCACATTCTGTGTATCCATTCATCTGCTGATGAACATGGTTGTTTCCGCCCTTTGGCTATTGTGAATAATGCTTCAATGAATACTGGCATACAAGTATCTGTTTGAGTCCCTGTTTTCTGTTCTTTGGGGTATAGACCTAGGAGTGGAATTGCTGGGCCTGATGGTAATTCTATGTTTAGCTTTTTGAGGAACCTCCCCAACATACTTTTTTCCTTCTTCCTCTCTTCTTTGGTCTGGAACCAGCTCCTTTCAGGCTCAGGGTTTGGTGCCCCCTTCCCTTTCTCCAGGAGCCACTGTGCTGTGTTGATCTGTGGGGACAGCAAAAGGATGCCTGCCATGAAACCTACATCTGATAATACAGAACATGGTGGCTGCAGGAAGCCACTGCCTGTAAATACTTGGGGCTCTGATGATATGTTTGGCAGACACAGCATATCAGAAGGCAGACCAGCCGGGGCCCATGCAGTCTGCTTACTAAGCAGCATGTGGACCAGAGCGCTCCTCACAGCCTCACCTGGGCTTCTGACTTTTGCATCTCTTTTTCTTCAGCCTCTAACTGCAGAACTGCATACACATCCTTCTCCATTTTCTCAATCTTGTCCCGGAATTTGAGGATGACATCTCAGGGGAAAAGAACGAAAAAGATTTTAAAATAAGGATGAACATGGTGTAGCTGATGCAAACAACGCAGACGGCGATTTTTCTTTAATTATTTATTTATTTTTGGCTGTGTTGGGTCTTCATTGCTGCGCGTGGGCTTCTCATTGCGGTGGCTTCTCTTGCTGTGGAGCACGGGCTCTAGGCACACAGGCTTCAGTAGTCCTGGCATGCGGCCTCAGTAGTTGTGGCTCGCGGGCTCTAGAGCGCAGGCTCAGTAGTTGCAGCGCGTGAGCTTAGTTGCTCCGCGGCATGTGGGGTCTTCCCTGACCAGGGCTCGAACCCGTGTCCCCTGCATTGGCAGATTCTTAACCACTGCGCTACCAGGGAAGCCCTCAGATGGGTATTTAGTGACGCAGAAAACTGGGTTTTTGGGGGGTTTTTTATGTGTGGCTGCTCTGCTTAACACCTCCCCAAAGGCTTCCTGATGCTCGTGGAATAAATTCCAAACTCCTCAGCATGGCCCCTGCCTACCTCTCTGACCTCTGCCTACCCCTTGCTCACAGGCCTCGGGCCTCTGGCCCTCCCTGTCTTCTACTCCCACATCAAGTGTGTTCCTGTCTCTGAGGCTTTGCCCTGGTTTTCCCTGCTTGGCACACTCTGTCCCCAGACCACCCACAGCCATCTCATTCTTGTCATCCGGGACTCGGCTCAAATGCCATCTGTCAGAGGCCTTTTCTCAGCAGCTTTTCTAAAGTAGGCACTTCTCCTGTCGTTCTCAATCACACCTACAATTAGCTTATTTATTGTGTCTTTTTCCCAACAGCGTCAGCTGTTTTGTTTCCTGCTGTATCCCCAATACTTAGAATACAACAAACAGCAATAGACTGAATGAATTAAATGAAATTTTTTTAAATGAAAGGAAAAAAAAAGACCTATGAATGGAAAAAAAGGTCTTGAAAAGATGTGTATCTAAATGCTATGAGTGGTGAGCTCTTTCACATACAATTACATTTTTATTCTTATTTGATTTACTTTTTTCCAACACTGAATACATATTACTTTTGTAACTTAAAAAAAATTTTTTTTAACGATGTGCATTATATGACCGCTACAGATGAGTAAAAAAGGAATGAAAGATATACAAAAAGAGTAAGTGCTGACTTCCTCCCCATCCGGGGCCCCCACCAAGAGGAAGTGGTGAAGGGTTAGTGGGGGTGGTGCCTTAAGAGGCCTTCTTGGGCTTCCCTGGTGGCGCAGTGGTTGAGAGTCCGCCTGCCGATGCAGGGGACACGGGTTCGTGCCCCAGTCCGGGAAGATCCCACATGCCGCGGAGCGGCTGGGCCCATGAGCCATGGCCGCTCAGCCTGCGCGTCCAGAGCCTGTGCTCCGCAACGGGAGAGGCCACAACAGTGAGAGGCCCGCGTACCGCAAAAAAAAAAAAGAGGCCTCCTCTTCCCAAAGGCTGGTGAATACCTATGACTAAGCACTTGGGGCACAAGTCTCTCCTCAGTCCCTTTCACACACAGAGAGAATGAAGCCCAGAGAGGCAAGGGGAGACCTGCCCAGGGCCCCTCAGCAAGGAAGTGGCAGAGCTGGGATTCAAATCTGGCTCCTAACTGCAAAGCGCCTGCTCTCACCCATTACCCTCTGCCCGCTGCCCCGTCCTTCGGGGTCTGAGCTAGGATGCTCCCCCACCCACCCGAACTGCCCTGAGCCGCGGCACTGACGCCTGCTCACCCTGGGGCGGCGTCCGGGCCTTCACGGGGGCCTTGGCGGCCTTCACGATCTCCTTCAGCATCTTCCGCTCCTCCTCTCCCACCAGAGAGACTGAGCGCCCGGCCCGGCCGGCACGAGCTGTTCGCCCCACCCGGTGGACATAATGCTTGATGGTGTTGGGCATCGTGAAGTTGATGACCTGGAAGGCCAAAGTTAAGCATCAGTCAGACCTGGGAGTCGGCGGGGAGAGGGGGACATGAGGAGGCAAAAGGACTCCCAGCAAAAACTCAAGGAAGATGGGGCCCGCTCACCGTTTTGACCCCATCGATGTCAAGTCCACGGGCTGCTACATCTGTGGCCACGAGGATGTCAATCTGTTCATCCTTAAAGCGCCTGGAAACAGCCACAAACATGTTCCTCTGAATACCTGACCCCAGTCAATACTCTGCAGAAGCCTGAGCCAGCGAAGAGAACACAAACCCTTCTGGAGTCAAGCAGCAGAGTACAGACCATCGCAGTGGAGACAGATCCTAAGTGTCAGCCTAACAACACTCACATGCCCCCCAAACATCCCACGACATAGAGCAAATGTAGTTTTGTGTGTACCACTTTAAACAGCAATTCCTATAAATAGAGAAGCTTGGGAACCACAGAGCTAGACTATAACACAGAGCAGAGGCAAGTGCCTCAGCATTGAAAACAGCCTTTAAGAAACAACTCTCAGCTGCCTGTGTGAATAAGGACCAGTGGAGGGTCCTAAAGGGTTCCTCCTTGCCTACCAAGCTGACTCGATTCTGCGAGAGTTAAACAAGAAACCACGTGGAAAAGCACAGGGCCTGGCAAGGTAAGTGCTCAAGAAATACGAATGGATTTGCTTCAGGATCTCATTCTAGCAGACCTGGGTATGTCCCCTGCTCTGGAAAGGCTGCAGAGATCAGAGTGTGTGCTGCATCATCCCAAGTCAATTTCCTGCTGTGACCCCGCTCAGCAGCTCCCACGCTCAAATCCTGGGGCAAGAGTATCATTTTGTACAAAGTCAGAGTTCTGAATGTCTCTAAGACCTGACCTTAGAATGGTTAGGCTAGAATTTGTGAAGTGGGGAACTGTACTGTATCCCCTGGTACCGCTCACACATGACCTCTGGAGGGTACTTTCCGTCTCTGGAATGAACAGAGCCCTCTCTGAAGGACGGGTGGGAGCCTCAGCCCCCGAAACTTTACCGGAGGGCCTCCAACCGCTGCGTCTGTGACAGGTTGCCATGGAGCTCGCCCACCTGCAGCCCCATCAGCCCCAGGAGGATGTGCATGCGGTGGGCCTGCTTCTTGGTCTGGGTGAACAGCATCACGTGGTCGGTGAAGGTTCTCATCAACAGAGCTGCCAGGGAGAGAAGAGTGAGCGGGTGGCTGCCTCCAGCACGTCCTCCCTCCTCGCCTGCAAAGCGGCTGCTGTGCCTGGTTCGGGGGTGGCAGGTGAGGCCCCTGCCTTGGGGAGCTCCCACTCCAGGGCAGAGACGGAGAGGCCGAGTCCCAATTCTCAAGGGCGGTAAATGCCGTGAGAGAATGAAGAGAAGATGCGGCAGCTTCAGGGCTGGCCTCTCTGAGGAGGTGACATTAGGCTGAATGACAAGGCAGTCTCATCCACAAGAAGATTTGGGGGAAGATTCCAGGCAGAGGAAAGAGCAAAAGCTTGGGGGGTTTGAGAAAGCGAAAGCAGGCGGGTGTGGCTGGAGGGCCATGAGCTAAGGCACCAAGGCCGGGGGCTCCGGGCAGGCCGGGGCAGGTCCAGGGGTCTTACAGGACTCGCTAGGGAGCATGGATTTCAGTCTAAGAGCAATGGAAGACACCAGAGGGTTTAAACAGCGAAGGAACAGGAGCGAATGCTTGTTTGTACATGATCCTTTTAAATGGTCTGCAGTGTGGAGAAGGCATCTTCCACAGGACAGGGTGGAAGCAGACGGCCAGGTCAGAGGCCACTGCAACAATCCAGGTGACACAGTAGTGGCCTGGACGAAGGGCCAGAGGGGCAGCTGGAGGGAAGTGGCTAGGAGTTCAGCAGGACATAAAGAGGACTGGACGGTGGAAGGGAGGTGAAGCGACGAAAGAAAGGGAGGAAGAACTCGTGGAGCAGAGGAACAGCAGTACCACACGCTGGGGCACGGGAGACCGGATGGAGGAGTCGCCGGGGAAAAACCAACACTTCGGTGTGAAGCTCAGGGGAGCTGAGCAGCCCTCCCTGCTCAGTCCCACCCTGGGCTTTCACCTGCCACGATGGCTTCCCGGTCCCCTTCCCGGTTTGGCCGGATCCGGATGAACTCCTGCCGCAAGAAGGGGGCCACGTCCGTGTTGCTGTTCACAAATATCCGGACAGGATTCTTCAAAGAGACAGAAGCCAGATCTTTCACCTGCCAGGCACAAAGGCAGGGGCGCTGACCAGCCTGTCAGGAGGCAGGGAGGGAGGCAAGCCGGCGCTCCAGCTCAGCCCGGGGTCCTCTGCGCCACCCCTCTGTTCCCTACAGCCCACCTCATCCGTCATCGTGGCTGAGAAGAGCATGGTCTGGCGGTGGTGGGAACACATTCGGATGATCTCCTTCATCTGCTCCTCGAAGTACTCGTCCAGCATCCTGGCAAGCAGGGGAGGGGAGGAATCAAGAGAAATGGACTGGGCTTGCATCTGTATCGATGAAGGACAGAAAACACTGCACAGATGATGTTTCGATACTGTCATTGGTTATGTTTCAGGCTCATTTATTTACTTATTTTATTAGCATTATTTTACCCTTTTTCCAAGATTCACCAAGAATTATCATTATCATTTTATATTTGCTTAGTCTTTCTTTTTTTTCTTTTGCTGAATCATATGCTATTAAGTTGCAGATATCATGACACCGGACCCCTAAATATTTCAGCACACATTCCCTAAGAACGGTGACTTTCTCCTACATAAACACAATGTCGTTACCACATCTGAGAAATTCAAGTGTCTGAATGATATCTAAAGTAAAGTACAATGTATATTCAGTTTTCCCTAACTGTCCCCCAAACGTCATTCTAGAGCTGTCTTTTTATTTTTTTAGTCCAGGAATGACAGTTCCTACGTTGTACTTGGTTGTCACATCTCTTTAGTCTCCCTTAGTCTACAAAGTCCTCTCATCCTTTTTCACACTCTGAATATGTCTAATTATCCCCCAGTGACTGGATTCAACAATCATTGCTGGGAGCGGGGTGGGGGGCAGCTGTGCACCTCACTCTCACTCCATCCGGAGACAGACAGTTTGTTCCAGCATCGCAGTTTGGTCACTTGGTTGAAGTGGTGTCTACCAGCTCTCTCCACTAGGAAAGGAACCTCTTTCTCTTTGAAGGTAATAGTCATCTGTGAGATTACTTTGACTCCAATTTTTTCAACCCATCCAATCCTTTACAGTATTTCTCGTCCAGTTCAGGCTGCAGTTGAGGGACAGGTATCACCTTTAGTTGTCGTGTCTCTTTGGTCTCAGTCTGAAACTTCCACAGCCTTTCTTGGTCTTTTGAGACATTGATATTTTTGATATTTAAAACCTAAATCTGATCATGTTCCCTTGGCTTAGAACGATCTCCTTTACCTCCTTCAGGCCTCAAGAATGCTCGGGGGAGGCAGTCTACCAGTTATTCAACACCTATTGTGCACCTGCTAGATTCTAGACACGGCCCTGGCACTGGGATGTGGCAGCAGGCAACACAAACACAAAGTCGGCCCTTCTCGAACATGAAGTTCTGGGGAGAAGAGGGACACAGCCACCACATGAGCATTCAGGTAACAATGCGGGAGGTCAAGGAGGTGTAGCACCTCAGAGAACATAAGGCAGGAAGGGAAGGACGAGGCGGGGGTGTGGGGGGAAGGGAGGAACTGTTTTTTTTTTGTTTTTTAAAAAATACTTCATTTATTTATTTATTTATTTTGGGGGGCTGCATCGGGTCTTCGTTGCTGTACACAGGCTTTTCTCTCTAGTTGCGGTAAACGGTGGCTACTCTTCATTGCGGTGCGTCGGCTTCTCATCGTGGTGGCTTCTCTTGTTGCGGAGCACAGACTCTAGGCGCACGGGCTTCAGTAGTTGTGGCGTGCAGGCTCAGCAGTTGTGGCGCATGGGCTTAGTTGCTCCGCGGCACGTGGGATCTTCAGGGGTCGAACCCGTGTCCCTTGCATTGGCAAGCAGATTCTTTTTTTTTTTTTTTTTTTTTTGCTGTACGTGGGCCTCTCACTGTTGTGGCCTCTCCCATTGCGGAGCACAGGCTCCGGATGCACAGGCTCAGCGGCCACGGCTCATGGGCCCAGCCACTCCGCGGCATGTGGGATCTTCCTGGACCGGGGCACGAACCCGTGTCCCCTGCATCGGCAGGTGGACTCTCAACCACTGCGCCACCAGGGAAGCCCGCAAGCGGATTCTTAACCACTGGACCACCAGGGAAGTCCCAGGAACTGTTATAGAGTGGCCAGCAAAGTGACAGCTGGAGCAGAAACCTGAGGAGGTACAGGAGGTCATTCCAAGCTGAGGGAACAACGATGCAGAAGAGAAGCCCCAAAGTGGGAGTGTGTGGATGGGATTTACCAATGGATATCCTGGGGGGATGAGAAAATGAGGAGACAAAAATGGCACTGAGAATATGGCCTGAACAACTAGAAGGCTGGAGTTGCCCTTCAGTGGGATGGGAAGCGGGAGAGGGGCACAGAGGATGAGAAACTTGGTTAAGGACCTGGTTAGTTTGAAGATGCTTCAGTTTGAGAGTAAACTTGAACAGCCTCCTTACCCTGCCACCTCCACAGCAGTCCAGTTCATTAAGAGTTCATTCTGTTGAGTCATGAAGGAAAGAGGTGAGCAGATGAGACACGAATGAGAGAAAGGAAGGAAGAGAGGGAGGGAGGGAAGAGGAGGGAGCGGGAAAGGAGGGGGAGCCTGCAGAGTAATCGAGGCTGTCGGTTGAATCCTCCCTATGCACTGGCACTATACCGCAGTTACTCCTTGACTCTTCAACAGCATGAGGTGGGTACTTATCCCCCACTTACAAACAAGAAAAGATTTGCTTTAAGACTCTAAATAACGTTTCCCAATCTCAGGAAGCAGTGGAGCCAGAATTTAACTTGCCTTCCCTCTTAACCATCACATTACAGAAAAAGAGCAGGATAATCCGGGCTAAGATGGACAAAGGCTCAAACGTGAACAGCTGAACTGGTCAGAGCCAGGTAGGACCAGGCAGAGTGCAGGTTCCCGCCCCGGGGTGTGGCCCTGGGGACCCCACCATTTCAGGTGTACCTGTCAGCCTCATCCAGGATGAGCACTTCGATGCTGCTCAGGTGGAAGGAAGGGCAGTTGTGGAGGTGATCGATGAGCCGGCCCGGGGTGGCGATGAGGATGTCAGGCGCTGCCCGGAGGGCTGCTTCCTGAGATTTCACGTCCAGGCCGCCTGCAAAAAGCAAAGCCCACCAGGCAGCCAGCTGAGTCACCCACCAGTACGGCCTTGAGCCCTGCTACCTGCCAGCTCCCGCGGCAGATGCCGAGCAAGCGGCAGAGCACAAGACTGACAGAGGCCCCACTTGCGCAGATTTTACGATATGGTGGGAGAGACAGATTATTTAATTACAATTGTGCCAAGTGCAAAAATCTAAAACGATGATGACACAAAGCCACTTCAGAATACAACAATTCAACCGTCCACCAACTGAGAGATGCAGCTGAGAAACTGATAATCTTTCTAAATCACCTACAATTTCCTACTGCATAAGGAGGGTAAAATGAAGGTTAGATAACACTATCATATAACATCATCAGAAAGATTCTGCCCCAATAAATATCTGATTCATTATTCATGCAAGACAAAATTATATCCTAAATTTGTTCAGTATCAAGAAAAAATTTGTTTCATCATTTTGAAGTTTTGTTTTGCAAGGCTGGTGAAGCCTCAGTCAAAGCCCTCCCCATCGCCCTCACTATCTACTGTGAAAACGTCATCTGGTTTTTAACTGGTTTCAATCACATGAAGGCTTTCCTGCACCCATCACCCTCAGACAGTGGTGCACATCCCCCCTCCACCGTGCCACA
The DNA here is from genome assembly GCF_964374135.1 of Grampus griseus. Classification (NCBI taxonomy): domain Eukaryota; kingdom Metazoa; phylum Chordata; class Mammalia; order Artiodactyla; family Delphinidae; genus Grampus; species Grampus griseus. Next base: position 76,738,265 of record NC_139008.1, on the reverse strand, counting down.
CTCTGTCAGAGGCAGCCAGCCCTCAGCCAGACACTCACCCACAGCCAGGCAGGTGGTGATGCTGCAGAACTGGGCCAGCTGCTTGGTGACGGAGTGCACCTGGATGCCCAGTTCCCGGGTGGGAACCAGCACCAGCACACGGGTCACCGGAGCCTGGCGGGGTTTGTAGATCAGACGCTCCAAGACGGGAAGGGCAAAAGCTGCAGTTTTACCTGGAGGGAAGGGCAGCAGGAAAGCAAAATGAGAAAAGCTTCTGTCCTTCTCAGGTCCAGGTTTTCACCTGCACACAGAAAACCTAAATATCTACTCAGAGGGAAATGAAGCAACTTATTTTTCATAAAACTTTTTTTCTGGTTTTAAATCACATGGTCAGGGCTTCCCTGGTGGCACAGTGGTTAAGAATCCACCTGCCAATGCTGGGGACACAGGTTCGAGCCCTGGTCCGGGAAGATCCCACATGCCGCGGAGCAACTAAGCCCGTGTACCACAACTACTGAGCCTGCGCTCTAGAGCCCGCGAGCCACAACTACTGAGCCTGCGTGCCACAACTACTGAAGCCCTCATGGCTAGAGCCCGTGCTCTGCAACAAGAGAAGCCACCGCAGTGAGAAGCCTGTGCGCTGCAACAAAGAGTAGTCCCCGCTCACCGCAACTAGAGAAAGCCCGCATGCAGCAATGAAGAACCAACACAGCCAAAAATAAATAAATAAAATAAATTTTAAAAATCAATCAATTGGGCTTCCCTGGTGGTGCAGTGGTTGGGGGTCTGCCTGCCAATGCAGGGGACACGGGTTCGTGCCCTGGTCTGGGAAGATCCCACGTGCCGCGGAGCGGCTGGGCCCATAAGCCATGGTCGCTGAGCCTGCGCATCCGGAGCCTGTGCTCCGCAACAGTGAGAGGCCCACACACCGCAGAACAAACAAACAAACAAAAAAATCAATCAATCAATCAATCACATGGTCAATGTAAAAAATCTGGGAAATACAAAAATAAAAAAAAAGCAATAAAAATCACCCGCAGTTCAGCCAACCAGAGGTAAGCATTACCAAAACAGTATCTATATTACCAATCTTTTTTTTAATGGACAGAAATGTTAATTTTAATTCAATAACCCTATATATTGTTTAGTAACTTCCCTTTAAAAAAAAACATACATTTTCCTATTTCTTTAAGTACTCTACTTTTTTTAAATGGTTGCATCGTATTTTATTACATGACTATTTCTATTCTATTCTATTACATGACTATATAATTAACTGCACTAACACACAATGTTGTGATAAACATCCCTTTTATAAAATCTTTACTCCTATGACAGGGGCTTATCATGGGAGTGACAGGAGGTCATGGTTACAGAGACACCCTGATAGGATTAAACAAAAATGACCTTCACCAGATCACCTGAAACCTGTAACCTGTGACTACCCTATTTAAAAAAAGTAAACAGTATTTAAAAAAAAATAGAAAAATATATATTAATATTTTTTTAAAAGGGAAGTTACTACACAGAATATACAATGTTATTGCATTAAAATTTATATTTGCATATTTAGCAAAGTGGGCTTTTGGTAAGTCAACCCAGAGTCTATTCTATGTTGCACATCCTCCTTCTTCCTCCTCCTCTCCCTCCCCCACCCCCAAGTCCCTGTCATTTTTACCTGTCCCAGTGGCTGCACAGGCACAGATGTCCTTCCCCAACAGACCCACAGGTATGCATGCCTTCTGGATCGGTGTGGGCTCCTTGAAGCCCATGGCTGTGATGGCCTGAAGAAAAAGAAAAGATAGGGTCAGAGAGGAGAGGAGGGGGAGTCTCAGCACAAAACAAACAAGGCAGGTTTCCAAACAGGTTTCAATCCCTCCCAGTCATTCAATCCACCTACTGTATGTCACTTATCTAGGCCCTGAGGATATAGTAATAAACAAAAAGAACAACACTGCCCTTAGAATCTGGTAGAAAAAACAGGCCGAAAACAAACAAGTGTCATATGAAGATAAATGCTATGGAGAGAGCTACAGCAGTCAAGGGGGCTGGCAAGGGCAGGGGGAGGGGATGAGTGCAATTTACAGAAGGGCTGTCAGGGAAGGTCTCACTGAGCAGGGGATACTGAGTAGAATCCTGAAAGAGGCGAAGAGCACCCCAACCAGATTTCTGGAACGATCTTCCAGGTGGTGGGAACAGCAAGCACGAAGGCCCTGAGGAAGAAGATGCCTGGCCTGTGTGAGGGCCAGTGAGGCCAGTGCGACCAGAGCAGAATGGCTGCTGAGAGACATCATCAGAGGGGCCCCGAAGGGGCAGGGCCGTGCAGGCCAAGACGAAAACCTCTGTGTAAGAGGGTTCTTTGTGTGGACAACAGAGTTCAGGGAGGCCACGAGCCCAGTTTAGGGCAGACAGCCCGGTTACGGGGCGACTGCAAGAATCCCATGGTTGACAAAAGAAGCCACTACCTTCAGAAGAGGGCGGGAAAGGTTCATGTCCTGGAATGAGAGGTTTTCATCATACTGAGATGCATCTTCAAAAAATCCTCCTGCTTCCTACATCAGAAAATCAAAAGACAGAATGAGAATTCAGCAAAAAGGGAACTAAATGACCTTAAAATTCTTTCAGGTTGTAAAAACAAGCTGCACACTGTTGTCCAAGCCCACGCTCACCTGTCCTTTCTTCTTCTTCTTCTGCTCCTTTACTTTGAGTGTATCTATGGAGAAAAAGAGAGCTGATAATCAGGGCTCATACTTCCTGAGCACTCAGTCTGCTAGACACTGTCCTAAGTGCATTACGTAGATGGACACCTCACTGAATCCATGCAACAACCTGAGGGAGCTCCTGTCACCAGCGTCGCCTCACAGAAGAGGAGGCTGTGCAGCCGTGCAGGTAAGTCACTCACCTGAGGTCAGACAGGAAGCAAACTTGGCAGCTTCCAGAGACAAGGCTCCCAACCACTGTGCTATATAAGGATGCTTTAGCACTCATTTCTGCAAGAGATATTAATGGAACACCTACTACGTGGCTGGACTCATCTGAGGTGGGGGACCTATCACCCCAAATAAGTTTGAGTCATAGAAGTGTCAACAGCTGTGTGGGGCTGGAGATGAGGAAAAGAGTGAACGTGGGAATTCTCTGGCAGTCCAGTGGCTAGGACTTGGAGCTTTCACTGCTGGTACCTGGGTTTGATCCTTGCTCGGGGAACTAAGATCCCGCAAGCCTCGCGGCATGACCAAAAAAAAAAGAAAAGAAAAAGAGTGAACTCTGACTGCAAAGTACAACAACCCTACCAAAATCCCAAGGAAAAAGAGAAGCTAGGGCTTCCCTGGTGGCGCAGTGGTTGAGAGTCCGCCTGCCGATGCAGGGGACACGGGTTCGTGCCCTGGTCCGGGAAGATACCCCGTGCCGCGGAGCGGCTGGGCCCATGAGCCATGGCCGCTCAGCCTGCGTGTCCAGAGCCTGTGCTCCGCAACAGGAGAGGCCACAACAGTGAGAGGCCCGCGTACCGCAAAAAAAAAAAAAAAAAGAGAGAGAAGCTAAAAGAAAAGAAGTCGGGACTTCCCTGGTGGCACAGTGGTTAAAGAATCTGCCTGCCAATGCAGGGGACACGGGTTCGAACCCTGGTCCGGGAAGATCCCATGTGCCACTGAACAGCTAAGCCTGTGTGCCACAACTACTGAGCCTGCGCACCACAACTACTGAAGCCCACACGCTCTAGGGCCTGTGCTCCACAAGAGAAGCCACTGCAATGAGAAGTCCGCGCACCACAATGAAGAGTAGCCCCCGCTCACCGCAACTAGAGAAAGCCCGTGCACAGCAATGAAGACCCAACGCAGCCAATAAATAAATAAATTCATTTAAAAAAAGAAAAAAATTTAAAAAAAAAAAAGAAAGGCGGTCGACCCAGAGATCTTAAATTTAACTGTGTAGAAGAGCATAGGATAACCTACAAAGTAAAAGCGAACACTCCAATTTCCTGTCCCCATTTCTGACAGTATTGCCTACCTGCTTTGGTGAGGATGTTCTCATCAGCTGACGAGTAGTCAGTCTCTGATTCTTCATCTTCTGTGGCTTCCTCGTCTTTCCCTTCAAAGTCTTCCTGCTCCTCCGGTTCAGAGCCCTCCTTTGCTTCTTTCTCCTTCTCCAACTTCCCAGACTTGGCTTCTTTACCCTAGAGAAAGAAACTGTAATAAAGCAAGGCGACTACAAACTTCAGGAAATCCAGAACCTGTGAAGGGAAAGCGAAGGGAAGGAAGGGAAAAATATTATGCTCCCAGGCCTGGGAGAAAACTATGCGGATTCTTAGTGACTATGAACCACAGGCACACAGAGAAAGCCTGCCTGCACCAGCCGTACTGCAACCTAGGCTCCAAGAGAAACGGTGTGGTCACGCTGAGAGTAAAGCTCAGGGCTCACCTACAAAGAGAAGTAACTGCTTTGCTTACTCACCTCTGTTTTCCTTTTCTTTCGAACTTTCTCAATCTTCTCATCTAATGTTGTGGCTGCCCTCTACAGATAAAAATAAAGAGATGAAAAAGAAACATACGTATGGGAAAGAGATAAAGCAAAGGGCTTCTTAAGGTAGGGTCTCAGATGTCAAATATAGAAAAAGCTCATCTGGACAAAAGCTCATCTTTAGAAAAAGCTCATCTGGACTTGGACAGGTTAATCAATCCATAGATTATTCACAACAAAACAAACAAGCAAACAAAAAACCATTAAATAAATGGTCTTTTTGTGAAAAAACTTCAAATTACCTGGAACCAGTAAGAACACCCACATTGTCGGTGTTTAATATCGAGAATGATACAGTTACCAAGAGATGTCACATTGTATCTGAATGCTACTTGGAAAAACTCTTCCCCTTGCCCATCGGACATAATTTAGCCTATCAAACTGTTGAAAGGCGAGCAAATTCAGGTAACGCTGGATCTTGCTAAAACTTTCAAAAGGTGAGGTAATGGCAGGCCCCCTTGATGCACGCTCAAAGCACCCTGAACCACTACAGCGCTTACCACAGCCATAAGGAACGGCTTAATTGTTTGTCTAGTCATTTTCTACCCTGCTAGAATGTAAGCGCTATAAGACCAAGTCGGTAACTACATGAAGTACACATGAAAAGGAAAAAAAAAAACCCACTCAAGATGACTTTGAAAAGGCAATGCTGTTTTATTTGAAACAGAACAAGGACCAGCAGGGTCTGGATTAAACTGCCCTGAGCAGGCAGTATTTCCCTCAGAAGCATGTGAAATGGAAAATAACTTTTAAGCACCTTCTAGCTTGTTAACCAGATTCAAAGAAAAGCACAGGGTCTTGGCAAACAAGCAGATGACAGAGACATTCACGGCAGTTTTGGCCGTGATGTGTGGGAACCAGGGACCCTAAACAGAAAGGCCACATGAGATCACCTGGCAAGTGACAAAGAGTGATAGTATCTGTGGGGCAGAGTCAAGCCTTCAAAAACACCACTACCGAGGATGCCTGCTAGATTGTTTCTTTCTAATACTAAGGTTTCTTTCTAATACTCAAAACAAGGAGCGAATACCTAGAAAATAAACGATTGTAACATAGCTATGTCCATTTTTAAAGCAATTTATATGTAACATTTGGCATTCCTAAACCATTAGACCCTGAAGCTCACTGGCCAACCCTAACAGCCTACGGCATGGAACTGCCTATCTGTGTCAGTCTCACCTTCTTCTTGAGCTGGCTCATGACGTCAGCCATGGCCCAGCTGCCATCGTACATCCCCTCCTTCTCAGTGAAAACAAAGTCAGGGTTGAAATCGGCACTGCGGTTCTTCTGCAAGGCTTTCTGCTTTCTGTCCAGCACAATGGGCCCCTGGGAAGAGGAAGAGGCAGGATGACTATGGGTCTGAGATGAAAGAACACTGGAAAAAGAAGAAGGAAATGAGGGTACCCAATAAGAGAACAGAAATATACGGGGCAAAAGCTGACAGATGACAAGAAGTAGAATAATCTACAATTGTCCTGGGAGATTTTAACACATCTCAATAACTGACAGATCAAGCAGACAAAAAAAATGAGTAAGTCCATAGAAAATGTGAACAGCACAATTAACAAGCTTTATTCCAATGAACATATAGAGAACACTGCACTAGAGCACGTACATTCTTTCTAAGCACACGTGGAATAGTTGCAAAAACTGATCACATAGTATTCCTTTTAAGCAAATCTTCAATAAGTTCAAAAAATCAATATTATACAGACTCTGTTCTCTGACCCCAATTCAATTAAGTTAGAAATAAATAACAACAGCAACAAATTTTTTTAACTCATACATTTGGAAATGGGAAAGGAAGGAGAACTGGCTGAACTATGGCTTCAGGAGGATAAACAGAAGAAAAAACCCTGAGAGCTAAAAAGTGCTATACTGATTTTTTTTTCTTACTTGAGTTAAACAATTTCATAAGAACTCTGACCCTAAACTTTATTATTAGTAATGATTATATCTCATTTCTCCAGTACCTAGTTTAAATCGGTAATTGTATAGCACTTCAAGCTAAACTTGAAGTTTAGCATTATCATTTGCCATATTTCCTTCAGTCCTTTTCTATGACAATTTTTAAAAAAAATTTTATTGAAGTATGGTTGATTTACAATGTTGTGTTTAATTTCTGCTGTACAGCAGAGTGACTCAGTTATACATATATATTCTTCTTCATATTCTTTCTCATTATGGTTTATCACAGGGTATTGAATATAGTTCCCTGTGCTATACTGTAGGACCTTGTTGTTTATCCATCCTATACATAATAGGTTGCATCTGCTAACCCCACACTCCCAGTCTTTCCCTCCCCCCAACCCCCCTTGGCAACCACAAGTCTGTTCCCTATATTTGTGAGTCTGTTTTTGTTCCGTAGATATGTTCATTTGTGTCGTATTTTAGATTCCACATATAAGTGATGATATTTCTGTGACAGTTTTCCATTCAAGAAACAAAAAGATTCTGGCTGCTAAGTGGAAAATACACTTGGGGGGAGGGGGGGCGACAAGAGAAACAGTTAGAGACCAGGTATGTTAGGATTGTAGGTATCCAGGTACAAGATGGCAGTGTGTCCTGGACTAGGGTGGAAGCAATGTGGACTGAGGGAGAAAGAAGCTTAAGAGAGATTTCTGAGGTAGCCTGCAGAACACTGGAGGGGAAAGAGGCTGGATAACTCCAAGGTTTCTGGCTTGAGATAAAGCAGGTTGGGAGGGTGAGGGAGACCAGAGTTCAGCTTTGGAAAAGCTGAATTTGTAGAGGCCGAGGGACACCCAAACCAGAGGTGTCAGTAAGCAGATGAGGCCACAGAGGTGAAAACACTTGAGCTGGAGCTTTAAAGGATGAGCACCTTTTCGTGACACCGGTCCCTTTTTAACTGCCATGCTGTTTAATGTCTCTAACTCCCCACCACAACATAAGCTTCAGGAGAGCGGTGTTCCTTGCCCTTCTTGTTCACTGCTGTGTCCTGAATGCTTAACACTAGGTGTAGCACATGTAGTCAATGAATACTGACTTAATGAACGCATGGATAACCATGGCTCCTTGACTAGGAACCAGGACTGACTCTCTCTCTGGATCTCTATGACACAGCGCCTGGATTAAATATCAATTCAGTGAATGGGTACTGAGTTCACCAAGGCGACACAGAATAGCACGAGCACAGGCGCGGAGGTGAGGAAAAGCTAGTGGCGAGCAAACTGAGGAAGATCTGGGGGTCCGGGTGAGACCCAGGGGCACTTGCCGGCCTGGCAGAGGCTGCTGAGCCCTTGGGGGCAGGGACCTGAGGCACCACGGGGAAGGGAAGCAGTCAAGGACATCGGCTGCCCGCCGCCGCGCTCCCACCCCGATCGGCTCATACCTCCTCCTCCTGGTCTTCGGAGTCAGTCTCTGGCTCCACCGGCACCTCATCATCTTCGCCTATGGTCCCGATTAAACCCAGCTCCGCAAGCATGTCGCCGCAGCAGCCACTTCCGGAAACCAGCGCGGCGCGCTAGGCTGCTCTTCTGTTTCCCCGACCTCCGCGTAATCACTGCGCTTGTGCTTACGTCACTTCCTCTCGGAGGCCGCCCTGGCCCGCCCCCTCTCGCAAACTCTCGCGGCGCGCGAGCGGCAACCTGGGGCGTGGTTTGTGTGACGAAGGCAAGGCACGGCGTTTGTGTTAAACAAAATCCGTACTCTTGGTGCTCAGAAAACGGTGGGACGGTTGGAGGCGTGTGCGAGTTGCGGAGGAGAAAGTCTAAAGAGGTGCGTGGATGAGCTCCGTATATTTATGTACAAAAAAATTGTGGAAGAAAATACACTAAACACTTAGCAGTGATTGTCTCTGGGTGGTAGAATTTTAAGCGATTTTTAGTTTCGTCTTAGGTTTTTTTCCACAGTAAACATTTATTTTCATAAAAAAAGAAAAAATTAAAAATAGGAATAGCTGGGACTTCCCTGGCGGTCCAATGGTTAGGACTCCGCACTTTCACTGCCCAGGGCGCGGGTTCGATCCCTGGTCGGGGAACTAAGATTCCGCAAGCCACCGCTGTGAGGCCAAAAATTAAGAATAGCTAACACTTGTATAACATTTACTCTGTGCCAAGTACTGATCTAAGCACTTCTACATGTATTAACTAATTTAATCCTTACGGCAACCCTAGCAGAAGGTACCATTACTGTCGCCATTTTACAGATAAACTAAGGCGATGGGGCTTCCCTGGTGGCGCAGTGGTTGAGAGTCCGCCTGCCAATGCAGGGGACACGGGTTCGTGCCCCGGTCCGGGAAGATCCCACATGCCACGGAGCCTGCGCGTCCGGAGCCTGTGCTCCGCAACGGGAGAGGCCACAACAGTGAGAGGCCCGCGTACCGCAAAAAAAAAAAAAAACACTAAGGCGCAGAGAGGTTCCCAGGGTCACAGAGCCAGTTAATTACAGAGCCAAGATTATAACCGAGGCAGTGGCTCCAGGGTCCTTAAGGAAAGTAGATCTCACAGCTTACCAGGAAGTTTTCATCTCTTCTCTGCTTGTGGAAATCTCACTGAATCTTAACTTCCTAAACATCACCTCCTACCTGGAGCCTTCGTGGACTACCTATCCTCCTTCATAGCTGTTTGCTCCTTCCGTGTTTAACACTTTGTACTTGCAGCAGAATTGCAGTTGTGTCATAAAAGTAGGTTCAGTTGTCTTTTTTTTTTTTTTTTGCTATTTTAACTATTTTTAAGTGTACAGTTCATTGGCATTAATTATATTTACAGTGTTGTGCAACCATCACTGCTATGTGTTTCCAAAACTTTTTCATGAGCTCAAGCCAAAGCCTTGTAACCATTAAGGAATAGCTAACTCCCCATTCTTCTCTCTCCCCAGTCCTGGTAAACCTCTAACCTACTTTATGTCTCTATGAAATTGCGTGTTTTAAATATTTCATGTAAGTTGAATTATACAATATTTGTCCTTTTGTGTCTGGCTTATTATACTTAGCACAGTGTTTTCAAGGTTCATCCATGTTGTAGCATGTGTCAAGTTCATTATGGTTGAATAATGTTCTGTTGTATGGATATACCACGTTTTGTTTATCCATTCATCTGTAAATAGACACTTGGGTTGTTCCCACCTTTTGCCTATTGTGAATAATGCTGCAATGAACATTGGCATACGAGGATCTATTTGAGTCTCTGTTTTCAATTCTTTCAGGTGTATACCTAGGAGTGAAATTGCTGTGTCATATGGTAATTCTGTGTTTAGCTTTTTGAGGAACCACCAAAATATTTTCCACAGCGGCTGTACTCTTTTTACATCAGTAATATATTAATGTTCCAGTTACTCCACTTTCTATCCTGTTCACTGCTGTATCCCTAGTGCTTAGTATATAGTAGGCATTCAGTAATTACTAGATGAATAAATGAGTGAATGAATGTCCTTATGTGTTTTTGAATCATTTTCAGACGTCCGTCAAGTGTATATGTCAATGTTTGCTCAATTCAAATAAGCCTTATGTCAACTCTGGCTCCCTCCACTCTTCTTCCCTGAGCTCTGGAAGGCCGGAACCATGTCCAAGTCATCCTTGCACCTTGGAGCACTTGTACCTGCAAGTGCACAATCTATAGTGAAGAACCAGCATTTGAAATTTCCAATCCATTGCAGACTGGTACTTCTGTAAAATACAATAAAAATGTGTGGCAAGATCAGCTTGCTAGAAAACTTTCTGAAAGCTTATTCTCAATTTCTATATTTATAGTGTCCTGAGCAGGTAATGAACAGTTTACAGTTTAAGTCACACTGTCCATATTTTGAGTCACACTGCCTTGAACTCTTAGAAAACCAAGACAGCATCACATGAGATTAAAGACAAAGATGGAGGTGAACAGACTTTGTTTACTACAAAACATCAGATAAATGCCAATTGTTAGATTAATACTGTCCATTGGAACTTTTTGCAGCATTAAAATGTTTTCTATCTGTGGTATCCAATATGATGGCCACTAGCCACAAGTGGCTATTGAGCACTTGTAATGTAGCAAGTTGAGGAATTGAATTTTCTGTTTTTATTTTAATTACAATAGCCATGTGACGGCGGCGGGAATAATTAGGAGTTTTGGATTAACATATACACACTACTATATATAAGATACATGGGGAATTCCCTGGTGGTCCAGTGGTTAGGACTCAGTGCTTTCACAGCACGGCTGAATAAATAAATAAAAATAAAAAGATTTATTCTCTTAGCAACTTTCAAATATAAAATACAGTATTATTATCTGTTGTCACTATGCTATATGTTACATCTCCATGACTTATTTTATAGCTGGACGTTTGTACCTTTTGACCACCTTGACCCATTTCACCCGCCTCTGGCAACCACCCACTGTTCTCTGACCTATGAGTTTCAGTGGGGGTTGCTTTTTTCTTTTTAGATTCCACATATAAGTGAGATAATACGGTATTTATCTTTCTCGGTCCTACTTATTTCACTTAGCATTATGCCCTCAAGGTCCATCCATGTTGTTGCATATGGCAAGATTTCCTTCTTTTTTATGGCTGAATAATATTTCGTTATGTATAAATGCCACATTTTCTTTATCCATTCATCCATTGATGGACACTTAGGTTGCTTTCATGTGTTGGCTATTGTTAATAATGCTGCTATGAATATGGGGGGGTTCAGATATGGTTTTGAGTTAGTATTTTCATTTCCTTTGGATAGATACCCAGAAGTGGAATTGCTGGATCATATGGTAGTTGTATTTTTAATATTTTGAGGCATCTTCATACTGTTTTCCATAGTGGCTGCACCAATTTACATTCCCACCAACAGTGCACAAGCGTTCCTTTTTCTCCACATCTTCAGCAACACTTATTTCTTGCCTTCTTGATGATAGCCATTCTAACAGGTGTTAGGTGATATCACCTTTTGGTTTTGATTTGCATTTCCCTGATGATTAATGATGTTGAACACCTTTTCGTGTAACCATTGGCCATCTGTATGTCTTCTTTGGAAAAATGTCTATTTGGATCCTCTGCCCATTTTTTAAATCAGATTTTCTGGGGTTTTTGGTATTGAATTGTATGAGTTCTCTATATATTTTGGATATTAATTAGTCCCTTATCGGATATGTGATTTGCAAATATTTTCCCACATTTGGTAAGTTGCTTTTTGATTTTGTTGATGTTTTTCTTTGCTGTGCAGAGGCTTTTTAGTTTGATGTAGTCCCACATGTTTATTTTTGCTTTTATTGCCTTTGCTTTTAGTGTCAAATCAAAAAATCATCACCAAGACTGATGTCAAGGAGCTTATTGCCTGTGTTTTCTTGTAGAGGTTTTATGGTTTCAGGTCTTACATTCAAGGCTTTAATCCATTTTGAGTTAATACTTGTGTATGGTGTGAGGTAGTGGTCCAGTTTCATTCATCTGCATGTTGCTGTTCAGTTTTCCCAACACTGTTTATTGAATAGACTGTCCCATCCCCACTGTATATTCTTGGCTCCATTGTCGTAAATTAATTGACCATATATATGTCGGTTTATTTCTGGGCCCTCTATTCTGGTCCATTGATCTATGTGTCTTTTAAAAATATGAATACCATACTGGTTTGATTACTATAGCTTTGTAATATAGTTTAAAACCAGGAAGCATGATGCCTCCAACTTTGTTCTTCTTTCTCAAGATTGCTTTGGCTATTTGGGGGGTCTTAAACAATTCTTTACATTAAATTTTCTCCGTTAAAATAACTAGTATAGGACTAGTGGTGGTGGTGCAGTGGTTAAGAATCTGCCTGCCAATGCAGGGGACACAGGTTTGAGCCCTGATCCAGGAAGATCGCACATTGCCGCGGAGCAACTAAGCTCGTGTGCCACAACTACTGAGCCTGCACTCTAGAGCCCACATGCCACAACTACTGAGCCCTCGTGTCACAACTATTGAAGCCCACAAGCCTAGAGCCCATGCTCCGCAACAAGAGAAGCCACCACAATGAGAAGCCCGTGCACCACAACGAAGAGTAGTCCCCGCTCGCCGCAACTAGAGAAAGCCCACGCGCAGCAACGAAGACCCAATGCAGCCAAAAATAAATAAATTAAATATATATATATATATTCAGACAAGTGTACACAATCATATGTACATCAAAACACTGTTTACAACGGTAAAAAGTTGTAAATGACCCTACTGTGTAACAATAAAGAAATAGTTCACTCAGTTGTGGTACATTTTTACAAGGGAATACTGTAGCCATTAAAAAATATGTAGCTCCGTTTATGCTAACATAGAATAATATCTAAGATACAGTAAGAAAGCAGATTATAAAACAACGTGTATGGTAAGATTCCATTTTTATGTCTGGAATATGAGGAAGTTATTAAGAAAACGGTTGGTATTTTGTGCTTTTTGCTGCTGTGGACTCACCAAGAGGGGGCAATGGGATTTTAGGCCCACCAAGAAAGGCTAAACTGAAGAGAAACAGCGGAGAAAGCAATGGAGGTGTGTGGCTTCAGGGTTGTGAGAGGAGTGTGGCCTAATGTTTATGTTGGGTTATAGGTTTTCTAAAATGGGAAAGAGGTGGAAGCTCCTGCTTTGGGTTGAAGACGGACAACTAATCCAATCCCAGAAAGTTGTTTATTGGTCATTGTGATGGTTAACTGTATGTGTCAACTTGACTGGGCCACAAGATGTCCAGATATCTGATCAAACATTCTAGGTGGTTCTGTGAGAGTGTTTTGGGGTGAGATTAAGGTAAATGACTAGACTGAGTAAAGCAGATTATCCTCCATAAGGAGCCTAATCCAATCAGTTGAAGGTGTGAATAGAACAAAAGACTGACCCCTGTGTGAGAGAGAATTCTTCCTGCCTCAGGGCATTTGTCAAACTGGAACTGGAATTCTCGTGATTCCAAAACAATTTGCAGCCTTCGGACTCAAACTGGGACATTGGCTCTACAGATTTTGGACTTGCCAGACACATAATTGCATGAACCAGTTCTTTACAATCTCTATCTCTCCCTCTCCCATTCTTCCTCTGTCTCTGTCTCTTTCTGTATCTCTATAGCCATATAGGTATCTCTAGGTGGATGGGTGGATTGATAGATAGAAAGGAAGGAAGGAAGGGAAGAAAGGAAGGAGGGAAAGAAGGAAGGAAAGGAAGGAAGGAAGGCAGGAAAGAAAAGAAAGAAAGAAAAAGAAGGAAGGAAGGGAGGGAGGGAGGGAAGAAAAAGAAAGGAAAAGAAAATCTTCAGACCTGAAGGCTACATCCAGAAACAATGGCCAAATTACTTTGTAAATCTCCTTTGACTGAGCTACCACTGAAGCCACTGCTGTTTCCAGACATCATGATTTGTCCTCTGACTAAAGAACCAGAGGTCCCTGCTGTCTCCGAAGTTGAGAGTCTCTTCTGCCATGCTGGCTACAGTGGATTCTGACTGGCTGTCTGCTTCCCATGGAAGACGGGCACTGATCCTCTGATTGGCGGAGCTTAGGTCACAAGCCTGTACTCCAGATGCAGCGATCTTGAAAAAGTGATGATCTAGTCTCCATCTTAGATAGGCATGAATTGATGAGGTGGGATACTCCCGAACATTGGGAGGGGAAGGAATCCAAGGATGTTGAGCAGCGATAAAGAATAACAGACATTCACTACAGGAAGGCTGGAAGGACAGAGAGTTGTGAATTTCTGAGTATTCAAGACCTACATCTCTCATGCTCCCAGTGCCCTGCAAAGCAGCAAGTTCCTTGATTGGGGTCTCTGCATGGCCAGGCTTTGCACAGAGGAAGTGGATATTGAGAGCAGAGCCATCTAACTTTTTTGGGACTTGGTCTGGACTTGGTCTCTGAGCAAATCAGCAGTGATCATGAGCAGAAAACTAAAGTGGGCCTTCCCCACTTTTCTTGTATTATGGGAACCCGGGCTGGTGGGTTGGTTGGTTGGTTGGTTGGTTTTGCATGATTCCAAGTGATGGGAAAGAGCCCTGCAAAAGAGCTGACATTGGATTTACCGACAAACTTGGTGAATGGAGACTGAATCAAATAAATTCAACACTGAGTTCTCTTTTGAATAAAAGGGCAAGTAGGGTGGTTTCACAAAGTCATCAGGAACCCAGGCTCCTCCCACCTTTTTGTTCCATATCATCATCACGTGGCTTCCACCACACTGTCCAAAATAGCTGCTAAACCTCCAGCCATCAGGCCTCATTCCAGCAAGCAGGAAGGAAGGGGCAGGGAAAGAAAAACACATATCCTACCCTTAATCACACTTCTAGGACTTCTGCTTCCATCCCATTGACCAGAACTTAGTCTGTGGGCATACCTACCTGCAAAGAAACTGGGAAATACAGGTTTTATCCTGAGCAGCCATATGCCCAACTAAAATTCAATGGAAGAAATGGATAACAGCTACTGGAGGCAACAGGAAATCTGTTACAGTCAAGAGGTACATACACCAAAATTTATCTCTGGAAAGGGGGTAAAATTATGGGTGATTTTTAGTTACTTCTTTATAGTTTTCCATAATACTTGATTTTTAAAAAACTGACCATATATTTGTAATCAGAGGGGAGGGGGAAGCATTGTCACTCTTTTCAGTTTGAGGGGGAAATACAATATGAGTAAAAGAAACGGTAAAAATGAAACAGGAGGGAAGAGGCCAGGGCACAACCTTTAAAAGAATGACATAGCCATAGGACATGACAAAAACTGGTTAGAACTAACTACATCCAAGATGGTGGAAGATTTGACTTCCAGTAGACCTTGAGCCTCATTATTTGCTCATTGTAATACATTCGCTAAATGACACACCCACCAGTGCCATGACAGTTCAGAGCTAACCATAAAAGGCCAAAAATTGGGTGGTGGCTGAATTCCTGGAAATCCCCACTACCCTGCCACCCCAAAATAGTTGGACTAATCCTCCCACTCATTAGTCTATGAAATTACCCAGCCTATAAAAACTAAACACGCCATATTTCCGGGCCTCTCGCCTTCTGAGATGGCCCGTACTCTATGGAGTATGTTTCTCTCTAAATAAATGCACTTCTTACCTGTCACTTTGTCTCTCACTGAATTTTCTCTGCGTTGAGACATCAAGACCCTGAGCTTCATTAAGTCCTGAGACTAGTTGTGTGACTTCAATTAAAAGACCGTGGGGGGCTTCCCTGGTGGCGCAGTGGTTGAGAGTCCGCCTGCCGATGCAGAGGACACAGGTTCGTGCCCCGGTCCGGGAAGATCCCACATGCCGCGGAGCAACTAAGCCCGTACGCCACAACTACTGAGCCTGCACTCTAGAGCCTGCGAGCCACAACTGCTAAGCCCGCATGCTACAACTACTGAAGCCCGTGCACCTAGAGCCTGTGCTCAACAACAAGAGAAGCCACCGCAACGAGAAGCCTGCGCACCGCAACGAAGAGTAGCTCCCGCTTGCCGCAACTAGAGAAAGCCCGCGTGCAGCAACAAAGACCCAATGCAGCCCCAAAAATTAATTAATTAATTTAAAAAAAAAAAGACCGTGGGTTCAAGTCCCAATCAGGGTTTTGGCCGGGTTCAAATCCCTGCACGTGGGTTCAAGTCCCAGCCTGAGTTGCATGGTTTCAAAGTGATACCAAGAGCTAAGGCAATTTTTAAAGAAACACATCTGCTCTCTTGTGCAGTGTTCCCAAGGAAATAAAACTTCCCTGGAAATGCTGCTTCTTTTAGCAGCCCTACTTGGCTCTCTCCACCTACAGATAAGACCTCTTCCTCCCCAGAATGCCAGGATGATGTGTTAGGACTTGTCATTGGCACGAGGAATGTTTTGTATTGACGTGTATCTACTTGCCTTGATTCTCGAACCACCAGGCTGTGTTCCAGGAGTGCTATGCATTTCCCTGCACGTGGTGCCCCACCGGCTTAAGCTTCACTAACTATTTATTAGCCAGATCCAGGCTGCCTTCACATCTTAATTCCCTGAAATGATTTGCGATTGATAAGATCTGGGTAGATGTGGAAACCTTAACAACCTTGCCCAAGAATGAGCAAGTCCTCTGAAATCTTTGGAGGTCAAAGATGTTGGGAGCTTTGGAGATTTGCTGCACTTCCTTGTAAAATCCATCTGGACTCTCACTTCCACCCTTCCTCCTCACCATTCCCACTTAATTTATTATCTCCTCTCCAAACTAAAGTCTAAGAAGAACAGACTGGAAAAAAGGAAAAGAGATTGCTTATTTTTCTCCTTGGGGGTCTAACATCAGCCCCAGAACTTTATTTTTATTTATTTTTGGCTGCGTTGGGTCTTTGTTGCTGCGCGCGGGCTTTCTCTAGTTGCGGCAGGCGGGGGCTACTCTTCGTTTCGGTGTGCGTGCTTCTCATTGCAGTGGCTTCTCTTGTTACAGAGCACAGGCTCTAGGCTCGCGGGCTTCAGTAGTTGTGGCGCCCGGGCTTAGTTGCTCTGGGGCATGTGGAATCTTCCCAGACCAGGGATCGAACCCATGTCCCCTGCATTGGCAGGTGAATTCTTAACCACTGTGTCACCAGGGAAGATACCCAGCCCCAGAACTCAAGCTGTATTTAGGAAAATCAAGTTTTCCCCCTCCAATTCAACGCAGAGTTTCCAACTGATTTCGTTCTCAGAGAGTCAAGGTGGATATTCTCAATAATTAGTGTTGAGCAATATTCTACTACTGAACAGTGGTACCAAACGTTTTCATTAATTCCACAACTATTTATTGAGCTCCTGCTTTGTTTCAGCCTCTGTTTTACACACTGGGGATATTGCCTTCTCATTCCTTCTCTCTCCTCTCGCCAGAGCCAGCCATTCTCGTGAGTTCGAAGTGTAACCTTCCTAATGGTGCTATCATATGCTCATTTTACAGGTGAAGAAACTGAGGCACAGGGAGATAAAGGAATTTGCCCAAGGTCACACCCTTGGTAGGTTGTAGAATCAGTACAAACTGAATAAATGAGATGAAGAAAAGGCAGGTTGATAAGAGGGACTGTCCCAAAGCTGAGAACTGAAAGTGGAGAAAGAGGCACCAAATGTCGATTTCTAAGAAATCCTCCCACAAACACCCCAGCCCTAGGCAATCACTAATCTACTTTTTGTCCCTATGGATTTGCCTCTTCTGGGCAATCGTGTAATTGTGTAATATATTGACTGGCTTCCTTCACTTAGCATGTTTTCCAGGTTCATCCATGTTGTAGCATGTATCGGTACTTCATTCTTTTATACATGGCTGAATAATATTCCATTGTATGGATATGCCAGATTTCACTTATCAGTTGATGGGCATTTGAGTTGTTTCTATTTTTTGGCTGTCATGAATAATGCTGCTGTGAACATGTATGAGTTTTTATGTGGACATACGTGTTCAGTTCTCTTGGGTACTAGGAGCGGAATTGTTGGGTATATGTTAACTCTATGTTTAAATTCTTAAATAGCTGCCAGACTCATCAGAACAACATTGGGATCATCAGGTTGGGAAGTCTGCTCACTGTAATCACCCGTGGGCCCAGGCTTACAAAGGCTTTATCTCAACATGGGATGTGATGATTACCGCAGCAGTGAGAAGGATATATGACAACGATTGAACTGCCTCTTAGACTTTTGTCCAGAAACAATATAAATCACTTCTGTTCACATTTTACTGGTCAAATCAAGACATAGAGCCACACTCAACATCAAGGGGACAGGAAAGTACAGTCTTACCTAAAGTGCTGACAAGGAGAACTAGAGACATTTACAGAATGATGTTAATAATGGCAGCTGCGGGACTTCCCTGGCGGTCCAGTGGTTAAGACTTCTTCCAATGCAGAGGGTGCGGGTTTGATCCCTGTTTGGGGAGCTGAGATCCCAAATGCCTTGCAGTCAAAATACCAAAACATAAAACAGAAGCAATATTGTAACAAATTCAATAAAGACTTTAAAAATGGTCCACATCAAAAAAAAAATCTTAAAAAAAAATAACGGCAGCTGCAGTGAATGTTACATAAAAGACGTAGGGAAGGCCTCTGTGAGAAGAGGACCTTTACTCTGAGACTTGAAAGGTCAGAAAGAGCCTGTTGGAGATGATGAGGGCAAAGAGATGCTCAACGTCACTAATCATTAGGGAAATGTAAATAAAAACCACAGGCACTGTCACTTTGCATCCACTAAGATGGCTGTAATAAAAAGAGAAACTGACAATAAGAACTGTTGGCAAGAGTGTGGAGAAACTGAAACCTTCATACATATTTGGTGGGAGTATAAAATGGTGCAGCCCCTTTGGAAAACAGTTTGGCAATTCCTCACAAAGTTAAACACAGAGTTATCACATGGTCCAACAATTCCACTTCTATCTACATACCCAAGAGAATTAAAAACATCTATCCACACAAAAACCTGTAAATGGATGTTCATAGAAGCCTTAATTCATAATAGCCCCAAATGGACACAACCCAAATGTCCATCACCTGATGAATAAATAAGCAAAATGTGGTAAATATATCCATACAATGGAATACTAGTCATCAACAAGAAGGAGTGAAGTACTGATGCATGCTACAACATGGATGAACCTGGAAAACATTATGCTAAGTGAAAGGAGCCACCAAATATTTTATGATTCTGTTTGTATGAAAGGTCCAGAATAGGCAAATGCATAGAGACAGAAGGTAGATTAGTGTTTGCCAGTGGCTGGGAAGAGGGATGAACAGAGAGTGACTGCTAATGAGTACAGTGTTTGTTTTGGGGTGATGAAAATGTCTGGAATTAGAAAGGTATGAGTATACTAAAAACTCCTGAATTGTACACTTTAAAAGTGTGAACTGTTTTTTAAAAAGGTGAGTTTTATGGTATGTGAATTACATCTCAATTTAAAAAAAGTAACAGGGACTTCCCTGGCAGTCCAGTGGTTAGGACTCGGCACTTCCACTGCTGGGGGCACAAGTTCGATCCCTGGTTGGGGAGCTAAGACCCTGCACACTGCATGGCGCGGCCAAAAAAAAAAAGTAACAGATTAAACCCATTGAATAAAAGAGAAAAATAAAGAAATTGAAGTCTGTACAAACTACTGTTCATAAAATAAGTTATAAGGATATATTGTACAGCACAGGGACTATAGCAAATATTTTATACTAACTATAAATGGAGTATAATCTTTAAAAATTGTGAATCACTATGTTTCACACCTGAAACCTATAATATTGTACATCAACTATACCTCAATGGAAAAAAAAATTTTCTGATAAGGAATAACATATTTACCTAATTTCAAAGTGCCTCTCCACAAAATACTTAATAAGAAGAAAAAAAGAGTAACTATACAGATGTGAAGCCCAGCAGATGCCACCTTAATCAAGTGATCAGAGTGAACATGATCAGCAAGGGGACAAATCGCAGTCACATGTCACCTGGTAAGATGCAATGAGAAAACACCATTAGCAGTGTTTGATTTTCCTGCCAATAACCTGAATCGAATCATGAGGAAACCTCAGTTAAACCCAGATGGAGGAACGTGCCCCAGATAGTTGCCCTGAAATCTTCAAAAGTGTGAAGGACGAGAAAGTTGAGGAAAGACTGAAGAACTGTTCCAGACTGAAAGAAATAGAACAATCTGAATGCAAAGATCTTTTTGCTGGAAGTTACATTGTTGGGTGAATTGGCAAACCTGAAAGGTGTCTGAGGGTTAGATGATAGCCCTGTATCATAATTATTTTATTTGGATGTGTGTATCACATAGAAGAAAGTCCTTGTTGTAGGAAATACGCACTGAAGTGTTCGGGGATGACGAGGTATCAAGTCAGCATTTACTCTCAAATGGTGCAGGACAAAAAAAAAAGATCCGAACCATATTCACAACTTTTTTTGCTTGTAGATCCGAGGTTGTTTTTAAAAACGAATACACCAGGACTCCCCTGGTGGTGCAGTGGTTAAGAATCCACCTGCCAATGCAGGGGATGCGGGTTCGAACACTGGTCTGGGAAGATCCCACATGCCACGGAGCAACTGAGCCTGTGTGCCGTAACTACTGTGCTCTAGAGTCAGCGAGCCACAACTACTGAGCCCTCGTGCCAAAACTACTGAAGCCTGCGCACCTAGAGCTCGTGCTCTGCCACAGGAGAAGCCACTGCAATGAGAAGCCCGTGCACCGCAATGAAGACCCAATGCAGCCAAAAATAAAAATAAATTAAAAAAAAATACACCAATTTCCAGTGAGGTTTCATACTTTCTCAATTAACCCAGGGACCAGGGACCAGGGATCAAACCCGCACCCCCTGCATTGGAAGTGTGGAGTCTTAACCACTGGACCTCCGGGGAAGTCCCCTCAGTTAACTTACTTTAACGTTAATCTTTTCTGCACCTTACAATCTCTTATATCTCATTGAATATAAATAATATCTACCATTTATGTGGCACAAAATTCTTTATACACGTGTGACAACATGCATGAAAAACCCTGTAATTTATTGTGTCACTTAGAGTTCAGGTTTCTGAATTCTTTTTTCTACTTGACTAACTCAAGCAGGAAAAAGAATTTACTGGAAGAATATGGGGTATATGGCAGGCTCTGTTTTAACTGTTTCCTCCACTTAATGAAAGTGTGTTGATCTTGGGCAAATGACTTTACTCTGTGCCTCAGTTTCTGCATCTCTAAAATGGAGGAAATTATAGTACCTACCTCATGAGATTGTTGTGGGGGTTAAATTAATTAATACATGTAAAGCACTTAAAAGAGTGCCTGACACATAGTCAGTGCTCCATAAGTGTTATTTGTGATCATTAACTGACTTGTCCAAAGAAGCCATTGAGTGGCCAGTGCAGGATTTGAACCCAAGTCCACCGGAAACAAAAACCTGAACTTGCCAGCAACCCCTTATCACAACATTAAGTGAGCCGTGATTCTCCCTCTTTTCCCGTAAACGTTGATGAAAACTGAGGGATGTTCCTTCTCCCACCCCACGAGCAGTTACTTCCTCTTGCATTCTCCTAGGGCTTATACACAAAAACTTGTCAAGCCAGCTCCACCCTTTCAGCGGCTCAGTTCCTGCCCACACCCTCCAAAAGCTTTTGCTTCACTGGTACACTTTGTTTGCCTTGGGTAATGTTATTCTTTTAAGTATGGAGGACATTTAATGTAAGTAATACTGTCCATGGTCTTTGACCTAGGCCTGCAACAGCTGCAGCTGTGTGTAACATGCTTGCTTCATGCATTGTCTATCTATCTAAGCATTATCCTTCCTTCTCATATCTGATGTATCAGGTCAGCATCTGAAAGAGTAATGCAGTTCCCTGGAAGGTGTAGTATTAATCATGTTTTAAATTTTCTGATGTTTTGACATCTTAAAAAGCTTGCTGGTAGGGAAGAGGCTGCTCCTCCCAGGGCTACTCAATCCTTAGCGATAGCAGAGGACTCAGCTCAGAGCACGTCTTTCAGATACAAACCAACCAATCTCAAGTCTATAGCTCTAATCACCTCCTTATCTAACTCACTCATATAGCCAATATTTCCCTTGCCCTACATCATCCCAAGGCTAGGTACCAGGCAACTAGAGACCACCCCTATAGCCCAGAGCCCACTGGGATTATTCAAACTAACCAAACCTAAACGGTTTAGCCCTATTCCAATAAAGGCTCTGGCCCAGGCTTTCCCCTCTCTCCTGTCTTCTGCCACCTGACCAACCCCGGGTGCTTCCCCTGTGGTGCTGCATGGTATAGAGTGATCCCTTCTCTGGCGGACCTGTGAGTAAATAAACTTTTTCCTTGAGGAAGAGCCTCGTTCTCATTTCCACCAACTTTACCATGCTATTGCTAACATCTACATTCTTAGAACGTACTATGAATTGATTATTTTCTAAAAAATATGCTTGATTTATATATGTTGTTAAAATACTATTAATGCCTGTTAATTATACCCAAATAAAATATATATCGTACAAAACACTGTTACAGTATAAAGGAAATTAGAGAAAGAGAGAAGATGACACCTGTAATCTACCATTTCAACAAAACCATCACTTTCATTTTCCAGTCCACCTTCCAACTTTGCTCCATATGCATTCCTCTCTTTATATGAGTAACAAAAATCTATTAACGATTTCTGCTAATTACAGTGTTCAGGTTTGCAAAACACTTTCATCTATCTCATTTTGAGACCTTAAAAAGACAGAAAAGGGGACTTCCCTAGCAGTCCAGTGGTTAAGACTCTGCATTTCCAATGCAGGGGATGCAGATTCGATCTCTGGTCAGGGAACTAAGATCCCACATGCCGCGGGGCAAGTAAGCCCGCACGCCACAACAAAGGGTCCTTCACGCTGCAACGAGTATCCTGCATGCTGCAACAAAGATCCTGCGTGCCGTAACTAAGACCCGACGCAGCCAAATAAATAAATATTTTTTAAAAAAGAAAAGAATAGGAGTGATCAGAGAAATAGGATGAAAACTAGAAGAGAGTCAGGTCCAGAAGCCCAGGGAGAAGATTATTTCTAGAAGGGAGTGATGGACCACGTCCAATGCCTGTGAAAGACCGAGCAACAGGAGATCTGAAAAGTCCATTGGACTTAGTGACCTCTTTTAATAAAGTATTGGCAAAGCTTTCAAGAAGTTTGGCTGTGAAGGGAAAGAAGAAAATGGGATAGAGCTGGAGAGCAAATGGGACTAAGGCATTTTTTGTTTGTTTGTTATGTTTTTGTCCTTTAAATAAGAGAGACTTGAGAATGCTTAAATAAAGATTGGAAGAATCTAGTTGAGAGCTAATGCTTAGATATCCAGAAGAGAAAATGAATCATTGAAAGTGTGAGGTTTATATGAAGGAGAGGAGGAGATAAGGGTTGGTTTGGATAGGAGAGACACCAACCACTCCTATGGCAACTGGAAAAAGATTGGTTCAAATGTAGATAGGGTTTTGTTTTGTTTGGGGAAGATGAATGAGTTTTTCAGTATAGACATTGGCAAAGCAGATAGATGGGTTTTGACAGGCAAGTACAGCAAAATACAAATGGTCACGAGAGTTTAGGGTGTTGGAAAGAGTGTTCTTGAAATGATGGACCATGAAATCTTACTAAATATGGAAGGGCACGAAGAATGAAGAAAACTGTTGGAAGGGGAGAAGCTAGATAGGTAAATAGACTAGAGTCCTGATGAGCTAGAAGAACAGTCTTAGTGGTCATTGAATATGAAAGCTGGAAGGGATGTCGCCAGAATGTAGAATGATGTTTTGGATATGTTTATTTTTTATGTCAAGACCCAGTGTATGGCCATAGGATGAGTGACTGAGGTGGGAGGGAGGAGGTCGCTGGAAATGAGAAGGTCCTATAACTCAATGACCAGGGTCTTTGATCGTATGTGTGTGTGAATGTCGAGGTCACTAGGATGGTGAGTGGAGGGGAGTTATATGAGCCAAGTACCAAAATGTGATGGATAAAGGCAGTGGGGAAGGGACAACTGGGCTAGAGCTGAATTACGTCTCTCCTGGACTCCATTCTTGAATTTTCAGCTATCTATCCAATATCTCCACTTGGATGTCTAATAGATATATTCAACTTAACAGTGTGGCTAAGCCTCGAAGCAAAGGGGCCAGAAAATATAGCATTTTTTTTTTCCTGGGCACATAGTTCTTTCAAAAATAAAGTTAGGGTTCTATTGCAAAAAAATGAGAAAATGGATATCATTAGGCAACGAATGGTCTCTTCCACATTGTGTGGAACACTCAAATATTAACAGATTTCAACAGTGAAAATTCAGGTAGCTTTAGAAATTAAGATAAATATCTAGAACATATAAAGAACTCTTCAAAACAAAAAGACAAATGACCCACTTAAAAAATGGGGAAAGAACTTGAATAGACTTTTCTCCAAAGACAATATACAAATGGCCAAGAAGCCCATGAAAAGATGCTCAACGTCATTAGACATTAGGGAAATGCAAATCAAAACCATAATGAGATGCCACTTCACACCCACTAGGATGGCCATAATTTAAAAAAAGGAAAATAACAATCATTGGCGAAGATGTAGAGAAATTACAACACTTGTACATTGCAGGTGGGAATGTAAAAGTGGTTCAGCTGCTGTGGAAAACAGCTTGGCAGTTCCTTGAAAACTAAACATAGAATTACCGTGTGACTTAGCAATTCCACTCCCACGTATATACCCAAAAGAACTGAAAACAGGTACTCAAAAAAAATCCTTGTACACAAATATTCATAACAGAATTATTCACAGTAGCCAAAGGTGAAAACAACCCAAACATCCACAAACAGATGAATGAATAAACAAATTGTGTTATATCCGTACAACGGAAATTTGGCTGTAAAAAAGAATGAAGGTCTACCTATACATGCTATAAGGTAGATGAGCCTTCAAAACTTTACGCTAAGTGGAAGATGTCAGGCATTAAAGGTCACAAATTTTATGATTCCATTTATATGAAATATCCAGAATAGGTAAATCCATAGAAACAGAATGCAGATTGGGGGTTGCCAGAGATTTGGGGGAGGGGAGAATGGGGAGTAGCTGCTTAATGGGTACAAGGTTTCCTTTAGGAGTGGTGAAAATGTTTTGGAACTAGTTAGAGATGGCGGTTGCTCAACGTTGTGAATGTACTAAATGCCACTGAATTGTTCGCTATAAGATGGTTAATTGTACGTTATATGAACTTCACCTCAATTTAAAAAAAATTAAGGGGAAGAGTTGTAGTATTAGGAATGATAGAAAAGTCACTTATCAAGGTAGAAGCAAATTTTTTTTTTTTTTTTGCGGTACGCGGGCCTCTCACTGTTGTGGCCTCTCCCGTGGCGGAGCACAGGTTCCGGACGCGCAGGCTCAGCGGCCATGGCTCACGGGCCCAGCCACTCCGCAGCACGTGGGATCCTCCCGGACCGGGGCACGAACCCGTGTCCCCTGCATCGGCAGGCAGACTCTCAACCACCGCGCCACCAGGGAAGCCCAAGCAAAATTTTTAACTGAAAAAAGCAGTACATGATTGTTTGTATGTTCTCACTACAGCAGTAATTCAAACACAGCGCAAAGTGTAAGCACCAAATTTATTTTCTGCTATATAAATACAAGTCTATGGACTTCCCTTGTGGTCCAGTGGCCAAGACTCAGCACTCCCAATGCAGGAGGCCTGGGTTCAATCCCTGGTCAGAGAACTAGATCCCACATGCCGCAACTAAAGATCATGCATGCTGCAACAAAGATCCCACGTGCCACAACGAAGATCCCGTGTGCTGCAACTAAGAGCCTGCACAGCCAAATAAAAATAAATAAATAAGTAAGTAAAAATAAATACAAGTCTATGTTAGGAAAACAGTTGTGTGCTTTTTGACAGCTCTAGAGTTTGAAAACCCAGTGATGTAGAATTTTTCCCCACCACCATCAAGAAGAAGAAAGAGAAGGAGGGGGAGAGGAGGGGGAGGAAAAGAAAGAGAGAGAGAGAGAGAAATACAGGGAAGAAATAAGAGAAAATTTGGTTTCCCATCTAAGTGTAAAGTTCTAAGGAACAGATTTCCAACCCCCCATTCCCTCTGCCAGTATGAGATAGAAAACCTCTGTGTTCTGAAGGACAATGATCTCTAACCTAGAATTCTATACCCAGCCAAATTACCCATGAAATGAGAGGATAGAATGATGATATTTCCAAATATGTAATCTCTCAAAATTTTCTCTTTCTCAGAAAGAGAATGGAGCATGAGGGAGAAAGCCATGAAAAAGGAACTTGTGGAATCCAGGAAACAGGAGTTCCAGCCCAGGAAAAAGGCAAAAGGAAGGGCTAGCGCTGCAGCTTCCAGCAGGTCTAGAGAGGAATCAGTCCGAATCAGAGCAGGAGAACAGAGAGGTATGGGGTAATGTCTCCAAGACAAAAAATGAAGAAAGAAAGAAAGAGAGAAAGAGAAGAAAGAAGGAAGGAAGGATGAAAGGAAGGAAGGAAAGAAATAGGTTACCTATTTCTGATGTGTTTGAATTTATTGAGAGATTTCTATTCCTGTCAGAGACTTTGTGGGTCGACTGGTGATAAACACATAGAAAATGAAGTGTAGCCAATTTGTTGAACAGATGGGGCCTATGGGGTGTAGGCAGAAAAGAAGTTTATTCTTGGATGTGAAGTTTATTCTTTGCATGTCAAATTGTCTCTGGGAAGCCAGTTCTTCCCTCATACTCTTGGATGAAGTCTAGGGCAAATCTCACTCTCAGGTAATAAAACGCTCTCCATCACTTAAAACCCCCAGACAGTCTCAGTTCAGTAATTAAATTGTCCACTCTTACGCATTAAGCAGAATCACATGAAATTGCCATTTTTGTGAGCATAGATGGTTGAATATTAACAATTTCATTTGATTTCACTCTAACGAGTCAAAAATTCCAAATTTATTTAAAATTAAACCATCTCCCCTTCTGCCACTTTGGACTGGTCACCTGAGGTGAGAAGAAGAGGCCTGGGGGGCTTCTCTGTTTCCCCACCCAGGCCTTGCACCACCCTCCTCCACTCAGGAGTCAGCCTCTGTGGAGGTGGGGTGGGCACTCTCTGACCGTGGCAGGTGTTTCCAATGGACTCTACCTCTCTCAGGGTACTTTTGGCATCTGTGATGCTCAGAGATACTCCTCCACCTCTCAGCCCCCACTCTGCACTCCTCTGGATGGGTCAGGCCTCTGTCAACCTGAAGATCCCTTGATTTGATGACTGCTTACAATTCCACCTTTAGCCCCCAGGCATGCAGTCTCTTTTGACGGGGTCACCTCACACCATGGGGGAAACCTCTTAGACAAGATGCAAGCTGGTGTTTCCCCAGCACAGCCCAATCTGGTCCTCAGGACACTGTCCTGCACCCTTGAACACCGCCACCCCTTCCCTCTGCCGCTATCAAAGCAGCTAACCAGCCACAGTGCCTTTCATTTATACCTCTCAGGTGTGAGTCAGACACCACTTACTGTGTCACCTGAGCTTCCAGAGACACTTCAAGCTCTTCAAGAGGTCTGATGGAAGTGTCTTTCTTTAGGCTCGAAGAAAAAGCATCGTTCTCTTCCCCTTCCCATAAATTGGGCAAACTTACTGTCATCTCATCAGCAGCTCTCTCTCCAAACATTTTCTTTATAGTCTCTGGAAGTTTCAAACTTAGCCCTTTTATGCTCTTGAATGGGTAAGGGACCAAAGATAACAAAATCAGTTTTTGTGTTTTTATTTTAGTAGATTTAATTTACTTCATTTTTTAGAGCAGTTTTAGGTTCACAGCAGAATTGAGCAGAAGGTACAGAGGTTTTCTGTACATCCTCTGACCCCACAGATGCACAGCCTCCTCCAGTGTCAGCATCCCCCGCCAGAGTGGTACATTTGTTACAGTCATGAACCTACACAGACACGTTATTAACACCCAAAGTCCATAGTTTACTAGGGTTCACTCTTGGTGTTTTATATTCTGTAGGTTTGGAAAAATATATAATGGCATGTATCCACCATTATAGTGTCACGTAGAATAGTTTCACTGCCTTAAAAATCCTCTGTGCTCTGCCTATTCATCCCTCCCTCTCCCGCAAACCCCTGGCAACCATTGATCCTCTTCTAACCATCTCCATAGTTTTGCCTTTTCCAGAATGTCATAGAGTTGGAATCACACAGTATGTAGCCTTTTAAGATTGGCTTTTTTCACTTAGTAATATGCATTTAAGTTTCCTTCATGTCTTTTCATGGACTGATACCTCATTTCTTATTAGTGTGGAATAATATTCTATTGTCTGAATGTACCACAATTTATCCGTTCACCTGCTGGAGGACATCTTGATTGCTCACATGCTTTGGCAATTATAAATAAAGCTGCTATAACCAGTTTTTAATCACCGCTTTTACAAGTCCCACCTGGGTGGACTTACTTTGGAATGGGGAAGCATCACTTGAAACTGAGATGGAAATAGTTCTCTATTACATCCTGTTACACAAGAAAATGAAAAACCAAGGCAATTAATAACTTTAGGCAAGGAAATTTATGTAAGAAATGAAATTTAACCATACTACTCTACATACTCAGTGGTGAATACTACTTGTACAATCTTAATAATGTAAATATTGATTGAATCAAGAATTGTGGTACAAACACATTGGAAGGATAGGAGAAGGGGAAATTTGTGTGTTGGAGTGAGTGGGAACAGGACTAAGAGAACAAAATTCTCATATACCATAGTAAGCAAGCAACAGAAGAAGTCTAAATGGAAGAATCAAGGATTATCTGTTCAGGCATGTCGTTTAGAAACATGAAGGGAGATACCAGAGAGCTGAAAGTGTTCAAAGTGAGTGGGTGGGGATGTTGTTTCATGATAAGCTTCTTAAAGCTATTTGACTCTTTAAACTATGAACACATTACTTTGATTAAGCAATTTAATTTAAAAAACTGTAATAAAACATAGAAATTATCTAGAGACTAGGTAATATTTCAATATAACAAGAGCACTTGTACTCTTCTTTTTTTTAACATCTTTATTGGAGTATAATTGCTTTACAATGGTGTGTTAGTTTCTGCTGTATAACAAAGTGAATCAGCTATACATATATCCCCATATCTCCTCCCTCTTGTGTCTGCCTCCCACCCTCCCTATCCCACCCCTCTAGGTGGACACAAAGCACCGAGCTGATCTCCCTAGCACTTAGTCTCTTAACGACAAATGATTTGCATGAAGCCAAAAGTTATTTTGCGTGACCAAAATCTTTCTAATGTTACAGGGAAAATGACCCCTTTAGCTTTCTGCTTCTAGTATAATATGAAAATACACCCTCCTATTTCCAGATAACCTTGAGATAAGCAGTGGATTCTCCTACGAGATCAATATTTAAAAATTATATCGTGAGGGATTTGTTTTTCCCACTGGGTTACTTAGTATTAAATGTGAGAAATAACCAGGTCAGCTAAGCCAAGAGGGGCTACCTTGTCGATCTATAACTAACCCATGATCACTAATTCTCACCTCACTTATCCTGGAGCCCTTAACATCCCAATGATGAAACCCTATCAAGATTTTTTAGGACAATGGGTGAGAGAAAAAGACCAAGAGAGAAAAACAGAGATATGTTCTTCATGTAACCTCCACGAGGACAGGGGCCTGTCTTGTTCGTTTTATATATTTATTTATTTATTTGTTTGTTATTTTTTAAAACTTTTTGGCTGCGCCGCGGAGCATGCAGGATCTTAGTTCCCCGACCAGAGATCGAACCGGTGCCCCTTGCAGTGGAAGCGCGGAGTCTTAACCACTGGACCGCCAGGGAAATCCCCTTCTTGTTCATTTTAGTATTCTCGGTGTCTGGCACATAGTTAATGCTCAGTAAGTATGTAAGAATCTATTGAATAAATAAATCAATGAGTGATCCTAATTCCCCACTTTTCTCAAAGTCTATGTGCATTGGAATAAAGTTATGTTATATTTACAGTTCATAGATCTGTAAAAATCAACAGGTAAGATAGCCCTTAGATAAGGATACCCCATTGGATGTTTTGTGAAACAGCCAATTACAAATACTGGAAATGTAAAATCTACCAAGTGCGTGAGGAGATACGCAAAAATGTTGACCGTAGTATTATTTATAATAACAAGAAATGGCACTAACCTAAATGTCCATCAATAGAAGCCTGGGTAAGTACAAGATGGTCTACTCATTTGATGGCATACTCTATAGCAATGAAAATGAACAAGCTAGAGCTACACATACGCATATAGATGAACCACCCAAAAATGTAACGTTGAGGGAAAAAAGCAAGTCATAGAAGAATTCAAATATTAGTATGCCATTTATATAAAGTTTTAAAATATACAAAACAATATTGTTTTAAGAAGCCTTCATTTGCAGTGTAAGTATAAAAATGCATGGAAATAAGAAATACTAAATGTTAAATGAATGAATGAATATGCTTTTTAGAATTACCAGCCCCCAAATGAAGATGTTTTCTTTAAAAAAAAAAGCATTTTATTTACTTTTAATAGGTGATTATATATGCACATTCAAAAGAATACTAAAAGGTATTTTCAGTATTTTTTCCACCTCATCCCTAGCTACTCAGTCCTTGTCTCCAGAGGTAAATACTCTTATCACTTTTTTTTTTGTCACACCATGCGGCATGTGGGATCTTAGCTCCCCAAGCAGGGATCGAACCCATGCCCCCTTGCATTGGAAGCATGGAGTCTTAACCACTGGACCACCAGGGAAGTCCCCTGTTATCACTTTTTTAATGTCTCATTCCAGACCTCTGGAATCCAGAGGTGGTCTCTTCATTAATAAACATATATGTGTTCTGCACCTACCACAAAACTTCTGGCTGTTTTTTCTTGATCAGTATGGCTAAAGATTTATCAATTTTATTGATATCTGCTTTTACCTTTATCATTTCTTTCCTTCTGCTTGCTTTGGGTTTAATTTGATCTTCTTCTTTTTTTTTAATACATTTATTTATTTATTTTTGGCTGTGTTGGAGCTTTGTTGCTGCGTGCGGGCTTTCTCTAGTTGCGGCGCGAGGGCTTCTCATTGCAGTGGCTTCTCTTGTGGAGCACGGACTCTAAGCGCGCGGACTTCAGTAGTTGTGACACGCGGGCTCTAGAGCGCAGGCTCAGTAGTTGTGGCACACGGGCATAGTTGCTCCAAGGCATGTGGGATCTTCCCGGACCAGGGCTTGAACCCATGTCCCCTGCGTTGGCAGGCAGGTTGTTAACCATTGCGCCTCCAGGGAAGCCCTTAACAACTTTTATTTATAAAGTGCAGCAGCATTAATCATCTTTATCATGTTGTATATTACATCCCTAGTAGTTCCTTATAATTAACTGGAAGTTTATACATATTGACTATCTTCATCTAATTCCCCTCCCCCCATTTCTTAGGTCCTTTTAATGTGTTATGAAATTTGCCTTTTCCATAATTGAGGTGCAATTCTTTTTCCGGTTTGTCATTTATCTTTTTACTTCACATGATTATTTTTTGTATTTTCATTGATCTTTTCCCCTAAGCCTCCTGAATTTTGTGTTATAGTTAAAAGGGTATTCTCAAAAAAAAAAAAAAGGATATTCTCCACTTCAGGGTTGTAAAAGAATTCTCCCAGGGATTTTCCTGGTACTTTTATGGTTTCCTTCTTTCCAGTTAAATCTTTGATCCTTTCGGCATTTTTCCAGGTATAAGATATAAAGTATGGATGTAACTCTGTTTTTCACTTGCAGAGGCTGCATAGTTGTCCCAAGCCTCTTACTGAATGAAATCCATCTTATCTTAGCCAATTTGAAATACCACCTTTGTTGAATATTAAATGTCTACATGTATTTGAGTCTATCTGGGAATTTTTCTTCTCTTCCACTGATTTGTGGAACTAATTAGGTACTAGTACCTAATAGTCGTAATTATAAGGCTTTATAATATGTTCACTACATGGTCAGGCCGCAGAAATGGTCAGTTTTCAGAAATGTTTTCTTGTTAATTTTTCCAGAAGAATTTTAGACATGGCTCATCTAGTTCCAAAACAAAATCCTATTTGTGTTTTTCTTGGGCTGTCATTAAATGTCTAGATTAAATCTCATCAACTGTCTGATATCTTAGTGATATGGAGTCTTTCTAGCCAAGAACATAGCTTATATTTCTGTTTGTTCCAGTTTTTCTGTGTCCTTCTGCGGAATCAAATTTTTTCTTCACATAGATTGTGAATCTTTATTGTAAAGTTTATTCCTAGGAATTTTAAAAGATTTCTTTGGAAATGGAGGCTTCCATTATATCTTCTGTTGTATCCCTAAGATTTCTGAAATAGCCCTAGGAGATAACACTATCTTAAATAATCCCGAGAATTACCTAGACTAGCAAGTAGTTCTCAACCTGTTTCCCCTTGCAACACATACTATAGGTGACCTTGACATAGGCCAGTCAATCCTACAGGTGTTCCTTGTTTTTTAGAGACTCCAACAGAGAAAGAGGCTGTGGTTCTTCAGCAGCTGATGGAAATTTATGTGTACCAGACATGCATTGAGGGTCAGGGACACCATGGTGACCAAGACAGCCTGAGTCCCTGCCCTCATGAAAGTTGATCACATAGTTCTAGCCAAACAGAGCAAACTCAGCAAATAATTGAATAATTATAAGGGTGCAAAGTTCTGCTAAGGGGCTATGAGATTGGAGCAGAGATAATGGTCAGGTGTTAACATCCATTAACATCCACACACAAGGCTTCAATTACCTCCCAAATGCTACTCACGCATACATTGTGTCTCCAGTCCTGAATTTCCTCTAAACTCCATTTCCAATTCCCCATCAGGAGGCAGAGTCTAATTCTCCTACCCTGATCTGGACTGGCTTGTGTTTTGCTTGTAGCCAATTAACTACAGTGGTAGTGTGAGATACGAGTCTAATTTCTTCCTTATGCTTGTGAATATTCAGTTTCCCACTAATTTACTGAAGAGAGGATCCTTTTCTCATTGCATATGCCTCTGGCACTTTTGTCCAAGATCATTGATTGTAAATATGTAGGTTTATTTCTTTCCATTGTTCTGTATGTCTGTTATGATGTGGCTCTATGTTACGTCCAAGGCTAGGTCACATGAGGTAGTGCACCTCTGCCTTGCTGTATGGGACACACACTCTTGAAGCCTTCAGCTGCCATGTAAACAATTTGACAGCCCTGAGGCTGCCATACTGTGAGGAAGCTCAAAGTAGCCCATTCAGAGACCACATGGATAGGCCCTAAGGCTTCCGGAAGAGAGAGAGGCCCAGCTAGCACCCAGGCACTCTGTCCCCCAGTGGTCCACTCCACAGTAGAGACCCCCAAGTTACAAGAACCTAGCCAAGCTCTTTCCAAATTCCAGACCCACAGATCTACTAGAGATAATACAATAATTGCTGTTCTTCCAAAGTACTAAATTTTGGAGCAGCTTGTTTTGTAGTATAGTAACTGGGACCTGGGCCACGTGTCCTACCACAGGGTTTTGCACATGCTTTCCTTCCTACTTGAAACACTTGCACTGCTTTTGCCTAGTTACCACCAACGTGTCTCTTCAGACCTTTGCTAAAGCTACAGTGCTTCTGGATGCTCCATCCTTAAACCCTGAAACCAGGGTTTCATAACATCAGGTACCTTTACTTCCTATACTTGTCACAGTTGTATTTGGAGATTCTTTCACTGTCTTTCTGACAGGTCTTCAGCTCCATAGACCAGCATTCAGTCCATGCAGTTACACAGTAAGCCAGGCATTGCAAACTCAAATATCAACAGGTACAGGAAAGTAACATAAATGAGAGATACGGGCAGGGTGGGGACTGTGGTAAAATATAAGTACCCATCTTTAGGGCACAGCTGCCACTCAGCAGGCTCTGTGCAGCCTAATCTGCCTCCTTTTTTAAAATTTTATTTTATTTTATTTTTTTTGGCTGCGTTGGGTCTTCGTTGCTGCATGCGGGCTTTCTCTAGTTGTGGCGCAAGGGCTTCTCATTGCAGTGGCTTCTCTTGTTGTGGAGCACGGGCTCTAGGCACGTGAGCTTCAGTAGTTGTGGCATGCGGGCTCAGTAGTTGTGGCTCACGTGCTTAGTTGCTCGACGGCATGTGGGATCTTCCCGGACCAGGGCTGGAACCTGTGTCTCCTGCATTAGCAGGTGGATTCTTAACCACTGCATCACCAGGGAAGTCCCTGCCTCATTTTTAAGGAGATGACACAAACCCAGATTATTATGTGTATGTTAAAGTGATAGCAACTAATTAAAAGTAAAAACCCAGAAGAAAGAAAAGGAGAGAAAAGAAAAACAACCACCACCTGAAGATTTAATACTCCTTGTTTTCTGAGAACGCTGAACTCTTACTTTGTGTAACCAAGAAATTGTATTTAACTGAGGCATAGGTTAGCCGTGGGCTGGCTGTGGTTCAGGAGCGGGTCACTTGGATTTGTTTTTCTCTATTTGTACCTAGAGACTGTCAGTCAAAATCTATTCCAAGGGCCAGAATGCTTCTTGACTCTTGCTTAATAATAAAATAATAATTATTTTTTAGGAATTATTTATTTTTCTTTAGGAAGCAGATGGAAGTAAGATATTGTGACCATTAAGTTACACTAAATCCTG
Source organism: Grampus griseus (assembly GCF_964374135.1). Taxonomy (NCBI): domain Eukaryota; kingdom Metazoa; phylum Chordata; class Mammalia; order Artiodactyla; family Delphinidae; genus Grampus; species Grampus griseus. The sequence goes on along the minus strand of NC_139008.1, from coordinate 76,703,816 downwards.
TGTGTTCCTTGCCAGAAGATAAATTATATATGTGTTTGTAATAAGGAATGGAACATGCAAAGCTCATAAAAACCCTGTGAGAAGTTGATTTTTATCTAAAGATTATGCTTCTTGTTAGTTAATGTGTCTGTTAAAAAAACAGAAAAAGAAATGAGCTATGAAGCCATGAGAAGGCATGGAGGCAGGAGTTCCCTGGCAGTCCAGTGGTTAGGACTCGGCGCTCTCACTGCCATGGCCTGGGTTCAATCCCTGGTTGATGAACTGAGATCCCACAAACTGTGCGTTGCGGCCAAAAAAAAAAGTAAAAGAAGAGAAAAGAAAAGACATGAAGGCCACATACATGCAATGCATATTACTAAGTGAAACAAGCCAATCTGCATGATTCCAACTATATGACATTCTGGGAAAGGCAAAACTGCAGGACACAGTTCAAAGATCAGCGGTTACCAGGGAATGGGAGAGGGAGGGGAAGGCAGTGCTCTGAGAACAAGTGATTCCCTAGGATGACGGGTGATCAGTCACTAACAAGAGCAGGTAGGGAATTCCCTGGAGGTCCAGTGGTGAGGACTCCATGCTTCCACTGCAGGGGGCACAGGTTCAATCCCTGGTCGGTGAACTATGATCCTGCGTGCTGCGAGGAGCAGCCAAAAACAAAAAACAAAAAAACCAAGAGCATGTAGTAGCCTTGGTTGCTCAGAGCAGCACACTGAGGACTTCACTAAGGAGCGTCCTATCACTCTTTAGATGGGGAAGTTGAGACAGGGTGTCATCGAACTCTACTAATTCTCATGACCCCTGGATAAAACAGGAAATTGTTTTTCCCGTTTAACTAAGAGGAAAACTAAGGCCCAGCTGTGTTGAGGCCCAAGTCACAGGATAAAATCCAAAGACTGGCTTAGAGAAGGAAAAGAGAGATCTCCCCTCGATATATGGAAGGAGGGAAGAAAGTTGAGACTAGAAGTCATAGGCCCATCACTTGGGTGCCCAAGGGTGATAGTAAAATGGGTCAGAACACCCCCTTCTACCTTTAAACCTTTGAAGAGATTGTCTGATTGTGCAGGGACCTCAGCTTTGGGTTTAGGGAAACCCCTCTGTGTCTGCTCCTTCACCCCAGCAACCTATGGGATCCAGATTGCTTGGAAGATAGAAAGAAGAAAATTCACCTTTAGCAGAGGGCTGGACAATATCTGAATGTTGCTTAGTACTGTCTTAGACTGGCACTCAATGGACAGTGAAATTCCTTTGACTGTTTTTGGTGTCCTGAAATTCAGTCTCAATGTATTTTATAAGGAGCGAAGTAAGGAGGCCTGCCTGGTCCAGAGAAGGGAGTCCTCCAAGGCTGGGGCAAGGTCCCAAAGCACTGTTTGGAGTGGCCCCGTCAGCCACACATTTCATATCATGAACTTATGCAAATTAAACTATATAGCCTTGGCAAGGAAGATTGAGCAGGAGTTAAATTGAGAGATATTGAGAGAGAGAAACTATTTTTAAATAGTGGGGAAGCAGTCCTAGAGTGAGCAAGAGAGAGCTTGCCTGGACATCTGCAGTCCCTTCACTCACTGTTCCCTGAACCTACCACAACGCGTGTATAATTCTTTGCTGAGTGTGATTCTAGAGGGTCAACATTCCCCACGCCCAAACCTCAACCTGTCATATAAGAGGGCTACAAAAAACTACTTAGTTTATCTAGAACTGGGTGAAAGAAATAGCAATCTGGCACTTCTTGCCTTTTAACTCACTATAAAAGTTACTGATTTTATTGTTTCACCCTCACTAGAACCTAAGTTCCATGAGGGCAGGGATTTTTGTCTGTTTGATCACCACTATGTTCTCAGCTCTGCGAGCAGTGCTTTGCAAGTAGTGGGCGTTTAATAAACACTTACGAAAGGAGCAATTGAGGGAAGGAGAGAAAGGAGTAACAAAGGCCGGAGAAGAGGAATAGGGAAAGGGAAAAAGGGAAGAACGAAGCGGAAGGAGAAAAGAAGGAAGCCCCAGCGTCCGCGTCTAGCGGGCAGCCTGCAACTCCCAGTAGAACTGCAACTCCCAGTAGAACTACAACTCCCAGCAGGCCTCGGGGCCCAAAAGGCTGGCCTAGGAGGCTCAGGCGGGACCAACGAGGGTTAGCCCGGCTCCCGGCGTGCCTTTGCGAGCGCAGGCGTCGCCGCAGGGCCCGCCGGGACTTGTGGTCCGGGCCGCGGGTGGGGCTGGGCATGGAGGCGGGCGGGGGCCGGGGGCGGGCGCAGGCCCCTCCCCCGTCACTTCCTGCCGGGCTGCGGGCGCCCGAGCGGCTGTTCAGTGTTTGTGCCGGTAGCGGTCGCGTCTGGCTCGGCTCCCCCTCCCTCTAACCCCCGGCCCGGCGGCGCCCGCCTCCTCCGCGGCCACTCCGCCTCTTTCCTCCCGCCGTCCCTTCCTCCTCTTCCTTCCTCCTTCCCCTCCTCGCCGTCACCTCCGCCGCCGCCCAGGACTGCCGGCCGGGAGACGAGTTCGGGGCAGCAGCCAGGTGAGGCGGCAGGGCCAGGCCTGGCGGGGCCCGCGCGGGCGCCGTGGCCGCTGGGAGGTGGGTGGCGGGCGGGGTTTAGGCCTCGGCGGGCCCGCGCGCTCGGCCTTTTTCCCCGGGCTTCTCTCCCGCCCGCGGGGCCTTCCCGGAGGAGGCGGGATCTCCCGCGCCACCCGCCTCGGGGCGCCCAGCGGCCTGGACCTTGGGCGTCCCTAGCTCCTCCACCCCTTGCTGGGCCCAGAAACAGGTGCCACGCCGCCTTTCCTCATTCCTCTGATTGCGCTGCGATGCCGAAGTTATTCCCGGGGCGGGGGCGGGGCGGGGGATCCCCGCTTCAAGTCCCTGCGGGCCGGAGCACTTAAATCTCCCCAGCCGGGCCTGTAGCGTTATAGTTACGCACACGGCCCAGGTGTCCAGCGCGGGTGCAAATCCCAGCGCAGTCTCTTTAGGCAAGTCACTTGAAGTCTTTGTGTTTTGGTTAGAAAAAGGGGCTAATGCCGTCCCTGCCTCTGAAGGCTGTTAAGGTTCAGTGAAATGGGGCGTATAAAGCGCTTATCAGAGTGCCAGACGCACAGCGTGTCCCAATAAACCGTCTGCATAATTTATTAGCATGATATTAAGGTATAACTTAATGGGTAGAGTGGACCAAAGTTGACCTACCTAGCCGTTTGGGTTTCTTTAGGGGCCGAAGCATTCAGCGTTTTGCCCACCGCCAGCGCCGGGGCATTGTTTTGGGTTGTTAACAGCTGAAAGGGGCGTACGTTTAATTGGGACACTCTGTAAGTAGGCAGTCTGTAAAAGATAGTGTTGCTATTTCCACGTCCTCCGCTGAGTCAACTGCAGGATTTTCACCAGCTCCCTCCGTATGAGCAACCTGTCCATTTTCCTGCCATCATCCGCTTCTTGTTGTCTTTCCATTTCTGGGAAAGTTTCCTTGAGTTTAGCAAACCTTTCTGGAGCACTTGCTGTGTGTCAGGCTCTGGAGGGAGGGTGTACGGAGCTGGAAAAGTTGTCTTTTTTTTGCCGCTGCATTTCTAACTTTTGACTTTTTCTCACGGCAGCTTTGCTTTTATTCCCTCCGTCCCCGTTGGCCGACTTTCCTTTTGAGCCCTTGCCCCACCTCCGTGTCGCAGTATTGCTTATGTGGAAGTTTTCTTCTGTTCAGGCGAAGATGTGTGCTTCAGTCTGTTCTGCCTCTGTTCTCTTGCTGTGGGGACGTTTTTAAGGTCACTCTTCCTGCTTGTAGCTTTAATTGTTTAGAGGGTGGTGGAAAAAGAGTTAGACCAGATTTTTGGTTGATTTTGGACTTTCAGGAATCAGTGTGCTTACCAAATGTATTCAGTAGATTACATTGCAGCTTGAAGTATAAACTAAAAATACAGTGGGATTGTAGAGGGGGTAGTTTCAGTCATCCTGGTGACAGGTGGGATTTTTAAAACATTATTTAAAGATACTGAGTTTTTTTGTTTTTAATTTTATTTTTTAAAATTTATTTAATTTGTTTTTTGCTGTGTTGGGTCTTCGTTGCTGCGTGCAGGCTTTCTCTAGTTGCGGCTAGCGGGGGCTACTCTTTGTTGAGGTGTGAAGGCTTCTCATTGCGGTGGCTTGTCTTGTTGCGGAGCACGGGCTTCAGTAGTTGTGGCACGCGGGTTCAGTAGTTGTGGCTCGCGGGCCCTAGAGCGCAGGCTCAGTAGTTGTGGCACACGGGCTTAGTTGCTCTGCAGCATGTGGGATCTTCCTGGACCAGGGCTCGAACCCATGTCCCCTGCATTGGCAGGCGGATTCTTAACCACTGCGCCACCAGGGAAGCCCCTGAGTTTGTTTTAATTCTGTTCTTAGTTGTATAGGTGTACTCTTCATTAAGGAAATTCAATTTATGGAGGTTCAAATTTACAAAAGAGGAAGGAGTGTGTGTTTGCTCTACTGACTGATCCTCCTGTGTCATAGCATTGTTTTAGGTAGTAAATTTCCTTACTGAATTTAAACTCTTTTGATTTACACTCATCTCTCAGCAACACACAGGATGCAAAGTGGCCTCCCTGTTTTTACATTTTCCTGGAATTTTCTGACACAGTGTTACCATCAAGAAATAGTTTAAAGTCTTCGTTTGGATGACTCTAAAAACACCTAAGCAAACAGCTGTAGAAGCAGTACAAAGCATGTCTTCTGCCATATCAAAAACAGTAGTGTTAGGGAAATGATGTTTTAACACTTCAGTCAATAATCTAATTTTGAACAACTTTCTCTCATGGAAAACATACAAAAGTCGAATAGTATAGAGAACCCCCCCTGAACTGGTTACTCAGATTTGATAATTATTAACGCATAGCCAAGGTCAATCTTGTTTCATGTAGTACTCCCTCCCCCAAACTGGGTTATTTTGACATAAATCCTGAATATCATATAATTCTGCCAGGTTGCCCCAGGCTCATAATCTGTCGCAAAATTACTTTTAGTGGAATCATAGTTCTCATTTTGTTTGCTTTGTGGGGCTTCTTATCTCTGTTTATGCATGATTACAGCAGAAAAAAATATCCTCATCCCCCTCAAAGTCATATCCAGGATGCTGCCTTGCTTCTTTGTGTACAAGAGCAACAATTTTTGAGCTATTAATGACTATAATTGAGGAGCAATCAGAAATACAGATATACCTAATTCTGTTTGGTGGAGGCCTACCTATGAAACCACTTTTTTTTTTTAATTTCCTGGAACTTTTTAATTTCCTATATCATGGGCAGCTTCCCATTTCAGCACAGATCTATTTCATTATTTTTGTCTCGTGTATTCTACTGCATGGAAAGCTAAGATATTTTTAAATGATGAAGTCATTGGTCTGTGGAGATGATTATTACCTAAAGTTTAATTCTAGCAAAATGTCATCAATTTTAACTTGAGAACTGAGATATTTGGCAAAGAGATTGTTCCAGTTTACCTTTACCTATAAAATGAAACCACTTTTGATGGAGAATACCTTTGTGTTAAAATACAGTTAATAGTTCATAATGAAACTTGTAAAGTTTCTTTACAGTATTTGTGTAAATATACTGCTGTCACCTTAGGTTAAGAATTAAGCAAAAGATTTTTTTTTTTTTTTTTAAGCGGTACGCGGGCCTCTCACTGTTGTGGCCTCTCCTGTTGCGGAGCACAGGCTCCGGACGCGCAGGCTCAGCGGCCATGGCTCACGGGCCCAGCCGCTCCGCGGCATGTGGGATCTTCCCGGACCGGGGCACGAACCCACGCCCCCTGCATCGGCAGGCGGACTCTCAACCACTGTGCCACCAGGGAAGCCCAAGCAAAAGATATTTGATTTCAAAAGTGTTGTAGAATTATTTTCTAAAGACCGCCCCCCCCAATCTGCTGTATTTACAAACCAATTTTGTAAATATGAATGAATTCACAGCATAAATGATCATATTTTTCTTTCTCATCTAAAAAGAGATCTCTCCTAGAATGGAAGTTGACAGGAATATTATGTTTGTCATTGTTACTTTTGAAATTTCTGGTCATGAACAGTTTTCAACTCGTAGACCTGTAATGTCATTATTTCATTTGTGTAGGTTTACTTTTGAGCTTGATCAGTTACAGTTAACTTATGTTTTAGTTATTACAACTTGGGAGATGAGGAGGGGTATGCATACCTCTTAACATTAGGGGGAAAAAAAAAACCCAACCAATTTGGCATCTAAGAAAGGACACAATATGTACTTTATTTTAAAAAATGCTCAGTGCTTCCCAGTAGGCTTTCAGTAAAACTTTTAAGTATTTGGAATTGTTACCGTTAATACAGTTTGTTCAGACTAAAGTGCTCTAAGATTCAGCCAGAAAGCCTATTTATATACAGATTATCTTAAGTTTAGAAATGAGCATGAGGCATGGAACTCCCCCCCGCCCCCAGTTCTTGAAGTCTAACCCATTAACGTTCTGGGTGTAATCATTAAACATGGGGCTGCACTGTGCTGCTTCATCCACAGCTTCTCCCCAATATGACAGTGACAATGTAAGGCGGCACAGAGTGGGTCTCAGCTTGTGGGACAGTTTTCTCTGATGCCTTTTTACTCATGGAGTAAGAAAGAGTGAAATTCACCAGCATAAAGATGGAACTTTCATGAAAAATGTATCTTTCTGTAGAATGTCATAAATCAAAATTCTAGGAGCCTTGTTTATGAACCTCCAAACTGGATCATACTTGATGTCATACTTAGTGACAAACATTTGCTCAATTTGGGGAAATATAAATTCTATCCCCTCAGATGAGAGCTTTTGGAGTTGCTTTATTTCTCTCAAAATAGGATTTTGTGGCCTTCAAAAATGTTTAGAGAACTTTTTTTTCACTTACATATATATGTATGTATATTATATATGTGTGTGTTTGTTGGATTGTCATGTAAAATGTATTTTTTAGGTCAAAAAAGTTTGCAGGCCACTGTAGTTAAGTTATACTGGCAAATAAAAGCACAAATTAACCTCAAAAAATGTTTAGAGAATTTTATGACAGATTTTTGTTTCACACTAGACCTATAACAGATTGTTTTAAATTAACTTCTTGTGACAGAGACCTTTGTGGTTAAAATGCTTCTGGTGTAATTTTCTGCATGAGCTTTTCCGTAAATGCTTGATTTTGACCAGGTTTTATTTATGCCATTCCAAAAATATAATTTGTAGGTTAGAGGTTGAACCATGAGAAGACATGTTATTTGCTATGGTTATTTTCCCCCAACATTTTGTTATGAAAAATTTCACACACGTAAGAAAGTTTAAAGAATTTCAGTGTACACTTCTATGTTTACCACCTACTTTCTGCCATTATTTTACTGTATTTACTTTATTACATGTCTGTTCCATCTGTCCATCTCTTTTAATTCATTAATCCATTCTATTTTTCGATACATTTCCAAGTACATTATAACATTAGCACACAGCATGCATATCTACCACAGTTAATTTTATTTATTTTTTGTAACTTTTTTTAACATCCTTTTTTTAAATAATTAATTAATTTTGGGCTGCATTGGGTCTTCGTTGCTGTGCGCGGGCTTCTCATTGCAGTGGCTTCTCTTGTCGCGGAGCACAGGCTCCAGGCACGTGTGCTTCAGTAGTTGTGGCTCACGGGCCCTAGAGCGCAGGCCCAGCAGCCATGGCGCACGGGCTTAGTTGCTCCGCGGCATGTGGGATCTTCCCGGACCAGGGCTCGAACCCGTGTCCCTTGCATTGGCAGGCGGATTCTTAACCACTGTGTCACCAGGGAAGCCTGCATCAGAGGTAATTTTTTTTTTTTTTTTTTTTGCGGTACGCGGGCCTCTCACTGTTGTGGCCTCTCCCGTTGCGGAGCAACAGGCTCCGGACGCGCAGGCTCAGCGGCCATGGCTCACGGGCCCAGCTGCTCCGCGGCATGTGGGATCTTCCCGGACCGGGGCACGAACCCGTGTCCCCTGCATCGGCAGGCGGACTCTCAACCACTGCGCCACCAGGGAAGCCCCACAGTTAATTTTAAAAGTGAGACAGTTCTACAAGGTATTCCTAGATCTTTAAAAGCCAAGAGCTTTGCTGACTTTTGTTTCCAATTTTACTTTGATTACAGAACTCTTTGCTATTTATTTTATTTTTTAAATTTTATTTATTCGTTTATTTATGTATCTATATATTTGTTTATCTATTTATCTTTACTTATCTATTTATATATCTATTTATTCATCTATTTATCTGTTTATTTACCTATTTATTTATTTATCTATATTTATCTATTTATCCATTCATTCATTCATGCTGCGTCCTGAGGCATGTGGAACTTCCCTGACTAGGGATCAAACCTGTGCCCCCTGCAGTGGAAGCACCGAGTCTTAACCACTGGACCACCAGGGAAGTCCCAGAACTCTTTGCTTTTTAAAGGAAATTGTTTAAAGAACTTTTTGCACCAAGCTGTGCTTACCTACGAATCACGTATTATGAAGTTGGAATAATGTTGATCAAATCCTTTCTTCTCACATAAGGAGATAATAAGATTATAAATATGCAGCTATGTTGATCTTAACAAATGCCACTAGATGGATGGCTTGGATATGTTTTGCTGACAGCTTAATGCTCTGAACTAAAAAACTTTACCAAAGAGAATTATTTATTTTAATAAAATGGTAAAATGAGGAAATTACTGCAAATAGCTTATTTACTTTTTAAAATATTTACATTCCTATAGTAGTGAATAAGGTTGATGTTAAGTGATTTATGTCACCAGATAAATGGAGGTAGAAACAAATTCTCTTCAGACTTAATTATATTTTCTGGAATAACACATGTTCAATTATTTGTTAAAGGAATATATTCAGGGGGTCCCTCAGAGTAATTTACTGAAAGCAAAAGTAGAAAAATCTATCCAAGAATGTGTTTGCTTTCAATTAAGAATTAGTCTTCTAAATATTAAATCTGTATCCCATCTGCTTCTGTTTAATCTGGAATCTAATTTGGAAAAATGTGATGACTTTGTGAGTTTATAACAGTAATGGAAGCAAAACAGATAATTGTATTATAATAGAGAGGTCATAATTGTCCTAGAGGCTTTTTGAAATGTCTGCTGGACTACAAAGTCTAAGAAAATCTATTTAAGTGCCCTGGGGTCTTTTCCCAAAATGAAAATGATTGCTCATCAGATTGTCTCTATATTTGAAGTAGCGTTAAAATTGGTTGCCCAGTGAGTGTGGGTTGATTTTAGTCAGCATGTCCTCTATTCCCATTTAAAATGTTTTTTTTTACAAGTGGTGTGTAACTATTAAGTTTATATTTGTAGATGTTTATATGTGACTGAGGACAGGATCAGTGAATCTGCTGGATAATAATATTTGCTACTATTTATTAAGCTCTTACCATGTGCCAGGTTAGGATTACAGGGTGAGAGTTATTTGATGGAGCAAAGGAATCTGAAAGGTCAGATTGAATTTATCTAATAATATAAAAGCTGCTGTTCACCGAGCTCTTCCTTTGTGCCAGAGGTTGAAGTGGACGCTTTGTGTTGTATTTCTGTTACTCCCCAACGTCTTTGCAAAGGAAGGGTCGTAATAGCTGAGGTGCTGAGGCCCATCTGGGAGGCCAAGTAACTGGAGTGGGGTCCTGAGCTCTTTCCACTGAAGCACAACACGTCTCTAATTATTCTCAGGTGCTTTTTGTTTAGAGTAATTTATTCTGGGTGTCACCAGTGCTTTCTCCCCAGTTCTCCCACCCACCACAGTTAGGATGAATTTTGTTCACTAGGACTTCAGACCAATTTGGAAAAAAGTCTGGCTCGGTAGTACTCAGTCTTTCAAATGAATGCTGTTCATGATTTCCTTGAAATAGTTGGAAGATTTTCAGTTTCCTTTTGTTTGTTGTGACAGATTACTGTAGTCAAATTAAACTAAAACTTTTAAGCTGTTTCAACGGTTGGGGGTGGGCCTTAGAGGTAAATGGGGATGAGGATGTTTCATTAGCCTTTGTGTTGAAGGATGCTGTCCCCTAAATTATTGCTATAATCCTTCATGAAGTTTATTGAAAATGATTTATTAACTGTAGACAAGGTTGTTGCCAAGAAAATCAGTTTTTTATTTTTAATATATAAATTTATTTATTTATTTATTTATTTAATTTATTTGGCTGCGTTGGGTCTTTGTTGCTGTGCGCGAGCTTTCTCTAGTTGCGGTGAGCGGGGGCTACTCTTTGTTGCGGTGCGTGGGCTTATTGCGGTGGTTTCTCTTCTTGTGGAGCATGGGCTCTAGGCGTGTGGGCTCAGTAGTTGTGGCTTGCGGGCTCAGTAGTTGTGGCTCACAGGCTCTAGAGTGCAGGCTCAGTAGTTGTGGTGCACCCGCTTAGTTGCTCCGTGGCATGTGGGATCTTCCCGGACCAGAGCTCGAACCTGTGTCCCCTGCATTGGCAGGCAGATTCTTAGCCATTGCGCCACCAGGGAAGTCTGAAACTTAGTTTCTTTAGAATTATATTATTCTGCTTTACTGGAAATGAGTTAACTAAGCCTCTAATTAACTTTATAGGGTTGTTGCCCTCTTTGCTTTCCAGCCATTTTTAAAAAATTTTATTTGTTTATTTTTGGCTGCTTTGGGTCTTTGTTGCTGTGCGCCGGCTTTCTCTAGTTTGTCAGGAGGGGGCTACTCTTCATTGCGGTGCGTGGGCGTCTCACTGTGGTGGCTCTAGGCATGCGGGCTTCAGTAGTTGTGGCATGTGGGCTCTGGGGTGCGTGGGCTTAGTTGCTCTGCGGCATGTGGGATCTTCCCCGACCAGGGATCAAACCCGTGTCCCCTGCATTGGCAGGCAGATTCTTAACCACTGCGCTACCAGGGCAACCCTTATGGCTAGTCTTAAAAGGCTAGATCACTGAAATTTAATGTGCCTTTGGATTTGGGGTTATGAGTTTGGATTTGGTATATGAGTTTCCATTCTGTGTTTAACCTCAACCAAGGCATAAGTGTGTCTCATTAATCATGAAAAGGTGTTGGAAATGTGTCTTTTCTGGGAATGAAATGAGCAGATAATGCTTCTTAAGGTGTTACTATATTAGCTCCTCTCAGGCATGAGCTTTATGATCTACCTAGATCTTGTCTGATTCTCGCACATTTTTGCTCTTTTGAAGTCCATGCTTTCTGTAGATTAAAATTAAGACATGAATTTTCTACCCTTGCAGATTCCATCCTGATACGAATAGGACCATTGTCTGCCGGTGCCATTGTGATTTGGTACAAAATGCAAGGCAGTCCTTTCCTCTGTTAGTAGATAATTTATATGTAATGATAAGTCTGATTATTCTTGGAGGCTTACGTTCTTTGTTGCGCAGTTTAACCTGCTCATTGAGGCTCCATGACCCTTTACCTAGATGACAGTCAAATGTAGTCAGGCAAATAAGTTTCCTTTTGGTTTGTAGTAGAGTGAACCTTTACAGTCTGAAACATTTAGAGGACGACTGCCAAGGAACTATTTCCCTGTTAACTCAGAATTTATTAAGCACCAAACATAAAAAAGTATAAAGTAAAAAAATTTTTTTGGAGGGGACGAGGTTCTTCTTAAGTTTGCTACATTTTTTTTCTTTCTTAAATAGTGTGTTTTGAACATAATTTATTAATATTATTTTATAATATTGGTTACTGTGTACCCTAAGAAAGTGATGTTTATTAGCTAACTTTGTCGTAGTTTATAAGCATTTCACCTACATTACCAGTTCATCCACCCAAGAATAATATGATTATTGTTTGTTAATCATATGAAATTGGTGGTGGTAACCCTATTTGATATATTAAAAGGTTGAAGTCTACAGAGTAACTTGCTCAGGGTAGTTCAGCTGAGCACCTGAGTTGGCACCCAAACTCAAATCCCCAGTCGAGAGTTTTCTCTACGTCACCCACACAGCCATGTCATGGCTTGTTTGCCCTTATCCTAAATCAGTGTCTTGCAGCCAGGGGACCTTTTATGTTCTTTTGTGTCTTCTTTAGTTATGAGGTAATGTGTATTATAAATGATGTTACTACTAATTAAAATGCCACTGTGAATTACTTATTTAAGTTTGTGTTGGAGTCAAGGTTATTCCTATACAAATGTGAATTCCATGAGGACAGGGACTACATCTTATTTGTGTACTCCTCTCTCCCCAGTGCACAGAATAGTGCCTGCTGTTTATTAGGTGTTCAGGAATCATTTGTTGAGTGAATAAAACAATGAATTTAATTCACTCTCTTGTGTTCTAGTGTGCTTCTTGAGTGGGAAAGAAAGGGAGTTGGGCTTATCCCATAGTCTTTCTTCTCTGCTGCTGCTTGGAGTAAGTAAGTGGTATAAAGATACACTGGTAGTAATCATGATGGCTTTGGAAATGGTTGGGGATTAAAAAAAAAGTTTGCTCATGGAAGTGTGAATGTGTATATGAATCTCAGCTATCACCTGTGTTGTGTTGAGATGTTTGAAATCCATGGCGTTGTAGACTGATGTTTTTCTCCTCCCTCCCCCTTTTTTTCTTTGCTGTTAAGTTGTTAACAGTTGTTTCTCACTGTTGTCTGATTCTAGCACCTCCTTTTTAACATTTTATTTTTTTAACTTCAGGCTTGGGCTAGAAAACTAGATAACCAAACCTACCAGAAGCGTTCAGCATAGATTTAGATGAGCTTGAATTGAGGGAAGCCCGCACTGGCAAAAGGCATGGCCTCTATTAAGTGGTCTTAGACATTTGTTTGGGCTGTGCAGAGGCCTTTTCATTTTCCATTCATGCTAGTCTTTTGAATGGGTGAGATTGCGGAACAGTAGGGTTCTAGATTGGAGAATTGTTAGTATAGTGTACTATTTACAGAAAGAAGTTGGGTTGTTAAAATACTGTAGAACCAATTAAAGCTCATAATTTTATTTCTGAAATTATTTGGACAGTGAACAGCTACTTTTTATTGTTTACTAAGTCACAGTGGCAGTGTGAAATTGAAATGAGCAAAATTACTTTATGTTGTAAAAACGCAAAAAGCATCTCAAGGTAAAGAATTCTATTTGTTACTGACTACTGCCAGTTTACAGAAGGGGCACCTCTAGATAAATGAGACCTGAGAGTTTGAGAGTTAAACTCTTATGTCATCTGAAATCCAGTTCTAAAGAATGATTATGATTTGGATTTGCTAGAGGTAATGTGCTTTTTCATATTTTGCAGTTTAATATAAGAATATTTATGTACAAGTTCCTTTTTGTAAATTTTCCCATGTAATTGCATTTGCATCACCAAGCATATGGTAAGGACATTTATGAATAAAATATTTAATCAGGAGTTAAAGGCTGCAAATTTAAAAATCAGGCTTGTGTGATTGGATGGTATATGATGTCCAGTTCCTTTTTTTTTTGGCCATGCTGTGCAGCTTGCAGGATCTTAGTTCCCCGACCAGGGATTCAACCCACGCCCTCAGCAGTGCAAGCATGGAGTCCTAACCATTGGAATGCCGGGAAGTTCCCTCCAGTTCCTTTCTAAAAAATTAACTCCGAGGTATTCATAGTTCTCTTAGCAGGAAGTAATTAAGATTTAAAAAGGAAATTTTTACTGTCTCATATGTTTGTGTCTCTGCAAAGCACTTTTTACCCAGTTAGTTCCCAGGCACTTGTTTCTTTTGTAGACTCTACAGTGTGCTGCTTCAAGCCATGACATCATGCTTTCAGAAACTTCCTTCCCTACTTGTAAATTTTAGGCTTCCCCAAAACTTTAGCAATATATATCTTCATTTTCAGAAAAAGATCTACTCTAGTAAACTGCTACTGTTTCTTATTTTCCAGGAGTTTCCCAACCACTTAACCTCTCTGAACCAAAACAACATTGTTGCTGGAGCGCTTGTTTTTAAGGTACGCGTAATTTGGCTCTGTAATTTCAGGCCTGTTCATAATCTGTAATGTTTTTGGATTCTTCAGTGATTTGTGTGGAAAATGACTTTTACTTCTGGCTATAGTATTAGAGAAACAAGAAATTTTATGCAGTTTGATTTCTTTTTACTCTTGAGATTTAATTAGAAAGTCAATACAGGGAAAATTGTTGGCAAGAATGTAAAACCTTCTAGCCAGCACTGCCATACACTTTAAATGTAGAGACGTGAAAATTTACCACTGAAGTGTTGTTAAACATAACTCGGTCGATAGCATCTTGGTCATAGAAACTTTTGTAGTTTGCCTTTGATTTCACAGATTGCTTATGTTAAACCTGGTTTTCAAACTTGTGGAAATAATTCCACATTGTTTTTTGTTGTGAATGAAAACAAGTTCCATTTACCACTGACTGCTTGTGATCACCTGGACCCAAAAAGTTTTACTGTAAGAGTGTTCAGGATTTTACAGTCCTTTGTCAGGACACTGCAAGCATTGACACTGCTTTGTGTTTTTTAGCACTTTCCCTCTAAGGGCTGAAAGCACATGATCATACCCTATCTCTGAGGTGGTAATTAATAGACAAGTTAACCCTTGCTTTCTTTGGGAATAAGGAAATTGATGCATAAGGAATTTAGAGAAGTTATACAAAGCTCGGGGAATGGATTTGCACTCATCACACTGAATTTGTATAATGCTTTTCTTTTCAAAGGACTGAGTAACTGTTACCAGTGCCTCAGGATTCCTTCAGTGTTTTAGCTCTCAGATTGCTACAACTGAGGCTTTGTCAAAGAGCCTATTACAGATTGCTTTGGGGAAACTGAGGCAGCAAGCAGTGGATTGGCAAGAGTTGGGCATATAATTGCTATCTGAGTTGGGAGTAGAACTGAAAGCCACAACTCAGAAGTTTGACATGATTTAACATTGTTTGTTGCTACTTAGCAGGAAGGCTGGTTTCTACGTAGATGGCACATGGCTACAGACTACAATTTTTTTTCTTTGAAAGAAAAGACAGTTAAGTGTATTGAACCAAGCCCCTTCTTATTCAAGAATTTTTTTTTTTTTTTTTTTTTTTTGCGGTACGCGGGCCTCTCACTGTTGTGGCCTCTCCCGTTGCGGAGCACAGGCTCTGGACGCGCAGGCTGAGCGGCCATGGCTCACGGGCCCAGCCGCTCTGCGGCATGTGGGATCTTCCTGGACCGGGGCACGAACCCGTGTCCCCTGCATCGGCAGGCGGACTCTCAACCACTGCGCCACCAGGGAAGTCCCACAGTATTACTCTTAACAATCACCAGCAAATCACACACAGATATTCATTTTGATTGAAAAACACTTCCATTTTGGGAATTCTCTGGCGGTCCAGTGGTTAGAACTCTGCACTTTCACTACCGAGGGTCTGGGTTCAATCCCTGCTTGGGTACCTAAGATCCCGCAAGCTGCACGGCATGGCCAAAAAAAAAAAGCCCCAAACTTCCATATTTACAAAAATAATAAGTGTTTGTGTTGACTTACTTTTAAGAAGTTCTCCTAGGGAAGGGAGGAGGGGAACTTGATAACGTTTCAAACCTAGGAAAGAAAATAAGGTTTTCAGCTTGTTAGGCTGCACAGGTAAATTTTTTTTTCCCCCTTTAGTGCACAGTATGGTGTGATGGTTTTTCTATGATGAACAATAGTGAATTCTCCTTTAGGAAGTATTTCTTTAAATGGACCACCTAATGGTTACGTCTGTGTGTAAAGAAAATCCTCCATTGCCTGCTTGGCCCTGCAATCAGTCACTTGTATTGGATGCAAAGGTCTTGAACAGTCTGGGTTGTTTCCAGGCATTATTTTTGGCTCATTTTATTGTCTTGCGAGTGATTGTGCCTCATCATGGCTTTTTGTTCTGTGTCTTTCTCTTGAGCACCAAGTACATTGTGGTCTTTTTTTTTTTCTTTTAAGTAGTTTGGTCATATTTCTTTTCAAGAACCTTTTATTATTGTGTGATTTGATATATGGGCCTGCTGTTGGACATTATTTGCTTGACGTTGACATCGTCTTTTTGGAAATGATTATGTAGGATGATAGTGATTGCCATGTTTCTGTACTTGTGGTTGCCCTGCCTGCAGGTGTTTGGATAACATTTGGAGTCAGTGAATTGCTGTTTCCAGGGGGCAGGAGATGGTGGATGCTGGTAGGGGGAGGTGAAGGTAGGGTGGTATGGTGGTGGGGGAGTGAGTTCACTTGCAGAAAACATAACCACATTGCAGCTAGAAAGATGTATTGGACAGGGATCTTGGAAGTAAGTGTTGGATGTAAGGGAAGGACGTGGGTATTTTAGGTGTATTTCAAGGCTTTTATAGGAAAAGTGGTTTATTCCTTAACTTTTTGTTGTTGACAAAGTTTCTCTGAGAGTGAAGCCTCTCAGAAGCTATAGAGAACAGATTAATAGACGTACAGTTGGTTGCTTAAAGAGCTCTTCTTGTGTCTTTGAGGAAAAGTTTAACAAGTAGTTTCTAGCACTTGAGAATGTACAATCTGCCATAAAAGGGTTCACACGTACTAGATGCTTAATAAATTTTTGTTGAATAGTGAATAAATATATCCTAAAATTGCTGTTGGTACTGTTAATGTTCTGTCATGGTGAGGAACTGGAATATTCCTTTGTATCTGTGTACCCATACTATATAAAATATAATAAAGAAGAGAAGGGGAGATATTTCTTGCAGTGTCTTGGCTATCTTAAAAGCTTGTTCAGAATTGGGATGACTTTCTTTTTCCCTCCCTCCCTCCCTCCCTCCCTTCCTGTTTTTTAAAAAACACATCTTGTTTGGAAACATCACTTATTACAAAGGGGAATGATGTGTTGATTGCACAAAAGTATAGATACTTCATTATGTCATGTGTAAATCCTGATAAAAATTGGATATTAAAAATGATCTTCCCTAATTGCTGAAGTAGGTATTTCATACTGCAACAATTTAACAATCTGTTAGTTGAAAATGGTTAGGACTAAGTAGTATTGTAGGTGTTTCTGTAAACTGTTTCTAGAAGGATCTGCCTTTTTGTGTATTAAATCTCTCAGACTGTGCACTCAGTATGGCCCAGTCTTGGTAGATTCATTGCTGAGTTAGGAATATGCATTTTGTGCCTGATCACTTTTTAGCACATCATGTACAATTAAAAAAAATGCTTTTATAGAGGTACCCATAATTATCATCTCACCCCTTATAATGTCGTAGTTCTTATATGTACTCCACAAATTTAGGATTTGAGAACAGGATGAAAATGTTTTCTTGAGTTGGTTTCTCAAGCTCTTCAAATAGGAAAAAACCCAGGAGATTAAAGGTTCTCATCTGTGCTGGAGGCAGGGAAATAGCACAACACGGGCTTAACAGTCAAGGTGTTTCCAACGCTGGGGAAAACTGGAGTCTCTGTGTTTCAAACTTTTCAACCTAATTTTACTGTGTGTGAAATATTGTTCTTCTGTAAGAAGATTCTAATAAAGCATTTTAATCTCTTCTGAGTCCCTAATTTATCTGTTGGAAAACAATCCTTAAAGACAGGTGTAAAGGAAAAGATAAGTTTTCATTTAAGGATTTAATCTCAGTATGGAGCACTGTTGAGCAACAGGTTCTAAATTTATACAGAAGTAATATCTCTGAAATTCTGTGATTGCCCTGAATACTTCTGTGAACTATATAGATATCAGTAATGAAAAACTTTATTTGTTCTTTGAATTATGTGAGTAAACCATATATTTCCCCCCATTTATAGCTATGATAGCTGCCTGGCTTCTCTTAGGGGAGGAGCATCTGTTTGGGTAAAATATTAGCATCAGTGTTTTAGAGCTTTTTGAGATGAAAAGGGGGTTTTCTTTTCCTGTCTGAGAATATAAGCTGCTTAATACATTAGTAAGATTTTAGTTTGTGGATTCGTATTATATATGTACTAGAAATAGCATGCTTGCCCCTCTACCCACTAGATACTGATAGGATCTGCCATCCCCCAAATATGACAATCAAATAATGGCTCCAGATATTGTCAAATGTCTTTGGGGAGCAAAATTGCCCCCACTTTAGAACTACTGCTTCAGATTCTCTTTTCAGGCTTAAAGACACGTAGAAATGTAAAATTAGTAAATGACTAAAAATGAGTACTGGTTGTTGAATTTTTATTGGTCATATTGGAAATTAAAAATTTGTAAAATACAGAGCTTTATTAGGAGGGTTTAAAATTTTTTTAATTTGCAGTTCTGAGCTACTGGTTTCAACCAGTTGTTTTAAAGACATAACTCCTCCAGGTGTACCTGGGGTTAACATTTTTGGGGCAGTTTTAATTAATAACTTGTTTGTTCCCTTTCTCAACTTCTAGAAAACCTATGAATTTATGTCTGTGACTGGAAATGCTGGCAGTGGGCCTGCTGTAGAGAACGTTAGCCAAAAGAGATCCCTTTGGGCCCCACCCTTTCTAAATTTAGTTCATTCAGTCTCAGACTCTCCAGAGCCACCCAGGGCAGAGTTGGGTTGCTCCTTCTGGATGCAAGTAGACTGTGGAGCAAACACTTTGGCTTTTGGCTTATGTTTTGACCTGTGACCTATGGTTGGTGTTGTGAAGTTGTGAGTATACTCTTTAGAAAAATGCCCTCAAGACAGAGTTCAGAAAGAGAGGGAGAGAGTGAATAAAAGAAGGAGGGGGAAGATTGAGAGAGAAGTGTTTATATTTTGGCAGCTGAATGAAATAAGAACAATGAAACAGGGTCATAGCTGACTTCTGAAAGGTTCTGGACTTGTTTCTTGACACTGGCAACTTATCTGCTAAGACCATTACCTAGATCTTCAGTGCATCTCCTCCGTTATTTTGTTCTGATTTCAAAAGTAAGCAAGGAACAACTGCAGTATTGGAGAATTTTGTTGTATAAGGTAATGTTTATACAACAAAGTCATAGTTTAGCTGAGGTTTGCTTTTGTTTTTTGTCTTGTTTTGAACTTTGTAGTCCTTTTTGTTTCAACAAGAGAGGGTGTGCCAGGACTCCTCAAGTAACTTAATTGCTCTGGTCATTCATCTCTTTCTAGAGGTCCAGCGTTAATTAAAAATCATTTTGAGACTTAAAAAAAATAAAGTAACAAAAATTACTCTATAATAGAACTTCCAATTTGTTAGCTTGCTGGCTTCTGCTTTGGTTGGCTTTTTCTGTTCCTTGTTACTTACTGGTTATTTTTGAGTACTTTTGATTTGCTTAAACATTTTCAACTTTTTGAACTATGACTATAAAAATGAGCAGAACTGTCCTTATTTTTGACTTGTGAAGAAATTTAAATGTATTTAGGATTAATGCCTTTGGAACTTACAAGATGCAGTAAACAATCTCTGCTCCGTAGGCTCTACCCCTACAAGCCACGCTAGTAAAATCATCTGTCTGAAATCTGTTCCTCTCTTCTTCATCTTCTCCGCTTTTGCTTTTAATGATAGAAATACTATAGAATGTTCTTTGCTATTCAGATGATTTCTCAGGATCATGAGCATTGATGTGGGTGCAGCAATTCTTGTTTGGGATCTGTAAATAAATGAGACTATCTCAAACAAACCTTGTAGGAAAACAAAGAGATCTTTTACCATCATAAGGAAAAAGAAAAAGGAAAAGTGAGGAATTCTTCTCTTTCTTCAGTCAATGTAAAGGAAAGCTCTAAGGTTGCCAATCTGAGCATATGGCCCTAAAATGGAAGCAGTGTTTACATTCACCTGTTAATGGTGTTACAAACCCAGTTTGCTTTCAGTTTCTTATCAATTTGAAACCAGAAACCTTTACCATATCCCATATGCAATGGAAAACCTCTTCATATTTTTTAATTTGCATTTTTGAATATAACTATAGTTTATAATTCTTAATATTCAACAATAAATATTATCATACCATGCTGATTCTCTTTGTAAAATGAACATGCAGGGCATGTGGGTATTGTAAGTCATTTAAAAACACTTTGAGAAATTTACAAGGCTAGTGAACCTTACTGTATACGAAGGAGAGACACATTTCTAATACATCAACATAGCTACGTACTAAACGGGGCCATTATCATACTAGAGTAGGTGACACCAATTTTGACTGAATATTGGCAATTACATATCTCCTCTATAATTTATCTTTTTATTTTCTTTCCCTTACAACTTTCAGGTAGAACTTTAGACTTCATAGCACTGAATTAACCTGCACTGAAAGCTGTTTACCTGCAGTTGTTCACTTTTGTTGAAAGTGACCATGTCTCAAGTTCAAGTGCAAGTTCAGAACCCATCTGCCGCTCTCTCAGGGAGCCAAATACTGAACAAGAACCAGTCTCTTCTCTCACAGCCTTTGATGAGTATTCCTTCTACTACTAGCTCTCTGCCCTCTGAAAATGCAGGTAGACCTATTCAAAACTCTGCTTTACCCTCTGCATCTATTACATCCACCAGTGCAGCTGCAGGTAAGCGTATGACTCCAAGTGTCTTCTGTTTCAAATGTTTTCTTAGCCTGTTTTCTGATCTGATAAGTAGATTGCAGATGTAGGGAGCTCTCACACACATTTACCTTCAAGAAGCAGAAGAAAGTATACCACCCACGCTTCTTTATCCCAGATATAGAACACACTTGGTTGTATATCGGGTTGATGGAGGCCTTTGACAGACCATTTCAAAGTGTAAGAAAGAAAATTGGAAACTAAACTATAAAGCCTTGTCTATTATAAAGTGGTAGCTGGCAGAAAGAATCGAACAGTAAATACCACTTTGGATATTCATTGTTATATGGGAAAATTCTGCTTTTATCATTATTTCCCAGAATTGATTTGTAGGTGTAAGCCTCCTTTTTGGATGTCTATAAGATTTTTCCCAAGCAAGGGGGCAGGCAGATTTATTGGAAAGCAAAAGAGTGTGTTCGTATTTGATAATTTTTATTTTGAATAAGTAAGCTTAAATTGAGATTCCAGAGGTGGCTAAGAAATCATAGTGAGGACCAGTTAGAAGTTGAACAAAGAAGCAGAGATTTTTAAAAAAGAAATAAGTTTAGAAGCATTCAAATTTAAATATTAGGAAAATAAAAATGAAATAAATGTGCTCATTGATCAGGAAAAACTTGAAACCTCTGGGGAAAAAACCCTAAAAACAATATTCTGCTCCCCAAACCTCCCCTTCCCCCAAGTTGCAAAACCAATTAAATGGGGTGTCAGCATAGGTGTCTCTATGCTAGAGTCACCTAATAAAAAATTCTTTTCAACCTTAAGCCTGACAGTTTCCCTTGCATTTCCTCCTCTTCCTTCATCGTCTCGTTTCCTTTACTTTGTAAATCTGTTCTTAGAGTGTTAGCTTGTCCCACTCTCGGCAGAATGGCATCTATCATGCTGCTACCTCTAGACTTCCTTGGACCGGCTCACCAAATAGCATTCTTGACTTGTCATGGTCCCCTAGAGATTCAGTGTTCCCCATATTTGCCATTTGAATACCATCTTAATAGGAAATGGCACAGACTATTTCAGTCCTCTGGGATTTATTACTTTTTCTTCTAATGTGTTCTTATATCCACATTTTTTTGACTTCATAAAACTCCCACCCACAAAGGCCATTTTATTTTACTTATAATTATCAGAAATGGATATGGTCTGAGGATGGCAGCCTCTGGAGATAAGACTAGAGGACGCCCTAGGAATGAGAAGTTAGCTGTGTGGAAAAGGACAGTTGTGGTTTGAGAAATGGTACTGGCATATTGAGTTTTTATGAAATAACGAACAGGGTACAGCTGACAGCTGTTGCGGTAACCAGTGTGTGTGTGTGTCTCTACTCAAAAGACCTCCTTGTTATTCCCTTGGTTATAATAGCAGTGCTTCATCTGATTTCAAATCTTGTGTGCTTGCCATGGTTTAGTTATTCCTCTGACTTCTATTCTCTCTCTTTTGAAGACACACCCCCTCCTAGGTTACCTGGCTTCAACTGGTTCAGAAAAGATCCCAGCTGTGTCTTCAGATATGTGCCCCCAGTGTGGTTTGCAGTATTGCATCACTGCTGCTTTAAATCCTTAGACCTTCAGCTTGTTTTCCCTCTTTTTTCATATCCCTGGGAGAGCTGCAGTCTTAAATACTGCTAGTTGACTTCAATGCTCTTACGTTATTTTTCAGTTCCTTCTAACATGGCACACCCCAAAGAGAAAACCCCAATGTGTCTTGTGAATGAGTTAGCCCGTTTCAACAAGATTCAACCTGAGTATAAGCTTTTGCGTGAGCAAGGTCCAGCTCACTGTAAGGTAAATATTGTCCATACTGCTTGTGCATTTATAACCCACTAGGAATGTTTTCTTTCTTTTTATACAGTTGCAAGTGGTTCTGTGATGCAAAATATATATATTTTCAAACTGCTGAGGTTGTCTTAAAGAGACGCAAAAGTACAGATTGTTGGCGAGTCGCTTCTTTTTTCATCCTTGCAGAATGGGTCAAAGAAAAGATGTGCTTCTTTGGGGGATATTTGACTTTTAAAACTCCAGTTAGTGTGTGGTTGTTTAGCATTCTGAATAGAGACAATTCCCAAGCACCTGTGATTGATTTCCTGTGAGTTTTCCAGGCTCTGGGCCTCCTGGCTTCTGCCTACCTCTGGCTCCTTTCCTGCTTGTTTGAAAGTGCATGTGTACCTTAGACTGGGCAGGGAGAGGAGGTGAATGGGAAATCAGTTCTGCCATTTGTTGGCAATCAGATAACAAGTTTTGAATATGAGAGGTAAAATTAGTCTCCCAGTGAGTATTTTGGATTATCTCTGATTTCAGGTACCCTTCTCATTCCCCTCATCTTAGAGGATGAAAGACTGACTGTAATTTGAATTTTTCCTATTTGTTATTCAGGAGTTCAGTCTTTTAAGCTTGTTTGATATCTGTGCTAATGTATCAGTACATCTTGGAACTTAAATGTTTGCATATCTGGCTTTATCTTTTGCAGCTGTAGTATGAGACATAAGGAATTGGGCCTCCTGTTTCTGATCCTAGCCTTGCAGTAAGATGATATACTTTTTATAAGGATGAGTTATTTGTCTCTTTATGCCTCATTTTTCTTGACATGCAAACCTCAAACCTTGACTGATACCAGGTTTCTCTTTTCATTTGACTAAAAGTAACATCAACCACAATCATAAATGGCACCACAGGATAGCACAGTTAGGTGAGTTGCCTTTGGAGTCAGACAGATCTGGGTTTGAATCTTAGCTTCTTACTAGCTGTGTGACCTTGGGCAAGTTGCTACTTTTTTTGAACCTCAGTTTTCTCATCTGTAAAATGGGGATAATAATACCTACCAAATAAGTCTATTGTGAGATATATTAAAGTGTGGAGCACAATGTCTGGCACATAGTAAATGCTTGAGAAATGGTACTTATTATTATTAGGCAATTATGCATTTAAGAAAAACAGAAATTTCCCACTCACATGAAGCTAGTTTTAATATTATTCTAAAGCATAATTATATTTGAAATGTTTCTTTACCTTTAGAAGGCAATTAGCCATTTTTTATAACTGTTCTGTTTCTTCTACAGGATTTTTTTTGCAGATCTTAACTTTGGGATTCCCTTTATTAACTGTTTTGATATTTTTGGAAATATGTACTTTCTCACTTGAACTTTAGTACTTTAGGTAATTTGGCTGTGTGTTCAATCTGTAACTGCATTTTTTTTTTTTTTACCTACAAGTTGTTCAAAGAGGAAAAGTTATTCCCTCCTAGATGATTGTTAGACTATTTAAAAAGTCAGAGGTCTGGTGTACTTTTAATTGTCTGAACCAAGATCTAACCTCACTACCAACCCTCCACACAGAAGGCAGCAGAGTGGCAGCAGCGCCGACGGGGACAGCCCTGGAGAAAGGCAAGACTGATCATGAAATTAACTGTTTTCTATCTTTTAGCATTTTCCCCTTCAATGTCTTTCCATGAAAGGATCACAAAAATGACTCAGGGATTGCACAGGATTGCAGGCTTCTTCTGCCATTTGACCTTTCATGCCAGCCAGGGTTTTGAGTTCATGCTATTGGTGCTTAAGTGAGTAGCTTTATGAACTGCAGCATAAATATAGGAGACCCCTAATATTTCAAGGGGGATGAAGGATTCTTTAATTTTTCCCCTTTAGTGGAAGCTGTGCACTGAGGGAATCCTGAAGTTAAGACCTATAAGAAAAATCAGCTATAAGGCAAGTTGGCCCCATCCCTTTAGGCACCAAATTTAAATGACCTAGGCATACTCAGATTGACATTTCTCATGTGAATTATTTGTCAATGAAATAAAGTGATATTCTGTGATAAAGAAGATGAGAAGAATAAAAGCTCCAAAGTAGTGAGTTTGAAACGTTGAAGTGCATCAGAATCACTTTGGGAGCTTGTTAAAAATACCCATGCTTGGGCTTCCCTGGTGCTGTTCAGTCGAAATCCCTGGGCATGTGTATGTTACCAAGCTTCCCAGGTTATTCTTCAGATGCACACCAAAGTTAAAGAATCACTGAGCTGTGATGGGTCATGGTTTTTTTTTTTTTTGATAGAGTATTAGTCCAGTTCTGATCGGATTAACGTAACCTAATTTTACGAATGGAGTGTGCACATGAGTTACCTTTATACTTAAAAAGGAAGAAAGAGGCTTGCCATTGTCAGTATTTGTTGAGGACGGAATTAGCTGTTTTGATTGCCTCCTTAGAATTGAGTTCAGAAACGTTTTTAGATCTTTACTTGCTATGAATCTGATTTGCTTCTGCAAGTGGAAGCAGTGTCTGACTAGTGCAGTCTTAGGAAAGTAAAAGGCAACATTTTCGAACCTGGCTGACATTCCCAAATTTATTTGAGTTTTCGTTCTAATGGGGTTGTGTTTTCAGACAAGCGTCCACAAATTACAACATCAAAACAAATATTGTCTTCATTTGTATGAGGTACTACTGTGTGTCTAAATCAAGTTTGCTAAGTTTCTTCCATGAGAAATAATGGGAAGACAGTTTTCTATTTGGATGGCTTCCAAATCATCAGCATTTAATATTTTAATATATAAGAGAACATTTTTTAATCTCTGTACTTACCCCCATCTTTCAAAGCATAGTTTTTTCATGGAGTGCTATGCAGTACAAGTCAATGATATGTGTATCTTTTTGTGTTTATAAAAACAACGAAAAAGGGGATGAAGGGATAAATTATCAAGATAATGACCAGGCCTTTTAAACCATGACCATAAATTATGTTCAAGGACCAAGTGACATATTATAGTCAACATCAGGTTTCATGAATTGAGAGCTCACAATTTTCATTTGTAGGTGTTTACAGTACAGCTAACACTTGGAGATCAGCACTGGGAAGCTGAAGGAACTAGTATTAAAAAAGCCCAACACACAGCTGCTGCCAAAGCTTTGGAAGGAACAAAATTTCCTAAACCTATAGTCCGCCCTTTTCGTAGCGAAGGAAGGAATCCAGGTATTATGCGTGGGCCAAGACAGGTTCCTTTCAAAAGTGTGTCTAGAGGTATCTGTTTAGTATGTATATGAATTCTTTCTTAACTAACTTGTTGGTTTTGAAAGCACAGAGTCTGCACTACCAGTGGCAAATGCTTATCTTTTCAGGTCTTAGCCTTACTCTAAAGCAGTGGTTCCCAGGCTCCAGTCCCTCCACTCCTGCTGGTCTGGAAAGGTGGTCGTGGGCGGTGAAGGATGTCGCCAGATGATTTCCGAGATTTTTAGAAAAGCCTAATGAAAATACATGTTTTCTTTTGATAAGGTTGTATAGATGCCAAGAATGTGGGTTTTAGCTAAAATCACTTCAACTCCGTGTGGTCATATTGATTATAACATGTTGATCATAACCCCTGATTATCAGTTTTATGTTTCCTGATCATTAACAAGAATGAGAAAATATTTTAAATATTTGTTTCTTAAATACAAATCAGTAGGTAATATCTCTTCAAGCAAGGGCCCAACTGGGGAGAATACTGATAAAGAGGAGTGTCTGGCGGGAGCTTGAGAACCACTGACCTGGAGGCTGTAGGTAGAAGTGGCTGTTTTAGGAGAGTTATTGCTCCAGTACGTGAAGTCATTCCAGGCCCTTTGCACTCGGGAATGATCTGGGAAGATCTCAAAAGATCTCGGTCACACCTTTCTTGTTGCTTTTGATTGCTTTGTGGTATTCTTTCTTTAAATTTATTCTCTACTGCAGATAAATTTTATGGGTCAGAGCTGCTCTTACTTAAAATGCACTATTTGAATTGTGTAAAAAATATAATTCTGATGTTAGCTAGAGAGAGGTTGGTTATTCATGTGACCCTCTGACTTTGCAAACTCAAAGATATTCTTATAAATTTGATTTATGCACTAAACTTAGTCAAACCAGTTATGGTACAGAATCGAGTCATTTTTATTTTCCTCTACATACACCCTAAAGAGGCATTTTAAAATGGATTTTTGTGTGCATTTAAATCGAACTTTGCCATTGCTAGTGTTGTTCTGTGTTTGATATTAAAGTGTTATTTTTAAATGTGATTGTGCACCTACACTAATCTTTCCAGGCTGGTTTTCTTTTTAAATGATTTTTAAAGGTTTATGAGTTGGATGAAATGAGAGGGGAAAAAAAGGAAGATGAATAATGAATATTTTCTACAGTTGCTATTTCTGAGATAACCCAAGATATACTTGCTCCTGTTGTATACGGCAACAGATCTCATTTTTCTAACAAGTATTACCACAAGTCAGATCCCATTATAAGTATCAAGAATGAAACATCCAGTGCTTCCCTGGTGGTCCAGTGGTTAAGACTCCGTGCTTCCACTGCTGAGGGTGCAGGTTCAATCCCTGATCAGGGAAGTTCCACATGCTGTGCGGTGTGGCCCGCCCCCCCAAAAAAAATTAAGAATGGGAACCTCTAAATATTTTGTAGGTCTCATCTGACTTCTCCAGATAGAATTTACTTGTCTCCTCCTCAGTGATACTGCACCTTTCCTTATAGCACACATAATGTTGTATTGTAGTTCTTTGAGTGTGTTTTGTGTTCTTTGAACTCCTCTGGGGCAAGAATTGTGTTCAAGCTTAGCACAGTACTCTGCCTCCAGTTAGTACTGAATAAATGCATTGTTCTATGAAATAGTGTGTACAAACATCCTTCTAAGTGTAAGCCAGCCAGTCAGTGCAACCAAAGTTATGTTGGTTGAGTATTCCCAAACAATGAAATGACTTGGACGGTCCTGTGGGATTTTTTAATCATGGAATTTGATGTGTATTGGAACTTATTTCTAAAAACTGGCTTTCACTGCTAACATCTTGTGTTACACTGATGCTCCCTTAATAGCCGTTACAGTATATTTTGTGCTGCTGACTGTGTATTAATACCTAGAAATCACAGCAGATTCTTGGATTTCCTGACCTGATGCCTAGCAGTGAAGTATTTAGATCTTTTCCTGAAATACATCATGAATCCAATTAGTAGAAAGCATGCTATTCTTTTTGATTTTAGTGAGTGTCATTCTCACATCAGAAAAAAACAATTCTTTGTGTTGATTCTGTGTTGCAGAAAGCATAACCCCTACTGTAGAGCTAAATGCACTGTGCATGAAACTTGGAAAAAAACCAATGTATAAGCCTGTCGACCCTTACTCTCGGATGCAGTCCACCTATAACTACAACATGAGAGGAGGTGCTTATCCCCCAAGGTATGTGTTTGTTTTGTTTTCAATACAGGTGAAGATATATTTGATCTTTTACGTAGAATAATAAGATCTTTAGATTGTAGAGCACAAAATGGTTTGGTCCTCTTTGGCCTGCCAAATGCTAAAGTCAGTCTTAATTGTCTTGGTGTCATTGGAACTGTATCTTGATGCTCTTTTAACTCCTGTCATTGGAAAGGGCCTGAGCACATTCCTCACGAGCAGTACGGCTCATGCCCCAAGCTATCTGGTTAAAGCTATCACCCTTCTAACTGCTTTGTGCAACTGAGTCATATTTTTATTTTTTAAACAAAGATGGCCTAATGATTTTTATTTTATTTTTTAAAATTTATTAATTTTTTTTGGCTGTGTTGGGTCTTCGTTGCTATGCGTGGGCTTTCTCTAGTTGCAGCGAGCGGGGGCTACTCTTCTTGGAGGTGTGTGGGCTTCTCATTGCGGTGGCTTCTCTTGTCATAGAGCACGGGCTCTAGGGCATGCGGGCTTCAGTAGTTGTGGCGCGTGGGCTCAGTAGTTGTGGCTCGTGGGCTCTAGAGCGCAGGCTCAGTAGTTGTGGCGCACGGACTTAGTTGTTCCGTGGCACGTGGGATCTTCCCGGACCAGGGCTCGAACCTGTGTCCCCTGCATTGGCAGGCGGATTCTTAACCACTGCGCCACCAGGAAAGTCCCAAACTGAGTCATATTTGAACATGATTCCTGCAATACCACAGTTCTCATCATTCACAGATTTCCTGATTATTGTTTATTGGGTACTTTTTGACTGTTGAACTTACATATGTGTTTGTAAATAGCCTTGGTATATGGATGCAGTAAAATATTAATCGAAACCTGAAAATGCCATGTGTTAAAAACCTTCTGCTTGTGGTCATAAGACACTAGTGGATAGATTGATGATCAAACTGGAGGTCTTCATTTTTCATTTCCCTTCCCTACTTTGGGGTAGGAGGGAGGTGGAATTTTAAAAATAGAAACCAGCCTCCACCAGGCTATAGGATATTGGGATTTATAGAAATGAGGGTCCTTTCTAAAAGACGTCTGTTAAAAAATTTCCATCCTTTTCTGGAGACCCGGAAGCGTGAATCTCAGGTACGAGAAAGTAGAGCAAGTTAAGTGTTCTGTCTCAGCCAAAGTCTAATCTATTTTAGATTTTGTAAATACGGGTTAGCTTTATAAATTGAACTCATATAATTTGTAAGGCAGTGTATTTTGTGGAACATAAACAGTATTTGCTCATACCGTGTGGCAATTCTAATGCAGCATAAACATGGGAAATCTCTGGATGTACTGATGAGGAGTCATTATTGGTGAGTAAACGCTGATGTGATCAGGACCTGTGATGAAGGAAATACCTGGAGTTTTTCAGAGAACGTATGGTGACTTACCTGAGACTCATTTTCCTTACCCCCCTCTATTTTTAGGTACTTTTACCCATTTCCAGTGCCACCTTTACTTTATCAAGTTGAACTTTCTGTGGGAGGACAGCAATTTAACGGGAAAGGAAAGACGAGACAGGCTGCGAAACACGACGCTGCTGCAAAAGCTTTGAGGACCCTGCAGAACGAGCCCCCACCCGAGAGGCTGGAGGTGAGGAGAGAGCAGAGCTGGGGCTCCTTGACGCTTTGGGTGTAGCAGGAAGGTGGTAGGGAAGACACCATCTCAAGTTGCTTTCTCTAAGAGGATGTATTGAGAGTTGTCCATAATGTTTGTTATTTGATAGCTTACAAGTTTTTATACCCTGTAGCTTTCTTGCCTTTCTTCCCCCTTAAAAAAAATGTCTCAGCAAGAAAGTCAGGTGCCTTCTTTTGTGCTCAATGGCATAGTTTTGAGTGAACATGTTAGAAAGATTGTGGACTCACTTGAGTTGTGAAGAACATGCATGGCAGAATTCTTTGGTGCTGAAGATTATGCTTGTCAGAATCTGTGATTTATGGTACCAGGTTAGAGGGTTTTCTAAAGCCATTTTGACCAGTCTTTCTTTCTTTATTATCTTGAAGTGCCAGTTATCCATTGCTGCTTAACACACTGTCACAAAAATTAGTGGCTTAAACACCTACAGGCCTTTATTTTGCTCACAAGCCTGCAGTTCAGGCAGGGCTTGGCACGGGGAGCTTGTCTCTGCTACACGTAGCTTGGGCTGAGGCAGCTATGCAGGGGCTGTAGGATCTCTTTCAAGATGACTCCTTCACATGGCTGGTGAGTTGTTGCTGGCTGTCGCCTGGGAGCTGAGAGGGGGCTTTGGTCCGGAGACCTCAGTTCCTCTCCTAGTTAACCTATGCAGAGATTGTTTACACATCCTCACAGTGTGGTGGCTAGGTTCCAAAGTTGAGCATTCTAGAAGACAGGAAATGGAAGCAGCTGCCAGTTTCTTAGGACCTAGGCCCAGAAGTCAGCACAGCGTCACTTCTGCCATATTCTGTAGGTCAAGCAGGCACAGAGCCCAGATTCAAAAACAAGAGGTACAGAATCTCACTTTTTGTACTGAGGTAAAATTCACATAACATAATTTCACAATTTTAACCATTTTATGTGTATATAGTTCAGTGACTTTTAGTACGTTCACAATGCTGAGAACCCCACTTCTGGATGAGAGGAGTATCAAAGAACTTGGGGGCTGAGCCAACCAACTGCTCTGTGAGTCACTCTGAGACACATTTTATTTTTTTATTTTTAATTTTTAATTTTTGGCCACACCATGCAGCTTGTGAGATTTTAGTTCCCCAACCAGGGATTGAACCCGGGCCCTCGGCAGTGAGAGTGCGGAGCCCTAATCACTGGGCTGCCAGGGAACTCCCTTGGGGACTGTGTTTTAAAATTATCACAACAGGTAAAGGATTTGAACTCTGTGACTAAATAGAAATATGGGTCTTAGAAAATCAGTGATTCCATGCCATTGAGGGTCCAGAGTTCCAGGAGAAACCCACTGAGTTAGAAAACACTGAGATTTCATGATTCTGTTTAATCATAGTATGAAATGCTTCCTGAAAACATCCCTGGGAAGCATTTGACTTTTCTTCATCAAGAAACAAGTCCTCAAAGAATAGGAAGATCTTGCACAGAACGTAGGGCTAAATGGGTGATGATAGGTTTGAAGTTGAAGGGACCCTTGGCAGGGTGCTTGCTGAGGTCCATTGTGTCCAGCTGTCCCCCAGGGTGACCCAGCTCAGGGTGGTGCTCTGTGGCTTCATGGCTGCTGTGCAGGACGGTTTTGTTTTTCTTCTGTTGCAGTGCATTTCCATCTTGAGTGTCATCATGCATTTTAACAGAGATGATCTGTTTCCTGGGTCCACTGAGGACCAAATAAAGGAGAATGGACTATAGCTTAGAAGAGGAGAATTTAGTGAAGTGAAAGGATGAAGTTCTCAGTGGTGAGATTTGTTAAAAACACCAAAGGTAGTGAAATCTGAGTTATTTTTGGAGGCTTCATTTTTTGAGTTGACTTTGGTGCTAATATAATTGGAGTCAGATGGAGTAGGTATTTCTTGGTTCCTTCTAGCCAGCAGTTGTTAAACGATCGCTGAACAGTGGTATGTGGGTTGTCTGCTTCAGAATCACTTGAGAAGTTAAAAAAAAAATTCCTTGGCCTAACCCACATGAATCTAGATTCTAATGCAGTGGGTCTAGCCAGTAGTCTGGCTTTTTCTTTTTTTCCTTTTTCTTTTTCCTGGCTGTGCCGCACGGCATGTGGGATCTTAGCGCCCTGACCAGGGATCGAACCCACGCTGCCTGCAGTGGGAGCGTGGAGTCTTAACCACTGGACCACCGGGGAAGTCCTGCTTTTTTTTTTCTTTTTTAACATGCTCTTAGAGTACCTCTAAAGCACAGTCAGGGTTTGGGAATCCCAGGTCCTAAGTATTTTCAGTGCTTCCCAGGCAGTTTTCCCCCTTGGAATCCTCCTTGGAAGTATGTACTCACCATATCGCTGCAAAGGGAAAGCGCCCGTCAGTGTCTCAGAGTGACTCACAGAGCAGTTGGTTGGCTCAGGTCTTAAGGTCAGGGGGCTGTAGTGGACACCCTGTCCTCGGCTCACCTGACGTTCTATAAGCAGCTTGGCTGGGAGTCATGATCATCACTTGTGCCCCTTGTTTCCTCCTCTTTGCCCCTTTTCTAATTCTATATGGTTTGAAGTAGAGACTTCAGAAATTAGGGTCATTAACTAGGATATGACCTTTTCTTTGAGGTAATAAGTGAAACACTTGGCTTCCCACCTAAATGAGCTGCGCCTGGTCTACCAGGCCCCCTGGAGGGTGGGCAGCAGGGGAGAAGGACATTTTTAAAAGACAGCTTTAATTTTTTTTCTTATAAGTAATGCCTGTGAACTATAAAAATTTTAAAACTCAAAAAGAAAAACAAATGCTGTATAAATTTACCACTTGTAGATAGTCACTGTAAACATTTTTGTGAATGTCAGTGCACATATAAGTAAGCACATGCACCTGTTTCACAAAAATGGGATGATATTGTACAGTAACCACCTTTTTTTCACTGAAGTGCTCATTATGAATATGTTGTAATGCCATTTACTTATAATTCCATGGGGGACTCAAATTCAACATGGTTCTAAGTACTTTTTTTTTTGGCCACACTGCACAGCATGTGTGATCTTAGTTCCCCAACCAGGGTTCGAACCCACACCCCTTGCACTGGAAGTGCAGAGTCTCAACCACTGGACTGCCAGGGATGTCCCTTAAGCACTTGTTAATGGCTGCACAGTGTTCCATTGTGTGAGCATACCAGTTTATTTTTTCAGCAACAGAGGCTTGGTTTTTAGGTTGTTTGCAGTTTTTCCTGTTATAAAAATAGGTAGTGAAGAACATTGTTGTAGTTAAATCTTTGTGTATGTCCGTGATTATTTTTATGAGCCACAGTCCTAGAAGTGGAATTGCATGGTAACGTATATGGCCAAGTTCCCCACCAGGAAGATGGTACCATTTTAGGCCTCTGCCAACAGGGCCTGAGCAGCCTGTTTGCCCACAGCCTGCCAGCACTGGAAATTATCATTTTAAACGAATTGTCCATTTTGCTATTAAAAATTTTTAGCTCATGTGGTGGATCGATTCACCTTCTCTAAAATATAGCCACTAAATCTGGCGGTTTCTGTCTAAGACAGGTGTGGTTTGGTCCCTTGATGACAGGCACTGTGCTTGGCTGACCCTAAAGGTAAACAGCAGCACTGCCCCTCCCCATGTGGAGCTTGGTTGAATGGAGTATCATCAAAAAGTGCAGTGCTAGGATGGAAGTAGCAAGTATCATGAGAGCATAACATGTCTTGTTTAGGTAGGAGTACTGATGGTGCATTGAGGAAGAGTCATTTAAGCTCAGACTGAAGATGAGCAGAAGAGCAGGGGAAGTACATTCCCAGCAGAGGGAGCAGCTTGAGCAGAGGCCCTGAGTTGGGAAAGCACCTCTATTCTATTCTATTCTGTTCTGTTCCTGTCCCGTCCATGGCTTGTGCTAATAAAGGATGACTTATTCAGTGTTGAGGTGTTAGGAGTAAGATGGTCATAACTACAGTATCTGTAATAGAGAAAAACAGGAGCTAGCCTAATATGTCCATTAGTAGGGAAATGGTTAAATAAATGAATACATTTATCCCAAGAGTATCAGAGTGTGGTATATCTATTTACGTGGATGTGAAAGGAGGCCCATAATGAATGAATGGGGGGGGAATCATGATCCAGAGCTGTTACTACGTGTATAGTGTGATTGTGTTAAGTAATCAAAATTGCCAACTGTGTGTGCATGTATCTGTATATATTTGCATGTGCATAGTTTCTATCTTGAAGCTTATAGCAAACTTTAAAAGTAGTTTTCTCTTGGTGGTAGTGGTAGAGGACAGACTTTTTAAAAAGTTGTATTGTTTGAAGTTTTCTTTTTTTAAATACTACTTCTGAAAAAATAAATAAATGCAGTTCTTCCTGGTCTTGAGTTCTTATCTTCACTTGAGCCAGGGACGTATTTAAGTAGGACTAAAACTAAAATTGGAGACCTTAATCTTCATTATACTATCAGGGTCCATTGGACCCAATTTCCATTTTTGAGCTTTCTCTACCTCTGTAATAATTGATATTGCATGACTTTTATTCTTTTTCTAGAGGCTTTAAAAAGAACAAAGAGAAAACATACTTATTTTTGAAAGTAGAATAATGATTTCTGTCTTAAAATGATCATGTGGGTCTTTTGGATCCTTTTATAAATCTTTACATTATGGAATCTTAATTTTCCTATGCTTTGAAAAACATTTTGCTGCTGTCCTCCTACATATCATTTCAACACTCTTCATCATATTTTCCCAAATATGCAATAAACAAGACTAAAATAATAATAAAGTGGAAGAATGATGAAATCCTTGGTGGATGATACAGTAGGGAAATAATCGTCATTATTGCATCATCCTTTAATGCTCTTACTGCATTGCCTAATGTATCACATTATCTTTCAAGAAGATACAAAAGAAGACTGGAGACACCATCTTTTTACTCTACTTTTAGCTTTTGTTGAACCCAGGAGAGACTTCAGAATTTTTCTTTTTCCATCCGTACTGGCAAAGAGAAGAAAATTGATGGAGGAAGACATTTTCATTATTAGGTAAATCAGAAGATGAATGCAGAGAGAAAAACAGCAGCATTCTAGACTCTAATGGTGATGGTGAGATTGAGTGTTGACGTGACTCAGACTGGGAGTCTTCAGTTGATACCTTAGATAAGTTTTCCCAGACTTGAAGAGTGAGCAGGTGAACTGTGTATTTCTCTGGTGTATGAAAAAGAAATGTGCATTCTCTTCTGGTCAGTCATTCAACAGGAAGGACTTCGCTGCACAATATTTTGCAACAAGAACTGGACCATCCTGTTTTGTTTTTCTAAAAAATTTGTGTGGCAACATTCTCTCATCTTATATGATGTTTGGCCACCAGAGTTTTCTCACCACTTAATGTCCACAAAATAACTGGATACATATAGAAAGAGGTGTATGTATTAGAAGGAAATTGATGATACAACAATGAAAAAAATCATTAGATCCTTCTTTTGGTCTTTATAAATCTAGAAATGAAAGCATTTTGTATTGGGTTGGCCAAAAAGTTCGTTCGGTTAGTGAATCCGTTCAATAATGTTCTTCGTGAAAATGAAAAATGTGTCTTTTATTTTTACTTAAAACCAAACGAACTGTTTGGCCAACCCAGTAGTTACGGGGCAAAGAAGATGGCTTTTCTCCCTTCAACAAAGTTATGAGTCAGTTTCAAAAGTAATGTGTTTTGACAATACCAGTACAAGAAGAATCAGAATCATAAGCTAGAACCCATTGGAGGTGGATTTGAAATCTGGCATCGTTACTATGGGCAGTGCTCAAAGTTCAGGCGTGACAGCTATTAGTTGCATTTAATGACCTTGCCCATTTTGGGTATATGTACCTTCCTTCCTGACTACAAACCTGGAATAAAAACTTAGGTTTGTTATTTTAATTTTTTATTAAAGTCTCTAATGAAATGATTTTTGTTGTCCTTTTATTCTGTATGTTATTTGTAAAATGTCTTTAAATATAGAAAAATAAAGAGGGCCCATTGGAGCCAGATGGTAAATGGTGATTACTATTTTTCCCTGGCATATTGAGGGTTAAGCATGGTTCAGAGTGTTTTTTTCTTTTCTTAATGTTGCCTAGATTTTATTGCTGAACCATACACTATGGGATTGATGTTAACAGTAATTCCCACTTCATGAAGGTAAGACTGAGGGCCCGCTACACTTTCCTCATCTCACTGGGAATGGTATTTGTGGATTTGTTTTGAGTCATTTGCTGCTTCCCCCATTGCAACATTTTGTCCAGTCCAGATAATATTAAAATTATTTATGTAAAAGAGCAACATAATCTCACTTCCAGATAAATGTATATCTTTGTTTCCTGTTTTGCATTTTTATTTTACTGGCTGCTTTGTCCCTTTTGCAATTCCTTCAGAAGTAGTACCTTCGAGCAGTGAATCTCAACTCTGTTTGCTAGTAAAATCACGTGGGGACTTAAAAAAAAATCAAATACTATATATAAAACGATATCTGGGACTTCCCTGGTGGCTCAGTGGTTAAGAACATTGCAGGGGACACGGGTTTGAACCCTGGTCCAGGAAGATCCCACATGCTGTAGAGCAAATAAGCCCATGTGCCACAACTATTGAGCTTGCGTTCTAGAGCCTGTGAGCCACAACTACTGAAGCCTGCGTGCCTAGAGCCCATGCGCTGCAACAAGAGAAGCCAGCGCAATGAGAAGCCCGTGCACCGCAACGAAGAGTAGCCCCCGCTCACCACAACTAGAGAAAGCCCATGCACAGCAACGAAGACCCAATGCAGCCAAAAAAAAAAAAAAAAAAAAAAAAATCCAGGCCCTATCTGCAAAAACTTGAGTTCACTTATCTGGAGCAGGACTCTGGCATCTGTATTTGTAAAGCTCCCAAGTGATTCTAATGCTGCTATGGTTGAGGACTGCTGGCTGAGAGTTTAAAATTTAGTAGTAGACCATTGTTTTTTATCAGACTTATGTGGAACCTCAATATGCAAAATAGAAAAATAACATTTCATTAGTAAAACTTACAAGTTTGAACTTTAGAATATTTATAAAAGGCAGTCAATGAGAATGATTTATGTGAATTTTCACAACACAAAATTATACTATATATTGTTTTGGTCCATTTGAAAAAGAAAGCCACATGGCTGGGAAAGATCCAGTCCCATTTTAGAATAGCAGTTAACTCTTCTATGGGGAGAAGAGTGAGAAGGGCTTCATTCATTGCTTTCCTTATAAAAGCAAAAAAAAAATTGATGTCAGTAGTGTCTAGTGTTGGCATTTGTTAAATCCAGCACAATTGCCTGTTACATTATTATCTGTACTTTTCTGTATGTTTGAAATAGGTCATAACTAACAATAAAAGTTAAAAGGAATTGAGCTGATATAGTGAACAAAAAATGAAAATTGGGGTACATGCATGGCAATAGAAGCATTATCATCCTCATCACCTGGTTTATTTCCAAATTTGGTTCTTGTTGCACCTAAGGAAAACATTCTCATTGACATAGTTATTTATCATGAGAGTGGACCAGTTTTTAAAATAACTCATTTATTTAAAAAATCTGTGGATACTCTTCAAATAAACAGCTGTCAGAAAACTTGTTTGTGTACAAAAATGAGTTAGCCTGTTAGCACAAGTTAATGTGTTGATGGTCTCTAGTGTGTTACTGTTTGGTATGAAACACATAGTTTTCTTTGTTGCTTTTCAAAAAATTAAGGTCAAATATATAGATAATATAAAGGACGCCATTTTAACCATTTTTTAAGTGTATAGTCCTATGACATAAAATATATTCTCAATGTTATGTAACTATCACCACTGTCCATTTTCAAAACGTTTTCATCATCTCACACGGAAACTCTTGTACACATTAAACAAAACTCCACCTTCCCCCCCGTCCTCATCCCCTGTAAACCTCTGTCCTGCTTCTGTCTCCGCACTTGCCTGTTCTGGATACCTTGTATAAGTGAATATTTGTCTTTTGTGTGTGGCTTATTTCATTTATCGTAATGTTTTCGAGGTTCATCCATGTTGTAGCTTGTTTCACAATTCCATTCCTTATTAAGACTGAGTAATATTCCATTGTATCAGTATTCCACATTTTGTTTATCCATTCATCTGTTGATGGATGTTTGAGTGGTTATCATCTTTTGGCTATTGTGAATAATGCTGTTATGAACACTGATGTACAAGTATCTGTCCCTACTGAGTATATATTTAGCAGTGAAGTTGCTGGATCATATTGTAATTCTAAGTTTAACTTTTTGAGGAACCACCATACCGTTCTCTACAGAGGTTGTACCATTTTACATTCCCACCAGCAGTGTACAAAGATTCCAGTTTCTGCACATTCTTGACAACACTTGCTATTGTCTGTAGCTGTCCTTACGGGTGTGAAGTGGTATCCCATTGTAGTTTTGATTTGTATTTCTCTATGATTAGTGATGTTGAGCATTTGTATATCTTCTCTGGAGAAATGTCTATTCAAATTCTTTCTCCATTTTTGAATTGCATTGTTTGTTGTTGTAGTTATTTATATATTCTGGACATTAATTCTTTATCAGATACATGATTTGCGAATATTTTCTTCCATTCTGTGGGTTGTCTTTGCTCTCTTAATTGTGTCCTTCAATGTACTGAAGTGTTTTTTGGTTTCTTTTTGTACAAAAGTTTTAAATTTTGAGTCCCAATTCATCTATTGATTTTCTTTTTTTAAAAATTAATTAATTTGTTGGTTGTGTTTGGTCTGCGTTGCTGCGTGCGAGCTTTCTCTAGTTGCGGCGAGCGGGGGCTGCTGCTCTTCATTGTGGTGCACGGGGCTTCTCATTGCGGTGGCTTCTCTTGTCGCGGAGCATGGGCTCTAGGCATGTGGGCTCTAGAGCGCAGGCTCAGTAGTTGTGGCGCATGGGCTTAGTTGCTCTGCGGCATGTGGGCTCTTCCCGGACCAGGGCTCGAACCCGTGTCCCCTGCATTGGCAGGCGGATTCTTAACCACTGTGCCACCGGGGAAGTCCTGTTGGTTTTCTTTTGTTGCCTATGCTTTTGGTGTCATATCCAAGAAATCATTCCCAAATCCAGTGTCATGAAGCTTTTCCCCTGTATTTTCTTCTAAAAGCTTTATACTCTTAGCCCTTATGCTTAGGTCTTTGATCCATTTTGAGTTAATTTGTGTATGTGGTATGAGGTAAGAGTCCAACTTCATTTTTGTGTGTGTGGTATCTGGTTTTCTCAGCACTATTGTTGAACATGCTTACTTTTTAAAATACAGTATTTTTTTTGTTGTTCTTGTTTAAACCTATTTAAAAAATAAATTTCAAACCAAACCTCTTTGGAACTCTAGCCTTCTAAGATACCTTGCTTGAACATTTCTGGCTTTAAGGATTCACTCATAAAAAGGCAGGCCCTCTTTCTCCTTATGATTTAAACAACAAGCATGAAAGTGTGTTTGGCTTAATAATTAATCACAGAAGTTGCTATGCAAACAGTTTCGACCAGGTAGTGAGTGAAGTGAAACCAGATTGGAAAGAAAACATTATCATCGTGGAAGGAGAGAAAGAATTACAGTGTCTGGTTAAATTTACTTATACAGGATTATATCCTTAATTATATTAATTTTTTTTATTTAGAGTTTTCTTTCTTTTAATTATAGCTTGAAATATGGATCCTGTGTTAGGGTTAGGATCTACCTGATAAACCTAAGGAAATGCACAACAAATCAAATCCTGGATGGTGCTACATCTGCCTATCCAGTGATTTCAGCCTTGGGTTCCTGTCATATAGTTCTTATCTTGGAAATAGGATTTTACAAATTCTTTGACAGAAGAATCCCAGTAATAAGAAAAACACAGCTGTCTTGCCATGTTTTGGGGTCACTTTGCTATTACTGAACTTATCTCGTTGCTTGTATTATCACTGCCACACAGTATAGACTCCATGTGGTCCGTGTGCACAGAGAAGATCTCTGCCCCTCTGTAGTCCCAGCCTGTGGAGGACTGTAAATGAACGTTGTTACAAAGCTGGAGTCAGCTTTTGTTCAAGGTTCTTTATTAGTCTGCACCTTGCATTTTTGCCAGCAGCAGTGAAGTATGAGACACGTGGCGGTTTTGTAATTGTTCCACTGCAACTTTTTTAAAAAAGTGGTTTCCAGGGATTTTTTTTGTCCAAATAAGAAACCCACATACCTAGGTGGAGAGACTTACATTTGTCCTTGCCATGCCCCACACAGACTGTACTTGGACTTTTTCCAGAATGTGGCTTGCCAGTCCTTGAGGAGGCTTCGGGAGTCCCTCTCCCTGAGCGGCCGTGGCTCACTACAACGCGATTAGACTGATCCGTACCCAAAGGCCTGTTATGTGTGGACTGTTTATGTTGGATTTATGAGGTAGAAACTAGCCAAAGTTTGATAGGACACTTTTTTTTAACCTTTTAATTTCAGTGACACATGAAACACATGTGGCTCTGTTCACGGGGTTACTGCTGCATCTATAAAGCCTAGTTTCAGTGCTTTTAAGATTTATCATCGCAGCTGGGATCTTGACCGCTTTAACAAGAGTTCACTACTAACCAATTATTCTTCCTTTAGGTGAACGGAAGAGAATCAGAAGAAGAAAATCTCAATAAATCTGAAATAAGTCAAGTGTTTGAGATTGCACTTAAACGGAACTTGCCTGTGAATTTTGAGGTAAGCTTATTTTACACATCTATTATACTGTTGGTGTTCATCATCGGAATTGTATTTTTCTTAAATAACATTGGAATGATAATCATATATATGTGAATCTTCAAATTTAAGATTCAAACTTTATTTATTTTTAAGTAATCATGTTTTATTAACAGAAGAATATACAAATTTTTTTTTTTTTTTGATGGTACGCGGGCCTCTCACTGCTGTGGCCTCTCCCGTTGCGGAGCACAGGCTCCGGACGCGTAGGCTCAGCGGCCATGGCTCACGGGCCTAGCATCTCCGCAGCATGTGGGATCTTCCCGGACCGGGGCACGAACCCGTGTCCCCTGCATCGGCAGGCGGACTCTCAACCATTGCGCCACCAGGGAAGCCCCCAATTTTTGTTTTTTTTTGAATTTTATTTATTTTTTTATATAGCAGGTTCTTATTAGTTATGCATTTTATACACATCAGTGTATAGATGTCAATCCCAGTCTCCCAATTCATCCCACCCCACCCACCCCACCCCTGCCGCTTTCCCCCCTTGGTGTCCATACGTTCTCTACATCTGTGTCTCAATTTCTGCCCTGCAAACCGGTTCATCTGTACCATTTTTCTAGGTTCCACATATATGCATTAATATATGATATTTGTTCTTCTCTTTCTGATTTACTTCAC
The DNA here is from genome assembly GCF_964374135.1 of Grampus griseus. NCBI lineage: Eukaryota > Metazoa > Chordata > Mammalia > Artiodactyla > Delphinidae > Grampus > Grampus griseus. The sequence goes on along the minus strand of NC_139008.1, from coordinate 76,663,435 downwards.
TCTGTATGACAGTCTCTAGATCTATCCACGTCTCTACAAATGACCCAATTTCATTCCTTTTCATGGGAGAGTAATATTCCGTTGTATATATGTACCACATCTTCTTAATCTATTCGTCTGTCAATGGGCATTTAGGTTGCTTCCATGTAAATAGTGCTGCAGTGGGCATTGGGGTGCATGTGTCTTTTTGAATTAGGTTTTCTCTGGGTATATGCCCAGTAGTCGGATTGCTGGATCATATGGTAATTCTATTTTTAGTTTTTTAAGGAACCTCCATACTGTTCTCCATAGTGACTGTATCAATTTACATTCCCATCAACAGTGCAAGAGGGTTCCCTTTCTCCACACCCCAACAAAAACAACAACATTTGTTGTTTGTAGATTTTCTGATGATGCCCATTCTAACTGGTGTGAGGTGATACCTCATTGTAGTTTTGATTTGCATTTCCCTAATAATTAGTGATGTTGAGCAGCTTTTCATGTGCTTCTTGGCCATCTGTATGTCTTCTTTGGAGAAATGTCTATTTAGGTCTTCTGCCCATTTTTGGACTGGGTTTGTTTTTTTAATATTGAGCTGCATGAGCTGTTTATATATTTTGGAGATTAATCCTTTGTCTGTTGATTTGTTTGCAAATATTTTCTCCCATTCTGAGGGTTGTCTTTTCGTCCTGTTTATGATTTCCTTTGCTGTGCAAAAGCTTTGAAGTTTCATTAAGTCCCATTCCTTTATTTTTGTTTTTATTTCCATTACTCTAGGAGGTGGATCAAAAAAGACCTTGCTGTGATTTATGTCAAAGAGTGTTCTTCCTATGTTTTCCTCTAAGAGTTTTGTAGTGTCCGGTCTTACATTTAGGTCTTGAATCCATTTTGAGTTTATTTTTGTGTATTGTGTTAGGGAGTGTTCTAATTTCATTCTTTTACATGTAGTTGTCCAGTTTTCCCGGCATCACTTATTGAAGAGACTGTCTTTTCTCCATTGTATATCCTTGCCTCCTTTGTCATACATTAGTTGACCATAGGTGTGTGGGTTTATCTCTGGGCTTTCTATCCTGTTCCATTGATCTATGTTTCTGTTTTTGTGCCAGTACCATATTGTCTTGATTACTGTAGCTTTGTAGTATAAAGTCAGGGAGTCTGATTCCTCTAGCTCCGTTTTTTTTCCTCAAGACTGCTTTGGCTATTCGGGGTGTTTTGTGTCTCCATACAGATTTTAAGATTTTTTGTTCTAGTTCCATAAAAAAATGCCATTGGTAATTTGATAGGGATTACATTGAATCTGTAGATTGCTTTGGGTACTATAGTCATTTTCACAATATTGATTCTTCCAACCAAGAGCATGGTATATCTCTCCGTCTGTTGGTGTCATCTTTAATTTCTTTCATCAGTGTCTTATAGTTTTCTGCATACAGGTCTTTTGTCTCCCTAGGTAGGTTTATTCCTAGGTATTTTAATCTTTTTTTTGCAGTGGTAAGTGGGAGTGTTTCCTTAATTTCTCTTTCAGATTTTTCATCATTAGTGTATAGGAATGCAAGAGATTTCTGTGCATTAATTTTGTATCTTGCAACTTTACCAAATTCATTGATTAGCTCTAGTAGTTTTCTGGTGGCATCTTTAGGATTCTTTATGTATAGTATCATGTCATCTGCAAACAGTGACAGTTTTACTTCTTCTTTTCCAATTTGTATTCCTTTTATTTCTTTTTCTTCTCTGGTTGCCGTGGCTAGGACTTCCAAAACTATGTTGAATAATAGTGGTGAGAGTGGATGTCCTTGTCTTGTTCCTGATCTTAGAGGAAATGCTTTCAGTTTTTCACCACTGAGAATGATGTTTGCTGTGGGTTTGTCATATATGGCCTTTATTATGTTGAGGTAGGTTCCCTCTATGCCCACTTTCTGCAGAGTTTTTTTTTTTTTTTTTTGCGGTACGTGGACCTCTCACTGTTGTGGCCTCTCCCATTGCGGAGCACAGGCTCCAGACGTGCAGGCTCAGCGGCCATGGCTCACGGGCCCAGCTGCTCTGCGGCATATGGAATCTTCCCGGACCAGGGCACGAACCCGTGTACCCTGCATCAGCAGGCGGACTCTCAACCACTGCGCCACCAGGGAATCCCGAGAGTTTTTATCATAAATGGGTGTTGAATTTTGTCGAAAGCTTTTTCTGCATCTATTGAGATGATCATATGGTTTTTCTTCTTCAGTTTGTTAATATGGTGTATCACATGGATTGATCTGCATATATTGAAGAATCCTTGCATCCCTGGGATAAATCCCACTGGTGTATGATCCTTTTAATGTGTTGTTGGATTCTGTTTGCAAGTATTTTGTTGAGGATTTTTGCATCTGTATTCATCAGTGATATTGGTCTGTAATTTTCTTTTTTTGTAGTATCTGTGTCTGGTTTTCGTATCAGGGTGATCATGGCCTCATAGAATCAGTTTGGGAGTGTTCCTTCCTCTGCCAATTTTTTGGAAGAGTTTGAGAAGGATGGGTGTTAGCTCTTCTCTAAATGTTTGATAGAATTCACCTGTGAAGCCACCCGGTCCTGGACTTTTGTTTGTTGGAAGATTTTTAATCACAGTTTCAGTTTCATTACTTGTGATTGGTCTGTTCATATTTTCTATTTCTTCCTGGTTCAGTCTTGGAAGGTTATACCTTTCTAAGAATTTGTCCATTTCTTCCAGGTTGTCCATTTTATTGGCATAGAGTTGCTTGTAGTAGTCTCTTAGGATGCTTTGTATTTCTGCAGTGTCTGTCGTAACTTCTCCTTTTTCATTTCTAATTTTATTGATTTGAGTCCTCTCCCTCTTTTTCTTGATGAGTCTGGCTAATGGTTTATCAATTTTATCTTCTCAAAGAACCAGCTTTTAGTTTTATTGATCTTTGCTATTGTTTTCTTTGTTTCTATTTCATTTATTTCTGCTCTGATCTTTATGATTTCTTTCCTTTTGCTAACTTTGGGTTTTGTTTGTTCTTCTTTCTCAAGTTCCTTTAGGTGTAAGGTTAGATTGTTTATTTGAGATTTTTCTTGTTTCTTGAGGTAGGCTTGTAGAGCTATAAACTTCCCTCTTAGAACTGCTTTTGCTGCATCCCATAGGTTTTGGATTGTTGTGTTTTTGTTGTCATTTGTCTCTAGGTACTTTTTGATTTCCTCTTTGATTTCTTCAGTGATCTCTTGGTTATTTAGTAACGTATTGTTTATCCTCCATGTGTTTGTGTTTTTTACATTTTTTTCCCTGTAATTCATTTCTAATCTCATAGCGTTGTGGTCGGAACAGATGCTTGATATGCTTGATTTCTATTTTCTTAAATTTACTGTGGCTTGATTTGTGACCCAAGATGTGATCTATCCTGGAGAGTGTTCCATGTGCACTTGAGAAGAAAGTGTAACCTGCTGTTTTTGGATGGAATGTCCTATAAATATAAATTAAATCCATCTGGTCTGTTGTGTCATTTAAACCTTCTGTTTCCTTATTTTTTTCATTTTGGATGATGTGTCCATTGCTGTAAGTGAGGTGTTAAAAGTCCCCCACTATTATTGTGTTACTGTCGATTTCCTCTTTTATAGCTGTTAGCAGTTGCCTTATGTATTGAGGTGCTCCTAGGTTGGGTGCATATATATTTATAATTGTTATCTCTTCTTCTTGGATTGATCCCTTGATCATTATGTAGTGTCCTTCCTTGTCTCTTGTAACATTCTTTATTTTAAAGTCTATTTTATCTGAGAGTATTTTATTGCTACTCCAGCTTTCTTTTGATTTCCATTTGCATGGAATATCTTTTTCCATCCCCTCACTTTTAGTCTGTATGTGTCCCTAGGTCTGAAGTGGGTCTCTTGCAGACAGCATATATATGGGTCTTGTTTTTGTATCCATTCAGCAAGCCTGTGTCTTTCGGTTGGAGCATTTAATCTATTCACGTTTAAGGTAATTATCGATATGTATGTTCCTATGACCATTTTCTTAATTGTTTTGGGTTTGTTTTTGTAGGTCCTTCTCTTCTCTTGTGTTTCCCACTTAGAGAAGTTCCTTTGGCATTTGTAGAGCTGGTTTGGTGGTGCTGAATTCTCTTAGCTTTTGCTTGTCTGTAAAGCTTTTGATTTTTCCATCGAAGATTCAAACTTTATATTTATTTAGCAAAGCAGTATTTATTCCTAGGGCAGCCATGGATCTCTAGGCGGTCCACAGCTGGCCTCTGTAGGTCCATTAACCTCCTAAAATGGTCTGAAGGGGATCCTTTTGTTGTTCACGTGTGTTTTCTTCTGGCGGGAGGGTCCGTTGGTTTCATAAGATTCTCAAAAGCATCTGCTACCCTCCAAATATTAAGAATCTCCTTAAATGGTCCCTAAAAATGTCAGAGTAATTGTTAAAAAGACATAAGTTTTGTCATTGCCCAGTGTGTGCCTCCCAGTTCACCCATTTAATAACCTCATTTGTTGTTGGAGACTTTGTGGCCTAAAAACAACAATTAATGATTGTTAGTTCAAAATGGAAAATAAAGTACATTTAGTATGTGTTTCTTTCAAAGACACAGTGAGTCCAGATAGGTTAGGCAGGTAAGGGGGAATTTTTTTTAAAGTTTCCATAATTTTCAAAAATTCTTTGCAAATTCTTTCTTTTGATTTCTGTGCTTGGTTATGCAAGGTTGTGTTTTAATAGATTTCTTTATCAACTATATGATCTTTCAAAGTTATAAAGAGTATAGGTTTAGTCTTCCAAAGAGCTTTAAAACCCAACGTATTTGTTACTTCAGGCAAATGTAATTTGAGGTGGGACATCTGCTTAAAACAATTTTAAGTGGTTCATTAACTTCTTTTGGCCTATTTCTTTTTTAAAAAGTCTACCTGGGGCTTCCCTGGTGGCGCAGTGGTTGAGAGTCCGCCTGCCGATGCAGGGGACACGGGTTCGTGCCCCGGTCCGGGAAGGTCCCACATGCCGCGGAGCAGCTGGGCCCGTGAGCCATGGCTGCTGAGCCTGCGCGTCCGGAGCCTGTGCTCCGCAACGTGAGAGGCCACAACAGTGAGAGGCCCGCGTACCGCAAAAAAAAAAAAAAAAAAAAAGTCTACCTGAAGTTTATTGTCCTGTATAATACTTTAATTTTGTAGTTAGGTGATCCCCAAATTTCATGTCTGACTCTCATGAAATATATGCCTTCTTCTATTATGTGCTAGTGCCCTAAACTGGCTCCTGAGTTCAGTCCTTATGCCATCAGCTGAGTGATGGTGATGGTGATTTCTGACCTCCAAACTCATCTGTTGCCATGAGGCACAGGTGGGGGTAGAGAGTGGCACTTGGCTCACAGGGCCATCCCACACCCCCCCCACACCCATCCCTGCCCCTTCCTGGCAGGCAGGATCAGTTTATATTGTCCCCTTTCTAGAGTGCAGTGTACCAGATGGCTCTCGGGCTGGCATCGTACCTGGCCCTACATCCCTTCCAGCCTTTCTGCCTCTGTTCTGGGTGGGAGATGGTGGCTGGGGAGGCAGTGAGACAGGGGACACACAGAATAATAGGGCTAGTTGTTGAGTGGGAACTAGGTGGGAGCTTCACCCGGAGAAGCCTCATGGTCTCCCTGGGAACCTGTTTTGGGAAAGGGAAGAAATGCTTCTTTCCCTCCTGCTGAGGGATTAGTGTGGCACAAGAATGGATGTTTAAAGATTGGAGGGAGGGGTACAAAGATTGTGGGAATGGGAGATGCCTGGCTTCTCGGGTCACCTAGGGGTTACAGAGGTGACTGCTGGGGCCAGGGCCCTAGATCCTTGTGAAGCTTGGCACCTGCCCGCACCAATTGCTGCTTTGCCTGAGAGTCACAGAGCTTTCTGGACCTTAGTGAGGGATTGCCATTTTATATTTTTGCTCTTTGGGATTTGGGGACCAGATTGCTTCTGTCCTACCTATACTTCTGTTTAGGTTTTAGATTTGGCTTTCATACTTGTGTTCAGGAATATGTAACACTTAGCAGGGTATTGTCAGGTAGTCACAAAAGAAATTGTGGGAGTGCCCTGTGGTGGTGAATATCTCTTGAAGTAATAATTTAAAACGTGACAGTTTGTGTGTAGGTAGTGTCATTGAGTTTGTTAATATGAGTGCTTATATTAAATAGCTCTCACATATCAAAAGTTCATATTAGCTTCCATTATTAGGTTGAGCAAAGCTTTTATTTTTTCCCCACAGTTCTGTCTCTGGCACCTGGAAGATTCCCTTGCCTATATTGGATGCTCAGGAAATATTTATTGAATAAATGAATAGAATAGTTTTTTTTTTTTTTTATTTTGACAGATAGCAAGATACGTCATGTTGGAAACTGAGTTAAGTGTGCAATAGAGAATACAGGAGCCATTCATACAGCTTTTCAGAAAAATGTATACAGCTAGATTTTTGATAAAATACATAGTTTTAGTTAGAAAATGTTACGGTGCTGGTTGATATAGTTACTGGGAGGCAGTTGTGACTTGATCCCACTAAATACATTCTAGGTTAAATTGCAGATGTAGATTGGTGGGATTATGATGTGAGCAGACAATGAAAATGGTTGCTGAGGGACCAGGATGGACTGTGAATCTGAAGTGAGCCATCAGGGTGGCTACCCTTACTTTTCGAGTCTCATCTGAGGATGCGGAGAGCACTGTTCAAGGAGGGAGCATTTGGAATATAGGCTGTCAGTGTGGGAGGGCATCCCGGAGGCTCTCTTTTTTTTTTTTTGCGGTACGCGGGCCTCTCACTGTTGTGGCCTTTCCCGTTGCGGAGCACAGGCTCCGGACGCGCAGGCTCAGTGGCCATGGCTCACGGGCCCAGCTGCTCCGCGGCATGTGGGATCCTCCTGGACCGGGGCACGAACCCGTGTCCCCTGCATCGGCAGGCGGACTCTCAACCACTGCGCCACCAGAAAAGCCCCCTGGGGGGCTCTCTAAGATCAGTCTGCAAGCGCCTATGCGAGCGGGGCTCTTCCCAACAAACCTCTTCCTTTGTAGGGCAGTGAGGCCGCTCTCTGAGATGCCTCCCTTTCTCACCTTTGAGCACAGCACAGCCAGTTCTTGGGCTCACACAGATTTCCTAGCCATCCTTCCAACTTTTTATTTTGAAACATTTCAAACCAATGGAAAAGTTGCAAGCGTAGGACAGTGAATGTATCCTTCACATCGATTCACCAGTGGTTAACATTTTAGCACATTTGCTTTTTTCTTCTCTGTAAATGTACATATTTTTCTATTTTTCATTCTGCTGACTCATTTGAGAGCAAGTGGCAGACATCATGCCCTTTGACTCCTAATATTTCAGTATGTGTCTCTTAAGAACAAGGACATTATCTTAAAATAACTATAATCTGATTGTCACTACAGGAAATTTAGCATTGCTGTAATACTGTTACCTAATATACATCCTAGATTCACATATTGCCACTTGTCCCCATGATGTCCTTTAGAGAAAGTATTTTCCTGGTCTTGAGTCTGGTACAGGATCACACATTGTGTTTAGCTGATGCATCTCTTTAGTCTCCTTTAATGTGTAACAGTTCCTCAGCGTTTTTTTGTGTTTTTTTTGTCTTTTATGATATTGGTTTGTTTTGTTTTTCAACATCTTTATGGAGTATAATTGCTTTACAATGTTATGTTAGTTTCTTTTTTTTTTCCAACATCTTTATTGGAGTATAATTGCTTTACAATGGTGTGTTAGTTTCTGCTTTATAACAAAGTGAATCAGTTACACATATACATATGTTCCCATATCTCTTCCCTCTTGCATCTCCCTCCCTCCCAGCCTCCCTATCCCACCCCTCTAGGTGGTCACAAAGCACCGAGCTGATCTCCCTGTACTATGCGGCTGCTTCCCACTAGCAATCTAGTTTGGTAGTGTATATATGTCCATGCCACTCTCTCGCTTTGTCACAGCTTACCCTTCCCCCTCCCCGTATCCTCAAGTCCATTCTCTAGTAGGTCTGTGTCTTTATTCCCGTCTTGCCCCTAGGTTCTTTATGACCTTTTTTTTTCCCCTTAGATTCCATATATATGTGTTAGCATACGGTATTTGTTTTTCTCTTTGACTTACTTCACTCTGTATGACAGACTCTAGGTCCATCCACCTCACTACAAATAACTCAATTTCGTTTCTTTTTGTGGCTGAGTAATATTTCATTGTATATATGTGCCACATCTTCTTTATCCATTCATCTGTGGATGGACATTTAGGTTGCTTCCATGTCCTGGCTATTGTAAATAGAGCTTCAATGAACATTTTGGTACATGACTCTTTTTGAATTATGGTCTTCTCAGGGTATATGTCCAGTAGTAGGATTGCTGGGTCGTATGGTAGTTCTATTTGTAGTGTTTTAAGGAACCTCCATACTGTTCTCCATAGTGGCTGTATCAATTTACATTCCCACCAACAGTGCAAGAGGGTTCCCTTTTCTCCACACCCTCTCCAGCATTTATTGTTTGCAGATTTTTTGATGATGGCCATTCTGACCTGTGTGAGATGATACCTCATTGTAGTTTTGATTTGCATTTCTCTAATGATTAATGATGTTGAGCATTCTTTCATGTGTTTGTTGGCAATCTGTATATATGATATTGGTATTTTTAAAAGTCAGTTATTTTGTAGAATGGCCCTCAATTTGGGTTTGTCAGATTGTTTCCTCAGGATTAGTTTCGGGTTGTGCGTTTTTTGGCAGGGAACACTACAGAAGTAATGTTGGTTCTCAGCAGCACATGATGTCATTTTATCCGAGTGTTAGTGATGTTAGTTTCACTGCCTACACCAGATGTGTGCCACTCTGTGGAGACTTCCTTTCCCTTTATAGTTAATCCATAACCTATGGGGAGATGCTTGAAGGCTATGCCCTTACAGAGTTCCCCAGTGTTTCTAGCAGTCATTGATAATGCTTCCCGGCACCAGTTATTACTGTGGTGGATGTCAAACATTGATTTTCTGCATGTCCAAAGAAAATCTCCTCCTGCCTTATATTATATTAATTTATATTAGTATAGATGCATTCAAAGTGTTACTCCATTATTGTTGCTAATCATTTTGATGTTCAACTTGCCATTCAGACTAGCTCCTGTATCCTTTGATATGCCTCTATCAGCTTTTCTTGGGGGGGTGTGGGGGGCGGGGGGCTGTGCAGTCCGATTCCTTGAGGTATAATTTACATAAAGTAAAATTCATCCTATTTAAGTATGTAATTTGATGTGTTTTGATGGTATGGTTGTATAACTATCACCACAATTAAGATAAAGAACATCTTTCACCCCATAAAGTTTCCCCTGTGTCCCCTTGCAGTCAATCCCTTCCCTCCATCCTCAGCCTTGGGCAACCATTGATCTGATGTCTGTCCCTACAGTTTTGCTTATTTTCAAAATATTACGTACATGGAATTAGAGAATTTATTGCCTTTTTTTTTTTTCCCCTTTTGGGCTTTCCCTTTATCTATTTATTTAACGGGATGCGTAATAACATTTTGAGAAGCCTGGAGGGAGCACATAAAAATATAAAGCCATCTTAGAAAACACAACCCAGACATGACCTTTCCATAATTGTAAATCATGATAACAAAGGCCAAAGTTCCTTGTACGGTTCCTTCCCTCAGGCCTCTCACCTTTTAACAAATGGCCAACCAGATACAGTGTGTTCGGTGTTGTCCATTTGGAAGTTTGTGATCTTTCCAGATTGCAAGATTACAAATCTACTGGCAAGAGTATTTTGCCTTTTGTGTGGCTTTTTAACTTAACATAATGCAGATTTTGAGTCCCTATGTTATATGTATCAGTAGTTCATTTCTTTTTATTTCTGAATAATGTTCCATTGTATGGATGTACCACAACTTATTCATGCATTTACCAGTTGAAGAACATTTTCTTTTTTTTCTTAATTAAAAAAATTTTTTTTAAAATTTTTGGCGGGCGTCCCTGGTGGCGCAGTGGTTAAGAGTCCGCCTGCCAATGCAGGGGATGTGGGTTCGTGCCCCGGTCTGGGAAGATCCCACATGCCGCGGAGCGACTGGGCCCATGAGCCATGGCTAATGAGCCTGCGCGTCCGGAGCCTGTGCTCCGCAACGGGAGAGGCCACAACAGTGAGAGGCCCGCGTACCGCAAAAAAAAAAGAAAAAAAATTTTGGGCTGCATTGGGTCTTCATTGCTGCGCGGGCTTTCTCTACTTGCAGTGGGCTACTCTTCATTGCGGTGTGAGGGCTTCTCATTGCAGTGGCTTTGCTTGTTGCGGAGCATGGGCTCCAGGCGCGTGGACTTCAGTAGTTGCAGCGTGTAGGCTCAGTAGTTGTGGCACACGGGCTTAGTTGCTCTGTGGCATGTGAGATCTTCCCGGACCAGGGCTCAAACCCGTGTCCCCTGCATTGGCAGGCAGATTCTTAACCACTACGCCACCAGGGAAGTCCAAGTTTAAGTTATCTTTGCAGTTCTTTTTATCTTTACACTGAATGTGTATATTCAGAGCATTGTTTTCCTAACTTGCTTGGATTATTTTTTTCCCTATGCTAACAGTCTATTACACAGTAATGTATGTATCTTAAGTGCACAGCCCATTAAATTTTAACATGTGTAAAAACCCATGATTCACTACCCAGATCAAGATACAGAACATTATCATAACCTCCGTAAGTCCCTGTGCTCCTTTCCAGCCAGAAGAAGCTGCTTTCTGTAATCACTATAGATTTTGTTTTCTGTGTTCTTAGACTTCATGTAAATAAAAAGATGTAATGTGACTTACTTCACTCTGTATGACAGACTCTAGGTCCATCTACCTAACTACATATAGTTCAATTTCATTTCTTTTTATGGCTGAGTAATATTCTATTGTATATATGTGCCACGTCTTCGTTACCCATTCATCTGTTGATGGACACTTAGGTTGCTTCCATGTCCTGGCTGTTGTAAATAGAGCTGCAGTGAACATGGTGGTACATGTCTCTTTTTGAATTATGGTTTTCTCAGGGTATATGCCCAGTAGTGGGATTGCTGGGTCATATGGAAGTCAGAAAGAGAAAACAAATACAGTATGTTAACACATATGTATGGAATCTTAAAACAAAACAAAACAAAACTGGTTCTTATGAACCTAGGGGCGGGACAGGAATAAAGATGCAGACGTAGAGAATGGACTTGAGGACACCGGGAGGGGGAAGGGTAAGCTGGGATGAAGTGAGAGCGTAGCATTGACATATATACACTACCAAACGTAAAATAGATAGCTAGTGGGAAGCAGCTGCATAGCACAGGGAGATCAGCTCGGTGCTTTGTGACCACCTAGAGGGGTGGGATAGGGAGGGTGGGAGGGAGATGCAAGAGGGAGGGTATATGGGGATATATGTATACGTATAGCCGATTCACTTTGTTATACAGCAGAAACTAACACAACATTGTAAAGCAATTATACTCCAATAAAGATGTTAAATAAAATTAGATATAATATGGATTGTTGGGTCGAGTTTCTTATCCTTAACAGAATGCTTTTAAGTCTTATCCATGTGTATCAGTAGTTTAATGCTGAGTGGTATTCCAGTGTAAGAATATAAAACTCTTAATTTATCCATTGTCCTATTGATAGATATTGGATAGTTGGGAACCATTATAAATAAGGTTGATAAGTCTTCTTGGGTGCATGTGCACTCAGAATTGCTAAGTCAAAGGGTAGGTGTTTATAAAAATTCTCAAAACTATTTCCCAAAGTGATTGTACCAATTTACACTCCCACCACTTGTTCCACATCCTTGCCAAAAGTACCTGTTGAAGTATTTTTTTAATTGAATATTTGTCTTTTTATTATTGACTTGTAGGAATTCTTTAAATGTTCTGGATATAATTCCTTTGTTTGGTACATATATTGCAAATATTCTCTCCCATTCTATGAGTTCCCTTTTTTAATTTTTAAATGTTGTCTTTTGATGAGCAGTTTTTAATTTTGAGGACTTCTAATTTGTGTTTTTTGTGTTCAAGAATTCTTTGCCAACCTCATGTTCATGAAGTTTTCTCCTGTGTTTTCTGCTGAAAGCTTTATAGTTTTAGCTTTCATGTTTGGGTCTGTGTTCTAGCTTCAGTTAATTTTTGTTTTTGGTTGAGTTTAGGATCTTGGTTCAGTTTTTTCCCCATGTGGATATCTAGTTGCTCCAATGTCATTATAAAAAAAAGACTTTGGATTTGCTTTGGTGTGTTTGCCAAAAATCAAGACCGTCTATGTGCAGGTCTGTTTCTACATTCTTTTCTGTTTTATTGATCTTTTGGTTTATCCTTAAACAATACCATGATGTTGTAGATGCTGTAACTTCACAGAAAGTCTTGAAATCTGGCAGTGTAAGTCTGCTAACTCAGTTGTTCTTTTCAAGGGTATCTTGGCTCATGTAGGTTGGATTTGATTTTTATTTTCCTTCTGTGTGATTATGTAATCACTTTAATTACAGTTAGGTTTCATGTTCATATTTTAGTATTTTCCCCATCTCTGTTGACTTATTCTTATATATTTAATATGTGTTATACTAAATGGTTCCAAGAGTCAAAACTACACAAAAAGATATATTCAGAAGTGTCATCTCGTCCCCTTTCTACCCCAATCCCTCCCACCTGCTGTAGGAAACTGATTCCATTGGTTTCTGCTTTATCCTTCTTGAGTTTCTTTTTGCAAAAATAAGCATATAAACACACACACTTGTGTGTCTATTTATACGTGTGTGTATATGTATACATAGATTTAACACCCCCCCCACCCTTTGTACACTCTTTCGCAGTTTGCTTTTTTCAGTTACTGTGTACTGGGGATCACTTTATGTGCTTGGAGATTTTCTTATTCCTTTTTACTGCTGTAGAGCAGCCAGTATTTAATAAGCTCAATCTTGGCTGGCAGCTCAGAGCAAATATTGAACTTGACCTCTGTGTGATGCATTTATTTCTGGGCTTTGCTGGGCCAGTTTCCTTTCTGCCGTTTGCAGGGGAGCTCACTACATTCAGGACAGTCTGTGACCCTGGGTGGGCGGGAGTAGAAAATGTTTCCCTATTCCATGTCTGTTTTGGACTCATCAGACCTGAGAACATTAACAAGTTTGGGGGAAGAAAAAGAAATGGGAAGAGAAAGCACTCAGGATTATCAGTGTTTACACTCCCTTCATTTAATGGGTCTTGTCCTCAATTCCCCTTTTCCTGTGTTTCGTGTGAAGTAGTGTGCTAACCAGTGTGCCGTGCAGCTGGTAATGAGTGCCTGTCACGCTTTCACTCAGTCTTTCCCTCTAAAACAGGTTGCCCGGGAGAGTGGCCCACCCCACATGAAGAGCTTTGTGACCAGGGTGTCGGTTGGGGAGTTTGTGGGGGAAGGTGAAGGGAAGAGCAAGAAGATTTCAAAGAAAAATGCTGCTATAGCTGTTCTTGAGGAGCTGAAGAAGTTGCCGCCCCTGCCTACAGTTGAGCGAGTGAAGCCCAGAATCAAAAAGAAAACAAAATGCATAGTCAGGGTAAGGACTTTTCTGAATGAAGAGGGCGTTTTCATTGCCCAAAGGCAGCTGTGGGGGTTAGAAGGCTGGTGAAGGAGGTCGGGAGCTGGCAGGCACAGGCCCGGCCTTGGAGAGCCTTTACAGGGGCCACCTTGGGTTGCTCCACAGGAGTCCCAGGTTAGGCAACGACAGGGACACTGTGCTGGCTTCAGTGGAGGCCTCCGCAGGCGGCCACGCCCGTCTGGGTGCGGTCACAGTGAGAAGCTGTGTGTTGGCAGCCGCGCTGCCAGTCTGCGGGGAGAACAGTTAAATTGTGCTGCCTCCGTCTCATTGCCCACTGCGCGGTTCTGAACGCGCGGGATACTCCTGGGCGGGGAGATGTCTGGGGCAGTCGTAGGCGTCAGATGTATACACCTTCTTCTTATTTTTGAGTCACGTTAAAGGACCTATCAAAAATTATACTCTCTCTCACCCACCCAAAGAAGGGACAGGGGTCCATTCGGGGACAGTTATGAACACCAGGATCCGTTCTGATTGTCAGTATCGTTTCATGTTGTATCAAAATCCAAGTTTTTCTCACACACAAGTTAGCATATGGTTTCTGGATTTTGAGTCATTGTTAAGAAAGCTGGGAACCCATCCTTATAATGTAGACTTTTGGAAAGTTTTAGAAAGAATTTGTTATGTTTTTTCTACCTCTTCATTTACTGTCATATGTTGACATTTATTGTTCAAAAGCAGATGTTACAGTGATGCTTGCCTACTCGTATGAATGGTGATGTTGGTTTGCTAAGAAGACCTTAAAATCACCTGAGAGCGATCATAGAAAATCATTAGGCATCTTTCAATTAAAGAAAGGTTTAAAAAAGATCTGATTAATTCTGAGCCGTTAGAACAACATAGAAGTAATCAACTGTCATGTCCTTGTCTCTGAATTGGCAAGGTCCTTACTGTGACTAACATGGCACATGGTTTCTACATTCATTGTTCCTCAGCTACAAAGCAGCCCGGAGTACGGCCAGGGGATGAACCCGATTAGCAGACTGGCCCAGATCCAGCAGGCAAAAAAGGAGAAGGAGCCAGAGTACCTCCTCCTCACTGAGCGAGGCCTCCCGCGCCGCAGGGAGTTTGTGATGCAGGTGGGTCAGCCGGCTTGTGGGCGGCCCTTCTCTGACTGCCTCCTGTCTCAGGGCCTGAGGTAGTCCAGCGGCCGGACACCTCTCCCCAGGAGGCCAGGTCCAGTGGGCACTCCCTGCCGCCAGATGTCACTGTTATTAGACCATGTTGCCTGCACTAATCTGATGCCTTAAAACGTGCTTGTCTGCACAGCACACATGCTGCTGTATCAACAGGTAGGAGCCTGGACTCACTGCGCCTGTTTAGAGGAGTGGGGGAATCATGGGTAACTTTTTTCTTTGTTACTTCTTGAAAGTTACTATTGTTCTTCTCAGAAGCTTTATGAATTATAGAAAGGGTCTGCTTCTCCTGATCCTTCTGTAGAGCCTGGAGTTCGGGGATTGGGTTCACGCCTCAGATTTGTACAGAGCGTTTCTCCATGCACTCAGCTTATTAAACAGTTATTCACACGGGCAGCTGAATGTTTTTTTTTTTTTTTTTTTTTTTTGCGGTATGCGGGTCTCTCACTGTTGTGGCCTCTCCCATTGTGGAGCACAGGCTCCGGACGCGCAGGCTCAGCGGCCATGGCTCACGGGCCCAGCAGCTCCGCGGCATGTGGGATCTTCCCGGACCGGGGCACGAACCCGTGTCCCCTGCATTGGCAGGTGGACTCTCAACCACTGCGCCACCAGGGAAGCCCTGAATGTTTGATTTGAATTTAATAGTGTTTTCTGGTGAAAAACAGAATACTTCACTCTGCATAGCAGTTTACAGCTTATATTTTTATTTTTTATTTATTTATTTTTTTGCGGTATGCGGGCATCTCACTGTTGTGGCCTCTCCCGTTGCGGAGCACGGGCTCCGGACGCGCAGGCTTAGCGGCCATGGCTCACGGGCCCAGCCGCTCCGCGGCATGTGGGATCCTCCCCGACCGGGGCACGAACCCACGTCTGCTGCATCGGCAGGCGGACTCTCAACCACTGCGCCACCAGGGAAGCCCAGTTTATAGCTTATAAAGCACCATCAGTTAGCCTGGTGTGTTTCACCTCTGCAGTCAGAGGGCAGGAAGAGTAATGACCCTTCCACGTACAAGAGAAAATGGCAGTTTGTTGAGAGGCTCAGTAATTTGCCTAGGATCAAACGGCTGGTAGATGCCCGGTTGGGATTCAACCTCAGGCCCCTCTTCACAGGCCAGGGAGGGTTTCCTTGACTCTTTCGTGACGGGGCTTCTGGTTTTGGTCTGCGGTCAAGACCAGCTTGGAAGGGGATGGTAAGCAGTGATGTGTGCTGGAGTATGTGTAACAGCCAACTCTTAGGGAAAGGCGGTGTGTGTGGAGACTATACGCGTATATGCACACGTATTATATGTACATGTGTGTATATTATAAATTTTACTGATAGGAAGGAAGTGTAGCATACAATTTACAAAAAATATGTAATACTCTTGTAAATTTCATACATCTGTGTGACAGTCACCAATAGCAGCGTTACAGAATGAGACTCGTGTGAATTCTTTATTCCCCTCAGGTTCAGCAAGGAGGTTTGCGTCTGTCATTGTTGAATGACTGTGGTACGAGCATGAGGACTGGTTGATATTTTTATTTACATCAACAACAAAGACATGTCAGAACTTCACTCATTTAAACAATATGAATGGCTTCTTTGCTGAATCAGATAATACTTTTCCAAGACTGGAAGTTTCAGTTTTTTCTATTAGTTACGTCATGGCTGCAGACTTGACAACAAATTTAAAGATTAATCTGCGTTATTAACCTTTTCTCCATCACTTAAGCTTAAGAATAGACAATCAACAGTATAACTTAATCCTTGATAAGTAGTAGCTGCAGATTTCTGTGGTGTAAGTACTCTCACTGGGGCCGTTTTCTGTCTGAGTTGGAAAGAGATGTGTAGCTGCATATTGACACCATACACATACACGTGTAAAGAATCTCAAAAGCATAGACAGTTGTAAACTGGAGTCCAGTTAGGAAGTGATGAATTTGAAGTGTTCATTCCCTCTGTTTGTTAAAATAATTTGTTTAATTATAAGCTTATATACTTTAGTGTTTAATAATAGCTACCTTTAACAGCCACCTCTCCAAATTCCTCAGGATTTCATAATGGGCTCTCACAGGCTGGTCCAAGCCAGCCCCAGGGCACCACTGTTAAGCCATCCATCTTCTGACCATTCTGGGTTCTTTTCAGTTCCTGACCAGTCTTTATTCTAAAGGGTTAAGCCCTGATCTGAGTTCTGCCTTCTTTATGCAGGTGAAGGTGGGAAACCACACTGCAGAAGGATCAGGCACCAATAAGAAGGTGGCCAAACGCAATGCAGCCGAGAACATGCTGGAAATCCTTGGTTTCAAAGTCCCACAGGCTCAGCCCACCAAACCAGCCCTCAAATCAGAGGAGAAGGTGACTGCTCAGGGCTCTGTGTCCTTGCTCTCTAACTGCAAGATGACCTTCTCACCTCAGGACTCTGACTCCTCCAGGGCTAAGCTTCAGGGCAAGGCTTCATCCTCCTGGCAGTAAAGCAGCCCGGCTGAGCAGGGTCCTAGCATTTGGTTCATTATAATGTGGTCAGAAGGGGAGTTGCATGTCCATGGCTCCAAGCATGGTGCTGGGTTAAGTCGTTACTGTTTCAGTATCTTTGTGGTCTGGGATGCTTGGTGGAGGGCAGCTTGCTCCTCTCCTTTTGTGGGATGACGGGTAATTAATTGGACTTGAAATTAATGTGTGTGTGATTCTGTCATTTGTGCTCTTAGAGTGAGTCCTGCATAAAAGACTCATCAGCCTTAGGCTTTTGTTAGTTGTGGAACACGCTTGGGACACTGAGACAGTGTGATGATAGAGTCAGGGCCAGATCCATAGTTTCGATTTGGGATTTCTTTCTCTTTGTGAATTGAACATTAGACAAAAATGATCCCATATTGAAAATTGCACTTCTGCCAAGGTTGGTAAGCAGTACCCTCAGTGAAAGCCTTGGCCGACCTTGTTTCCAGTCACTGGATGGTCCTTTCAGGATAAACTTGAAAACACCAGGACTGAATTCAGTCATGTCTGTCAGCAGAGAGAAATGGCAGCAGCTGTGGCCACATAGTCAATAACTGGGATCCCAAACACTCATCAGAGAATCTGTAGAGATCCTGGACTTGGCTTTGGGGGTTTTCATTCCAGAATCTTACAGAGCATCATAGGCAGCTTTGTCTCCTCAGAAGAGAGACCTTTGTGTTTGGCAATTTTTTTTTTTTTTTTTTTTGCAGTACGCGGGCCTCTCACCGCTGCGGCCTC
This sequence comes from Grampus griseus, assembly GCF_964374135.1. Lineage (NCBI taxonomy): Eukaryota > Metazoa > Chordata > Mammalia > Artiodactyla > Delphinidae > Grampus > Grampus griseus. The sequence goes on along the minus strand of NC_139008.1, from coordinate 76,645,607 downwards.
TCCCGTTGCGGAGCACAGGCTTTGGACGCGCAGGCCCAGCGGCCATGGCTTACGGGCCCAGCCGCCCCACGGCATGTGGGATCTTCCCGGACCGGGGCACGAACCCGCATCCCCTGCATCGGCAGGCGGACTCCCAACCACTGCGCCACCAGGGAAGCCCCAAAATTTTTATCTAGTAACATTTTCCCCCTACATTTGTTATCTTTGGTTATGTCATTTTATCTTTTAGTGGGACATGTGCTCCAGGAAATATTCTTTGTTTATTTAATTATTTAGCATCAACCTAAAAGTTTCTTTTTTTTTTTTTTTTTTGCGGTACGCGGGCCTCTCACTGTTGTGGCCTCTCCCGTTGCGGAGCACAGGCTCCGGACGCGCAGGCTCAGCGGCCGTGGCTCACGGGCCCAGCCGCTCCGCGGCATGTGAGATCTTCCCGGACCGAGATACTAACCCACGTCCCCTGCATCGGCAGGCGGACTCTCAACCACTGCACCACCAGGGAAGCCCCCAAAAGTTTCTTTCTTGGTCAGCTCTATCAATCTAACATCTTCAGGGTCCTTCTGGTTAAACGTTCCCCTCTCGTGAGCACAGAACAGAGGCCCCATCCCTTAGATGCTGTTCGTGGACAGGCTGACGTGGCTGAGAGTGTGCTTTGGGAGAAAGCAGGGGGCTCTGCTGTGGGCACATTGGCGGCCCAAGCAGACCAGTGGTGGGGCCTTGGGAGAGGGCCTTTCTGCCAGTGCCCTCATCGTTTAAAAGTTTATAAAACTAAGATTAGGGCTGGTTGGAGTTTGTTTAGTTTTGGACAGAAGGAACTAATTTTTCAACAGTTTGATTGATGCTCATGGCCTTTTTTTTGTTTTTTTTTAAGACACCCATAAAGAAACCAGGGGATGGAAGAAAAGTAACGTTTTTTGAACCTGGCTCTGGGGATGAAAATGGGACTAGTAAGTGTGAAGTTAATATTGTCTTGGTCTGACTGTGATTCTGGGCTTTGCATGGTTCCTGGTAATAGCAGGAACCTAGGTAATGAGTTAGTGGTCAGTGCTTGGTTCTGCATTACGCCTGTGCTGTTGTGTGTGCTGGGGTGGGGGGCAGCGTGGGGTTTTATAGCATCTCTCCACGCGGCGTGCGTGGACTTGGGTTGATTTGTCTGCTTGTCCATCCCCAGGCCATAAAGAGGATGAGTTCAGGATGCCTTATCTTAGTCATCAGCAGCTGCCTGCTGGAATTCTTCCCATGGTGCCCGAGGTCGCCCAGGCCGTAGGAGTCAGTCAAGGGCATCACACCAGAGAGTTCAGCAGGGTAGCCCCGAACCCTGCCAAGGCCACGGTAACTGCCATGATAGCCCGAGAATTGTTGTATGGGGGCACCTCGCCTACAGCCGAGACCGTTTTAAAGAATAACATCTCTTCAGGCCACGCACCCCATGGACCTCTCACGAGACCCTCAGAGCAGTTGGACTATCTTTCCAGAGTCCAGGGATTCCAGGTAACTGTTGGGTCTGAGCTGTGTGGTCTGTACCTCAGTGCGGTCATCTCTGGTTTCTCTCAGTACTAAGTAACTTGTTTTTTTAAGTCAAGTTCTTTGTCTCGGGGGATGGTTGGGGGAAGCATGGTAAAGAGTGGTCCTGAGGAAGGGAGGAGGCACGGGAAGTATTAGAACCCTGGATGGTAAGAGAATATCCTCAACCTTTGGTAATTTTTAAAAATCCAGGCCAACCGTAATGACAAGGCCTCGAATCCAGTGGGAGTTACAAAGTTAGACTTCAGTGAGAACAGATTCATGTGCTGGCCCTTTTTCTACCTGCTAGGAAAGGACATGGCTTCTTCCAGACCAGGGTTTCTGAGTAGACATTTAGGTTCCTGGAGGATTCTGGAAGCTGGGGCCCTGGCATCCTGCCTGCAGCCCTCAGTGCCCCTTAGCCGCAGACCCCACTGTGAGTCTCTTGTGCCTGTTGAGCAGGAGTTGGTGTAGACAAGTCAGGCTGAGACCAGGGAGAGGTGTCACCTCTGTTCACTGGGCCCAGAGCCGCAGCCGTGTGCCGGGCTCATACTCCCCGCCTTCCTGTCCTTGCCTCAGTTTTCTTTTCCCCTTTAGGTTGAATACAAAGACTTCCCCAAAAACAACAAGAACGAATTCGTATCTCTCATCAATTGCTCCTCTCAGCCGCCCCTGATCAGCCATGGTATCGGAAAGGATGTGGAGTCCTGCCACGATATGGTACGTTACCCCCCGCGGTGGGCCTGGCTCCAGCTCGTTGCTGGCCTCAGAAAGACAGGAAAAGGATTCTCCTGCAGACTTCGAGAACAGTTGATTGTTCTACAGGGTTCATATTTCTGAGGACTTTTCTTAGGTTACTGGCTTGATTTCTCATTCTGTTGATCAGAACTCATGGGCTTTGGCCAACCCCTCTCCTCTCTTCCCTTGCTGACCTGAGAGGTGGACTTGGGTCCTGGAACGCATCCAGATACTGTATTCAGTTCATCTCTGACCAGAACAAGGAATTGCATGCCCACGTTCTGGCAACTTAGAAAGCCCCTTGTTTTGGTGTTCTGTTCAGATGAAATTATTATTGTAAGAAATACTAAAATGAAGAAAAGGAATTGATTAAATTAATTGACATAAACTGTGGTATATTCACCTGATGTAATATAATGTGCCCATCATATTAATGTCACCAAGGGTAATGTATTCTAATTCTAACACGGAAACATGATAAGGTTTTATTTTAAAGCGGGATATAAAATTTGTAGAGTCTGGTGACCACAGGTTAAAAATGTTAGAAGGCAATATATAATAAAATTAACAGAGGTTGTGATTCAGTGAGGTAACCATGGATAACATTTTTTAATTTATATTTTTAATTAAAAATTCAAACATGAAAGGGTTATTTAGTGGGACCACTTGTTTTGTTGGGCAGTAGGACAAGCCCTCGACTCGCTATTCAGTGTCGTATACTGTGGTCCTGAGCGGTGGCCGTGGTTTGACTTCCCTTTTCATTCCTGCTAGGCTGCACTGAACATTTTAAAGTTGCTGTCTGAGTTGGACCAACAAAATACAGAGATGCCAAGAACAGGAAATGGACCAATGTCTGTGTGAGTGAGCTGATCTACATGGAAAGGCAGTTCTGTTCCTCATTTGCATTAAATTCAAATTGTCTGCTCAAGTTAGTAGTGAAATACTTGTCTTAGTCACTTTCTGTCCCTTTGCCCTGAAAGGTTTCCAAGTTTTGGGCAGAGAGCTCTACTTCTTTTTAATTTGTTTGTTTTGTTTTTTAAATTTATTTATTTATTTATTTTTGGCTGTGTTGGGTCTCCATTTCTGTGCGAGGGCTTTCTCTAGTCGCAGTGAGTGGGGGCCACTCTTCATCGCGGCACGCAGGCCTCTCAGTGTCGCGGCCTCTCTTGTTGCAGAGCACAGGCTCCAGACACGCAGGCTCAGTAGTTGTAGCTCACGGGCCTAGCTGCTCCACGGCATGTGGGATCTTCCCAGACTGGGGCTCAAATCCGTGTCTCTTGGGTTGGCAGGCAGATTCTCAACCACTGCGCCACCAGGGAAGCCCTTTTTTTTTTTTTTTAAGCTTTCACTTTTTTTTTTTTTTTTAAGCTTTCAATCGGTAATACATTCACATGGTGCAAAAGTCAAAATTATTTTAAAAGGTGTCCACAGTGATACGTCTTGCCCCTCATGCAGTCCTCATCCATACCATTCTCTTCACCCCACCCAGAGATCACATTTGTATTAGTTTCTTGTGTACCTTTCCTGTATGTTTCTTTATGCAGATACATTTATTTCCTTATTTTCTTCCTTTTCCTCCTAGAGATAACATACTACATACCCATTCTCTTCTTTGCTGTTTTCACTTGCTGGTGTATTCTGGGAAGACCTTAATCCAGTTATCATAAACTGGGGCCTGAACTATTGGACTTCTCGATGTCTGCTAGTTTCATTTTTAACATGGCTTAATTGTCTTAAATTTCAAAACTTGGGTCATTTTTGGTTTTTTTCTTCCTTAAAGGTGTGGGAGGTGCTGAACCTTATCTGGCCATGAACCATTGAAAAATCCCAACATACATACTGAAAATACTGAAACTGCTTTGAAAATTTGGAACTTCTGATACCTCCAGTGGGCCGAGAGACATGATGGGTAAAGGACTGGAGACAGCAGTGGTGAAGAAGGCGGGGCCCCGAGGAGGCAGCGGCATAGCCGCTCGCCTGTGCTATGGTTTCTCCTCATGCAGCAGCAGCTGCTGGGGGCCGGGCGGGCCTGCCGGGCACCCCGGCGCCACTGGGAAACCAGCGGGTCCACGCCCCAGGCACCCTAGCGCTTGGTTAGGGTGGGGGGGGGGTTGGTTTTTGGTTTTGGTTTTTTGGGGTGGTTTTTTTTTTCCTTGCTGTGTGAAAGAAGAAACAGAAAGCACGACTCCTTCTCAAACTGGCTCACTCAGACACTTTGGGACAAACCCTGGACACCACGCTGGAGAGAGGCCTTAGTCTGGCCCCAGAGCTGAAAGCACCAGAGAAAATCACATGCTTCCTACTCAGCCTGAGCTGACCTCGGCGTGCTCTGGCCCACACCTACCGCGGTACCCACGCCGTCACCACTGCTCTCTTCCAAGAGATACGTATTCTTAGTTTCATTATTTTCTTTTGATTGAAATGACACTATATAAAATTTTCATTTGAGAGTTTCTCAGTTGTATTTAGTTACATAGCACAGTTTAGAAACTTGTCTGAGACTGACCTTATCAGTAATCTAACCGGCAAAGATCATATCCGTGTGTATGTGGTTATACATTTTTATTTCATTGGACTAACCCAGGACCATTTCAGTGATGAAAATTGTGTGCCCTCTGGTTTAGCTGAAACAGTCCTGCACTTCTCAGAAACCTTGAAGTCTCCCATAGTTGTATAAATTGGACAATTTAGGAATTTTAAACTTTAAATGATCATTTGGTTCCTTTTCTATTTTATTTTTGTTAATGCAACAGGACTTAAATGAACTTTGATCTTTGTTTTAAAGATTAAAAAAATTGTGTGTGTGTATATATATATGTATATGTATATATATATACACATACATATATATATATATATATATATATATATATATATATATGACTTTTGAAGACACATAGCTTTCACTACACTACAGGATATGATCTCCATGTAGCACATCTACAACTGCAAATTGATTTTCCTTGAGTGCTTTATACTGTTGATTACATCTCCATGTAGGGCTGAAAAGAATGACCCATGTTTATCTCTATAACTGTGTTGCTTTTGATGTCGTGTTGCTGTGCACAGAAATGTGTGCGGCGAGGTCCTGCATATGGTCCAGATGAAAAGCACGGTAGCCTTGCGAGTTAAGTACTGCTTCGATTCATTGTTTACGCTGGAATTTTTTCTCCCCATGGAATGTAAGTAAAACTTAGTGTTTGTCACCAATAAATAGTAATACTAAATTTTTTTTGTTAATTTATTCTTAAATGCCACTACTGCTAGGTTGATCCCTCCCAACCTGCCCCCTATACTTTTTTTATTTTTAAGAAAAAAACTTTGTAATGCTTGTGATTCCATTTGGGCAAAATTCTGAAGCTCTGAAATAACTTTATATCAAACCATTGATCAATAAACAGCTACTAATGAATTTTTGGTCCTGTCGAGCAGTAACTGAAGCAGTAAGGGAAGATGTGAGGGCATGGAAGCATGGCGTGGGGGGCACTGCTGCCAGTGAGGGGCAAGTGGGTGCCCGGGTGAAGGGAGGCGCCTCTCATCTGAACCAGACGATGTCACCCAAAGAAATGACCGAGAGGAGAGAGGCTTCCTGGTCACTTCCCTCAGGCGGGCTCGTGCTTGGAAGAGTGAAGGTGAGGCGTTGCATTCGAGTCTGGCTGAGGAGTGGGGCTGGTAGTTTTCTATTTTTTCATTTTAGAATATGCTCATAAAGGTGGTTCACTATAAAACCAGCCTGTGGACTGGACTGCAAGAAGCACCGGAAGTGAGGTTATGGAAAAATGCTACAGGGTATGAGGGGACTCAGCAGGGCAGGGATAAAAGCAGTGAAAGGAAAGGCATTTTTTCCCTTTCCAATCCTGGATTCAGCATTTCTGCAAGAAGCCTTGATCCTCTTTAGTGATAGATGACATTTAGCAACCAAGGTCTGGGTGCTCTGAGACCTCACTGCTAGGGGTGTGTTGTGTCTGGGCCCTCTTAGTGGACAGCTAGGAAGTGTATCTGTGTGTACGTATACACATCTGCCGATCTGTATATCTACTTAAAAGCCATGTGTTGGTCCTGATACCTCTGGCACCTCAGGGTTCTTCACAGCCTTCCCTGCTGTGTTTTTAGCACCTTTTCCCACATCGAGATTGTAGCCAATGTCCCAGCCTTGCCAGCCACTCCCTCCACTCCTGCCCTGAGATCTTGCTGCCTCTGCCCAGCTCTCGCCTCCTTGCCTCACAGTGTTTCCAACCGGTGACCCTCCACACTGAAGGAAAGATGGAAAGGGCTGGACAGTACAGTCTTAGAAGTAATTCATGACTTCTAATTGGCAGTCCAGTTGGCCCTCATTGACAGCACTCCAAGAAGGGGAAGTTTCCTCTTAATATCCGGGATATTGTTAGGAAGGATCTACAGGTTTCTTTGACAGATTTTTTTGAAGGTGTATTTTGGTTGCTTTGGAAAGCTGTCCAGATGGGATGTCCTTGACTATTCTTACATTGTAAACTCTCAAACTAGTCTTGCCTCTGTGAAGGCCCTGTAGCTGTCATCGCCTGCTGAGGACTCACTTACCTGCAGTATCTCTGTCTCAACAGGCTTTGAGAGAACTGCCTGGGAATCGAGTTTGCACTAAGTTTTATCCCAACATGATCTCTAAGAGTTGCAAGAACTTTGGCTCAAAACTAGCCCTTGGGACAACATGCAGTCCTGGTTTCCAGACTACAGGCAGAAAAGCAGACATGAAGGCACCTGAGAGGCAGGTCTGAAAAAATCAGAGCTGCGAGTCAGCCACAGTAAGACTAGTGGGTCTTAGGATTTGAGGAGCATCGATCTGCAAAGGTGGAGCAGCTCCTGTTGTCTTTGGGGAAGACAGACTTAGGATTCAGTCACCCCACAACAGGTGCACTGACATTAGGTCAATTTCGTTAAGTTCCTCTTATCACAGGGAGATATTAATGAGTAAGGATGATTTCCCCATAGCAGGGTTTTGTTCTGGTTTGTATTTTTAAAGGCCTTCTTGAGCTGAGCAATGTGAACTGTAGCTCTTAAAAAAAGTGTCATTTCTGAATCTAGGTTTTGTTCCATAGCTCACTGAGCTAATGTGCCCAGCTTTGCAGGGTGAATGCCCAGTGACGGAGACCTTGGCCTGGGTCCCAAGGTCTGAGTCTGGGGTTCTTGTGACCCATGGGAAAAGACACCCGGCCATTCCCAAGAAGCAGTATGCTGCTGCTTGCTCTCTAGAAGCTAACAGGAGCTCAGTAGACTACAACCACCAGGAAATAAACCTGAGGATGGAGATGTGTAGCTGTTTGTTTGTATGAAACTTAACTTCAGAAACTTCCGACATTACCATCTCTGGTTTAAGTGCTTAAACATCTGTGTGCCCTTAAAAACAGACAAGAAAAACTTTCTAAATCCATAAATAATGGATTGTTGAGCACTTAAGCACTGCTGGATTGGCAGGGAGGAGTTAACCAATTTTCTGAAATAGGCTTTTAAAGAGATGTGTGTTAAGATGCAAGGCTAACTGAGACTGGAGAGGGTGTGGTTTCTAGTCATCAAAGCAGCAGAGCTGTTTTCTTGGTATTTGGCACTGTGTGCTTGCAGTGGTGTGTTTAATGTATATATACAATGTATATATAGCATATACATATGAAACTGTAATTTTTACAACTCCATATTCTAATCAGACTTCTTGGCATACCAATTTTTATTAGGAAAAATTATACGTAATTTGGGAAATTGGTACTGCTTTAATATGTGCTTAATAACTTGTTTGATATTTTAAAAGTAATTTCCTTTGTACATTCTTTTACAAATATTTTCATCAAAACCTACTTTGTTGGAAGTAGGCCTGTGATGACAAATTATAAAGCAGTCTTTGTGTATTGGTAATTTTAAAAAGGACCTTTGAAAGTAAACTGTGAAAAATTTGTAAGTTATCCCTAAAAGCCCTCTATCCAAACACAAACCCTATCGTTTATTTCCACCCCCTTTCACACGCACTTCTTTCATGATTGTGTCTGCAGTGCACATGCAGTGGCGCCACCCATTGTAAAGCTGAACAACCTGGAGCTCGGTGGTCCCAGAGAGGATCAGGTATGCCTGTCCCCTGCTGCCCTCCTACAGAGCCAGCTGGATCCAGCCTTCAGCTCACTGTGGCTGTCCTCACTTCTTTAGGCTGCAGTAGAAGCAGTGACAGGGGTGTCTCTCTCTGACCTCTGACATTGCTGAGCCTGGATTCAGTAGTGGGCAGTTGGTGCCACTTTGGAGTGAGATCTAACAGAATCCTGTGTCGCTTCCTCAGACTCTTCTTGCCTGCCTTTTTAATCGTGTATTGGCTCCAGCTGCCAAAAGCCTGCCCCAGGAAATGGCCTGAGATTCCCTTGGGCCTGTGTTTTACTGTGTAAATATCGCCACCTCCCCACAGGTCTGTATGCTGAGCATATGCTCACCTGGTAGATTCAGGACGCATATCTGAAAATGTTCCTCTGGACCCCTAATAGCTTACTTTCCTCTCTGATTGGCTCCTTGGGCTCATGGACAAGAATAATGTAAACCAGGTTGAATCCAGCTAAGAAAACTGCAAATGCTCAGACCTTCCTTAGCCCAGGGACCATGATTTTTGGACATGTCGTATGGCTGTGTTTGGGGAGCTACGGCGTAGAGTGTTTGTTGGCAACCAGTGTGTCCTCTGAATCCCCAAAGCCTGAGTGGCCCCAGACCTGGCCCGACTCTTTCTGAGGTGGTTTGACCACCTTTGTCATTGCTCCCCTTGGCCAGGTAACATTTTCCCAAGGCCCCGAGCGAGGAGCAGCCTGGTGGACGGTGGATTGGGTGTGGATAAGGCTTCCGTGCTGTGAAGAGCGCCTGTAAATAGATCACCTCACGAAGGGCCAAGATGCTGTAATGTAGGTGGGTGAATACCAACATGTAAGTAGCGGCTCAGAGACTGCAGTGCGGTCACTGCAGAAGTCAGTACCTTCTGTTGTTCTTGGAGCCCAGAGACAGACTCTGAAGCCGCTTGCTCCCAGGCAGTTTCTAGGGTCCCACTGCTCAGGGTGGCTGATGGAGAGGCATTGGCCCAATTCCTTGCTGGAGGCGTCTGGAGCCCTCCTCTCCCCCATTCTGTCCTCCTGTCCAGCTGGCAGGGCTCTTCTCCCTGGGCTGCAGACCGTAGTCCACTTCCAGGTCTCTCCCAAGAAAACGTGGAGACAGATGCCATGACAACAGGAGTTCAGGTCCGTCTCAGCTACGGCTGGAGGGAGTGGTTGAGTTCTGGAAGAGGCCCACGAAGGCTGTGGCTCCTCTGGGCCCTAAGCTGCCACAGCCGTCTTCCGCCTGCCACCCTTTGTTAATTTCCTATCTTTACAATATGATCCCTTCTGACTTCTGAGGCCATGGAACCTTGGACTCTAACAGTGTTCACAGCTTGTGCCGCGCCTGCGTGTCTTTCTGATTCGGTTTTTCTTGGCTTCTTCATGAGCATCAGCTCACTGGGAGGGCTGTTGGTTAAAAAGGCTGCTGGGTCCCTTTCCCAGATGTGCTGATGCCGTAGGTCTGGGGTCAAGAACGTGCATTTCTAATAAAGTCCCAGGTGATGTAGATGTACTTTGAGAACAACTGTCCTCAAGCAGTAACACCCATGAAGTCGCTAGTGACTTCTTTTCTAATACGAAACATACAACTGTAAATGATACATGCTCTTTGGATGGTAGCCCCAAATCCTTCGAATCATGTTGAGAAATGCTGCCTTTGGCTAAACAGAGGGCAGGCAGCTTTGGCCTCACTGTTTTAGGCTCTGCACTGTGCTGTCCCAGCCCAGAGGCAGTCTGTCCTGGGGACTGAAGGCAGTGTCCTCAACAGCCTGTTAGGAGGATGGGGGTTTGGAATGCTCAACCTGCAGCCGCTGGCTTAGCTCGTTGCCGCCACCCTGGTTCTCCTTGGGAAGGTTTCTCTGCAGGCACCATCGCAGAGACTTCTTCCAGCCTGAGATCTACAGTCACGACGGAGGCAGCCCTCTGCGTGGGGCTGGCTCCAGCTCAACTTTGGCTCTCAGGAGTGGGACTGTATGGCCTGCCTAGGACACTAAGCCCTGCTCTGAGAGTGGCAGGACCTGGTGGGTGCTAGGTTCCTCCCCACTGCCCTGCGGACCCACGAGGAGACAGTTTAGGATCTGTCTTCGCAGCTGACATCTGCTGAGAAATCCAGTTTCCTGAGAGTAGCATTTCCCTCTCTAGACTCAGGAGGATTGACCCTTAACTGCTTGCCAAGGAGATGGACCATCTTTCCGACGTAAGGTAAACAAACTCTCATTTTGCTTTCCACTCCTCCGCCGGTCATCCTCCTTTTGCATCAGGTCTGAGAAACTTCCCCCTGACCTGTCTGCGGTGGCTCTTCCTTCCACGTTGTCCAGTTTTTCTCTCACATCATCCACATTATAAGGGAGAAAGTTGACTTCTCCAACCACATGTGAGCTTTTGAAAAAGTCTTTATTACCTGTCATGCAGGAACCCCAGAGAAAGGTTGGTGGATGATGGTGGCTCTTCATAGTGTTTACCTCACAGTCACGCCCTTATTAACTGATTACCTGTTTCTAACTTTTGCAAAGCCATGGTATAGTGGCCAAGTCCTGTGCTCCGGACGCCATCCATGCTGCCTGGGTTTGAATCCCAGGTCCACCCAGCTGTGCAAGCTGGTAATTTCCTCCACCTCTCAGGAAAGAAGGATTTGGACCTGTCGCATTCTCAGACGGAAGACTCACATCTGGTTCTCAAGGTTCCATGAAACACTGGAAGAGGGAGGCTCAGCTGGGAGTCCTAGCAATTAACCTAAAGAAGCTGCATGGCCCACGAGAGCCAGTGAGCTGTAAAAAGAACATCTCAGAGAAGAGTGGAAGGGTTCCCATGTAACACTCAGAATGAAGAAAGCTAATGAAAACCAGTCAGGATCCGAATGTATCACAAGATAAAATGGGGCATGGTTTGCTCTGAGCAACTGACAGAATATGAGGGCAAAGCCCAATCCATTTGACCTTGACTCTAAGAACATTCTCTTCTGATGGATGCAAGAGTCAAACCTTGAGAGGAAGAAATATAATCTCTACACACTGCCCAGCTCCAGCTCTGAATACTATTCACACCATTGTAACAGTTCACATACTGTTTATCTGTTCTCACCTTTTAAAAGATACCTACAGATGAAGCACACAAAAGGACTACTGCACAGGATGAAAAGCCATCTGCTGTGACAGCGTGAAAATGAAGGCAGAGGTGGACGGTGGGAGACGTCCTGTTATCAGTACAGAGGACCCGACACGAGGGCCACAGTTGATGGGACTACAGTTAGGGTTATTATTAAAGATGAAGAGAACTGTAAAAGGTAGGCTGGAAGTAAGCGGTGTGAGCCAAGTTCTGATTTGTCATAGCAGGGAGTTATGAAGTCTTACGGTTGATGTATCAAGAAGATGAAGAATTAAGTGGTAAAGAATGAAGATTACAGGCAGTACTAGTTGAAAGGTGTTGCCTCTGGGAGGGCAGAGACTTGCTGCTCAGATACAAGCCCTATTCACTAATTAATTAGACGTTTACCACACGCAGCTAATAGTCTGACTGAGTGCCACATTCATTATGCCCCACAAATAAATGAAGTAACTAAGTAAGGCCCGGTGTGGGTAGGGATGTGCTACAGAAATTGGCACAACCTGGCCCAATAATTCCACCTTCAGGAAACAGACGTAGACAAATACTGGCATATATAGGATGTCCACCTCAAGAATTATTTATAAAATAAAAAATCTCTACGTGTCCAACAGTGACTGTGTAACTTGGTAGTGGTATATCCAAATGATAAACACCATACATAACCACTGAAAAATATAGTTGCCGGCTTCCCTGGTGGTGCAGTGGTTGGGAGTCCGCCTGCCGATGCATGGGACACGGGCTTATGCCCCGGTCCGGGAGGGTCCCACATGCCGCGGAGCGGCTGGGCCCGTGAGCCATGGCCGCTGAGCCTGCGCGTCCGGAGCCTGTGCTCTGCAATGGGAGAGGCCACAACAGTGAGAGGCCCACGTACAGCAAGAAAAAAAAAAAAAAAAATATATATATATATATTTGCCAAGTAAGTGTTTTAAATGTTAAAAGGTTTTTAAAAAAGCATATAAAACTGTATTTACAGGGACTTCCCTGGTGGTCCAGTGGTAAAGAATCCACCTTCCAATGCTGGGGACTCGGGTTCGATCCCTGGTGGGGGAACTAAGGTCCGACATGCCCCGGGGCAACTAAGCCCGCATGCCACAACTACTGAGCTTGTGCGCCTCAACTAGAGAGCCAGCCTACCACAAACTGCAGAGCCCACGCACCACAACTAGAGAAGAGAAAACCTGCACGCCACAACAAAGATCCTGCATGCCACAACTAAGACCCGACGCAGCCAAAAAAAATAAACTTTGTTTAGGCAGGAAAGAAGAAAATTAAAATGCTTAAAGAAGGTAGGAGTATGGATGATTTTTTATTTTCAAATCTTTTCCTGTATTTTCCACAAGGAAAATACACATAAAAGAGGAGATAATGATCAAACAGCACGGAGAATCAGTGGATCCGACACAAGACTCTCATGAGGAACATTGCAATGACGTTTGCCCCGTGTCTAAAAGTGTCCTGAGAGTGAGGGCCTTGCCTAGGCCAGGACTCCTCCGGAGTCTTCCCACCAAGCTGTTTTATTCTTAAAACTGTCGTGAAGTTAAGTAGTAGTACCCTCATTTTTCATAAGAGTAAATAAAAGCAGAGCGGTCAAGGCATTTGTTCAAGGCCTCAGTCAGTGGCAGAGGTGGAATTCAAACCCAGGTTGGCCTGGTCCCAGAGTATGAGCCCAGCTCCTCCTGCACACGAAGAATTGCCGCCACCGTTGAGGAACAGTCACTAAGACTTAGCCAAACACAGCGCAGCAGCTTCAGCCTGCCATCTCTTAAAATCTGTACAACCTCACTTTAGAACATTTTAAAAAACCATTAACAAAATATTCATGAATTATGCCAGAGTAGAAGTGCCAGCCTTCCTGTTCAGGAACTATTTAAAAAGGTGCGCTTGTTTACAGAGAGAAACCACCTTCCGTTCAACTGTTCTAACTGAGGAAGGAAAAAATTCAGAACTTAAACTCAGAAGACTGATCAAGATGCTGAAACAAGGGTCCTCCAGAACAGTAACTATCCCTGCATTTACTTAACTGTTAACCAACAGCTTTAGCAAGCACAGAGCCAAACACGAGAGCTTGTCTGAGCGCCAAACGTAAACCATCACCAATTCTGTTTGCCATTTCAGACTTTTCGCCTGTATTATGTTCATAGTTGAAAAATGGATCTCAGTGCTATCTCAACATCTGCCTGCCAGTGACCACTTTTAAGCCATGTAGTAATTATATGATTTAATACTTCCATTACTGGGTCAAAACAAAAATGGTGCAGTACACTAGATTAAGCTGGAAATCTCTCAAGCAACACAACAAAACCAACATGTGAAGAAAATAAAGCATTCAAGTCAGGTGCCTGAGATTTGAAAAAAACAAATCCACATAATCTGCACAGAATGAGACTCCAGTCTAACTGCACTAAGTATACATAGAAACTGTGCCTCTCCAAGTGTCAACAGTCTGATTCTTTCTTTTTACTCCCTAAAGATAAAGTCCATGGAACCCCTGGGCCCAGTCCAGGGAGGAGCCAGACTGGCAGCCTTTGCCAAGATGGACTGACACCTGTAGGTTCCTCCTAGACTGCAGGTTCTAAGATGTCACCGTTGGAAAAGTTCCTTGTAACCTCTGATCTTCAGAGAAGAAAGACACTGCAAAAAAAGAGCAAACACCTGCACTGTCTAAAGCAGTCCCAACAGCCTTGTGAAGCCAGGCAGAGCATTTCTTTTCCAATTCACAGAGGAAACCATCTACCTAAATAAAGTTCATGCTGCCGTCCAGGAACTGGTCTAGCTAGAAAGTTCTAACAGATGAGCCCCAAGTCTGCAGTAATTGTTCCCTTTCCCTTGTAAAAAAGACTAAGTAACCTGAGTTTGAGTTATTAAGAAATTAGGATTTTATGAAGTCCAGGAGAGGAACAATTAAACTCTTCATTATAAAAAATATCAGCACCAAAAGCCTGGGCTTAAGATGTTCTTAGATACAGATTTTAGGGCTCTTTTTTTTTTTTTTTTATTGCTGATTACAGATTTAAAACTATGAAATGTGCATTTCTTGGCAAGTTACATAAGTGATTTCTTTGCTTACTGACATTTCCAATAAAAGCTTAAGGAAACGGACAAAAACACAAAGGACGAGAGAAATACGAACAGCCTCAAAACAAAAGGATTTAGTAACAGAAAAAAACCCTCCACAGTTAAGTGTCTGTCAAATTTTAGAATTATCAAAACTGTGCAAATGCTCAACTCAATGTCATACACTAAGCTAGTAAAACTTGTCTTTGTAGCTGCAAACTGAAAAAGTCACCCACTTATATTTGTGATCACACAAACCACCTAATTTTCTCAAGGTTCAGCTTAAAGCAACATTTAATAGACAAGTTCAAAAGGAACACTTGCTTTGTTTTAACACAGCTGTGCTCAGACGTCTCCACGATGTCCTCAGAAACCATCCTGGACTAAGCCAATTCAAAAAATACAGTTCAAAGCAGCGTCACACTAGCCGCCTGAAGGTATCCTTGGAGATACTGGAGCGCTTCTGCGTTGAGGCTGGTGCTCACCATTGAGGGAACCTACACAAGATGGGAAGCACACGTACAGCTGCTAGAGATCCCAACGTACAAACACAACGCCCCCGCACTTGCCGCCCTTCTACGGGGGAGCTGCCACAGCTCTGAGAAGGGCAGTCCATCACCAATAATGGTTTAAGGGATCCCCAAGTAACTCAACTGCTTTCATGCCTTCAAAAATGGGAAGATGAATGACAGAGTTCTTTGACCAGAAAGACACTTACCCTTCCTGGACAGGCAGTAGACAATTTGTGAAGTGACTGTGCCAGGTGAATTCTGGGGTTGTTCACCATTTGACCTACAGGATCATGCTCTTTTTTCCCAGCGAATGCCAGCTGAGAGAAAGCAGTCTGGTATCCCGGTGTGTCTTCTATGTCAATAAAATGTTCTTCATCAGGAATAGTATTATCTTCAGGTAACTCAAATAGGCCGATCAGAGACTGTAATAAAGGAGTCCTGGATTGGAAGATGACAAAAAGACTGAAGTAACTGCTCTGAAGACTTAAACAATAAGGAGCAGCTTCCTCAAAGACTTAAGACTGTAGACTCGTAGTCTCCAGAGTAATAAGGGACCTTTGAAATTACGAATGAAATGGTGCTTATGCCTAACCAGAAACCATTCAGTTCTTCTGGCCACAGCACCCCAATGTCTCTTTCCCAGAGCCGCCAAAGCTGGCTTGTGTGAGTGACCCAGGCCTGGCTGATTAGAAGGCCATATGGCATCAAGCCAGACCAAGGCAATCCAATGCTTCTAAGTCAGAAGAAATAAGCTTCAAGTTGTCAGGGCACTTGACGGAAGGCTACTTGAGTGAAACCATAGTAAGGGAGAGGCAAAAGGTCAAGAAAAGCTAGGTCTGCACATCGAGCTAGACATCAAGCACAAGCACATAAACCTTCTCTTGGCCTATTCAGTTTCTCCTCTTAAGGACTTAGGCCGGTTTAGTCGAGTGACTATCATAAAAGTCTTAGAGATCATCTAAACCACGGACTTTCACCAGGCTTTTCAAAGGGGTTCATGAATTCCCCTACAAAGAAAAGTTAATCAGGGGACTTCCCTGGAGGTCCAGTGGTTAAGACTGCACTTCCACTGCCAGGGGCATGGGTTTGATCCCTGGTCGGGGAAACTAGGATCTCACATGCTGTGCAGCGCGGCCAAAAAAAAAAAAAAAGTTAATCAGGAAACAAGATCTTTCTAGGTAGGCTCAGAAGAACCCACAAGTCATGTCTTGGATCTCATGGTTGCTAGGGGGGAGGCTGAGGTCAGAACCAAATTCTCTTGGCTCCCAAGAGAATAAGCTTGGTTAATTTTGTAGTCACAGGGGAAAGAAACTGTAATTTCCAAAACACCTTAGCATGGAGTACTTACCATAGCTTGGTATACTCTGTATCCATCATTGGGGGACATTCTGTTAGTAATTTGGTTATGCCAACCGCACAAATCTTTTTCTCTACATTTCCAGATACTTTCTGAATTTCAGGAATAATGATTTTTTCCAAAACCATTCCAAACATTCTATGAATCAATGCAAAATAAATTCATTCAGTATTTCATTATACCACTACAGTCTAATTTAACAGTGAGATGCTTACATTATTTATGCTCAGCGACTCCTTATGAATATAACAAAATACAAAATAAGGCTGTTAATTTTGGTCAACTGAATGGGAGAGACCTAAAAATGACAGAACAAAAACATCAAACCTCTACTCTGTGACCAACTGTCATCATCTTTTGTGAATACTACCTTAAGCCTCTGCTCAAGGAAAATCTTTACAGCCATTCTTTTGGTCTTGTATGTTTTTACAAATTACTCATGAAATCTTTGAAAAATTAGAAATCAGAAAACAGATAAGAAAAAAAGAATTACCATCACCCCACCATCCAGCATTAACTAGTTTTAACATTTTTGGATTATAAGCTTCCCAACTTTCTATGCTTACATACCTTTAAGTATGTAAATGTTAATGGCTGTATTTAAAAAAAATGATTTGGCCTATGAATGTTGTCGCAAACATCCTAGCAGTAAAGTTTTTAATAATTCTAAATGCTGTAAGATTCTCAATGTAAAATTCTCAATTTATACTCTCATTATTTTATGAAGAATTTATTTTGTTAAATTCTTTCAAGTGGAAATAGTAGATAAAGAGCATGGACATTTTGATGCTCTAGGTAACAAGTACGTATTTTTTGCTCTACAGAAAGACCATACCAACTTAGGCACCACCAGCACTGAATGAAACTGCTGATTTCCTCACAATTTCCTATAGCTCGAAAAGCATATTTTCTGGTACATTTCAGGTTAATTCATTTTTTTTACATTTCAATCAATCTGGAATTATTTTTGGTACAATACAGATGCGGAAAGTTTTTCTCCAAGGAGTTGTCCTCCTTTCCATCCTTCCTTTCCCTACTACATGGGAAATGCTGCCTAACTGCATTCTTATACATATATACTAAGTCAAAAGCAAAATTTCACTGATCCAAACTCTTCTCATTTGAAAAATCACAGTTGGCCCTAACAGAGAGGCAGGCTCCGGGAGACAATGCCAGCTGTCTAAACACAACATAGAACACTGGCTGTAGAGAATGCCGGGGGATGGGGCAGGGGGCGGGGGGTGGGGGGAGACCTTCGGGAATTAGGAAAACGTTTGCAGTATTTCCTTTACAACCCAACCCCCCAAGAATATTTTGGAAACCACAAAGATAACTATCACTGTGCATCAAGAACTATAAAGTCATCTATAAAATAGAGACTAAGAGGTCAAATGTTTTGCTTTTAAAAACAGGATAATAAATAATGAAAACAGACTTACTTTGGTTGTATACCATCAAATATTTCTTGTAGTGCTAGCGCCCCGTATTTTATGCAATACAAATTAATAAACACTAAGAAACCTGTTGAAAGGAGGTGCAGAGTATCAATACAGAGGACTCACTGCATTAAATAAGTGATTTAGTGAAAGTCTGCCAAATGAAATATTCACAAATCATTAAAACCCAATGACTAACTTTGGCATCAATACTGGCCTTTTAATACAATTTAACATACAGAATCGCTGCCTTTACACTACAGTCATAAAAAGGCTTTACATACAGTCTCTGATTTATATTTCTTTATGATATTTCTATTAAAAATGAAAAATGTTTTGATATTTAAACTTACAAACTAACCTCTGGAACACAATATATTGAAACTGATTTAGTGCTTGAAGAATACGAGCATCTTAAAATATTTTATATATAAAATTTATAACTGTTAAAAGGTTTATATGTACATATAAAGTCTAAGGGTTTTTAGCCTCTTTCCTTCATTATTTCTATAGTAACACCAAAATGATTTTACTCACTCTTGATAAACTTTGTTGTTTTGGAATTCTGAAGTCTTTGGAATAGTAGAATGAAGATTTGCTTCCTGTATTGGTCAACTGACTCACTAAAGAAGTGAATAAAAAGCAACAATATAAATTCAGCATTTTTCTGAGTACTTAACAGAAGCCTCAATTAAATGTACAATGAGGTTATATTCATACTCACGGAGGCATGTGCTCTATTATACTATTTAGAAGATAAAAACCTTGGTGGTCATTGGCTTTGGATGCAATCAGCTTCTGGAAGACACCTAATAAGCCAGGCTACAACAAATTAGATTAAATAATTAGTTAAAGAAGCAACAAGGATTAATTGTTCCAAAAGTTAAACAGGTGATATATTTTGGAAAAGGGTGCATGCTGTCATAATCTAACCCTTTTTCTCTTTTTCTTTCTTCTGAAGTGTAGAGGAAAAAAAAAAAACACAACAAGCCTTTAAAGTTAAGTTCCTGAAATTAACCTATTTGGCTCTTACTCTTTTAGTTTCCACCAGAGATAAATATTACTAAAGGATACCTAGTTCTAATAAAATATACATTAATGTTTTCTACTAATTAATTCTGTTACATGTTCTAATTAATTCCCTTTTTATTAAGTTTAAGAAATTTTTAAAAAAGTTTAAAGAATCTGCCATCCCTAGTTTTTCTCAGTTACCTTAGAAAATTACAGTTACATCAAAATCTGACTCACAATTTTGTCAGCGGCAGCACTTGCTATTGTATTTGAACCTCGTTCTAAGAATGCCTGGAGAAGCCTCACTAGAGCAGGAATATTTCCTGTTCTTTCCCAAAGCACTGGCTGAAGGAGATGAGGAAATAAGGCCATATAGGAAGACGGGATGTCATTTTTGTGTGTTTCCAGAAGCAAAGACATCACTTGAAAGACATACGGAATAAATTCTGTTGATAAAAGTAAAAACAGAGCTGTCAGCTTCAGAATTAATGACTCTGACACAAAAGGCACATATCTCTTAGGCAGACTGCATTTTATAATCACTTGAAGAATTTTATTCAACTAGAAAAATAACTTTCTTTTACTTACCTTGTACATCATTTTGTAAAATTTCAGTAAACACCAGAAACAAAGCCTCCTCAAAATTTACAACAGCAGCAGGGTTAGCCTTGCAAGTTATTCTTATGGATAAACATATTGCTTCAAACATATAGTGATTAAAGTGAGGTTTGCTTGGGTTCTGAAATTAAAAAAAAAAAGCTTATGACTCTAATAATCCAATTGACTATATTAAAAATAACCTAAAACATTTAACCTTACTAAAAGCACACTGAAAGAGATGCCATTTTTTTTTAAATCAATATTAAAAAAACCCCCACAAATTACACTAAAAAGCCTGCATATATGTTAAAATTTTACAGTGCCTTTAAAATTCAGAAAATGAAGTAATACTAATACCTGTTTGGATTTTTTTTTTTTTAATGAGCAAAAGTCTACTTATGAAAAAACACTTCCGAATCACGGGGAGGTGACTACGTAAGCCCAAGCTCCCAGCGCTTGCAAGGAGCTTTCTTAAACCTGTGTGCTCTCCTAGAGTCGTCACTGTAAACAGCGGTGGGAGAAACGAGCAGGGATATAAAAGGCCTGACTCTGCCACTAGCCGTGTGTGGGACCTCAGGCAAACCTTAACCTCTGTGGGCCTCAGTATGTCTGTATCTGCACCGTGACAATCCTTCATATCATTTTCAATTTTCTTTTTCAAACAAAATCCTTCTTGGAAGGCTACCATATGAAGCTGATGAACTCAGAAGATAAGTGTGTATGTACAGGGGCAGGTGAAAGTGGAGAGGCCCTATGTCTCTTTTCTCTCAATTCCCCCAAACCCAAGTAGGCCCAAGGCCCTTACCCAGAATTTGGTGCAAACAGGATCACTATTTTGAGTCTCTCTAATACTTCCTATGACTTCATCTCCTTATCATAGAGTAATTAAGAATAAGCGTCTACAAAGGAATTTTATTAGCCTTAAACCGATTTATTTTCTAAAACTTGGTATTAATATTTAAATATGGATCAAAATATCTAAAATCTTTGATCAAAGAAAGTGAATTTTATTTTTGGGGAAATGAGTCAGGAAGAACAGACACAAGGACTTCAGTCATCATTTTATATTAGTCTGAATAGCTGCTTTTGTGTCCATTTGGTGCAAAGCCTACTTCTTCCATCTAAGATCATTTCAGATTGTTTGTACTTTCTCAATTCTCTTCAATGAACCCGTTACTTTTTAAAGCGAGAATAAAATGTTTTGAAGTCTCTGAGCTTACACTTAAAGGAGAGTTCTGCCCAGGCTCCCATCTCTGTCACCCCACACTTTCAGAATCACACATTAACTGCTGGTCGGGAAGGAGTCACAGAGCTCTCTCTGTCCGACTGACTGCCAGGGAGTTCTGAGGCTCAAACAGTCTGAAGCATTTAGGTTAAAAAGCAACTGCCCTTTCAGAACTGGTTCTGTTACCTTACTAACAGCTAATAGCTTCTGTGTAAGCTGCGTGATGAGAGTAGGGATGTAGGGGATTATGGCTTCTCGTAGGAGGGAAAAACTTCTCATGATAGCTGTAAAATATGAAAAGAGCAAAAACAAATAGTTAAACTTCAGAATAAAAGAGTGATTAGTGGGAGAAAAAAGTCCACTGATTCATAAACTAAAATCTTAAGACTCTTACACAACCCCCAGATAGCTCTCTACATTTAAAAATCATCTAAATTTCCCTCCCTTTTAAAATTAGACCAACAATTGGCAACAAAATTTAGCTGGGAAGTGTTATTTCCAGAAGGCTTAAGGGACAATAAAAAATAATGAAGTGGCTAAAGAAGCAGACCAAGAGGAGGCAGGTGAAGTAGTGGATGGACACGGCGGGCAGCAGGTGGAAGGGAGTCTGTTTTGAGTCTCCTTTACTTAGAAATCAGTGGCATGAAATTTTACCTCTAGCCTATTGGAAGTATGATCACAGCCTACCAGAAGCTGAAAGAGAAGGCCACTTGCCCATCACCCCCCAAAAGAGAGACTAGGAGCCTGAGAAAAATCCAAAAATACACGTAAAGCTAAGGCCCATATTACAGAATTAACTGCTCATTAACAGACACCTAAAAACACTGCGCACAGGAGAGAAATACATTATCAAGCTAAAAATATATGATGGCTACTTTTGCACAAACAAAATAGATGTTTACTAAGTAGAGCACCTACTGTATGCTAGGCACACAGGATAGATAGAAAGTTATCCTTTCTTGCCTCCTCGACTTTGCAGTGATGCCAAAGACTCACCCTCCAAGTAGCTAACTGCTACCTATCCCGCACCTCAGCCTAGATATCACTTGCTAGAGAAAGCTGAGGGCTACAGGATGGATCAGCGCCCCTCCTCTGGGCTGGCACAGAATCCTCACATTCATTCACAGAACAGTATTTACTGGGAAGCTGTTACATAGTGGGCGCTCCTGCAAACCCTAGGAGCACAGCAATGAAGACCACGGACCAGTCAGCAACCTCACAGAAATGGACATTCAACAAAAGTAGTTACACATCACTCTTGGGAGAAATACAGTGCTGAAAACACACACACACACACACGGGTCCTGACCAAGCCAGAGGCACTGGGAATTAAAAAGCATTTCCGGATTTCCCTGGTGGCGCAGTGGTTGGGAGTCTGCCTGCCAGTGCGGGGGACACCCTGCTCCGGGAGGATCCCACATGCCGCGGAGCAGCTGGGCCCTAGCGCCACACCTGCTGGGGCTTGCGTGCCTGGAGCCCGTGCTCCGCAACAAGAGAAGCCACCACAGTGGGAAGCCCGCGCACCACAACGGGGAGCGGCCCCCACTCGCCGCAACTAGAGGAAGCCCGTGTGCAGCAACTAAGGCCCAATGCAGCCAAAAATACATAAATTTATTTAAAAAAAAAAAGCATTTCCTATGAGTCATCCACCATGCTAGACTCTTGGAATGCAACCGCAAGTAAGACTAAGACTGTCCCAGAGCTGTTCCCAAAACACTCTCCTAATGGAGCACCTGACAGATTGTTAACAGCTGCCTGTGTCCCTGGCAGTATTTCTATGAAGGCAGGATCTGTGCGGGGTCTATCAAATACACCCAGGTTTCACACCAAGACCTAGCAGAACATGCCGTCAATAAATGTTGTCTGAGCTCATCTTTGCCCTCAAGAATTTCAACCTAGGAAAAGAAAAAAGGAGTTTGCTACCTTTTCTTTAGTAAGAGGAGTTCTATATCAAGTTAGGGTAAAATTTTTTCTGAAAACACCAACAAACTAAACTATTTTTCATTTAAAAATATCGAAACCTACCTAATGCTTGACAAACAGTATCTGGTTCATAGACTACATAACCTGAAGTACAACTCAGAGTGTTTACCACCCCTGTAGTCTGAAATTAGATACTTATAGTCTGTACACCAGGGAAACGGCCTACCTTTCATAATATATTCATTTTCTGAAGAGCCAGGAAGTGTGAGAGCTTTGAAAAGGTTTGTTAGCAGAATCTCAACAAACGGTGCGATTTCTGCAGCTGTAAAGCTATAGATGAAAAAACAGCTTTCAGTCACTACCAACTCTTGAGCTTGTCACTTTGGAACACCCTTCGCAACTACTAAATCACACTTCTTGGCATAAAAGTGAGCCATCTCCCACCACTGACAGTCGGAAGACAGCTTAGGAAAATATTGCTTTTATAAGTGCTCATGTTAAGTTCCTAAGAAGGCATATCTGGGACCAAACACAATTAAACAAACCCAGCAAACCCAACATTGTCTACGGCTGTTGAGGTCATCCCTGGATCACATCTGTCACCATCGAGAACAGAGCCCGGACTCTCAGTCATCTAGCTTTCCTGGAGGTGGAGCAAGTTCGGAAATGTTTTCTGCGTAAATTCTGGGCCTGAAGACAGGTACTGGCTTAACTCGCCTAAAGGATAACCTTTCAACCCTTAACTGGCCACTGTACATATCTGTACTTCAAGTTCTTGATGAAAGAAAGAACCTAGAATGTTTTCCATCTCTTACCCAAAGCTGTTTCAAGAAATAACACTGTTGAAGAAAAGGCCTGAAAGACATGCAGACCACCCAATCCTCTGCATTTTATCCTTGGATCAGGCCACAACAGCTACTGCCTTGGACCCTAGAGAATTACTTTCACTCAGCTGTGTCATGTCTCAGCACTAAATAAGATCACAAAAACAGCAAGGTGAAAATAACTCTGTTGCATGATGTTGCTGTGAACAGGGCTACTACTGTATTCCCTTAACAAAGGCCCACTTCTGAATAACTTTGAATTTTAATCTCACGGACATTATGGACATTTTAACTCACCAAGTTTCTCTCTGCCTTGGCCGCTAGAGGACTCCACATAAAATCCACAAGTTTCTTTCTTTACCTACTGTACAGGATCCTCTGACACACTTCTGTTTATTAACCTCACACCCCAGTTATTTTCCTTTGCTCCAATTTCCTCCATTTAACTTTATTGTCAGAATGTGTCTACTCTGGCATGCAGTCTCAAATCCTTTTGGAACGAGGCATAGTATAAATGAGTAAAATATACACATTTATTTTTTTAACTACTAATGAAATTATGAATATACTGAGATATCTTTGACCAGTACAGAATGGTCTTCACCCCGAGATGAAAAAATATATTGCATCAAATACTTACAGAGCGGCATTGTTAGGCCCCCTCATAGTAAACATTCTCTCAAGAGCATGTGCTGCATAAGTATGAACAACAGTACTTTCAGCTTGAAGATGATTAATTAAGAGAGGAATAGAGACTAAAAGATGCTCTTTTGGTACCTGAAAAAAACAATATACATGCTGTAACTCACTGATACTATCTTGAGTAAAAGACAGCTCTAAGAGAGTGACTTGCTGATTCTAAAAAGTGTTTTTTTTTTCAGCCACTATTACAATGGAGATGATACAGGTGAAAAAATCAAAACTTCTACCTTCACATAATGGTTCAGCTCACACTCACTCTTCCAATTCTCTTTCTCTGAGCATAAAACTATGGTTAGGGTAAAATAATAATATCATGGAGAAGCAGAGATTTCATTAATCTTAGAACCATACTTTTCACTAGCAAGTATTTCTTAGAAAAGTCATTCAAGCTCTTTGTGCCTCATTTTCTCCTCTTAAAAGGGGGGGGGAATGGCATAAACATAAGCATACTAATCTTCACTAAAAACCTCTAAAACTTTAGCATATCCTTTAATCTTTAAAACAGAACAGCTTCACAAGGTTGCATGTAACCCTGGTAGATACCTGTCAAAGACACATAAAAAGTATAAATCAAGAAACTGAAGAATCATCCACAGGAAATAAACGGTGGCATGTTCTTATGATAGAATACTACACAGCTTACCGCAAAAAAAAAAAAAAAAAGAATACTACACAGCTATTAAAAATGAACTCTAACACATCTACTAAAAACAACGTTAAGCACAAAAGAAAACTAGATATGTAGACCAATACCTATAGTAGGGTATCATTTAAATAAATAAAAACTTACACCTATGTAATACTATAGAATTTTTGTGGAAACAAACGTGTAAAGCCATAAATAATCACTTACACTGAATTCATTCATTATCTCTGGGGAGAAAGAGAATAGAATGGGAATGGGGAGGGCGTGCCCTGCGTCCCTCCACTGTGTGTGTAGGTTTAAGTAATTATGGCCTGGAGTTAAGATTTGTGGTGGTTATGTATCATTAAATTATTCTCTATTCCTGCTTGTGTGTTTAAAATAATTTACAAGATGGCTGCAGGGTAATTTGGTGGAGGTACTGGAGGGAGTAAGACGAACTGTGCTGTTTTGTTTTCTGTGTCACTAAAATTAAAGTGACAGTGTTAAGAATCAGAAGGATTATATAACTAAACAGCAAAAAACAATCCAATTAACTCAGCAGAGGAGCTGAATAATATTTTCTTTCTTATTTTTTTTGGCCACACTGCATGGCTTGCAGGATCTTAGTTCCCTGACCAGGGACTGAACCCAGGCCCCAGCAGTGAAAGCGCTGAATCCTAACCACTGGACCACCAGGGAATTCCCCTGAATATTTTCCCAAAGAAGACAGAGATGGCTACAGGCACCCGCAAGCTCACAGGCAGCATTAACAATGGCCAAGATTTGGAAGCAACTTAAGTGTCCATCAGTGGATGAATGGATAAAGAAAGTGTGGAGTGCACACGTGCGCGCGCGCACACACACACACACACACACACACACACAGATGGAATGTTATTCAGCCATAAAAAAAGAAAATCTTGCCATTTGCAACAATATGTATGGACCTTAAGGGCATTATACTAAGTGAAATAGAGAAAGACAAACACTATGTATCTCACACGTGGAACCTTAAAAAACAAAACAGGAAAAAAAAAATAAAAAAAACACCAGAAAAACAAACTCCTACGGAGCACAGATTGGTGGTTGCCAGAGGCGGGGAGTGGATGAAATGGGTGACAGGGGTCAAAAGGTAAAAACTTCCAGTTACAAAACAAGTCATGAGGATGCAATGTACAGTGACTAGTTGCTTCTATACTGCATATAGAGAACAGATCTCAGAAGTTCTCAACAGAAAAAAAATGGTCAATGTGTATAGTGACAGGTTAACTAGATTTACTGTTATCATTTCACAATACATACAAGTATGAATCATTATGTTGTATACCTGAAATTAATGTCAATTATTTCTCAATTAAAAAAAAAAGACGAGGCTCACTGAGGGAAGAGTAGATTGGAGTCTCCCCACTCTGGGGGGTGTCTGCTCATTGACAGGCACTAGGTGGTGGAGTTTTTCTCTTTCATTCTCTTTGCTGAGGCCCAATAACTGAATGTGTATAAGTCAAATGAGGTGGGATTCCATCATAAGCATTAACACTGTACTTGACAAACAGTAAAAACTTAGTAAATGTAAGCTACACTCTTTCTCCATCACAGCTAACTGTCAAAATGGTATTCAGCCCTGAAGTAGATAGAACTAATAGAATTTATCTGTCTTCCCTGGGGGGTGGCTGTTAATAAATTTCTATGTTGTGATCTTCAAACAGACAACAGCAGATAACTTAATGGTGGAATAATTGGTGGTTTAAAAATGCCCACTGCATTTCCAACATAGGAAACGGAGTACTCCTGCACAAGGGGCAGCCCCAGGTGTGGGTCTGTTTTCCTTTCTCTGGTCGAGAGTGCTACAGTTGGCTGGAGGCTGAATGTGATTGATCAAAATGGGGAATGATATGAAGATAAAGTTCTATAAAGGAGATTTATGTTGTAAAACTAGATACTTCAGGATCCACAAATTCTTATTCACGGTTCAAACTATTTGGAAAATATATGAATCAAGAAATGACAAATGTGAAGGGTATTTTGATTCTGAACATGTTTGGGAAGCTGTTGTGAAGAGCTTTAACAAGGAAAGGGTTGTGACCAAAAGACTCCATCAGTGACTTGAAGGGGTGGATCCAGAGTCTCAGTGAACTTGCTGGACTGACTTTTAGCTTTTATTGGTCCAGTGGAATCAATAAAATTGATCGTGCCTGAGAACATATATAGGTAGATGAAATAAATATCTTCTACCATTAAAAAATAATAATAATCAGAAGGAAATTACATGTTTTCTAAAAATTAAGACCAACAATCAGATGGAAATATGGACAAAAAATATGAATAGATAGTTCGCAAAAATGAAAATGGCCCTTTAAATGGAAAGATGCGGGGGGGGGGGAATAAATTGGAAGACTGGCACTGACATATACACACTACTATATATAACACAGATAACTAATAAGGAACTCCTGTATAGCACAGAGTACTCTACTTAATACTCTGTAATGGCTTATATGGGAAAAGAATCTAAAGGATGGATATATGTGTAACTGATTCACTCTGCTGTACACCTGAAACTTAACACACAATTGTAAATCAACTATACTCCAATAAAAACTAAGAATAAATAAATAAATGGCAAGATAAGCTTTTAAACTCTAAGAAAAATACAAAGTAAAACTACAATAAGATACCATTTCACATCTGTGAGTTTGGCAAAATGGCAAAATTCCAACATCTTTGGGGAAATAGGTGCTTTTTTTTTTTTTTAAATGCAACATGATACAACCCCTGTGGAGATTTGGCAAGATCTGGCAAAATTACATATAAGTTTACCCTCTAATCTAGTAACGTCACTTCTAGGAATCTATCTCAAAGTTACAATGGCAAAAACACTATGTGACACATACAAAGCTATTGTTTCAAATAATTAGCATTATTTAAAATAGTGGAAGTTAGAAAACACCCAGAACATCTACCTCTTGGGGGACTGGTTGAGTAAACCACAGGAGAGCCACCCAGAGTACTATGCTATTTAAATTAAAAAAAAAAAAAAAAAAAAAAAGAGGGAACTGTGTAAATACTACCATGGAATGACATCCAGGATTTACTAAGTGAAAAAAAGCAAGGTGTCAGAATTCCCTGGTGGTCCAGTGGTTAGGACTCCAAGTTTTCACTGCCATGGGCCCGGGTTCAAGCCCTGGTTGGGGAACTAAGATCCTGTAAACCACGTGGTACGGCCAAAAAAGAAAAAAAACCAAAGTGATAAACAGCGTGTTTAGCATACTCTCTTCTGTGTAGGAGGAGGGGAAATACATAAATATATCTAGGACAGTATTAGGGTATATTTTTAAAATTAACTAATGGAAACATAAACCAAAACTTGGTAAAAAATGGTTACTTTCAGGACGAGAGAAGGAACAGGGAGGAAAGCTAGACCTTTCTGAATG
This sequence comes from Grampus griseus, assembly GCF_964374135.1. Taxonomy (NCBI): domain Eukaryota; kingdom Metazoa; phylum Chordata; class Mammalia; order Artiodactyla; family Delphinidae; genus Grampus; species Grampus griseus. Next base: position 76,617,481 of record NC_139008.1, on the reverse strand, counting down.
TACCATGCCTGACTTTGGAGGTGTGTAAAGTAACCTTTCTCATGCCCCCCCAAATAAAACAAAACCCCACAAACAGAAGAATCTAATTATTTATCAAGTTAATGGCAAAAATGCACAAAGAATAATTTCAAGTTGCTTTAAACATAGTATTTCTTGACTATACATGCCTAATAGGATAATATACGAAGGATATAAAAAACACAAAGAAATCAAACAGCATTCAGCACCATTACTTTAGTAATAATATTGGTATTATTTATTTTCTGGCTCTCTCCTATGAAAAAGCCTAAAACCAATTTCCCTAGCACCTAGATTATAGTCTCTAAATAAAATTTCCCACCTTCAAGTGTGGCTAGTTCAGGTCTGGGGCAGGAAATGTACAAGATGAACATGGAATACTCTGTCATATATGAAAGAAGGGAAGCTGTTAAAGGCTACTAAGTGTGTCAAGGGGACACAGGAACCTACATAATGGGGCTCCTACTGGCCAAAGAAGGAACAACTAGAGAGTCAAAAAATCACTCATTTGTCCTCTGGAGGCTGGTAAGGCACTTAAACTCATTACTCTGAACTGACACGGGAAAAACACACAAACATTTATCCTGTTTTCCCCATTCAAATTGGTAATTAAATAATCTATGAGGCAGTGGTGTTGGTTGTACAAAAAAATAAACATACTAAAAACCACACAAGTATACACTTAAAAATGGTGAATATTATATTAGGTTACCTATATCTCAATTAAAAAATGTGCCAATGATCACTCTTAACATCACTGAAAGTGGATGAGACAATGTACGTGTCCTAGTGAAATGAAGCAAAGTATACCAGTGACAAACTCTCGCCACCCCCCACCTACCAGAGGAATAAAATCTAATCAAGCCTCCAGATTTACCAATTTAGAAATACAGGGAACAGAGAACAAGAGGTAAACCATACCTCTGAGGATGCAATCAGCCAGAACTAGAATGAGAAACTCTGCAAGGTAAATGACTGGTTTCTCCAAAAAATGACATGAATAAAGAAAGGGGAAGAAGGACCCCTCTGTTGTAAATTAGAAGACGTGAGACATAATCAACCATAAGCAACGTGTAGACCTTGTTTGGTTCCCAAATTTTAATAAAATCACTGTAAAACAGTATTTTAGAGAAACTGAGGAAAATTAATCATGGTCTGGCATCCTAATTTTTTATTTTTTTATTTTTTTGAATTTTATTTTTTTATACAGCAGGTTCTTATTAGTTATCTATTTTATACATATTACTGTATGTATGTCAATCCCAATCTCCCAGTTCATCCCACCCGCCCCACCCCTGCTTTCCCCCCTTGGTGTTCATACATTTGTTCTCTACATCTGTCTCTCTCTTTCTGCCTTGCAAACCGGTTCATTTGTACTATTTTTCTGGATTCCACATTTATGCGTTAATATACAATATTTGTTTTTCTCTTTCTGACTTACTTCACTCTGTATGACAGTCTCTACTGGCATCCTAAGTTCAAGGAGTTATTGTTAATTTTGTTAGATGTGGATATCGAATGATTGCACAGAAGGGAAGAGAAGCCAGTATACAATAAAACTCTTAAGAGATTAAGTGGCATATAATATATAAATGAAAAGCAACTTACTTGATTCCTAAAAATCATAATGTATTTGATACCATCAGCTTTAAGAACAGGAAATTCATTCACTATATAAAAAAAAAAAAGTCACAGTTATTTTAGTGCTAAGGACTGTTAACTCCCAAACTAGTGACAACATTATCAGATTTTAAAAACATGGTTCTGGTAAACAAAATGTCAAGTAATTAAAGCTTAATTATATAATGATCTACTACACAGCTATTAATACTGGTAAGTTTATAAATAATTTTATTTTTCCCCCTTATCTTTAAGTTTCATTACAAATGAACGTGTGTTACTTATGTAATTGAACAAAAATGATTTGGACCATGAAATAACAGTAGTATCTTCTTCCAAAATTGAAGCTATTCTGAATCAAGAGCAAGTCTCTCTAGAGGAGCTTGCACTAGTAGTGGGAAGTAAGTTAGTGAAAGGGATAAAATATTGGCCAATTGTTAAAAAGTTCCTGAAGCTGAATGATAGTAACATGGAAGTTCTTTGTAATATTCTCCCTACCTATTAGTGTATTTAAATTTTCCACAAAGTTTTAGAAGAATATCTCTTGATCAACATATTTTTGTAAACATATGAAAGTATCCTTAGTATTTATTAGTTTCAAGTACTTTAAATTTACTTCAATTTTTAAGAGTTCTTTTTTTTTTAGTTTTATTGGGTTAGCCAATAAGTTCGTTCGTCCCTTAACATATTTTGGACAAACCCAAACGAACTTTTTGGCCAACCCAATATTGTATTTTTATTTTCTTTTTCGCCATGTAGCTTGTGGGATCTTAGTTCCTTGACCAGGGATTGAACCCCAGCAGTGAAGCACGGAGTCCCAACCACAGGACTGCCAGGGAATTCCCAAGAGTTCATTTTTAAAATAATTAATTAATTATTTTTGGCTGCATTGGGTCTTTGTTGCTGCACGCGGGCTTTCTCTAGTTGCGGTGAGCGGGGGCTACTCTTCTTTGTGGTGCATGCATTTCTCATTGTAGTGGCTTCTCTTGTTGCGGAGCATGGGCTCTCGGCATGAGGGCTTCAGTAGTTGTGGCTCGTGGGCTCTAGAGCGCAGGCTCAGTAGTTGTGGCGCATGGGCTTAGCTGCTCCGGGGCATGTGGGATCTTCTCGGGTGAGGGCTCGAACCCGTGTCCCCTGCATTGGCAGGAGGATTCTTAACCACTGAACCACCAGGGAAGTCCCCCAAGAGTTCATTTTTTAAATGAGAAGGAAAACAAAAACCAAAGTATAATTTCTAGTGCATTATTATATGTACATTAGAAATATACAGTGACAATTTAGTCTCACTTGTTCCTGTTTTCCTTCTACATAAGAGACATTTTCTTTATGGAAAGTTAATTTCACCTGGGCAAGATCTGGGGCAACCATTTGAGATTTTATCCAATAAAGTAACTGCAATAAGGATAGGAGCCACCACTTTCAGTATCATGGTGATATAGAGCTGTAACGGTACTCATTTTTTAGTTAAAAATAAAAATTGCAGGTGTAGGGACTTCCCTTGTGGTCCAGTGGCTAAGACTCTGCGCTCCCAATGCAGGGGACGTGAGTTCAATCCCTGGTCAGGGAACTAGATCCCACATGCCACAACTAAAAGATCCTGCACGCTGCAGCTAAGACCTGGTGCAGACAAATAAATAAATAAATAAATAAATGTATTTTTAAATAACTGCAGGTATAGTGTAAGCTGTACTAAAAACATTTCACAAAACTCACCATTAGCTGCTTTTAAATCAGGGAGAATGTGATTCACAAAGAACTCAGTCAGGTTTACAAGTTCATTCGCTTGTGTAATTCCATGCTAAAAAACAAATTCATAACAGTGAAATAACATGAAAAATCTGTAATTATTTACCACACTGCAAATTTAGGCAGCTTTAGAAAACCAGGTTGAAGATGGAAATGAATACTTCAAAACACAAACTACTTACATATAAGACTATTCTAATAGATAATAAAGAAACTTCCCTAAATTAAAGAACAGCTAAATTTAAGTTTAGCACGTTTTATATACTGAGTCTCAGCTAAGGAAGCAAGTGTGGCATCTGTTGATATTTTGGTCCATAAGAAACTTAAGTGCTTAATACATCAGTATAAAGCCATCTTTGGAAACCATATGAATTCTAATCAGAACTGACACATTATCTAACAGAGTAGGCTATATAACCAGAAATATATCACTTCTTTTTGACTTCTGTGGTACCAACAACTATGTTTTAGAAATAAAAATATACTAAAAGGATTCACCTTCTGGGTTTGGGCTTTCGATGCCAAAGACGTCACCAGGTAAATGGCTGCATCTTTGTGTTTCCAGTTGACAGATGGATTTTTTGCATATTCCTGCAGCATGGAATTAACATAACCAGAGAAGATTCCTGTCACGGGTCCCTCAAAAAACTTGCATAATCCTCGTACTAGATCACAAGCAGCCCTGCGTCTAGTATCAATATCTACAAAATCAAAGGGAAATACATTATGGGAGAAAGAAACCACCACCAACCGACCAAGTTTATAAGAAAACAAATTGCCATCTGAGAGCTAACAGCAACAAAAACAATGAAAAAATTCCCCACAAATGTAAAATGAGAACAAAACTGAAAGACCATCATAGTACGATAACACTAATAAGTATATAAAAAAGAGAAGACAAGTAATTCTACATCTGATACTTTGATATAGCTCGTATAAAGAGCTGCTTTCTACCATGTACAAGTTAAAGAAGGAAAACAGTTCTCCAATGAAAGCCAGCTGAAATGACACACTTATCAGGACTCCCTCACCTCCCCGTATTTATTAGACAGAGAGCAACTTTAAAACTGGCTTGCTAAGAGACCAACAGCTAAAAACCAAAATACACACCAGATCCTTCCAAATCTCTTCTTATATACTCCTCAGAATTATCTTCAAAGGCTTCTTCATCAGCAGCTACAAAGCAAGATGACATTTCAGATCACCTCTTGAAAGACATGGCAAGTCATTCTACCTTTACAGTTGAGTGTGCAGAAGAGTATGTGGAATTGCCATGTTTTACAGCAAAGTGTTCTTTCCCAACAAATGACTACTTCATATACTCTTAATCATTAGAGCAGCAAACGCTACCCTGAAAGATTAGGTAATAGGTAATGCATACAGCTGCGAGATAGGCTCACTTGTTCTAATGTGAACGTCCACAGAACTGGACTTCATCACCAACCTTCAAAAGTGTTGGGAGACCAATCTAGGGATGCCAACTTGTTATTCTGCCAGATAAGGACATTAAACAAACAACCTAACAACTACTATCACCATTATTTCATAAAGTCATTTCAACACCAAAACAAGTAGGACAGACAGTATCAGATTAAAGATCTGTCCTTTACATATAGTTTTATGAAAAAAGGAAAGGAAATAAAACCCCACGTTACACTTTTATTTCCTCATTTTGTTCCTGAATGAATGATCTAATGACTGCTCTTCCCAACTGTCAGAAAGACATTTTGTACAAATACAGACTCTTAGGACTATTTTAACCTTAAGCACAAACTAGGTGGGCTTCAACTCTGTATTTAAAAGTCATCAATCACTTCTTGTCTCAAGTCAACTGTTCAAAAATAGCTTCTGCCTTGGTGAAATACTAAATCCAACAAACCTTAGACTGAATATGTTACAAAAAGCAACACAGAGAAGACTTCTTAAATTCTTAAATTTATACTAACATACTCTTTTAAAAAACAAGCTCTTAATTAATCTCCTGAAAAAGCTTTACACTTTGCCACAATTACCTCTAAATTCCATGTTAGGTACAATAACCTTTTCACAGATACTTGTCAGCGTGTTCTGGTCCTCAAATAGATTCTTATAGTGAGGTCTCTCACAAACTGAAGCCAGAAACTGAATTGCATTACTTACCAACTGGAATAAAACACAAAAATAAGCATATTTTTAAGAGCAAACGGAACCATTTATTTCATGGGGGGGGAGGGGATGTCTTAATTATTTGTCTCCACCATCACCTTACCAAGTCATATTTAACCTCTTGACCTGTTGTAACTAGTAAATTCCAGATGGCTGTGACAAAACGAGGCAGGTACCGCTGAAATTCTTCATCATATTTTTGTGCATAGAGTGCGGCATTATCACAAATCTGGGATTTTAAGAGCTCCAATAAGCCTGCTTCCTCTTCATCCTCACATAAGAGAAAACGGAAAACTCAAACATACAACGTCAACGCTATCATAAACATGGAGAGTAGCTGTAATTCCTGAACTCTAAAAATTTTACATCAAAGCCAAGTGCTGTGAACTACATCTACGCCATTGTAAATTTATTCACCTGGTCTATCAAACAAATACAAGACGAAATGCTTCTTATTTATTAATCAATGAGAGCAGTTCTCAAAAGTTTTCAAGTTAAATAAAGCCTTTTCAGGACTTCCCTGGTGGTCCAGTGGGTAAGACTCCGTGCTCCCAATGCAGGGGGCCTGGGTTTGATCCCCAGTTGGGGAACTAGATCCCACGTGCATGCCGCAACCAAGAAGTCCATGTGCCTCAACTAAGACACGGCACTGCATGCATGCGTGAATAAATATTTTAAGTAAATAAATAAAGCTTTTTCTTCTGGTTGCTGAATTATAAAATATTTACATATTAAATCGAAAATAATATATTCCTACAAAAACCTGAGTAATAAAAATCATATCACATTTTCCTTTGTAACATGGTCTTGCTATCTCCCAAAAGGTTCCCATTTCAAATATATTAAAATGTGTTCTCTTCCCAATAAGCTAATGCTATAACATTCTCACAAATAATATTCTGGTTATAAAATGTTGAACAACCTAAAGCAGGGGTTAACCTGCTGCCTAATTTCTGAAGTTTTATTAAAACCCAGTCACACACATTCTTTGTTTTCATTTATACAATTTATAGTATTGCCTATGGCTGCTTTCAACTACAACTGCAGAGTTGAGTATATAGCCCACAAAGCCAAATATATTTACTACTCGGACCTTTATAGAAAAAGCTTGCCAACCCCACCTGAAACCATGACAGTGACTGATATAATAATGCTTACTACATATAACAGCAATCACAAATACTTTTTGAGCTATATTATGTGCCAAAGAACTCAAATTGAGAAGAGATAAAAGAACAGCTCCTCAAGGCATAAATATAAGGGATGTCACACAGTGAGATGATGCATTTAAATGGGCAAACAATTCCCTTAAGAATCCTAAGTGAAAAACTTCCTTTAGACTTAAGTGTAAAGACAAGCTTTGTTTTCTGAGGGAGTGGTTTCTTCCTAGTGGACTGAAGGAGTTATTTTATTGGAACTCTATTTTTTTTTTGGTTGCTTCTTGTTGTGTAAAAATCTCAGACAAAATTTGCTGTACACCCACAGTAATGATTCTCCCTCTGCGTGCCACCCAAACAGATCTGCATCACCAACTGTAATTTTTATCTGGTGTTGAAATATTCTTAATATTTTACTTTTTACATTTTTTGTTTGTTGAGAAAGAGGTAAATCATAAATATATTAATAAACAAGCAAACGAATAACACAGAGTGCTACATGTTGAAAGCACATATTACAAAACTCAGATCAGAAACTTACACATTACAAACTTTCACGTCCCCTCTTTCCCACACTGTAGATGGCTTTTTCAAGAGGCCATTAGAGAGGTTTAAGTTTTCTTAGTATCTTCAATGACAAATTATTTTCTATTTCATAAAATGTTCACAATGTGAATACTCCTGAGGCCTTACTTTCAATAATGTAATAAAACAGCCTTATCCATAAATTGTGACTTAAGTCAGGACTATAAGAAGGGTAATTCTGCACATTACAATTATCCTCCCTCCAGTGTTCTGAGGGTACTCAAATAATTTTTTTAACATTAAAAAAAATTGAGATATAATTGACATTTAACATTATATTTCAAATAATTCTTAAAAAAAAGCTTACTTGGGAAATATTTTAAATAATACTTACATCAGTTTGCAGCAGCTTATTATCTAATGTCAAGAGGGTATGAAAATTGTTCATCCAAGTTTCCATATTATCTTCAAAAAATTCAGGGAGATCCTAAAGAATAAATGGTGACTTGAGACTTTTGGTTGAAGTAATTGTTATATTTTAGTAAGTTTTCCCCACCACGCCAAATGTTTTGCACATGCCTATAGACTCAAGCTCACATTTCTCAGCTAAGTCAATGGATACCTATTTTGACAAGAATTCTCTGCTCCAGCTAGGTCTGACAGATAAGTAAACCATTCTGACTGTCTCAGTAAGCTTTCAACCGCAAACGATGCCACCTGTTCCTGTCCCAATGTAAATCTACTTATTCCTTTAAGGTTCAGCTAAGACTGAAAACTTTCCTTACAAAACTCAGTGCTTACCAACACATTCCTTTTCCTTTCTGAACTACTGCATTTACTGTAAGATGACCGCCAAGTCAGGCTTACTGTCTTATACAGTTACTGATTTCCTGTGGCACAATACTGCCCTCTTAATGAGGGATAAATCCAAGGGTAAAGATTATGCCTCCCTTCCTATCAGGCTTCCGTGACTAACAAGTTATTAATCACCTCATTCTACCTGACTTCTAGGAAGCAGAACTCAAAATAAGGTATACAAGAACCCAGTGGTATCCTTAAGAATTTCTCAAATTGCTGTCTAGCTGCACACTGAAGGTATGCCATTTTGGGCTGTTCATCTCATATTCATTCTACCTATTCCTTTTGAGGAATGCTCTCCCTACCACTGTGAGTACAATCACGTTGGGAGGATTAAGTCCAAGTACTTGGCTCTGGCTAGAGGCAACAAAAAAGCTACATCCTTTCTCTTGCATCTCAGTATAGGAGTCTGTACCAGTAAGACTCCCTTCTCATTCCTGGAGCCCTGAATCTTAAAGTAATAACTCAAGAACAGAAAGAATGACTGGAGACCACCACCTCAGTAGCAACCGGGTGACCAGGCATTTTCTGCTATAAGATCGTGGCTGTGTTTCCTCTCAAATGCCACTGGTTCTTACACCTTCCCAAGTCTGTTTCTTCAGTCTTTTGTCTCCCAGATATGCTTCCATTAAAAGCTGTAAGCTTTGCTTCCATGACCTGGCTATTGTAAATAGTGCTGCAGTGAACATTGGGATACATGTGTCTTTTTGAATTATGGTCTTCTCTGGGTATATGCCCAGTAGTGGGATTGCTGGGTCATATGGTAGTTCTATTTTTAGTTTTTTAAGGAACCTCCATACTGTTCTCCATAGTGGCTGTATCAATTTACATTCCCACCAACAGTGCAAGAGGGTTCCCTTTTCTCCACACCCTCTCCAGCATTTGTTGTTTGTAGATTTTCTGATGATGCCCATTCTAACTGGTGTGAGGTGATATCTCATTGTAGTTTTTTTTGTGTTTTTTTTTTTTTTTTTGCTGTACGTGGGCCTCTCACTGTTGTGGCCTCTCCTGTTGTGGAGCACAGGCTCCGGATGCGCAGGCTCAGCGGCCATGGCTCACGGGCCCAGCCGCTCCGTGGCAGTGGGATCTTCCTGGACCAGGGCATGAACCCGTGTCCCCTTCATCAGCAGGCGGACTCTCAACCACTGCGCCACCAGGGAAGCCCTCACTGTAGTTTTGATTTTCATTTCTCTAATAATTATGGTGCTGAGCAGCTTTTCATGTGCTCCTTGGCCATCTGTATGTCTTCTTTGGAGAGACGTCTATTTAGGTTTTCTGACCATTTTTGGATTGGGTTGTTTGTTTCTTTAATATTGAGCTGCATGAGCTGTTATATATTTTGGAGATTAATCCTTTGTCCGATGATTCGTTTGCGAATATTTTCTCCCATTCCGAGGGTTGTCTTTTCGTCTTGTTTATGGTTTCCTTTGCTGTGCAAAAGCTTTGAAGTTTCATTAGGTCCCATTTGTTTACTTTTGTTTTTATTTCCATTACTCTAGGAGATGGGTCAAAAAAGACCTTTCTGTGATTTATGTCAAAGAGTGTTCTTCCTATGTTTTCCTCTAGGAGTTTTATAGTGTCCAGTCTTACATTTAGGTCTCGAATCCATTTTGAGTTTATTTTTGTGTATGGTGTTAGGGAGTGTTCTAATTTCATTCTTTTACATGTAGCTGTCCAGTTTTCCCAGCACCACTTATTGAAGAGACTGTCTTTTCTCCATTGTATATCTTTGCCACCTTTGTCATAGATTAGTTGACCATAGGTGCGTGGGTTTATCTCTGGGCTATCTATCTTGTTCCATTGACCTATCTTTCTGTTTTTGTGCCAGTAGCATATTGTCTTGATTACTGTAGCTTTGTAGTATAGTCTGAAGTCAGGGAGTCCAATTGCCCATCGACAGACAAATGGATAAAGAAGTTGTGGTACATATATACAATGGAATATTACTCAACCATAAAAAGGAACAAATTGAGTCATTTGTTGAGACGTGGATGGATCTAGAGACTGTCATACAGAGTGAAGTAAGTCAGAAAGAGAAAAACAAATATCGTATATTAACGCATGTATATGGAACCTAGAAAAATGGTACAGATGAACCGGTTTGCAGGGCAGAAGTTGAGACACAGATGTAGAGAACAAACGTATGGACACCAAGGGGGGAAAACCACGGTGGGGTGGGGATGGTGGTGTGCTGAATTGGGCGATTGGGATTGACATGTATACACTGTGTGTATAAAACTGATGACTAATAAGAACCTGCAGTATAAAAAAATACACAAACAAAAAAACTAATACTAAACTTTCTTTGGGTTATTTGTATGGAAATATGTTAATATAAATGTTTCAGACATTACATGAAATTTCTAAGAATCTTATACGTTCCGGTATAATGTTATAAGTCATAATTCTAGTTATTACTTTAAAATGTATATCTCAGAAATAACTAGATTTCCTTGTCAACTGCATTATTATGAACTTCCATCAAAACTTTAACCATGGTCATTTTTAAGTCTTTTGTCATTTACAGACAGTTCTGGGTGTACTCTGATGCTTTTGCAAAAATGTTCCTATAAGGGCTTCCCTGGTGGCACAGTGGGTGTGAGTCCACCTGCCGATACAAAGGACACAGGTTCGTGCCCCAGTCCAGGAAGATTCCACATCCCGTGGAGTGGCTGGGACCATGAGCCATGGCCGCTGAGCCTGCGCATCCGGAGCCTGTGCTCCGCAACAGGAGAGGCCACAACAGTGAGAGGCCCGCGTACCACAAAAAAAAAAAAAAGTTCCTATAAAAGGGTTTCATCTTCAAGGAATTCATGGAAAAGACTATGACAAGTACAGGTTTCTGGTAACTGACTATACTACTGAACTGAATGAATTAGCATTTTCAGAACTCTAATGGGAAAACTGATGAATTCATAAAAGTGCTAACAAAAGATCAAGATAAAAAAAATTAATTACATGGGACTGAGTGAACTGATGAGGATGATTATATAATTGTGACTTTCTGTTTGAATAAAAAAAAAAATCCCACAAGGACTCAGAGGCAAAAAATATACAAATCAATTTTCACTGCAAAGTAAAGGAGCTGTTACAGTGGAGGATTACTGGACTGAATGTCAATATTATGACATAGTATGAGTGTGTTTCGTGTTTGGTAATTGCAATCATTGTTGCTTTTGTTGTGGTCATCCATTTACAATGCTTGGTGTCAGTTTATTTATCTCTTGTAAAAAAAAAAAAAAAAAGAATGGCGGGGAATCAGAACACAAGCAACCAATGTCTATTTTTTCAGGGTGAGGGGGGGAAATCAATGCTAGCAAAGAAGTCTTTATCAAGTGAAAAACTTTATATATGACATCAAAGAATAAGAATCAAAAGCAAGAAATAAAACGAAACTTACCTGAAAGTTTAAACTGTAGAACAGTTTTGAGATTAGGATCAGGGAAGAAAACAGAATCCTCAGAGCAGAGGCATCATTTGCGTGGGTGCTGCAGAGTTCAATAGTGGCCTTGGAAAGGAATTTAGAAAGACAGTTTTAGTGTATTGTAAACCTTAGTGAAAAAGCCTTGTATTAGGCTGAAACTATTCATACATCTTCTCCAAAATTTGGATTTTAAATAGTAGTATACAGTCATTTAGAATTTTTGAAAAAACACATTAAAATATATATTTTTAAGTTGTCCATCACAGCACTACTGTAAAGTCCAATATTAATATTTTGGACTAGATCCTTCTACTCTCCTCTGTGCATGTCTATAACTATATTACACAAAACTGTCTTTATATGCACTCATTAAATAATTCCCTGCCACCTGGCCTGTAGGTTGTTTGCAACTGTTTGTTATTCTAACTGCAATAAACAAGCTTATGTATAAAACTTTGGGCACACTTCTAGTTTTCTGAGTTTGAGATTCTACAACTGTATTACCAGTAGAGAACAGTATGCTATGAGTAAGAGTTCTGGAAGCCAGATAGATCTGGATACAACCCAGACCCTGTTACTCATAATAAGCATGACTCTGAGTAAGTTATTTTACTGCGCCCCCATCTCCATATCTGTCTGTAATTAAGAATAATGCCTACCTCATAAAATATGAGAATAAAATGAGAAAATATACATAAAAGGTCCTTGTAATTTGTGCACACCTACAATGTAAAAGACACTCAACAAACGTTGCTAAGTATATCCCAGAGTTAGAAAATATGAATATTATGGTTTTCTCAATGAAATGTCCAACTCCAGAAAGCTAGTACCATTTATAACCCAATGGACAGGACACTAGTGTTCATTTCACTGGACTCTGGCTAAAACATTTTCCTCCCACCCGTCCCTCTCTGCTCCTGGCTAAAACTTTTAATGTCATTAAAAAGAAATAAAAATCTTTGCTAGTCCAATAGGTGAAAAATATTGACATTTTGTCCAATTTTATTTTTAAAAATAAAAATGTACTATCAGTAAGATATCCTAACCATGAAAAATCCTGTGCATACTCTGTAATTTAGAAAGTTGTGATTATCACACAACTTTCCTTTCTGAAAACAGGAAATGAGCAGCTTTTCTCAAGTTAGCAAAACTAGGTTTGAGGCCTGGCTCTCTTTTTTATTAGCTGTGTGATACCGAACCCTCCACTTTCCTTATCTGGAAAAAAAGGTTAACAATACTTCTCTTTCGATCTTAAACGAGTTTCAGAAAGATATCTAGGAAAGTTCCTTATGTGCTATAAGATGATGTACGGATATATAAATTAACTCCATAAACAGTCAAATCAAAATACAGATCCATTCCTTTAGAGACACATACTCAAATACTTGAGTGAAATAATAAGACGCCTGGGATTTGCTTTTAACTATTCGTATGAAATCAAAGGGAGAGAACAAATTAAAAAGAAATAAAATTCTAGTAACCATTAAACTTGTGTAGTCAATACATGGGATTTCATTCTACCAGCTTCTCTATTTTGGTGTAGATTTGAAATTTTTCAAAAGAAATGCTGCTCTAAACCATTACCTATCAAATACACTTTCAAAGCAATCTCTTAAACAAAATTTATACAAATATTCAAGCACTTTAAAATATTAAGTAATTTAAAAATACCACCAAGATGTTATCACATACCTTAAACAGATTAGTCAAAGGCAAAGCAAAGGCATCCAGAACAAGTTTAATTTCAGTCCATAACTCATTTGACTTAAATTCATGGCGATATCTAGAAAATTAAGGTAAAAGAGGCAAATTTACAAATTTTGGTTAACTGACTTTAGGTCTTCAAGGCTAGATTAGAGAAAAATCTATGGCTAGATAGCTTTCTGAAATAAAAAGGGAATTCAAGCACGGTTTATCAAGACCAGGTATTTCACAAGTAATAGGGCAATATGAAATAAACATCCTACACTTAAGAAGAAACAAACACAATAATGAGAGGCTTATGCTCTTATTCTAGAATTATCATAAAAAATGACATAATCACAAAAATACACACAAGCAAAAATATCTGAAACAAGTATTTTAAAAATATGAATTTATATATCAATACCTTTTAAATAAAGAATGTGCTGTACGAAGGACTCCATTAATAACATGGAAATCTCCACTCTGAAAGCGATTCACCATTTCTGTCAACAAGTCAGGCCATTTCTGAGGGAAATCTTCTCTGCCAATAATGCTAATGGCATCACTTAACTGTGGGGAGGAAAGAGACTAATTAGACTGAAAGCTCTACAAACAAGCCCACCTAACAAGCAGGGCCTCACATACCTGCTTCTGAATTTGCTCTGGGCTGCTAAGCATCAAGTGCACTATGTTAGCTTTAATGGCTGCTCGGTCGGCTTCGCAAATTTTATTTGGTTCATCTTCAACCTAAAAGCAAAACATTAATAAGCAAGTGACATAAATCCATATCTATTACTGTACGGGTTTGTAGATAAAACAGAACCATTTCTCATTTCCTGGTTTCCTAAGAAAAATAGAGGAAGGTAGGGCCTTCATTCTACATAAATGGGTCACAGATTCCTTTAATAATCTGATGGAAGCATTTTTCTGCAGAAAAATGTACCTTCCTTCCCAAATGCAAATATTTTACATACAAATTAAGGAGCTTCTCTGACTCCCTGATGCCAATTAAGAATCTCAGTTCTGGGCTTCCCTGGTGGCACAGTGGTTGAGAGTCTGCCTGCCGATGCAGGGGACACGGGTTCGTGCCCCAGTCCGGGAAGATCCCACATGCCGTGGAGCGGCTGGGCCCATGAGCCATGGCCTGTGCTCCGCAACGGGAGAGGCCACAAGAGTGAGAGGCCCGCGTACCGCAAAAAAAAAAAAAAAAAAGAATCTCAGTTCTGTAAGTAAACTAATCAGAACATGTGGTTAAAAATCTTTATACAGGGCTTCCCTGGTGGCGCAGTGGTTGGGAGTCCGCCTGCCGAGGCAGGGGACTCGGGTTCGTGCCCCGGTCCGGGAGGATCCCACATGCCGCGGAGCGGCTGGGCCCGTGAGCCATGGCCGCTGAGCCTGCGCGTCCAGAGCCTGTGCTCCGCAACGGGAGAGGCCACAGCAGTGAGAGGCCTGCGTACCGCGGGGCGGGCGGGGGGGGGAATCTTTATACATATATGCTACTCAGCCGATATTCATCTTCAAAAGCTTCAATTTGACTGTTACCTTAAGTCAAAGAAAAGTCTTTTCAATGAAAACTTCTTGACCATTACCAGTTTGAATGCATCCAGGACTACATCGCCCAAACAGATTCTGGATCTCACTAGTTTTACAAATCAAGACAGGGGATAGGGCTTGCATGTCTACAAGTAGATGAATGGATTTTTAAACATTCTAAAATTCACTAAGTCATTTCTTCACATGTGAGAATGCTTGACTTAAGCTTAAAAACAATATTTACTGTTTTTGAATTCTTCTATGGAATGAGGAAAAAAGATTCTAAATAAATATTTAACCAGATTTAAAGCTGATTTTTTAGAAAAGCTGACTCTTTCTGTCAACTTTAATACTTTCTAAGTATCATTACTGCTATTACTAAAAACATTTCTCACTTTTTTCTTTATCCTAACCCAGAGTTACCTCAACCCCGGCATTACTGACATTTTGGGTCAGATAAATCTTTGTTATGGGGATCTTTCTTGTGCACTGTAGGATGGTTCCCAGCACCCTCACCTTCTACCCACTAGATGCCAGACACCCTCCCCACCCCACCCCCAGCGTGGACAACCAGAACGTCTCTAAATATCCCCAGGTTGGCAAAACTACCCCCAATTTAGAACCACTGTCATAAGCTAAGGTAGGGAAGAAGCTAAGGTAGGGAAGATACCCATTTCTCAATGTATAGCTATACTGATCATTAAACTTGCAGCATAATAAGATTTACCTTATGATTAGAAAATATTTCCCATATCCCACAAGACACAGGACAAATCCCTTACCAAAAACTTCAAATCTAAATTATTTTGCATTCTACACATATATATGTGTAGAATGCATATATATATATACATAAAATGTGTTTTTTTCCAGCTTTATATAATTCTTCCTTGTTTACAATAGAAATTGCTTCAATTACTCATTTAGACTGTATCTTCCCATGTAATGTCTCTTCAGTAGATAGTAAGCTAAAGTTAAATTTCAACCAAACTGGATGTTAAAACAAAGTCTCACAGTCTCTAGCAACCTGGGTTATGAAGCTGACTTAACTGATATGAATTTAAATAAAAAACGTCCTGTTTAACTTTTTTTTTTTTGCAGTACGCAGGCCTCTCACTGTTGTGGCCTCTCCCGTTGCAGAGCACAGGCTCCAGACGCGCAGGCTCAGCGGCCACGGCTCACGGGCCCAGCCGCTCCGCGGCATGTGGGATCTTCCCAGACCGGGGCACGAACCCGTGTCCCCTGCCTCGGCAGGCGGACTCTCAACCACTGCGCCACCAGGGAAGCCCCTGTTTAACTTTTGTCAATTCTTTTGCATTCTCTACATGGACAATCATGTCATCTGAGAACAAAGACAGTTTTATGTCTTTCCAAATGGTATATTTCCTTTTCTTACTGCATTATCAAGGACATCCCTGGTGGTCCAGTGGTTAAGACTCCGTGCTTCCAATGCAGAGGACACAGGTTCGATTCCTGGACTGGGAACTAAGGTCCACATGCCATGGCAAAAGAATATATATAAAATAAAAAAGACTTCCAACACAATGTTGAAAAGGAGTGGTAAGAGGGGACACCCTTGCTTTGTAACTGATCTTGGTGGGAAAGCGTCAAGTTTCTCACCATTAGGTATGATGTTAGTTATAGGTTTTTCACAGTCTTTACATTGCCGAGAAAACTCCTCTCTGTTCCAAATTTACTGAGTTTTTACCATGAATGGGAGTTGGACTTTGACAAATGCTTTTTCTGCACCTAATGATATAATAATGTGATTTATCTTCTCTTAGTCGATAGGTTTTTGAATGTTGAACCAGCCTTGCATATCTGAGATAAATCCCACTTGGTCATGGTATTTTTATACTTTTGATACATTTTTGGATTTGACTTTTTAATATTTTGTTGAGGAGGGTCCTGCTTTTATCTTTAATCTGTGCCTGAATCGTTCAGGAACACTGCATATATCAATCTTATAAACATGCAGGGTCTTAAACTATGTACTCACAAAATACTTACAATTCTCCAGTTTCTTTTAATATAGTTCTTGAATGTTACTGAGGCACACACTTTGATAACATTATCCTGAGCCTTCTCCAGTAATGTTAAGAGCAACAGTGGGTAATTCTGATTGCCTTCTACAGATTCAAGAAACTTCTCAGCTGTAAAACAATTTCCATGTTAGAAGATTTGTTATTACAACCTAATCTTAAGACTTCATGAATATGTGAACTATGCATATCTCTCACTGAAGCATCATGGAAAGATTAGGATATTTTTTCCCTTAGGGAACCTATCTTTTAGTGCCTCACTTCTCTTATCTATTAAATGAACTATATATGATGTTACATTAAATTTATATAATACCTCGGTTTTCAGATCACTTTACCATCTGTTAACTCACCCAATTCTCACAAACCTATAAGGTGGCCTGATCAGATGATCACCCCATGTGAAGGACAATCTGCTTCTCAGAGAGATTAAGTGACCTTAGGGCAAAATTCATACACTCCGTCTTGTTCCAGAAGGATTGCTATTAGTACTATTAGTAATGGCAGTAATATTTCTTTTATACTACTGTGATTAAGATTAAATGAGTTAATTTATGCTAATACATATTATTATTAACCATATGCATCTGGTGCTTTACTCACATACGTTGTCACTATTACCCAGAGAGGTAGGTAGTATTATCCTCATTTTAAAGACAAGGCCACTCACATATATACAATGGAATATTACTCAGCCATAAAAACAAACGAAATTGAGTTATCTGTAGTGAGGTGGATGGACCTAGAGTCTGTCATACAGAGTGAAGTAAGTCAGAAAGAGAAAAACAAATACTGTATGATAACACATATATATGGAATCTAAAAAAAAAAAAAACGGTTCTAATGAACCTAGGGGCAGGACAGGAATAAAGACACAGATGTAGAGAATGGACTTGAGGACACGGGGAGGGGGAAGGGTAAGCTGGGATGAAGTGAGAGAGTAGCACTGACATATATACACTACCAAATGTAAATAGTGTAATTAGCACCGGGAGATCAGCTCAGTGCTTGCAACCACCTAGAGGGGTGGGATAGGGAGGGTGGGAGGGAGGGAGGGAGACGCAAGAGGGAGGGGATATGGGGATATATGTGTGCATATAGCTGATTCGCTTTGTTATACAGCAGAAACTAACACAACAATGTAAAGCAATTATACTCCAATAAAGATGTTAAAAAGAAAATAAAGACGAGGCCACTGAGGTTAAGTAAGATCACACAGCTAGAAGATTTCATCACTGTAAACGTTTTAGTCCAGTCCTTATTCTACCATACTAGCCCTCAGTTTTCTTCTTGAATTAAACATTTCTAATATCAGTAATAAATTTATACAAAGATTTTACCCATACATTTTAAACTCATACTACACTTAGGGATAATAAATCTCCTAGGTTTACAGGTCACACCATGAAGGTTTATAGCACTTCTAATTTTTCCTGTCTTAAGCTTCTTCATAAGGCAACATCCATTCCAAGGTTCCGATATTTACTGAAAAGGTCTGCTGTTAGCATGTATTATCTTCTACGATTTAATATGATTTAACACCTTTCTTCTTTCCAAATTGAGTCCCAAGAGTTTAACTTCCACCCTCAAAGCTGCCCTGCTTTGTGTCTACCATCTGGTTCCTTGGAGGATGAAGAATGCTGAACTGGAAAATATTTTTCAGGACGGGACACACTCTGGTCCTGTATGGTCTGTGAGGTTTACAGAAGGCTTTGGCTGCGTCAGTGTTTGGCTGGTCAGTATTTCACATCCAGCAACCCCTTGGAAATGCTCTGTTCTTAACTCTTCTCAGAAACAACAATTTATTCCCACATTTTGTCCCTGATTCATAAGACAACAGCACCTCAACCTTACAAAGACACAATTATTAAAAATAATTTTTATTAGACAGTGTTGGCAGAGGCTTTCTGGGAACGTCTAAGACTAGAGCCATTAATTTCCTTTTATCCAAGAACAAATTACTTCTCTAAGCACTAACAGGAAAATCACAATTTTCCCTCACAGAAATCACAAAGGCCTCTCTAGACTAGGATGGATGCATTAACATGTGTACGATTCTACGTATTATATATAACATATAAATATAACATGTATGTGCACGCATTCATCTGGGTCTTCATGGGGTGCTTCCAAAATCCTCTTTATGAGAATGCACATCAGCATTTCCGGTTAACACGGCTTACAAGAAGGATCATCAACTTACTACCCACAAGACACACGTGGCCCCCGGAAATTTATTTGGTTTGCACGGTGTTTCAAAAATTTTTGAAGTTAATTGCTATCATTTAAAAATGAGAGGGACGGGCTTCCCTGGTGGCTCAGTGGTTGAGAATCCGCCTGCCAAGGCAGGGGACATGGGTTCGAGCCCTGGTCCGGGAAGATCCCACATGCCACAGAGGAACTAAGCCCGTGTGCCACAACTACTGAGCCTGCGCTCTAGAGCCCACGACCCACAACTACTGAGCCCACGTGTCACAGCTACTGAAGCCCGCGCGCCTAGAGCCCGTGCTCCGTAACAAGAGAAGCCACCGCAATGAGAAGCCTGTGCACTGCAACGAAGACTAGCCCCCGCTCGCCGCAACAAGAGAAAGCCCGCACACAGCAACAAAGACCCAACTCAGCCAAAAATAAATAAATAAATAAAAATTAAAAAAAAAAAAGATGAGAACACTTCATATAAATATACTTATTTTTCAAGCAAAGCTGGAAATCTGATCTTGAAAGACTGGTGTGAATCCCCCAGAGTTAGCTGGTTCCAAATAATATTTGCCCCTTAACCAAGGCACTTAACCCCCTTGGCCTGCCTCCTTCATTTACCTTTACGTGTGACACCTGCGGGCATCTGAGTTTATAATTCTAAGCTTATACTAAGTTTCTAATGAAAACTGGTCAAATTTGGAAGGGGGGAGAGAGTAGGAGGAACCCTAGATCTTAAAATATATTAATTAAATCAAACCCAACATGGTGATTTAAGAGACAGTGTCTGATTACCTAGTTTCATTCACTTAATCACTTTTTAGGCAATTAACTCTTACCTCTCTGCCCTAATTATTTTATCTCTAAAACAGGCAGGTGTATAGCGATTTTCAGAAAGGTCAAGGGACAAAGCATCCTAAACTTACCAGTCCTTTTTACCCCAGAAGGGATAAAAGCTATTTTACTCAAAAAATAAACCAAAAACAAAAAAAACCCCACGCCACCATATGTCACAGCAGCTATAAGCAGCCAACTAAAGACTTTATGGCTAGAGAATGAAAAATAAACTATGCCTAAGAATTCAAAATTTTATTTACAAACAGGCATATTGCACAAACGTTTCCCTCACCTGTCCTTTAAGAATAAATCAATCACAAAACAGTATTTATTTTCTTTACCTGGACGTCTGATGGCAGGATCAGGATCAAGAGTTTTCTTCAAATATTCTGTTAGCGTTTGCAAATTTGCATCGCTGAGCTCCATTGCCACAGAACCTAAAACAAAAAAATGAGGTTTGGGTAATTGGTCACATGGGGACGCAGTGATTTACATAAAAGAATCATTTTATATTACGGGTGTCCCTCTCTCTGAAAGTCATCTACTTGTTACATTTTATGTGTGGGCTATAAGCCTTGCTTACTCTTAGCTGAGACAAGGTTCCAGAAGATAAGGTGGGCTTTTTTGAAACAGTAGTGGGATAATTTTGAGACAAAGAAGGAAAAACATACCATAAGCTAAGGGTTAAAAACACAAATCACTAGGTTTATTTTTTTAAAGCCCCACAATAAAAAATTAAAATTCTAAGCATCCTTAATTCTAAGGATTCCACAGAATTCTGAGATAAAAAACTAGAATACATTCCTTTGTGTACAACATGCAACCATAGGTACTGACAGCAAACTACATACTGAGAATTTGTACCTGGGAAGATAGTTTTGGGGTTCATGAGATGACAGCTGTGATTATAATTAAAAAGCAATTTTCCACACCAAAAGCAAAGTCAACAAAAGTAAAAATAAACAAGTGAGACTACATCAAACTAAAAAGTGTCTGCATGGCAAAAGAAAACATCAACAAAATGAAAAGACAACATACCAAATGGGAGAAAATATTTTCAAATCATATCTGATAAAAAGGTTAATTTCCAAAACATATATAAAAAATACTCATACAACTTGGAAAAAAAATCCAATTGAAAAAATGGGCAGAAGAGCTGAACATTTTTCCAAAGAAAACATACAGTTGGCCAAAAAGGTACATGAAAAGGAGCTCAACATCATTAAACATGAGGGAATGCAAATCAAAACTACAATGAGATTAACACCTCACACCTGTTAGAATGGTGATCATCAAAAAGACGAGGAGGACTTCCCTGGTGGCGCAGTGGTTAAGAATCTACCTGCCAATGCAGGGGACATGGGTTCGAGCCCTGGTCCAGGAAGATCCCACATGCCATGGAGCAACTAAGCCCATGGCACCACAACTAGACAGAAGCCTGTGGGCCACAACAAAAGATCCTGAGTGCCGCAACTAAGACCCGACATAGCCAAAAAAAAATAAAATAAAATAAAAATAAAAGCCTAGTTGGAAGACAAGAGAAAACTGAAATACCAACTACAGACCTATAATCCCTTTCCTGCAGTTCTGAGATCCAAACATCTACAAACTGAGTTTTTTTTTAACAAGTTTGTGGCAAACTCACTTGGCAACAAAACCTGGCCTGAACTGTCCGAGACTGTAAATATGAATATCTCACTTAGTATGTAAATTTTTTACTAAATAATGTATTTGATTGCGGGGCGATACCGCATGCCCTACTGGGGATGCTGTATAATCTACAGCAAGTGCATTTCAAAAGAAAAAAAATCTGAATTCTGAAACACTTTTGAGTGTAAGTGCCAAATGAATCACACAGACAGCGACTTAACTGCTAGGTTAAGAGAGTCACTGGAGTATTTGTGGTCCAAGACTTCCCAGAGGATACATAGATTTGGATAGGCCAAGTGGAACGAGGACCCATCTCATACAGGCAATAGTATGAGCAAAGTACAGAGATGGGAAGAATCCATAGCTCCTTTGGGGAACAGTGAACTTGGAGGCTGAGATCAGATCATATAGGTTCCCTGAAGAAATTCCTGAAGAATTTCATGATTTAATGTACAAGAGGAAGGCACTAAAGGTTTATTGAAATGGGTAAAAACTTAATGAAAGTGGAATATGTACTTTGGGCTGGTAATGGTTTACAGACTGGAGTCGAGGAAGAGAACAGAAGATTAGGACACTTTTGTAAAATGGGGGAAGGGTCACAAACATGAACCAGGCACAGTGCTAGAAGATACGCTTCACATCATTTCACACAATAACCATTTTACAATCAAGGAAGGCCTCTGAGAGATTAACTAACTTTCCCCAAGCATACAATTAATAAAGATTAGATTCAAATCAGTCTGACCCTATAGATCTACCCTATTCCTACTACCCAAGGCTGCCTCTCAAGTGGAAATAACGACAGAGGGCTGAACTAGAGCTGAAGCACCAGCGACAGCGATAGAAAGGATGACGTGAAAAGACAGCCAGATTAGAAGAAGGGAGAGGAAGAAGTCAAAGATGACTGAGATTTTGAACAAGACTGATCCAAACAAAAAAAGCCATAACACTTCGTCTTGTCACTAAAAAAAAAAAAAAAAAAAGCTAGGAAGATTTTATAAGGGCTATAGCTAATGCTGTGCTTGTGCGGAGTACTCCTCCACAGCCAGAAACCACAACCTGCTAAGGAGACTGATCTGTTTGAAACTTTGTATTCTCCTCAGTACAGTCGTTTTTATCATAAGGGAAGCCAGTATGCTGACTGATTTAGTAGATTCCCCCACCTATATATTCACCTCCTTTGACCCAGGGCAAACCACTCTATGGGCACGAATACCAAGCCCTGCTTAACCACACACATAATTTATCAAGAGGCTACTCTTTCTGGTTTTTATACCAAAAGTTTGGAAAATGCTACGCATCATATTCCCCCTCTTTTGGAGATTCACTTCAAAGCCTTCAGGAACTCAAAGAGTAAGTTATCCATTTAACGTTCTTTAATCGAGTTCCTCCCATCACTTGCCCACCGAACCACTTTATTATGGAACACATGTTGGAAAGCAGTGATTTAATCAATTCATTTCCCATTCTTTTTTGTGTTGCAATGCTGAATCTGTTATGAAATCATGAAAGTTTGCTGTGCCAAACAAAACCATTTACATCAGTATATATGAGCTAAAAAAAAACTTACTTTGCCACATGCAAATTATTCTACCTTTTGGGATTTATGCAAGGCAACACGTTAAACTGTGTGTGTGTTGAGGGGATTATAGATGTTAACTGGATCTATTTTGTTCAGTTTTTAAAGACACTCCTCAATAAATCTGCATTTTACTTTCTTCATGACAGAGTCCCATGCAATCTGGCACCTGTCAACCTTGTCTCCTACCTTCTTCTTGCCCCTATGTTCCAGCCCCCAAAGCCTTCTTTATGTTCCTCAAACCAGACAAAGACAGTTCTCTCTGCCTGTGATAACGCCCTTCCTTCTAATTTGATATCAGGTATCATTCAGCTGTCAGCCCACTGTCAAATCCTCAAAAGAGCCTTCCGTGACTATCATCTACCTCATCCCTATTGTACTGTTAATAGCATTTATCCTCATCTGAGAGATCTTTGACTTGTTATCTCATTTGTAAGCTCCTTAGGGCAGGGACTTTGTAGGTCTTCCTCTCCGTATACCCAGGACCTTCAACACTGCCTGGCACACAGCAGACATTCATTAAGCATTTGTTGCATGAACTAATGGCTAAGACAATATGTCAGCGAACCAGCTAAAACATGGATCCAGTTTGGATTGGAGACTATTCTCTGCGGATCAGTTACTAGCAGGCCCGACATAATGTAGTAACTCAGTTACACCTGTCAGATAAACAGTGACCAACTTACTGCCATAATTAGTTTCTGTTCATTCAAAAATGCTTGAAGAAAGATGTGCATTTGAAATCTGTCCTGTATTACTGTTCATATCTGCCAGTGCTAGCACTTTTGTTTCGGAGGCTTGCACTTACTGTCCCGTCTGCCTGGATATCTCTGCCCCTGGAGAGCTTTGTGGCTCACTGCCCACTTCATTCAGGTCTCTTTGCAAATGTCATCTCTTTTTAGAGGCGCTGTCCTGGACCATCATATCTAAAAGAGCACCCACCTCAGCCACTCTCCATTCTCTTACTCTGTTTTTCCAAGTCAATTTTATCAGGCATATGAATTGCTTTCTTGTTTACTATGCTTTTCCCTCCATTAGACTGTAAGCTCCATGTGAGCAGGGACTTTGTGTTTTGTTCACTGCTATCTCCCTAGACCCTTAAAACAGTGATGGGTACCTACTACATATTTGTTGTACGATTTTCAAAGGCTACATACCCTTTACTGATTTTTTTCCCCCATCGAAAAGCACTATTGGGGCTTCCCTGGTGGCGCGGTGGTTGAGAATCTGCCTGCCAATGCAGGGACATGGGTTCGAGCCCTGGTCTGGGAAGATCCCACATGCCGCAGAGCAACTGGGCCCTTGAGCCACAATTACTGAGCGTGCGCGTCTGGAGCCCGTGCTCCGCAACAAGAGAGGCCGTGATAGTGAGAGGCCCGCACACCGCGATGAAGAGTGGCCCCCGCTTGCCGCAACTGGAGAAAGCCCTTGCACAGAAACGAAGACCCAACACAGCCATAAATAATAAATAAATAAATTTTAAAAAAAAGCACTATCATTCTTCACATTTATTTTGGTCAATTGACTGTGACAAACAGGAAGAACTGGAGACAACTGATTCTAAGAGCACATGACAGAGTGACCCCAGAAAACAACAAAGTTGAAGTGCTAGGGTGGGACTATGTTTAAATTAAAAAAAAAAAAAAAGTGTGTAGGGGGAAAAACTGTGAGGCGTTGGGGGGGAGGATATAAATATGCATGCTACAACCCTGAAAGTTAAAATACTAGGTAAGTCCTATATTTTTAATGTTAGTTAAGGGACTAAATGTCAACAAATCCTTTTTCTATCTCCTCAGTGACAATGCCTATACACCCAATTTATAAGCTTAGCCTTGATTTGGGAAAGTATGACCAATCAGGTAATTTTAGAGAATACTCCACAGGTTTTCACAATATATCAGCAAGATCAAGGTCTAATTAAATTATCTTATTTGCCACAGGTGAAGGGGCTTTGACACTTGGAAATGTTAGCAATATATAAATGTAAAAAGTGTTACTGACTTTAAAGACTCAAACTAGAAGTGAAAAAATTCACTCTTTTGCTTTTGAATAAGGCGTGATACTTTACTTCTCCACTGAGCTATTTTTGGAAATCCCTACCAATACACAAAAAATAAAAAATATGTACCACAATAAATCAATTATGACAGACTTATCTAAATCCCAAGTTCTTCTTATTGAAAGAATGGCTGGGCCTAAGTCTAGCCTCTTCTCACTGGCCCTCAATTACAGGTGAAGATTTTTGGAATAAAACCTTTGCTTTCCAAGGCCATCTCACAGACATCTGTGACATAAGTTGATCCAAGATGTGTGCCTTTTCCTTAGATATTTCTTCCACATTAGAGAACCATTCCTGAAGCCCTACATTTGGGGAAAGGGAAAGAGATCCAATAAATGAAAACTATCTGGTGCACACACACATCAAGAACATACCCCAACACCTCAATCCACTCTCTGCTTTTTAAAAAAAAAAAAAAAAATTTATTTATTTTCGGCCACGTTGGTCTTTGTTGTTGCACGCGGGCTTTCTCTAGTTGCAGAGAGCAGAGGCTACTCTTCGTTGCGGTGCGCGGGCTTCTCACTGCAGTGGCTTCTCCCGTTGCGGAGCACGGGCTCTAGGCGTGCGGGCTTCAGTAGCTGTGGCACGTGGGCTCAGTAGTTGTGGCTCTCGCGGCTCTAGAGCACAGGCTCAGTAGTTTTGGCTCACGGGCTTAGTGGGCATGTGGGATCTTCCCGGACCAGGGCTCGAACCCACGTCCCCTGCATTGGCAGGCAGATTCTTAACCACTGTGCCACCAGGGAAGCCCCACCCTCTGCTTTCTAATCACAAGAACATACCAATGAGATGCAAATCCAAACTTTTTACATTGTCTGCAAAGCCCTATGTGATCTGGCCCCTGGATACCTCTCCCTTCATAGACTACTCTGTGCAAGTTGGATTTTCTTCAAATATTCCAGGCTTGTTCCTGTCCCGAGCCCTTTGTACTGTCTATTCTCTCTGCCTGGAATGTTCTGTTCCCTCATCTTTCCTGGTCTCAGCTCAAATGCCACCTCCTCAGAGAAGTCGCCTTCATCTGTCACTATCTGAAATTATCTAGGTCATTTATGTGTATTCTTGTTTCTAGAATATAAGCTTCCCAAGGGAAGGGACTTTGTCCATTTTTGTTTCTTCACTGTATTCACAGAGATTAAGTGGATGCTCAATCAAGTTATTAAATGAATAAAGGAACAAATTAATACCAAAGGTAGAACACTGCCCCCAAACCCATCTAATACTATATAGGAAATGGTTTCCCTCTATCCCAGTCTCCAACCAGCAAAAATCAAAGTAAACAGAAGGGGAGAGAGAACTCTCTTGCACTGATGTAAAGAAATGAAAGATAAAGGGTCTTAAGAGGGAAGAGGCTGGGTAGATCAAGTCCCAAGAATTATGCAAAAATATGGAGACACACAAAAAAGGGCCCAAAATTTGACTATGGGGGCCCAAGTGGAGGAGAAAAAGAGCACTGTTAGGATCTAAGAGTAAAAATCCCCTTTCTGTGCATTATTATTCCAAGGAATAATACTTGCACATCTAACACGTGGCAAGCAACAGCCATCTGCGTACAGCAGTAATGAGACAGGCGAGGTCCTTGCTTTTTTACATCCTAGCAGTTGAGGAAGACAATAAACAAACTACACGTGATTCTAGATTATGATAAAAGCTGTGAAGTAACTAAACCTCGGGTGATGTGATGGAGAGTTGAAGGAAAGAGATCTTTTGAGAGGTTGGCCAAAAAAGGCGTAAGGCGAGTGAAACTCGAAAGACAGGAACCAGCAAAGACCTGATGCTGGTAATTTCCAAGCAGAGGAATGGCGCGTCCAAACGCTTTATGGAGGACATGAGCTCGGAACATTTAAAAAGAAAGGTCAGCAGTATGGCTACAGTGGCTAAGGAGAAGAGACAGATGGGAGAGGCGGACAATGGTCACCACCGACGGGACTCTGTAAACCACGGTAGTAACTCTGTGGATCCTCAGCCACTTAACGAAGTAGATGTTTTCAACCCCACTGTGCAGATAAGGAAGTGGAGGCCGGAGAGATGAAGAGACCAGCCCTAAGCTACACCCCTAGGGAGAGGCTAAATCTGGAATGGGCTCAGGCCTTCTCATTTCAACGCTGAATTCCACGCTCCGAACGGTATACCACGCCATAGCGTCTCCCCCAAGAGGCGGACCCCGTGTTACCGCGCAGGTGCGTGGACTCCCCAGTGCACGGACTACAAGCTAATCTTCACGAGCAACTCACCAAAGTGAGACCACGAAGCCCGTGTTACAGTCGCGGAGGCTGAAGCACTGGGAGGTGCCGCTCCACCGCCTCCTTAATGAGAAAGTGAGGCCAGGGGAAGAAGCGGTCGGGGCGGCTGCCCGCAAGCCCGCTCAGCCGCCGGACAGGCCTGGCTGCCGCACTCCGCTCGCGTTGCGGGTGGCCCGGAGCGCCGAGAACGGACGCGCGGGCGCCACCAATGAGAGGCGGCCTTCCCGAGCGGCGCGGCCAATCAGCGCGGTGCTGGAGGGGAAGGGGCGGGCGCTTGGGCCGCTCTGGTTAGGCCGCGCCTGGGTAGCCCTCGCCCCTCGCAGGCTCGGGGGCCGCCGGGCCTGGGCCTCAGACCTGGGGTGCCGAGAGGAGACGAGACCCGCAGGCGAAGACCCTCCCCGAGGGCGCTGCCCGGGACACGGGCCCATAATCCGCTCTCGCCCAGAGGTGCGGTCCTTGCTTCCCAGCGTTCGGAAGTGCCGGGAGCGCCTCATCCCTCCCGCAGCCGGGTCCCAAGAGGCCACTGTGCCAGGCCGTGCACGCCCGCGCCTTACCTTGTGGGGGTACGGGTACGGAGAAGGGAATCTCAGCCGCAGACCGTAGCCGGCAATACCCACCCCTGCTGCCGCTCCACCGCACATTCAAACCCCGGCAAAATGGCGCGGCGGCGAGGCTGTGGTCGGGGCGCATGCGTGAGCGGGGCCGAGGCAAGGGGCGGGGCCGAGGGCGCTCGGCTCCACCTCGGCTGGAATCGCCAATCGCGGCCCCGCTCTGTGTGTGCTGACGTCACAAGCGACAATGCCCTTTGGCTTTTTTTTTTTTTTTTTTTTTGCGGTACGCAGGCTTCTCAGTGCTGTGGCCTCCCCCGCTGCGGAGCACAGGCTCCGGACACGCAGGCTCAGCGGCCATGGCTCACGGGCCCAGCCGCTCCGCGGCATGTGGGATCCTCCCGGACCGGGGTACGAACCCGTGTCCCCTGCATCAGCAGGCGGACTCTCAACCACTGCGCCACCAGGGAAGCCCGGCCCTTTGGCTTTGAACGCTCCATCGGACATCACAATGCCGATTCTGAGACGAGCACAGATTTGGCGAGTGGCCGCTGCATTGTGGCCTATTTTCATGTCAGGCACCTAGTAGGTCTTATATAACTGTTGAACGAACTGCCCAAAGTCATGTCCAAAGCGTCTCCAATCGAAGAGAACTGCCTGCCCCTCATGGAGCTTATGTTTTAGAGGGAGGAACGGAATAAACAAGATAATTTCAAATTTGATAAGTGCTATGAGTCTTCTCATAGGATTTAAAAACAGAATGATGTGGCAGCAGTGACGTAGAATGTCAATGGGATGGCCAGAGGAGACCCCTAAACAAGTGACAATTGACTTGAATTTCAACAAGGAGACAGCTGTGGATCAGCCTGCAGACCGTTCCAGGAGGAGGGGATGCTAATAGCAAAGGCTCTGAGGCAGGACTGGGCTAGGCTGGGGCTTAAAAAATAAAGTGGAGCATGGCAGGAGATGAAGTTAGGTCGGCAGGGGCCAGATGATGCAGGCCTCTTAAGCCAGTGTTATGTCTTAAGTGCACCCATTACAGGATGACCGCCAAATTTATATTTTAAAAGGTCCACCAGTTGCTGCTTGGACTGTATGGGGGAAAGACCTTGAAGCAGGGAGACCAGTGAGGAAGCTGCTGGAGGCATCCAGGAAAGAGACGTTAGGCCTGGACTAGGGTGAATAGCAGTGCACGTGGAGAGAAGTGGACAGCTTCAGGATATATTTTAGAGGTAGAGCCCATAGGATCTTATGTCACACTGAGTGTGGGAAAGAGGAACCAATGGTGACTTATGGAAATCCCAACCCTCAGTTTTGGCCACCTCCTCTGCCTGCCTCAACAGGCTCAGCTGTCTCCCCTCAGAGCCCATCCCTTGGAATTGCTAGCTTGCTACTTCTGGGACTGAATGTCATGCTATTTGGTCATCATTCGAGGAAACAAATATAGGAACAAAAGGATATAGGCACTGAGGACAGCAGAGCTCTCAGCCCGTGGTGACTCCGTCCAAACTTCTACACTAAGCGCTGACCAATCTCGAACATGGCTTCTAGCAACACAAGGCTGTGTCCCTAGGGTGACCCCAGTGTCCCCACCCCCTCAAGACTGCCTGAGAAAACTCAGTGCCACCAGGAGAATTTACTGTTTTTTTCTAACCAAGATCTGAGGATGGGCTCCAACCTCCCTTTCTTAAAGCATTTACTGAAAAGGGCTTACAATTGTGAACTCCTTCCTCTGTCCTTTTGAGAGGTATACGTATCTCCTACACTTCAGCAATGTCTTTCTTAAGGACCTGAAAGCCCTTCCTTTGAAATGTAATCATCAGGAAGGTAGGGTCTCTGTCTCCCAGTCTCTGTGGGAGGCTAGAAGCCTAACTTTGGTAATTCCCAGCTAGCAGACACTGCTGGCCTCATCACATTTACACTGACCAACTCTCTAACTTTTCACTTGAGCCCCTGTTCTTTCCTTACTCCCTCATTCTCCTTTTAAAACATCCAATCACCTCCGCACAAGTCCAGAATGAGCTCAGCTCTTTCCCCACCAGTAATTACAGAACAAAATCTGTTTTTACCACTTTAACAATGTCTGGCTGTGTTTATCTTTGACTGCACCCTGGCTACAGACATGTAAAAGCAACTCCTATGTATAAAATGTAAAAAGTTGCTCTGTTTGAGTAGAAGGGTTGTAGTTATAAGTTTTTGGTAAAGTTACTCAACCTCTCTCATCATAGTCCACAAACCCCACAAGATCTGACTCCTGCCAACCCGTTTGACTCATCACCTTCCTTTCTGCTTCCCTCCACCCTCACTCAGCTCAGCCACCCTACCTTCCTTTCTGTTCTTCCAAGCTCCAAGCTTATTCCTACCTCATTCCTACATGCTCTTCCCTCTTTGTCTGGAAGGCTCTTCCAGATCCTTGAAAGACTGGCTTTTCTGCACCTTCAGATTCCAGCTCAAATGTCACCTCCTCAAAAGGCCTTCCACTCTTTTCCAAACGAAATTACCCACTCCTCACCACCCAATAACAAGACATTTAGGGTTGCCAGATTTAGCAAACGAAATACAGGACACCTGGTGCAATGTGAATTTCAGAAAAGCAATGCATGATATTTTAGTATAAATATCGCATGGGACGTAGTTACACTAAAAAAATCATAGTGTTTATCTGAAATTCACATTGAATCAAGTGTCCTGTATTTTATCTGACAGCCCTACCTCCATTATATCATCTTCTTCACAGCATTTATCACTCCCTGCAATTGTCTCCTTTTTTTTTTTTTTTTTTTTTTTTGGCCGCGCTGTGAAGCATGCGGGATCTTAGTTCCCCAACCAGGGACCGAACCTGTGGCCCTTGCGTTAAGAGGCCGGAGTCTTAACCACTGGACTGCCGGGAAGTCCCCAATTGTCTTTTTCAATTGTCCCTCCCACACCTGCCTAAGGACGCTATTAAAACAAGGACTTTCTC
Source organism: Grampus griseus (assembly GCF_964374135.1). NCBI lineage: Eukaryota > Metazoa > Chordata > Mammalia > Artiodactyla > Delphinidae > Grampus > Grampus griseus. The sequence goes on along the minus strand of NC_139008.1, from coordinate 76,586,659 downwards.
TTATTTACAGCTATACTCCCAGCACCTAGCACAGCGTAGCTGTTCAATAAATATTTGTTGAGTGTTGAATTAAATGCCCTATATAAATAGGTGAAGTCCATTGAGAAAGGTGTACATTATTAGGACACTGGTGGAAAAGATATATTTTCATCATCGCAGCAACAGTATAAGCAATCATCTTGATCATACTAGTCTGCTTTCCTGGACATCTTCCTCTAGTCCTGGGGAGAGCAACCCTGATGACTTAACAGTTTTTCATCTCCGAGAGCCAATCAGGAAGGAAGCTGGCTGGCATCTTGTGTCTGCCTAGCATCACTGCCCGTTTCTGTAGGAAGCCCTCAAGATGTGCCCGGGTTATCATGTCTGTGGACGTGGCTCCAGCGGGGCGCTCTCCCCTCACCCGTAGCAGCCTCAAGAACTACAGGGGTGAGGGCCACAGAAAGGCTTGTGGGTCCTCTCTCTCCATCCTCTGTGGGGCGTGGGGGATCCATGAAGATTCCCTGGGTATCCCCATCCTCCCTCCTGCCACGTACACACACTCTTAGGTTTCCCACAACTGCTGCTGTGCTGGAAACCAAGGAAAATAATTCAGCCATTTTCAGGAGCTGGAACTGAGTATGCATGTAGTTTTCTTTCTTTCCAAACCCTGATAAAACAATGCATATACCGTATGGAAAGATTTTCTGAAAAAAGGAAGATACTCTTACATTTTATTTGGATTCAGAAGGCCATGGACACATCTGGCTGTGCTTGGAAAGAAGAAGTCTTCTTTTGCTTCTATCTCACTTTTAAAGCCCAGCTGAGATGCAGAAAAGTGTTGACAGCTAAAATTGAGACGTGTCAGATTGCTGTTTCTTACCTTTTTTTAAACGGAGGCACCTTTCTTTCTTGTGCACATGGTAGAAAATTCACATGGTACAAACAGCTTTTGGTCTTTCACTAATCAGGACATTAGCTGTAGATAATATATTGAATATTTAAGCCCTTTATGTTATTATTTTTTAAATGTTCTTTATCTGATGTTCTCTGAGAGGAGTGTGAGTCTCCCATCTGGTTCTGGCTTTGTCATTGTTAAAGGGTACTTCAGTCAGCTTTTGATTTATAGTTTGAAGCTGTTAGGTGGATAAAGGGTTCCTGCCCTTTCTTCCTGATGAAGCCTACCATTTGATAATGTGAAATATTCCTCCTTGGCCCTTTCAAAGCTTTCCTCTTCCAATTCTTGTCTGGTATCAGTACGGTTGGACCTACTTTCTTTCTGTTAACAATTTCCTGGCTCTTCCCCTCCCCATTTTATTGAGATATAATTTTTTAAAATAAATGTATTCATTCATTTATTTTTGGCTGTGTTGGGTCTTCGTTGCTGCGCGCGGGCTTTCTCTAGTTGCAGCGAGCGGGGGCTACTCTTCGTTGCGGTGCGCAGGCTTCTCATTGCGGTGGCTTCTCTTGTTGCGGAGCACAGGCTCTAGGCATGTGGGCTCAGTAGTTGTGGCTCGCGGGCTCTAGAGTGCAGCCTCAGCAGTTGTGGCGCACGGGCTTAGTTGCTCCGTGGCATGCGGGTCTTCCTGGACCAGGGCTCAAACCCGTGTCCCCTGCATTAGCAGGCGGATTCTTAACCACTGCGCCACCAGGGAAGTCCTTGAGATACAACTGACATATCTTTCAGCATCCCTTTATTGCCAGAATTCTTTCATCCTTTTGTATCATGCTAGTTAAGTACATGGATTTGAGCCAGACTACCGAGGTTAAGACCCCAATGCCATCTGTGTGACACTGGGCAAGTTACTTATAACTTGGTTGCCTAATCTCTAACATCCGGGTAATAATGTTATTTTGCCTCAGGGTGGTAGTGAGGATCAAAGAGCCAATATACATGAAGCCCACAGAAGGGCACCGGGGAAGCAGCGCCCAACAGTGATAGCCGTTACGACCCTTTGCCGTGGCCGGTGGGAGTGTGTTCTTGGCGCCCTCCCATTGTCCCCAGTCCTCTGTTTTCCCAGGTGCGCTACTTTAGAGCTGGGCAAGCCTTTGGACCTTGGCCACTGTGCCTTAGAGGACTCCACGCTGGCCCTCCTCCAGCCACTCCCTGCCCACAGGCCAGGGGTCCACAGGCCAAGTGGGTTCCCTTCCGTGCTCACCCGAACCTGTGCCACCCCCTTTCAGACCACATTCCAGTCGTGCAGGACCCGGGAAGTCCCCACCCTCAGGCCCTGAGCTCTCTTCCAGGGTCTCTGGAAATCTCTTGCCTGGGTTACTTCTGAGAGCAAATACACAGCTGGCGTGAGCGCCTCTAAGCTGGAAGTGTGACTGGGAGGCAGCGTGTTCACAGCTGTTTTTTTAAAAAAATAAATTTATTTATTTTTGGTTGCGTTGGGTCTTCGTTACTGCACACGGGCCTTCTCTAGTTGCGGCGAGCGGGGGCTACTCCTCCTTGCGGAGCACGGGCTCTAGGCGCACGGGCCTAGCTGCTCCGCGGCATGTAGGATCTTCCCGGACCAGGGCTCGAACCTGTGTCCCCTGCACTGGCAGGAGGATTCTTAACCACTGTGCCACCAGGGAAGCCCCTGCAGCGGGTTTGGACAGAGCTGGATATCCACACACACATTCAAAGCCCTGTGGTGCAAGTTGAGGCTTGAGGCGGAAGGAGAAAGGGTGCAGGACAAAGGCCAATTCTCCCCCCACTGCTCTGTTCTGGCATGGGGAACTCTGGGGAGCCTGAGAATTCAACTTTTGAACCTGGACTTGCAGGTATTACAAAGGTATTTATCAAGGAAGGAGGTTAGGGTCTGTTTTATTCGAAAGCTTATAGCTTGACATATAACTTTGAAATATGTAGACTTAACTGCATGAGCCCACGGTTGTATTTCTGCCCCACAGCCAGCAGATGTCAGTAGTGGGCTGTGCTCTCTGCCCTCTGGAGCCAGTGCCACAATGATCTATCAATACGTCCATCCGTCTGCTCTCCAGCACATAAAATAGCCCTTCCCTTGTGTGAGATCCCTCCTTAGGGAGGGACTGAAGGGAGCATCAATGATGCAGTGGAGGGAATTCCCTGGGAGTCCAGTAGATAGGACTCTGAGCTTTCACTGCCAAGGGCCCGGGGTTTGATCTCTGGTCAGGGAACTAGGATCCCGCAAGCCACATGGCCCCCCGCCACCTCCCCAAAAAAAGGTGTAGTGGAGGAGAGGCATGCGGACAGGAGGTGACGGCTCTCACAAGCACTGATAAGTGGTGTGCAGCAGTAGTTAAGAGGCAGGCTCTAGAGCCAGACTTCAGGGCGTCAAATCTAGCTGTGTGGCCTTAGGCAAGTTCCTTGAACTCTCTGAGCCCCATGTTAAAAAATGGGGTGTGATGGGAATTCCCTGGCGGCCCAGTGGTTTGATCCCTGGTTGGGGAACTAAGATCCCACAAGCTGCATAGCCAAAAAAAAAAAAAAAGGGGGTGTGATGATGGTAGCTATCTTATGTCCTTATGGAGTGGTTGTGAGGATTAAAGGGGATAATATATGCAGAACAAATGCCTCGCACATTAAAAATCCAGTAAATGATCACTATTTGATCACTGCTCTGGTGCTATCACAGAAATGGAAAAAAAAAAAAAAGGCTGAACAATGGCTGAAATGGCAAAGAGCATATCAAATGATCAACAGGGAAGACTAACAGAAGAAATGAAGTTCTCTTTCTCACCTCCTTTGGTGGAGAGGAAGGGGGAAGTGAGGCCGGCAAGAATCCAGGGAGTGTGGAGTTTCAAACCAGAGCCCTTTGGGCACCTTTGGAGTTGAGGACTGAGCATCTTCCTGAATGCTCTCAGGGGAAGCAGGTACCTAGTGCTAATTTCCACCATGGCAGGTATAGAGGGCAAGTGGGGTCTTTGGGTGGCAGCTTCCTCTTCAAGCTGAGCAAGGCAAATGGAGAGTGGAATTGCCAGCAACTCAAGAAAGCACAGGAAATTACCAAATTCCTCTGGGTTTGTGAACTGTCCCATGATCACCCTAGAATTTCCACTTAAAAAAAAAAAATCCCGGGGCTTCCCTGGTGGTGCAGTGGTTAATCTGCCTACCAATGCAGGGGACACGGGTTCAAGCCCTGGTCTGGGAAGATCCCACATGCCGTGGAGCCACTAAGCCCGTGCGCCACATCTACTGAGCCTGCACTCTAGAGCCCGTGAGCCACAACTACTGAGCCCGTGTGCCACAACTACTGAAGCCCGTGCACCTAGAGCCCATGCCCCGCAACAAGCCACTGCAATGAGAAGCCCACGCACCACAACGAAGAGTAGCCCCCACTCACCGCAACTAGAGAAAGCCCGCGCGCAGCAATGAAGACCCAACACAGCCAAAAATAAATAAATTAAATTAAAAATAAATAAAAGAACTAAAAAAACATTTTGAAAATCCCTACATTCTTTCACCAAAAATTCACTGAATTTTATACCTGGTACTGTGTTCTGGTTGGTGAGACCGTCATAAACAAAACAACCCTGGTTCCTGTCCCCACTCCATTCCCCCATTTCAGTGGGGGGAGACATATCAAACAGATCATTACAGATGGTGGTGAGCTCTGAGGAGGACACCAAGAAGGCACAAGGAGTTAGTGTTTCGGTTGAACCCAGGAGGAGGAACTAGCCATGAAGCAATCTAGAGAAAGCGCCTTCCAGGCAGAGGAACAGCAGGGGCAAAGGCCCTGAGGCAGGAGCAAGTGTGGGACTCTAAAGAAGTCACGAATTCGTGCCTTTTTAAAAAAAATTGGAGTATAGTTGATTTACAATGTTGTTAGTTTCAGGTGTACAGCAAAGTGATTCAGATATCTATATCTATAAATATCTATATCTATATAAATATCTTTTTCACGTTCTTTTCCATTATCGGTTATTACAAGATCTTGAATGTAGTCCCCTGTGTTATACAGTAGGTCCTTATTGTTTATCTGTTTTACATATAGTAGTGTATATCTGTTAATCCCAAACTCCTAAATTATCCCTCCCTCCCCACCTTTCCCCTTTGATAACTGTAAGTTTGTTTTCTATGTCTGTGAGTCTATTTCTCTATTGTAAATAAGTTCATTTGTATAATTTTTTTTAGATTCCACATATAAGTGATATCATATGATATTTGCCTTTTTCTGTGTGACTTACTTCACTTGGTATGATAATCTCTAGGTTCATCCATGTTGCTGCAAATGGCATTATTTCATTCCTTTTTATGGCTAATATTCCTATATATATATACACACACACACACACACACACACACACACACACACACACACACACACACACACACACACACACACACCCGTCTTCTTTATCCATTCATCTGTTGATAGACACTTAGGTTGCTTCCATGTCTTGGCTATTGTAAATAGGGCTGCTGTGAACATTGGGGGTGCATGTATCTTTTTGAATTAGAGGTTTTGTCTTTTCTGGATATATGCCCAGGAGTGGGATTGCTGGATCACATGGTAACTCTGTCTTAAGTTTTTTAAGGAACCCCCATACTGTTCTCCATAGTGGCTGCACCAATTTACATTCCTACCAACAACATAAGAGGGTTCCCTTTTCTCCACACCCTCTTCAGCATTTACAAATTGGTGACGTTTAAGGTGTGTATTAAAGTGGAAAAATGAAGGCACAAACCACAAGCGCTTACTGGCCCAACCTCGGCATCTGCTCGCTTCCTCTTACATCTTCTCTGCCAGTCACCGTTCCTTTCCTCGACTTCTGAATGTCTGTGCTAGTCTGGAAAGGCTCTGAGGGTATAGCCCTACCAAGGTAGTGTAAGAAATCTGATGATTGTTTCTAACTCAGGTGTTTGTAATATCCAAGCAGTTAAACTTACAAACAGAGGCCTTGGAACATCAGCTCCTCAGAGACCAGGACTGTGTTCTGCTGGACGCCCTGCTGGGTTTCCCATCTCATCCACCACATCAACCGGCGCAGTGAGATGCAGTGTGGTTGGTGTGTGTGTACTCTGAAGACAGAGTCTGGGTCAGAATCCCAGCTCTGCCACTTCCCAACGGTGTGATTCCCCGCCTCGGTGGGCCTCTTGGGCCTCAGTGTCTTCATCTAATGCCGCGACCTTCATCATATGGTTGTGGTGAGGTTTAAAGGACTTCCTGTAGGCAAAGCACTTAGTAAGGTGTCTGGAGTGCTGTAAACATCGATAAATGTTAATGATGTTGGGATTTCCCTGGTGGCGCAGTGGTTAAGAATCCACCCGCCAATGCAGGGGATACGGGTTCGAGCCCTGGTCCAGGAAGATCCCACATGCCGCGGAGCAACTAAGCCCGTGCGCCACAGCTACTGAGCCTGCGCTCTAGAGCCCGTGAGCCACAACTACTGAACCTGCGTGCCACAGCTACTGAAGCCTGTGTACCTAGAGCCCATGCTCCACAACAAGAGAAACCACTGCAATGAGAAGCCTGTGCACCGCAACGAAGAGTAGCCCCCGCTCGCCGCAACTAGAGAAAGCCCGCGCACAGCAACAGAGACCCAACGACCCAACGCAGCCAAAAATAAGTAAATAAATTAAAAAATGATGTTAATTAACATCATTAATGTTAATGAATGAATGACATTGATAGCCTGCTCAGTGCTAATACCCCGAAAGGGCAGAAAGTTAGCACAAATCCTTCTACACAAAGAGCTCTTCCTTTTTGGATTTCCTTCTCATTTAGGTCCCCACAGAGCACTGAGTAGAGTTCCTGTGCTATACAACAGGTTCTCATTAGTTATCTATTTTATATATAGTATCAATAGTGTATATATGTAAATTCCAATCTCCCAGTTCATCCCACCACCCCACTTTCCCCCTCGGTATCCATATGTTTGTTCTCTACATCTGTGTCTCTATTTCTGCTTTGTAAATAAGATTGTCTATGCCAATTTTTTCAGATTCCACATATATGCATTAATATACGATATTTGTTTTTCTCTTTCTGACTTACTTCATTCTGTATATGACAGTCTCTAGGTCCATCCATGTCTCTACAAATGACCCAATTTCGTTCCTTTTTATGGCTGAGTAATATTCTATTGTATATATGTACCACATCTTCTTTATCCATTCCTCTGTTGATGGACATTTAGGTTGCTTCCACATCCTGGCTACTGTAAATAGCTGCTGCAATGAACACTGGGGTGCATATGTCTTTTTGAATTATGGTTTTCTCTGGGTATATGCCCAGTAGTGGGATATACTACATTAAAAGCAGCTTTACTTTTTAAAACTTTATTGATTTACCACCTGATTAAAGCATGGGATATTTATTTTAACAGTATTATACATAATATTTTTACATAGAAAACTTTACATAGCATTTCGTATTATATAATTCTGCTTATTCTTTCAAAAATGTATACATCCATTGGGCAAGGAATGCTTTTCATTAAATTACCAATATTAAATGCACTTAATCATCGTGTATAGATTAAACAAAAGAAGCTATTAACTAACTTTTAGGCATTTTTATGGAGGTAAAACATACATTTGCACATAAAGAAATATTTGATGCAAATATGCAGATAAAATTTTTTAAAAATTAGAACACTGAGAAAAACTACACTTTTGATGAGTGTCTTTTTTTGAGAGCAAGGATTTCCATATATAGTCATTCTTTTAAATATTCAGCTTTGGTTTCTTTGTTTCCCAAACTACAAAGCTGCCAATAGCAAAATTCCAAGATTTCATATGAGTTCAAGCTATATCTACTTTAACACAAATACTAAAACAGAATTCAGAAAATGCAGTATTAAGGATCCAGCTTCTATTTAAACCAATACCCATTTGCATCATAACAACAAACGTCTGAATGAGATGGCCATACTTGCATTTGTCAGCAGGTTCCTTTAATAACTATAAAGACTACTAAATGTATAGCCATAATCACAAAAGAATGACGAGAAAGTTTAGGGTTTTTTTTTTTTTTTTTGCATTTTGTACAAAAGTCACCTCTCAGAGGAAAATGTTGTTTCCAGATATTATTATACAATTTCCACTATGTGTGTTCTTTGCTTGTATGTGAGGAGTAACAGGGAAAAGGTGTATTTGAGGTGTAAAGATGCATATTAGAAATAAAATTTCCCATCCACCGTTTGTTGTTAAGATGCCAAAGCTGGTGATCTCCCTAAAGGACAACAAAGAAAAACAAAACTGCTCAAAGCAGCAGTGCTGTAACAAACGAAAACTTCTCCAGAGACTCAGCACAAAAAATCAACACTTAAAGCATGCTGAGAAAGAAATAAGGCCTTGGAAATGTGTCGCTCTTCTCCATAACCCTGTGAATGAATGGCCCCTGGCCCAGTGCTGCAGGGTCACCACACCCCTTTCACTGGCGTGTGAGTGGCACAAGCCACGTTCACCGTGAGCTAGAATAGATTCATCACAAAAGAGAACTTAGGTTGAATGACTTACTACTGAAGTAAGGGATTTCCTCTGTACCGACAAGAAAAATCACCCTAAATGGTTTTACATCCAGTCTCTAAAAGGTCTATGCTGGTACAATTCAAATGCCTTATTCAGAATATAGAATCTTTTAAAAAACACAGCTGAAAAGAAGTTCAAACCTGAATGTTTCGGGAAGTGACAAAACGTGCTTACACATTTCCTACTCTGCGAGAGGGGGCAAAAATGAAAGAGAAGGCAGGAACACACGGGCGAAGTCTTGCAGTCACATTCGGTGAAGAAAACGTCACATGAGAACCTCAAAAGGAAAGGAAAAATCTCCACCTAGGGACGCAGCTGGACAGAAAATGTAAGTATGAACAAACCCGCATGCTCCACCTTTATACCTTTAGTGCAAATGTCAATGGAGACGGCTGACTTGCGGAGGCTATGACCACCACAGTACCAGTGAGGACGTCTCAGCGTGTGGGGTCCATGCTTCAGGGTAAAGATGTAACGGATTCCAGGACCAGGATGTCAAACGTGCTAACCTTTTCCATTCACAGTAAAATATTTAGCAGGTCCTTTCCTGCTAAATTCCGTAGCCCCTCTTCTCTCATGTATGTAAATAAGGTAAAAACCTAAACCTGCTCTTTTTTTTCTTTGGTAGAGAAATTAAAACACTTTTGAGGAAAGAAGAAAGTAGACAGAGTACTACAGTTGGCCAAAACCAAACATCGCTCAAGGCCGTTAGAACACAAAAAATGTAAGAAATCGGTCTCTTAGTAAACAAAAGCACCAGAAATCCTTCTCTCTAAAGAAAAACTATCCGATTGTTTAGATAGGTTCCCAACTTACTAACTTCTAAGGCACCAGAGTTGACATCAATACAACCCAATTTACAGGACTACAGGGCGTAGGGAGCAGTCTCCACGCGTTAATAACTCGGCAACGCTTCTAACGCTGAGTGCTGCTCTCGGTGAGCAGGGGATGAGAGGCCAGAGATGAAGCCTGTGTTCTTTCTCACTGACTCAGAATAAAATTCAGCTCCCAAATCTACTGCTTGCAGGCTTCGGGCGGTATTCCTAGACCGCCAGCTTTTACACAAGCTGCACCAGAATTCAGTTCTCCTGCAGCTGAGAGTATTGCACCGTCATTAACGTGATAGGGACCCCAGAATCTAACCCTTCCAAAGAATTCAGCTCCTTGGTTCAAATTAATGGAAGCACTGAACACAGGCCATCTCCTGCCAAGGTCATGGTCAGCTGTGCTGGCCCACAACAGCACAGGTCTGCTCGGGTTCAACCCATGACACGTGGCTGGGGGAGGCTCACAGGAGCCACCCTTCTCACGCAGAGCCCCCAGCCCCTCTCTCTGGAGGGACCTTGCGTGGGGACTGTGCCCAAGCAGGGACACTAGTCACTGGTACACTCACTATCCCGAGGTACAAAGGAAAGGGTTACTCAGGTATAAATTAATTCTCTTAAATTACTACTTCACTTTGTTACTGCTTCATATATTAGATGGACAATGTATTCTGGAAATTTTAATACCCCTCCACAAATACTTACTTCATTGAAGACTAATCATCTTCATTCAATTGTTGACTTTTTCCTATAGACTTTTTCTCCCCCAGTTACTAAAACAGGGAGAGCCAGGAGGCACTACATTTGTTTTTTAAAACTTGCAAGCTCTTAATTCTAACTTAATTACTAAACTCTGCCTTCAATCAAATCCTCAGTAATATCTTTTTTGTCAAATGCTTTAAAAATCACCCAGACGTTAACAAACGAAACAGAAAAAACCAAAAAACCCAACCCTTTTCCCCCTACCTTTCCCCAAACTAATATAACTACAGTTGACTCACAACTGACAAAAACACTCAAACTTCTCTAGCACACTCAAACAACAAAACATCCCAGCATATTTTAGGTGGCACTTAGCCGTTACAAGAAATTTTATTAACATACTCTCTAATAATCACGAACCTATACAGCTATGCTCAGTATCTTCAAGGAGAGCGACTTCCTCTGACAGAACATCTACAGCCAATCGTGGGACTTTGCTTGAGAATGACGGCAAGTGCAATGACAGATGTGACAGGCAGTTCAACTGGTAAAGTGGAATGACAGAGATGAGACAGACTCCCCACCTACTGTGTTAACTGGGTGCGCAACTGTTTAGGGAAACACCACAACGCCTCAGTCGGGGACTCTGATGGAACCATCTTTATCCAGGCCACGCTGAGCTCCAGGATGCCGACTTTCTACGGTCTGACCCTTCCCGAGATGTGCCAGGCAGAGGCGGCGAGGTGACAGTGCTGCAGAGCTGCAGCAGTGGCCCGGAGGGGCCAGGGCTACCATACTGGTGATGGGGTCCCTGGTACCTGGGATGGCTCTTCTGGAATCCATATCTTATACACAACACCTATCCTTAGGAAGAACTTCCGCAGAACTGCTCGGAGCTCAGGAATCAGGTCAAACTGCATAATTTCACACAAGTAGGGGTAGTACATTGAAGCATGTGCTTTAAACTTGAGGTGGGAGAAACAGAGAGAGAGAAAATTAGACATGGAACTATTTTTTGGCACTAGTTTTTCAAAAGTATTCATCTCACCCTGGAACTTCTTGCAAATAATATTGGTGTTTTTTCTGGTTATTAGAAAGTAAGTGCAAAAAGTTTGTAAATTAAAACTTCTTTTAATTATATTTAACTCCTAACACAAACTATTTGGGGACAACCTTGCTACCAAAGTCAACTTTCATTTTAGTAAATCAAGTCTCCAGTTCTAAACCAGTGTTTCACAATCTCAACCCTCCCTTCCAACAAAGCCACACTGAAAATCACGGTAGCTGTTTAACAGCAACCTGCCTGGCTTCAACTTCAGCCTTTCTCCGCTGAGGCTCTTTGAGAGAAAAAGCCCCAATAACCCCAGGCGCCCATTGTTTGTAATTAATTAACTTCTCTCTGATGCATCTAGAATGGTGCTAGTTACGTAACCATCCTTGGAAGAATGAGGAAAGTAGTTACTTCAAAGTCTCAATGAAAAGCCAACCCAAATCCCTGTGAAGACATTACTTGTTTATACCTTTTCATCGTTTATTTTGAGGGTTTTTGTTAGAAGTAACAACAGGAGACTTGTCCACGCCTCCCGATGGCTTTCAGAGTTCACCGTGATGAAATAGGCCAGCGCCTCGCTGCACACACTAGAAGAATCAGAGGGGGGTTGCGGGGGGCGATGTCAAATAAAAGAGGAACATCTCACATTTCACTAGAGTGAAGAACTCTTTATTCTTTTATTATTCATTTATTTTTTAAAAATCTTTTGGCTGCGCTGTGCAGCATGTGGGATCTTAGTTCCCCAACCAGGGACTGATCCCATGGCCCATGCTGGAAGCATGGAGTCTTAACCACTGGACCGTCAGGGAAGTCCCAAGCACTCTTTATTCTTGCAATGAGTATTTAGTGAACACCTGCTCTGGCTGTGCCATCTTGAACAAATCCTGAGCCTCAGTTTGCTCAGCTGTAAAATGGGAATAAATAACTGTACCAAACTCAAGGGGCTGCTGTGAAGATGAAATGAAGCAAGTACATTAAACGTTAGTCCAGTGCAGGCCTGGCACGTGGCTCAATCAGGGTTTGCAGCACAATCAGCACAAGAGCCTGTTACCCACAGTTAACCATGAACTGTCTTTCTTTTCCCACATCGCACACAACGGCTATTTTTAAAACATGTTGTGCTAAAAACATTTATGTATCTCCTTTAGAGAAACTTTATGAGACTATGTAGGTAGTTCTCTTTTGGGCTTGATGTAAATTGAAATGAGCTGCTGATGTCCTCTTTAATTAATTCATTTTTCAGTTTATGACTTGTCATATATTCTCATCGCAAGACGACTGAAAAGTGCAAAAAATTATAGAAGAGAAAAAAATTCCCATAATTCCGTCATCCTAAGAGACACATAACAATATTCTGGAATAGGAAATATTCCAGTTTTTTTGTCTGTGATTTTTAAAAAACATTACTGAAAAACCACAAGTATATATGGTTTTACATCCTGCTTTTTTGTGGTGAAACTTGTATTATGAGCATGTTCCCACATCAAGGAAAATTATTTTTAAAAGACTTCATTTTAAAAAAAGTTTTATTTTTGGGGGGCCACGCTGTGCAGCTTGTGGGAACTCAGTTCCCTGACCAGGGATTGAACCTGGGCCACGGCAGTGAAAGCCCGGAATCCTAACCACTAGGCCACCAGGCAACTCCCCAAAACTTCATTTTTAAAGGCTGCATAATATTCTATCATAGGATATACCACAATGCAGTTATCCATTCCACAGCTGAGTTGCTTTAAGTGTTTTCTCTTTATAAGTAAGTCTGCAATGAATGTTCTGTGTGGGAATGCTGATTCCCTAACAGTGGATTACTGAGTCAAAGAAAGAGACTGAACCCTTTAAGGCTCTTGATATATATAAAATGCCCCCTGATTTCCAGAAATTGGAGAGTGAGTGTCTTTATCTCGTGTTTGCCAGCACTGCATGTTAATGTTTTCAAATCTTAAAGGAGCGAAAGGGGGCTTAGACACAGCATCTTGCTCACAGTTGCCCAAGACACTGGGTGGCAAAGATCTAGTTCTTTGCAGGGGGCTCTCTCAATGCCATCCACTGCCGGCCCACTGCTGCATTTCCACACAAAGTAAGTACATCCTGGTACCCACACGATTCTAATATGTTCCTCTGGGGAAGAAGGAATGGTGGGATGTTAGAGCTGACAGTGCTCTAAAGAGGACCCAGTCAGGACTTCAATCCAGGCTGGATGACTCTGAGCTCAGAGCACTTTTCCCTGCCTATGTTTCTGTGCTTTAAACAACGTTGAATGGAAGAAATGAGGCCCTGCCCTCTTCAGGGCATTAAGAAAAGTGAAATAGAAGAACCAGATAGGATGAAAAGACAAAAAGGAAAACAGTTGGTGAGGGTGTCAGCATATAGGTATTTTTCTCCTACTCTTTTCAAATCACAGTATTGTTATGAAGCATCTGTGTATTACAGGTAAGAAATTTAATCAGAAATCATTCTTACGTTAAAAGTCGCTGCTGTATTTCTTCCCAGGAATCCCTGCGGTTCTCATCGACATACATTCGAAACAGGATCCTCAAACAACAGGCCAGGCTGCTGGTTTCTTGTTTTAGAAGGTTGGGTTTAGACTTGCCCTTAAAACCTGGAGATCAGATATAGTCGTATAAATAGTGCACACTTCCAGGGTAATGCTGAGAAATCACGTGGGAAACTAATTGAGTTACTTTAGGAAATACTGAAAGATCTCACATTTTTAATACGGCTCAATTGTGATACCAGACGAGGCAGCCCTGACATCTCATCCTCCCCACAAGACACACTTTGCTCAACACCCTGAGTTGTTCTCCATTTAGACTCTGCTCACTGGCTGGTGAAGCCATTCATTTCATCTTCTCAAGTGTAACAGCTTTTAAGAATTCTAGAATGTCTCTGACTTGCTAGATTTTTTTCACAAACCACATATAAGAACACGTTTTGTTTTTGTTTTGAGAACCAACATGATAATTATTTTATTTTTCTAGCCTTCCAAATTAGACCCTCCATTAGAGCATTTTATCATTTGAAAATAAGGACCACTGCCCTAGATGAAAACTGCACAGCAGCTCCTGAAATAGCTCCTCAGTGCGTCTCTGTCATCTCTTCTCCCTCTGCCAATCCATCCCACACACATCAGCCAGAACAATCTTCCATAAGTATCCTTTCCTCTGTATCTCATCCCTGAAGAACAGTTTTCTTAAACAAAGCAATACCAATCTGCCACAGAGATGTGTAAACCACTCTTATAAGCAAAATCTTTTTTTTTTGGCCGTGCCATGCAGCATGTGGGATCTTAGTTCCCTGACCAGGGATCGAGCCTGTGCCCCCTGCAGCAGAAGTGCAGAGTCCTAACCACTGGACCACCAGGGAAGTCCCTAAGCAAAATCTTATTATAGGCAAAGACATAAAATACCTAGATAGTTTAAAGATATAGAGAAAAATGACATTTTAAAATTATGGATTAAAACAGGCATTTGGGTGGAAAATTCAAGTAATTGGTAACAATACAAGAATTATATAAAGTATCACTTTTGTACACAGTTCACAAAATGAGACTCCTACCATCACCCCTGCACATACATGTGTGTCTACACGCACACACATATCACTCACTTCCAGGACTTACATATTTATTTGTACAGGTGGGAGAGAAAACCCCTAAAAGCCTCAAAAAAATGTATGAATGCTTTTGTTGCTCCTAGATGACCACACTTTTTACATCATCATACTTAATTTTACATACATTTATTTAGGCTGCGCCGGGTCTTAGTTGAGGCATGTGGAATCTTTTAGTTGTGGCATGCGGGCTTCTTAGTTGTGGCATGCAGACTCTTAGTTGCGGCATGCATGTGGGATCTAGTTCCCCAACCAGGGATTGAACCCGGGCCCCCTGCATTGGGAGTGCGGAGGCTTAGCCACTGGACCACCAGGGAAGTCCCCAACTGTACAATCTTAACCTAATGTAAAATTTCTTGCCCTTGCTAGATCAATTAAACTCTCCCAATTCATTTTTCCATCAAATACTTACTGAGAGTCTCCCGTGTGCCAGACAATATTCCTGGTACTAGGATGAAATTTCCCTTCTCTCTCCCTCAAGCATGAAATATCTGGTAAGTTATTCCAGCTGTGTGTACCATGCCAGGAATTTTCCAAAGGCTTTAATGTTTTAGGACAGTGACCTGTCTCATCTGCTGTGCTTCCTCCCTTACCTGCTCGCCATAGGACAGTCCGTTGCTCGTAATTGGAGTTGAAGGCCTTTGAGAATGAATGGGACTCCTGCAAGCAGTCTAAGAGCTTGAAGAGGTGCTGGGAAGACATGCACTTATACATGCCCTGGTCCTCTGTCTCTATATGGATATCTGCATCCAGCGTGTCTTGCTAGAGAGGGGAGGATAAGAGAGCTAAGTAAAGAAGATGGAATGGTTTTGGACACTGTGGTATCAGACAGAGATCATCATAACTCTCCAGAAGTCCTCCTCTCTATAAGGTACACTTCATTCCTCAATACCCGGAAATGTTTTCCATTTAGACTCTGCTCACTGGCTAGTGAAAGAATATGCTGAGCTCTTGCATGACGGCAGGCTTTGCTGGCCAGAGTTTCAGATTTGTCAGTACTGCCTTCATTGCATGAACAGGAGTGTGTACTTCTCCAATTATTTCACTACAGGATTGCACTGTCCTCTTTTTATTTTATAAAGAAATTGGAAAATGAGAAAATCAAACTGTAGTGCACGTGATAGAAGGTGTGAGTCTCAAAACATACTCACTGAAAGAAAGAAATTGTTAAGCAAAGCCCAAGTGGCACCTTTAGCCTCATCACGTGATTAATGAACTTTAATAAGATTGACAACTGTGTTTTCAAATGTGAAGGGAAAAACCATAGAAATAGGTATGGAATGCTAGAAATTTTTATTGAACATGTTCTCTAAAATAATTAGGGATTATTAGATATAATTAAGGATTTTTTTTTTTTTTTTTTTTTTTGCGGTACGCGGGCCTCTCACTGTTGTGGCCTCTCCCGTTGCGGAGCACAGGCTCCGGACGCGCAGGCTCAGTGGCCACGGCTCACGGGCCCAGCCGCTCCGCGGCATGTGGGATCCTCCCGGACCGGGGCACGAACCCGCGTCCCCTGCAACGGCAGGCGGACTCTCAACCACTGCGCCACCAGGGAAGCCCCCATAATTAAGGATTTTATATTTGTTGAGCCCTCTAGGAATAGACCACAACCCTCCCTAGAAGCCAGAGGTTACAAAAGGGCAGAGTTTGCAATACTCCCCAAATTGATCTATAAATTCAATGTAATCCTTATCAAAATTCCAGCTGACATCTTTGCAGGAATTGACAAGCTGATCCTAAAATTCATATGGAGATGTAAATGACATGGAATAGCCAAAATAGTCTTGAAAAAAGAAGCACAAAGTTGGAAGACTCATACTTCCCTATTTCAAAACTTACTACAAAACTACAGTAATCAAGACAGTGTGGTACTGGCATAAAGAGAGACATATAGATCAGTGGAACAGTACTGAGCATCCAGAAATAAATCCTCATATTTATGGTCAAGAGATTTCCAACATGGCTATCAGAACAATTCAGTGGGGAAAAAACATCTTTACATCAAATGGTGCTGGGATAATTAAACATCTACATGCAAAAGAATGAAGGGAGACCCCCTATCTCCCATCATATACATAAATAAACTCAAAAATGGATCAAAGACCTAAATAATAAGAGCTAAAATTATGAAACTCTTAAAAGAAAATGTAGGCCTAAATCTTTGTGACCTTGAATTAGGCAATGCTTTCTTAGAAATAACTTTAAAAGTACAAGTAACTAAAGAAAAAACAGTAACTTGGACTTTATCAAAATTAAAAACTTTTGTGCTTCAAAGGACACCATCAAGAAATTGAAAAGACAATGTACAAAATGGGAGAAAATAGGTCAAATCATACATCTATCTGATAAGAGACTAATAACTAGAATACATAAAAACTCTTGGGCTTCCCTGGTGGCGCAGTGGTTGAGAGTCCGCCTGCCGATGCAGGGGACACAGGTTCGTGCCCCGGTCCGGGAGGATCCCACATGCCGCGGAGCGGCTGGGCCCATGAGCCATGGCCGCTGAGCCTGTGCGTCCGGAGCCTGTGCTCCGCAACGGGAGAGGCCACGGGAGTGAGAGGCCCGCGTACCACAAAAAAAAAACAACTCTTACAATTCAATGATAGAAAGATAGAAAGAACCCAACTTAAAACTGGGCAAAGGATTTGAATAGACATTTCTCCAAAGATATACAAATGGCCAACAAGCACAAAAGATGCTCTACATCATTAGTCATTAGGGAAATGGAAATCAAAACCACAAAGAGATATTACTTCACACACACTGGGATGGTTATAATAATTTAAAAAAAAAAAGACAATAACAACCACTGGTGAGGATGTGAAGAAATTGGAACCTTCATACATTGCTGATGGGAACGTAAAATAGTCTAGCTGCTCTCGAAAACAGTCTGGCAATTCCTCAAAAAAGGTAAACACTGAGTTACCATATGACCCAGCAATTCCACTCCTAGGTATATACTCAAGAGAATTAAAAACTTATATGCACATTAAAATTTGTATAAAAATGTTCACTGCAGCATTATTCATAATAGCCAGACAATGGACACAACCTAAATGTCCATCAACTGATGAATGGATAAACAAAATGTGGTACAGCCATACAATGGAATATTATTCAGCCATATATAAAAATGAAGTACTGATACATGCCACAATACGGATGAACCTGGAAAACATTATGCTAAGAGGCCAGGCACAAAAGCTCACATATTACATGATTCCAGTAATATGAAATATCCGGAATCAGACAAATCCATAGAGACAGAAAATAGATTAATGGTTGCTAGGGCTGGGGCAAGGAGGGAGTGGGGAGTGACACTGATGGTTAGGGCGTTCCCTTTTGCAGTGGTAAAAATATTCTGGTGCAGACATAGAGAATGGACTTGAGGACATGGGGAGGGGGAAAGGTAAGCTGAGACGAAGTGAGAGAGTGGCATGGACATATATACACTACCAAATGTAAAATAGATAGCTAGTGGGAATCAGCCGCATAGCAAAGGAAGATCAGCTCAGTGCTTTCTGACCACCTAGAGGGGTGGGATAGGGAGGGTGGGAGGGAGATGCAAGAGGGAGGGGATATGGGGATATACGTATATATGTATACGTACAGCTGATTCATTTTGTTATACAGCAGCAACTGACACAACAATGTAAAGCAATTATACTCTAATAAAGATGTTAAAAAAATATTCTGGAATTAGACAGTGGGGATATTTGCACAACTCTGTGAATATACTAAAACCACTGAGTTGTATACTTAAAAAATAAAACCAAAAACCAAATAAGGACAGCCTTTGTGCTGGATCTGGCCAACAGATGTATTTTTGTTGATCAATAATTATAGTATTTAATAAACAAGAGATGCCCTATATGAGAAAAATCTTGATTTCTGACTCCTCTTGAAAAACTGGAAGACCATCCCAGATTGAGCCACCTGACAGCAACTTGCCCCTGGAGCTGGAGGTGGCTGGGCTCTGGCGGGCCTCAAGCTCGGTGGTTCCCATTGTTCCACCCAGCCTGCCGCTCGCACTCACAGCATCTCCCAGCCCCTGAAGCACTTAAGTTTGCAACCCATGGTGTAAGGTTACTGTCCAACTTTTGGACACCAAATTCTGTTTCCAAGCAAACCGTATATATAAAAGGTTGCACATAGAAAACAAAAAAGTGCACTTCCTGAAGGAAAAATTGGTACCTTTATCCACATATTTTCCCTCCCAGTGATTCATGGTTAAACTGTATATCAATTATAAGGAATAGTCCCTGTGATTAATAACACATTTTTTTCGAAGCACCAAGGTGGGGGGTGGAGTCTGAGTAGTAGTATGCTGGTAAACTGGCTCTCGGTGAGGGTGGGGGGAGACAATGCCTGATTTTTAGCATTCGGTGATTTCAGTGGTGTAAATACTCCCATCGTGGCCAATTTTAAGTTACTAGTACCCTGTCACTGAATGTGGGCCTGGGAGGAATGAGCATGCTGGGCTCTTGCAAGCCAGTCTCACCAGGCTCCAGCACACCACTGCATCTGAACAACCTCCCGTCAGATGCCCTTCTTCAGGCCACTCTCACCTGGGCAGCAACCATGTGCTCTGCATCTTCCTTTTTGCTCGTTGCAGGGTAGAACACAATGTTGTCAATGGTCTGTATCAATTCCAACTGGACCACGCACTTGATGAGGAGGCTGGCAAACAGTTTCTGATCTATATTAGATGATAAAGATTAACCCTAATAATGATTCAGCCAGTACTGAATTCACTGAGCTCTGACTATGTGCCAGGCATGGTTCTTGATGCTGTGGCATAAACAGTGAATAAGCTGGACAAAAATCCCTGTTCCCGTGGCAGAGACAGACAGTAAACAAGCTACATAAGTTAAGATGTAGTACGTTAAACAACGAGGACATCAGGCAGGGATGGGGATATGGTAGGGATGGTCTCAAGGTGGGGATGCAAGTTTAAACAAGCTGGTCAGGAAAGGTTCTCTCTGAAAATGAGCTCCCTGAGCAAAGACCTGAAGACGGGGAGGGAGTCAGCGATGCAGGTCCCATGTCTTCTGGCACGTTTTTCTGCTGCCTGAAGGGTCACTCCTACAGACCAGCTCTGGACTGTGTTCTATCCACAGGAGGCTACAGGTTCCTGTGGTAGCCGGGAGCCGACTCTCCAAAGGGCTGAATCTCAGTCTTGAGGAGCGGGGTGGGGGGCGGGGGAGGAGGGTGTGGCTTATTTAAGCTCTTAGTTCCTGGATCACTTTCTGTCTGCCCTGGAAGTAGTAGCCGCTTCCCACATTTTCTGCTTCCATATCCCTCAGTCTTCTCCTACTTCTTTCAGTGGTTAGCCCTCTTTGACTAGTTAACAATTCTTCTTTTTTTTTTTAATTTTTTAAAATTTATTTTTTTATTTTCATTTTTTTGAAACAATTCTTTATGTAGAATTTTCCCTGTTCAAATTATCAGTGTGGTTTCTGCCTACTGATTAGACTCTGACTAATGTCTCATCTTCTCAATCCCTGGGCTCAGGGACAGCCCATGTCTGGCACTTACAAAGTTGGCTGATTTGACTACAGTAAAAGTAGAGCTTCCTTTTCAACTTGTTAAAGAATCAGAATGTTGAAAATATTAAATAAACATTAAATAAAAACAAGGAGTTGGGTCATCTTCAAGCTTTTGAAAGCGACTGTGAAATTATATATATGCATATAAAAATTCTCCATGCAGAATTAGTTTTTTTTTTTTTGGCCACACCGTAGGGCATGTGGGATCTTAGTTCCCCTACCAGGGGCTGAACCCAGGGCCCCTGCAGTGGACAGTTAGAGTCTTAACCATTGGACCACCAGGAAGTCCCCAGAATTAGTTTTAATTGAAAAAGTATAGAGTGGAATTGCAACAGATTTACATTTAACATATGCCAATTCAATGACACCATCTTGGACCAAAAAGAAAAAGAAAAAAAACAATACAAGTGGTGTAAGAGATTCTGCCTGCTGCTCTATTCACTGAGCTCATGCCCAGAAGGGAGGCTGAGATGGGAGCCTGGGAGAAACAAAGCACTGTTCCTTGGAGGAATGGCAGGGGTCTCAAGCCCCAGGCATCTCTTAGAGCATAAACATCTTGCTGCACTCAGTGGTTCCATTTAAAGAAATGTCCACTTGCCCCTCCCACACAAGCCAACCCCTTTATCTGGGGCTGATGAGGAAACAGCTTCTCTCCCTGGACACTGGAGAGACACTGGCTATGCTGCAGACACAGAGGAGCAGCCCGTCAGTCTCCAACATGGCACCTCCTGAATGGATTCCATATTTTTTGTGCCTTCAAAAGATAACAGTGACCACACCGGGCTTTGCCTAATGTGCTGCTTCAGAAGTTTAATGTCAGTGTGAACACCTACAAACTGGCACGTTGAGAAGAGGCTGAAACTGCTATGAAGAAAAATAATGGGGACCACAACTTTAAGAAGACCAGACTAACACCTGAGAAGTTCCAATTTCTCAGTCAGCCAAAAGGGTCTGAATCCCAACTCTACTACATATTGGCAAGTCATGTCATCTAAGGCCCAGTTCACTCAAATGTAAAACAGTACCGCCTCAAAGGGCAAGCATAAGGATCACGTGAGAGCACACACATGGGACACACAGTGCTGTGCCTGGCTGAGAGCAACTGTGAAACCTATTTGTTTAAATGACAGACAGGGAAACACACCATAAGCAACATTAAGAGAGAAATTAGTAAAAGTAATTTGAAACTCATATCCAGAAAAGGGATATCTAAGACATAAAGAGCCCTCCCACCCAAACCAATAAAAAGACAACAATCAATACAAAATGAACAAAGATTATGAATACATAGCTCATAGAAATTGTTCTTAAACACATGAAAAACTGCTCAATTTCACTCATAATTAGAAAACTGCAAATTAAAACTACTCAAAAGATACCAAATATCACCTACGTATTCCCAGAGATCACGTAAATAAGTACAACCTTAATAGGCAGCAGTGTGGAATTATCTATCAAAATAGCAAATGCACTTTCTCTTTTAACCTAGCAATCCTTTTTTCTGGGAATTTACCATACAGATAAACTCACAAATAACACATGTATTAGGTGATTCAATGCAGTACTGTTTATAACAGAAAAGACTGGGAATAACAGAAACGTCCAGGTAGGAACCGAATTAAGCAAATAATAGCACATCTACAAGCTGGGGCAATGTACACAATAGTACAAAAGCGCGTGAAAGCACTTTAGGTACTGATTTTGAATGATCTATAAGCTATATTAAGTGAAAAAAGAATAACGCACAGTATTCTATAATTTGTATAAAAAGGAGTGGAGAATTCATATATAAACATAGGTACATATTGTATGCTTGTGTATGTGAATATGCATGTGCTTGCACATGAGCAAAATGTTTCTAGAAAGGTACATAAGAACTGGTGACATTGGCTGCCATGAGGGAAGGGCAGACTGAGGCCCAGGGGTGAAGAAAGGCTTATATCCTGTTTACCTTTCTGCACCTTCTGAATATTTGAATCATGTAAACATGTTACCTATTTAAAATAAATAAATAAATACAAAAACAATAAAGAAAGTGGCCTTACTTGCATACGGTCTAGCTTTCCAGCTGTCATCGGTCGGGTTAGAGAGTTGGCTCTGGCCTCTCTCAGAGGCATTTTTATCTATGCTGCTTAAAGACTGGTGGTCCAGATCCACATCCTAGAAGTAAACCGGAGAGAAACACAACGTTCATTTCTCGGTCCACAATTCAGTACCTGGGCAGAGATGAGCCTGTTTTAACACTGCTGGCCCAACTTGAATCTGTGTCTTGCTCAGCTTGAAGTATAGAAGTAGCACTTCTCAGAGGTTGCATAGGAAAGATTACCAATTTCAATTACTTCTCCCTCCCATTAAAATTTCACACTTTCTGATTCCAACTTAGACGGCATTTCCCTACGTACTATGAGTTCATGATGAGTGTGACAAATTTTTAATGAGCTCAAGTTCAAAAATAAATGAGCACGGTAGCTAGGCTTTTTTTTTTTTAAGTTGACAGTAGAAAGTTAAAAAACAGAGAATGTTTATATAATGTGCTTCATTTTTAAGTTGCTATATCCCAAATGCCTTTTAAAATCTAATGGCTTTATAGGTACTTGGAAATAGAAGCTAATTAGACAAACCCCCTTGTAAAACAAAGTATTTTAAAGTGACACTTGAATTAGAACTCTTTTATGGGACCTTACACAAAAAATAAAAACTACTATTTCATTGGTGGAGAGGAAAGTGCTCCTTACGTAGGAGGGCAATAAATAAGGATAATGACACCAAAGCAATCTTTGTAACAGTGAAACACCAGAACTGACGAGAGTGTCCAACAAGGGAAAATTCGTTAAATAAATTACAATAATGTGCAGCCACTGAAGAAGCTGTTCTCAGAGAATATTTAAGAATATGGAGGGACTTCTCTGGGGGTCCAGTGGTAAAGATACCACACTTCCAATGCAGTGGGCGTGGGTTCAAACCCTGGTCAGGGAACTAAGCTCCCACATGCCACGCACAGGGCCCCCCAAAAAAGGAACATGGAAAAATGCCCACAGTGGTGTTAAGTAACACATTATGTACGAAGTGAGCCCAAATTGCAAGCATGTGGGTTGTGTGTGCTCAGTCACATAAATAAGAAAACTAGAAGTGTTTTGTGGTTTTTATTGAGTGAAGTGACTTATTTCCTTAATACTTTTCTGTACTTTCTAAAAAATATTTTAATGAACATAGTGTTTAGCTCTTATAAACTTTTCTACTCACTTCCCATCAGAAAAGCACAAACCCTTTGGGCTGCTTAATTTTTTACTATAATATGTGATCAGAGAAAAGACAACTGAAAAAAAAATCCTACCAAATGTTTTTCTGATGGATCTTCCTCCATTCCTACAGGTCTCCATGTCAGCAAACTAAAGAGAATGCAAGAGAAGGAAATCAATCAATGTGAAGGGCAACCCAGAGCTTTAAAATAACCACTGAAAGTAGAAATAAACAGCAGTAATCACATTAACACTTACACATGTGGGATGGTTGTTTTGAAAATATCCAACATACAATTGCATGTTTTGTCCCAGACGTCAGAACTGAATTTCTCTCCATTGGATATTACTAAATTTTCTAAGCAATTTGTACCTGATCGAGCCAATTGCTCATTATCTGCAAAATAAAACATCTATCATTGAACTTCAAATGCTGTTTTGATTCCAACCTGATTGCTGATACTTCCTATCGTGAGGTAGAGACAATGCAACTGTTTGGGCTGGTTGGCTTCTAATTAATGAAGCATTGGTACGGACAGTAAAATTTTAAGTAGGCTATAAAGAGGCAGAATTATTTATCATGCTATATTGCTAGGGATGGAAGAAGGTGAACATTTTGCTACTTAACTAACTGGCTCCTTGTTTGAGAAATGGTAAAGTAAGACAGAAAATATTAGACCAGTGTTTCTGAAAACGTAGTCACTCAAACATTACATTTCCAATTTTTGCTGTTTATTAACTATTTTATCAGTTACTTGAAAACTGAGTACTCTTGGAAAAACTTAGCTAAATTACGCCTTGTCCTAAGCCACATTTATCTCTGGGATCCAGGTCTAATGTGCTACGCGGGTATTTTTCGTAATACATACTAAAATAAACACGTAAGTACTCAAAACCAAAAACGTCCATTGATGAAGCTGTTGATCTTGATTCTCACAGTACATTTAAAAAACATTTTATTTTAGAAAAGTTCAAACATACACAAAAGTAGAAAGAAGAGTAATATACAAAGGTACATCTTCTGAGATTTAAAATTTACTATATCCCACCTTAAAAGAAATGCTTTATAAACTGACTTGGTGGAGAGACTGTTTTTATTTTCTAATTAAATTTTAAAAATACACATTTTCACCAATTAAATTATACATTGTACTCCTTGGCATTCTATCCATGCTTTTATATACTGAAAAAATTAATCTCTCGTTAAGGACTACGTCAAGAAAAATGATGCCTAACCACATAAAGAGTACCTTGTTTTACACACCACTGCAACTGTGCAAATACATCAGAGAGAAGAACTTCATTCAAAGCTTCATAGAACTGGGTAAATACGTCACAAATCGCATAAAGTGCATGATTGCAAGTTGTTGTCATCCACTCAGATTTCTGGAAAAACAATTAAAAGATAATGTTTAAAAGCCACTCTCCCTGCGGTGAGATGGGCATTCTCACATATCATTGGCAAAATGTTCTGAAAAGCAATTCAGCACTAGGTAGCAACTGTCTTAAAATGTTCACATCCACTGATGCGATAACATTACTTCCAGTAATGGACCCTGAAGAAATAATCAAAGATCTGTGGCTGAAGGTTTATGAATAAAGATGTTTACCAACACTGGTATTTATATACTGTAAACACAGACATAAACTAATGCTCAGTAATGTGGCAATTAAATTGAGTACATCCGTATGACAGAATATTAAGTCATTCAGTGATACTTCCAAAAAATTTTTATTATGCTAAATATTCACACCTTACACCAAAAATTTAAATACTAAAAATGATGTTAGATAGGCATTTTTCCAAAGAAGACATACAAATGGCCAACAGACAAGGTGCTCAAAATCACTAATTATCAGAGAAATGCAAATCAAAACCACAGTGAGATATCATCTCATGCCTATTAGAATGGTCATCATCAAAAAGACAAGAGATAACAAATGCTGGGGAGAATGTGGAGAAAAGGGAACCCTTGTGCACTGTTGGTGGGAATGTAAATTGGTGCAGCCACTGTGGAAAACAATATGGAGGTCCCTCAAAAAATTAAAAATAGAACTACCATATGATCCAGCAAATTCTACTTCTGGGTATATGCCTAAAGGAAACAAAAACACTATGTTGAAGAAATATATGCAACCCCCTGTTCACAGCATCATTATTTACAATAGCTGAGACATGGCAACAACCTAAGTGTCCATCGACAGATGAACGGACATAGAAAATGTGATAGATATACACATAATGGAATACTATTCAGCCATAAAAAAGGAAGTCCTGCCATTTGCAATAACATGGATGGAACTTGAGGGCATTACACTAAGTGAAATAAGTCAAAGACAAAGACTGTATGATCTCACTTATATGTGGAATCTAAAAATAACCCCCCAAACCCAAAGAACAAAAAACAAAAAACACCCAAAACCAAACTCAGAAAAAAAGATCAGATTTGTGGTTCGGGATGGGGATAGGGGAACTGGATGAAGGCGGTTAAAAGGTCCAACTTCCAGTAATAAGATAAATAAGCCCCGGGGATGTAATGTATAACATGATGACTATAGTTAACACTGCCTGAGTGTTGGTATACCTGAGAGTTGCTAGGAGAGTAGATCCTAAACGTTCTTATCACAAGGAAAAAGAAAAGTTTTTTTCTCTTTTCCTTTCTATCTACATGGGATAATGGATGTTAACTCAACTGACTGTGGTAATCATTTCACAATACATGTAAATTGAGTCATTTTGCTGTACCCCTCAAACTTATACAGTGCTTTATGCCAATTATATCTCAGAAAGCTGAAAATAAAAAAAATAAAAATGTCATGAAATTACCAAAGGAAATATATAGAGATATTTATAAATTAAGGAAAAGGGAAAGGTTGCTAAGCATGATTTCTAAAGTGGAAACTATAAAGTAAAAAACTAATAGATTGGGTTACTTAAAAGCTAAAATTTCCCAAAACAAAAAAGAAAACCAAGTGGGCAAAATCATCTGCAATTTATGTAAGGATATGCTATATTATTTTTATACTAAAAAACTCATAAATCAATAGGAAAAAAAGAGAATAAGTCAATAGATGGGCTAAGGATATGAAAAGGCAATTTGTGAAAGAAGAAATGTAACGATCAGTGACGTGAAGGAAAACAGAACCTCGCTAGCAGTTAAAAAACTTTTAAATGTTTTACTCTTGGTCTATCATATTGATGATTAAATAAACTAAAATATGAAGAGCTGGAGTGGGTGTGGAGTAACACGAACTCTCCTGCATTGCTGACAGCAGTGTAAACGACTACATATGTATTTGGTCAACTCAGAAGTATGTATCAAAAGCCTCAGTAACATGCATGCCCCAAACCTGACAGTCAGCCACTTGCCCTAAACAAATAAAGAAATAAGTACAAATGTAGCTGGAAAAAATATTCATTTTAGTGCCATTTAAAGACGGAAAAACGGCAAAGAATTTTCCATGGACTATGGAACATCCACAACTAGGAATGTTTTGCAGTCCTTAAAAACATGGTAGAAGAAAAGTTACAGCTGTGGAAAAAATACTTATGTATTAAGTTAAAAAGTATGTGAGGTGGGATTCCATTTTTGTCAAAAGAAAAAAGGTATGAGATATACAAACACACAAGAACTATCTGACGGGGTAACAGTGGTTACCAGTGGAAGACTGAAACTGTGGGTGTTTAAATTTTTTTCTTTGTTTTCCTGTTTTATAAGGAAGAAAACTTTACTTTAAAGTAAGATTAGAAAACTGTATGTATACTATAACCTCAACCACATCTGAACCATGTAGAAGACTGAGGGAAGTTTGCCACAGCATTAAGTCTAATTTCGGAATGGTAAAATTATGAATTTTCTGTATATTCCTAATATTCTTTATTAAGCATATGGTACTTTTATACCAGGGGGAGGGAGGAAACATTGTTCCTAAAAGAAGGTAAAAATGTTGCATTCCCATCTAAAAATCTTGGGATAGAACATCCTTTCCTAACCCCCTTGTCCCTAGACAAAGACTCCTAGATGTATCAAACATTCTTTTAAAAAAAGGCCTAATATTTGCCAACATTATCTCCAGCTGTAACCTCACTAAAAATCCTTTTAATGGATTTTTAAAGGGACGAGAGATGTTCCACATTTTACCAACTGTTCAGAAGTTGATATGAAGCAAATAAAATAAGAGGACCAGTGGGGTGCCTGCGTGTCCAATGCCTGAGGGCCAAGTAGGCAGACGGTGGTGACTTATTTCCCCTCACTCTTCCCCGGATGCGGAGAGTTTCTTAGCACTACTCGATACTGGTAGAAGAAGGCCAGGAAGGATGTTTCCATTTTCAAAACAGACCCGAAATGGCTCAGTATTTAAGACTTCCGTGTGCTGTGGATGATGAAGCAACACCAGACGCAGACAAAGGCTGGAGGGGCTCTTCTCCCATCTCCCCAGGGCAGCGCTTTAGTCATCACCCACCTCCGACTGCTGCTCGGGGAGTTTCATATTGTCAAAAATCCTGAACACGATTCTGAACAGGTCCTGCCACCAGTGCTTTTCAAAGGTATGGCCATAGCTCTTCATGATCTCGAACATGACCGTGAGCCCTCTGGAGGAAAGAAAGCCAGCATGGAAGAGGGAACGGGTGGGGGAAGAGGACAGCAGAGAAGACAGTGGGAGAGCCTGGGGCCGGGGGAGCAGGGGCTGGAGGCTCATTCAGTGACGGAAGGAAGGGGCACCACCCTAGGTCACGGTTACCTTGTCCGTACATCTAGCTTGCATCTGTTAATGATGCAGGAGAGCTCGAAGAGGATGGGGAACCAGCCTCGGACCCAGACTCTGTCGCCAGTAGCCACATTCATGTCGTCGCTTGTGTATTCTTGCAGCACCTACAGTGAGAATCACCTCTCAGAGACAGACTAAGCAAGTGAAAGGAAAGAACTGAAACAGAACTACATGAAGATTAAAGCCCTGCACATTTTCCTCTCCTGAAAATACCCATTCAGCAAGGGTCTGATGGGAAATCCTGAGGAGACAGAGACAAGCCTGTTCCAAGGGCACATGAGCAGTTTTCCCCTATGAATCTTTGGAATTTAGTGGGCTTTAGAATAAGTTGAGTGGGACTGACCACAAGAGTCCTGGGGGCAGGAGGTGGTACATTAAGAAAAGCAATAAAGGTCAAATGGTGATAGCAAAATGTCCAGGATGATTCATATCTTAGGTCTTTCTGGGATGTTAGTGTAACACGTATTACTTAAAATAATAGCGGCAGCAGCTACTATTTACTAAATGCTTGCTGTGGGTCAGGAACTGTGACGGTGCATTACATGGATTAACAATTCTCACAACAATTCCATGAAGCAGGTAGAAATAATGGTCCCATTATACAGATGAGTTAACTGAGGCACTAAGAGATTAAGTAAGCCGCCCAAGGTCATGCAGCTGGCAGCTGGCAATCTTTCCACAGTCTGAGTAGGAAGCCCTACTTTCTGCCCTATCTCTGGGATCTTGAGCCCTCTGTTCCTTAACCACTCTTGAAGTAGTATTGTCTGTGGTA
Source organism: Grampus griseus (assembly GCF_964374135.1). Classification (NCBI taxonomy): domain Eukaryota; kingdom Metazoa; phylum Chordata; class Mammalia; order Artiodactyla; family Delphinidae; genus Grampus; species Grampus griseus. The sequence continues at coordinate 76,557,727 of NC_139008.1, read as the reverse complement.
ATGGAATTTCTTTAACCTACCCTGGTTATTTAACATTAGGCAATTTCTCTCTCTGCTTTGGTTAACTCCCCTGTACAACAGGGATATAATTACCCATCTCGTAGGTCTGATGTGGGATTAAACAAATCTACACACACAAAATGCCTAGAATGTTGCCTGACATGTAGTGAGTACTCAAGCAACAGCAGCTCTCATTACCATCACATCTTACTGAACCATTGTAGGGACCAGACATATCATCTTAGGGGTTTACACTTCTGTAAAGAATGCTTAAGAAGAGATCTGTACAGGCCATCAGTTTAGTTGTGTTCATTTCCACCCAATTTCAGTGTTTTGAGACAGTCAGCTGAACCAAACAGGACTCTTTATTTTTTAAAGGTTTTTTTTTTTTTGATGTGGACCATTTTTAAAGTCTTTATTGAATTTGTTACAATATTGCTTCCGTTTTATGTTTTGGATTTTTGACCGCAAGGCATGTGGGATCTTAGCTCCCCAACCAGGGACTGAACCTGCACACCCTGTACTAGAAGGTGAAGTGTCAACCACTGGACCGCCAGGGAAGTCCCAAGCAGGCCTCTTCAGAAAGGTGAGATGTAACAGAAAAACCCTAAACATTTTCGGAAGTAAACAAAAGGTCATCTTGTTTTTGTTTTTTTTTTTGTGGTACACGGGCCTCTCACTGCTGCGGCCTCTCCCGTTTCAGAGCACAGGCTCCGGACGTGCAGGCTCAGTAGCCCTGGCTCACGGGCCTAGCCGCTCCGCGGCATGTGGGATCTTCCCGAACTGGGGCACGAACCCATGTCCCCTGCATCGGCAGGTGGACTCTCAACCACTGCGCCACCAGGGAAGCCCAAAAGGTCATCTTTAAATGTGATTTCTCAACCACATCACAGTGGTATGATGTCATTTCCTAAAAGACAGGTTTGTTTTCTTTCAAATAGAAATGTCTTGCTTCTTCAGCTTTGCCAAAATTCATAGCTAAACTACTATTATCATCTACTAAAACAATCTGTAGAATACCATATAAAAGTTCAGTGTGAATAAAATAACTTCATACGTACAAAATAACATAAAAGATATAACCCCTGTGATGGCAGCATTCTGAAATAAACACCTAGTTTAGGGGAAACATGCGTTTCTAAAAGAGTAGCTGGAAAGGTCTTTGCCAGGAGCAAGGGGTTTTTGCCTACAACTCCTTTCCCCCCTCACAGGCCAAATGAGTGAAGAGAGGAAAACCGTACCCGAGGCCTCTCGGAGACATATTTCCCACAGAAGCGGATGAGCCGGATGGCTTCCATGCTAGTGTCAGGGAAAGCAGCATTGCAGGCAAACTCTGATAAGCACTTCACAGCATCCTGAAAGGAATCGATGGCTGCAGGGAAATGATGCTGGAAAATGGTTGCTGGGGAAACAAAGGCACATTTTTTATAAGCCCGGGATTCAGAAATGGGGATTAAACACACACACACATATACCAGAGATGATTACTTTTGTGAAAATCTAAGGAAAGCATGTCAGTGTCTCTGGAAGACAGGGTTTCTTATTAAATTATTCAGGAATGAATGCATTGAGTACAGCTTGGGCTAAACTACACTGGTTCCTGAGCTCACGCAATGATGTAAAGGCCTAAACAGTCACTGATTCAACAAACATTTGCTGAGTGCTGACTACATGCAAAGCGTGGTTGTGGGCCCTGGGTACACAGAGGTAACCAAATTTCCTGCCTTTGCTCCAATGGGCAAGATGGACAATAATCACCTAAATCTGTAGGTATGTAAAATCATCTCAGCTGGGGTAAGTGCTGAGTAAGGGGACAGAAGATAGAAAAGGGTGGTGGTGAGGGAAGGGGGACTCTGTAAAGAGGTCCTTTCTGAGAAGCAGCCCTAAGGAAGTGAGAGGACAGCCAAGAGAAAACCAAGTTTCACCAGGATGCCAAGGTGTCCGTTTTAGGATGGAGCTTGCATAACCACATAAGATATAAACGTGGATATGTGTGGGGTTGGCCCAGAGGGTCTGCCTGACAGAAGCTGAGCACTGAGCAAAGCTCTGGCCCCAGTTCTGGGATTCTGAGCATGTCCCTTAATTCCCCAGCTGTTTCCACCCTAAGACCACACCTCATGCTACCTCACTAGAGCCTTATGAAGACAAAGTGAGATAAAGAAAGTCAGTGAGCTAAAGGTGACAAGCAATTTAGAAACTGAAGGTTTTCAAAACCCTACAAATACCACCTAAGAGAAGAATACAAAAAGTTAAACGACCTCAAAAAATCAAAGCTGACCCACTGCTTTACAATCCACAAAAACCAAGACAAGTAAACATCTTGTGACGTGATGACAGGCAGGACCGGGGACCTGTGGTCAGTGCACAGTGGAGGGACACTGCACCAGCTCCAGGCTGGACTGCCAGGTGTCAATCTTCCACCACCTCCCAGCTGCATGGCCTCAGACAAGTTGTCCTACTTTACTTTTCTGTGCCTGTTTTCCTCTTCAGTAAAATAGGGGGAAATAATGGTATCCACATCAGTGGGTTCAACCAACCCCAGATCGAAAATATTCGGGGAAAAAAAACTGCAGCAAGTTCCAAAAAGCAAAGCTTGAATTTGCTGTGCACCGGCAACTATTTACATAGCCTTACGTTGTGTTTATGAGTAATCTAGACGTGATTTAAAGTATACAGGAGGATGTGTGTAGATTATATCCATTTCATCTTAGGGACTTGAGCATCTGTGGATTTTGGTACCCGAGGTGTGTCCTGGAACCAGTCTCTCACAGATATGAAGGGATGACTGTAGTCAGTTCTTGTTACTCATGGTACTTGTGTTCTACAAAGTCGCTGTGAACAATGAATTAGCAAATACTGAACCATCTCCTAGGGGAAAAGGGGGTTAGGTTCCTGCGAGGCTCTGGTTACAATACTTTCATCAACCTATTAACACACAACCTTGTTTTACGTGTGTTTCTGTTTAACTTATTTAATATATTTTGTTGATTCATTAACATTACACTCATGGCCAACAGCTCTATAACTCATGCCTGAACGGAGTTAACCTAAAACATGTTATTTTTCTCCATAAAGTACACCACAGTCTCCCTTAGGAACACTGGCCAGCACTTCAGCACTGGGCTATGGACTGGTTTAAATGGCAAAGTTTAACTAAGACAAAGATGCCAAAAACGTGGCAGTAAGTTTTTACCACAGAAAGGCTACCTGTTTATTTACAGTAAGAGATCTGAAACACGAAGGCCTTGTTCAACCTCAGCTGGGAATGTGTGCCTTGGGTGACAAGCATTTTGCTGCTCTGTGCATGCACATGTCAGCAAATGACCACAAAAGGGCCAGGAATGTTGGTTTTGGGATTACGTATAAATTTTAGCAAGTAGGTGAACTCACAAATGTGGAACCTGCAAATAATGAGCGTCGACTGTGTTTCCTTCCTAGGGTTGTTGGGCACATGTCAAGAGCCCAGCACACCACCTAGCACGTTAGCATATCACAGTGTAGCTAAACAAGCAAGCCCCTCTTGGGAGTAAAACAGATGGGAAAGAAATGATCACCCTTCTAGACTTGCATGTGGGACATTAGTCAGGAGGGAACAGATACACTTACTGACGATGTGGCCTGTGGTCTGGAAGGCCAGCTCCACGATATTCCCGTCGTGATCCGAGGCGGCCTGGTGGAACACGGCAAAGATGTTCTTCCAGCCTGAGCGGATGTTGGCCGCCTGGGAGTTCACCATCTGGGTGATGCAGCGGATCACCATGTCCCGGATGGTTGGAGACCTGAGGAAAGAATGGGGTAGCCCATGTCATCTGTACTTTGGACAGTGGGAAGATAAACAAATACAGCTCATTGTTTAGAAGCAGCACTTAAAAAAACATTTTTTAAAGCATGTCATAATCTACATTCATTAAAAAAAAATTAGAGACAACAAAAAGAAAAAATAGTAAGACAGTCAACATGTCAGTTAGTTGCCTACCCAGCAGTCATCTTCCCACCTCCTTAATAAGTCTGATTTCATCTGGGCAGCAACATGCCCGACCTCAGGGAACTGATCACAAATAATATAAGACAATATGACAATCTTGTCTTATGTGCCAGGACCTCAATCTCCCAGCCTCCCTTGCAGCTAGGGGAGCTACATGACCTGTTCTAACTAATCAGATGTAAGAGAAAATCTATGGGTATGGGAGGGGAGGGATTTCTAGCAAGGTTCTGCTTTTGTCTTAAAAGGAATACACTTGGGGGCTTCTCTGGTGGCGCAGTGGTTGAGAATCCACCGGGTTCGTGCCCCGGTCCGGGAAGATCCCACATGCTGCGGAGCGGCTGGGCATGTGAGCCATGGCCACTGAGCCAGCGCGTCTGGAGCCTGTGCTCCGCAACGGGAGAGGCCATGACAGTGAGAGGCCTGCGTACTGCAAAAAAAAAAAAAAAAAAAAAAAGGAACACACTTGGTAGGCTCTGCCCCTTTTCCTCTTGTTCCCATTCTGTTGGTGGGCTCTGCCTCTTTTAATCACTCCCACTGTGAACACAGCATGATGCCTGGAGCTAAAGTTTCTGTCCAGCAATCATGAAACAGTAAGCTCAAGGAAGAAAAGCACCCTGTTTATGGCCAAACAAAGGGACAGAAAGAACCTGGGTCCTTGGTTACAATTTGGGCTATGGAACCAAAGTTGGGACTGCCTGCTTCTGACTTGATAAGTAAACAATACATAGACTTGTGGTTTAAGCCACTGTTGGTCAATTTTTCTGGCCCCAAACATTTAGACTAATAGACTCATAATTTTGCCACCCAGAGATAACGATTCCTAAATTCTTAATGCATATCCTCTTAGGTTTTTGGGCAGAGATATTTGTGGATGGCAAACACATACACTTGGATGGGAGCATACATACATAACATAAGATGAATAAATTTAATTATTGCAAAATAAAACATGAAGACAGAAAAAATGGTCCATTTTCTGAAGCAGATGCAAGGTTCAACATGGTGTGACCTGGATGTTTACAACAGATTAGCACATATGTCTTTCAGACATATATGATTATGGGGTGAACACTATTATCTCACAAATAGCAAGAAGCAAGCAACACAAACCTAATGCTTCTATCATACTAGCTTTGAAAGTCATTAGAGAGGTTTTAGGAGAGACTTGGCTTGCAAATTTCACCTGGCTTAGGATAACATTCATGCTTGTCTGCTGGACCTATACTAACTGATAATAGGAAAGGTTGCTTAGAGAAGGCAAGGAGAAAGTTAAAAATTAGCTGAAAGTCCACAAAGAAAATTTGCCACCTGCAGATAATGGAGGACTGACTACATACCTAGGTGACTTTAACACATAATACCAATGAATTCACAGTTTTCTCTCCTGGGAAAAAAAAGCAACTTGTTGGCAAGAACTATACATATTTATTAAAATATTTTTTGCCTGACTGTTAAAAGTAATAAATGATGACAATAAATGTTCTAGAAAATGTAGGGAAAAACATAAAGAAAAAGATTCTTTTATATGATGCTATGGCATTTCATATGGAGAGATATACTATATCACAACATTTATTATTACAATGACTGCCCAATTCTATAACCTGCTCTTTTCACTAAGCGACTAAGCATTTCTCATGTTATAAACTTTCTTTTTTTTAACTGAATTTTATAATTTTATTTATTTTTTTATACAGCAGGTTCTTATTAGTTATCCATTTTATACATATTAGTGTATATATGTCAATCCCAATCTCCCAATTCATCCCACCACCACCACCACTTTACCCCCTTGGTGTCCATACGTTTGTTCTCTACATCTGTGTCTCTATTTCTGCCCTGCAAACCAGTTCATCTGTACCATTTTTCTAGGTTCCATATATATGTGTTAATATACGATATTTTTCTCTTTCTGACTTACTTCACTCTGTCTGACAGTCTCTAGATCCATCCACATCTCTACGAATGACCCAATTTCATTCCTTTTTATGGCTGAGTAATATTCCATTGTATATATGTACATCTTTATCCATTCGTCTGTCAATGGGCATTGAGGTTGCTTCCATGACCTGGCTATTGTAAATAGTGCTGCAATGAACACTGGGGTGCATGTGTCTTTTTGAATTATGGTTTTCTCTGGGTATACTGCCCAACAGTGGGATTGCTGGATCATATGGTAATTCTATTTTTAGTTTTTTAAGGAATCTCCATACTGTTCTCCATAGTGTATCAATTTATATTCCCACCAACAGTGCAAGAGGGTTCCCTTTTCTCCACACCCACTCTGGCATTTCTTGTTTGCAGATTTTCTGAAGATGCCCATTCTAACTGGTGTGAGGTGATACCTCATTGTAGTTTTGATTTGCACTTCTCTAATAATTAGCGATGTTGAGCAGCTTTTCATGTGCTTCTTGGCCATCTGTATGTCTTCTTTGGAGAAATGTCTATTTAGGTCTTCTGCCCATTTTTGGATTGGGTTGTTTGTTTTTTAATATTGACCTGCATGAGCTGTTTATATATTTTGGAGATTAATCCTTTGTCCGTTAATTCATTTGCAAATCTCTTCTCCCATTCTGAGGTCTGTCTTTTCGTCTTGCTTGTAGTTTCCTTTGCTTTGCAAAACCTTTTAAGTTTCGTTAGGTCCAACTTGTTCACTTTTCTTTTTATTTCCATTACTCTAGGAGGTGGATCAAAAAAGACCTTGCTGTGATTTATGTCAAAGAGTGTTCTTCCTATGTTTTCCTCTAAGAGTTTTATAGTGTCCGGTCTTACATTTAGGTCTCTAATCCATTTTGAGTTTATTTTTGTGTATGGTGCTAAGGAGTGTTCTAATTTCATTCTTTTACATGTAGCTGTCCAGTTTTCCCAGCACCACTTATTGAAGAGACTGTCTTTTCTCCATTGTATATCCTTTCTTCCTGCATCATAGATTAGTTGACCATAGGTGTGTGGGTTTATCTCTGGGCTTTCTATCCTGTTCCATTGATCTATATTTCTGTTTTTGTGCCAGTACCATATTTTCTTGATTGCTGTAGCTTTGTAGTATAGTCTGAAGTCAGGGAGTCTGTTTCCTCCAGCTTCCTTTTTCTCCCTCAAGACTGCTTTGGCGATTTGGGACCTTTTGTGTCTCCATACAAACTTTAAGATCTTTTGTTATAGTTCTGTAAAAAATGCCATTGGTATCTTGATAGGGATTGCATTGAATCTTTAGATTGCTTTGGGTGGTATAGTCATCTTCACAAAATTGATTCTTCCAATCCAAGGGCATGGTATATCTCTCCATCTGTTAGTATCATTTTTAATTTCTTTCATCAGTGTCTTATAGTTTTCTTCATACAGGTCTTTTGTCTCCCTAGGTAGGTTTATTCCTAGGTGTTTTATTCTTTTTGTTGCAATGGTAAATGGGATTGTTCCCTTAATTTCTCTTTCTGGTCTTTCGTTGTTAATGTATAGGAATGCAAGAGATTTCTGTGCATTAATTTTGTACCCTGCTACTTTACCAAATTCATTGATTAGCTCTAGTAGTTTTCTGGTGGCATCTTTATGATTCTCTATGTATAGTATCATATCATCTCAAATAGTGACAGTTTTACTTATACTTTTCCAATCTGTATTCTTTTTCTTTCTTTTTCTTCTCGGATTGCCGTGGCTAGGACTTCCAAAACTATGTTGAATAATAGTGGCAAGAGTGGACATCCTTGTCTTGCTCCTGATGTTAGAGGAAATACTTCCAGTTTTTCACCATTGAGAATGATGTTTGCTGTGGGTTTGTCATATACGGCCTTTATTATGTTGAGGTAGGTTCCCTCTATGCCTACTTTCTGGAGAGTTTTTATCATAAATGGGTGTTGAATTTTGTCAAAAGCTTTTTCTGAATCTATTGAGATGATCATACGGTTTTTCTTCTTCAGTTTGTTAACATGGTGTATCACATTGATTGATTTGCATATATTGAAGAATCCTTGCATCCCTGGGATAAATCCCACTGATCATGGTGTATGATCCTTTTAATGTGTTGTTGGATTCTGTTTGCTAGTATTTTGTTGAGGATTTTTGCATCTATATTCATTAGTGATATTGGTCTGTAATTTTCTTTTTTTTGAAGTATCTTTGTCTGGTTTTGGTATCAGGGTGATGGTGGCCTCACAGAATGAGTTTGGGAGTGTTCCTTCCTCTGCCAATTTTTTGGCAGAGTTTGAGAAGGATGGGTGTTAGCTCTTCTCTAAATGTTTGATAGAATTCACCTGTGAAGCCATCCGGTCCTGGACTTTTGTTTGCTGGAAGACTTCTAATCACAGTTTCAATTTCATTACTTGTCATTGGTCTGTTCATATTTTCTCTTTCTTCCTGGTTCAGTCTTGGAAGGTTATACCTTTCTAAGAATTTGTCCATTTCTTCCAGGTTGTCCATTTTATTGGCACAGAGTTGCTTGTAGTAGTCTCTTAGGATGCTTTGTATTTCTGCAGTGTCTGTTGTAACTTCTCCTTTTTCATTTCTAATTTTACTGATTTGAGTCCTCTCTCTCTTTTTCTTGATGAGTCTGGCTAATGGTTTATCAATTTTGTTTATCTTCTCAAAGAACCAGCTTTTAGTTTTATTGATCTTTGCTACTGTTTTCTTTGTTTCTATTTATTTCTGCTCTGATCTTTATGATTTCTTTCCTTCTACTAACTTTGGATTTTGTTTGTTCTTCTTTCTCTAATTCCTTTAGGTGTAAGGTTAGATTGTTTGAGATTTTTCTTGTTTCTTGAGGTAGGCTTGTATAGCTACAAACTTCCCTCTTAAGATTGCTTTTGCTGCATCCCATAGGTTTTGGATCGTCATGTTTTCGTTGTCATTTGTCTCTAGGCATTTTTTGATTTCCTCTTTGATTTCTTCAGTGATCTCTTGGTTATTTAGTAACGTATTGTTTAGCCTCCATGTGTTTGTGTTCTTTACGTTTCTTTCCCTGTAACTGACTTCTAATCTCATAGCGTTGTGGTCAGAAAAGATGCTTGATGTGATTTCAATTTTCTTAAATTTCCTGAGGCTTGATTTGTGACCCAAGATGTGATCTATCCTGGAGAATGTTCCGTGAGCACTTGAGAAGAATGTGTAACCTGCTGTTTTTGGATGAAATGTCCTATAAATATCAATTAAATCTATCTAGTCTATTGTGTCATTTAAACCTTCTGTTTCCTTATTAATTTTCTGTTTGGATGACCTGTCCATTGGTGTGAGGTGTTAAAAGTCCCCCACTATTATTGTGTTACTGTCGATTTCCTCTTTTATAGCTACTAGCCGTTGCCTTATGTATTGAGGTGATCCTAGGTTGGGTGCATATATAATTGCTATATCTTCTTCTTGGATTGATCCCTTGATCATTATGTAGTGTCCTTCCTTGTCTCTTGTAACATTCTTTATTTTAAAGTCTATTTTATCTGATATGAGTATTGCTACTCCAGCTTTCTTCTGATTTCCATTTGCATGGGATATCTTTTTCCATCCCCTCACTGTGAGTCTGTATGTGTCCCTAGGTCTGAAGTGGGTCTCTTGTAGATAGCATATATATGGGTCTTGTTTTTGTATCCATTCAGCAAGCCTGTGTCTTTCGGTTGGAGCATTTAATCCATTCACGTTTAAGATAATTATCAATATGTATGTTCCTATGACCATTTTCTTAATTGTTTTTGGGTTTGTTTTTGTAGGTTCTTTTCTCCTCTTGTGTTTCCCATTTAGAGAAGTTCCTTTAGCATTTGTTGTAGAGCTGGTTTGGTGGTGCTGAATTCTCCTAGCTTTTGCTTGTCTGTAAAGCTTTTGATTTCTCCATCAAATCTGAATGAGATCCTTGCTGGATAGAGTAATCTTGGTTGTAGGTTCTTTCCTTTCATCACTTTAAATATGTCATGCCACTCCCTTCTGGCTTGTAGAGTTTCTGCTGAGAAATCAGCTGTTAACCTTATGGGAGCTCCCTTGTATGTTATTTGTCATTTTTCCCTTGCTGCTTTCAATAATTTTTGTCTTTAATTTTTGCCATTTTGATTTCTGCGTGTCTCGGTGTGTTTCTCCTTGGGTTTCTCCTGTATGGGACTCTCTGCGCTTCCTGGACTTGGGTAGCTATTTCCTTTCCCATGTTAGGGAAGTTTTTGACTATAATCTCTTCAAATATTTTCTCGGGTCCTTTCTCTCTCTTCTCCTTCTGGGACCCCTATAATGTGAATGTTGTTGCACTTAATGTTGTCCCAGAGGTCTCTTAGGCTGTCTTCATTTCTTTTCATCCTTTTTTCTTTATTCTGTTCCACAGCAGTGAATTCCACCATTCTGTCTTCTGGGTCACTTATCTGTTCTCCTGCCTCAGTTATTCTGCCATTGATTCCTTCTAGTGTATTTTTCATTTCAGTTATTGTATTGTTCATCTCTGTTTGTTTGTTCTTTAATTCTTCTAGGTCTTTGTTAAACATTTCTTGCATCTTCTCGATCTTTGCCTCCATTCTTTTTCCGAGGCCCTGGATCATCTTCACTATCATTATTTTGCATTCTTTTTCTGGAAGGTTGCCTATTTCCACTTCGTTTGGTTGTTTTTCTGTGGTTTTATCTTGTTCCTTCATCTGGTACATAGCCCTCTGCCTTTTCATCTTGTCTGTCTTTCTGTGAATGTGGTTTTTTGTTCCACAGGCTGCAGGATTGTAGTTCTTGCTTCTGCTGTCTGCCCTCTGGTGGATGAGGCTATCTAAGAGGCTTGTGCAAGTTTCCTGATGGGAGGGACTTGTGGTGGGTAGAGCTGGCTGTTGCTCTTGTGGGCAGAGCTCAGTAAAACTTTAATCCGCTTGTCTGCTGATGGGTGGGGCTGGGTCCCCTCCCTGTTGGTTGTTTGGCCTGAGGCGACCCAACACTGGAGCCTAACAGGGCTCTTTGGTGGGGCTGATAGTGGACTCTGGGATGGCTCATGCCAAGGATTACTTCCCAGAACTTCTGCTGCCAGTGTCCTTGTCCTCATGGTGAGACACAGCCACCTCCTGCCTCTGCAGGAGACCCTCCAACACCAACCGGCAGGTCTGGTTCAGTCTCTTACGGGGTCACTGCTCCTTCCCCTGGGTTCTGATGCGCACACTACTTTGTGTGTGCCCTCCAAGAGTGGAGTCTGTTTCCCCCAGTTCTGTTGAAGTCCTGCAATCAAATCCCGCTAGGCTTCAAAGTCTGATTCTCTAGGAATTCCGCCTCCTGCTGCCAGACCCCCAGGTTGGGAAGCCTGACGTGGGGCTCAGAACCTTCATTCCAGTGGGTGGACTTCTGTGGTATAAGTGTTCTCCAGTTTGTGAGTCACCCCTCCAGCAGTTATGGGATTTGCTTTTATTGTGATAGCGCCCCTTATACTGTCTCACTGTGGCTTCTCCTTTGTCTTTGGATGTGGGGTTATCTTTTTTGGTGAGTTCCAGTGTCTTCCTGTTGATGACTGTTTAGCAGTTAGCTGTGATTCCGGTGCTCTCGGAAGAGGGAGTGAGAGCATGTCCTTCTACTCCGCCACCTTGAACCAATCTAGGTCACAGTTCTTGACCCTGTGTGAGGCTGCTTTGGCAGTGGCTCTTTCTCTGAACTCCCTCAGCACCCAGACCCCCGGTAAGGATGCATGACGTACTTCTACTAGCTGCAGTTGTATGATCTGCCCTTCTGGGAAAGGTTACACACAGATCTTAGTGCGATTTACTTAGAGATAATAGGTGTGAATCAAAGTCCGCTCATTTTATTTGCTTCCGCCAAACAAGAGAAGAAAAAACGAATCGTGTGGTTAGTGTTAAGAGACCTTTTTAGACCCCCAGCAGAGATCTGACTAAGGGTCTTCCAGAATAATGTACATACCTGTTTTTCTTCATGATATGCTCAAAGGGCCTCAGAAAATCCTTCTGGAAACGGAAGTTGGCTAATTCTCCCTTCTCAAGAAACTTCATGGAGAGCTGCCTTAACGAGTCAACAGCAAAGATAGCCACATCCTCATTGGGGTTACAGCCAACCTGAGCAGGAACACGAGGTGAGGTGAAATAGGCACAGTGGAACAACTGTGGATATGGGGTTCTGAACCTCAAACAAGGACAGCCTGCCTTCAAAACAAATGCTCTGGGAAAACACACCTCAGGAGGAAGAAAAGGTATTTCTTGGCATGAGCTGGACAGTTTTAAGGTTAATGATGAAACACATTTAATTAAACATGCTTTCAAAATATGCTCACTTTGTGTCTCTGTGTCACATTTTGATAATTCTTGCGATATTTCAAACTTTTTCATTATTATTATATCTGCTATGGTGATCTGTGATCAGTGCTCTTTGATGTTACTATTTGCAAAAAGATTACAACCTACTGAAAGCTCAGGTGATGGTTCACGTTTTTTAGCAATAAACTATTTTAAAATTAAGGTGTGTACATCTTTTTTTGGTTGTTGCACACTTAATAGACTACAGTATGGTGTAAACATAACTTTTTTATGCACTGGGAAACCAAAAAAATCGTGAGACTTGCTTTACTGCAATATTTGCTTTATTGCTTTGGTCTGGAACTGAACCCACCATATCTCTGAGGTTGGCCTGTATACTGAATGGATAAAAAATAATTAGCTTTGGGGAGGGTCTGGTTGAGGGGTGCTGATGGTCAAAGGTGCTTTTAGCTGTAATTTTTTTTAAGTGTTCGTGTAATGTTGATGTAATTAGAAACTAATAAGAATATTATTCCCTGGCTCAAAATCCCTGGCTGCTTCAGGAATACACACCACGCTTACCATGCAGCTTTGTACACCCCAGGACATATTTGTGCTCTAGTTTAGAAGAAGAGAAACATGTGACTGTCCCAATGACTGTCCTAGAATCCTGAGAGCTCTACTCGGCCATTTACTTCTTCAAACCCACAGGATTTTCATGTCCTCTGGCTCCCAGGGGGAAGCGGAACATCCTCCTGAGGTGGTGGAAAGAATGATGAGTCCCAGAGTGAGCAACTGAGTTTTCCACAACTTTGTGCTTAACAGCACTGATGAGATGGAGTGGACATTTGTAATGGGGTTGACAACCACGACGTGTCTAATTACTACCCGCCAGCCTAGATCCGAAGCTTGTCATAGGCTTGGACAAGAATACAAGGTGCAGTCACGGTAATGGTTCACATTTTTTCTCTCAAACAAGTTCATATCAGTGATGTCCACTAAGAATTTATTTACCCACAATAGTGGGAAAGATGGTTGCTGAGATGACTGATTACTTTAGACGACAGTGTTACCACTAACTCAACAAACAGTTGCTCTGGGGCATCTGCAGGCTCTCATGGCCACCTCCTCACCGAGGGTTCAGAAAGGTCACCTCCGGAGAGGCCTGACACACTGCACTGCCTGACCCTTTACCATCAGTTATTTCATCATAAAATCCAAGTGAGCTCCAGGAGGGCAGGGAGCCCATCTGTCTACTACCTGGTACAAGGCACTCGGACAGTTTGTTAAACAGATGGTGTGCTGAGAGGTACCTTACTTAGAGCTGATAAGAAAGCAAAGTAAACAAAGAACTCTGATTAGCTGATGGACCAAGTTAGAAGCAAGACTACATGTGACAATGCCTCATTTCAGTGGGGTTCCCCAGCTGCTCAGAAAAGCCAACAGTACCCAACTCTTCCCAGTTCCCATTTAGTGACATCACACTGCTAACCTTCCATCGATCATGGGGTGGTGTTCACACCACAGAAATCAGCAGACGCTACAAATCATTTACCAGCGGTCTACTGCTTGTTCTATATCCCAACGACAGATTACTTCTTCTTATGATTTTCTCCTATTCAGTGTAGAGAGGGCAATTCTCTTTTGGATAAACTGTCTTTTATTAACACTATTTTTAAGCATCTCTATTACAATTCTTTATCTCCAGGCCTGAGAAAATTTTTTTGAAATCATGAAATGTGTTTTGGTAGCAAACAGTGTTGTTAAGCTGTTAGTTTTCCCCTAAAAAGCAAATGACATTACAGATACAGACATTCATATACACATAAAATATATTCTGATTTCATTTGTTCAATTTACATGTGCATGTGCCTATGTGTATACAACGAAACCTCGAGCGGAGAAAAATCTGGTTTTCTCGCCATAGTTTTCAGTTTTAGAACACAGAAGTCTCTGGCTTGTTTCTGATTTAAATAAATGTTAGTTTCCTCAACAAAGGTTTTAGAAGAGTGGTGGCAAAGGAAGCCAGAATACAAGAAGTAGTGACATTTAGAGTGAAACTACTGATATAAAGAACATAACTTAATCTTTGGTCATTCAGAAGGTGCTTCAGGATTTCACAATGCTTTCAAACACCAATGTCTGTCCAGTGACTATAATGATTTTTGTGGTGTGAGCCTACCTCCTAAATATGGGATATTAAAGTATTTTAGATACGAATGGATTTTTAATTCATTCTCCACGAGCTCTATCAATACGTAGGTAGGCTACGAGCTGTTCTCCACTCCACAGGGAATGTGAATTATACGCACCTACACACTCAGTCATTTCTGTTTTGAAGTTAGTTGCCTGCCTTTTATTTGGACATTGATGGAGTGGGGTTTTTGAATTTGAAGAGTTACCTTATTGAAGTGATCTCCAATCACATGCCATATTCGGGACCACTGTAGTCGGATCCGATTCATGTTGTAGTAAGATATCTCCACAATCTTCTGCAAGCTGAACATGCGGGGGTGATGGGGGGAAGCCAGCTCATCCATGGACACGGCACACAGCCAGCGGACAAAGTCAACTACAGGCCAGACCCGACAACACACGCGAGGCATCGTTAGTAACGGTCAGACAGTTATGATAGGAGGCTTCTGTAGTTGTCACAGGTGAGTCAAATACATACCTATTGCATTTCCATCCAGTCTGGTAGAGCCAGTAAAAATTCTAGGAAGAAAATTCCAGACATAATAAAATAAAAATTAGACTTGGAAGCTGCAGCTTCAATTTCAAACACCCAGGAAAGACAGAAAGGAAACATTTCAGGTGTGGCACTTCCACTAACATAAACAATGAGGCATCAGAGGAACAGAACTGGTCAGTGAGCTGAGCTGAGAGCTGAAATGCTTATACTGATAGGAAGAGAAAGTGACACAACAAAAGGATGGGGGAGAGTCAAGATATGATAGCATGGAATGTCACGGCAGTGGGAATGGCAGACTGAGGACCTTTAAGAAGCTGCTCCTCCATAAGAGCAACCAAAACAACTGGCAAAAATTTAACAAAATCAACTTTTTCAGACCTGAACTCTGGAAACTACCAAAGGCTTGTAAAAATGTTCCTTCAAGAAAAATGGCTGAATCTTTAGACAGCACAGAATTGGATCATGTCTATTTTAATTCATCCTGCCAATCTCACTTTAGATTCAAAGACACAAATAGGTTGAAAGTAAAAGTATGAAAGAAGACACAGCATGCAAACAATAACCAAAAGAGAACAAGAATAGCTGCACTGATATCAGACGATGTAGACTTAAGACTAAAATCAGTAGTAAAGACAAAGAACATTTTATAATGATAAAAAGTTTAATCTGTCAAGAAAACCTAACTATTATAAACATATATGCATCTAACAACAGAGCCCCAAAATCATGAGGCAAAAAACACAGAATTAAACAGGAGAAATAGACAATTCAACAATGTCCAGAATCGGCAAACCTACACAAGCAGAAAGTATATCAAGTATATCAGTGGTTACAGGAACGGCGGGAGAGGAAATGGGGAGCGACTGTGATAAATGCAGGGCTTCGTTATGGGGGTGATGAAAATGCTCTGAAATTAGGTAGTGGTAATGGTTGCACAACTCTGAATATACTAAAAACCACTGAATTGTACATTTTAAAAAGAGTAAATCTTATGGTGTACGAATTATATCTCAACTTAAAACAATTTAACAGCACACAAAAAGGTGCTAGGCAAGTTACTATTGCGCACTATCTGGCTAAGGCAGAAAAACAGGAAAGAAATGTGCGGTTAATGGCACAACAAACATTTTGTTGTATTAGCCTAAACCTAAGGGGAAAAGTAGGGAAAACTCATCAAAAGTACATTACAGACAATATCCCTGTTGGAGAGAAGCAGAAAAGCAACAAGAGCAAGGTGATCAAAATATGCTGATGAAGAGTTTAAAATACTAGGAAAATTGTTCTGAGAGCAATACAACTTATGTCATAAATTCTACATTGCTATCATTTCAGAATTATCTATATTTAATGTACATGATTAATCAATGGTAATTTTCAGAGGTTTGTTGATTTTAAGAAAATTCCTATTTTAAGCCCTCATATATAATGAATATCTTCAAATGGGAATACCTGTATTTCTCCTGGATGTTTAGGTCAAGTTTTAAGTGAACAGAAATAGTGGGAAGGTTTTGAGGAAAAAGAAATGGAAATGTCAACTTGGCCAACTCTCACTCATGGGTAGGCTTTAAATCCTAAACTCTTCTTGAAAGTTTTTAAAAAGTAATTTCTACACTAAGGAAACAAGGTGATTTAAAACACTAGCACAAGGAAAAACTCTTGTTTTTGACATAATTTGGTCACAGTTATAATTTTAAAAAAGGTTATGATACAACTCAAGATCAAAATCCAAACGAATGTGAAGGTAATCAGTAGTTGTGGATCATGTGTGCCACTTTTAATCTCTCCTAGTTTGAGTAATCTAGATCTGACAATACTTAACGACAGTCAAACAAATTAGTGATCATTCATACCCAGTAAATATACAGAAGATGCCAAGCCACTGGGTAGTCCAGCTTCACTGGAGAAGAAAATCATTACCTGTCTACAGCTACGACCACACTCTGTGAGCTGGTCTCACCGACCGATTCCTGGAAGCTGGCCATCTGTCTTTTGTCCACTCCACCACTCACCAAATTACCTGAAACACAATGCACAAAATCAACGGTGTTTCCAAAACAGTGAAGTATTTAGAACAAAGAATCCTGTGATATCCAATATGCACAGACAAGAAACATAAGTGAGAATGGTTTGCAGGCAAAACAAACAACCAACCCCCCAATGACGACAGAATAAAATTAAACTCAGGTTATGGCATTTGGCATTCAGAATACATTCTTATTAGAGGCTCCCTGGCTTGTACCATTCATCTCCCTTTCTTAAGCGTCTTTTACATTTTTATAGTATTAAATGTCTCTTTTTATGAAAACAAATTCAAATTGATCAGTACTAACTTAGAGCTCCTAGAACATGTAATGGTTTCCACATGCAGAAGGTCTGGAGAGCTCTCTAGGATTTCACTCCAGTCACCCTCATATACACCCTAAGAAGTAGGTGCTATTACCCCTCCCCCATTTTCAGAGTCTGTGCTTTTATACTGTACTATACTGTATGTGGGACCTAGAAAGCTTGCTCTCCACATCAAATGGCCTGGGTTTGAAACCTACCTCTGCCACTTCCTCATAATGTCACCTTGTTCAAGTCACTTCACCCTCTGTACCTCACTTTCCTCATTTACAAAATGGGGATAACAGCCCCAATTTCACTGAGTTGTTACAAGGTTTAAAAGAATTAAAATATATAAACTAAGTGCTTAGAATGTAGCCTGGCACGTTTGTTTACCCTTTTTACTATTATTATTGTTATATCACGGACAAGAGAGTCTCTCAGTTCACTGTATCACCAGAAATAATTCTACTTTGATAAGAACATCAGTTAACAAAAGATGAACATGGAAGAGAGGTTAAATCTACCTTTGAAAATCTAGAGATACACACACCCACTCCTCAAATACCAGATGGCTTTCCCTCCAACATACTTATATGTATAGAAAGAAACATAATGCATCCTGCTGATGTTGATAAAATAGGCATTTACTCGACAGTTTAATCACAATTTAGAGAGCTGAGGCAGCACTTCCGCTTCCATCAACAAACATACTGTCAGCGGGCACATAAGGAAGAGACGATCTACGGGACAGTCCTGATGAGACAAGAAGGGTTTCGTGCCGGTTAACTGGTGAGTCCGTGATGGCTGGCTGGGGGGCCTGGTATCTTACCGAGGCCAAGGCCCATGAACTCTTCTCCCGACAACGTGTGGCCCTTCAGGCTCCCTTCTCTTTCACGCCCGGACCCAGACAGGTAGCGCGTCTTGACACCGGTTCCTATCAGCTGAGCGAGCTCCAGCTGGCTGATGCATTTTAAGATCTGATGAAAAGAAGGTGTGAAAAGATGAGTTCCCATTTCATTGGCTGTAAAGGGCACTATCATTTTAAATTAACCATTAGAGAGTTCTCTGAAACAAGCAGCTTTTCAGGTGAGAATAAAATCTGAGGGTCTCAGACTGGGTTCCCTAGTTCCAGCTAGGCAACCCTCTGAGTGTGGGTCTGGAAGACAGACTTCACTATTTTTTTTCTTTCCTTTTTTTTTTTTTTTTGCGGTATGCGGGCCTGTCACTGATGTGGCCTCTCCCATTGCGGAGCACAGGCTCCGGATGCGCAGGCCTAGCGGCCATGGCTCACGGGCCTAGCCGCTCTGCGGCATGTGGGATCTTCCCGGACCGGGGCACGAACTCGTGTCCCCTGCATCGGCAGGCGGACTCTCAACCACTGTGCCACCAGGGAAGCCCTTTTTTTCTTTTTTTAACTATTAAATAGGGAAAGAGAAAACAAGCAAAAGAAAAACTGGTACAGTAGAGTTATGCAACACAGATGTTTAGTTATGCGAATTTAATAAGTACTCAATAAAGAAAGAAAAAGCATTTGATTGGAGCAGGGGATTCCATCCACCATGCCACTCAGTAAGTGCACCATCTAGTCTGACTCAGCCAACCCCCATCTCCCTTCCACTCGACCCCTCAGATACACAACACACCAGCCTCCCCAGCCTCCCTGCTGCTCCTTTACCTCGACATGTCTGGCCCTACCCCAGAGCCTTTGCACTCTCTGTTCCTTATGCTTGAACGTGTTCCTTACACTCCTCCCCATGGCTCACCCCTTAGATTCCCAGCTCGGACATGTGTTCCTCAGACAGACCTCCCTCGACCGCCCTGAGATCACACACCCTCCCCCGGCCACCCATATTTTTTTTCCTTAGCACTTACTACTTTTTGGCATTATGCCAGATATTTGTTTGTTCTCTGTCTTAAGAGCCAACAAGGCATTAACTCTGTCTTGTTCACTGCTGAATCCCCAGCGCTTAAAATAGTTGGTGATTATTATTTGGTTAATCAAATAGATGAGAATGTGCCCTGGAATGGTCTCCCAGCCCTACGGGGTGGTGCAGGTGCTTGACAACGCGTCCCTGCGCACGGGCCGTCTCTCACCTGGAGCTTACCCGAAGAAACAGAGATTTGTTTCAACTTCTACTGGAGCAAAAACCGGCTGCTTAAAACTTACTGAGGGACGATGGCACACAGACCTCTAGGTAAACCCTTCCTAAGGAATTTCCATGGGGACTTCTGACTAAAGCTGAGTTTTGCTTTTCATGGTAACCTTACAATCCAATCCCAGAGTATGGGACTCCATTATACCACTGAGCACTGCTGAGCATTTTCACTTATAAACGGCCTTCCCCTTGACTGAGAAAGGTACTTAATTCGGCCAGAGAGAGCCAACCCCTGACTGTTCCACATGGCATAATACTGTTAAATTATTACTAGTAAACTGCTAGTGTCCTCCCTTTTCCAGAAGCTGGAATCGCAAGTATGTCAATAACACTTGTGGCCGAGGACTTACTGATTCCAACCTGATTTCTCAAGGTTTCTGCATATCGAATAGGTGGTGGATTCATTTTTAACATTTCCAGATGCTGCTATATACTTGGCAACTGGCAGAAACCCCACCTTCACCATATCTCCCAGGTTAAAGAAAAAAGAAAGTTCTAGGAGAGAAAGCAGCTATTTATTGATTCACTAGGTATCATGACTCCTCAGAAAACAGGAAATTATTACTTAAAAAAGCACACAACTCAAAACACCACCACTGCCCCGCCCCCCCATCTTTTCTAATATGGAATATTCCAGAGTGGTGACCGAGAAAGGAAACATTCGGTGAAAAGGGACTGAGGTATGTGCCATGATGATGATGACCATGACAGCTAATATCTACTGAGTTCTTACTACTTGCCAAATGCAGTTGTAAGCCCTTTTCCACGTTAACCCCCTTTTTTTCTCAGAACAACCCTATGAAGGTTGTAGAGAGGAGGAAGATGAGGCTCTAAGACTAAGCAACTTGCCATGTCATACAGGCAGGAAAAGGATGATACCCAGACTGGATGCCAGCCGTCTGGCTCTAGGCCTTCCCCCTGAACCGCATGATCCCCATGGCAAGAGGAGGCTGACAGCAATTTTCTTTCTAGGTCATCACAGTCCCCACCACTCTCCATGCCCTCACCTCTACTCTTTCACAGTTTTCTCTCTAAAACAAAAAGTAATACGTACAGACAGTAGAGAAATTAGAAAACTTCAGGAAAAAAAGAAAATAAATTGCCTCTATAATGTTATCACACAGATAGGATGTTAACATTACTGTTTATCTTTTAAAATCCATTTTCTGTGTACGTCTGGCATGAAGGATGAAGCCTCACAACGTTTATAACGATTTCTCAATTTAATATACTGTGATCACCTTCCCACAGTATTAGACAGTGCTTAATAACATCTTTACCTTTTTCTCTGAAGTCTCTTTCAATCCACAGGCCTGCCCCCGCCTCACCCCCAACCATCTACTATTTTCCATGCAATGTATTTGTTGAAGAACGTGGTCACTGGCTCTGAGGCTCTGTCATATCCTAGAGTTTGCATGCTGCATTCTCATGATACCATTTATTGTGTTCCTCTGTCCCCTACATTTCCTTTAAACTGACAGTGGAGGCTTGAATTGACTCAGGTTGAAGTTTTGGGCAAAAACATTTCTTAGGAGGTATTGTGTGCTTCCATCACGGAGCATGTCATGTCCGGCTGTCTCTCCCTTCAGCAACGTTATTTTATTTTGTTTCGTTTGATTTTATTTATTTTTTAAGATTTTTTTTTTGATGTGGACCATTTTTAAAGTCTTTATTGAATTTGTTACAATATTACTTCTGTTTTATGTTCTGGATTTTTGGCCACAAGGCATGTGGGATCTTAGCTCCCTGACCAGGGATCGAACCTGCACCCCCTGCATTGGAAGACGCAGTATTAACCACTGGGCCGCCGTGGAAGTCCCTCAGCAACATTATTTTAAATGGCCACACAGCATTCTAAGGAGTGGTGCAGCACACTTTTTTTAAAAAGAGCAATCTCTCATTGTTGGGACACCTAGGCTGTTTCTAACTTAATTTTTCCCTTGAACGACTAAAATTTCGATGAACAACCTTTCAAACACCTGTTTGTGCACATGGATAATTATATCCTTACGTGAAACTCTTAGAATATGGTTTAGTTAAATAAAAACGTGAAACCACTGGCAATTTCCCTAATGGCTCACTGTAGATGCTGACCATCTCTTTTCTCATACACTTAGGAGAAATCGGGCTCCTTGGCTTTGTCTTAAATCTACTCCCTGGTGGTAAGAGCTCTCAGGAGGTACCTAAGGACTTGGGAAAAGTGGGAAGGAAGCTGCCACACCAGAAGTGCTCTCCGCGTGGACACCGGCCACCGGGGACAGGAGCACCTTGTGAGGTGGTGCATCTGAGGCATTTCACCCACCACGCCCCAGGGAGTCTGACTTTTCTGATACATGATGTATTTGAGGAATGAGACAAAACCCAGTTAAAGTTAGGCTTGACTTCAAGAAAAATGGAATCGACCAAAGAGAGACTGGCTCTGAATCAAAGGACAGCTGGGATTCATCCTCACTAAGAAAAGGCAACCCCAGGCTTTCAAAGAAACACACACCTCGTGCCAGGAATTCCCGAGGTAGTTGCCGTCCGTGTGAGCCACCGTGATGAGCGTCTTTATGGTGTCGATGTTCTTCTGCTTCATCTCTGTGATGCTGGAGCTGGCCGTCAGCAGGGAGAAGCGCGCAAGAGCCTGAACGTAGGCATCGCGTTCCAGCTGTAAGGGAACCGAGAGGGAACGCTGAGATCCCGCCCTGAGCAACACCGTTTTCACACTGAAGGGACTGAGCACTGGATCCTCTGCCGCCTTCTGTACACACGTCGACAGGCTTTACATACATTAACACACCAGTTACTCCACACTGCTATCCTCCCGCTACCTGAACAGCCCATCTCATGTTTGAGAACTAGTCTCTCCTTTGCAGCCGACCTCAAACTGATGTTCACGTTCCATTCCCTTCGGAGGGAGTAGGGGAGGAATCTGCTGAATGCTAAGATTGTTACATAAATGCTAATTTCTCCAACAATCCTGCAAGGTAGGTCTATTTTCTCAAGTTTACAAATGAGGAAATAAAGGGTGTCTTAGGGAGAAGTTAGCTAGACCAATGCTAGAGAAGCAGCAGAGCTGAGGTTTGAAACCCAAAGCCCGGGGTCTTGGTACAAAAGAAAATGTCTAACTGTAAGATAAATGGGAACAGAAGACTGAGTTTTTCAACATAAATGGGTGCCAATTCTTAGTGATTTAGCAAATGATACATGGGACTGACAACTTCCTGATTTCCTAACATTCTGAGGACTGTATTTTGCTTATTTGAGTTTTTCAAGATTCAAAAGATTTACAGACATATTCATTGTGCATTGAACTATTTATTTCCCCCAGAGAAGACCTGGAAATAAGGGAAATTAAAATAATAAGCTGATTTTAAAAGGAAAAACAATATTTTAAGCACCAGGGCAGGCAGTTAGCCAGATGGATAGGAAGGCTGTTTTGTCAAATCCAATTAAGTAGCTTGGACCCCACCTATCTTCAAAGAAGGTTTTAATCCAAATCTCCAATTTTTTCCCCTAATGAGGCTGTTGCCAGCACAAATCTGTGGGCTTCCTCTTGGTGGGCATGAGTATGGAGTTTGCTGAGATGTTTTTGGCTAATTGGAAATGTCTGATAGTTCCTAAATTTTTACAAATCTGAAAGAAAATGGCCCACCAGTATCTCTGGAGCTGTGTTTATACCCACCTGCATTCCAAAGATGCAGGCAATCCGGATCGCACATCGGATGCCTTCCAAACACAGAGAGGCCACTTCAGTGTCGTCACAGTTCTGCAGTCCGATGCTGTAGGCTGCCAACAGTGGCGTCCACACCAGCTACCAAGGAAGGAAGGTTTCAATAACGTCTAGAATCTCAGTGTGGAAGAGCACTTAGAGGCCACACTGTTAGTTATGACACAACCAGGATGCCAAGTTCACTGCTACTTTGATTCATTCACAAAGTAAAATAATTCTTCCTAAACTGTGGTCAAAGCTGTCACTACAGATATGCCATTTACTAAACGTACAGTTCTAAAGGAAGGATGGCAAACATGCGGCTAGTGTGCCCCCACCATATCTATCTGTGCTCATGGCAGACATCACTGATCAATCAGAGATCCCACTCCCTGCTGAGTCTAATCAGGGCTCGAGAATCCTTTACACAGTGCAGCAGGCATCCATCACTAATCAGAGGCCGGCATGCAAGGTGAAATCTATAAGCAACTTGTGTTCTATAAACTTTGTTTATTGAAAGGTTCCTAATTCAAATTATTTAGACTTTACTTTTCCTCCAAGTTTCTTGTGAATTCCCTGAAAATAAAAGCTCACAAAAATCTAGAATTGATCAACTAACAGGATATTAACAGTTACTATAAAAACATCTTAGAGAAAAACATGAGTGCTATGTATTTAGAAAGTGTACCTTTTCTAGGCATTTAAAAAAGAGACCTTAGGATATTGTCTTTTACTTCTATGTAATTTCATCTGATAAACTAACCCTGAGGCCACTGAGATGAGATGTCACAATAAAACTGTCTCTTATGCCTGAATAATTATTAATTCATTCAATCCCCCGGCAGCCCTGTAGCACTCTGCATTTGTCTCCATTTCACAGACGATGAACAGACAGAGGCTGAATAATCTCACCATGGTCACAGAGCGACAAAGTGGCAAAAGCAGGGTTTAAACCAGACGTTCTGATGGCACAGCCCATGCTGACGTCTCCCTAGCATCATCACAGGGCTTCTAGGAAGGACTTGCTTTAGTTGCTGTCCAGAAAGACACACCCAGGCTTGGCCTTTTCCTCTCCCCAATCTCTTCACCATTATAAACTCGCTGGTGAGCTTCTGGCTGGTCAGCTCTAGAATCAGGCTTAGCTGTGTCCTAACTTTTTAGGATACTCACTTTGAACATTGGCCGGACGTGGTCCAGGTGAGTGGCACTCGTAAACGGGGCTTTGGCGTGGCTCACAGCCTCCATCAGGGCTTTGGCTGTTTTAGCCATTTGCTCCATCTCCAAATTGTATAGTAGCCGTCGCTGCTTTTCACTAGCGACACCTACAAAGAAATAAGAGAATAATAGCAGCTAACATTCACTAAGCGCTTGCTATGCGCCAGGCTCTGTTTCAAAAGATTTACAACAATTAACTCACAAACACTCATGAGGACCACTACATGAGTCTGTTACAAGTATTATCGCCATTTTACTGGTGGGAAATGAGGCACAAAGACATTAAGTGACTTGCTCAGGGTCACACAACTAATAAGCAGTAAAGCTGGGACTTGAATCCAGGCAGCATGGCTCTACAGCCCGTGCTCTAAACCAGCGGTCCCCAACCTTTTTGGCACCAGGGACGGGTTTCGTGGAAGACAATTTTTCCACGGACCTAGGGGGAGGGGATGATTTCGGGATGACTCAAGCGCATTACATTTATTGTGCACTTTATTATTATTATATTGTAATATATAATGAAATAATTATACAACTCACCACAATGCTGACAGGAGGTGGAGCTCAGGCGGTAGTGCGAGCGATGGGGAGCAGCTGTAAATGCAGATGGAGCTTCACTCGCTCGCCTGCCATTCACCTCTCCTGTGCGGCCTAGTTCCTGCCAGGCTGCGGACTGCTACCAGTCTGTGGCCCGGGGGTTGGGGACCCCTGCTCTAAACCATACACACTGCTGCCTCTCAAATAAAGAAACTGGTAGCTTCACAGGGGTGTTAACTCAGAGAATTCTAATCAAGGTTGGCACAATCACCACTGGTATTACAGCAGAGTTTTAAGGAACATTTTGGGGGAATGATTTAGCTCTCAGATTATTTTAAATTCCCTCTTGTAACTAATTACAAATCTAGCAAGAAGATAAGTGACATTATGAAAGCGCCAACATAATCATAATAACTAATTTAATCATATTTCTTATTTAGATAGCTAGATATGCAAATTAAATCTATCACCAGGGAACTTAATCATGCATTCTGATACACTCGAAAATTGGAATTAATAGAAATAATTTGCCATTAGACCTTACTCTGCTTAGTAGATTTGGTTGCAATCGTGTGTTCTTTTGTTTCTTTCATCGCAATTTTCTTGCCTTCTATTTCTTCATAGATGCTTGAGAGATATTCTTCAGGCAGATCTTTACTATCATTGATACCCCGATTCATTTTAATATACTGCTCTTTTGTCATTTTATTTTTTACCTGAAATTTAAAAAAGTTAAGAACCCATTTAGAAGACAGCCAATGGCCCAAATAAAGCTCCTTATTTAGCCACTATAGTATATGTATCATTAAAATATTTTACCTGAGGGCTGTGCAAGTCTGTAGTTAGCATAATAATTGAATATGCTAGGACATATGCAGTGTCAGCACTAGCAAATAGAGTCTGCCTGAAAAAAAAAAAACGATTCCAGATGTGAGAACATACACGGAGACGAGGCTGGAAGGGTACAGTGCTCAAGGAGATGTGCTTCTCTGAGCAGGCCCACTGCTCTTCAGGATGCTTTCATCATCACTGAATGATAACTAACGATCCAGAGTGCAGAAAAAGCTAGTTAAGAATACGTGTCAGATTTAGACTTCTTTGAATAGAGCAGTTTCAAGTCGATTTTTTATAAAGATCCTTAAGGAGCCTCCAGGGCCAGTGACGAGGGTGAGGCAAGCGAGGCGCCCCCTACTCCCAGGTGCCGACCCGACAGCACATGACTCTGAGCGAGGCCCTTTACAGTCTGCACCTTTAGTGCTTCGCTTGCCTCACGTTGGTCCTGTTCCTGAGAATACCTACTGTGTGCTAGGCACTGGGTGGAAAGGTGACTAAAACTCCTGTCCAGTTATTAGCCATTTAAAGTTTACATTATGCGGGCTTCCCTGGTGGCACAGTGGTTGAGAGTCCGCCTGCCGATGCAGGGGACACGGGTTCGTGCCCTGGTCTGGGAAGATCCCACATGCTGTGGAGCGGCTGGGCCCGTGAGCCATGGCCGCTGAGCCTGCGCATCCGGAGACTGTGCTCTGCAACGGGAGAGGCCGCAACAGTGAGAGGCCCGCGTACCGCAAAAAAAAAAAAAAAAAAGGCTTACATTATGCACTATAATATTTAACAGCAGAAATACGAAGAAAAATATTTATGTTGCTTTAATAAACAATATGCTGGTGAAGTCTGGCTTTTTCGCCTTAGGCAAGAGAAGACAGACAAATACTTGGGGGTGCACAGCCTCGTAACATGTGAGGCTAAAGAAAAACTTGTCTATCCAAACTGCCCCCAACAGGGGAAGGAGAAGTTCTGAAGAACACAGTAAAAGGTCTACATTCTAACGCGACATTTAATTGGGTCACATATTTACCGACTAGGGGACACAGACCAAGGTCTCTAGGTCCACATAAGAGATATGTTTAAAGTAAATAACACCTAATTGTGTCTTCATAGAAAATTCTAATACCTATTTGGTTAAAACGACCAGAGGCTGCCTTTTCTGACCAGGTCATCTCATGAGGACAGCCTGGAGGATTGGGACCAATTAACATGAAAACCAAGCTGACTTAAGAGGCAAAACTGTTCTCAAAATGTTTCCACTGAAAATTTTCCACTTCATGTTCACAGCATATTCAGACATTCTTAACTTCATGTTCAGAGGAAAGAGCATGAGCTTTCTTGAGTCAGACAAATTCATATTCAATCTCTGCTACTTTCTAGCTGATTAATTTTTGGACAGGTTGCTATCTCAGAGCCTATTTCCTCACCTATAAAACAGGGATACTACCTCCCAGGCTTACCGTTAATTAAGATGAAATGCATGTAAAACTCACGGCACGGCTGGCACACAGGAGGTGTTTAATAAAGGTTAGCTCTCCTTTCAATTTCCATTTCCTACGCAAAAATGAACTACCTAATCAAAAAAGGTCCCAAGGGACTTCCCTGGTGGTGCAGTGGTTAAGAATCCGGCTGCCAATGCAGGGGACACAGGTTCAAGCCCTGGTCTGGGAAAGATCCCACATGCCACGGAGCAAATAAGCCTGTGCACCACAACTACTGAGCCTGTGCTCTAGAGCCTGTGAGCAACAACTAGTGAGTCCACATGCCACAACTAATGAAGCCCATGCACCTAGAGTGCGTGCTCCGCAGCTAGAGAAGCCTCCGCAATGAGAAGCCCGCGCACCACAACGAAGAGTAGCCCCCGCTCGCCGCAACTAGAGAAAGCCTGCGCGCAGCAACGAAGACCCAATGCAGTCAAAAATAAATTAAATAAAGTAATAATTTAAAAAACTGAACTGTAGGGAAAATAAACTATTTTAAATATAAAAGAATTTAAAAATTTTTTAAAAATTAAAAAAAAAGTAATAGTTAAGAAAAAAGGCCCCAAGATGAAATCATCTACTTAGGTGGGGTTTTATTAGTTACGGAGCCATTTCAGTAACCTGCTCATCAGTATGTAATCAAAGAAAAACTAAAATTCTTGAGATGTACCCCATATATTAAGTCAGGGAGCTGTCCCTGATTAGGAAAGAGATGCCTGAGTGCCTCTTCTCAACCCACAGAACTGCTCTTTTGTCATAATTAAGAGCATGGGCTCTAGCTGTGTAGTCTTGGGCAAGTTACTTAGCCTCTCTGGTCCTCAACCTCCTGTAGAGGGGACATGAACGGTCGAGGTGAGGTCCTAACGTGAGACACAGTGAACAGAAACTTTAATAGCTTGGCGCAGATTAAACCCCAACCACGCTAAGACTGGTGCTCTGAGGAAGGCAAAAAGAGGGCGCAGAAGGGACTTAAACATGGTGCTCACCCCTGGTTGCACTCTATGTATCTTGCAGCAAACTTCTCCATTAACCGATCAATCTTCTGAGCTTCCCCAGGTAGGCGGAAACCTTCTAGAAACGTCCGCAGGGCTGAGACAAACTCCTTTTCACAGAAGTCAAGTTGGTCCACATAGGCATACATCACCTCCTTGTTGAACTTCATGCTTTCTCCCAGAAAATCACCTACTTGGGTCTGAAACATACACACTCACTCATACCTACAAATTGTCAATTATGAACACCCAGTGAAAGACACTTCAGTCAAAGGCGGGGGTGGGGGTGAGGCCCGAATGCCCTGGCTCTGAACACCCAGAATGGGCTGAACTGCTAGAAAAGTTAGGCAACTCCCTGAGCCTGCCCACCCACCCAACCATTCCAGGTTCCTTCGTCCCGCCACGAAGGAAGAGGGGGAGGCACAGGAGACTGAAAAGTGGAGGAATGATGGTGCACACTCAGGAGGGAGGTGAGCTGCCAACGAGCACCCAGAACAATTTCTAGCAGCCAAGTGACACTTTTAGCTCTGACACTGTCCCACCAGATACACAACCACCTGTCAGGAGGCTGGTTTATTCCCTTTAAAGAACTTTTTGCAACACTGGCCAAAGGGATAAATAGAACTTTTTGCAACACTGGCCAACCCTGCTGTAAGCAGGGGTGTGGACAGTAGCACTGCACTCAGGGTCGGCCAGTCTCTAGGCTAAAGCCAGAAAGGTCTCAGAATCACCCGAAAGAACCCACATGCACGTACCCAGCCCCGAATCTTACAGAATCGAGGCGCTCCTCCTGGTGCAGGAATTGGGCAATGTCTTCAACTGACGTTCCCAGCATGCCCTGCTCCTGGAGATACTGGATCCCTCTCTTGGGTTTCTTGTTGAACCTTTTTCAAGAGATGGGACACAGGTTGCTTATTTCAAACTCTGGAGGATAGAAAAAAGCTAGCATTTGAGGCAAATTACAGTAACACCACGAACTGTGTGTGTCCTGGTAGTTTTTCTCAATTCCACTTTTAATTTTTGACCTAGCTTTAACAGAATCTGCTGGTTGTCAACCAATATCCATTCTCCTCTTCTCCAACACTAATAAAACCTAGATGTTTAGCTGGGCACACAACTATCTGGGATAAGAACTACATTCCCCTGCCTCGCCGTGTGATAAAGTTCTGGCCAGTGAGAGGTGAGCAGAAGTGGTGTGGATACTTCTAGGAAGGATCCTTAAACAACGCTGACTTGGCAGGGAGGTGCACATTTTTTGCTCTTTCCCCTTCTTCCCCAGAATATATGTGTGATGACTGGAGCTCCAGCAGTCCTCTTAAACCACGAGGCAACACTGAAGATGAAAACTGTATTCAAGATGGTGAAGCAGAAAGATAAAAGGAGCCTGGGTCTCTGACGTCCATAAGAGCCACTGCAACTGTCCTAGCCTGTCCCCTTTGGGATTTTCTTTAATGGTGCTTAAGCACTGTTACTTCTGGATTTTCTGTTAAAGGCAGGCATACTTAACTGACGTATAAATTCAACTTGTTATTTACCAGGCCATGCATTGGGGAATGATCTTCATGTGTAAGCACAAACTGTGGCAAGGACTGTGAGGACAGGCTATGACTATGGTGCAGGGACAGAGACTACCTCAGGACTGTTCAGAGAGTGTGGTTACAGGGGGCCTCTTTCAGGAAGAGATGCTTTGCCAAGCCCGAAGAATGAAAAAGATCCAAGAATATTCTAAGCAGAAGGTGCAATAGTGCAAAAAGCTTGAGGTGTTCAAGGGACTGAAACGCCCCTTGTGACCCAGGAGTACTGAACGGAGATGAGGTCAGTGAGGGAGGCTGGAGGCTGGATCGGGCTGTGGGGAGGAAATGGGAAACCTGCAATGACTGTAGGCAGGGAGTGACAAGACCTGATTTAAGTTTTTAAAAGATTCCTTTAGTTGCTGTGGGAGAACAGACTGGGGGGGGATGCAGGGATGGTGAGAGTGGAAATGAGGAGATCAACATTTTAATTAATAAATGAGTATTATAACATCAACTTTTAAAACAAATTGAGTTTACAAAACTAATCATTCGAAAGTTGGACAGGATGTGAGATTGTGTGTATATGTACTTTTGGGTATAAAAAACTGAAAAGAAACATTATGATTTACCAGTGATTGTAATAATGATGATGTGGTTACATGGGAGAATGTCCTTATTTTTCAACTATGTACAGCTGAAATATTATGATGGCTACAAAGTACTTTCAAATGCTTCAGGAAAAAAATACACAGATAACACTAATATGGCAAAAGTTAATTTTTCTGTATGTTGAAACTTTCCACAGTACACAGTTAGAAAAAAGTGTTACCAATGGTGATTTCCTCTAGGTAGTAATTGTATGACTGATTTTAACATCCTTGCTTTATGCTTTTCTGTATTTTCTAAACTGGTTTGACTTTTTTAATTAGGGGGGGAAAAAAGACCAGGCATCAACCACACAAAGCTATTAAATTTCTCTCTCACTCTCAGCCCAGCCTGATTGGGCCTGGGCACAGGTGCCAGCACTGGTCTCTGGAAACAGGCATTTTGTCTTGAGGAGTCAGTGCCAGGTTCCCAAGAGATTCAGCTAGAGTGACAGCCACACTCACAGGTCAATGCCGTGTTCAATCATCTCCTTTTGTTGCTTGATGACCTCAAACTGTTCCGGATCATCCTGGATGGCCGTCTGAGTCCCCGAGGACACCGTGGACTCCATGGATGTCACGCTGCTCCGTCTCGCCATGTCAAGGCCTTTCCCATCCCCCATTTCCTGATCCGTGGACCTCTCCTGACCTGCGATGACATAAAAGCGAAGGAAACCAAATAAACAGATGGGACAGAGACACGGCTGAGGTGAGGTCTGCCTCTGCAGTTCGCTTTCCCAGACCTGTAACAATAAAGTTTGTACTGTAAGGGTCATGAGCACCTTGATATCACTCAGTTACTTTACTTAACAACTTACTTGTTTGTGAAACTTGATAAGCTAATGCTAAAATTCACATGAAAGAATAAAAGTACAAAACCAGTCAAGACACTTAAGGAACAATGAACAGGAAGACCTGTCCTAGCAGGTATCAAAACTCACTGCTAAGAACTCTAGGCATTTGAAAGGCGTGGTATTGGTGCAAGAACAGGCAAATAAATAGAACAGAATATTCAGAAACAGACTTACACACACAGGAGAATTTGGTATATCATAAACCAAATCAGTGGTGCTTCAAATCAGTGAGGGAAGGAGAGAGTACTAAAAAAACGTTGGAATAACTGGCTCCCCTTTTGGAAAAATGGAGTTCGAGCACAACTCACACTATTCCCCCCCAAATTCCAGATGGATGAGAAAACAGAACATTTAAAATACTTCACCTAGTTTGCAAATGAAAGTGTTTTGCTAACTCTAAGACACCTATATCAGGATAGCTTCCCCCGATGACGTGAGCAGCCTATTGTGCGTGGTGGGGGTGAGGGCTGGATGGGGAGGTTGTTTGCAGCCGGGGTCTCTCACCGAGGCTGGCCTGGTGGTTGGGATTCACATACAGGTCTTTGCTCCACTCCACCATGCACTTGAGGATGGACACGAGGCACTCCAGGCCTTTCTTCCTCAGACTGAGCTCCTAAAGGACGAAAGTGACACGACACAGAGACTCAGCAGATAAATTAAGTGCCGACATCTAGAGGGCTCCGGGAATCCTGAGACGACACGAGATAAGCACTGACATTCGGTGCTATTAACCCAAGGAAAAGCTAACAGGTGACATAAATATTGACGGCTCACTGCAAAAGCATGAACATCTTTAAAGGTGTTCATTACAAACTCCCCAGCAGCAAAAATATGGGATGTGTGCATTCCCAAAACAGAGTATTATCTGGATTTTTTAAAAGAAAGTCCTCATTCATTGCTTGTTTAAATTAAACAAAACACTTAAAAATAGCATTTAAAAAAATAAATAAATAAGAGGGTCTTAACTAGTGACCCTGAAAAAAGAGAAAAGAATCTTTTCCAGCAGATGAATGATTGTGGACATACCATTATCCCCTAAACACCCACAAAAGCATTCCATTTTAAGGCTTATTCTGCAAGTAAATAAAAATACTGTTTTTTTTTCTTCTAAGGAGCATTTCTTAAAAGTTGAATGCAAGTTGTAAATGTCTTAAAAAATGTTGCAGTTCCCTGGTGGTCTAGTGGTTAGGACTCTGGGCTTTCACTGCCAGGGTCCAGGTTTAATTCCTGGTCGGGGGAACATCCCACAAGACACACAGCCAAAAAAAAAAAAAGCAAATTATTTTAGACTCAAAACAGCATCTAAAATAGTACAGATCTCTCTCTGTGAATTTAATGACAACTATGGACCTTCATCTAGGAAAAATGCCCATACACCAAAATTCTATATATAATTCCAGGTGGCTCACAGACCTTCTGACCAGTTTCTTCAGAGACCTCAGGTTAAGAATACTATTCTCTTTGTAGGCACTCTAATAATGAGGGAATCTAATAAGAAGCAATCTCCTTTGCCTTTACTGGAGTCTGGGATCCTGTTTTCACGTGATCTATGGAAAGGTGACAGAGTGAACTCGCTTCTACAGGTCTCAGCTCAAGTGTCACCTTCTCAGGAAGGCCACCCTGATGCCCCATTAGAAATGGCACCACCCTCACCTCCAACATCCCTTCTCTATCGTCCCTGCTTTATTTTCCTCTGCGGCTTACTTCTTCATTGTTTGCTTTCAAGTGCTGGGACCACAGCAATCGTGCACATGGATGTGCATGTTTGCGTTTTTTTCACTGCTGTATCCCCAGCACCAAGGACAGTGCCTGGCACACGGTGACTCTCGAAAAATGTTTACTGAAATGAATGAACTTTAAATTATAAACGAGTGCTCTCAGTGTTTGTACCTGCAGAGGTGTCATTCCCAGCTCGTGTCCACTTCTTCCCTGAGCGATTTTGGATAAATCGTTTACGAGGCGCTCAAAAATGTTAGCAGCATTTAAATCACAGTCGTAGTTGACATAAATATCTACAACACACTGGGCATCTTGGAAAATAACACATGGATATTAGAAATTCTGACTGAACACAGACAGCAGTTACGTTATCTTATTAAATGAGATTCCTCGGTCAAAAACTTTTCCCAGTGAATTACTAACTCAGGCTGGACACACCTCACTCTGGAAATGCATGCTGGAAGGACCAGG
This sequence comes from Grampus griseus, assembly GCF_964374135.1. NCBI lineage: Eukaryota > Metazoa > Chordata > Mammalia > Artiodactyla > Delphinidae > Grampus > Grampus griseus. The sequence continues at coordinate 76,524,458 of NC_139008.1, read as the reverse complement.
AGCATGGAAGGCCCTCTTTCTAGGCCTGCCCTGGTACTAACTGAAATCTTAGGCAGCTGCTTCCACCTCTCTACAGCTCACTTTTCTCATCAAAAAAAGGGAGAACTGCCCGATCCAATTCTTAAAGTTGTGTAACTTTTATGCAGTTACCCAGATAACAAACAGATGCTCGGTTTATAGCTATACAATTGTACAGTGTAAGGGAAATCCACATTTACCTTAGCATCCAATCAAGGGTTGGCAGCACTAAGACCCAGGACCCTGTGACTTACAAACCACGTTCAGCTTGTAGGTAGGGTGACAAGTGTCCTGGTTTTCCAGGATTACGGGGTTTCCCAGGACGTGGGACTTTCCATGCTAGAATCACAAAGTCCTGGGCAAACCAGTCTGAGTTGGCCATTGGGCTAGCAGTAGCCTTTAAGGTAATGATTTCCTCAGCACTTCATTAAAACTCTAAAAGGAGGAGTTAAAGGTCTTAATCTGGACTTTAGAGAATGAAAGCATCAGAAGTGTTTCTGGGCAAGTCAAATAGATGAGCACCCTCAGGGTGAAAATACCTGCACAGATCCTTGTCAGGGTCTGAATGACCATCCACCTGTGCTCAAAAGAACTTGTTGATGTTTCTAAAATGTTCAGGAAAATCTCTTTGAAAAAGACCTATACGACAAGAAGAAGATAAAGGAGGATACCAATTAATAATTTAAATTAGGGCTCAAAACCCCCAAAGCCTTTGAAGAACAGGCAGAGCCTATGAGTGAAGCAGCCCGGGCAGTAGAAGAGGTGAGGCACACACACTGCTGACCAGCACCGGAACCCTGGGTGGGAAGAGCTAATAGGGTAGGACCACAGTGAACCGAGAACACGGCCCCATCAGAGAGAGCAGCTGCTCCTGAGAAACCACCAAGAGCTGCTACGTGGAAATGCAGGACCAGGGTTGTGGTTTTTTGAGAGAAATCACAAATCTGGATGTTCATGGAGAATCTGATTTCTCAATTTGGAAACTAATTCAAGTTATCCCAAACAACTTATAGGCACATGTTTGGGGACTGAGCCCAACACACAGACCATATGATTTAAACCTTCGGTTAAAATGAAAGGTATACAAGATTTTGGGGCAGTAACTTTTTATGAAAAGGTGTTCTCTTGCTCAAAAAATTCTTCTTTGGGGTACTAGCAAGTAGACTGTGTAACTCTAGTTCCTGGTGACTATGAGGCCAGCAGTTAACGCATTATGCAAAAGTGTCATCAAACTTAAAAAAAAAGAAAAGTCAATTTGGAGTCCTTACCTCTATCTGCATCTTCAAGTGCATTTTAAAGTTTGAAAGAAGAGTAAGAAAAATGGCAAGAGAGAGCTCAAAGACATCAGGCACTGAGGAGACGCCGTTTTTGGACAATGCCACGCAGAGATACTGCTTGATTGCATTGATGAACATCTCGTGAGTCCTGAAGACCGGGCCAGCGTTCTGCAACACGGAGAGGAGGAGCTGCAGGGAAACCACCTTGGAGCGCAGCTCGTGGGATCTGGCGAAGGAAGTGGAAAACAAGGACAGAGCTGAAAGGTGAAATTTTAGAAAGCATGTTTCTTGAGAAGGTCTCACTCCTCTACCAGTGGAGCAGGATTTTCTGAGAAGCCAGGGAGTTGAGAATTGGCAACAGCACCTAAATGTCAAGAGAATGAGGGCAGATGGCATGAGGTGAGTTCTCACAGAACCTGCAGGCCCTGGGAGAACGAGAGCTGCCAACTCTCTGTCATAAAGCACAGAACCGAGCAGGAGCAAAATAAGTGCACACTGACTCTGGAAAGCTGGTTCTGCAACTAATCTAATAGAACCAATTACTTCACATCCAGCACGTGAGACGAAAACGTCTGTCCCGCTCTACCTTTAGAGACAAGGAGAACAGTGCTCTTCATCCATCTGCCTCATGCTCCCCATCCTGGCCCACAAGGGATGGAAAGAATGGGAAACTTTCATGAGTCTTTTCCCTAACAGTCACCATATTCTTAACAGAAGAGTGAGGATTATTATTAATGACTAATAATAATGATAATAATAGTAACTATAAAACTCTCATCAAGTACTAGGCCCTATGCTTGGGATGTCATTCTATCATTTCACATCATTGATCGTGTGAGGTGATTTTCCGTATTCCCATTTTTCAGATGAGGTTTAGTAGCTCATACGGCCATGAAGTTGGACTCAAGTAAGCCAGGGCTGAACACAGCTCCCTGTGGCTCCAGAACTTCTGCTTTGACACTCCACAGCACTACCATCCTTGTGGTACATCCTTGACTCTAAAGGTTTGGCTTCTCTGAGTTGAATCTGGGGCTTAAATCTGTATCCACGAAGAAGAAGTTTCCAATCAGGGTAAGAAATTGAGGTTTGTATGCATCCTGATGGTGGACCCCCAGATCAGGAGATTAATTCATTAGTCAGTAAAAAGAAGATGAATGTTCAATATAATGATTATTTTTAGCATGTAAACCAAGGAAAGGAAAATTGGGCACAATAATCATGGTTGGTGGGAACACAGAGACAATTCATGATGAAAGGACTAGGGGACCTGCATGAGCCTGAAAAAGTTGTAAAACCATCCCGTAAATTCCTGAATTTACACCAACCAGGGGACAAGGCCCTGGGGTTTCTTGGAGCCCCCAAGATCCTTCTGGGTCATTTGGGTTATAGACGGCCAAGAACTGCTGTCTGCTCACTTTGGATCTGGGGGACCTTCGCCCAGGGGTTTCATGGACAGCTTGCAAAGGGAGCGAAACACCAGGAAGGCGTCCTTCTGCAGAATGTGCGAGAACCTGGCGGCCACTGGATGTCCTTGTGCATCTGATTCCTAAGATTAGAACAAAGATGAGAAAAATCAAAGGGTCCAAACCAAAGGGTAACTCTTCAAAAATAATAAATGTAATTATCTCATGAAAATTTAAATTATTGGGTGGGCCAAAAAGTGCCTTCAGTTTTTTTAAGTAAAAATAAAAGACGCATTTTTTATTCTCACCGAGAACTTTATTGAACAACGTATTCACCCTTTTGTTCCACTACCTTCTGCCATTTTTCAGGCAACTTCATAATTCCATCTTCCCAAAACTTTTTCTTTTTGAGCAAAGAACTGTTCCAGGTGCCTTTCACAGTCTTCCAGGGAATTGAAATTTTTTCCACTAAGAGAATTTTGTAAAGACCGAAATAAATGGAAATCCAAAGGAGCAATGTCTAGTGAATACGGTGGATGAATCAGAACTTCCCAGCCAAGCTGTAACAGGTTTTGCCTGGTCATCAAAGAAACATGCGGTCTTGGGTTATCCTGACGGAAGATTACATTTTCTGTTGACTAATTCTGGATGCTTTTTCTTGACAGCTGCTTTCAGTTGGTCTAATTGGGAGAAGTACTTGTTGGAATTAATCATCTGGTTTCCCGGAAGGAGCTCATAATAGAGGACTCCCTTCCAATCCCACCATATACACAACATCACCTTCTCTGGATGAAGACCGGCCTTTGGTGTGGTTGGTGGTGGTTCATTTCGTTTGCCCCACAATCTCTTCTGTTCCACATTACTGTACAGTATCCACTTTTCATTGCCCATCACAATTTGTTTTAAAATAGGAACTTTCCATTATGTTTCAGTAGAGAATCGCATGCGGAAATACGGTCAAAACATTTTTTTTCCCTTATGTGGAACTCAAACATCAAAGCAATGAACATAACCAAGCTGGTGCAAATGATTTTCAACGCTTGATTTGGATATTTTGAGTATGTCAGCTATTTCTCGCGTGGTATAACGTTGATTGTTGTCAATTATTGTTTCGATTTGATCACTATCAACTTCAACTGGTCTACCCAAACTGGGAGCATCGTCCAGCGAGAAATCTCCAGCACAAAACTTTGCAAACCACTTTTGACACATTTGATCAGTCACAGCACCTTCTCCATATACTGCACAAATCTTTTCATGCGTTTCAGCTGCATTTTTACCTTTCTTGAAATAATAAAGCATGAAAATGTTGCTTTTTTCTTCCATCTTCAATATTAAAATGGCTACACAAAAATTCACCAATTTTGATTTCTTATTTTTAAATGTCTGCTGATATGACAGTTGTCACATACAATTTAACAAACCTGTTTCAAATGAAGTTAAAGACGACTAAGTGCTACTAGAGCCATCTTATGGAAAAAACTGAACGAACCTTTTCGCCCACCCAGTATTTATTCAATGGGGAAGTGAGGGATGTGGAGGAGGAAACAATATGTCAAAACAGGAGCTTATGGGGGAGTCATTACAGCAATTCTAAAAATTGTTCCTTGTCCTTCAAAAAGTGGGTGTGGGTGGTTTAAAATGATAAACGAGCAAAGGTTAAACCATAAAAAATCCCAAAACAAATATAGGTAATTATTTATATTAGCTTGGGTAAAAAAGGTATTTCTAAGAATATTATTGCAGGATAAATGGGGGAAAAAATGACAGGTGTTTGTTTTAAAATAAACTTCTTTAAATAAAAAAGTAAGCTACATTAAAATTTTTTTAAAATAAATATTTGCAATATATGACAAGGATTAAATCCTCAACATACAAAAAGTTCTCATAATTCTTTCAGGAAATATGGAAACCCTACTCCCAAATGAAAAACAGGCAGAAAGCATGAGTAAACAATTTACCAAGAAATGCAAATAACAGATAAACCAAAATAACCTTACTACTAATTATTAAGGCAGGATCTTTCTTCCATCAGACCAGCAAAGATTTGAATGAATGCTACTGCTCAGTTTTAATGAGGGAATGGGAAAATGAGTGCTGAGAGCCTCCAAGTGGGCAGAAATTCGACCATTGCCCTCCTGGCCGCCTAATTTGATGTTAAGGAACAAAAGCCTTAAAGCTCCCAACTCTTGACCCAACGATACCACTTGTGTGAATTTATCATAAAGAATTAAGGATGGGCATAAGATCTATCTACAAGGATGTTCAATGTAGAACTGTCTCCTGTGATTAAACTGAAAATAACCCAAAAACCTAATAGGGAACTGTTACATTATGGTAATCCATGATAGAATTTCACATGGCCATTAAAAACATTAGTTAGACATATATGTACTCCTGATGTAAAAAGATGCCCATAAAACAGTGTTGAGTGAACAAAGTTGCAGCCTAGTACATAACACACAAATACCTTGTGTGGATTTAAGTACATCCCTATATAAGTGCATTCTTAATGGGGATGATATAACCCCAAGGGGACTGCTACAGACTGGATGTCTGTGCCCCCTACTCCACCCCAAAATTCACATGTTGAAACCTAATCCTAATGTGACAGTATTTGGAGGTGGGGCCTTTGAGAGGTGATTAGGTCATGAGGGTGGAGCTCTCATGGATGGGATTAGTGTCCTTATTAAAGAGGCCCAAGAGAGCTCCCTCGCCCCTTCTGCCAGAAGGACAGAGTAAGAAGACAGTTATCTGTGAGCCAGGAAACAGACTCTCACCAGACACTGAAACTGCTGGTACCTTGATCTTGGACTTCCCAGTTTCCAGAACTGTGAGAAACACATTTCTGTTGTTTACAAGTCACCCAGTAAATAGTATTCTGTTACAGCAGCCTATACAGACTAAGACAGGGGCAAAAACTGTTTGGGGGCGGGGGCAATGGGTGTGGGAAAAAATCATTCTTTATATGTATAAAGCACAGATATACATACAGTACATAAACAGGTATCTAGTTTACCAATAGCTTTAAAATTTCATGAAACAGGGTGATGAATGGGAAAAATACATAAAAAGGCTCCCGTGTGTGTGTGTGTGTGTGTGTGTGCGTGTGTGTGTGTGAGAGAGAGATCATTTAAAAGGTTGAGAAACATTGGTGAAAAGGTACAGCGAGAGAGTGGGTTCAGGTGGGATGTTAATATCATTTCTTCCTGTTTTGAATGTTTATATATACTGTTTTCAAGAGAACAACAAAGCTACCTAAAAAAATAATAATAATGTAGCAGACACACTTAGGGGGGCCCTGAAAGGATGTTAATATACCTCAAATTTAAAAAGCAGGTTACAAAACAGCATGTACGTTGTGTTACTACATTTAAGTGGTAAAAAACATGGGAGGGAGAGAAAAATCGAGAGTATAAGTAGAATGTTAACAAATGTTATCTCTGGGTTAGAAGATTATGGATAACTTCTATTTCCTTATTTTCCTTCTCTGTATTTTCTTATTTTTCTATAATGAATATACACCATTTTGAGAGAAAAGAAAAAGGGCAGGAAATATAAGTTTTTAAAAGTCTGAATAAATACAGTTTAACAACCCTATTATATACCACCAACATTAGCATGTTCCAAGAATGGAACCTGTTAACACAAAGACTATCAGGCCAGGATGGTGTGGCTAAAGAATTGAACAGGGCTTGTTGGTTTTCACTCACTTCCTCTGATAGAGATTTAATTCTGCATCTTCTAAAACAGTAAAAACCAAAACAAGCCTGATAGGAAGATCACCAACGTACCAGATTATCTGCCGATGACAAGGACTGTCTGTCGTCCGCTATCCCATTGGTCTGTGAGTTTTCGTCAGCTGCTGGGGGCGCAGCATGTTCCTGGCACTCCAGTTCACCCAGGACCCTCTCAGGCTCCGTCAGACTGTGCTTTTGTGCTGCTTCTTAAAATACAATGCAAAAGTCATTACCAAGTTAGTACTTACCCTAAAAGGTGGCCTCACACCAAGAAGAAGTTATTCACATAACTTTCCAGCTACTGCTTTTTCCCTTTCCCTGAGCCACTGCCCTGCTCTGGCTATATGTGTCTATTACCCACAGCCCCACTCCCAGGTGGCTTCCTTCATATTGTGGCCCAGGTCAGTGGTGCCTTCAGAATTGTGCAATACAGCAGTCCTGCCCACCCCTACCTACTTCCAAAGAAGATTAGAACCAGCTAAACATAAAAAGCACCGATTTTTTTTTTAAAAAGGGCTACTAATAAAGGGGTTAGAGAACAAGAGTTACGTAAATGAAAAGAGTTTGATAGTTATGATAGAAAACCTTAGTCACATGAAAAAAAGAAATGTAGACCTGAGCTTCCTGGCAGCCATGTGGAAAAGGAAAACACAAAGAATTAAATAGATTCCATCATTTAATGAAAGAAAGCATATCTGATGATTAGCAGAACATCTGAACTCTATGAGGAATTTACCATGTGGATCATTATATATTTAAGGGACACCGAACAACTTAATAAGCGTAACTGTCCATAATGGTTTTTGAAGCATATATTCATTCAACAAATATTTATCAGGCACCTATTATGTGCCCAGCTCTGTGCTAGGGGCTGAGGGATATAGCAGTGAACAAGACAGATAAGTGTTTATTATGTGAGAACTTCTTGCATTGGCCCCAGGAAAAAAAAAATCTAAAGGTATTATTTTAAAGACATTTCTATAAAAAGTTAAATAATGAAATCTATGAATATAGTTTGGTGGTACCCTAAATTAATAAAAGGATAGGGCTTAGAGCAGTGGGTCAAACTTCTTTGACCATGACCCTCACTAAGAAATACATTTTAACAGTCATGACCCAGTTATACACATGTGCACATAAATAAATCACTGAAACATGTTTCATGAAACAATGCTTAACATTACTATATGAGTCACATTCAGCTTGCATCTATTTTCATTTTATTCTCTTCCATTTAGAAAACGCTGATTGCAACCCACTAATTTATTGACTTTTCAATCCATTAGTGGTTTATTGGCACTGGAGCTGAGTGTTCAGCACATAACCACTGACCTGAAATTTTGGGTAAAAACAAAGGAAAAATCATCTGATAATCATTCCGAGCTATACAAGGTTAATTCCACTGAAACTACACCAAAAACTGAGGGAGTTAAGAATGAAGTCTAACAAAATGAACAAAGCCTCCCTGTGCATCTGATACCTGCTGACGTGGGGATGGTCCCCTGGATACATCAATGGCTGGCCAGGAAAATTCACCACCTCAGGGCTCCCCGTCCACTTCTGGAAAAACCTGGCTGTATACAGGAGTGGCCCTCTGCATCTCCATGTGGAGCACCCAACTCTTAACATTGTCAGACTGTGCTTCTTGAACCCAACCCGAGTGAGAATAACGCCAATCACTAACGACAAGTAATTTCTGAATTCCATATGAAAGGTGGGCAGACAGGGGCAGACTCAGTTTCCATGAGTTTACTGGGGGTGGGCACTAAAATACCTGGCTGGGGACTTCTATGAAGGAACGAGTAGGAGGAAAGGCTGGGGTCTTGGTTCTTACCTTTAACTGCAGACGTGACCACATCTTCTAAGATCTCCTTCACCACTTCCTGAGCTCCATCTTCGATCCCTACACATACACCAAATACACAAATGCAAACACATACGTGTGGGCATTTCCAGGGAAAACTAAGGAAGGTGGAGAAGGAGATTACGAGTCGCAGTCGGAAGGCAAGGGTACAAATAAGCCCTCTCCAAAGCCAAATCTGATTGTGTCCCAGGAAATCTGGAAACTCAGAGGCAGCATCTGCTATGACTCGGTTTTCCCTCTGTGGAACACTAAGACCTCGCTGTCTTATACATTCTTCCTTCCTGAGTCACAGCTGCTGGCCCAGGGCCCTCTCTACCACCCCGGCTTGGAGACAGGAGCTGGACTGTATCCAGCTATAGTTCGTGGCAGAACAGAAGAAGCAGCTTCATCTTGTCCCTTCACCTCGTGTACCACAGAGCCCTGGTAAATGACATGCCTTCTGCTGCTTTGTTTTCCCACACTGTAAGCCCAGAACTTAGCATGAGATTTCTAATGTGACAGTTGAGAATTTACTAAATTTTAAATTGAATTATTCTATAAAATGTTAACTGTTTAAGTGGAAGAGGTTTGGTACCAGTTGTTTTTGTAGAAAACTAGTTCTGGGAGAACTAGTAAACAGCACTTGACTAGACCTTTGGAAGCAAATATTACTGATTTATAAAACATCACTGACAAAAAGACCATCATGTTAAATAAACAAAACCAAAATAACCCTTTAAATTCTTCCTTAACGAGGATTTTCAATCAGGCCACTATTTTTATGAGTTCTGTGCTTGGTCCACTAGATCCTGCAGAAGCAGCACCAAGTATTTTCATTGAGCACTTAACTCATGTGAAAGAAGAATGTTGCCCCACATATCATATCAGTAAACAAAAGATGTTGCAGCCAACAAGCCACCAGAGTCGCCCCCTACGGTAAGCCCCGGGGGAACTCAGGATGGAGACAAATGACACCACGCCTTCAGCCACTGCAGCCACCTCCAAAGGGTGCACCCTAAGGGGACTCAGGATGGGAAAGCACAGTATACTGGCCCCAGATAGTTAAGGTGCACATCAAAGGAATGACTTCAATGAGCCCAGACTCTTGCATCTTCCCATACACAGAAAAGTACTCAATTCATTAACTTGAGATATCTGGTTTTCTTTAATTAACAGTAATATTTTGAAGTTCCGACTACCTGGTCTTTGTTGCAAAAACTCCTCTATACCCTGGCTCCTCCCTGACCTCTTCGGAGCAGGCCTGCAGAGAGGCTGTGTCCTGGCTTAAGTCCTCAGGTTTGTCCACCAATAAAACATAATTCTCAACTTTTATTCTCAACTGTGCATTTTTTTTCAGTCGATACTCACCATAACTATTTATTTATTCTCCACCACCCAGCTTTACTGAGGGCTAATTGACAAATAAAACCATCATAATTATTTAAATGGGTAAGTAACTTTATGTGGAAAATACTGATGTTATATGCTTTTCTTAGAGGGCAAAAAAGAACTTGAATGGAAGTTAGAAAAGTCCGCAGCCACAGGCAAAATCTTCTAAACCTGTTTTTTCATCTAAATAAGATGATTTAGTCTACATCAGTGTTACTCATACTTCAGTCATTCTCACACAACCTTCACAATTTTTGCCATTTTCGTGCACCACTTATACTATTATATTTATTACACACATATTTACATACACTTTTTTTGGGGGGGGGTACCAAATTACTTTATTTGAAGGAATGGTACTAAGGAAAGGACTTGTAGATATTTTGGTACATACATACATATTTAACAGTGCTCTTTAACTCACCTTAAACAGTAACTAACATTCACAAAATCACAGGCTTCACACGCTAATCATACTTTCTGAATGCGTGTTAAAATAAACATACAACTGTTAAAATAAAAACCATTCACCTATGAGCCGTCTAAGATCTCATCTACGCCATGATTTGGTAAACAAATGGCTAGATATTTCCAAGTTCCTTTCTAGTTCCAACATTCTCTTATGCTATGATTTAACAGAATTATGATGACAGTTTCTAATCTGTTAGTCCCTTGTACACATTCAACACCCAAGAAACATCAGCCTGATGCATACATTTCATCAGAGGAGCTGCAGGCTTGATGAGTTAAATCAGAGGCTGGGAAGTGGTGGCTGCCGGGTACATCTGGTCTGCAGATACGCACTGTTTAGCCTATACCCTGCTTCCCCCCGCCCCCAAACTTTAGTGAGCTATAAGTGACAAGAATTATATATATCTAAGGTGTATGACTTGATGATTTGATATATGCATACACTGTGAAATAAACACTACAAACAAGACAATTAACATATTCATCACCTCACATAGTTACCTTATTTTTTTCCTTTTTTTTTTCTGATGAAAACACTTAAGATCTACACTCAGCAAATTTCAAGTGTATAGCACAGTACTGTTAACTCTGGTCACACAGTTGTACATTAGATCTCCAGAACTTATCCATGTTGCATAACTGAAACTTTGTACCCCTGACAAACATCTCCCCATTTCCCCAGCCACCTTTCTACACTATCTCTATGAATCTGACTACTCTAGGTACACCTCATATAAATGGAATCATGCAGTAATTGTCTTTTTTGTGACTGGCTTCTTTCACTTAGTATAATGCCCTCCAGGTCCATCCATGTTGTTACAACTGGTGGGATATCCTTTTTTAAGGCTGAATAAGATTTCACTGTATGTATATAACCACATCCTCTTTTTCCATTCATCTGTTGATGGGCACTTACGTTGTTTCCATATCTTGGTTATCGTGAATAATGCTGCAATGAACATAGGAGTGTAGATTATCTCTTCAAGATCCTGATTTCATTTCCTTTGGCTACATACTCAGAAACAGAATTGCTGGATCATAAAATATTTCTATTTTTAATTTTTTGAGGAACCTCCATACTGTTCTTTTTTCCCTCCATACTGTTTTTTGTAACAGCTGTACCAACTTACATTCCTACCAACGGGGTACAAGGGTTCCCTTTTCTCTACATCGCCTCCAACTCTTTGTGATGAAAGTCATTCTAGCAGACATGAGGTGGTATCTCACTGCGCTTTGGATTTCTGTTTTCCTGGTTATTAGTGAAGTTGAGCACCTTTTTAAATGTCTGCTGACCGTTTGTATGTCTTCTGAGAAATGTCTATTCAGGTCCTTTACCCATTTCTCAGTGGGCTTATTTGTGGTTTTTTACTCTTGTATGACATTTTGGATGTTAACCCCTTATCAGATATATAGTTTGCAAATATTTTCTCCCAATCCATAGGTTGCATTTTCACTCTGTTGATTGTTTCCTTTGCTGTGCCTATGCACTGCTTTCTAAAACTTCTGAATTAGCTGTGAACATTTAAAAACTGGGAGACATGTCATAAAAATCCAGATCTCGCTTCTATTTAAAGAAAAAAAAAGAATATCTGGTAACACTGGCCCCAACCGGCTAGAACCAGGAGCAGCTGTCCCCTTTAGCCAGGGCATGAACTCTGCAGATGTCCTGCTGCCTCATTCCATGCCGCTCCCAACTGTCTATCCTCCTTGAGGTCAAGCACAGAGAGTAGGAAAGGAACACATGCCTAGTAGCATGTCTCTGACAAGAGTGGTAAAAATGGAAGACTGACAGGGTAGGGTGTTTTAAGAACCTCAGAGAGAAAATGTTCCTCAACACAGTGATTGAGAGTGAGGGCTCTGGAGCCAGTATGCCTGGTTCAGATCCCGCTCTACCACTTCCCAATGTGGGAACTTAAGTAACTGCCCCGAGCCTTGGTTTCCTCAGCAGTAAACAAGGATGATTACAACAGGACCTACCTCACAGGGTTTGTGAGAACTGGATAAGATAAAACACATAAAGCGTTTAAGATGATGCCTGAAAAGAAGAACACTCAAACGTTAATTTTTCTTAGGCCTGCGTGTTTTATGTGTAGAGCGTAATTGCATTAAGACATTCACGATGCCCTGGTGATAGAAGCTTTCTCGTTTCTGCCATCTGCCTGGCCCTGGAGACTAAGTCCATATTGAAATTTCCCAACTAGCCATGTTGAAAGCACTTTCAGTTAGCTAAAGCCTTCACTATCTTTCACTCCTACAGAGAAAAGTAAAATTTCCATTTCAACATGGATCTCCCCTTTCCTTCACTGCTGTTTTTCCATTTAAACAGCATCAGGATCACCATTTTTTTGAGGGATAAGAGTGTTTAACCTATCTTCCTTGACAGGCTGGATCCGTACCAGCACCCATTCAAAATTAAAATAGTCTCAGGCTAGGAAGGGGTGGGGAGTCAGGAAGTCCAGACTCCTGCAGAAGGTTCCTGCAGAGGGCGCTGTTGCTGAGGAATCCCACTAGCGGCCCAGAAGCAGCAGGACTCCACACAGGAACCCTGGGCCGCTTCCCCTGCTGACATGACCGCCTGCAGGGCTCAGAAGAGGCTTTCCTGGATGGTGTAATGACCACCAAGAAGGCTGCTGGGTTTAAGTTTCAAGCCTGCTGTGAAAATGTGGGACAACCAAATCAAATCAAATCCTTGCAAAGTTCTGAGTACACTTAAAAAACACTGGTTTTGCTGGTTTGCGGAGAAGTCCAGCGGCCACCACCTGGCCGTTACTGATTAGGTAACAGACCCTACCTGTTTCACAGACTCTGTCCCCAAGTAAAATAAGATAGACACCTTGACTAGGTTCTGACTGGAGAAAACCTTGCTGCCACCCCCTCCCTAGCCAGCTAGACAACAACCCCTGAGGCAGGCACTGCCAGTTACCTAACTCAGATCCTTCTTCCTCAGAGAGCTCTATTTCTGTTTCGGAAGGGGCTGTGCCTACATTTCCTGGCCTTCCTAGTAGAAAGGGTGGCCATGTGACCCAGTTTTAGCCAATGAGGGGCAAGCCTAAGTAACGGGGATGGCACAGGCTTCCAGGAAGGCTCCTTAGAAGGGGCGTGACTCGGCTAGGAGTCCTTTAGTCCATAAAAAAGAAGGAAATCTTGCCATTCGTGAAAACATGGATGGACCTAGAGGGTATTATGCTAAGTGAAATAAGTCAGAAAAAGACAAATCCTCTATGTTTTCACTTATATGTGGAATATAAAAAACAAAACAAATGGACAAATATAACAAAACAGAAATAGACTTACAGATACAGAGAACAGACTAGTGGTTGCCACAGGGGAGGGGGGTGGGGTATGGGGTAAAATAGGTGAAGGAGATTAAGAGGCACAAACTACCATTTATACGATAAATAAGTCACAGGGATGTAATGCACAGCACAGGATACACAGTCAATAATATTGTGATAACTGTGTACAGTTTGTCGCCTCTAAAAATATCAAATCACTATGGTGTACACCTGAAACTAATATCAGGTGGTAAGTCAGTTATACTTCAATTAAAAAAATAAAAATTAGTCAGTCAAAGATCCTTACTCTCATGGTACTTACATCTTAGCTAGGATAATAAATAAGTAAATTATACTTTCTGCTACATGCTGGGGAAAAAGTAGAGTGGGAGAAGGGAGACCAGGAGTTAGAAGGGGCAAGTGTGTGCATGTGGTGACAATGAAATATGACATACACCTGTTTCCTAGAAACAAGGCTTTGGTGATGTCCAGCATCTAAGCATTTGGTAACGCGTAAGAAAACTAAAGGGAAAAACCAAGGCATAAAGCTGTTTGCTGTCACATTCTGGCCACACACCAATACGGTTCCTCAAATGTATGAAATACATTGGACAACTTATTGTCCCAAAATAAATGTCCATTACACAGCTAATAAAAATGCTATAAACCAATGAGCTGCAAAACCTCCCTGTAAAGCAGGCTGTGTCAAAAACAAGTCACAAAGAAGGGGGACCTGTGGGTACATTTTGTTGTTTTGATAAAGAGTTAGCCTGAGAACTTTTGTTTGTCTGTTTAAAGCTATTTTAGTTTTTTTTTTTTTTTTTGGCCAGGCAGCACTGTGCAGCATGCGGGATCTTAGTTCCCCGACCAGGGATTGAACCCACGCCCCCTGTAGTGGAAGCGTGGAGTCATAACCATTGGACAGCCAGGGAATTCCCCAGACCCTTTTTTTTTCTGGTCAACAAAAATAAGAAAATTCCTAAAGCAGAGGATCTGGTATCATTAACATGGAAAACAGACTCACGTTATCCTACTGCACTGTTCCCATTAACTTCAAGTCTGATTACCATTTGAAATATTTGTAATTTTTTTCTCTAAACTAACTCATTTTTTAAGCTGAAACTTATATGAGATAATAACAACAAACACTTATAGAGCCCTAAGTGCCAGACACTGTTCTCATTAATTCTCACAAACCTATAAGTACCAGTTGTATTCTCATTTTAAAGATGAGGAAACTGAGGCTCAGAGAGGTTAAAGATTTTGCTCAAGGTCACAGAGCTACTAAGTGGTCAGTTATGATCTGAACCCAGGCTGTCTGATCAGAACCTCCACACTAGCTGAGGGAGGATACATTTTCTCTATTTTGTAGTACCTAAGAGTTGGGTTGTTTTTCCCTTAAAGAATGGGTTGCAAGATGAAAAAAGTGAGCTAAGAAATCTGTGAACACACTGGTAACTCTGTACCTACAACAGCTACATATTAGCTGTATACATGTAAAAATGCTAAAGTCTAATGCTGGGAGTTAAATAGTCAGAATCTTAAAAATAAACTTAGAAGAAAAGGGGAAGTGACGGCTCGTGGGTACAGGGCTGGGTGTGATAAAAATGCTCTAAAACTGATTGTGGTGACTGTTGCAAACCCTGTGACCATACTAAAAAGAACTGAACTGTACATTTTAAACGGCTGAACTTATGGAATGTGAATTGTATTTCAATCAAGCTATTTTTCAAAAAATTGACGAGAATAGCTGGGCCATTGGAGGGGTGTGAATGGACAAATGGGGTGAGGTCCCAAGTGAAGGCTGCTGGCCATGCCCTAAAATTCACATAAGCTAGCATGTCACAGGCTCAGAAATCTCATTTTGCGAATTTACAAAGAGCTATCTGATCCACTTCTTGCTCAGGCCGATAAGACTGACAAATTGTAGATTTATCAACTTGGGATGAAAAACTGCTGAGGGGAAAAAGATGCTCTGGTCTGTCGGTGAATTGTTACCCACACATATTTCACTGGGAGGCACATTATCCCAAAAAGGCCCAGGAAGGGTTCCCAGTAAAGCAGGACAACGTATGTGGAGCACCCAGGTAGCAAGCACCACTCCTGGCACAGTGACTGCCTAGCCAGGGGTGGCTACGTGACCGCCATTCCACAGGATGGAACCCGCAGGAGAGCTGGATGTGTCGTTCTTTCTTTAGAGCCACATCTGGAGAAGTGGAAGCCAGTCACTCTTTGTAAGGGTGACGGTGCACCTCCATTCTGACCTACCATTGGCAGGTTTGGGTCTGATTTCTACAGGCAATCTGATGCCCACGTTCTTGGGAGAAGCCTCACGGGGTATATCATACTGGCAACAAAATCCACAGCAATATACTAGGTGTAAAGCATACTTTGTTAGAACAGAATTTTAAGTTAAAAAAATGTATTTACTGAATATGTGTGCTGGGCACCAGACCAGGTGTTGGGAATATTGTGGTAAACAGGGTGGCCAAGGTCTTAGACCAGGAGCAAGTGAACACAAACTCTTCAGTGATTTGGGGTAGTAATAAGTGCTATGAGGGGGACTTCCTTGGTGGGGCAGTGGTTGAGAATCCGCCTGTCAATACAGAGGACATGGGTGGGAGCCCTGGTCCAGGAAGATTCCACATGCTGTGGAGCAACTAAGCCCGTGTGCCACAACTACTGAAGCCTGCGCACCTAGAGCCTGTGCTCCGCAACAAGAGAAGCCACGACAATGAGAAGCCCATGCACCACAATGAAGAGTAGCCCTCCCCGCGTACAGCAACGAAGACCCAATGCAGTACAGCAAAGGACACCATAAACAAGATGAAAAGACAACCCTCAGAATGGGAGAAAATATTTGCAAATGAAGCAACTGACAAAGGATTAATCTCCAAAATTTACAAGCAGCTCATGCAGCTCAATATCAAAAAAACAAACAACCCAATCCAAAAATGGGCAGAAGACCTAAATAGACATTTCTCCAAAGAAGACATACAGATGGCCAACAAACACATGAAAGAATGCTCAACATCATTAATCATTACAGAAATGCAAATCAAAACTACAATGAGATATCATCTCACACCGGTCAGAATGGCCATCATCAAAAAATCTACAAACAATAAATGCTGGAGAGGGTGTGGAGAAAAGGGAACACTCTTGCACTGTTGGTGGGAATGTGAATTGGTACAGCCACTATGGAGAACAGTATGGAGGTTCCTTAAAAAACTAAAAATAGCACTACCATACGACCCAGCAATCCCACTACTGGGCACATACCTTGAGAAAACCATAATTCAAAAAGAGTCATGTACCACAATGTTCATTGCAGCTCTATTTACAATAGCCAGGACATGGAAGCAACCTAAGTGTCCATCAACAGATGAATGGATAAAGAAGATGTGGCACATATATACAATGGAATATTACTCAGCCATAAAAAGAAACGAAATTGAGTTATTTGTAGTGAGGTGGATGGACCTAGAGTCTGTCATATAGAGTGAAGTAAGTCAGAAAGAGAAAAATAAATACCGTATGCTAACACATATATATGGAATCTAAAAAAAAAAAAATGTTCATGAAGAACCTAGGGGCAAGATGGTAATAAAGACGCAGACCTACTAGAGAATGGACTTGAGGATACAGGGAGGGGGAAGGGTAAGCTGGGAGAAAGTGAGAGAATGGCATGGACATACATACACTACCAAACGTAAAATAGATAGCTAGTGGGAAGCAGCCGCATAGCACAGGGAGATCAGCTCGGTGCTTTGTGACCATCTAGAGGGGTGGGATAGGGAGGGTGGGAGGGAGGGAGACACAAGTGGGAAGAGATATGGGGACATATGTATATGTATAACGGATTCACTTTGTTATAAAGCAGAAACTAACACACCATTGTAAAGCAATTATACGCCAATAAAGATGTTAAAAAAAAAAAGACCCAATGCAGCCAATAAATAAATAAAATTATATATATTTAAAAAATCTGCCGCTGGACTAAAAGGAAAATAAAGCAACCTTACAACGGATGAAAAAAAAATGCTATGAGGAAAATAAAAGAGGATGATGGGACAGAGTGATGGGGAGCTTCAGAGAGAGGGATCAGTTAGAACTGAGAGACCTGAAGACAAAGGGGGGGACAAGGAAGGGACAGTAAGTGTGAAGGCACCAAGAGCAAGCATCACACTTTCAAGAACCAGAACCACTATCGCAAACAAGGGGAAAGGAAGTAAAAGAAGGGTGTAGGGAGGTGGGTGGGGCCAGGCCACACAGGGCCTTGGAAGCCGTGGGGATGGGGCAGGCATAGACTTCACTCTGAATGGGACGGGATGGGAAATTATCAGAGGGCTTTAAGCAGAGGGGTGGTGGTGATCTAATTCATGCTTTTAAGAGATCACTTTGGCTGCCATGTGGAAAATGGGCTGTAGTGGAAGGACGTTCTTACAGCTCAGAGAGACTTGCTTTTACATCTGCACAGCTATGCTTACTACAGTCTGTTCAAATATTAATATTGATTGATTGAGCACAGTCTGATAAAGGTTACAGTAAAAACCTTCCTGGTCCTTGCCCTGAGAGTTAATAAGGCAAAGACGATGACACATACAGAGGGTGGGCCAGGACTTCCTGAGCACCTTCCAAGACACATGACAGTGGGACTGAGTAGCCTGCAACAGTGTTCACACGAGACACACATGTAGTTCTTTGTGGCAACTTTTTCTTTGATCCTTGCCTTGGGTAAACTGATACAGAGCAACATGCCAGCAACAACACTTGGTCTGTTCCTACCTGTGCCAAGCACTGGTAAATTACAGATGAACAAAAACTGCTCAAGTATGGTCTCTCTGGTAGCGAACATACCATCAACAGACGTCATTACCAATAATGGGGCAGAAAAAGATATGAGACCAATTATAAAGGCAGGTCAGACATATATACGCTACCATGTATAAACCAGATAACTAATGAGAACCTACTGTATAGCACGGGGAGAAAAACAACACAATCTGTTTGTAGACATATATTAAGTTAACCTTAAAAATGCGTTCCAATATACAGTAGGTGCAGAAAAATACTGTTTGATTCCACTTATACGAAATACCTAGAATAGTCAAATTCATAGTCAGAAAGTACACTGATGGATGCCAGGGGCCAGGGGGTGGGGAGGGGAATGGGGAGTCAGTGTTTAACGGGGACAGAGCTTCAGTTCAGGAAGGTGAAAATTTCGGGAGATGGATGATGGTGAGAGTGGCACAACAATGTGAAATGTGCTTAGTGTCACTGAATTGTACAGTTAAATATGGTTGAAATAGTATGTTTTATATTATGTGAATTTTACCACAATAAAAAAACATTAAAAAAAAAAGATGGGTCAGATACTTCACTGTAGAGCCGTCAGCTAGAGCGAAGAATTATTTGGCAGAATCACTTGGCAAGAAGGTACATTCTTGAAAAATATATGAACTTAGGATCTGGTTTGTACAAATTGCCCAGAGAGAGATGCAAACATTCAGAAATATATGACAACCCAGTCCAAAATTTCATGCCTAATGTTTTACTTACTTTAAGACTATCACCAGGTGTGGAATATATCTTTCAATTAAAAAAGCAAACACAACCAAATAGTGTACTTGGTCTCAGAAGAAGAAAACAAAGCTACCTGTTTACCTGTTTCTCTATGAATCCACCCACCCACCCACCTTCTGGCTCCCTTCACAGATGTCCATAAATAGCAACTAACTGTCCGGCAGTGGGCAAAGCACGGAGATCCTGTGGATACGAGACAGAGGAGGTCCTTGTCCTCCTCTGGGAGATAAAACAGACACTGAACGATCAACTACCCAAACGATTAACTCCTGGGAGACAAATGCTCCAAAGTGAACCCACGGCACTGAAGTTGACATCAAGTAGCAGTGGCTAGATATCAATACATTCCAGGAACTATCCAAAGAAAAGTGCACAACTGACAACGTGATCTGAGACACCATGCCTCACTGGCTGTGTTTCGTAAGAGAAAAGCGAAAGGGAAGTCAAGGGGGAGGCCCAGAAATAGAAGAGCTGCTATCAGAGGTCTCCTGCGATGACTCCAGACAACTCTTTCACCTGCCCCTCGGATACAGGATGGACAGGGAAGGGCATGGGCCGTACCTGATAGCGACGGGTCTCTCTCTCTGGGCACATCTCCATTCTCTGCGCTCACTTTTCCAGAACCACTCCTGCCATGTTCACCATTGGTTAAATCTGTCTTCTCAGGAGTTGTTGGTTTGCTGTGTGCCTGGCTCTGTTTCAAACGATTGAACTTTGGGGACACTGCTGCAGCTTGGATCACAGGGGACTGGGGTTTCGAATGGATTGGTTTTTCCAATTCTCTGGCCTCCTGCAACTGAAAGGCAACGAAAAAGGGATTCAATCTAAATGGATCCAGCATTTTGATAAGGAACAGAAAATACGCCAGCCTGTTGCATAAAAAATTTCCAAACAGAAGGATAGAATTTTAAAAAGGAAATAAATTCCTGCAGCAAACTCAAAGCAAATTCTGAATGCAAATTTCAAAACCCATGCTAGATTCTCTCTCTGCTTTTTAAAGCAAGGATAAAAACAGAGTGCAGCGAACTCAGAGGAGGAAGGGATTGATTTTAAAATGCTATGAATCTTCACCAAGCACCGAGGCCACACATGAAACAGTTCACAGCATGGGATGGTGTCCCGCCCCCCCCCCCCCCCCCCCCCCCCCCCCCCGGCAGCTGATAACTGCTACCGCTCACCACTTGGTTTTCCATGCGGGTGAAAATGACGTTCAGCATCTGAGTGAGAGTAGCCTTGGCAGTGGTTTGATTGATGAGATTTTTGCTGGCCAAATAGATATTGTAACATGTCCTGACCGTCTGCAGGATAGTACCCTCGTGAATTTCAATGTGCGGGGACGTCACTGCAGTCAGAAGAGCCTAAAACAGAAATCCGCAACCTTCACCTTCACGAGCACCCACCTCCCATCCCCTCACAGCCAAACTTTTCTACACGGTTTGGCTTTGTTTTTAATTTGGTTTGGTTTAAGAAGATGGCTCTGCAAACTAAATTGGATGATTAGTACCAAAAACCAACCCCCTACTGCTTTGAGTTTAAACACAATTATTAACTCCATAGAATACAAGTCATTTAAAGTACATAAGTTGCGCTGAAGTGGGCTTTCTATCAGCTTACTTTTTAAAAAGCCAAAAATACAGACTTGTCTCAGGAGGGAAAGTGCTCCAACTTGATCTCACCTATGCCAATCACAAAATATACATGTTTTGATGGGGGGGAGGGTCAGTTTCGGAGTTCCCTGGTGGGTTTGCAAGGGAGCTTCAGGAAAGGTGTGGCTAACAGGGAGCTCCCTCACAAAGCTAATACATCCAGGATTTAAGATTTGAAACACTGACCGCACCCATCCTGATCGGTTCTCTGACAAGCAGATGGGACCACCCCATGCCAAACCATTCCTGGCAGCAGAAATGGAACAGGGCGAAGGAAAGGGAGGGTAAGAGGACAGGGGCAAATTGGTGATAAAAGTATCAACACGAGGACCTGCTGGGAGTCTGGGAATCCAGAATTTCGAGGGGAAAGAGCAGAGGATTTGAAGTCAATTTAATTCACAAGCAATTTATGTAGTTATCAGCGGAACTGTTTACTTTGAAAACACACCTGGTTCCACTCTTCTTGTCTCAGTCCATGCTAATCAGTTCTGACACTTAACAAAAGATCTAAGTGATGCTTACATTTTTCTGTTCCAGCTCAGCACCTCCTGAGACAACTAACACATGGTAAATTAGAAAGCCAAATTCCCAAGGGCGATGAGCTTTCTCATTTAAAATCCAGACCAGGCAGACAGACAGAAATACCTTAATTATTTGTAACTGAACTCCTTCATCGGTCTGAGGGCCTTGAAAACAATTGCAAATGGTTTCAACAATCCTGTCAATCAGCCGCTTCCCGGGGGCTCCACTGTCGGGGGCATTGCCGGTGATGTGCCCATATGCGATGAGTTTCTAAACACAGAAATCATAGACATGAGAAGTTTCTGCCAGGCCAGGGCTGAGGCCGCCCACAGCAGTAAGAGGCAGGCAGTGGGCTCAGCCTTTAACTTCCGGTTCCCACACAGATCTCTCTGCTCTCCTGGGTGCAGGAGGCACAGCCACCCTGAGAGCGTAGCATCCAGCCTGACTCCCGATGGCAGAAGAGCCCACAATGGTGTAAAAGCACGTGTAGAACAGCCCCCAGCGCAAAATCACTTGTGTAAAAAATGGAGCGATTAAAAGCTATACATAATAGAGACGGAAAGTAGTCAGCGGCTGCCTAGACCTGGGGGGATCCCAGGGAAACAGGGAGTGACTGCTGATGAGCAAAAACGGGGCTTCTTTCTGAGGATAAGATGGTCTCTAATTAGATTGTGGTGAGGGCTCCACAACCCTGTCAATATACGAAAGTCACTGAACTGTGTACCTCAGATGGGTGAATTGTACGCATGTGAATTATATCTCAAGCTGCTAAAAAACTTTTTTTTTTTTTCTAACAGTAAGATACATAAAAAGCTAATGATGACATGGTTTGCTTGAGCGCAGGGAGAACTAAGCAGCTGTAGGCAGGGGTGGGACTAACACATTTTGTAGAGCAGGCTTTCATTCTTTTTGAATGTTGAATCAAACCATGTTGGTGTATTTTCTATTCCAAAAATTAAAGTAAAAAAACTAACTGACTTCTGCACCTACGTTATCAAACTGCATGTCACCCGTGCGGCAGCCTCTTCAGATGAGGCTGCTTGAGCTGTGCCCTCTCGGTCAGGTGACAGATCAGTTTGGACAGGGGCCGCCTGCCTGCCTGGGCCACCTCACGTCTGACCTGGATTTCATCAGGGACAATCTGAGAGCTGGAAGGGAACTCAAAGGTCAGGATGGTTTCAAAGCCTGGCTGAGATTCATGGTCACCTGAGGGAGCTCGTTACAAATACAGATTCCTGGACCTCAACACAAACTTCCTCTAACAGAACTTGTTGGGTGGAGCCCAGGAATCGGTTTTTCTCCAAGTCTTCCAGGTTATCCTGATGGCTGACCACATAAAAAGAACCACTCATCTGCTACAAGCCCTCTGGGATCTGCGAATTCTAAGGCACCCTCTGCTTCCAGTGACTTAGTAAAGACTCTGACAAATGCTGTTCTGTTCTTTATCTTTTTGGTTTCTGGCG
The DNA here is from genome assembly GCF_964374135.1 of Grampus griseus. Taxonomy (NCBI): domain Eukaryota; kingdom Metazoa; phylum Chordata; class Mammalia; order Artiodactyla; family Delphinidae; genus Grampus; species Grampus griseus. The sequence continues at coordinate 76,501,825 of NC_139008.1, read as the reverse complement.
TGTCACATTCTTGATCTACCTGCCCAGAGAGACACAGCTCCTGAGGCGATACACAGTGCCGCCACCACTGCAACAGGAAGATGCGCCGCCCTGCGGAGGCCAGATGCCGTTTCTCAATGGCTCTTCCCCATCATTAGCCTCGAAAGCGCCGCCATTCAATAAGTAGGAAGAAAAACAGATGGAAAGAGAGTGACTGAGAGCACAAATACGACATTGCTGGATCAAGTGACCGAGTGAGCAAAAGAGAGGCCTGCACACACTCTGCTGCTCAAGACCAACCCCAGAGAGCTCCAGACGGAGGCGGGGAGGTGCTCAAGTGTGTTTTTGAAGAACAAGTCCAGATGCCTTTTACCTCATCTGCTCTCATCACTGCTCCCCATGCGGGCTTCCAGTGAGGGCAGCGCCGGCCGCCTGGTAAATAAGCTCTGGTGCCGGCCACCTGGTAAATGAGCTCTGCTTTTGGACACTGCTGACTCCTTACTCCTAATGGACTCAAGTCCGTTTTGAGTACTGGGTTATGAGTGGGATGGTCTATGAGCTCCTAAAATGTGAATGCTGAAAAGCAGGCCCCACAGAACCCAACACTGATGGTGCAAAGCAAAGATGGAGGTGAATTACAGATGTTTAATTCAAATATAAAAAAAGATTGGAAGTATTCGTCCCTCTATGCCCTCCTTAAAGGGCACGTTACCGTTCCAATGGAAAAGGGTTTTAAGTATAATTTTACTCCCTTGTGAGGCAGGGCCGGAAGAAAGCAGAGTTCCTGCAACCTGTGGGTCTTCCTAGTTCTGCCTTCTCACCCTTCCTTGTACCGGATGTTGTTTTGGCACTGGGGGTACAACAGTGATAAGACAGTCCTTTTTCTCACAGGGGCAGAAGCGTGCTTGGCAGGCTCACTTGAGGAAGGTGCTCTGCACAGTGAGTGAGGTAGAAAGTATAGCAGGTGTAAGCAAAGGATGGACATGATAGGATACATTTCTAAAGGCTCCGCCCGGCTCCTGAGTACAGAACAGGCTGGAGGGCAACAGCAGTGGAAGTTGGGCACCCATGATGAGGCCACCTCAGCTGTCTAGGGGGGAGATGCTGGTGGCTTGGACCATGAGGGACTGACAGAGATGGAGAGTAGAAGTTCCTGTCTTATTCTTTGCTGATGCGAAGCAGGGATGGGAAGAAGGGCAGAGGAGGGAGGCCTCTGGGCAGCTGGCTCACTGATACTTGTGTCCAAGGAGGCTGCTTGCACAGGGATGCTACTTGTCAATGCCCCTCTAGACGGGGAGGGATAAGTAAGATGGTTGCATAACACATCATTTATCAGTCCACAGGAATGCCCTCAATTTGCATGTAGTGTTCTGGCATTAAAAACACTAGTGTAAAAAGCAAGCCACAGAAAAATCTGTACAAGTATAAATGATATATGATATAATTTCCAGCTACTACAGCTGAGTTGAAGAGTTGAAATGGAGACCATACGACCTAAAAAGCCTAAATATTTAGCATGTGGTCCTCCACAGAAAAATGATATCATAAATGATATCACTTATGTTTAAAAAAAAAGAAAGAAAGAAAAAGAAAAAAAGAAAGAAAAGAAAAGAGAGAGAAAATTATACACCTAAATAGGCAACTGGGTTTGGGGTTAGCAGTCCAAGGGCCTTCAGCCTTAATCTGTAAAGTTCTAAAAGAAATTTCTAACAGAGAATATAGTCAGGTACAATTTATATTATTACAATAGATTTTAAAATGTGCATTAAAAAATCCAAAGTCTTTTAGAAATAAGAGATAAAGGATAATGCTTGTGGGCTTCCCTGGTGGCGCAGTGGTTAAGAATCTGCCTGCCAATGCAGGGGACACGGGTTCGAGCCCTGGTCCGGGAAGATCCCATATGCCGCGGAGCAACTAAGCCCGTGCACCACAACTACTGAGCCTGCGCTCTAGAGCCCGCGAGCCACAACTACTGAAACCTGCACGGCTACAGCCCGTGCTCCGCAACAAGAGAAGCCACTGCAATGAGAAGCCCACGCATCGCAACAAAGAGTAGCCCCCACTCACCGCAACTAGAGAAAGCCTGTGCACAGCAATGATGACCCAACACAGCCAAAAATAAATAAATTTATTAAAAAAAAAAAAGATAATGCTTGTGGTATGAACCAGATGGCTCAGACCAGTGGTTTCCTACAGCCTTACGTAGCAAGAAAATATTAGAAGTCTGTTTCTATCTACTTTTTTGTCCTACCCTTTCAAAAGGTCTGTTTTTGTATTGTTTATAATGTACATAATTTAATAACAGTAGTACCTGTATATAGTCTTATAATTGAAGAAATACGAATATTCTGAGAGAATATTCTGAAAAATAATTTCTGTGGTTGGTATGTGCCCAGAAAAACTTGAAGATCACTCACTAGTTTAGGCAAGCCTGAACTAACCCTCCTTCCTCCAGTCCTGGCCTTGGGGGAGCGTGTGGCGACCAGGTGCTGGAGAAAAGGAATAAGGAGAATCTTTGTCACTTGGGAGAAGTGAGAAGGGAAGGCTCTGGGCTCCTCCCTGTGGGGGAGGGAATGCTGAGCTCTGTACTCACAGCAAACCAAACCCAGAAGCACCTTTGCTACCCCATCATCTCTCCATGCTCAAAAAGGGACTCCTTAAAATGCCCAGGGCACAGTCTCTGCAGCTGGCTTCAACCCTGCCAAAACCAACCTTTACTCCTAGACACTGGCCCTCCATTTCCAAGGCAGAAGTCACATCACTCACACTGGGAAAAGCCAGTCAAACAGGTTTGCAAGGACAAACCACAAGAGGAAATGAATTTTTTCATTCAGTATTCCAGGGAGCACCCAGCCACTTTCTACTGTCATAAAAAGGACGATACATTTTGCATTTTGTATACTAACCAAAGAAATCTTAGTGTACCTATCAAATTACAGAGAACTTCCATTCTGAAAAAGAGAGTGAACCACATGCCAAAAGCCTCAAGACAGGTACTGCGCTCAAGTCGCTGAAGTACAGCAGGACGTCGATGTTTCCATCAGAAACCATACTCACACGTACACAGAGTTCCAGAAACAGACTACTTCCAGGAAAACACAGCATATTTTTAATTAAAGAGGCCAGACTACAGGGTAATAGTTAAGAGCAGAGGTCAGCAGCCTTTTTCTGTAGAGGACCACATGCTAAATATTTAGGCTGTGAAGTCACATGGTCTCTGTTCCAACTCTTCAACTCAGCTGTAGTAGCTGGAAAGCAGCCATATAGATAATACATCAACGAAAGGGCATGGCTGGTGTTATGGACTGAACGTTTCTGTTTCCGCAATTCCTATGTTGAAGTCCTAACCCTCAATATGATGGTATTAGGAGGTGGGGCCTTTGGGAGGTGATTAAGTTTACATGAGGCCATGAGGGTGGGGTCCTCATGATGGGATTAATGCCCTATAAGAAGAGACCAGACACCTAGCTTGCTCTGTCTGCCATGTGAGGACACAGTGAGAACTTGGCCATTTACAAATCAGGAAGACGGCTCACCAGGAACTTAATCAGCTGGTACTTTATCTTGGACTCCCCAGCCTCCAGAGCTGTAGGAAATAAATGTCCCGTGTTTAAGCCACCCAGTCTGTGGTATTCTGCTATATCAGTCTGAACAGATTAAGGCAGCTATGTTCCAATAAAACTTTATTTACCAAAGCAGGCTGCAGGCCAGATTTGGCTCATGGCATAGTTTAAGGACCCCTGATTAAACACAGGCTTGGGGTAAACAAGTCCTAGACACCCACCCAATCCCATCAATGCCTGGCCAGGGGAACTTGGCAGGGCTGGTCATTTTATTCTCCAAGCCTCAGTTTCATTGATTCTAAAATGAGGATGAGAGTAGGAACCTCAGGTGGTTGTTGGGAAGATTAAACATGATGCTGGGGATAAAGCACTTAGCACAGGGCCCAGCACAGGCTGAGTGCTTAACACACTGGCATTGTTTAGGACACCAATAATGTTAACTATCAGCACCAGCTTCCAAACTAAACCTTAACATGAGGACAAAACAGCTAATTATGCCAAATTTCCTCTGAAAATGTTCACGGCAACAAATATTTCAGGATAGAAGTAGGATCTGAGCCTGCCACTTTAAAATGCTTGGCTCATTACATGTTCCACATAGGACAATCTGTACAGAATTATACTGAATGAGAAAATGGCTTTTCATTTAGAAGAGCTGCTTCTGTGAAGAAACTCTCACCAATTTTCAAGTATAGATATATCAAACAAGAGAAATTAATAGAGTAAATATCAGACTAGAGATGCCAAAGATGTGGCATGCCCACCGCCACTTGGCGGTCCTGTTCCTCAGCAGACGCAACCAATCAATCATGGCACTTTCTCAAGAAACCCAGATGAGGTTCCAGGTATTTGTTCAACACAGCTTCCAAGCAATAAAATATAGAACCTATTCACTATTCCTGTTCTAGAAAGTACTGATAAATTGTGGCTCTCTCCACTGTATTTTTTAAAATTTATCAAGCTCTTTTCATTGCTGTAGGTTGCCCACTGGGGTTAAAAACAAATGTTTCTGAGGTAACCGGAAGCTTCATGAGTAGATCTTATGAAAAATACAAGAATGCTGGACTGGGAATTAAGAAGCCCAAGTTGCAGTCCTGTTTCTGTCCCTCACTATCTGCACGTCATTGGCCAAGTCACCCTAATTTCTCCACTGCTGCTTTTTCACCAGTAAAAAGTAACTTATAACAAGGTTACTTATGGCCCTAAGTACAGTCGATCCTCATTATTCACAGGTTTGTACTTGTGAGTGCCCGCTCACTAAAATTTGTAAGTCCCCAATCAATATTTGGGACGCTTTTGTGGTCACTTGCGGACACCTGCAGCGCAGTGAAAAATTTGAATCACTTGATGCACAAGTTCCTGGCTAAGGTCAAACAAGGAGACGCTCTGCCTTCTTGTTTCACCTCTCATACCGTAAACAGTGTCTTTCTTGTGATCTATTTATTGCCATGGTTTTCACATTTTTGTCCTTTCCATTGGTGTTTTCGCCATTTAAAATGGCCCCCATGCACAGTGCTAAGTGTCCTTTTCGTTGGTGTTTTCGCCATTTAAAATGGCCCCCATGCACAGTGCTAAGTGCTGTCTAGTGCTGTCTCTGTAGGATGCGCCCTACAGAGAAATGACGTGTGATCAGCTTTGTTCAGGCATGTGTCATAGTGCTGTTGACCATAAGTTCAATGCTAACAAATCAACAATATATATTAAATAAGGTGTCTTTAAACAGAAACACACAAAGAATAAAGTTATGTACTGATCAGCTGATGAACACGTGACCAGAGAGGCTCACAGGAACCTAGCCCTGTATTCCCTCCAGGAACAATGCTTCAGGGTTTGCTAATTCCGTGTTCACAGCAACTTTATAGACCATCACCACAAATAATGAGAGTCGATGATATCTATTTCTCTACTTGGCATTATGAATATTAATGCCATCAATAAAGAAGTAGCATTAAATATCTTATGTACCCGCATATGTACAAATATTCCAATCAATGCTAAAGGTTTCATTTAGGAAAACATACATAAGAGAGATCAACAAAATACTTCGAGAGAAACGAATTCTTTTTTAGGTAAAGAGGTCAGACCTCTCATTCTTCCCTCCCTCACAAGACCTCCATAAAGAATGAGCTGAAGGGCTTCCCTGGTGGTGCAGTGGTTGAGAGTCTGCCTGCCGATGCAGGGGACATGGGTTCGTGCCCCAGTCTGGGAAGATCCCACATGCCATGGAGCGGCTGGGCCCGTGAGCCATGGCCGCTGAGCCTGCACGTCTGGAGCCTGTGCTCCACGACGGAAGAGGCCACAACAGTGAGAGGCCCACGTACCGGAAAAAAAAAAAAAAAAAAAAAAGAATGAGCTGAAATGCTCCTTTCTCCATCACCTCCGGAAGCATTCTGAGTACCAGGGGGTTACGGGCACAGCTCCTGTGCAAAGGACTACCTGTGGCTTGAGAGAACATCCTTTATACCACCAAGTTGAAACATGGTACCTGCAAGCAGTCGAGGGATGTGCTGACCACCCGTGGGGACTTGGACTGGCAAGCCAGCTCAAATGGAAGGAAATACTTGTCAGCTTCAATGAAGTTTGCCTTTGGTGGTGCGGTAGCACCAAGCCTAGGAAAAAAGCAGGAGAGGGCCAGAGAGGGGAAATGAAAAAAAAAAAAAGAGCTTGCTTTTCCTACCCCCCACTCTAACTTCCCATCCCACTTGCAGTCATTTAATTAAAAGTGCCTGCAAACTGCATCTGTGGGGCTAGACAATGAAAAGTTTAAACACATGCATTAGGAAAAAACACCAAGGGGCCACAGGCAGAGAACAAGGTCTCTGATGAGCAAGCTGTATCGACAGCGGCCTGGACTGAATCCTGGCACCTGCCACGTCAGAGCTGTATTTCTGAAATGGGACTCACTGGCTTCATTACTATGAAGATGAGGAGCAGCCCCTTAACAGAACAAGCTGCCCTCCTGCCTGAGGAAGCATGACATACAAGAGACAAGGGCTTTGCCTCTTCTGTCAAGAGAAGGTACAACAGCATTAACTTGACCTTCCTTATCCTTTCCTCCAAATATGCAGTTGTTGAGCCAGTAACCTGTTAACTCAGTATCAGTTCAAACACATACAAAGTCTTGCCACGTGCCCAGCGCTGTGCTAGGAGAGTGTGTGCCACCTGAGGATCAGAAATATGGGAAAACATGCAGAGAAAGGGGTTCCCACGGCCACCACCTACTACTCCCTTCATACTGCACTTCAGCAAGGAGAACATGCCCAGGCTTACCTTTGCTTTTCTATTTCTGCTTTAATTTCATCTGGTGGGAAAGAAAGAAAGGCATGTTAGGAGCATGCAATATGTATATTAAAAAAAACAAATATAACAAAATACTGAAAGCTATCTAAGTAGGAGGATGATGATCTTTTTCTCTTTCCCACATTTTCTGTAAGTATACATACTTTTTCTTTAGCACTTAAAAAAATTGTGGTAAATATGTGTAACACAAAATTTACCACATTAACTATTTTTAAGTGTACAGTTCGGTGGCATTAAGTACATTTATATTGTGCTAAGTCATATATAATTTTTATGAATTAAAGTTAATTTATAAACCTTTACCATGGAGGGTACAACAACTACATGGTTACGGTTATGGAATAGTGCCAACACTCAGAAGTCACAGTCTCAAAGAGAGATCATCTTATTTCCAGGAGAACAAGATTTTGTGCCATTGAGACAAGAACATCCTATATCTAAACACGCCGGACTCCCCCACAGCCACTTAGTCGAATGCATTCCTACGTGTCAGGCTTGGCAGGCTCGCGGTATTATCAAAGCAGGCCAGTGAAACATGTCTACCTGAATGCCATGTATTCAGATAACCTCCAAAAGGCCAGCCTTCTTCACACAATCTCTTGAGAGCCAGTGGTTTGGATATGGCATTAGTTATCCTAGCAACCCCAGAACACAGTTCTGGAAGTGACAAGTTTCCTTTTCCTGGACAACTCTATTCTAGACTGACCTTTAGGAAGTGAAAACCGAGTAACTGGACTCACTAGAGGTGGCAATTTTAACCTTCAAGCCACTCTTTCAATGTCCTCTTACTACACACATAAGAAAACAGAAGAGGAACACCAGATGACTAATATCAAACATTTCGCTCATGGACCACAAGGCCTGTGACACACAGGTTCTGCTAAAGAGAGCTCTGTGGCATGGTTCCTGCTCCTCTGGGACAAGAATCCACTCAGGAAGTAGCTCTGGCCTCCTCTAGCTGAGGCCCCAGGCTGTGGGAGTGGCCCGGGAAATCCAGCCCAGGAGGCTGGTGGCCAAGCTTTCAGCTTGCAGAAATCAACATGCATAATGTCAAGACTCTGCTTGGTGGTAATATTGTCTGTCACCGTGTGACATGTCAGAGGGGCACTGATGCCGGAACTCAAATGCAAGGGTTCCTTCCAGTCATGGTTACCTTATTAGAGTTAAGTTTAGCTGTTAAGTGTATCTGAAGCAATTAGGCATTTGTTAGAGTCTGTGCTGACCTCTGAGCTCTAAAATAGTCTGTTCTAGAATGCCACTGGTGTCAACCCACCAGTTGACAAATCAATCACCAGGATTGCTACTTACTCACTGAGGCACTAAGGGTAATCAAATCAAAGACCTATGGAGGCCAGGCAGGAAACCTCCTGGAGAGACACAGGTGGGTGTAAGACATCAGGGGCAGGGAGGACCCCCTCCCCACCCAACAGGGCATGGAGTGCAGCAGAGTCTCAGTCCCAGCTGATTGAGCCCAGAGATGCCCGTTGTTCTGATTTTTCCAGAAGTCAAAATCTGGATTTTAAGTGAAAACTCCAACTGTAATTGGAAGTAATTTCAACTGCTTAAAAAAGTTATGCTCAGGGACTTCCCTGGCAATCCAGTGGTTAAGACACCACACTTCCAGTGCAGGGGGTGCTGGTTCCATTCCTGGCCAGGGAACTAAGATCCTGCAAGCCGCGAGGCATGGCCCAAAAAAAAAAAATTATGCTCAAATGAAACTTGTTTGCAGGCTGCCCTGACCTTACACTACCAGTTTGCAACCTTTGTCTTAAGGGAGAGGGAAGAATCAAGGAGAAAGAAATTCACTGGCAGCGGAAAACTAACTGCAGGGCATAAAGGACTATGACCAGCACAAGGAAAACAAAACATCCCCGTTTTATACAAGCAAAACGTTGCCAAAGAACAAAGAGCAACTAAGGAGCCAGAGGACCAGGGTTCGAGGCCAAACTCTGCTATATCTTACAGACGAAGAGACAAGATCCAGAAAGGTTACAAGTCAGTGAGAGGTGGAGCTGTGACTTGAACCCAGAAAATTAGGCTCCCAAGCCTGTGTTCGTACCTCTTGGGTAACTTGGCTCTCAAACAAGCATGTCGAATTACTCCGTAACCTATAAGTGCGAAACAATATAAACACTCGTTTTGCATCATTAATTCAAAGCGTGAATGCTGTGATGTTCCTACTGCTCTGTAGTATGAACATCCCTCATCCAGCCTCGGGGAGCCTATTTACAACCCAGGCTCTGGAATCCCCCCACCTCTTTTTCTGGCCTGATGGGACAGGACCACAGGAAGGTGCACCCTGGTTTTCCGATGGGAATGAACAAGGACCAGTGTGACTTGAGCAGGGCAGGGCATAGCCCTCCACAGTGAGCAGTACCTACTGCAGAAGACCAAGAAACTGTGATCTTCACAAAACACGTGATCACAGATTTCCTTTAGTCTTCTTAATCTATACTTAAGTATTCCCACAAGTATGAGGAATTGTTGCACTCTCTAGAACATTCTTTGTTAAAGAAAAAAAATTTGAAAAATCCTCTCCACAAGGCCCAGTAGGGGTCCAGATAAGGAGAAGCCCCTGGAGGGCAGTGGAGGAGGGGCCTGAGCAGACCTATGTTTGGACAGATCCCTCTGGCTGCAGTTTTGAGTATAAAGAGGAGGGTGGACAGCACAGAAGCAGGGAAGCCAATCAAGAGGCTGCTGCTAATAGCCCAGGCAAGCATTAGTGGGGGCGGGGGCTGGGGCCAGGGCGGGGGCAGAGACGGATGAGCATGAGCCACAGGAAAGCTGGAAACGGCTTGAGGGTAGTAGTTCCATATAGTCTGACCCAACAGGTGGCTTCTAGATATATTTGGATAATACAATATTTTTTTCCATTGAAAAGAGGCAGGGGACTTCCCTGGCGGTCCAGTGGTTGAGACTCCGTGCTTCCACTGCGGGGGGCACAGGCTCGATCCCTGGTTAGGGAATTATGATCCCATATCCCACATGCTGCATGCAGCGTGGCCAAAAAAAAAAAAAAAAGAGGCAAGGAAAAAAAAACAAACAGGGAAAAGGTGTGTGGCATGGGGTCCCACAGAACACTTGACATAGCCTGGTGTGGTGAAAGACAAGAAATGGGTTGGAAGTTCCGAAAGAAAATGGACATCTATTAGCTGAATGATGCCAGGTAGGTTATTAAACCTCCCTGAATCTTGATGTCTTACTCTAAAAAAAATGAGGATGATAAAAAGCAGCCCCATATGCTCCAGAGACTGTAACTAGGCAGTTGGGTGTAGGTAATTCTTTTAACAAACCCGAAGTATTGATGGCTAAGGCAGTGTCAGGCATACACAGGTGGTCAATAAATGTCTGTTCTCTTGCTCTTATCTTAAAACAGGAGTCAGTAATAGTACAAAATCTTTAGCGCCATCGGTGGAACGACGGAAAGCCAAGGGAAAGAAGAAAATCAGTGGAACATAAATCATCATAATAACTGCTGACATTCGCTAGGGGCAGGTGCCCATTTGGTCCTCCTTACAACTCAGGAAGACAAGAGACTCATCTCCTAACCATATACAGTGAGGAATCTGGACACAGAGAGGTGAAGTCACCTGCCCACAGTCACAGTAGGAAGTGCCACTACAGGATTCACACCCAGGCTGTCTGCTCCAGAGCCAAAGAGGAGGAGGATGGGTGAGGGAGGAGGAGTGGGCACACTTGCTCCAGTTTATTGCCCTGCCTTTTAACATGCACTGCTCTCCCAACAGCCAACTGGGCAATTAGCAGCAATAAATAAGCAGGCTGGAAAGGAGCCAGACCTGAGTCGGGTGGGGCAGCTGCACCTGAAAAGCCATGCTGTCTTCCTGGGAAATCCTTCCTGGCCATCGCTGTCAGTTAGGAACCTCGGGTCACAACTCCCCATTCATCAATGACTTTGGCACCAGCTCACATTCTCTGCTCCACTCCCAAGCTAAGTACAACAATGACCACGACCAAGCTCAACAACGCCATCCCCGGTCAACCCTCCAAAGCCCCACGACATCCCGTGGAACCTTCACCTCCCCTCACACATCTGATCTGCACACCCCTCTCTACTATGCAAACCAACACTACCCTCAGTCCCTCCTCCACCCCAAGTCAGCCTGGCGTGGCTGGCCACACTCTGAATCTTGTCCCTGTTTGGAACTGTGCTACTTCTAGCTGCTGCCTGTTCTCCGCCCACAACCTCCTTTCCTTCCAGATGACCCACTAACTGCTCCCAGTAGGACCCTTCTTTGGCCTGTCAGACCTGACAAGGCCAAGAACTTGTCAGCTTTCCCCTCTTTTCATTTTCCAGGATGGGTCCCATTACAGGATTGTTATCTGAATGACAGCCAAACAATAGGCTTGACTCTCTCTGACTTTTAGTCTTAACTTCTGGCAAAATCCCAAACTTAGATTATATGACCCTCTCCCCTGACCTGTCTCCATCTAATGACTAGACCTCTGACTACAGGGCAAGTTGGTAGGTCTATAAAGGCCCTAATCACCAAGCACAATGGAACCCTAACTACTGCCAGTTAAGCTCACCACCTCCAACTCTCCACAAAGACTACCGCACATTTCTCTACTCTCTTCAAATACCCCTTCTCTCCCTCCTAGTCATCACCATTCATCTTTACTCACAACCGATGGAGCAGCCTATTTCATGCAGAAATTAGAAGCCAACACGAGGAGACTCCCTCAACTTCCTGTTGGCCAATCTACAAACTCACCTACTTCTGTACCCAGCCTGCACTCTCTCCTGCTAGAAAACAGTGTCAAGCCCCTCCAACTCCGCAGTCTCCCATCCCTACTGCCTCCTGAGGAACTACCTAGAATCTGATCACTTCTCATATGCTGGACCACCCCCATTACCCCAGACCAAGCCACCATCATCTCCCACCTAGACTAAGAGCCTCTTTCTTAACTGGTCTCACAGTTTCAGCTCTCACCCTTCCTCCCGGCCCACATCTTTGTCTACACAGCAGCCAGAGGGATTCCCTTAAAATGTAAATCAGATTACATCTGCTCAAAATAGATTAACCATAACCATCATAACGTAAATCTGATTAACATCTGCTCCTTTGCACAAAATGCCACTGGCTTCTCATCTCACAGAGTAAAAACTCACAATCTTGAACTTGGCCTCCAAGCCTCTAAAACATCTGGCCCCCTGCTATCCCTCTGATCTCACCTCCTACCACCCCACCCCCAGCTTACTTGTTGCCTGTCCTGTTCAGGGCCTTTGCACTTGCTCTTCCTGCCACCTGGAATGCCCTCCCTCCCCCAGATATCCACAAGACTCACTCTTCCCTTCCTTCAGATGGCTGTTCAAATGTCACCTCTTCAGAGAGGCCTTCCCTCTCCACCTAAAACTGCCCTCCTTGTGATTCTGGACCACCTTACCTGCTTTATTTTTTCACTTTACACCGATTTTTCCTAGTTTTTCATCACAGTATTTATCACCCTTGACATACTTTGTATCAGTTCACTTATTCTCCATCTTCCCCAGTAGACTATAAACTCTGTGATAACATAGACTTCCGTCTGTTTTGTTCACTGCTGAATCCCCATTATCTAGGAATTCCTAGACACAGAGCAGGCACTCAGTATTTGCTGAATGAATAAACTGTCCTTTCTCTTTCTTGCATTATTTAACCTCTCCTTTAACTGGCTCCCTTCCCAATGACATTTAAACAAGTTCAAGCCTCTTCTACCTTTAAACAAAGAAAAATATAAAACCAAAAACTCCCACGATCCACATCTCCATCCTCTCCTTCACACCCCAGGCAAAGCCCTGGAAAGAGCTGTGTCTGTTTCCTCACCTCCCATGCATGCCCCAACCCATTCCAGTCTGGTTTTCACCTTCACTGCATCAGCAAAACAGCTCAAGCTAAGGTCACCCATGACCCGCATGTCTCTAAATCTGATGGGCAATTTTCCAGTTGCCATCTGACCTGACCTCCTTGCAGCATTTGACCTGACCTCCCCCTCCTTGAAATTTTCTCGGAAATTTTCTCGACTTCCGGCTTCATAAGCACCCGTTTTCATCTGCCCTCTGCTTCTTGTCCCATCTCTTCTCCATTTCCTTGGTAGACTCAGCCTCCTCTGCCCAGCCAGGTAGGCCAGGGTTCCTCGGGCCCAGGCTCTCCTGCCTCTCCTTTTCTGTACACTCTCCCCCACAGGCCTTCGCAGCCTCAACTGCATCTTCAATTCCCACCTGGGCTCGGATGACCCCCAAATCTTGATTTCCGGTGCCGGCCTGCCTTATGAACACAAGGCTCGTACATCCATCCACTTCCTATTCCACCTGTCCAACTGGATGCTCAAAGGCAGGTGAAACTCAACACATCCAAGTCCCAACTCAGATCAAGCTCCTCCACCCACCTCTCCCTAGATGGTCTTCCCACTCCCATCTAAAAGAACCGCACCACTATCCATCCAGTTGCGTGAGTCAGAAACTTAAGAGTCAGCTTTACTGATCCACTTTCTCGTGTTCTTACCCAATCCATCACCAGGTTTTCTTAGTTTTACCTTCTAAACAAGTGGGGATACATTCACTTTACTCTGTTACTACTGTCACTACTTAAGTCCAGGCCACCAGCATCTCTCCCTTGGATGATGGTAACTGCCTTCTCACTGGTCCCTGGGCAGTCCCTCTGGTTTTCCTTGAAGATGTTCTGAACATAATGGCTAAAGTGATCTTTCCAAAATACAAACCTGTTTATCCCATCACCTTCTTCCCTGTTTAGAACTCTGCAGTGTTATCTCACTGCTTTTGGTCTAAAATCAAACTCCTCAACATAACCTCCAAGGTCTTGCATGGTAGGACCCTGGATTACCTCTCCCACCTTATCCCCAAAACCTCTCCCCCTTCATTTGCCATGCTGCAACCACACAGTGGCCTCTTTTAGTTTCTTTTAAAAAAATTATTATTAAAGCTTTTTAAAAATTTTGAGGTAACTACAGATTCACAGGCTGTTGTATCTTTTAGTTTCCTTAACCGTCATATTCCTCTCTGACACAGGGCCTTTGCATATGCTGTTCCCCCTCCTGCTGCCATAATGCCTCTCACCCTAACCTATTTAATTTTTATTTATCATTCAGCTCTCAAGACTTCCTCAGGGAAGCTTTCCTTCATCCCTTTGTCCACTCCCCTTGTGGGACCAGGTTCCTCTCCTTCATAGGAGTTGTCAGGTTATTAGTATGACTCAGAGGACATGATCATCTGAACAGTCCCCTTCTTCCCCATTAACTGCAAACATCATGAGAACAGGGTCTTTGTTTGTTTTGTTTTCCTTGCATCATGACACCTGGTATGACACCCAAATAAATATCTTCTGAATGAATGTCACCCTGGTTTAGTCAGAAGGACTATATAGAGAACAAGTATGCACTGACTACTCCTTAGGACAGAGGGAAAATTTAAGAATTCTAGGTCCTAGCACAAGAAGGCTGTTCTCCCCACAAGTCTATAAAACCTAATGAAATACCTAATAAAAAAGGTAAAAGACTCATTTACAACCAAGACGGTAAACCCAAAGAAGCTTCTTATAGGAAGACTCCAGGAATGAATTCGCAAACAGTTAAGGATTTTCTAAGATAACCTTGCTGGAAAGAAAGTCAAGTATTTTCCAGGCAGGCCCCCTCAGCCTGGTGAAAAAGAACTCAATACAGTTCTGAGCTATTTATATAGGAGACTCCATGTACTTGCTGATTAAGCACACGTTTTCACAAGTTTGCTCTTTTCCATAAAGAATGGTCTCACTGTTTTCCCCAGCACTGCTTACGGTTTCCCCTGAGATTTACAAGTACAGGACAGAGCTCTAAATTTTTCCAACCACTTGCCTCACCAGTGTCGAAATGTCAGAGACCAGCAAAGATGTCCATAAACCAACCAATAAGGGAGGCAGGAAGAACAAGTATTCAGTTCCTTCTCCTTTAAATATGGTAACACCAATGCCTCTGAATTTTAGTAGGTCATTTGTTAGGTGCCAGATACGGTGTCAGTTATTTATTGCGTTAGTTCATATAACCTTTACAACAATCCTGTGACACAGGCATTATCACCTTTCTCATCCCAGGAAACCAAGGCTCCGAGAAGCTAAATGATTAGTCCAGGATCACAAGACCAATCAATAAGCAAAGTTTCAAACACAGCTCCCAATGAATTTTCTGCCAATCCAACAAATAAATGCTTTTCAATAATCAAAATTCAATTTTTAGTGCTGCTTCTAGACAGAGAACCTCCTCCTGCAGAATCACTATAAAGCTTTTCAACAAAAAGTAATGTCAGGGTCCCAAGTCCTATTATTTCTCAAAATTTTTATAATCTACAGCACATATAAACAAGATGTCTAATCAAAACACCCGACTTTGCTAACATTAAAGGTTTTATTTTGTGTTTCAATTGAAACCCTTACTTTATGACAATTTAGGGATATTTTTGGTATTTTTCAAATTTTGCACTTACATTCCTCCTAATAATGAGAACAGTTATTTCAAACACATCAAAGTTAGAAGAACAACAACACCGTATGCAGGAAAAAGCCATTTACCATATATTATACGGACATGTGAATGCTTTTTGTATATTAACATGCAACTAAAATTTATGAATATACTCCCTTAATTGGCTTCATCCTAATGACATTTAAACAAGTTTGAGTCTTTTCTACCTTTAAAAAAAGAAAAAGAAAAAACCAAAGAACCGCCATGAGTCACATGTCCCTCCTCCCCTTCACAGCATAGCCAAACCTTGGGAAAGAGTTGCGTGCGCTCACGGTCTATTTCCTCACCTCCCACTCACACCTCAACCCACTCCAGACTGGTTTTCACCTTCAGCGTGCCACCAAAACAGCTCAAGCTAAGATCACCAATGACCCACATGTCTCTAAATCCCGTATATTAAACAGAGTAGCAAATCTAAAAGTGGATTTTATGATTTATATGTCAGCTACCCGTTGTAGTTGTTGCCCACCTGGATGTCCAGATGTAGGCAAGTTGCCCTCTGAGCTTTGGTTTCCCTTTGCCTGCTGCACCCAAAGACGGACATCAATCACACGTCACAACTCCAGAATGAATAGAAGAGTTTACTGCTGATGTAGAGAGAGGTCATAAATCAGCAAGATATAATACCTCAAATGAAACTCATGGGAAACCAGCTCTTTAACTTCATTTCTTTCTTCCTGTTAGTCCGTAAATTAAACCAAAGACATAAGCAGTAAAAAGCTGCAGAGAAAAAGCTGTGATCTTTTTGATTAGAGGCTTTCAAATACTACATCTCAAAATTCAACTACAAAAAATACGGTCTCTTTACTTATTGAATGCTCTACTTACTGAAACATCACCAAAATTCACTGCATAGAAACTTCACTGCCAATATAATGATTGTTTAAGACTCCAATGAGTATTTTATACAACATAAGAACTTTTGTATGGAGGAGCAATGGTAGTAATAGTTAAGATCTTGGGCTCTGGAGCCAGACCGCCAGTGTTCACAGCCTGGCTCCACTGCTTCTGGTTAAGTCACGTCAGCCAAGTTCTTAAGGCCTTCGACGAGGATAATAATAGTAAGAACTAAACTGCATGTGAAGCGTATGGCACGGTGCCTGAAACACAGAAGTGCTTAGTACATGGTTGATATCATATAGCTATTATATAACATGTGATTTAAAAAAGTCACTCACTCGGGCTTCCCTGGTGGTGCAGTGGTTAAGAATCCACCTGCTAATGCAGGGGACACAGGTTCGAGTCCTGGTCCGGGAAGATCCCACGTGCCGCGGAGCAACTATGCCCGTGGGCCACAACTACTGAGCCTACGCTCTAGAGCCCACGAGCCACAACTACTGAAACCTGTACGCCTGGAGCCCGTGCTCCGCAACAAGAGAAGCCGCTGCAACGCAAAGCCCATGCACCACAAGGAAGAGTAGCCCCTGCTCGCCACAACTAGAGAAAGCCCGCACACAGGAACGAAGACCCAATGCAGCCAAAGATAAATAAATAAAATAAATAAATTTATAAAAAAAAAAAGTCACTCACTCAACTGGGTGATAATGATGCGTCAGAGTTAGGTTCGTCACTATATAATCGCCCCACTCTGGTGAGGGATGTTGGTAATGCGGAGACCATGCACGAGGGTGGGCAGGGAGGGGAATATGGGAAGTCTCTGCACCTCCCAGGCAATTTTGCTGTGAACCTAAAACTGCTCTAAAAATTAAAGTCACTCAATTTCATATGAAAAACATAGGTATGTTTAATGACAACTGGCAATTACAGAGCACTCAGCCCCTACTTGGCACTTTGTGGGTATTAAATTATTAAATAAGATACCGAATCTCCTACCATATATGAAGACTACTGTGAAAACAATTCAGTTAAAGTTTTCGAGATTTCCAGATTTTTCCACACCATTCGAAACCACTCAGCTTATTTTCTCAAGTCTCTAAACTTGATAGAGTTTAAGGACAGAAATATAATTTAAAGAGACCATGTGAGAGAATGGCTCTTAAATAAAACCGCTGTGAAAGGGAGGTTTAAAAATGTAATTATGTACCCCAACTGGAGGGCTGAAAGGTTCAAGACTATTAATATATATAAAAACTTCATTAAGAAAGTAAAGAGCAACAATGTCCTTGGGGTGATGAATACTTTCACAGGCTCTTTTGATTTCTCAATAAAGGCTGGAAGGCCATGATCCTCTAATCGGGCAGACACTACCTATGCATCTGGCATTTAGTGAAGATGAATCCCGGAGATTACTCCAAACCTATTCCATCCTGATCATCACTGTTTTTACAAGGAACAACCCTTGTCTTCATTGAGCTTAGCAAGTTAACACTCTAATAAACACAGCCTTTCAGTTGTGTAATTACATTCCTATTTATTGCATCTACAAACCAAATAGAGCAATAAGTCATTCTTGAACGAGGAACCAACCTAAGTTAACATCAAGCCAGGGTGCTTAGAGTGTCTTGTGGTTTCTCACAGCTTAAAATAATAAATAACAGAGCAAGCCTTTACAGAGCACCTACTACATGTCAAGTTTTTTGCACACGCCAACTATCTTTTTTTAAAAATAAATTTATTTGTTTTATTTATTTATTCATTGCTGCGCAAGCTTTCTGTAGTTGCAGCGAGCAGGGGCTACTCTTTATTGCGGTGAGCGGGCTTCTCATTGCGGTGGCTTCTCTTGTTGCGGAGCACAGGCTCTAGGCGCACGGGCTTCAGTAGCTGTGGCTCACGGGCTTAGTTGCTCTGCGGCATGTGGCATCTTCCCAGACCAGGGCTCGAACCCGTGTCCCCTGCATTGGCAGGCAGATTCTTAGCCACCACGTCACCAGGGAAGCCCCCTAACTTTATCTTTATAATAACCCCATCAGGAAGCTATAAGATCTGTCCAAGGTCACAAAGATAGCAAGTAGAAGGCAAGGGATCTGAACCCGGGCAGTCCTGAGTTCACAGAACACACTCCAAATCCCTACACTACACAGCCCCTGCATCCGTGATCCCCGCCCTCTAATATGCTACAACTGGTGGAAGGTCACAGAAGCTGTTTCCTGGAAGTGCTCCTATCGTTCAAACACTTCAACTTCGAGCAGTCACTTACAGCTCCTCTTATCAAAGTGAGTAATAATCTATACACGGCAATCTCTAAAATACTCGCCACATTGCAATGCTTCGTACACAGGCTTGTTTCAGCTACTTTTACTGGACACAAAACTGGGCCTTGAGATGCAGAGTGAAATATCACCAGATACTTTGCTACATGCTTTCTTCTGCAGTCATTTTTATTTAACAGCAATGACACACAAGTACTGTCTTAAAAAAAAAAAAAAGATGGCCAGTCTAACTCTTTACATAGGTTCCCTTGTAATAATTACTCAATTTGATGATGATGAGCCACCATGACAGTTTGCTATTCAATTAACCTGTGGTCACATTACTTCCTTTATAGGCTATTTCTTTTTTTTCTTAAATAACATCATATGGAATATTTTATTTAACTCGTCTATATTGTTTGACATGAAAAATATTTTTAACGGAGAATTTATATTTTCAGTATAGGCTATTTCTTACAATTCACTACCAAAACACTGAATGTGCATTCCACAACTTGGGTTGGAAAAATCTGAATTTCTCAACAAGGCATGATCCAAAAATATATAAAAAGCTCTCAATGTTAAGGCCCTCTATGATCCATGTGACGATTTTATACGTAGGTTCCAACAAAGTGATATACAATTTGCTGAAAATCTGATGTTAAGTGTTCTGAAGGGGGAATGAAAACTTCTCTGCCAAATAACTATTTTGAAACTTCTGCAACAATTCACTTAAAGTAACACTGAGAGGATAGAATACAGGCAGATTTCCAAGCAGAGTTGTAAGTACCAGGCTTTTGCCTAACTACTGCTTTGTAGTGCTTATCCTGCATTCCTGATAAAACAATATCCAACAGTTAGCCTTGGTTTCCTGAATAAAAAAGCTTTACAAATCTAAATCTCAGTAAATTCCTCTAATTGATCCTGAATTTCACAGGACTAGTATGTTTCCAGATTTTCTCAGCAACAACAACCTTTGTATCAATAGTTCTTGATCCTTGAGGGAGTCTCAGACCCTTCTGAGAAGCTGATGAGAGGCACTGCCTTCTTCCCAGAGAAATAAATGCAAAGTTCACAAACCCATTCCTAGGCCCCAAGAGAAGACTCCCAGAGTACCCTGAACCAAATGAAAGGAGAAAGGTGATGGTAACCTCAAACTCTGTGACAGAAAAGCAAACTTTCCATTTACGTGGTCACTTGTTAGGGAAAACAGGTCTTTTTACAGATTCCAAACCAAAGGCATTGGGATGATGAATTAACTTGATGCCAACTCTGGTCAAATGTATTGATCCTCACGGCCTAGAACTCTCTTCTCCTGAAATTCCACATGGTGAATACTTCCTCCCTTTCAGTACTCGGCTCAAATGTCACCTCCTCAAAAAGGATTACTTTCTTGACCACCCTACGGAAAGCAGTCCTCAGGCCCTTTTTATCACATCTACTTTTACAAAAAATTTTACAGAAGTAAGGTAATTATGAAAAAATTACTTTTAGGGCTCCCCTGGTGGCGCAGTGGTTAAGAATCCACCTGCCAATGAAGGGGACACGGGTTCGAGCCCTGGTCTGGGAAGATCCCACATGCCGCAGAGCAACTAAGCCCGTGTGTCACAACTACTGAGCCTGCGCTCTAGAGCCCGCCAGCCACAACTACTGACCCCGCATGCCACAACTACTGAAGCCTGCAAGCCTAGAGCCCGTGCTCCACAACGAGAAGTCACCACAATGAAAAGCCTGCGCACCGCAACGAAGAGTAGCCCCCGCTCGCTGCAATTAGAGAAAGCCCGTGCGCAGAAAGGAAAACCCAACACAGCCAAAAATAAATAAACAAAATAAATAATTTTTTTAAAACTGCTTTTACTAAAGTATTTATTAGCATTCAAAAAAATGTCTCATTCATTTTAAAATTTACTTATCCTGCCTCCCCTATTAGAGTAGCTCTGTAAGGGCAAATACCTTGTCTGTCTCATTCCCCATTGTATCCTCAGTGCCTGCCACCCAGTGGGCATTTGATAAATATTTGTTGAGTGACAAACTAAAAGATAGGATGTTGATGATGGAATCAACTACCAAGGTTTTAACTAAAGATGAATCAGACTTCTCCCCTCTTTCAATCATCTGTGGGTCCATTCAGTCAGCATCTACTGCGTGTTAGGCCCTGTTGCAGATGCAGGGGATCCAGCGGTGAATAAAACAAACAAGTGTCTCTGCCCTCACAGACCCTCTATTTGAGTGGACCGCAAGGAAAGAGCAGATCTCTTTAACAATACAATATCTGAAGGTGCAGGATAACCCTCTACGTTCCCTCCTGGAGGGAGTTATGGGCGATCCCCAAATGAAAGGAAAACATACACCAGTTGGGCACTTCCAAAGCAGGCCTCAGGAGTTTCCCTAAACCAGTTGGGCAGCTCTGCTCACATGGGGTAACTCCAACCAGCAGAACCCAGGTAAAGAAAAAACTCAGAGCAAGGGCTGCTGCTTCTGAAGGTGACGAGAGAAGGAACCAGGAAATAGGACGGCAAGGGGCCGTGGCAAGAGCCCTGGGCTGGGAGGCTGGAGAGCCAGCCCTGGCTGTCACCAACTTGCTAGGTGACCTTGGGCCAGTCCCAAGCTGGCAGGGCATCAGTTTCTCCCGGGGTATAATAAGGAGGGCGGGAGGGTGGGACTCGGGGTCGTGGGGAAGTGGCGCCCAGGAGGCCGGGCTGAGGCCCCGTGGGGTAACAGCAGGCGTGGGGAGGCCGGCGCGGGGCCGGGCCGGGGCGGCTCACCCACCGAGCGCCACCTGGCAGGCCCTGCGCAGCTGGGAGTGCTGGGGCCGCTTCACCTCCTTGTCGGCTAGGATCTTCTCCAGGGCCCGGGACACGAACATGCTCTTGGTCTGGCTCTCCTGCATGGCCCCGGCCCAGCGGGGGCTAAAAGCCCCGCGGGCGAATGGCGCTAGCAGGCGGGCGAGCGAAGCTGAGGGCCCGGCGTCCACGCCGGCACCAGCCGCGTCCGTCCGCGCCGCCCAGTCAGGAAGCGACGCCGCGGCCCCACGGCGCCGCCATGTTGGAGCGCGTCACGTGACCACGTGATTGGAGGGGGCGCTACGGCGTCCGTCGACTCCGTGACCCTGGGGGGCGTGGCCTAGGCTTGGGGCGGGGCGGGGCCAGGTGGACGAGGAGGGGAGGGGCGAGGGTGGAGGAAGGAAGGGGCAAAGTTGGGAGGTGAGTAGAAGTGGGTGGATGCTGGAGGGCATGTGAAGGACGGAAGAAAGGTGGTGGCAGGCAGGAGGGGTGGTGATGGGGGTGTGAGGAGAGAAGGTGAGGAGAAAGACCATGAGGAACGTGAGAGTGGGGATGACAGGGTCAGAGAAGAGATGAAGAAGGAGAGATAGAGGTGGAGGAGATCGGAGGAGAGGAAGAAAGGAAAGGGAACAAGAGGACTGGAAAAAAAGAGAGAGTGAGAGATGCTAAAGGAGTAAGAGGAGGAAAGAGAGGAGGTGAAGGAGAGAGAGAAGATGGAAAGAAAGTTGGTGAGTGAGAGAGAGGTGATTAGGGAGTCAGGGGAGGTGAGGAGAAAAGAGAGGAAGCTAGAGGATTGGAGGGGAGGCGGGCGTGAGAGGAGGGGAGGCGGGAAGGTAAGAGGAGAAGTGAGGGGAAAGGGAGGGGGAGATAGGGAGAGAGCAGGGAGGAAGAGGAGAGTTGGGGAGCAGAGCAGAGGAGAGGGGGAACAAAGAGGAGGAGAGGGAGGGAAAGAAAGGGAAAGGGGGGAATTAGGAGGAGAGGGAGGCAGAATGGAAAAAGAAATGGTGCGGGAGGGAGGTGAAGGGGGAGGAGGCGAGAAAGGCAAGGAAACAGGCTGGGAGAGGGAGAGAGCAAAGGAGGGGGGCGTGGAGGGTGGAGGGAAAGGGCGGGGGAGAGAGGGATGGTAAGGAGGTGTATTCATGCACACTCTCCAGAAATGGGATTTCACCACCCCTGTGGCAAGACACACACCTTCCACACAACCCTCCTGTCCCTGGAGTAGACCCGACTCCTGGCATCCAGTCCAGTGAACTTCTGTGTGTCCAGTGCCACATCTGTGCGTGGTGCTGCCAGAAAGGACCATCCTGAGTGCACCCCCTCTGGAGTGTATCCATCTATTTTCATAAACCCGTGGTTCCTCCCAGTGCAGTGTGTGAGGTGGGGACACCTGGGGGCATCAGACAGGGGGAAGAAACAGAGATGGCCAGTGTCACACAGCCTGCCAATGAGGGTAAGGAGACAGATTCTGGCCCACTCTGTGCTGTCCACTGGAGCCCTTCCTTTCACACTGCCCACCTCCCCCAAGGGAGCCATGGTGCTGCTGGGCGTGCAAGGGCAGTGTCTTTTTGGAATCTCTGGAAACTTCTGACACAGACATGCTCAGATGCTCAGGTCTCAGCTCAAACATCTCAGGGAGGCCCTCCCTGATCACTGGGTTTAAAGTAGCCCCTCTCTCCCTACAGCACTTTCTGACCTTTTTCACTTGTTGACTTGTTTGTCATCTGACTAGGGTTTAGGCCACAGAGAAGCAGGCTGCATCCCCAGGGCCTCTTCTGGAGCTAGGTAGAAGGTTTCATGGCCATAAATTCCATTGCTGTCTGGAGACTCCTGCTAAGAAGTGAAGTCTGCATAGGATGGATAAACAGCAAGGTCCTACCATATAGTACAAGGAACTATATTCAATAACCTGTGATAAACCAAAATGGAAAGAATATGAAAAAGAATATATATATATATATATAACTGAATCATTTTGCTGTACAGCAGAAATTAACACAACATTGTAAATCAACTGTACTTCAATGAATAAATGTTATCTCAAAAGAAAAAAGAAAGAAAGAAGTGAAGTCTGTTTCTCTACCCTCTTGTGACTTGCCTTGACCAATAAATGTGGTGGAAGTGAGGCTGTGCTCTTCCAGAACCCAGGCATCATGAGGTCTTCAGAGGTGCAGGAGCATCTGGAAGAAAGAGCCCATGGAGAGAGAGGCCCGTTATCCCAGCACGCCTGGCTGAGCCCAGCCCCCAGCTGACCCACCAGCTGAATTCAACAGCTTGAGAAACCCTGGTGAGACCAGTAGAGGAACTGCCCAGCTAACCCACAGATTCGTGGAAAACAACAAATGATTGTTATTTTAAGCCACTACATTTGGGGGTAGCTTGTTACACAGCAATACATACATCACTGAGACACTCCTCAGTCCTCACGTGTTGAATGAATTAGTGAGTGAATGAACGAACGTGTGAAACGCAGAAGAAAGCAGTGCAGTCCACTGACTAACAGGTGTTTTGAGCCATCCCCCCATGACAAGGTCAAGCCATGTCATTCTCCTGCTGAAAACCCTACAGTGACTCCCCATCACTCTCCATTGTCCTTGGAATTGAGTCTAAGTATCTCACTGTGGCCGACTTCTCTGGCTTCATCTCTCTCCCCCTTTCCTCCTCGTCAGGACTCTCAGGCCATTCTGGATTCCTTTTTGTTCCCATCAAGGGCTTGACATATGCACCTCTGTTATGCTCAATCATTGCTTCTCCTTGAGGGCAGTACCACCCCCAGGGACATTTTTAAAATTTTGTGGAGGAAGTATTTTTATTGTCATGACGGGGGGAGCAGGAATGCTTGTCTACATCCTGCAGAGAGCTGGACATTCCCAGATAGCAAAGAATTACACATGTCCCACTTGGTTGGACTAGACATTCCTGGAGGTGAAAAACCTATTGATAATGATCTCAGCCTAGAACCTACATAAAAACACAAAGCATTTTTGGTGCGGTTTTAATATATATTGAATTTTCCAGGAATGCAACTGTGATTATAATTCAAGGGAAAACTGTATTTTGTCTGGAACGTTACCAAATGCTGTTCACTGTTTCAAAACCACATTGCCACCATTTAGGCCAGCCATGGTATTTGAGTTGCCCCAATGGCACCCTTGCATTTGCAGCTGTTGTAATCCAGGGGATTTGACTTTTAGGTTCTAGCAGCTGACTGATTCATTATATCTCTTAGTGTAATAGCACCTAAACATTTATATACTGAAATCAAATCTACAAATTACACATTGCTTTCCTTTTGTTTCGTCTTTATTAGGTCATTATATTTTCCAAAAAATTATGTGCATAGGAAGGTTTCATTATCTATGAATTTCAATTCAGAATAGTTAACGGAGGTAGAGTGTGCATCCGTGAAGGTGGAGACATTGTTCTGTTCACAGCTTTACGCCCAGAGCACATAGGAAGTGCTCAATAACTACTTATGGGATGAATGAATGAATGAATGAATGAATGCAGGGAGGGAGGGAGCTGGATTGGGGACCACAGAACTTAGTCATTTAATCAGCAGGTTATTTGGGGGCACAACTTCTGTTTTTCTATGGCGTAATAATGGTCCCCAAAGTTATCCTCATCCTAATTCATCTCCAGTGAATATGTTATGTTAGAGGGCCAAAGGGGCTTTGCAGATGTGATTAAGTTAAGGGTTTTGAGATGGGGAAATTATCCTGGATTATCTTGTTGGCTCAATATAATAAGAGTCCTTATAAGGGGGACACAGAAGGGTCAGAGTCAGGAGGAGATGTGTTGACGGAAGCAGAGGTTGGAGTGATTGTGGAGCCACAAGCCGAGGCACGCCAGCCTCTAGAAGCTGGAAAACGCAGAGAAACAAGTGCCCTGAGTGCCTCACAAGGAACACCACCCTGCTGATCCATTTTACACTTCTGACCTCCAAAACTGTGAGAGCCTAAATTTGTGTTGCTTTAAGCCACTGAGTTTGGGGTCATTTGTTACAGCTGTTACTTTGAATTTCAGCTAAACAAGAAATCCTTTTTTTTTTTTTTAGTATAAGTAGGTCCCATGCAATAATTTGGACACAGTTATATTTTTAGAAGAATTCGCTGTTTACCTGAAACTTAAATTTAATGAGATACGTTGCATTCTGTTTAGCCATCCTCCTCCCAGCGCACTTTGTCCAGCAGCCACGTCGCACCCAGGAGGCGATCTTTGGGATAGAAGTTTTTCTCAGCAGAACAAGAGAGAAGGCACCTGAGTCCCTGACATTCGGGAGAGTCATGCCAACTCTGGGGTGCCATGCCAATTCTGGGGTGCTGACCCATTGACTTTTACATGAGATAGAATAAGCACCTTTTATTTTCAGTTCCCTATCTCTTGCAGCTGAACCTAGTCTAACGGATAAAGTTGGCAGCCCACACTGTCTGCTTTGACTCCTGCTTTCCTCTGAGTAATGTCTTGACTTGGTAACAAGCACCAGTCACTTAAGGCCCTTGTAGCTGTGCCTGCAGTCTGCCTTTCCAGCTGCCAGTCTGGCTTCTTCCCATGATACACAGCCTCTTTATAAGCCCAGCCGTCCTGGATGACCACCCCCCGCCCCCCGCTCCCACAGTGCCTCTGTGTTTCACTGCTCCCCTGGAAACAAATTCATTTTCCATGTTTACTTTAAGGCCAGACCCAAGTGCAGCCTCCTCGATGCCTGTCGGCATGTCTGGGGAGGGGGCTCGAGGCAGAAGCACCATTTGGTTGGGGCCTCATGTTTAGGAAAAGCCTCAAATGTAGATTTTCAAGATTGTCTCCAAAGGCGGTTATGTATACAGCAATTGTATGTTGCTTGCTTGTGTCCCTGTGTCCAGCTGCACTAAAAAAGTGTTCACTTGCCCAATGTAAATATTTGACACCACAGTTGTGGGGTTTTGTTGTTTGTTTGTCCCTGGATCTTGGTTTGGGCTCCCTGAGAAGAAGACCCCAAGACAAGGATTCAAGTGTGTTGGGGAGGTGATCCCAGGACACAGCGGCAGAGGAGTGGGGATGCAGCCAACACAGGTGTGCT
Source organism: Grampus griseus (assembly GCF_964374135.1). Taxonomy (NCBI): domain Eukaryota; kingdom Metazoa; phylum Chordata; class Mammalia; order Artiodactyla; family Delphinidae; genus Grampus; species Grampus griseus. Next base: position 76,475,544 of record NC_139008.1, on the reverse strand, counting down.
ATCAAGCCCGTCATCACCGAGGGCATCTGGGGTTCCATCCCATCGGAGAATTCTGGGAGCCAGTGTAGGCATGTCTCAGAGTTATCCCAGCCAAGGGATGGGAGAGCAAGTGTATCCATTCACCAACTTCTCACCCGTCATTGACTACGGGCTGCTTCTGGGGGCATCAGCTCTGATACTGTGTCCTGCTCACAGGCTGGCCAAGCCCCATGGCCTATGCAAAGCAGCCTCCTGCAGCCAGAAGAGGTGAGTACCCAGGGCAAACGTCTGGAGCACTGACAGGGTCTGCTACATGCTGTTTTGGTATTTTTTGTTTTTAAATATGCCGGACCCTCGGCCTGAGCGCTCTCCCTGGACCCATATGTGTGATTGGCTGAGCCTAGGGCACGCCAGAAATGCCAGTGGGTTGACACACTGGGGAGAGCTACCCAGTGATGAAGAGACAACTCTGGCCACACACCCTGTTGTGGCTTCCTCCCCTCCCCTGTCTCACTTCCCCTCTCTCCTACTGACGCTTCCCAAATAAACCATGTGCATCCAAATCCTTATCTCAGAATGAATGAGTTTCTGGGGAACCCAACGGTGGTAGACAGACCAGTAACTCTCCAAAGATACCCACTCACATGCTAATCTCCAGAACCTGTGAATATAACCTTACATGGCCAAAGGGACTTTACAGATGGGATTAAACTGAGGATTTTTTTTTTAAGTTTTTATTTAATACTGGAGTCTAGTTGATTAACAATGTTGTGTTAGTTTCAGCTGTATAAATTGAGGATCTTGAGATGGGAAGACTATCCTGGATTGTCTCTGTGGGCTGAATATAATCCCAAGTGTCCTTATAAGTGAAAGAGGGAGGCAGGAGAGTCAGAGCCAGAGAAGGGAGATGTGATGACAGAAGCAGAGGTCGGAGTGATGCCCTTGCTGGCTTTGAGGATGGAAGAGGACCGCAAGCCAAGGGCACTTGGGCTGCCTCTAGAATTTGGAACAGGCAAGAAAACAGATTCTCCCCCAGAGCCTCCAGAAAGGAACACAGCCCTGCTGACACCTTGAATTTGGCCCAGTGAGACCCATTTCAGATTTCGGGCCTCCAGAGCTGTGAGGTGATCAATTTCTGGTGTTGCCGCTAAGTTTGTGGCAATTTGTCATAGCAGCAGGAAGAAACTAATACCCAGACAGTGAGTGTCTCAGACAAGGTTCTGAATTGTGAACAACAGCATTCACTCCAGATAATTTAAGCAGAAAAGTGTTTTATTAAAATATACCAAGAAGCTAATAGACGCTCTGGGAGGGCCAGAAAATCAGGTTTGGAGGCTTTGCAGCCGGACGCAATGTCTATATTTCACTGCTGGGCTGTACCAGAAAGATCCACTGCCGCCGTCCTGGGTACAGGCTCCACGGCCAAGGTTGGGTATGGGATGCCATTTCCAGGACCCCCACTTCTGCAAGCTGCAGGCCTCTCTGCTACTCTTACCTGATGGATTTTAGGGGGGCCTTCTTCAAGGCACTCACCTCCAAATGGAAGGCTGGTGTGGGTGTGGCTGATTAGCAGAGCCAAGACCACGTGCCAGCCCCTTTGCTGCAAGGGAGGCTGGAGACCATGTCTGGCTTTGCCTTCCACTCTTGAGGTGGGAAATCCCCCAAATATAGACAGAGTGGCCAAAAGCATGGCACATGTATACCCACAGGTAATCTTTAGATAAATCAGAAGGACAAGGATGGCCCTTCCAGGTGAAAGGGCCTCAAAAGAGAAAGTATGATGATGGTAAAGAGTGCAGACTCCAGATACAAATGGTCTGGGTTGGAATTCTTTTTTTACTTTTTTAAAATTTTTTTTTAAAAAAATTTATTTTTGGCTGCACTGGGTCTTCGTTCCTGCACACCAGCTTTCTCTAGTTGCAGCGAGCAGGCTTCTCATTGCAGTGGCTTCTCTTATTGTGGAGCACAGGCTCTAGGTGTGCAGGCTTCAGTAGATGCAGCACCCGGGCTCAGCAGTTGTGGTGCATGGGCTTAGTTGCTCTGTGGCATGTGGGATCTTCCTGGACCAGGGCTTGAACCCGTTTCCCCTGCACTGACAGGCGGATTCTTAACCACTGCGCCACCAGGGATGTCCCTGGGTTGGAATTCTGACTTTGCCTACTTGCTGGCTGTGTCACTCTGGGCAAGTGACTCACCCTCTTGTGTCTCAGTTTCTTTATCAGTAAAGTGGGGATAATAACAGTGCCTGCCTCGTGGGTTTGTGTGAGGATAAGTCAATGTATATATAAAGCACCTAGCACATTACCTGGCACATAGTAGGTGCTCTGTATTTGTTCTCACTCAAACGACCAGTTTATTACTTTATCAGTAGATACCCACTGGCTGAAGAACAGTTTGAAGTTCAGGATGAGACAAAAAAGAGAAGAAGACAGGGTCTCTGGATCTTATGCTTTATTATAATTGGGGGTGGAAAATAAGACACAGTCAAGGGTGAAACAATACAAGAAAAAATATATCATGGATATAGGCGGATTCATAGACACAGAGCGTAGATTAGGGGTTTTCAGGCCCTAGAGAGAGAGGGGGATGAGAAATGACTGCTAATGGGTACAGAGTTTCTTTGGAGGGTGATGAAAACGTTCTGAAATTAGATTGTGGTAATGGTTTCACGAGTCTGTGAATACACTAAAAACCATTGTATACCTTAGATGGGTAAATTGTATGATCTGTGAATTAAAACTCAACAAAGCTGTCTTAAAAATAAAGCAAATATACTGGAAAAATAACTAACAATGCAGAAATATGAGGGCTAATAGTGGATAACACACATGGTACTTCCCCCCAGGCCACACTATTCTAAGTGCTTTTTTTTTTGGCCTCACCTAGCGGCATGTGGGATCTTCCCCAGGGATTGAACCTGCGCCCTCTGCAGTGGAAGCTCAGAGTCTTAACCACTGGACCGCCGGGGAAGTCCCTAAGTGCTTTTCTTTTTTTAAAAAATTTTATTATTTTTGGCTGCCTTGGGTCTTCATTGCTGCACATGGGCTTTCTCTAGTTGCGGCGAGCGGGGGCTACTCTTCGTTGCAGTGCGTGGGCTTCTCATTGCGGTGGCTTCTCTTGTTGCAGAGCATGGGCTCTAGGCACTCGGGCTCAGTAGTTGTGGCACGCGGGCTTCAGTACTTGTGGCTCGCGGGCTCTAGAGCACAGGCTCAGTAGTTGCGGTGCACGGGCTTAGTTGCTCTGGGCATGTGGGATCTTTCCAGACCAGGGCTCAAACCCGTGTCCCCTGCATTGGTGGATTCTTAACCACTTAATCCATAAGGTGGATTCTTAACCACTGCGCCACAAGGGAAGCCCCCTAAGCGCTTTTCTTAAATTAACTCAACACTACCCCAGGAGATAAGTAGTAATAGTACGTCCTTTTTACAGAGGAGAAAACTGAGGCTTCATGAGGTTTCTTGTCCAAGGTCACACACAGGTTCACATTAGCACTGGGATTTGAATCCAGGCTCCCAGGCTCCCACAGCTGAGCTCATCTCTATAGGGCACTGTGTTTTAAGATGTGGCAACTTAGTATACAACTAAATGACTTGGGGCAGGAGTTTGGGAGAGCCACAGAGGAGGGAGAGAGCTGGATGGTGGAGGATGCCTTGGCCTAATCTAGGCAGAGAGGAGTGCAACAGATATTTCCTTCTGTCCTATCACCCTGTGGTTCTCGAACCCTGTTCTAGGCACTGGGAACACTGCAGTGAACAAAATGCCCAAGTCCTTACCCTCATCGAGCTTAATTTCTAATGTGGAGAAACAGATAATAAACACATAGACTAATGGGGGGGGGTTGGTTGAAGCCTTATCTGTATCATATTTTAAACTTTTACCAAGTATTAATTCTTGTGGCAGGTTTAAAATATGTCCACAAATTCTTTGACAGTCCTCCCATTGAGAGGTGAGATCAATGTCCCCAACCCTTGAAACTGGGTGGGCTTTTGAGACTATATCAACTAATAGAGTAGGGCAGAAGTGATGTTATGTATTTTTGAGGCTAGATCATAAACAGTGGTTCAGTTTCCGCTTTGCTCATGGGAACGCTTGTGCCTGAGCCCTGAGTTGCCATTTAATCAGGCACACTGCCCTGAGTCCACCATGCTGTGAGGAAACCCAAGCAGCCCACGTGGAGAGCCCAGGTGGAGATAGGAAGATGCTGAGCCCCTCCAACCCCCACATGCTCTGGCTCCCACTGTCCCAGCTCCAGTCATTGCAGTCCTTGTCACACTGCAATCACAGAAGAAACTTCCAGCCAGAACTGCCAAACCACACCCTTGCCGAATTCCTGACCCACAGAAACTGTGAGAGGTACTGATTATTGTTTTAAGCCACTAAGTTTTGAGGTGATTTGATCTGTAGCTTGGTAACCAGAACAGTTATTTAATCAAAAATAATTTGATGACAAAGGGAAAGATCACCCTGCTAGAAGGGATCAAAGAGAGAATACTCAAAACAGGAAAACTTCTGCTGTTTTCTAGCTGACAGGGGTTGGTGGCCTGGACCAGAGCCGCAGCAGGAGAGGTGGTGAAAAGCAGGCAGATTCAAGACCAGTTTAGAAGGTTACATGATCAGGCCTCAGGAACTATTTGAATGTGAGGATGAGGGAGAGTAGGGTGTCTAGGATGACCCCCAGCTTTCTTATTTGGGGAACCAGACTGGTGGTGAGGCCATTTACCAAGCCAGGGAACGCAGGAAAAGGTGGCTTCAGAAGGAGAAGGGTATTGTAGACTCCAACTCCAAGAGTACGCCTTCCAGTGGACATTCCTCTTAAGCAATGCCAGCCTCTCTGAAACGTCTTAGTATATCTAACATTTCTCTTTTCATAAAAGGGAGAGAAGACCCTCCACCCCTCCTCCATCCTCAACCTTCATGCAATTTATATATTGGCCATAAGAGGGCGCCAATGTTCTGATTAGACTCAGCACCTGGTCCTATTTTCCACCCCCGCCCCCGAAAAAAAGGAGGGAAAAAGGTTTTGGTTTCCTCCTCTTGCCTTAGAATCATTCTCATGCGCTACCTTGGCACCAGAAGAACATCTAATAGCTATGTCATGTGTGAGTGTGGTACCGGCTTATTTTATTCCCCAGAGCTAATCAGAAAAAATCTCTCTCACCACAATTTTCCATGAGCCCATCTTACAAAGTCTGGGGACTTTTCCTTATTTATTTTCATTGCCAGTCTTGCGTGAAAATCAGTCAGGTTTGATTCTGATTCACTTACACTTCTGCCTGATACTCCCTATGACCCCCCCACCCACCCCCACCATCTAGGACCTTCTCTTTTGTTGCCTTTTCTCATTTCTGTGCTTCCAGCAGTGAGCTGTGGGACTGGAAAGCTAAGAGGATAATTCCTCCTCATAATGAGTTCAGCCTACAACTGCCCGGTATGCCCCCGAATTCTCCAAGGGGTTTTAACGAGTTGGGGGGCCGCAGGGTCTCAGAGTCTCACGGAGCCCAGTCCTCTGACATCTGCTGTCCCAGGTACCTTATTGTCCTTCATGATGGTGTGAGGACCCCATATATCTCCTGACCCTCCTGGAGGCTGCTGCTTCCCTCTCAAACCTGCACTGGCAGGCACTGGCAGGCACTTTAAGGCTAAATTCCAAGCTGGATCCTATCAGAGGTGATGGTTCTCAGAGCCTCTGGGGCCCAGGAGGAGAGGGGACCAAACCCGCCAACTGTTTTCATTAATGCCTCAACTGGAAAAGATTATTTGGCGATAGAATCTCTGCTCCTAAAGGTACCAAGACTCTAGGAATTGCAGATTCTCTTTGGTCTGGTAATAATTATCTTCCAGACTTATGGGCTCATAGAATTCATCTCAGCCCACTCAGATCTCTGCTCCCCACCTGGTTTTTCCACAGCCAGGACTAATTTCTCTCTCTGGGTTCTCTTATTGCTTGTGCCTCGATTAAAGCAATTATCCTGTTTTTTTTGTTGTTTTTTTTTTTCTTCTTCTTCTTGGAACCTGAAGCTCCTTAGGGCAAGAACCACTTTTTACGAATCTCAGAATTTTCTAGAGCTGGGTTACCCAACATCCCCCTGCTACGTGCGTGTGCGCGCGCACACACACACGCGCGCGCGCGCACACACACACACACACACACACACAACCTGGCTAGACAATGAGGAGGGTTTTTTTGATTTGTTTTTGTTCTTTTTTCTTTTAACCAGTTCATGGTACTTTGGGGAAAACAACAATGTAGTGAAAATTTTATAAACTTAAACAACTGCTGTTTATTCTAATAGTTTAATCTCTTTCCCTTTTTGGCGGGTAGTGGTGGTTAAAATGTTCTTTCTTTGTGAAGTAATGATGAAAAGAATTCTTTAATTTTCTTTTATCTTAAAATCTTTACTTGGCAATATAAAAAGGAGACCCTCTTATGTAGATCACCAAATCACTTGTTTTGTGGAAATGTAGTCTGATTCCAGATAGCCCCGAGCCTAACTCAGGAAGAAGGGGAGAAAAAGCCACTGGGATACTACTCATAGCCTTTCCCACAGCAGTTTACAGTTTATATGGGCCTTTCTCACTGCTGTAAACATCCACGTTTATGCTGACAATAGCATTGGGGTTCCCGGATCAAACTGTGCTTGAAATCAGTACCTCCTCAGGACTTTTCAGTTACATAAGCTGATAAATTCCCTTTTGCTGCTTAAACCATTTGGGGTTAGGTTTTCTGTCACTTGCAATCAGGAGTCCTGATTAATACATTTATCAAACACATTTATTCTTGTATTCAGGAGGTATACTCCATGTGTCGCCAAGAGCTCAACATTCTGATCTCAGAGCATGCAAGGAAACCAGATCCTGTATGTAGCAGTCAGAGTCCAATCAGAGAAGCAGAAACACCTTTAGGTATTCAAACTGAGGGAATATAATACAGGGAATTGCTCATGTGGGTAATGGGAGAGCTGAGAAGCCAAACAGGGCATATTAGGCAGCTCGGTGATTAACCAGAGAAGGAAGAGGCTGCCACCCTTGTAGAGGGAGAGAAAAGACAGGAGTTGGCATTAACGGTGGCGTGGGAGCCTGGGCCACCTGTTGGAAGCTTTGACAGGCAGCGGGAGCCAGGACCCATGAGGGAGGGGCTGTAAGGCAGGAGCTGGAGACACAGCAGCTGCTGAAGATGCTGTTGGAGGTGGAGAGAGGAGAAAAATGCTCTGGATCTTCCCTTCCTTTCACCCTCCAACCTCCAGCCACTGCCTCCCATTTGGCAGAATCCACCCAGAAACCAGTGAGGTTATTACAGGTACAATACCTCCCCACGTCCCGGCACGTAACAGGCCTTTGGGAGGCGCTGGTTGGATTTGGATTTGAAGAAAAGAGAGAAGTTTGTAGTTGCTTCATCTGTACAGTGAGGATAAGGATAGCAGTGGCAAGTAGGATGGGCTTGAGGATTAGGTGAGCTGAGTAATGCCAAGCATCAGCACAGACATTGGCATGTAGTAAGTGCTCAATAAACACATCATAATAACCACAATCTGTACCGCTGCCATACAAGGCACGTATTAGCATGTTTTTATCCCGGTTTTACTGGGAGGCTTAATTCATTTTGCAGCAGTGGGGATTACTTTGCTCCCCAGGGGATACGAGATTGTCACAAAGTGGGGTGGGAGTGCTACTGGCATCTAGTGGGTAGAGGCCAGGGATGTTACTAATCCCTCAATGCACAGGATGGTACCCACAACAGAGAAGTATCTGGAGAGAACCCCAGGCACACACCGCAGCTGCAGCGGAACCCAGTGTGCGTTTCCTTTTCTCCCTCAAGTCCCTTTCTTCCCCTCCCCCAATGCCTGACACTGCTTTCAATTCCCCACTGGTTTCTGGGAAGCATGTCTGCCTATTTATAGAATCTCAAGTTTGGAAGGGCCCATCTAAGTGTCTCAGCCCAGCCAGGCAGGCACTCTGTGGGGAGCTATTCGCGTGTTAATCTTTACAAAGACCCATTGAGGCCGGTGCTACTCCCTGCCCTTCACAGATGGGGAGACAGAGGCTCACAGAGGATGAGTGAATTTCCACACAACTAGGAAGTGCTGAGCTCCTGACCTTGAACCCAGGGCTGTGTGATTGCAGAGGCTGGAGTTGACACCATCTTGCCGAGGACACTTCCAAACTCTCTCGAACACTTCTAGACAAGGAGGTCCAACCAGGAGCATCCACCCCCATCTCCAAGAGCCACATTGCAGCACAGCCCGACTTGGGGATGTGCTGGGCTGCTAAGGGAGGAGGGGGATTAGACACTGAAGGGGCTGCACAATCAGTTTCACGTGTACCAACCAGAGTCAGGAGAGTGTGAATGGACGGGGTCCAGAGGGCGCTGGATCAGGGGTGGAGTGTAGGGAGATAACATGATACTACATATGAGTGAGTTTACCATTTGTGAGTATTTTCCTGTGATTTAACACCTTGGCACATCCCCAGGAGACAGATGATGCTCATATGCTCCCAGGAGGGCAGCTTGAAAAAATGTGTGTGGTAGAAATGCCAGGACTGCCCCAGCAGACCATGCAGGAAGGGAGCCAAGACCCAGAACGGCAGGTTTGTAAGAGTGAGGACACTAAAACCCCGCCCTGCCAGTCTGTTCTGCAAACGGGCCCAGGGAATTCTCCACTTATCTGCACAAGAGAGATCTGGTGGTGGAAAGCTCAGGGGAGCTGGCTTCTGTAGATCAGGGCTGGTGATAGGAGATGCTGCCATAGACCTGGGCCCCCCAGTAGGAGTGGTGTTGCTGGCCATATCACGTTTTTTTTGTTTGGTTTTTTTAAATCAGCTCTCTTCCTGAAGAACATTTAGAGTGTTTCCAATTTATCGCCGTTACGAGCAAAATCTCAATAAACATCTTTGCACACGTGGGTATGTTTTTCCCTGGGGTAAAAAGAAGTGGAATAGCTCAGCAAGAGGGTGTGTGTAATTTTAATTTACTAGATATGCCAAATTTCCCTCCAAAGGCTGCTATCAGTTTATAATCCCGTGTCCTTATATCCTTGCCAATGTTTGATAACATCAATTTCAAAATTTGTATTTCATAACTAGTGAGATTCAAGTTTTTCATATATTTGATGATCAACTGTTTTCCCTTTTCAGTGAATTGCCTGTTTCTCTCCTTTGCCTGCTGTTGTATTGAGTCATTTGTCCTTTAAAAAAATTAATCTGTGGGACTTCCCTGGTGGTGCAGTGGTTAAGAATCCACCTGCCAATGCAGGGGACACAGGTTCGTGCCCTGGTCTGGGAAGATCCTACTTGCCCACATGCCACGGAGCAACTAAGCCCGCGCGCCACAACTACTGAAGCCTGAGCTCCGCTGCAATGAGAAGCCCGCGCACCGCAACGAAGAGTAGCCCCCGCTCGCGGCAACTAGAGGAAGCCCGCGCGCAGCAACAAAGACCCAATGCAGCCCCCAAAATTAATTAATTAATTAATTAGTAGGAGTTCTTTTTTTTAAGGTATTTATTTGTTAATTTATTTATTTATATCGAAGCACAGTTGATTTACAATAGTATATTAACTTCAGGTGTACAACATAGTGATTCAATATTTTTATAGATGATATTCCATGTAAAGTTATTATAAAATATTGGCTATATTCCCTGTGCTGTACACTACATCCTTGCATCTTATTTATTTTATACCTAGTAGTTTGTACCTCTTAATCCTCTTCCCCTACCTTGAATTTGTAGGAGTTCCTGATGTAGTTTTGGCACTAATCTTTTGCTTGTATAAGCTACAAATATTTTCTCCCACCCTGTTCCTTGGTTTTCAACTTTGTTTCTGGTTTTTATTCTTCTTGTTGAGCTGATAGATATTTATAAAACTCTTCACAACAACTGGTGGTGCAGAGTTAGCAATCAGTAGCAATAACAATGGCAAACGTGCAACGGATGCCTCCTCTATGCAAAACAAGCCTGGGGCTAGGTAGGTGGAAGCAAGCCAGGCGAAATTTAAGGGGGTGCCAAAAAACCTCCATGACTGGGAGAAATGATATTTATAATACAGTATTTACAAAAATCAAAATGAATATGAAAAATCCATAATGAACAAAATACCAACGTTTTCTATATGGACAGGATCAGTAACAGTGCCACGTGGAGCCTTACTGGAGCCTGAGACAAGAGGCAAAGTCTGTAGTACTGCTCCTGTCTATTTAACATGTTGGATATTTTTATCCATCATGGATTTTTTACATTCATTTTAATTTTTTAAAAATATGGTATTACAAAAATCATTTATCTTAATCACCGAGTTTTTTGGTGCCCCCTTAAATTTTGCTCCAAAGCAAGTTCCTCACTTGCCTCACTCTAGTCCCAGCCCAGGTTCTAGGCACACTTCTAAGTGCTTTCAATGTATTAATTCCCTTAATCCTCATAAGAATGCTAAGAAAGATGGGGAAACTGAGGCACAGAGGTATGCTTTAACTTGATCACAGTCATGTGGTCAGTCAGTAACAGTGCGGGGGTTTGAACCCAGCCCATCTGCCTCTAGGTCCTATTCTGTGTATCATGTGACTTTGGGCAAATCACCAGCCTTTTCAGGGCTTCAGTTTCCTCATTCGCTATCCCCTCATTGCCACTCCCAATAGGGATAATAATAGCTGCCCTACCTACCTCTAATGGTTGTTGTGAGGCTTAAATGAGATAGTGCATGCCTGACAGCATTTTGCAAACTGTAAAGTACTGTGCACACAGGACGTAGAATACATAGCAATCAAGAGCCTGGGCCCTGGGCTTCCCCGGTGGCACAGTGGCAGAGAGTCCGCCTGCCGATGCCGGGGACACGGGTTCGTGCCCCAGTCCGGGAAGATCCCACATGCCGCGGAGCAGCTGGGCCCATGAGCCATGGACGCTGAGCCTGCACGTCCGGAGCCTGTGCTCCGCAACGGGAGAGGCCACGACAGTGAGAGGCCCGCATATCGGGAAAAAAAAAAAAGAGCCTGGGCCTTGGAGCCAGCCTGCTTGGGTTCACAACCTAGCTCTGATCTCTGTTAGTTGATTGAGTTTTGGGCTACTGACTTTGCCTCTCTGTGCCTCAGTTTCCTCATCTGTAAATGGGGATAATAATAGTACCGACCTCAAGGGGTTGTTGTGAGAGTTAAATGAGTTTATGTTTTTAAAATCTCAGAACCGTGCCAGATATGTCATTGGTGCTCTTTACAGAGCCATAGAGCAATTAGTCTGGAGGTACCAGAGTTTATTTATCCATCCGCCTGCTGAAGGACATCTTGGTTGCTTCCAAGTTTTTGGCAATTATGAATAAAGCTGCTATAAACATCCATGTTAGATTTTTCTGTAGACATAAGTTTTCAATTCATTTGAGAAAATAGCAAAGAGTCTGATTGCTGGATTGTACGGTAAGAGTAGGTTCCGTTTGCAAGAAACCGCCAAACTGTCTTTCAAAGCGGCATTAAATTCCCACCAGTAAGGAGTGAGCGTTCCTGTTGCTCCACAGCCTTGCCAGCATTTGCTATTGCCATCCATGCTTAAACTAAAGCCCTACTGCACTCCTGTTTCATTCATTCATTCATTCATTTATTCATTGGCATGAATTCATTCAAGAAATATTTACTAAGCACCTGCAATGTACAATGCCACACACACACACACACACACACACACACACACTCACACACACACACACACACACACACTGTTCCAGGTGCTGGAGATATAACAGTGAAACAAGACGGTGTCCCTATCTCGGCTGTATCTATTAGATCCAAATGATATATGTTGATGGTGATGATGATGATAGTGGCTAATTTTAGACTCCTCACTAAGCTGTTCTTTATATGCATTAACTCAAAGGAAGTACTACTATAATTTCCCCCATTTTATAGGTGAGACAACAAAAGCAGAGAGGCAAGTTGAGCAACTTGCCTGAGATCACACAACTGGATACGATGGACCTGAGGTCAAACACAGGTTGTCTGACTCTGTTGTGAGGCCATCTGTCCAGGTTCAAAACCCAGGATTGTTTAGGTTTTACACCTGTTGTTCTATCATAATTATTAGTAGCCACACCCATTGGTCTCAAAACTGTGCTGGTTTGGATGGTAAATTATATGGTCAGTCTACATCTTAGCCATGTAAAGTCTGTGCATGGTAAAACTTCAGGAAACTTTAGAGTTTCACAAAATCCCAGAATCCAAAGCTACCTTACAAAAAACGTTTCCTCATTGAATAACTCTCTCTATATTGAAGATTCTGAATACTAAAGTCCCTCTTGGAAATCCACAATATTAGTAAAAATAGTAGAGTTTCTGGGAAGCTCCATAGTTAAAAACAAAAATAGAAATGATTTAATATGATTAAATTCAGTGCTTCCCAAAACTATTTGATAACAAAAATCCTTTTTCTTCACCAAATGATATTCTTGGTCCTGTGGAAAATAATTTAGAAAACACTACATTTTAAATATTTTGGATAAAGCTAAGGCAAGCAGAAGAAATAAGTATTAGAGAAGAAATTAATGATATAAAGAATAGGAAAAAATAGAGAAAATAAATGATATCAAAATTTGGTTCTTTAAAAAGATCAACAAAATCAACAAATCTTTATCCAGATTGACCAAAGGGAGAAGACTCAAGTTACTAAAATCAAGAATAAAAGAGGGGGCATCATTACCAACTTTAAAGAAATAAAAACGTTTTAAAGGAATACTATGAACAACTGTGGCGAAAAATTATGTGATTTAGATGAACTGGACAAATTTCTGAAAAGACATAAACTACAAAACTGACTCAAGAAGAAACAGAGGGGCTTCTCTGGTGGCACAATGGTTGAGAGTCTGTCTGCTGATGCAGGGGACACGGGTTCGTGCCCCGGTCCGGGAAGATCCCACATGCCGTGGAGTGGCTGGGCCCGTGAGCCGTGGCCACTGAGCCTGCGCGTCCGGAGCCTGTGCTGCGCAACGGGAGAGGCCACAACAGTGAGAGGCCTGCGTACGCAAAAAAAGAAGAAACAGAAAACTTGAAATAACCTTGGAAAAGAACAAAGTTGGAGGACTCACAATTTCTGAATTCAAAACTTACTACAAAGCTACAGTAATCAAGACAATGTGGTTTCAGCATAGGGCCAAAGATCAGTGAAACAGATCAAAAGAGTAGAAATAAATTCTCACTCTTACAGTCAGATGATTTTTGACAAGGATGCCAAGATAATTCAATGGGGATAATCTTTTCAGTTAGCGGTGCTGGGACCACTGGATATTCACATCCAAAGAATAAATTTGGATCCCTTCCTCACATTATACACAGAGAATAATTCAAAATGGATCACAGACCTAAAGGTAAGAACTAAAACTATAAAACTCTTGGAAGAGAACATCAGAGCAAATCTTTGTGACTCTGAGTTAAGCAGAACCTTCTTAGATATAACACCAAAAAAGCACAAGTGACTAAAGAGGAAAAATAGATAAATTGGATTGTATCAAAATTAAAAACTTCTCTGCTTCAAAGATCACCATCAAGAAAGTGAAAAGACAAGCTACAGAATGGTAGAAAATATTTCCAAATCATACATGTAATAAGGGACTTGTATCCAGAATATATTAAAAAAACACCCACAACCCAACAATAAAAAAACAATAAATTGAAGAGTGGGCAAATGATTTGAATAGACATTTCTCCAAAGAAGATATACAAATAGCAAATAAATCCATTAAAAGATGGTCAGTATCACTAATCATTAGGGAAATGTAAATCAAAGCCACAAGACACTACTTTATACCCACTGGTATGACTAAAATAAAAAAGACAGCCCATAGCCAGTGATGGTGAGGCTATGAAGAAGTTGGAACTGATATACATTACCGGTGGAAATGTAAAATGGTGCAGCCACTTTGGAAAACAGTCAGCAATCCCTCAAAATGTTAAACATAGAGTTACCATTTAACCCAGCCATGCTACCTCTAGTTATATACCCAAGAGAAATGAAAACATACATTTGCACAAAAAGCTGTACGTGAAAGCTCATATCTGCATTATTCGTAACAGCCCCAAATTGGAAACAACCAAAATGTCCATCAACTGAGGATGATTGGATAAACAAAATATGGTACATCAATAAAATGGAATATTCCTTGGCTGTGAAAAGGTACGAAGTACTGAGGAGTGCTACAACATGGATGAAACTTGAATACATTATGCTAGGTGAAAGAAGCTAGTCACACATGAAAAACAATATTGTATGATTCCATTTACACAAAATATACAGGATAGGCAAACACATAGAGTCAGGAAGTAGATAAGTGGTTGTCTAGGGCTGAGTGTGGAGGCGGGGTGGGGGAGGGGAAAGGGGTGTGACTGCTCGTAAGTATGGAGCTTCTCTGGGGGGGTGATGAAAATATTCTAAAATTAGATTGTGGTGATTGTTGTACAACTCTGTGAGAAACCAGTGAATTGTACCTTTTAAAAGCGTGAATAGTACAGGAGGTGAATTATATCTCAATAAAGCTGTTAAAAAGTAAGTTAATAAAGTAGATAAAAAAGCCAAAAAAAAAATGAGGGAATAGTTATGATAGAAACAGCCTGTCAATTTAACTTAAAGCAAGTTTATTAAAAGGAACATTTTGAAAAGCAATTGTCAGAAAGGACCTATTGCAGAGTTTAAATCTTTTTTTATTATGGAAAAATTTTAAACATATACCAAAGTAAAGGAAAACACATAACACACTCCCATGTCTCCAGCACCCAGTCCAGCAATTTTCAACTCATGGCCCATCTGGTTTTAGCTCTACTCCCACTCACTCCCTTGCCCTGAATTTTTGAAGCAAATCCCAGAATCGTGTTGTTCCTTTACTGCAGGAATATTGTTAAGGATATTACCCACCATGTCCCATGTCTCCTCAAGAAGACCTGTGGGGAGACTTTCTTTTTAACCTCGGTATTGGGAAAAGGTAAGTTTTTTTGTTTTTTTGATTTTTTGTTTGTTTGTTTTTTGGGTTTTTTTGGCCACACAGCTTGTGGGATTTTAGTTCCCCGACCAGGGATTGAACCCAGGCCCTCGGCAGTGAGAGCGCAGAGTCCTAACCATTGGACATCCAGGGAATTCCCAGTTGTTTTTTGTTTGTTTGTCTGTTTTTTCTGAGCAATGGGTTTGCTTTCTTTGCTTGGATAACACACTTTGTATTTAGCCACAGATTCCTTTCTGCATCGTCACTAGGATGCTTGGAGACAACCTGGCCACCAGACACCTGAGACATCTTGACAGTAGGCAGTTTTGGGAACCAGCTTACTTTCTTCCTCTTCCTTACTTTCTTCCATTTTCTTATCTGTAGCAGAGATTTCTAGTGGCCTACCCATTATCCGTTCTCGCTTCTTTCCTTGTAACCAAGCCCTGATTTTATTTGAGGTGGCAACGTGCACGGTTAAGAGACCGTACTTCTCAGGTCCCTATGTAGCTAGGGTTAAATTCTGGCCAGTGAGAGATAAATAGAAGTTTTGGGCTGGAACTTCCAAGAAACTCCTTAAAGAAAGCTGGGATTGCAGGATTTTCTCCCTCCCGGCCTCCTGCTGTCTAAATGTGGCTGCAATGGCTGGAGTTCCTGTAGCCATCTTGAACCACGGGGTGGCCTTGAGGACGGAAGCCACATTCTAAGGATAATGAAGCAAGATGCTAGGAGGAGCCTGTATCCTCAATTACTGTGGAGCTGCCACAGCAGTTCTGGACCTCCTCCCTCCAGATTTCAGTTATGTAAGAGAAAAATTAATGTCTGTGGTGTTTGGGCCACTGTTATTTCTGGTCTCTCTCACCAGCAGCTGAGTGCAATACCTGTCAGATATACTGCTCTTATTTTTTGTTCTCCCTGATTCCCTCATGTATTGATTTCATCTTGTACATATTTTTAAAAACCACTTTAAATCCTTTATGGACTTAGAATCAAAATAAATAATTTATTAAATGGCAGCGTTACACAATTGGGCACCAGGATTCTTATTTCAAAGAGCACCAACAAAAATCACTTGCAGACGAAAAGTTAAACTGCGTCTTGTGATTCGCAAAACTGAAGTTTGAATCAGGAAGGAAATCCGTTGCTTATTACCAGAAAGATGGGCACCACATGGAAATTCAATTTCCAACAGAGTGAGTTTTTAAAATTTGAAAAGCTGAACAAAAACGGACCATATGTCTCACCGTGAAGGAAGGGTAAGGCCAGCCATCGTGTGTTAAAACAAAGGAATATCAGATTGCCACTAGGAATCACAAATATGACCATGATGTAGAATAAGGGAAGGAGCTCTACAAGGTAACAGGCAGGGAGAAAAAAGTTACTTGGCCTGGTGTCCATGCCTGCTTGGTCACCAATGTGCCAAACTATGTCTCTGGTGTCTTTAGGATCAGACGAGGTTACACAATGAACAATAATTGGTGATTTGAGGGATGGAGGGTGAGGCTCTTATTTCGTGGAGCTGTTGATCATTTAGGGTTTCCATTTAATGCATGCATATTGAAGAGTCAATAGATTACCCAGAGGTGATATCAAAAATATGTAGCCTTAGTCAGAGAGCAGGTCCAGGAGGCTCCTGCCAGCCCTGGTGTTAACCCTTTAGGTGCTAGATTATAGGATGGGCTGGAGAGTCCCAAGAGAGGGGTTGGGTGTGTCCTAGAGATCCAGGGAGTACTTGGGAGATTCAGAGTGGTGCTGTTTACCAGCCATTATGAAAATATTTCAGTGTTCTAATAACCCATGTGGCCATACTTGTACCAAGTGACTATCAGCCCTGATGACACAGAATTTTAAATACTTTTTTAAGTAAAAGTTTTAAAAGTGGAAACAGATTTCAATATGTGTGCAGAAGATGGAATCATAAAATACTACTAATAATTACTCCTGTTTTTTTGAGTACTTACCGTGCTAAGTGCTGTATAATTCACAATGTCCTTTAACCCTTACAACAGCAGCCCTTCAATGTGGTCTTTTGGTTACAAGTGACTAAAACCAAAGTCAAATCGGCCTGAGCAAAGAAGGGAATCTTCTAAGGCATGTAACTTTAAGTCTAGTGGGATTCAGGCATGGCTGAATCCAGGAGCTCGAAGGTACCACCAGAACTCGGTTTTCCTCTCTCAGCCTCACTGCGCTGCTTTCCCTGGTGTTTGTCAAGCACACTCGCTCTCTATGTGGTAGCTCTTTTGGCTTAATTCTTGTATTATGCTTCTAACAACATTAGCATAAAGAGAGTTTTTTATTTCTAATAATTCCAGTGGAAGTGTCAGGATTGAATCTCATTAGATTGACTTGGGTCACATGCCCACCCCTGAACCAAGCTCCGTGAATGGTTTTGGAATGCTGCTGGAATGTTCTGATTGGTCAGTTACAAGTCCATTTTTGGATCTGGGATGGGCCAACACTTCCTGAAACACATGGGGGTGAGGGGATGTCACAGAGGTGCCCGAAAACGAGGAATGCTGGGCAGACAAAATGTCAGATGTCCCCTACAAGCATCCCCATCTTATTAATAAAGAAACCAAGGCTACTGCATGCCTAATGGTTTGTGGATCAGCAAGGAGGACAACCTGGCTGGAAAGTAGTGAGCAAGGGGAGATTAGTGGGAGAGGAAGTAGTTGAGGAATCGGAGCTGGGCAGGGGTGAAGATCATGCAGTGCCTTGTGAGCTATTGTAAGGACTTGGGCTTTTGCTCTGAGTGAGATGGAAGGTTCAGAGCAGAGGAGTGAAATGATCTGATGTAGGTTTTGAAAAAGAACCCCTGTAGCTGCTCTGTTGTTCAAATGTAAAATATTATATTGCTATCTTTAGCCTTTCATATTTATTCATGTAAAAAATATGAAATGGACATGGGGCTTAGGTTTGGCCAATCAGCATATTCCATTCCCCTGGCCAGTGACTGTATCAGGAATCAGCTTGTGACCCACATCAGTCCAGCAAGATCCAGTCCAGGCACTTCTGCCGTAACTATTGGGAGAATAGAAACTCTTTCCACTGGGGTTGCTGAAGGTATGTCTTGCCACCGAGAGTCACCACTTAGTAAGAATCTACTTGAAAATAAGGCCTACACAAAGAGCACAGGATTTAAGTGATGGGATGGAAAAAAGTCTGACCCTAATGACTTTGGTTAACCCCTAGATCCAGCCATGCCTGACGTCATTCTAGCCCTGGATTTCTCAGTTCTATAAATCAACACATCCCACTTTTCATTTAAACCATCCTGAGCTGGGTTTCTAATACTCACAACTGAAAGAATTCTGGATGAGCTGACATATATACTGAGCCCCATTATGTCCTTGTTTCCAGAGACAAATGCCAGTATGGTTTTGACTAGGTCCTTGCTCCTAATGAGCTCACAGTTGAGTGAGATAGATGAAGAACCTGTGCCTCTTTTCCTGCCTTTATCTAGATTATAGACCCCTCTTACGCAAAGACAGTCTTTTACCTTTTCTGTCCCTCCCCCTAAATGGTGTTCAATAGTTTGCTTGAGGATGTGACTTCCAACAAGAAAATGTTAAAAATCCAGGATGGCTGGGAAACCTGCCCACCTCCCAGGCCAGATTACAGTCTGAGAGTCACCCACAACTCCTATCCCACAGACCCCTGGCCAGCAATTAACCAAGAGGTAAAAGGAGAGAAAACAAGGAAAGCTCTATTCCCTTTCTTTGATTCCAAGGAGGAGTTAGCTTGATAAGATCAGCACTTGGCCACCTCTGCCATCTTTCATGTTGCATCGGGTTTCATCTGTTTCCTCCAAGGGCCAATCCTGCAGCGAGAACCGTCTCCAGAGACTCGAGTTGGCTTCCATCCCACCCACCTGAGTCCAGGTGGATGAGAAAAACAGTTTTCCAACCTCTGTCTTAACAGCAGACTTGGGCTAGAGCCTGCTGGGGAAAGGGCTTCCTGACTCAGGGATTGGGGATAGGATTACAGGATCTGTTACCCCATCTCCCACCTTGACCTCTCCGAAAGGTGTGTCTTTGTGCAGAGGAAGAGGGAGAAGGGCCCCAGATGTCTCGTTCTTGTCCCTTGTGGTGAGAGAGCACAGAAGTGAGCCCGATATATTATTACAAATCATCTGATCGTGCTGCTTCCCAGTTCCCGTGCCTGGTGTGGGACGCCCTGCACAGCCTACCCCCAGCTGAGCCCCAGCATTCCCTGTGCCCCTCTCCACCAGGAATCTAAGTTCACACCCTCCAACCTGTTTCCTTCACCCATCGGGCACTTTCAGGACACCCTGCCTTTACCTCTGCTGTGCCTTCTGCCTGCTGTGTCGTTCCCCCCCATCCTGGCTTAGTGAGCTCCCATTCATTCCTCAAGACCTAGCTCAGATGTCACCTTGTGACACCTTCCAAATGCCAATCCCTCCCCGACCTGTTCCTCTATTCCACACCACAAACACCTCAGAATTCGTCTCTTCTGTGCTTTGTTCAAACTCCATGCAAAGGGCTTCTCAAGTTATGCTATCCAAGACACCCTTTGGAAACCTTGAATTTTTAGCTGCAGACCTGACCAGAGGAAATCATACCCAGAATCATCACACGATTCACACAGCACCTCCCCTGGCCCTGATCCAGGGCCATGTGCCGCCCTGCCCTTGTCCTCTCATATGCTCATGAAGCCATTCTTGCACGGTCACATACGTGTGCCATCTTCCTCTGGCACCAGCTTGTGGTCACGCACACGTTTCCCCTCTTATCTGCCTTTGCAATGCAGATCAGCTCAAGTCCCTGCAAACCTGGCCCCTGCCAACCGCCCGGCCTTATCCCACATGGCTTCCCTACCTCCATCCCCACCCTCTACCTCACCACCCAGGAATCTTTCTCTTCCTCTGATGCCCAAGCCCTCTCCGGCTTCACTCAAGGTTTTCCCACCTGCTATTCTCTCTCTTCCCTTATTCTTTGCCTAATTCCCACTCAGCCTTCAGGGTTCTGCTTGAAGGTCAGTTCCTCAAGAAACCTTCCCTGACCCCGGTCTAAACTAAGCCCCCTGGTGACACACTCACATCACACCTACTGAGTCCAATGAGTGTAGCAATCACCACTGTTCCCAATTCAGGCCAAGATTCATTCTTTCTCTAAATTTTTCCCATTTTCTAGGAACGTGGTTAAGGCTCGTGTCCTCCAGCATTCAGCTCTTAGACGGACAGAGCAAACGTCCCGTCGGTGCCCAATCTGCCAGCTAGCACATCCTGCCGAGTTGTTCAACTGCCTCAAGAGAGACTCCTTGTTTCTTTGGCTTAATTATAAGTGACCAGAGGGTGAAGGTCTTTTCTGTACATCATGTTTCCCAAAGCTCCTAACACAAGTCTGGTCATAGTGATAACTCCTTTTTCCTTTTCCTAAAACTCACTCTCAACACACACACACACGCACATACGCACAAACACAAACACAGACACAACCATCGCCTTCTCTGTGGTCCCATACGAAAGGCATAGTGGGCTGGTAACAACTTTGGGGGTATAATTGGATCCCTCTTTTTTTTTTTTTTTTTTTTTTTTGCGGTACACGGGCCTCTAGCTGTTGTGGCCCCTCCCGTTGCGGGGCACAGGCTCTGGACACGTAGGCTCAGCGGCCATGGCTCACGGGCCCAGCTGCTCCGCGGCATGTGGGATCTTCCCGGACCGGGACACGAACCCGTGTCCCCTGCATCAGCAGGCGGACTCTCAACCACTGCACCACCAGGGAAGCCCTGGATCCCTCTTTTATAGAGACAGCCTCATCGTAATGAAAATAATTTTTTGAGTTTGAATCCTGGTCCAGCTATTGAAGAGGTGGGTGATCTTGGGTACGCATCTTAACCCCAGATTCCTTGCTTATAAAATAGCAACTCAAAATGTCTAATCAAATCTCCAAAATGTACGAGCAGCTCATGCAGCTCAACATCAAAAAAACAAACAACCCAATCCAAAAATGGGCAGAAGACCTAAATAGACATTTCTCCAGAGAATATATACAGATTGCCAACAAACACATGAAAGGATGCTCAACATCACTAATCATTACAGAAATGCAAATCAAAACTACAATGAGATATCATCTCACACCGGTCAGAATGGCCATCATCAAAAAATCTACAAACAATAAATGCTGGAGAGGGTGTGGAGAAAAGGGAACCCTCTTGCACTGTTGGTGGGAATGTAAATTGATACAGCCACTATGGAGAACAGTATGGAGGTTCCTTAAAAAACTAAAAATAGAACTACCATACGACCCAGTAATCCCACTACTGGGCATATACCCTGAGAAAACCATAATTCAAAAAGAGTCATGTACCAAAATGTTCATTGCAGCTCTATTTACAATAGCCAGGACATGGAAGCAACCTAAGTGTCCATCGACAGATGAATGGATAAAGAAGATGTGGCACATGTATACAATGGAATATTACTCAGCCATAAAAAGAAATTAAATTGAGTTATTTGTAGTGAGGTGGATGGACCTAGAGTCTGTCATACAGAGTGAAGTAAGTCAGAAAGAGAAAAACAAATACCATATGTTAACACATATATATGGAATTAAAAAAAAAATGTTCATGAAGAACCTAGGGGCAAGATGGTAATAAAGATGCAGACCTAGAGAATGGACTTGAGGATATGGGGAGGGGGAAGGGTAAGCTGGGACAAAGTGAGAGAGTGACATGGACATATGTACACTACCAAACGTAAACTAGATAGCTAGTGGGAAGCAGCCGCATAGCACAGGGAGATCAGCTCCGTGCTTTGTGACCACCTAGAGGGGTGGGATAGGGAGGGTGGGAGGGAGGGAGATGCAGGAGGGAAGAGATATGGGAACATATGTATATGTATAATGGATTCACTCTGTTATAAAGCAGAAACTAACACACCACTGTAAAGCAATTATACTCCAATAAAGATGTTAAAAAACAGTCTAATCATAGGGTCAATATAATTGTTAAATGGTTAGATACTTGTAATTGTCATGTGAAAATGCATAGTGTATGAACTGATTGTGCAAAATAAAAATCTTCTGTGTGTGTGTGTGTGAAAGTGTGGGAAGAAGTCTGAAGGGGCTCAACCCAAACTGATGAGGTGATTATGTCCAGCTGGGGAGAGGTTGGATGGGGAGGATGGTAAAGTATTTTCCTCCCTTGTTATGTTTTTATATTTTCTTGTTTGAATTTTTAACGTGACTGCATTCACGTATTATTGATTGCATCCAACTAGGTGATTTTTGAGCAAATATGTACCCTCTTCTCCTCCACTTCAGTGGATGGAACATACTTCTCCATCTCTTGTCTTTGGCCTTGGCTATATGACTGGCTTTGGCCAATGGGGTGTTAGTGGACATGATATAAACAAAGACTTGAAATGTGCTGGTGGAGTTGGGCTGGTCCCCAGGGTTCCTGCATTTCACAATGAGAAGAACATGTTCTGCATAGCCCACTAGTCCCCCCAAAATGAGTGACATATTGGGGATCTCTAAACCAACCCCCTTTCCCAGAGGTCCAGCTGAAATCATGAGATCAATAGTAGCTCCCACTGGGACTTTCCTGGTGGTCCAGTGGTTAAGACTCCGAGCTTCCACTGCAGGGGTCACGGGTTCGATCCCTGGTCGGGGAACTAAGATCCTGCATGGCATGCGTGGCTTAGCCAAAAAAAAAAGCTTAAAAAAAAAGTAGCTTTCCCCAAAATCCACAGATGTGTGAGCCAGAAATAAATGAGAGTTTGTTCTGTAGCAAAAGCTGACTTATACATTTGTGTTATTTTTTTAAACAAATCCTTTTATTTTTCATGTTCCTTTTTAAATTCCTTTTTCAAGTATAGTTGATGTATAATACTATATAAATTATAGCTGTACAATATAATGATTTACAATTTTTAAAGGTTATACTCCAGTTATTATTATAAAATATTTGCTATATTCCCCATGTTGTACAATATATCCTTGTAGCTTATTTTATACCTAATAGTTTGTGACCTCTTAATCTCTTACCCCTACATTGCCCCTCTCCCCTTCCCTCTCCCCACTGGTAACCACTAGCTTGTTCTCTAAGTCTGCTTCTTTTTTGGTTATACTCACTAGTTTGTTGTATTATTTAGATTCCACAAGTGATATCATACTTGTGTTATTTTTTAAAGAAAAAAAAACTCAATAGAAAAAATTAAATCAGGAAACAGAGTGCCAAGCAAATAGCTGTTTAATAAACGCTGGGTCCTCTTCCATCCCCTAACCCTCCTTCAAGGGATGATACAGAAGACTCCAGAAGCCCTTCCGGGCTCCAATTTGAATGGGTTGCCCTTCCCCATGGCATTTTGCAGCCGCCATTTATTTCATTCTATTTTGCCAAATATTTAGCCATTCCCATGCCTGTCTTACCCACTAGAAGACAGTCCCTGCTGTCAATCTAGTTGCATAAACACAATATAAATACAAAGGAATTGTTTTACATGTGTACGCAACTTACACATATCTAATTATCTGTGCTCGATGTAAAAAAAATCATAATGTGATGAGTATGGGTGATTCTGTCCACTGCTCTTGACTAAATGAGGGTGTGACATGGAGGAGTATAAGTGAGAGGGGACCCTTGAACCTTCTCTCCTCTCACACCGGCCCAGTTCCTTTGAGCCTTTCATAGCTTGAGCATCTTGGTGAGCTGATTCTCATGTTCAAGGTACTTATTTTGTGTCCACTGTGGTTACCGCAGTTCAAAGTGGGGACTACCTTTATCCTTCTATTATAGTTGAGGGAAAAGGAATCTTAAAAGAGACAATTATCCAAAGTCATACAGTTTACAAGAGGGTTGAGTCCGAAGTGGAGCTCAGGTCTGTCTGGACCCAAAGCTACTTCACGGGTTTTAGTTGCAGACTCACTTCTGCAATAAGGGGCTTCCTCAAGCACTTGGGTGAAGGGCTTTAGGTTGAAAGAACAGAAATAAATAAGATTTTGTGGTTGGTTGTTACACAGTAAAAGCTGACTGATACATCTGAGAGGAGGTACTTGCTGGGTGTGGGGCCAGCTCCATCCACAGTCAACATCTGCAAATAAGCCTGGGACTTTTTCAACTGGTTAAGCTGACAAGGTAACTCTGCAGAAGCTGTAGTTTCTTACCACCAAAGCTGAGGGGTCCCCCAAGCTGGCAGTTGGCTGGGAAGTTGATCAGGTACAGTCACAGGAATCAGGCTGTTGAGATTCGAATCCTGACTCTGTGGTTCCTTCACTGTGCAACTTGAAGCAAGTCAATCAACATTTCTGGGCTTTGAAGGGTTGGAGTTGGTAAAGTTGGAACCGATGCAGCCCACAGTTTTGTCTTTTTGGATGCACATGGTTTTTATTTTGTTTCATTTTAGTTTATTTGTCAACATTAAAACAATAAAGTGTTTGTGAGGAAATAGTCGCTCATACATGACTGGCAGGAGTGGATCTTGGTACCACGACTATGAGGGGAAAATTTGGCAAGTTTGTTAAATATTAAAAATGCAAATATAAAAATTCTACTGTTTGGAAACTAGCCCACAGATACATGTGCACATGTGAAAAATGATTATGTTGGAGGTTATCCAGGCAGCATTGTTTGTAATGCAACAGTTTCAAAAAATAGCCAGAGCCTATCAACAGGGGATGGGTTGGATCAAATATGGACCATCCATAGACTGGAATACGATGCAGCTGGAAAAAATGAGGACACTGCCCAGTACTGATCAGGTAAGTTCTCTAGGATAAATTGTTAAGTAAAAAAGCCGGGTGTAAAACAAAGTGTTTATTATGCTCTCTTTTGTGTAAAAATGGAGAAACAAGACAAAACATATGTATGTGTTACTATTTGCTTGTATAATTATAAAGAAACTTTAAGTATTCATAAGAAATCAATAACTGTTACCTATGGGAGAGGAGGACCCAAGTGGGAGGGAGAATTTTTCTGTTTACCTTTTCAAAATGTTTTCAATTTTGAAGAAAAGCTTAAAACATTCAGTGTTTTCAATAGCCAA
Source organism: Grampus griseus (assembly GCF_964374135.1). Classification (NCBI taxonomy): domain Eukaryota; kingdom Metazoa; phylum Chordata; class Mammalia; order Artiodactyla; family Delphinidae; genus Grampus; species Grampus griseus. The sequence goes on along the minus strand of NC_139008.1, from coordinate 76,450,625 downwards.
GACATGGAAACAAGCTAAATTCCATTGACAGATGAATGGATAAGGAAGATGTGGTGTATACACACACATACACACACACACACACACACACACACAATGGAATACTACTCAGCCATAAAAAAAGAATGAAATAATACCACTTGCAGCAACATTGGTGGACCTAGAGATTATCATACTAAGTGAAGTAAGTCAGAAAGAGAAAGACAAATACTATGTGATATCACTTATATGTGGAATCTAAAATATGACACAAATGAGATTATCTATGAAACAGAAAGAGACTCACAGACATAGAGAGCAGACTTGTGGTTGCCAAGAGGGAGGGGGTTGGAGGAGGGTTGGATTGGGAATTTGGGATTAGCAAATGTAAACTATTATATATAGGATGGATAAACAACAAGGTCCTACTGTATAGCACAGGAAACTGTATTCAATATCCTGTGATAAACCATAAAGAAAAAAATATGAAAAAGAATGTATGTGTATATGTGTGTGTGTGTGTGTGTGTATATATATATATATATATATATATATATATATATATATACCTGAATCACTTTGCTGTATACCAGAAACTAACACAACATAGTAAATCAACTATACTTCAAAAAAATACATTAAAAAAAAATCAGGTGTTTTCAAATATAGATGATCTAGCGTCCCTGCAGGCACAAGTCAGCTGGCGCTAAGTAGGCTGTCTCTCAGATGGGGTTGCATGCTTTCCAGTTTGCCATGGTGCCCACTGCTCCCTGTTTTCTCCCTGACCCCAGTGTCTGTGGCCATTTATCATTTTGCTCCCTGCAGTTTTTCTTAGACTAGAACTAAAAGAGTGATATGCTTCTTATCCCCATGTCTCTACCAAGAGTGACAGGCTCATTACACAACAATGTGAATGCATTTAATGTTCCCAAAACGAATACTTAAAAATGGTTAAGATGGTAAATGTTAGTACATTTTACCACAATTAAAAAAACTGTTGGCAGGCTCTATGCCTGTGAATAGCTGGTACCAACAAAAGTTCCAGAACCAATTCTCATGAGCCCATCTGGGCTCACGTCCCTGCTCTGCAGCCTGTGGGCTAGAACGGCTGATCGGCTTCTCTTTCAGGCATCACCTGTGTGGCCTCTCAAGTGTGTAACTCTTAAGTAGATGGTTTCAAGGTCTCTCCTACCTCTATGATTCCTGAGCTGTGTCTGCCCCTAACGTGCTGTGTGACCTTGGACAAACCACTTGCGCTCTCTGAGGCTTGACTGCTCCACCTGTTAACTGAGAAGCTTAAAGTGAATTATCTTAGAGGCCCTTCAGCTCTAAGGATCTCCCACTTGATTTCTCCTTGAGCAATACTTCTGTCACTGTCTCCAAAGAGAAAGAAAGTGGGCTTGGGTCTGGGGTGGGGAGAGCAGAGGCCTCCTTTCATGTCGGGGCTATGTGGGCTACAGTGGGAGGTTCCCTTTTCTCTCTTCCTTCCTTTCTTTCTTTTTTTAACCAGAAAGTTATTTTAAACCCTAAGCGGGGAGCTGCTGAAAGCCACATGCCTCAGACCTCACGTGCTACAACCTGCTGTGGGGAGACAGCAAGCAGAGTTCTCAATTCTTCCTGTTCTCTCCCCTTCCCCAAACCCCACCCCAAGGGAAGGGCCACTCATTCCATTCATCCTTTGCTCGGCTGAGTCACAAAACAGAGAAACACTTGTAAGACGGGAATAAAGACACAGACCTACTAGAGCATGGACTTGAGGATATGGGGAGGGGGAAGGGTAAGCTAGGACAAAGTGAGAGAGTGGCATGGACATATATACACTACCACACGTAAACTAGATTGCTAGTGGGAAGCAGCCGCATAGCACAGGGAGATCAGCTCGGTGCTTTGTGACCACCTAGAGGGGTGGGATAGGGAGGGTGGGAGGCAGACGCAAGAGGGAGGAGATATGGGGATATATGTATATGTATAACGGATTCACTTTTGTTATAAAGCAGAAACTAACATACCATTGTAAAGCAATTATACTCCAATAAAGATGTTAAAAAAAAAAACAACCCACTTGTCTTCTGGCCCTTGGAGGCCTCCGGGGCTGCAGCCTGAAAACCAGTGCCTCTCAACCTTGCACACGCATGCGACTCACCTGGGCATCTTGTCAAAATGCAGATTCTCTTTCCGCAGGTCTGGGGTGGAGCTGAGGTCCTGCCCTTCTAACAGTCCCCCAGGTGAATGAGGGGCCAGACTGTGAACCACGGGGCCCAGGTTGCTGGTAGCTCAGAAGAATCCAGCTGGAAAAACCATCTGAAATCACTCAGCTGCTCCTCCTTTGGAATTTGCCCTGCTCCCCTATTTAAATAATATTCTTGAAACATATGGTACAGACACAGGTAAAAAGAAAAACTCAAACTCTTCAAAAAGGGCATACACTGAAAAGTCAGCAGCCCTCTCTCCCACCCACATCCTTCTGTTCCCAGAAGTAGCCCCTGTGCCCCGTTTCTTGTGTCTTCCTCCAGAGAAAGTTTGTGCGTAATGCTGATACTTATTAGTATACCTACTCTTTACTGACCACTTCCTATGTCCTAGACCCTGAACAGAGCCTCTTATGTAGCTTACTTTATTTAATTCTTCATTACACAGCAAGGGAGGGCCAGAAATAGGATGCCTGGCCCCAGGTCCTAGCACTCTTTCACGATTCAACACCTCTATAGACAAAGCCCTCCCTCCTCTCTTCTTTCTGCTGTAGTTGAGATCGCATATAATGTTCTGAGGCTTGCTTTTTCCCCCTTAACAAGTTATCTTGAAATCTCAATCGCAGTGGAAAGCTGACTTTTTCTTTTGAACGAAACCATAGAATTTGTTTGCGAGTATGAACCTCATTTGTTTCACCAGGGACCTGTTTAGGGGAATGGGAGAACTATGGGGTTATTCCAGTTCTTTTGCTACAAACTGCTGTAATGTCTAGGTTTGTGCATAGATCATCTTAGACACATGCGTGTGGATAACTAGGATGTCTGTAGGATGAACTTCCAGCCCTGGCACTGCTGGGTCAAAGGCTGTGTTCTTTTAAAGCTGAGTAGTTGTGATGAATTGTTTTTCAAAGCAGCTATAGCCACTTTCTCTCATCAGCGGTGTCTGAGTACCTGTTTCCCTAGAGCCTCACCAACACCATTCCAGAAATGTTGGCTTTTTCTGCTGCTGATTTTGAACCACACCGGCAGGAAGCAGAGTTGGGCGCGACTGCCCCTCCTTGCCTGATGGTCCAAAACACCAGCTGAGGTGTGTAGCTTTTTTCCATACCCAGCAACTCTGTTCTCTTGGTCAGGCCAGCCTGCTGCTCCGAAGAGCAGATTTTGTCATCAGGGATTTAATGGCTTAAAAAGAAAGGGGATCTGATTGCACTCAGGAGCCCTGGCCAGCTACGAGCCCTTCCCCCCAACCCCCAGGGACCACGGCTAAGAGACTGGAAGAAGCCAGAAGAACAGTGAGGTTTGGCTTCTCAGAACTCTGAAAGGCAGGGGGGCTCCAGCACAAAAAAACACGAGAAGCTGAAGATCAGCGTTTAGCCTGGGCTCTGCCACCAACCCTCGGGCTAAAATGACCTCCCATTATTTTAGAGCAGTGGTCAGCTCACAGACTTGGGAGCCCCATGACCTGGATTCAAATCCTGCTTCCTCCACTTTCAAGCTGTGTGATCTTAGGTTAGTGATTTAACCTCTCTGGACTCCAGTTTTCCATCTGCAAATGGGATGATAGTTTTACTTCCCAGGGTGCTTATAGGGGTCAACTGCCTTAATGCACACAAAGAGTTTGGAACAATGCCTGTTGCAAAGAAAGTACACAATAAATATTGGCTGTTCTTTCGTTATTCATATTATTTATTTATTTACTTGGTTATTGTCTGTCTACTCCAGGAGGGCAGAGACCTAATCTTTCTGTTCCCAGCAGTGCCCCCTGACCCAGCACAGTACCTTCACATAGTAGGTCCTCCGTAAATATTCACTGGAGGAATGAATGAATGAACATGTCACTTCCCCTCCTTGAGCCTCAGTTTCTTGATCTGGAAATGGGGAAATTTTTATTTCATTCTCAGTGTTTGTCCATATTGTCCTAATCCATGGTGATCCTATATCTTTGCTTTTTACCATTGGAAGAAATAATTATTAAAAAATGTATAAGCCCTTGTTCATAACTGACAAAACTTGGAAGCAACCAAAATGTTCTTCAATAGGTAAATGGATAAACAAACTGTGGTACATCTAGACTATGGAATATTATTCAGTGTTAAAAAGAAATGAGCTATCAAGCCACGAAAAGACAAGGAAGAACCTTAAATGCATATTAGTAAATGAAATAATCCAATCTGAAAAGGCTACATACATGACATTCTGGAAAAGGCAAAATTATGGTGACAGTAGAAGAAATTCGGTGGCTGTCAGGAGTTTAGGGGAACGGAAGGGAGGGATGAACGGGCAGAGTACAGAAGATTTTGAGGGCAGTGAAACTGTGCCATATGATACTGCAATGGCAAACACATGTCATTATACACTCATCAACACATAGCACACACAACACAGAGTGAACCCTAATGTAAACTATGGGTTTAGCTAATAATGATGTGTCGATATTGGCTCATCAATCGTAACGAAAGTATCACGCCAGTGCTAATAACGGGAAACTGGGGTGGGGTTGAGAGCATATAGGGGAACTCTGTACTTTCCTACCTTCTCCTCAATTCTTCTGTAAGCCTAAAATGGCTCTAAAGAAGTCTATTAATTTTTTTTTAAAGTATAGACTCATTTTTAAAAGCTTGGTTAATTGGCTCTTTTTTGTTTGTTTCCTAACTATTTGACAATCAGTGGGTAGTTCTCATCCACACTGACTGCAGATGTTTGAAAGTGGTGACAGGGACACAGGGAACCGAGCTTGTCTGCTGAATCTTCATCCTCATTTTGTTTTCTGGACACCATCCACAGGTACAGTAGGGACGTGGCTTGTTCCTTTGGCTTGGGTCAATTCTCAGAGCTGGAGTGCCCATCTCCTTCATGGCAAACTTCTGGATCTCCTTGAGTGTACAAGGAGCACACTTTTTGAAGCCTGCTTCACGGGTGTGCTTGTGAATGTCAATGGTATATTCTCTGCTCACCGCCTTGTTGCTGGCAGAATGGTCCTTTTCACCATCCTTCTTTGTGGGAGCCATTCTGCTGGCCCAGGCTGAAAAGAAAAAACTGCAATGGATTACTGATTAATTGGCTTTTAAAACACACATACACACATGTCCTACACTGGCATGTAGGTGGTTTCAAATTCATTCTTTTTAGGTATGCTGTGATTGTTAGGAAATGTGTTTAAGGCATAACAAAAAGTTTAGACTGTCACGATGAGCTTGTGCGGCTTAGCGATTTCACAGATGAGAAAACTGAGGCCTGGAGAGAGGAAGTGACTTGTCCAAGGTCATAGCATGAGAGGTGAGAGAGCTGATGTCTACCCACCACCCCTGTGTGGGCTCTGCCTCAGTTGCCTCCTCTGTAAAGGGGGTTAAAATAGCACCCACCTCCTCCGATTGTTGTGAGGATTAAATGAAACAATACACAAAATGCTTAGAAGAAAGCCTGGTACATAGCAAATGCTCAAATAAAGTTAGCCATTATTCATATTAATTCGTGGTGCGGAGGAGAAGGAGGAAGAGGATGACGGTGTCAGCTCCTGTTTCTCTTTTTGGTCAGGGAAGAATCACAAGACTTTTTTTTTTTTTTTTTTTTTCTGCGGTACGCGGGCCTCTCACTGTTGCGGCCTCTTCCATTGCAGAGCACAGGCTCCGGACGCGCAGGCTCAGCGGCCATGGCTCACGGGCCCAGCCGCTCCACGGCATGTGGGATCTTCCTGGACCAGGGAACGAACCCGCGTCCCCTGCATCGGCAGGCGGACTCTCAACCACTGCGCCACCAGGGAAGCCCGACTTAGCTGGCTTTTGAAAAATACATAAAAATCACCAAGTTTTCTAAGAATCTTTTTATTTCCATTGGACATAGGTGCTTTCGTGAATTAAAACTTCCAAGTATTCAATACAGTGCATAGCATACAGTGAGTGCTCTATAACTCTGAGCTGTTATTATTAGGAAGACTTATGGTTGCCAGAGGCAGGGGCTGAGGGTTCGCGGAATGAGTGAAGGGGGTCAAAATGTACAAATTTCCAGATATAAAATAAATAAGTCCTGGAGATGTAACATACAGCATGGTGACTATAGTTTACAATACCGTAGAGCATATTTGAAAGATGCTAAGAGGATAGATCTTAAAAGTTCCCATCACAAGAAAAAAAATTGTAGCTGTGTGTGGTGATGGATGTTAACTAGATTTATTGTTGTGATCATTTTGCAATATTTATAAATATAGAATCATTATGTTGTACACCTGAAACTAATATAATGTTATATGTCAATTATAGTTCAATTAAAAAAAAAAGACCTCAACTGCCTACATCAAAGAGAGATATCACCAAGGAAGAGTTTTGGAAGTCTGATGGTGATTTGGTGGGGGGGCGTTAGGACCCCCATCTCCCCCACCAGGTTCCCCTAGATGCTGTCCCTGTGCTTGGTTATTTTTGGCCAGCCTCACTCTGGGATTCCGTCTGCCACCGTCTAACACCAGGAATGAGGCCAGAGGAGACAGATCTGGCCCGTGGAAGCCTGTCTGCAGGGCAGAGCTGATAAGCCCCTCACATCAGGTCTGGCTCGTGCTCTCTCTGCTTTTCTACCTAGTTTGCAGGCAGATTCACTCCTGAACAACTTCTCTGCTCTCTCGCTCTCTTTTTCCCTACCCCCAATTCCTGCCGCCGCCAGGGAGGAGGGAGATGTAAATTCATCTGCTGCAAGGCTCCCAGAGGGCGTGAACTTGAGAAACCGAGGTGAGGATCTGCCTGTATGTGAGAAAGGCAGCTGCTGCTGAGTTTGTGGGAAATCAGAGCTGGGGATGGGGGTGGGGTGGGGGTGGTAGTTAGAGTCACGTGCCAGGAGCACAACCAGGAACTTCCAGGGTCAGCTGAGGAAGTACCGGGATGTGTAGAAGGCCAAAGGGAGTCATGGAAGAGTGAGCCTTCGTTCTGAAGGAGATCTGACAACAACCATAGAGCCCTCCACCGGGCAGCCACCGCCCTTAGGACTGAATCCACAGTGGCCTGCAAGGCCCTGCCCCCACGTCTCTGATCTCATCTCTCACTTCCCTCCTCCTGGTCTGCTCTGCTCCAGCCACACTGGCCTTTCCTTTCTGTTCCTCCAGCACCATGCTTGTTCCAACCACAGGGCCTTTGCACGTGCCGTCCCTCGGCCTGGAACTACTTCCTGGCTTTGAAAATGGCTGGTTGTTTCTTAAGCTACAGGCACCACTCATACGTCACCTCCCCTGGGGCCCTCCTCTGACCACACTCAATTAGTCCTGCCAGTCCCTTTCTTTTATTTCATCCACACTCTTGGTATTCTCTGAAATTATCTTGTTCATTATGTTATTTTCTAGGTGGTATGCTGCCTGCCATTTTCCCCATTCACCATGATGCATATCTGCTGGCTGAACAAATAAACTTGCTGTACAGCCTCAGATGAGCTGTTTTTCTACTCCAGGCCTTAGTGTCCTCATCTGTGGAAAGGTGACGAAGAGCCCAGAGTTTTCTCTAACCTTTGCTCAGCATGGGCTGTGAAGACCTAAGAAGATCAGGGGAACGTTCTGAAAAGCACAAACGAGAAGTGGAGAAGAGCAAAGAAACCAGTCTACAGGAGAAATTGCTCATTTAACACATTTAATTTCCTTTGCAAGGTGTTACTCAGCCAGTCCAATCCCTCAACAAATAGTCTCACCTCCTTCTTGCCTTGGGGGAAGTAACAACTTCTTAAGGAGATAAGGCTATTGATTTTATTTGCTCTCATCTTCACCTGAGAGTGGGATGAGTTAATATTTGTTACATTTCGGAGCCAAGTCCTTAAAACTGGGGCTCTAGCTGGAATATGCTATGTGAACTCAGGCAGGTCTCCCCACTCCCTGGGCCCTACCTTTTCTATCCTTTGAGTGAGAGAATGCAAATGTTTGAAACTTGGGCTCTCCCAGTATAGTCTTTAGGATAACAGAATCGCCAGGAGGGAGGAGAAACGATGCTGTCACAAAGTGCCCCTGGCATAGGCCTTGTAAAGCGTGTCCATTCATAACGTTCTGATTAGTTCCCTGGTCTCCCTCTCAAAGCACTTTCCCTCCAATATCTCCTGGCAGCTCCTGGGTGGAGGTGGGGTAGGAGGCTGCTGTCTTCATCCCAGTTTGGCAGAGAAGAAAGTAGGAGAGAAGCAAGGCCTTGCCTGCCTACCCAAACTCATTTCCTACCACTCTCTCCCCTGGCTCTGCCTCAGGGCCTTTGCACATGCTACTCACTCCCTCAACCTGGAATATTCTTTCCCTGGCTACCCTCACTTCATTAGCTCTCTACCTAAATGTCTCCAAGAGGCCTTCCCTGATCGCCTTGCTTAAAATAACAGCCCCGCCCTCTCACTCTCACCACCCTCCACGCCCTCACTCTGTTTTACTTTTCTTCCCCTCATTTCTTGACACATGACATTCGATGATCTCTTTACTTGTTTATTGTCTGTCTCCTCCCCCAGAAAGTCAGCTCCACGAGATGGGGATTTTTATCTGTCTTATTTTGTGCCATCTCCCCAGTCCCCAGCAGGGGCCTGGAACAGCCTAAACACTTGCTAAATAATTGTTGAATTGAATTAGTCTCCATGGGGACAAAGAAGTCGAAGTGACCTTGAAAGATAAATTTCATCTGTCCCCCGGCCACCAGGCTGGACTTTCTGCCCTGTGTAGGTTTCTCTTCTGTGACAATCTCTCAGCAGAAATCAAGATTCTTGATGCCTTAAAAAAAAGTGGTTTTGGTCATGACCAAGATCTGCAAACTTTCTTTTGCTAACTCTGTCTTGCTTTCTTACAGGGGTTGACAGAAACAGGAGAAGAGGCAAGATGTTTAGGTTACATGTTGTAGACGAATGATATAGACAAACTGCTAAAAAGAGATTTGATTCCTTTTTGCACAGGACTGGGTGTTTCCTATACCTCATTCAATAGTACTGGATAGTAATGGGTATGATAATCCTATTAACAATGATGATTTTCACAAGAGTTGATATCAGGTTAAAGGTCCTGCATGCAGGACTTTCAATACCTCATCACTGAGCTTCCAAACAGCCCCGAAAGGTGGGTATTGCTATGATGATGCTCATTTTACAGGTGAGGAAACTGAGACTCTGTAACGTGAAGCACGGGGTTAATTTGCCCACGGTTACACTGCCAGATGCCAACGTAAGGGACACCTGAGAAATCCCTTCCAGAAATGAAATTCCCTGTGGCTGAGAGGTTCAGAGTCGGGGCTCCGGAGTCAGACTGCCTGTCTCTGACTCTGGGCTGTATGACCTGGGACGAGATAATTAGCTGTACTGGGCCTCAGTCTCCTCGTCTGGAAAGTGGGGGTGATGACAATGTTGCCAGTATCAACAAAGATTCACTGAGTTTAATCTGTGAAATACTTTTTTAAAATAATTAATTAATTATTTTTAGCTGTGTTGGGTCTTTGTTGCTGCGTGCGGGCTTTCTGTAGTTGCAGCGAGTGGGGGGCTACTCCTTGTTGCGGTGCATGGGCTCTAGGCACGTGGGCTTCAGTAGTTGTGGCACACAAGCTCAGTAGTTGTGGTGCACGGACTTAGTTCCTCCACGGCATGTGGGATCTTCCTGGACCAGGGCTTGAACCTGTGTCCCCTGCATTGGCAGGTGGATTCTTAACCACTGCGCCACGAGGGAAGTCCCAATCTGTGAGATACTTAGGACAGAGATTGGCACACGGTTAAGTGCTCAATATTTGTTAGTTTTATTATCATCTCCTTGTACACTTCTTCTTTCTCTGCTATAAACACACTCTCTCTCTCTCTCACACACGTGTGCGTGCGCGCGCGCACACACACACACACACACACACACACACACACACACACACACACACACGGTGGGCTTCCTGGAGGAGGAGTTCTGCCAGACAGCCAGGCAACCAGTTGAGTTCAGGACCTAAGGTCAAGCTTAGATCTCCTTTCCTGGCAGGAAGTTTCCCACTGAGAGGGGAGCGGCAGCCTCTTGTGGCTTCTCCCATCCTCCCCCAGCCACCACTCTCACACCAGTCCGACACACAGGTCATGTGCTGTCCCTAGCCCCGTGTGACTCAGCCTGGCAGCTGGACCAGATGGTGGGAGGAGAGTTGGAGATTAGCACTGCCAGGGGTTGCTCTGAGCAGCTGCCTGACTGCAAAGGTCAAGGTATTGGGTTTCCACCTTGCATGGCGCCCTGGGAGGTAAGCACGAGACCCCGTGGAGACCAGGCTGGGGCTGCCCGATGCCCTGCTCACCATCAGGGTTCATGTTATAATTAGTCTTTTCATGCGTATGCTTGACAGTTTTTGAAGCGTTTTCCCACCATCTGAGGTCTGCAGGGTAGCCAGTGTTATTTTGACCATCCCCATGAAATGGGGCTTATTGAGGTGGCATGTCTTACTCTATGCCACTCAGGTGGTGGAACTGAGATCCAGTGGAGGTTTGCCGCGTTTAAGCCCAGCGTGCTTGCCAACACCCTGCACACACTGTCCTCAAAGCTGGATGCAAGTGTGCGTGTGTGTGTGCACACGCATGTGTACATGGTGCACCGAGGGAGGAGGTGACCCACGCTGGAGCTGCTTTTCTGGTTCATGTGTGAAATTCATGTGTGAGCCTTAGAAGCCCATAGTGAGTCTTTGTATTTAGGTGTATTTATAATTTACATTTTTATTCATTTTTTTCAAAAGGTATTATATTCACATAGTTCAAAATTCAAATGGGTATAGGAAGATGTCACCCTCTCTCCCCTGTCATCCGTCCACTCCGTTGCCCTCTCCAGAGGTACTCAGTTATCAGTTTCTTCTGCCAGGCTGTTCTGTGCTTCTACAGGTCAATGTGAACATAAATATTCCAACCCAACACTTATATACAAAATGTTGCACATTCCGCTTAGTGTTCTGCTTCTTGATTTTTTTGTATGTTTAATAATATGCCCTGGAGATCATTCCATAGCAGTTCATACGGAGCTGTCTTGATAGTTTTGAAGGCCATGTAATACTCTATTATAGGGATGCACCAATTTGATTGGTGTCCTGTTGATGGACGTACAGGTTATTCCCAATAGTTGCAATTACAGACTATAGTACAATGAGTCCCCTTGTACCTGCATCACTGGTTATGTGTGCGGGGAGATGCACAGCCTGGCTGCTCAAAATGTGCCAGGACTAGCAGCTGGGCATCAACTAGGAGCTTCGTTAGAACTGCAGCGTCGCAGGCCTCACCCCAGACCTGCTGGATCAGATTCTGCATCTTAAAAAGATGCCCAGGGCATTTGTATGCATATTAAAGTTTAAGAAGCCCTGGTTGGGAAGATAGATTCCCAACCAGAATTGCTGGGTCAAGAGATAGGTACATTTATAATTTTGACCATAACAGACAAATTGACATCTGCAGTTTGATTTGATACATAGTCTCACCTGCAATGCATAAGCATTTGGGGAGAATAAAAAAAAAAAATCCATATCCAGCATTGCAAACTATGGGGCGTAGGATTCAGCAGGTGTGGGGTGAGCCTGGAATCTGCACCGTATATACTGTCTGGGTGATTCTGATATCCATCCAGGTTTGAGAAAAACTGGCCTAATTACATTCCTCACCTTTGACTCCAGAGGCTTCTTTAGGGCTCCAGGCATCCTGGCTGTAATGATCCTTTAACTCTCCATCCAGGGATGGCCAACTCACGTGCCCACAAGGGCTGGATAGATACTAATCGCAACCGAAGTGTGCTGGTTTACAGTAGGTTTGGTTTCTACTGACACCGAAGTAAAAAAACATTTAGAAAAAGTGCAAACCAAGCAAAACATATTTGGGCTGAAATCTGGCCCACAGTCCATGAGTTTGTTACCTTTGATGCTCTCACGATGCCCTTTAAAAAAAAAAAAAAACTGTTTTGGCAAATAGTCTCATTCAGCTTGGCGAGGACTCATGGGTGCCTTCTCCGCAGTGTTGGAGATATTAGGGATCAAGGCTCCCACTTTACACATGACAAAATGGAGCCCAGAGTAGAGAAGGGGTGGCCCTGAGGCCTACAGAAAAGTTTAACCAATACTTACTGACTACTGGGCAACGTGCTCAACACTGGGGGATTTTAGCCTGCAGGTCCCGGTCCTCGAGGAGGGAAGGAACAAATACAGAGCAAACAAGTCATGGCCAGCGAGTGTGGGCTGTGCAGTGATATGACTTGCTTCCCGGGGCCAAAGTGGGTCCCAGGAACAAGGGAAGTTTTCAGAGAGGAGCTCAGGCTGAGAAAGACATTGGTGGTTTTTGGTTTTGGTTCATCTCACGAAGGGATTTAGACCAGTGTTGGCAACCGTTTCCTGGAAAGGACCAGATAAAATATTTTAGGCTTTGCAGGCCACATAGTCTCTGCCGTTCTGTTGTTGTTTGTTACAGCGCAAAAGCAGCCACAGACTACAGGTAAACGGGCTGTGCATGGCTGGGGCCCATACAAGTTTATTTATGGACTCTGAAATGTGAATGTCATGTAGTTTTCATGGTTCACCAACGTCTTCCTTTTTCATTTTTTCCCCAAACATTTAAAAATGTAAAAACCATCCTTAGCTGCACAAAAACAGGCGGTGGGCTGGATTCCTCTGGCGGCCGGATTCTGTCGACCACCGGGTGTTCTAGGCAGTGAGGTTGGCAGGCTCAGGGACAGGGAGGAAAAGATTTAACAGAAAAGTGGGGATCAAAATGCCGGCTCTTGGCTCCCCATGCGGTGCTCTGTCATCTGCCCAGGGGACAAAAGTGCAGAGCGAAGCAGGCTGGGTGGGGACTGCAGTGAACAAAAGAGCGATGGCTCCTCTCTTTCTAGCCCACTGATGCCAAATTCTTCTGGGTTTTTTTTGTCCGCGCGGCAAGTGGGATCTTTGTTCTCCGACCAGGGATCAAACCCGCACCCCCTGCATTGGAAGCAAGGAGTCTTAACCACTGGACCGCCAGGGAAGTCCCTCCTCTGCTTGTTAAGAGAAGTTGGAAGTGCTCGTATTGCACAAATGTTTTTGGAGTGCTTGCTCTGGGCCAGGGTGGTTCCAGGTACTGGAGAGTCCATGGAGAGCAAAACAGCCTGAAGACACTGCTTACAAACTAATGGGGGACAGGTGTGAACAAAACAGACTACGTAGCATTTTAGACAGTAGTAAGTGCTGTGGAGAAACATAACGCAGGGCAGGGGGCAGAAGTGTCAGGTGTATTGCGAACTTTTACGTGGGGTATTGGGGAAACCTCTGAGGTTTGCTTAAAGGCTGGAAAGATTCCCAGAATGGGCTGTGCGGTACCCTTCCCCCAGGAGAAGAGCAGTCCAGGTAGAGAGAGAAGCAAATACAAAGGTCCTAAGGAGGGATCCTGCCTGGAATGTTCTAGAAACAGTGAGGGACCTGTGTGACTGGAGCAGAGGAAGTGAGAAGAGTCAAAGGAGTTGAGAGCAGAGAGGTAATGGGAGCAGAAGATGCAGGACTTTGTGGCCACTGTGAGGACTTTAGCTTTCGCTCTGTTTAGGTGGGAGCCATGGAGGGTTCTAAGCAGAGGAGAGAGAGAGAGAGGACCAGACTTAGGTCCTCGACGTATCCCTCTGGCTGCCTCTGGAGAATGGACCGGTAGGTGGGTGAGAAAGGAGGTGGGGAGAAGTCATCAGACTCTGGGTATTTGCATTTTGAAGGTGGAGCTATAGAATTGGCTGACGTTTAGGATGTGGGGTGTGAGACATTTAGATCTTACTGTGAAAACTTCCTAGATGTAATTGATGGTAACCAAGTCAAAATGGAAAATATCTTGTTCTGGGTCACTTATGCCTTGCATAGGCTGCTAGTTTACAGTCTTTCTTCTAAACCAGGCCTGCCTGTCATGTTTTAAATCTTTCATTATGATTTTAGCTTTTTCACGTTCCTGTGTCCTTTTCCAAACTAGATTGGAATCCACCCTTAATTAAGGGCAGGGACTGTGCTCTTTATTTCTTGGTGTCTCATGATGAAATTAGTGAATGTGTGTGTGGGGGCGGTGAGGCACCTTTTCCCTCCCCATGGTTATCTGTTCCATAGAAATTGGTGGAACATCTAACCACAGCAGGAACTTTCTGAGAGGGTCAGGCCCTGAATATACTGGCGCTGTTCCTCTCAGACCCTGTAGTCACGGCTCTTGAAATAATTTTTTCCCCTTAAACCTGCTCAGATCTTTTACACTTAAAAATCAAGACATGTGTTTCTTCTTCCAGATACAGTCCAGGCTGACCAGATTTCTCTGAAGGACAATGGTGCTCCCGACCAACTCCTTCCCCACCAGCACAGGCCCTGGCCCTGGCCCTCTGAAGCTGGCTTCTGCCCCAACATCCCTCCCAGAGGTCACTGCTGACTTTCCCCGCTGCCTGGCTGCGACAGCTGCTTATAGGTCTTCCCTGAACCCACCTCTGGGGCTTTTGTTGCCACTGAACAAACAGCCCTTGCTTCTGGAAACTCCACTGGTTCCTGTAACTCCCTGGATCCCCTCCCCCTTGGACCTCCGCTCCCAGGCCTCTCCTCTCTCCTCTGGAATACATGCCCTGAGTCAGTGGATGGAAAAGCCAATGTCTACAGGCCAGGAAGGTGAAGGAAATGACCGAAGTGAGCCACAGGTGTTCTTTTAAACACAAACCCTTGTTGGTTGTTAAATAGTAACAGAGGAGGACACTTACTGAATATTTAACAAGTGCCCATCCCAGCTCCAAGTGCTTTATATGTGTGTTGATTCTCATAACAACCCTTGGAGGTGGCTATGTTTATTATTCCCATTTTTCAGATTGGAAACTGAGGCACAGAGAGGTTGAATAACTTAACTTGTCTGAGGTCATACAGCTTGATGGTGGCAGAGGCATAATTTGAACTCAGGGCATCGGACTCCGGGGTGTGGGAACATAATCACCCTCCAGCACGACTCTGATGCTACCTTCTCCCCACCACCCCCAATTTGCCAAATAAAAGAAATTCTATCCATTTACCATTAATTTCCCCCCATTCCTCAAGTTGACAATGTGTTGATCCTGCCTCTTTGGCCAATTTTACTAAAATTTACACTGCGTAGACACTCCGAACCCCCTGTTTCCTTCTGGGATACTGTTCTAGAGAAATATTGTGCCCAAGGGGGCAAGCCCAGATGTTCATGGCAGCAGTGCTCCTAACAATGAAAAATCAGAAGCAACCTAGGTGCCCATCCATAGGGGAATGAAAAAGACAATTTGCATATTCCTGTCACAGAATACATGCAGCAGGTTAAGGAAGGAAATAGATTGGTAAGTGCTGACCTAGAAAGATCTATGACTTATAGAGGGGAAAAAAACAAGTTCCAGAACAATACTTACACTCTCCTTGCTTTCCATAGATATTTGGAGCATCCGTTTCTGCCTGACACTGTTCAAGGCACTTGGAATACAGCAGTGAACAAAACAAACTCCTTACCTTAGCTGAGGTAACGTCCTATCTAGGGGGAGAGTAGAGGCAGGGAATAAGTTGTATGCTGGGGGTGGTAAACACAAGGAAGAAATATATAACGGAAGATGTTTTCCATTTTTGTAAAAAAGAATCACCACAAAATAATACGATGTGTTTTCTATGGTATTTATTTATGTATATAAATGCACAGGAAAGGTCTGCAAGGAAGCACCCCAAACTGCTAACAGTGTTATTCTGGGGGGAGTGGCGGGTGCCTGGTGATTGCCCAAAGGTGCTTTAGCTTTATGGGAGAATATACCCATGTATTCTCTGTGTGATGAAAAATTCATACTAGTAAGCAACTGGAAGCCTCATACTGTGCTGGTGGAAATATAAAATGGTACAACCACTTTGGAAAGCTGTTGGCAATTTTTTAAAAAAATTTATTTATCTTATTTTTGGCTGTGTTGGATCTTTGTCGCTGTGTGCAGGCTTTCTCTAGTTGCGGCGAGCAGGGGCTACTCTTCGTTGCGGTGCGTGGGCTTCTCATTGTGGTGGCTTCTCTTGTTGTGGAGCACGGGCTGTAGGCGCACAGGCTTCAGTAGTTGTGGTGTGCAGGCTCAGTAGTTGTGGCTCACGGCCTCTAGAGCACAGGCTCAGTGGTTGTGGCGCACGGGCTTAGTTGCTCCGTGGCATATGGGATCTTCCCGGACCAGGGCTTGAACCCGTGTTCCCTGCACTGGCAGGTGGATTCTTAACCACTGCGCCACCAGGGAAGCCCCTGGTGGCAATTTCTGATAAAAGTTAAGCATGTGACTCAGCAATTCACTCCTAAGCATTTGCTTAAGAAAAATTAAAACCTATGTCCATACAGATATGTGTCCACCAATGTTTAGAGTGGCTTTATTTTATTCATAATAGCCCCAAAGTGGAGACAGCACAAAAGACCATCACAGGGTGGCTAGACCAACATGTTGTACGTCCACACATTAAAACATTACTCAGCAATAAAAAGGGACAAGCTATTGATAACATGAACGGATCTAAAAGCATTATACTGGGTGAAAGAAGCCAGGCATTTTGTCTGTTGTATAATGATTCCAATTATACAACAGGCAAAACTAATCTATGGTGATAGAAATCAGAAGGATGGTTGCCTGTGGAGGTTGTGAGCTGACTGGAAGGGGACCTGAGGGGACTTTCTGGGATGATAGCAATGTTCTAGATCTTGATTGGGGGCTGGGGTGTACACGGTGTAGGGATTTGTCAAGATTCATTGAATCATTCACTTCAGATCTGTGCATTTCACTGTAACGAATTTCACCTTAATATTAATAGAAAAACCACCAAAGCCTGGTGAGGAATACTCTGACGTGTTAAGAATGTTTATTTCTAAATGGTGAAAATGTAGGTGATTTTCATTTTATTCATTTGCTCCTCTGGGGTTTTCCAAAGTTCCAGCAAAGCACATAAAATCCTTTAGTGATCTGAAAAAAAAAGTAAAGGACATGGCCCATACATTTACATAAAAAAAGAACATGGCTCTTTTGTGCATATTTTATTTGTTTAGTCATTTTGAGGATTTTTTTTTTTAAAGAAGGAAAGAAAGAGGGAGGAGGGCGAGAATAAGGATCCTTTCAGTCCTATTATTTTACTTTCAACAAAATTTAACTGGTGGACTTCCCTGGTGGCGAAGTGGTTAAGAATCCGCCTGCCAATGCAGGGGACACGGGTTCGAGCCCTGATTCGGGAAGACCCCACATGCCACGGAGTAACTAAGCCCGTGCGCCACAACTACTGAACCCTGTGTACCTAGAGCCTGGGCTCCACAACAAGAGAAGCCACCTCAATGAGAAGCCCACGCACAGCAACGAAGAACCAATACAGCCATAAATAAATAAATAAATAAATTTATTTTAAAAAATTAACTGGAAAGCAGCAATATTCAGTGCAGATTACTGTGGAAAACGAAAATAATTCAGGGCAATAGATTCTGCAATCAAGAAGCTTACAGTTGTGCTGAGTCCTCTCCGCCTCTAAAAGAGCAGTTGAAAAAGGCCAGCTCCTCCCCGAAGCCTTCCTTGCTTTCTCCCTCAAACCTCCGCCTCTGCACCACTCATCTTACCTCCACCTTGACCCTGGAGGACAGGGTGCTTTCCTATTCTCTGAATCCTCAAAGCCTTGCGCTGTGCTCTGCACGAGGTGGGTTCTCTGCTCAGGCTCTGTGCACTTCATTTTTTCAGAAAGCCCCAGAGCAGGAGCCAGGCGTGGGTAGGTCCCTAGCTTTTCACACTTTCACCCCACACTGAACCAATCCCGGGCTGAGGAGGAACCGAGAGGTTGACCTTCTATCCCCTCGGGGTTGGGGACAGATACTTAGGGGACTCCCAGACGCTTCGTAGAAACAACTGCCTCGCCTTGAAAGGCCAAACTGGTCACCTCCGCCCTGCTTTCTCGCTCTTTCTGGCTTCCTTGAGATGCCTGGGTGAGTGGAGGCTGTAACCTGCGGCAGACAGCAGTGTCAAGCGCGCGTCTTGCTCTCCTGCGGCCCCCTGGCCTCCCCCAGGGAGCTCAGGCCCACGGCCGGGCTGGGACAGGGTGTGCTCGCAATCTTTGGCCGGCAAGCAACCGGGCCACTCGGGTGGTTTTCTGCCTCCCGTAACAATAGAAGTTTTGCTGAGGCCCAGGGAGTGTCTACAAAGTGCTCTCCTCCGAGAGCGAGGCGCCGCGAGCGGCCCGGCTGGCTTTTTGGCGGCTTTTTATCTTTGGATCCAGGCGAAGCCGTGGAGGGGCAGGGCAAGACCAAGGTCGGAGTCAGTAGTAGCAGCGTTGGGCTGTTCTCAAAAGGGGAGGTGATCATGTGAGATGAACAAGTTGAGGTGCTGCAGGATAACGGGGTTTGGGGTGGGGTGGAGACCTCCATCCATAAAGTGGGCAGGGAGGACATCAGGGGCTAGTGACCTGTCTTCCAGCCAAAGTCCTGTTGAAAGTCCTGCTGGAGAAGGGAATCAGAAGGTACAGACAGTATACTGTGCACTCCCTCGGAAAGTTCTTTCCTTTTTGTCTTGACATCACATATATATTATATATATATATATATATATATATATATATTTTTTTTTTTTTTAATTTTTGGCTGCATTTGGGTCTTCATTGCTGCGCGCGGGCTTTCTCTAGTTGTGGCGAGTGGGAGCTACTCTTCATTGTGGTGCGTGGGCTTCTCATTGTGGTGGCTTCTTGTTGCGGAGCACGGGCTCTAGGCGCGCAGGCTTCAGTAGTTGTGGCGCATGGACTCAGTAGTGGTGGCACATGGGCTTAGTTGCTCCGCGGCATGTGGGGTCTTCCCGGACCAGGGATCGAACCAGTGTCCCCGGCATTGGCAGGTGGATTCTCAACCACTGTGCCACCAGGAAAGTCCAACATTATATATTTTTTATTTTTTTCTTTATTTTTATTTTATTTTTTATTTTGGCCAGCACCGAGCAGCATGCGGGAGCTTGTTTCCCTGACCAGGGATCCAACCCATGTCCCCTGTAGTGGAAGCGTGGAGTACTGACCACTGGACTGCCAGGGAATTCCCATATATTGACGTTACATTCTTGATCCATCCTCTTCTCTTGTCTCCAGTACTGCCCACCAAGACCAAGCCAGGCAACCCCCTCTCACCATATACACCATAGCCTCTAGCTAGGCTCCCTGTTTCCTATAGTCCAGGCTCTGATTTACTCACTGTGTGATCCTCGGCAAGTCACTTTACCTCTCTGTGCCTCGGTTTCTTCATCTATAAAATGGCATCATAATCATTCCCATTGTTATGAGGACACAGTGAGTTAATATATGGAAATTGCTTAGAACAGTTCCCGGCACACAGTAGGTATTACAAAAGGGTTGGTTATGGGACTTCCCTGGTGGTGCAGTGGTTAAGACTCCCCGCTCCCAATGCAGGGGACCCAGGTTCAATTCATGGTCAGGGAACTAGATCCCACATGCATGCTGCAACTAAGAGTTCACATGCTACAACTAAGACCCAACAAAACCAAATAAATAAATATTAAAAAAAACAAAAAACAAAACCCCAAAAGGGTTGGTTACGATCATTTTTAATTATTACAGGCTATTCTCTGCCCAACAGTGTGACCATTTAAAAACCTGAGTCAGGTCATATCACAGCCTTGTTTAAACCCCTGCCCTGGCTGCCCACTGTGCTTAGCATAAAGTCCATGAATGCATGGACTGTCTCTGCATTACTAATCTGACTTCAACTCCTACTACTGTTCTCATTACTCATTGTTCCCACCTCACCAGCCTCCTTACTACCCCTGGAATGTTCCAAGTGTGGTCCAGCCTCAGGGCCTTTGCACTTGCCATTTTCTTCTGCCTAGGAAGCTCTTCTCATGCTTTGCAGAGCTGGTTCTGGCTCAGCATTCAGATCTCAACTATTACTTCCTTAAGAGAGTCTTCCTGAATCACCCTATCTAGGTATGTACTTTCCTGTACTTTTCTGTGAAAATACCTCGTTTATTTCTTAGCTATCATTGACTATGTGTTTGTTTGTTTGTTTAATATCTCTCTCCCCCAACTAGAATATAAACTTCACAAGTGGTGAAACTTGTCTTATTCACTGTTTTTCCCCCTACATCTAGCATAATGCCTGGTATATAGTAGGTGCTCAGTAAATATGATTTGTTTAAATGAATGAATGCAGAAATGAGAAAAGGATTTAGAGTTTCATGAGAGAGACTATAGATGGAGGTGCCATCCATCTAATGGAGGGTGGATAAGGTCTTTTGGCAACCGCGTCAGATAATTGGTCCAAGTTGGGACATGTTTTTGAGGTGCCTGTAGGATTGCGTGGAAAGATGTTCCCTCTGCACCTCACACACGGGTCTGGAGTGACCCTAGAGCTACGTTTTTTGAAGTTTCACCATATATGGGGCATATCCATCAGGATAATTTTTTTCTACAACTTAGTGAAGAGCCAACTCCAGGTGGTTTAAACAATGTGTCCAGAGGTAGGGCAGTCCCAGGATTGGTTAATTCAGTGACTCAACAGCAGCATCAAGGGTCCAGGTCCTTTCTATCCATCACGATGGTACAGTCTCTCCTCATGGGTCCAAGATGGCTGCCATGGCTCCAGACATGGCGTCTTCGTGCAACATCCACAGGTCAGAAGAACAGAAGAGGTCCTTTTCTTTTCCTGAGTCCTGTTCTAAGAGAGAGGAAGGGACTTCCCTGGTGGTCCAGCGGTTAAAACTCTGCTTTCCCAATGATGAGATCAGATTAATTCAAAAGGCTTCCTGAAGAGACGGGGGTGTTGTGGCAGGATCCTTTTTTTTTTTAACATCTTTATTGGAGTATAATTGCTTTTGCGGCAGGATCTTAAAAGAAGGAAAAGGTATTGATAGGAGAATGTGTAAGTCTGTGACCACCTCAGTACTCCATGGGCCACATCCTCAATCAGATGCCAAATCAATTATTATTTTTTTCTTTCTGTTTTTTTATTTGTTGGTTGCTGAAGAGACTGGGGAAAAGGAGTGCTGGTTAGTGTGACTTGACAGGTTTTATTGTTAGTGCTGAAATCATTAGCCCCCTGCCAACAGCACCCAGATTCTGCTGGTCTGCAGGCTGGAGATACATACACAATAATGCATTTTAAAACATTCTCCAACAGGAGCTGTGACTCATACACATTTCTGCTGGGATGAATAAAAATATCGGGAGTGAAAGATGGATTAGTCACTGGAACACGGTTTGCTTTTGAGAACTGAGTCTCCCACAGTTACCCTTGTTCCTTATTAGCTTCTGAAATTTGGAAATGGAACCCCTAAACTGGTGCCTTCCAGACATGTGTGATGAAGCCTGGTTGGGTGGGTGTGGGGTTTGGCGGGCAGAGGGTGGGCTCAATGGAGCAGGACTGGAGGCTGCTGGTGCAACGGTTCGGTCCTATAGATGGTTTCCAGTTGGCTTCTGTTCTGACGGGCCTTTGCCTGGGTTGTTCATTAGGATCACCTCTAAATCAATGCCGTTCGTTCTTTCATTCATTTACTCCTTTATTCATTCCATCAGCCCTTTGCAAGCAAGGTAGTGTGTTAGTCCAAAATGGACTGAAGAAAGGAACTTACCAAAGAGCTAAGACCAGGAAACGTGCCATAAATGTCTACATAGAGATTTAGAGAAAGGAGAGATCTCTTTTTTGTCTAGCTCAAGGATTGGCAAACTGCAGCCTGCCGGCTATTGTTTGTATAAATAAAGTTTTATTGGAACACAGTCACACCCATCCATTTACATATTGTCTCTGGCGGCTGTTAGCGCTATGGCAGAATTGAGTAGTTGTGACACAGACTTTACGACCCTGAAAGCCTAAAATATTTACTGTCTGGCCCTTTACAGAACAAGTTTGCCAGCTCCTGATCTTGGGTCAGTGATTTGCAGTTTTAAACAACAGAACCCATTGTAGAATTTTATCAATTGTTATAGGGAGCTCACAGAATCTCAAGGGTGCCCAGGAAGTCAGTCTTGGCAGCCAGGCCCCCCAAAACGATGCCCAAACCACTCTGTGAGACGGCTCCAGTGATGACACTGACACCCCAACTGGCAATTCTGACTCTGAGTGACTGAAGACCAAAACTTCTGCAGTCACTGTCCCCCAAAGATTGATGCCTCTGCCATTGCTTAGGTCAGGAGTAAGCAAAATACATACAAACCCTATGGCTCAGCAATTCCATTTCTGGTTGACAACCTAAAAAATACTTGCTCACAGATACAAATGGAAATATATATGAGAATGTTTGTTATAGCATTGCTTCAAAGAGTTTGCAGTAGTTTCAATACTAGGAAATGAAAAAGTAGAATATAGTTTTATTGGTTAGGGTTAATATTAGTTATAATAAATAGACCATGAAGTATGTGAAGTCTCAGACCCCATGGACATTTCATTATTTGCTCACATAAGGTGCTCTAAGGTGAACGTTACTGATCACTGGTCTGTCTTCCCTCGGTGCAGACATTCAGACCCGGGCTGAGGGTGGCTCTGCCATCTTCAACCCATGGTTTCCAAGGTCACTCTGGGGTCATCATCCCAATCAGTTTAGAAGGGAAAAGAGCATGGAGGAAAGGACATGGGAGAGGTTCCATGGGCCAGGACTGGAGGCCATGCATGGCATCTGCTGGCATCTAACTCTCCATTCTGTAGCTCCACCTACCTGCAAGGGATATTGGGAAATGTAGTCCTTCAGTGTGTCCTGGAAGAGGAGGAAACCGCACTTGGAGAACAGCCAGCAGTCTACCACTGTGATACAAGCACATAATGGAATACTAAGCAATAGTCACAAGTAATGAGTTATATTTACAAAGAGCAACAAGGAATGATCTCAAAAAAACATGACGCCGGGTGAAAAAAGTAACATAGCATGAATGCATAACTGTACCATTTATGTAAAAATTTAAAAACAATCATAAAACAACACTTTCTCTCTTTATATATTTTTTACTATTTTTTACTATGTCTATTTGGATACACATATATCCAAATAAATATATGGCAGATGGGTAGAAAGAACACACTTTAAATATACCCTGGTGGGTGTCCATGGGTGGGGGGGGGTGGAGTAGAGATGGATGACGAAGGCAAAAATAAGTGAAAATAAAACAAAGTAGAGGCCATACTCTGATGTCACTGATGGTGTGCCATGGCCTGAGGAGTGTTATTAACTAATTGTGTGCATTTGAGGTCCAAATTAAAAAAAAAAGCGGAGGAAGCAATGTATTAAAGAATAAAAGTAATATATATTCATTGTAGAAAATTCGGGAAATATAAGTGTAAAGAAGAAAATAGGGAATTCCCTGGTGGTCCAGTGGTTGGGTCTCCGTGCTTCCACTGCAGAGGACTCGGGTTCGACCCCTGGCTGGGGAGCTAAGATCTTGCATGCTGGGGGGAGTGGCCAAAAAAAAAAAAAAAGAAGAAAACAGATACCCGAAATTCCACTGCCCAGATGTAACTACTCTTGTTATTTTTGTAATTTCCTTCTTGTCTTTTTTTGTATTAATATGTAATATATATTGACAATATTAGGATCACAGTCCATATGTAATTTATTCCACTCTTTTCCTCCCCATTTATCCATGTATCATGACCATTTTTCTATTCCATTAAATATACTCTGATAGCAGACTTTTAAAGGGCTAAATAATTTTCCACATTGTGGATATACCGTAATGTATGTAACTATTTACCTATTAGTGGGAATTTAGGTCCTTTCAAATCTGAGCTATTATAAGTAACACTGCAGTGAACATCTTTGTGAATTAAAGTTTGTGTGAGTGTGTAATTATTTCTGTGGTTCAGATTCCCTGAATGAGAATAACTTGGTCAAAGGGTATGAATATAGATGTGTATGCTTATTTTTAAGGCTTTTGATGCATTTTTTAGGTTGAGGAATGGAGAACACACAGAGAAAAGTGTAGAAGACACACATGTAAATCATAATAAATTATTATAAAGTGAACCTTTGTGAAATCACAACCTAGGGTAAGAAATACAACACTGCCAGGCCCTTAATGCCTCTGTACAGCTTCTCCAAATCCCAGACTCCTACTCCCTAGTCTGGGAGAAAAGCATTGCCCTGACTTGTGCAGTAAATGCTACCTACACTCTTTTCTTTATGGCTTTACCATCCAAGTGTGCACTTCTAAGTACTGTAGTTTAATATTTTCTGCTTTTGAGCACGATATAAATGGAATCATGCATAATGTGCTTTTTTATATCTGGCTTCACTGGCTCCATATTACATTTTTTTAAGGTTCTCATTAGTTATCTATTTTACACATAGTAGTGTATATGTATATCAATCGCGATCTCCTGATTCACCCCCCCTTCCCCCCCTTGGTATCCAATACGTTTGTTCTCTACATCTGCGTCTCTATTTCTGCTTTGCAAATAAGTTTATCTGTACCATTTTTCTAGATTCCACATATACGTGATATTATATGGTATTTGTTTTCCTCTCTCTGAGTTATTTCACTCTGTATGACAGTCTCTAGGTCCATCCATGTCTCTGCATATGGCATGTTAAGTTTTAAAAATTCATCCACATGCTGTTGCATGGAGTTATACATGAGTCTTTCTCTGCCACAACTTTTCTTTTCTCTGAAGCTGTTTATGTTTTTTTCTCTGCTTCAGTTTCACATTTCTGAGGACCTAAATTCGGGTGGTAGGGAAAGAAATTCCTTTCATTTGTATAGGACTCTTCATCTTTTTCAAGCATTTTGGGGTCTGTAAGATTTCATTGTGTCCTCACGTTCCCTTGGAGAGCTGGCAGAGCAGGATTCTTAATGTCCCCACTTAACAGATGAGGAAACTAGGCTCAGGACCATGAAGGAATTGACTGAGCTGAGACTGGGAACCTGACTGTTGCTCCATTTCTCAAGGTCATGGGAGACTCCATCACTATGTCCAGTCTTCCTAGGAAAGCCAGGGAATCTCAACAAATTGGAAATGGACTCTCTGTAACATCTGTTCTGGCTGCCCCAGCTCTGAATGCTGGTGGGGGCCAGGCCTCTGTCCTTGTCCTCGTCTCCATCCACATGCCCTCCCTGGGTGATCTCCCGCAATCCCGTGGCTTTTAACTAGTACTTATGTTCTGACCGTGCCTACATTCTTATTTCCAGGCTGCCCTCCCTCCTGAACCCCAGGATTGCATCTCTGACTGCCCACCCGACATCTCCACCAGGCTATGGAATTTGCAATCTCCCATGATCAAAACTAAATTCTCCATCTTCTCCCCCAAACCCACCCCTCCCACCACCTTCCTCATCCTGGTTAATTCCAAGCCCATCCTTTCAGTTGCTCAGGCCAAAAACCTTGGAGTCAAGTTGAACTCTGTCTCTCTTACCCCCAGCACTTCAGCAAACCTATAGGTTCTAGCTTTTTTTTTTTTTTTAATTAAAAAATTTTTTTTTGGCTGCGTTGGGTCTTTGTTGCTGCGTGCGGGCTTTCTCTAGTTGCAGTGAGCGGGGACTACTCTTCGCTGCGGTGCACGGGCCTCTCACGGCGGTGGCCTCTCCCGTTGTGGAGCACGGGCTGTAGGCGCGCAGGCTTCAGTAGTTGTGGCACGAGGGCTCAGCACTTGTGGCCCACGGCCTCCAAGCCCTTGTACTTGCTGTTCCCTCTGCCTGGAACACATGCAGCGCCTACTCCCTCACCTCTTTCTTCCAGTTCTTTGCTAAAATGTCACCTTCTTAGTGAGAATTTCTCTCCCCCTCCCCCCTCCTCCGGATGCTCTTGCCCAGCACTCCCTGTCATTTTTCCCGCTTGTTTTTCTCCATAGTCCTCACCACGATCTGGCAGACTTTGTGATCGACGTATTAGGGTCTTAATTGGCCATCTCTTTTGCCACTAGAGTGTCAGCTCCAGGAGGGCGAGGACTCCGACCTGTTTTGTTTGCTATTCTCAGTGCCTAGAGCAGTGTCAGGCCTCACAGTGAGCTTTCTCCCAACCTGGAGTCCAAACACGAGTACTGAGATACTCATTCATTCATTTGTTCAATTAATATTTAGGTGTGCCTGGCATTCTTCTATGATGAGGGAAACAAGATTCTCACAGTCCTCTGGCAACACCAGAGTGGTGGCTTGGCGTGGATTTAGGGTCAGACACACCTGGGTGACAAAGCTCTGGCCAGTCGGGTGAGAGTGATGTGTGAAACTTCCGGCCTGGGGGTGTTTAAAGAACAAGGCATTCCCTTCTCTTCTCCCTTTCTCTTTCTGCTGGTTGGAATGTAGCACCAGAGCAGCCATCTTGGAGCATACAGTGGATACCACATGTTAAGGAAGTTGGAAAGAACCTGGGCCCTGAAACCTTGAGGCCTCCATACCTGCCTTGGGTTGTTTATACCTGGACTATAACATGAGAGAGAAACAAGGTATGTTTTTAAAAATTCATTACTATTTGGGTCTTGTCACAATGTCTATCTTTATCCTAACTAATACAGCCACCTTGATCAGGTTCCTTTCTGAGCCTCAGTTTTCTCATCTGTAAAAATGGGACAATAATAACTACCACAAAGGGCAGTTGTGAAAATTTGATGTCACTTCTTAATAGTGCCTGGTACATAGTGAGTGCTCAAAAAATGGTAACAGTTGGTATTAGAACTTTCACCCTTTCAACGAAGGCTCCAAGAATGGAATTTGCCCAGGAAATTTGGAAGGCAGGCTGCAGTATAAATGGCATTGGAGAGGGTGTGGCTGTTTGTGTTTCTGCTGGCTAAAGAGGAAACCATAAGTTTTCAGTAAAAGTTACTACTGGGATTGCCAGGTGTCTGGAATTGGACTGGGCAGCCCTATTCTTGAGTTTTCAGTGCAGGAAAGAACCTGAAAAAAAAAATAACCCAGACATATAAATGTGTGTCCAGTATGTCTGTTAAAACCATCTGGCATCCCTCGCTGCAGAATTTCAAGATACACCATCCAGGTCAATTTCCAGGCTTGACTAAGTTGTAGAATTTACCCTTTATGCACCAATCTCTTCCTGAACCTTTTTCTTAACTTTTACCCCCAGTCCAGGCTTCATGTTACAAATCTTAGACCTTTGCTTCATTGGGAAAGCAATATGGTGGAGAGCAGTCCTCTCTGGGGCATGTGCCTTTTAAGAGAGAAGTAGGAAGTGGGCAATGCTTATTTCAAAGGATTGGGTGGCCATAATCATCCAAACAGAGATGTTATTAATAATATTTATCCTGGGACAACAGGTACCAACTGGGACTGTCCCATGCAAACTGGGGTGTTTGGTCATCCTATGAACAGAGGATTCAGGTCATCCTAGTGGGGAGAAATCTAGGGGAAGGGAAGCATGTCAATTAGGGTGCTTTTGGTTTCAAATAAAGGAAAATTAACTGGCTTAAACAATAAGGAAATTTTATTGTCTTATAATACAAGAAATGCAGAGGTAGGATGGCTCTACAGTTGGTTAATTTAGGAGCTCACTGACATCAAAGATCCAGGTTCTTTCCATCTGTCATTTTTGCCATCTTCAGCTGGTCAGCAATGTCCTCCTTCATGGTGTCAAGATGGCTGCCACACCTCCAAACATCATGGCCTCACCCAATTATAATAGCTAACACTCAACTGAATATCAGGTAGCATCCTAAGCACTTTGGAGCTATTAAGTATTTTAATCCGCACAATAACCCTGTGAGGTAGGAACTCTTATCGGCCCCATTTTAAAGATAGATACATCAAAGCTGGAAGAGATTAAGTCACTTGCACAAAGTAACACAATGGGAAATGGTGGGGCTGGGATTTGAATCCAGGCAGCTGGTCTCTAGAGCTACAACAATGTCCAAAGCCTGGAAAAAAAAGAAGGTACCATGTCAGCGGCCAAGCCAGGATTGGAACCAAGGGTCCTAAGCATTTCCTTCTCTCTTTCCTCCGGGCTATATTTCCAGTGCTTTCTGGTGGGAATATGATTTGGCAAAGCTCTGGAGCCCTGACTTAATCTGATATCTATTATGTTCGAATCAGACCTTGAACCAGAGCCTTCTGGAGATATCTGCTTCTAAGAGCAAGGCTTTCTTTGGAGAAGTTTTGACTTGGGGAGTTGTGCGTGACTCCACCAAGAGTAGCAGGAAGAGAATTGTATCTTGGTCTGAAGAAATGAACCCCGGCCTGCATGTCCAGCCTTGCGTCGGGTTGTTCAGCTGTTCTGTCCAATACCAAGGGTGGAGACGCCTCTCTCCTCTTCTCAGAAAGCTGCTCTTGGTGCTTGGAACGGGGAAAAGACTCTCTGGGCAGCTGGCCTGGCTTACTGAGAACTTATTTGCATTTGAGAAATGATTGGCTGTCCTGGGCAGTCCGATAACTCAGTTCTCACCTGGCTCGTTCAACTTGGGAGGGAAAAAAACCACCCCTTGTTTTATCTTAATTATTATTATCATTTTAAAAAGCAGAGCTTGGGAAGGGGACGCCTTCAAATCCTGAGCCTGCCGAATCTGAGAGAGTCTCATCAGAGAATAAGGAACTATCTGTCTAATGATTCCAAGCAGCATTAACTTCTTCCTCACAACTGTGAAACTTATGCAACAGAAACGAAACGGTATTTCCCGCTATTTGCAAAGTACGTGGTAACAGAAACTCTAAAATTGTCCTTGTAGAAGAGAATTTCCCCATCATTACCATTGCTTTTTTTTTTCTTGCTGAACTGAGAGCCTTTTTTTCCCCCTCCTTTTTCTCTGTTCTTTTGGTGAATGTTTCCCAGCTATAGCCTATTTTAGGCCCTGCCCTGGAGATAGACAGGGATCTAAGGGCTCCCCACTGAAGATCCTGGAGGGTAGGGATAGAAGTGTTGAGGAAGAAGGGAGGAGAGGTCAGGCTGACACCGGGATAGATAAAGGAAATCTCCCTGAGCTTTTGATTCCTTAGTCATGTTTGGTTCAGTGAGTTGCTCTGTGCCAGGATTAGCTGGGAGGCAGCCAGCCCTGGACCAAGGGAGTCCCCATTGATCACACCAGAGCTGAGGTCTCTATCTGAGTAATGAGACCTGGGTAGGCAGTGACCTGAGGCAGAGGCCTGGAGGTGCCACCGAACAACTCTGGAGAAGCTGAAAGGATCTCGTTTATTTGTTTGCTTGTTTATTTTATTTTTTAATTAATTAATTAATTTATTTTTGGCTGCGTTGGCTCTTGTTGCTGCGCGCAGGCTTTCTCTAGTTGCAGCGAGTGGGGGCTACTCTTCATCGCGGTGCGCGGGCTTCTCATTGCGGTGGTTTCTCTTGTTGTGGAGCATGGACTCTAGGCGCACGGGCTTCAGCAGTTGTGGCATGCGGGCTCTAGAGCGCAGGCTCATTAGTTGTGGTGCACGGGCTTAGTTGCTCCGTGGCATGTGGGATCTTCCCGGACCAGGGCTCGAACCCATGTCCCCTGCATTGGCAGGTAGATTCTTAACAACTGCGCCACCAGGGAAGTCCCTGTTTGCTTGTTAATTGAATTTTTTTTTTTTGAATGTTGATTTGGTTATTGTTTTTCTCCTCCTGCTCTGGATTGGAAGCACCAGGAGGGCAGGAACCTTACCTGCTGTGGTCACCGCTGTATCCCAGCCTGGCGCATAGTAGGCCTTCAATAAACACCCATTGAATGAATGACAGAAGGAACTTGCTGTCTTTAATTCATCACTGTCTGCTCCCCCCGCTGGAATGTTGTCAGCTCCAGGAGGGCCTGAATGGTGTTAATCTTGTTCACGTCTGCAGTCCCAGAACCTCACCCCATGCCCGGCACATAGTAGGTGCTTGTGGTAGACGCTTCTCTCTTAACAACAGAAGCCCAAGTTGTTCAGGCAGCCATGTCCCAGGAGATGGAGCAGGACTATTCTAAGTTGCTGGTGACAACCCTGCTCTTGGTCAGGGAGTATTTCAAGGCGGCCATGTGACCCAGTCTGCCTGTGAAGTGTAAGGGAGAATCCGCTTGCTGCGGGCTTTGGGGAAAGTTTTCTCCCTCTGATAAGAGAGAGGCACAGGGGAGCGCCCCCTTTACCCTCTTCTCTCCTGCTTTGGAGCTGTGTTAGCAGGTGACGTGGCCAGTGCAGCAGCCACCTTGTGTCTCTGAGGCCCCAAACTTTGGGAGAAAAGCCACCATGATGAGGATAGCAGGGTCGCAGGTGCCTTGATCCTTGAGGATGTCACCAAGTGCTCAACCAGCCTGAGGAGCCAGCCTCCTCTGGACCTCTTGTTAAGTAAATGACGTCCTATGGTTTAACCCATCAGTAGCCCGTTTTTCTCCTCCTTGCAGCCAAATGCATCCCAATGGATTCAGCACTCAGTCCACACGCTGACTAAATAAACGCCTTCACTTCCAGAGCGCTTACTATCTGCTCTAAGCACTTCCCACGTACTAACTCAGGCATCTTCGCAACAACCTCAAGACGTTGGTACAGTTACGATCCTCAGTTCACAAGTGATGAAAACGAGAGCTTAAGTAATTTATTAAAAGTTGTATTATCTGGGCTTCCCTGGTGGCGCAGCGGTTGGGAGTCCGCCTGCCGATGCAGGGGACACGGGTTCGTGCCCCGGTCTGGGAAGATCCCACATGCCACGAAGCGGCTGGGCCCGTGAGCCATGGCTGCTGAGCCTGCGCGTCCGGAGCCTGTGCTCCGCGACGGGAGAGGCCACAACAGTGTGAGGCCCGCGTACCGCAAAAAAAAAAAAAAAAAAAAAAGTTGTATTATCTTTCACTAGGGATGGGATGGTGGGGGAGAAATATCCCAGAGGAATCTGAGGGAGTAAAAGAATGTAGAAGAGATGGGGTGGGCCAGAGGTGGGCTCCATGCATGGAAACGCGGAAACATTAGGCTGGTCTTTTTGGCAGGGCGGGTCAATTCTTGGGTGAAGCATGGGATCTGTGTGTGTGTGTGTGTGTGTGTGTGTGTGTGTAACTAATATCTCTGAAGTTGAAGCTAATCTTTCTTGGTCACGGCTGGGAAGGGGACTAACAGTTGTTGAAAGCCTAATATGTGCTGGCTATCTGTGTCAGGTACTTTGTATCAGTGGTTCTCAACTGGGGGTGATTCTGTCCCTCTGGGGATGTTTGGCAATGTCGAGACACTTTTGGTTGTCACATCTGGGGAGGGAGTGCTACTGGTATCTAGTGGGTACAGTATGACTCTAAATGTCCTACAATGCATAGGATGGTCCCTCACAACTAAGAATTATCTGGCCCCAAATGTCAATATTCTGAGGTTGAGAAACACCGCTTTACATGCATTTTTCTCTTACAAAGATTTCCATTTTACAGAACAGGCAATAGGCTCAGAGAGGTGAAGTGTTTTGACCAAGGTTACCCCAGCCAGTTAGATTTGGAACTGGGAAACAAATGTAAGCCAGTTTCATTCCACAGCCAGGATGCTCCCACTATGCTCTCCCCTTGTGGTAGATAGGATTAATTTAAGGACAAGGCAACTGAGGGTCAGAGAGTTGCTGTGACCAGTTGAAGGTCACAGAGCAGAGTTGCTCCGGAGCCCTCTTCCCGAGAACCTCGGGAGCCAATCACCTTTCAGACACAATTGATTCCACTACCCAAACGTGGCAGGCTCATCTACCTCACACCCTTGACTACCTGTCCAGGGGAACTTCAGTCACCCAAGGCCCAGATCAAATGTCATCTTGTCCAAGATCACAAAGCAACAGAGCTCTGAGAGGGCAGAAGACACCCCACTCTCTCCTTGTGTCCTTATGCACTTGCAGTACTTACCCAGAGGCCATTGGGAGAATGATCCTGGGTGTTCGGAACAGCCTAAAGGATGATGACAGTCTACGGGGGGATATTACATGAGTCAGCCAATCCACTGCAGAGACACAATCTCTGGCCCTTGAACAGGGGCAGGTTAGGAACTGTGTGGACAGTATGGAAAGTGGGGCTGGGCTAAGAGGGCTGTTCATACATGCAATATTAATAATAAACATTTATAGAGAAATTTCTAGGTGCCGGGCACTGTTCCAAGTACCCCTATGGATTAACACATAACCCTGTAGGACCCCATTAGCTAGGTACCATGATTATTCCCACTGTAATGATAACACTGAGGCTGTTGAGGTAAGGATACCAGGGCAAGGTCACCCGAGGAAACTAGCAAGTGCGGGAGCTGGGATTTTAACCTGAACAGGTCCCAGAGGGATCGTCCCTTCACATCGTCTAGTGCGGCAGGTGAAGACACTTGTCTAGCAGTTTGCTGATTATCAAGGTCACACAGAGCAGCCTAGACTAGAAGCCGGGTTTCCAAAGGCCTTATGGGGGCTGGGGGTGTATGGAAGGAGGCACGGGCAGAGCAGCTGCTTGATTAGTGACTGGAGAGCAAATAATTTCCTCTGAGAAAGGTTGGAAAGGGCAGGCTCATCTCATGGGAGGCACAGAAATTATAAAGAAAGAGAAAAAGAGAAGAAGGAAGGAAAGAAAAAG
Organism: Grampus griseus; assembly: GCF_964374135.1. Taxonomy (NCBI): domain Eukaryota; kingdom Metazoa; phylum Chordata; class Mammalia; order Artiodactyla; family Delphinidae; genus Grampus; species Grampus griseus. The sequence continues at coordinate 76,418,144 of NC_139008.1, read as the reverse complement.
GAAGGGGAAAGAGAAAAGAGGGGGTAAGAGAGAGAACGAGAGAGCCGTGCGTCTTCCTTCCCGAGGTCGTGGCAGCGCCCGAGGGCACCCAAAGGCCTGGGTGTCCCAAAGGCAGGGGCTGGGGTCACCGCTTTCTTCCCGGGGCCGGCGGGGGCGCGCGTGGTGGGGAGGGCTTTCTCCTGCGCGGCTCCGCTGCCAGCTTTTCCAACAGGGTGTTGACTCAGCCCGAGCGGCGGCGGCCGGCGACCGGACCTGCGTGTTTGTGCTGCGCGCGGTGGGTGTCGCGTGTATCGGGGTGGGAGTGGCGTAGCCCGCGGCGGACGGGGGGGCGCCACGCGTCCGGGCGCGGAGTTGGTGCGTTGGCCGCGGCGGGCGCGCTGCTTCGGACTCTCGGGGCTCTGCGGGGCCCCTCGTGGAAGATTTTCGCCCAAGAGCCCCGGGCGCCCAGCTCAGGCCGAGCCGAGCTTCCGACGTACCAGCCCAGCGCCGCGGCGCGTCTCCAAGGGGCCCAGTGCGCGCCCGGAGTGCCTCTGCGGCCCGAGCACGGCGTGGCACTTGGCAGACGCTCCCTTGGCGGCGGGGGAGGCGGCGGCCTGGCCAGCCGTCTGGGAGCCCCGAGGGCCGGCCTCCTCCCTCCCCTCGTCCTGCCTCCGCGCGCTGCCTCCGCCCCCGGCCCGGGCTGCCCGCCCCCAGTCCCGCCTGCTCGCCCGCCGCGCCATGCGCCGGGCCCGCCGCTGAGCCCGGCCCGCCGGCGCGCCCCGTCCGGGATGGAGTGCCTGGACGCCTGAGTCGCCGCTCGGCGCGACCTCCGCGCGGGGGAAGGAGCCGGTGCCGCGCGGCCGCGCTAGGATGGAGGTGCCCGGCGGTAGCGATCCCAGCGGCGACGGGGCTGGGGACGGTGCCCACCTGGACCCCCGGGCACCCGGCGACGCTGCGCCCATCTCCGGCCAGTGCGCGGCCGCCCGGGAGTCGGAGCGCCAGCTGCGCCTCCGCCTCTGCGTCCTCAACGAGATCTTGGGCACCGAGAGGGACTACGTGGGCACCTTGCGCTTCTTGCAGTCGGTGAGTGTAGCCCGGGGAGCGCGGGGACAGCCTCCGCTCCAGCCGCCAGCCCCGCTGCGGAGCGCAGGGGCCTCCGGCGCGGGGTGGTCCCCACAACCTGTGGCCACGGCCCCCGGGCGGCGCGAGAATCACCTCAGACGTGGGGAGGGCGGCCTCCTCCAGAGCTGGGCTGTCGCCTCCCTGGCCGGCCCCAACCCGGGGTCTCCCTCACTCCGTTTCTCCCCACGGCACGCTGTCCTTTTGTCTTTTTCTTTCCCCTTCTCCGCCTTTCAAATAGTTTTAAAATTAGTTACATCCGTGAGGCAGGGTCTCTGGGAGCCAGGCACCGGGAGCTTGGGCTTGCGTTTTTTTTCCCGGGGATTTCTTCGCCACCTAGTGCATCACAGACTACTCATCTAGGACGGACCCTAGAAATCCTAGAGCCCAGAGTCCCTAAGCGCCCAGTAGAGTAGGATAAAACCCAAAGCCCGGAGTAGGGACAGAAGTCGACAAAACCTCGGGGTAGGACCCCTCTTTCCCACGCACACGCTTTTGCTGGAGCTTGGGGACAGTGGGTTTCGAGCTCACGACTCCGAGGTTCAGTCCCATCCTCCCCATCCCCAACTCCAAGTTGCAAAACCACAGCGTCAGATGCTGTAAAATAATTGAGCACTTATTATGTGCCAGGCGCTTACATTTGTCATGAGAAGGTTGAACCTTCACAAGTGGCCCATGAAGTAGGGACGAATATTTCCCTCATTTTTTAGATGGGAGAGTGTAGCTCCAGAGAGGTTGAGTAACTTGCCCAGAATCAAACAACTGGTTACTTGGGGATACCGGATTTTGAACCAGGGGAGTCTGAGCTAGTGCTCCAAACCGCTATTCTCGGCTGCATTTTTTTTTCTTCTTCTTCTTCTTCTTTTTTTTTTCTCTGTGAGAGGGAGGAAGGGGCCACTTCCCTACTCTCCTAGGAAGTGAGAAAAGTGGCTAGGGGGTGGGAGTGGGGTGAGCCTTGCTGGAAATTAGGAGACTCCGAGGGCTTTAATCTCCAAACCTCCTACTGGGACCTCATTTACTCCCTTCTCTGCTCTAGGAAGTCTTTTAATCCTGGTTCAGGAAGGGCTGGTTGGGGGGGTGGGGCGGGGGCGGTTGGTGTTTCCTTCAGAAACCCCAGAGCCAGGCTCTACAGCTCCCAGTCTCCGGGGAAAGAGGGAGACTCTGGCATCCTCTGGGGTCCCCCGTGGCTTGGGGGTGCAGCTGAGGCTGTGTGAGGTCCGAGTTTTAACTCAAGGAGGACAGAGCCCTTCTCTCTGTGAAAAGAGGTGTGTGTGTTGAGGGGTGGATGGGCGGGGAGGAGAGTTGTGCAGAGGCATTGAAAACCATTTGGCTAAAGGACCCTTCTAGAAAGGCCTGTGAGAATGAGGCAGGGTTGGCCTTTCTTTCCCATCCCTCCCTCTCTCACAGTTAAAAAGAAAAGAAAAGAAAAGAAAAGAAAAAAGAATCTGCTCAGTTTGAATTAAAGATGTAGACAGCCCTGGTATCTCTGAGCAACGTCAGATTCTAGGGGACTCCTCATTTCTCCTTTTAGCCACTCCCTGCTTCTCAGTCTGGAAGGGAAAGAGGAAAGACAAGCCGATTTTTATATTAATAGGAAAGAAAATATACATCTTCCTCCCACGTCCTTGCTCTGGACGGTGTGGTGCCTTTCAGAACAGATAGAGATGGCATTTGGGTTCACTGTGGTTTTAAATTGTCCATGTGTAGAGTCTGAGGAAGCTGGAATGATGGAAATTGATTGGAATCAACCATCCTTATTAAAGAAACAGAAAAAAAAAGATTTCTCTACTTCCATAGTATCTCCTTGACACTTTGAATTTGCTGAGCTCATCAGTTTTTTGTTTTTTGTTTTTTTTGTATTGACCTGTCAGTTTTGAGATGAGCTGGTTCCGACTTGGACATCTTGGATCAGTCGTGCACATGTGCTGGCCTCAGTTTCCCCACTTGTCAAATGAGGGAAGGGGAATCCAGGCTTTCTTTCTGCCATGTCCTTTTGGGTGTCCCCAAGCTGGTGCCAGAAACAGACTGGTTGTGTAACCCGACTAGCGGTACCTCGTTTGTGAGCTGTAGGAGACCTCTCTTGTTTGGCTCCATCAGAAACGGTCCCTAAACGACGCAAGATCTTTCAGTTTTGAAAACCCAGGGCTTAGAGCTTCACGAACTGCTAATTACCAAGGTTTTCCATGGCAGCGAGGCTGGCAACTTGCAGGTTGTGATTCTCTCCTGTCTTCCCACTCTCTCCTCCCAGCCTTTATACTTACTGAGGGCTTGTTCCCCCTCGGAAGAATGCTGGGTAATCCCTCCCTGCTTTTAATTCCATGTGGCAGAGGCAGGTCTCGAAGGGTTGCCTTGGCCTCCTTGTGTCCCTTGTTTTAAGGTCCTGTCGCCAGTAGAAATGAAGTCTTTGGGGTAGACTGAGCATTGTGCAAAATGCAGAAAAGCCAGTTCTAAGTTCCTGCCCTCGAGGAGGGCCAGGTTCTAGTCAAAGGTGGCGAAATGGGTGTTTACAGAAATCCAAGTATGAGGCTGGGCTGGAGCCAGACTGCTTGGGGTCGGGTCCTTGGGCTGTGTGACCTTAGGCAAGTGGCTTGACCTTTCTGAACCTCACTTTCCTCATCTGTGAAATGGAGAATGATAATAGATCTTATAGGGTTTTTAAGAGGATAAGTGAGTTATATAAATATATATAAAGCACTTAGAACAGTGCCTAGCAGGTAGTAAGGCATTTCTAAATATTAGTTATTATCATTAATTGTTATATGATAATTAAATATTACAGATGATTATTATTAAATATTAAAGATGATTAAGATGATAAGATTCTAGCATCTAGCAAGCAGGAGTAGTCAGGGAGGGCTGCTTGGAGGAAGTGAGATGTGAGTCAGCACTGAAAGGAGGACAGGAACTCTGAGTGAATTTCCTTTTGACCATCTACACTCCGGAACCAGTGGTTTTGTTTGGTTCCGGGCCTGGGGCTCTCTGGTTCCTCTAGAATCTCCCCATCATTGCCCACCTCCTTCAGGAACTGGATTGCACCTCCTCCCCTATCTCCGATGGGGACTGATGACTTTGGTGCCGTATTTTGTGTGTTTATTGAAGAGTCATGGAAAGGCAAGGACAGCCCTCTTGTATGGATGCTGGATCTCTCTTGGGGGACCCCATAGAGATTGTGGGAGAAAATGCCCCGGGTTTTGGCTGAAACTTGGATCTCAACATCTAGAAGCCCCGGCTGTGTTGGGTGCACTGTGTGTACTCTTGGGCAGTGTTAATAATGATAATAATAATGACAGTCATTACTGTGTAGGAGCTGACACTGATTCATCATTTACCCTTCTATCAACTCATTTGATCTTTCCAACACCCCTATGAAGGAAGTGCTGTCCTTATCCCCATTGGCAGATGAGGAAACTGAGGCATAGATAGTTTAAGTGAGCTGCCCTGGGTCATGTAGACAGCTGCCCACCCCAGAACTCATGTTCCTAGCCACTTCGCAGACTACCTCTGGCTTATAAATGGCTTGACACCTGCCTTATTAGGGTGGCAAAACTGGGATTCGAATCCAGGTCTCTGTGACAATTACCCTCTGCCTATGCTTCCTCTGGTTACTTCCCCTCTGTGACTCCTGTTCTCTCTTCCGCACAACGGGCAGAACTTAGAAGAATGGAAACGTCAGGCTGCTGGGTTCCTCCTTTGCACTCTGTGTCTGTTCATGGCGTGAGGGTTGAATGTGGGGCTCTGGAGCCAGGCTGCTGGTGTTCAAATCCTGGCTTTACTCCGCACCGCCTGTAGGTGGCCCTGGGCAGGTCACCAGCCTACTCTGTGCCTCAGTTTCCCCATCTGTACAATGGGCATAGTACAGCACCTGCTGCATCATAGGGGTGTTGTTGAATCCTCAATGAGCCTGAGGTTAACGCTCTTAGCACTGTACCAGGCACCAGTAGGTGCCCAGAATGCTCTGGTGGCTTTTGGGGGGATGTGCAGCAACGGGGGGCAGTTGAGGTTGTCTCTTTGGGGCTCAAAGTCTTCCCCCTTAAAGAAAGGCCGGGTGAGCCTTGAACCCACTTGCCTCTTGGTTGGATTGGTTTGGGGTCTCTGCCTGCAAGCGGGGTGGGGGGTCTGTCGTCAGGGTAGGTGCCAGTGGGTCCCCTGATGGACGTGCCATCCAGCCTGGGCGGATGAGCTGAGAGACTCCTGCGTGCGGAGTGAGTGGTCAGCAGCCCACCCTGAAGGGCTCCCGTTGGCTGAGGACAGAGACCTGTCACTCTCAGGCAGCCAGAGGGTCTGCCTGAGCTGGCTGGGCCAGGGTCCCTGAGGATCAGGGGGTGTGGGCAGAAGGCTCCCAGAATATCTTCTGTGGTTCTGCTTTTTGGGGTTAGGAGACGAAAGCTTTTCTTTTCATTGGAGCTCTGCTTGCCGAAACAAGAAACTGTGTGGTTTTGTGTTGTCACTATTTTTTTTTTTTTAAGATTTTTGTAGTCCTAGTCTGACACTAGGGAGCAGTGCTGGGGAGTGGGGACGGGGGGGTACGTTTTAAATTCCACGGTCACTGAAACAGAATGACCTAACCAGTGATGTGGGGGTTTTTCACAAGCTTGTGTTGTGCAAAGTAGGATGCTAAGAAGTTCTGCCTTGGGAAAAACACTAACCATAACATGATGTACGTTGTGTGTATAACATTACAGGAGTTTGGAGAGAAAGATGAAAAGACGTGTATCTTGTGAAGAAAGGCAAGCAGAAAGATGAAAAAGGAAAAAATGTTCTAAGAAAGGCTGTTTGTAATGCCCTTTGCACGTAAAATTATGCATATGTATGAGAATATATTTTTTACAAATCGCCGATGGAAGTAATTGCATTTTCAGCATGATTATTAGATGAATGTACAGCAATAGTAATAATAATTTTGCTAACATTTATGTAGTGCTAGATGTTTGTAAGCCCCATATAAAGCATTCTCTGTCTATCAGCTCAAAAGTTCCAGGTATTATTGTGCTTACCATTTTACAAATGAAACAAAGGCACAGAGAGGCCAAGTCAGTTTCCCAAGGTCACACAGCCTGACCCAGCTGGGATTCAAACCCAGGTAGTCTGGCTGCATAGCCCCCATTCTTTACCACTACCCTTAACTGCCCCAACATGGTGCTGTGTTCATGACCCAAATTACTGTCTTTGTGAGGCCTCTGGGCTGCCCAGGTGGGCAAGAATTAAGCCAAAAGGTCCAAATTATCTGAGCTTCAGGATGCTAGAGGGCCAGGACCAGGCCACTTTGTATTGGCCTGAACATTTTCAGGAAGCAAGTGAAAATTTTGTGCTGATAAAAACCTAAGCATCAGTAAGAGTTAGGTGAGGCCCATCTTTTGTGTATTGCAAACAGAGCTACGTATAGGTAAAGCCATAAAGAAATTAGACAGTTTTTCTCAGCGTGTACGTGTATAGGGAGCACCTGCTGTATATTCCGGGCAGTGTTTTAGGCCACAAAGATGCAGCCGTCAACAGGGCAAACGTGGTCCTTGTCCTTATGAGAAAGATGACTCAGGGATGCTAGAACTCGTGCATTTGAATGAGAGTGCTCTTCAGATAAGCATCCCGGACATCCATTCACTATTATTTTGGTGTTTGCTCTTGTGACCATTTCTCTGTCACTTTAAGAAGAGATGGATGGGGTTGGTGTCCCTGGCTTCTGGAGGCTTCAAGGGGCATCTCTTTCTTAGAGAGTATCCCTCCTTTATCAAGCCAGTGAGCAGAAGAGCTGTTGGGCTTGGGGCCACACCCTCAGATTAAGAAACCCACATCCTTTCTGCTTTACAGCGTTCCTCTCTTAAAGCTTTTGCAAGAGTTGAGTCTTTGAAGTAAGCCATGCCTTGCTGCAGAACTTTACTTCCCAGATTTTTGTGATTTCTCTTCTTTTTTCCAATAGACACAGGTTCTCTGGCTGGAACCCTAGTGAGAGGTGGGCAACCAGAGTATCGTGTCCCACTGGCTTTGTTTCGCAGGCACCAGGTGAGGTCAGAGCTGGTTCTTGCCCCAGAATTTAGGAGACGTAGAACTTGCGAGCAAGCCAGGGGGTGGAGGGTCTGAGACCCCCCTGGAGGGACCCCCTGCAGCAGTTGCGGCCCCAAGGGGGAGGTGAGCCCTGGTGAAGGGTGGTGACTCTGCAGCTGGTCAGGGTTCCAACCTGAGAGTTCTGGGGAGAGAGGGCTTGGGGGCCTTCTCTGGGGATTTGTGTTTTAGCCTGGATTCAACATCCTCCTTAAACAGGTTCACCTACAGGGGGCATTTCCAGCCCTAGTACCTGGTCTGGGGTGAATCCCTCCATCTTCCAACCTTCGGCACTATTGACATATTGGGCGGGATTATTCTTTGTTGTGGGGTTGTCCTGTGCATTGCGGGATGTTTAACAGCAGCCTTGGCTTCTACCCACTAGATGCCAGTAGCATCCCCTTCCCCCAGTTGGGACAATCAGAAATGTCTCTAAACGTTGCCACATGACCCCTGGGGACAAAATAGCTCCGGGCTGGGAATCACTGGCTGAAACCTCTTTTGACCACCAGCTCTGCTTTCAGACCATTTTAGGGCATTTACAGGCCTACATAGCCATGTGTAGCATCGATGTGTATGTGAAAATGCGTGTGTGTTTACATAAATGGCATGGTACGCTTTGTTCTTTTCACTCCGCAGTGTGTCTTGGGTTCATGGTTAAGAGCACAGACTCTACAGACAAATGGCCTGGGTTTGAAACCCAGCCCTGTGACCTTGGACAAGTCCTTTTGCCTCTATGAGCCCTGGTTTCCCCGTCTGTAAGGTGGTCGTAGCCCTCCTAGGGTGGCTGCAAGGATGGAGCGTGGTCTTCCATGCACCTGGCACAGCTGAGTGCTGAGCAGGGTCAGCCTCCCTGAAGCACTTGCCACAGAAGGAAGCCCTGAGGAAGGAGGGAAGCCCTCCAGCCTCCCAGCCGAGTGTGGAGTTTTGGGTTTATTTTTATTTTCTCGGCTCCTGGAGGACCAGAAGAGGATCTGCCTGCCCGCCCCTCTTTTGTCTTGTGGTCAGACACACAATCTGTGTTTACCCGCCTGGTTCCTTCCCCAGGGTGGAGCTGACAGCCGATCCCTTGTTTCTGGGCCAGGAGAGGTGAGGCTATTTCAGGCTGGCGGGACTAGGGCCACTGAAGGTTGGTAGAGGCAGGTGGCCAGTTGCCACAGAGATCTGAGGTCTTTCCTCCCCTCGCTGGAGAGGGTGGGTGGCTTCTGCAAGGGGCTACTCCCAGGAGGGGTGAGGCCCGGGTCAGAGCGGGGCGTGGGCAGTCAGTGCTTTCATTCACAGATTCACTTGTTCATTCACTAAACGGACGTTAAGCACCTACTAAGTGCCAGACACTGGGCTAGGTGTTGGCATGTGGCCAGTGCAAGATGGACAAGGTTCTTGCCCTCATAGAATCTTCGGACCGTACAAAAAAGGGGTCACTTGGGAGAGTGACAAGAGGTGTAATAATGATAAACTAATCCACTGAGGCCCTGCTGTGTGCCAGGTGCTATGTGAATTATCTCCTTGAACCCTTGCAACAACCCTCTGAAGTAGAGACCATCATTATACCTATTTTGCAGGTGGGGAAACTAAGGCCCAGAGAGGTTGAGTGACCTGCTCAAGTCCACACAGTTTGAGAGTGGGTGCACCAAGGAGGAAATAAAATGGGGATATGTTGGTGACAGGTGGCATCTATTGAGATGGGGTGGTCAAGGGAGGCCTCTCTGAAGAGGTGGCATCTGAGCTGAGTCCTGTGGCAGAGAAGGAACCAGCTGTGGAAAGAGTCGAGAGAAGTGTGTTCCAGGTAGAGGGAATGGCATGTGCCAAGGCCCTGAGGCAGGACCGTGTTTGGCTTGTTTGAGGAATAGCAAGAGGCCAGGGTGACTGGAGGGGAGGGGAGGTTGGCATGGGCAGTGGGGGCCTGGTGGCATGGGCCTCACACACATGGTGAGCAGTTTGGGTTTGAGTCTTAGTGGGCTGAGGAGCCCCTGGGGGGTGAGATGGCTTCCTGCTTCCCGGGAGGGAGGGGGCACCCCTTGTTTTCTGTTCAAGAAACTGATTTGTATGATTAAAAACTGTTAGGTGGCACCTTGGACTCCACCCTCCACTCACAGCTGTCATAACAGCACTTTATCTGGTGTCAGCTCTCACCCCTGCCCTTGGGGGGAAAAAAAAAAAAAAGTCTTTTTCAGACCCACTTCACAGATGAGGAAAACTGAGGCACAGAGGGTAACTTGCCCAGGGACACACCATCTGGAACTGGCCATCGCCTCCTCTGCTCTCACCCTGGCCTCCCACGGTCTGTTCACCATACACAGCCTGAGGAGTCTAGTTAGCACTTAAGTTAGGTCATGCCGCTGCACCACTCAAAGCCCTCCTGTGGCTGCCACCGCCCTCAGAGTAAAAGCCACGTCCTTAGAGTGGCCTGGAAGGTCCTGCATGTTCTGCCCCTGTCACTTCTCCCATCCCTTTCCTAGTCATCTTTTTTTCTCATACAGTTTTTTTTCTTTAATTGAGATGTGATTCACACATGGTAAATTTTACCCCCTAAAGCGTACAATTCTGTGGTTTGGGGTGTATTCACAAGTTGTGCAATCATCACCGCCATCTAATTCCAGAATCTCCTGTTGCTCTCATTCCCTCCCTCGCTTCCCTCCAGCCACATTGGCCCTTTCTCAGATGCACCTGGCATGCTCCTGCTTCAAGGTCTTCTCACTTGTTCTTTCTGGAATGCTCTTCCTCCAGTATCCCTGTGGCTCACTCCTTCAGGCCTCTGCTCAAACGTCATGGTCTCCATGAGGTCTTTTCTGACCAACCCCCACTTCTAATTTGAAATTGTACTCCACCCTCACTCACCACTTCCTGTCTCCTTTTCAATTTTAATTTATTTAAATTAAATAAATTTTTAATTTTATTCTCTCTCTGGTTTTTAATTTATTCTCTCTCTCCAGCACCAAGAACAATGCCTAGCACATAGTAGGTCCTCATTAAATATTTGTTGAATGAAGGAAAAAAAAGCCTCTCTTCTGTATACATGTTTATATATTTTTTAAATAATGTGATTATCTTGATTTATATAACTGCTAAATTTTTTGTGTGTGTGTGTGTGTTACGTGGGCCTCTCACTGCTGTGGCCTCTCCCGTTGCGGAGCACCGGCTCCAGACACGCAGGCTCAGTGGCCGTGGCTCATGGGCCCAGCCACTCCACGACATGTGGGATCTTTCCGGACCGGGGCACGAACCCGTGTCCCCTCCATCGGCAGGCAGACTCTCAACCACCTCGCCACCAGGGAAGCCCCCTAAATATTTCTGTGTGGACTTTTGGGGCCCAGGGTCTGGCCCAGACTGTCTGGGTCTGAATTGTGTCTCTGCCCCTCAGTGGTTGTGTGGCCCTAGGCAAGGATCTTCCCCTCTCTGGGCCTCAGTTTCCTCATTTGTAAATGGGTTGGGACACTTTGCTCAGTGTCTGGGACATGGCCAGGCTCCAGTCAATGGTGGTCGTTCTTTCATTAAAATTATTATTATGTTTTAAATTCTTAGTATTTCCCTATTTTTTGTACAAGGACAGTTACAGGGCCTCATCTTGAAAAAACTGCCTCAGATCATTCCTGGGGCTTGAAATAAGCAACTGAATTCATTTTGACCAAGTGGCCCCTTGCCCCGGACTCCTGGTCTCTGTACTCTGAAGGCAGTTGGGAACAAGGGCATCTCTGGAATGACTGGCATTTGGAGCTAGAAGAGAATAGCCATCTCCTCCCCTAAGGAACCCACTTAAGGATAGAAAAAAAAATGGTCAACTTCTCAAAAATGCGTTAAGGCCCCCCAGCACCCCACTCTGAGATCCCTCCACAGACTTGAGCAGACATGGAATAAACCATTCCCTACTTCCTGGGTGAGGCTGTTACACATCCTGCTTCCTTTGCATTCTCACAGTTGTGCAGATGAAGAAAGTGAGGCCCAGAAATGTGAGGCCCCTTGCCCAGGATCACAAGAGAGGACGTATCCGTTATCTGTTGCTGTGTAACAAATTACTCCACAGTTAGTAGTTTGAAGCAGCCCTATTGATAATCACCTTGCAGTTTCTGTGGTCAGAATTCCGGGCATGATGTAATTGGGTTTCCTGCTGCAGGTCTCACGAGGCTGCAGTCATGGTATTGGCCAGGGCTGTGGTCTTGTCTGAGTCTTGGGGGCCTCTGCTTAGGTTCTTGTGGCTTTCTTGTGGCTGTAGGACTGAAGTCCCCATTTTCCTGCAGGCTATTTGCTTGTGATGACTCTCACCTCCTAGAGGCTGCCCTCAGGTCCTTGTCATGTGCCCCCTTAAACATGGCCCCTTCCCATAACCTCATCACAGGAATGAACTCAGCTGCATGGTCCCACCTATTCAAAAGGAGAACAGATCCTCCAGGGCATGGACACAAGGGGGCAGGACACCTGGGGGCCATCTCAGGCTTCTGCTTACCACCATGGTAGGTGGTGGATTTGAACTCAGATTGATTCCAAAGTTCATGTTCTTGCACTGTATGTTGTTTTTTCCCTCTCTGGCCCTGTCCAGGATGGACCCTGAGTGAGGTGGATTGATTGGTTGGTGGATTGGTTGGTGGAGTCATTGGGTTCATTTTGAGCGAGATGGCTTAAGTGGGATGTGGGTGGGATGCCACTTCCCTCCCTGGCAGGACCTGGTCTCTCTAACACAGACCCCTGGTATGTCTTGAAGTGATTTGCTGATTGGGTTGTTGAGGATGAGCCCGGAGCATCTGCTCCCCTAGGTCCCCTCCCCTCTCCTAGTGGGGGTTTAGGCTCAGACCTGGCCATGGGGCAGGTGCCTGATGGCTCCCTCCTTTAGGAGACATTTGTGTCATATGTTGTCACCCTAAGGGTGGGATAGGATTGCGGCAGCCATGCTGGTTGGTATTAATTTCTAAATATTGGGGCTTTTTCAGATAACTTATTATTTAGTGATTTTTAATTTAATTCTGTTGTGCTCAGAGGATATGCTCTGTGGATTTCCAGCCCTTTGAAATGCTGGTTTATGACCCAGCATACGTCTGCCTTAGTGACAATTCCCTGTGCACTGGACAAGAATGTGTGTAGGCAGACCTCAGAGATATTGCGGGTTTGGTTCTAGACCACCGTAATAAAGTGAATATCGCCATTCGGGGAATCACACTAAATTTTTGGTTTCCCAGTGCATATAAAACTATGTTTACACTATACTGTAGTCTATTAAGTGTGCAATAACATTATGTCTAAAAAAAAACAATGTACATACCTTAATTAAAAAATAGTTTATTGCTAAAAATGCCAAAACAATTGCAATAGTAACATCAAAGATCACTGATCACAGGTCACCATAACAAATATAATAATGAAAAGGTTTGAAATATTGTAAGAATTACTAAAAGTGACCCAGAGACATGAAGTAAGCAAGTACTGTTGGAAAAATGGTGCCTACAGACTTGTTCGACACAGGATTGCCACAAACCTTCAATTTGTAAAAAACACAATATTTGCGAAGCATGATAAAGTGAAGCTCGATAAAATGAGGTCTGCCTGGGCTCCTCTGTTGTTGGGTAGAATGTTCAACAAATGTCATTTAGATCAGGGTGGTTTATAGTGTTGTTCAGGTCTTCTGTGTCCTTACCGACTTTTTTTTTTTTTTGCGGTATGCGGGCCTCTCACTGTTGTGGCCTCTCCCATTGCGGAGCACAGGCTCCGTACGTGCAGGCTCAGCGGCCATGGCTCACGGGCCCAGCCGCTCCGCGGCATGTGGGATCTTCCCGGACCGGGGCACGAACCCGCGTACCCTGCATTGGCAGGCGGACTCTCAACCACCGCGCCACCAGGGAAGCCCCCTTACCGACTTTTGGTCCCCTTGTTCTACCAGTTACTGGTAGAAGTCTCCAACTATGGTTGTAGGTCTGTGTATCTCTTCCTTGAATTCTTTCAGTTTTACTTTAAAGTTGGAACATACACGTTTATGATTATGTCTTCCTGATGAATTGAGTCTTTTATCATCATGAAATACTGCTCTTCACCCCGATAATGCTCACTGTCTTGAAGTCTCTTTAGTCTGATATTAATATAGCCACGCCAGCTCACTTATGCTTTCTGCTTTCTATCTCTTTCCTGTTAGCCTCTTTGTGTCTTTATATTTCAAGTCCATCTCTTATAGGCATCACAGAGCTGAATCTTGCTTTTTTATCCATACTGACAGTCTCTGCCTTTTAATTGGACTATTTAGCTCACATACATTTAATGTAATTATTGACAGGGCTGGGTTTAGGTCTAATATCCTGCCATTTCATTCTGGTTTGTTTGATGAGGCAATGGCAATCAAAAAGGATCTCCTTCTTCCCCATCCCCACTGTGCTAAAGGTAAGGGGAGCAGGAAATTGAGGTTGATTGAATCCAGACTCCTTGCTGTGGCTTACAAGGCCTCTGTGATCTGGACTCTGCTCACCATGCCAACCTCATCTCTCCCTACGTTCACTATGTCCTGGTCCCATCAGCTTTGTTTCTGTTCTTGAACTTGCTAGGCTGGTGAACCTTTTCATTTGCTGTTCCTCTTGCCTGCATCACCCTTAACTGTGCCACATCAGGGGTCCTTCCCTCTTGTTCAGCTGTAACTCCAGTGTCTCTTCCTCAGAGAGCCTTCAAGTCATGGTCTCTGTATTCTTCTTGGTTCCTGTCACTCCCTGAAATAATCTTGTCTGTTTACTTGATTAGTGTCTGTCTACTCCCCTAGGATATAAGTCATATGGTCTGCTGTGTTCACTGACACCCTTCCAGCACCTAGCACATAACGGGTGCTGTTAGTATGGGTTGAGGGAGCGAATGTGTGAGTGAAAGGGATCGAATGGGGTGCACTCTGTGGCAGAGGCCCTCCTGGTTCCTGCCACCAGGCCTCCCTGGTTCCTTGACTTTGGGGAGCATGGACCACAGCATGGGGAGTGGCTGCAGGCTGGCATCCTTGACCTCCTGCCCTTACCACACTGGGAGGGCAGAGGGAGCTCTGTGTGGTCCCAGCCACTAGCTGATGGCTGGCCAGGCTGTCGATTGGGTGGTCTTTTAAGGTTTATTTCCCCTCAATCACAAAGGTAACAAATACAGTGGGGGCGTGTGTGTCAAAAGCCCATTCCCTTATGTCCGTTCAATTACAGGCTCTCTCTTATGGAACCTAGTGTGGTAAAATGATGTTTTATGTATGTACCTGGCTGTATATGTTATACCTTTCTACATATGTTCAGGGGTCTAGACGTAGAACTCCAGTGTGCTGTATTTGTGGACATTTTAATGCATTTTTTCAAAGTTAATTTTTTGGTAACTTTTTATTTTGACATTTCAAGAATATAGAGCACCCCGTGTACCTTTCACCTGAATTCACCAATTGTTGGCCCTGGGCTACATTTGTTTTAAAATTCTCCCCTTGTCTTTCCCTTCCTCCCCACTTCCCCTGCCCTCTACATACAAACATATGCGTGCATACACACACACACAGACACACACACACACACATTATTATTATTACTTTGATCCATTTGAGAGTAATTGCAGACATGATGCCCCTAAATAATTCAGCATGTATCTCCTAAGAACACAGACATTCTCTAATATAACCACAAGACACTGAACAAAATCAGGAAATGTAACACTGATAGTAAATTACACAATCCATGGGAATTCCCTGGCTCTCCAGTGGTTGGGACTCCACGCTTTCACTACCGAGGGCCCAGGTTCAGTTCCTGGTTGGGGAACTAAGATCTCATCAGCCATGTGGTACAGCCGAAAAAAAAAAAATTATACAATCTGCAATCTATATTCAAATTTCACCTATTTTCCCCCAAATGTTCTTTATACCTCCCCTCCCCTCCTTCCCCATCCCCAGTCCAGGGTCCGATCCTGGATCGTGCATCATATTTCGTTGCTTTCTTTGGCGATTTTGACTGTGTGTGACTTTTAGCCTTGTGCGGGTAGTAGGAACTCTCCACTAAGATGTGGCTCTGACATGCTTCTCCCAGGCCACTACTTACCAGCTCTGTAACGCTGGGCAAATGCCTCTTGGGCCTCAGTTTCTTTGGCTATAAAAAGGGGAAATCTCTGTTTCTCCCCCATAGGCTTCTTCTCTTCCACACATTTTATTGAGCGTCTACTGAGTTCCTGGCTGTGTTGTAGTCAGCAGTCTCACCCATTCATTTCATTTTTCCAGGCACACATCTGGGCCCCCGGGGCGGCGGCTGAGAGGAGAAGGTATGGTGGAGTAAAATAGTAGGTGTTGGGCACAGAGCTGGCTTCCAGGGACGCCCTCCACGCATTGGCCGTTTTTGCTGTCTCTGCTCTTTGTAGAACATTTGGAAAATCAAGACAAGCAAAAAGATCTCACCCTTCCAAACAGTCACTTCACCTTTTGGTACATTTCCTGCTTGCTCTCTGCGTTCTGTTTGAGCTGAGGTGTGATCACGCCGCACACACTATGTTTCGTCTTCTCTTGCCCCTTCTGTGCAGCTCCTCATGTCCCTGCCAAGCACTCTTCGTCACTAAGCCTTTAATGGCTTCGGAGTGAAACGTGGGGCTCTGGATCTGCTCTGTCCAGGTCGAGTTGTTAGGGAACTGTTGACTGAAATCGCCCACCTTGACCAGGCCTGCTTGCCTGAGTTGTCTCACAACCGGAGGTCCTGATAAGAACATGGTGCCGCTGTGGAAAACTAACCGAAAGAATTCGGGAGGGGCCTAAAGAGGGAGGAGACAACCAACCTCCCAGAGTCCTTCGCGCTGGAATCCATCTTGGCTGAGAGATGTGTGCGCCACGAGGAAGGACCCTGACTCACACTATGGGTCACGCAAGGTGATTGGCCAGAGACAACACGGAAACTAACGCCATTACCATAAAACCTGAGGCTGCAAACCACGTGGCAGAGCAGTTCTCGTGGGGTCCCTGACCCTGCTGCTCTCTGCCCAGGCGCCCCTTTCCAGTAAAGTCTCTTGCTTTGTCAGCACATGTGTCTCCTTGGACAATTCATTTCCAGATGTAGACAAGAGCCCACTCTCGGGCCCTGGAAGGGGTCCCCCATCCTGCAACAAAATCCTGGCTACTTACCGGCTGTGTAATGGTGGTCAAGCTGCTTTACCTGGGCATGCCTCACTTCCGGAAATAGTGCCCACCTCTTAGATTGATGGGGAATTAGATGAATTAAGATCCGTAAGATCTGTAAGCTCTCAAAACAGTGCCTGGCACATGGTAAGCACTCCGTATTTATTAGCTATAATTATAATAATTATTATAATAACATAATAATATACTAATAAAATTATTATCAGTTAACCATTCCATTTATATTGGGCATTTACATAGATTTCAGCTTTTCACAATTACAGAGTACATGCGTCTTTGTTCAAGTTGCCAGTTCTTTTATTGATTCAGTAACTGGGGGCTGAAGAAACTTTGGTTTAGGGCCTTTTGGTTTTTAAAAAAGAATTTTTTATTTTTGGCTGCGTTGGGCCTTCGTTGCTGCACGCGGGCTTCCTCTAGTTGCGGTGAGTGGGGGCTACTCTTCATTGTGGTGCGTGGGCTTCTCACTGCAGTTGTTTCTCTTGTTGCGGAGCATGGGCTCTAGGCACGAGGCTTCAGTAGTTGTGGAACATGGGCTCAGTAGTTGTGGCTCGCGGGCTCTAGGCATGCAGGCTTCAGTAGTTGTGGCACATGGGCTCAGTAGTTGTGGCACACAGGCTTAGTTGCTCCGTGGCACATGGGATCTTCCTGGACCAGGGCTCGAACCCATGTCCCCTGCATTGGCAGGTGGACTCTTAACCACTGTGCCACCAGGGGAGCCCTGGGCCTTTTGGTCTTTACTAACCCAAAGAAATCATTGGCACCTAGAATCCTAGAATCGGGTTGTCAGAGCTGAGAGAGACCATGACATCATCTCACCCATTCATTTCATTTTTCCAGAAGGGGAAACTGAGGCCCAGAACTGTTCAGTGACTTGGTCCAGGCTTACCAATTGAGTTTGTGATGGAACTTGAAATTGAAAGCAGTTTTCCTGACTCCTATCCCATGATTGTTCTGCTTTTGTCCAACAGCTCAGATGCTTGGAGGGCAGAGAGGGAGCTTTAAGTTGTGTCCAGATGAGTTGGAGGAATCCTGTGTGCCTAGAGGATGCCTTTGGGAAACTTTATTTTCAGATTCTGTAACTTTAGTGACCATAAATGGTATGTGTGTGTCTGTGTCTGTCTGTCTGTCTTACTATCATTCATCCTCCATGGGCCCATAGCACCATGAGTTCCAAATTGGGGGTCCTCAAGCCAGCACAGGCCCGTAAATAGGTTTTGTCAGGCCTGTACAGTGTTTTAAAATTTTTCAATTGGTTGCCAGCATTGAAAAATCAAGAAATTTCGTACAAAAATTTATATTTCTGATTTCTTAAATAATCAGAAGATCTGCCCACATCAAGCTTGCATGCCTACAGGCCAGCGCTTGGCTGGAGCTGAACAGTAGCTGCCGTCTTTAGACAGGGCTTGCAGTCTTCAGTTTGCCACAGTCTCCACCCTTCCGTAATGTCCCTGACATTGAAACCAAATATTGGTTGCCATTTATCATTGTGCTTGCTCTGCTGTTTTTTAGTTTTTTGTTTTTTGTTTTTTTTTGCGGTACGTGGGCCCCTCACTGTTGTGGCCTCTCCCATTGAGGAGCACAGGCTCCGGATGCGCAGGCTCAGCGGCCATGGCTCACGGGCCCAGCTGCTCTGCGGCATGTGGGATCTTCCCGGACCGGGGCACGAACCCGCATCCCCTGCATCGGCAGGCGGACTCTCAATCACTGCGCCACCAGGGAAGCCCCTTTTTTTTTTTTTTAAATACAGTTAAGAGGACATTGGAATATTTTTTCTAACCCTTGTTTCTATCAAATGGAAAACTGAAAGCCAGACCAAGAGGGTTACATATTTTAAGAAACAAAGGAGGGACAGGTCTGTTCTCTGAGGTGAGTAGAGGGGGAGAAGGTTGTTGTCTCTTAGAGAGGGTTACTCTCTTGTCCTGACTTCCATTTCCTGTGGCCTGTGGGCGATCATTCTCTTTTCTTTTTTGCAACATCAGCTGTTGAACTGGAGGTTGCCACATTCATCTGTCCTACTTCCTGCATCTTGTTCTGTACTTACGCTCCTTTGGGAGATCCTGGGGTGCACATCCCAGAGAGGAAGCAGTGAGCTCTTACGAGGGTGTTAGGGGCTTCCTCAGCTACCGTCTGGGGCCTCCTCTTGGACTTCAGGACACCGGTACCATCCCAGTCAGGCTTGGTGTCTTCCTGCGCTTGTGCAGCCCCGTGGAAACCTCTCCCCTGCTTTGTTTCTCCCAAATCTAGAAGGTTTTAAAACAACAACAGTAATAACAACAACTATAACAACAACAGCAACAACAACAACCATAACAACAACAACAACCATAACAGCTATAACAACAACAGCAATAACAACAACCATAACAACAACAACAACCATAACAGCTATAACAACAACAGCAATAACAACAACCATAACAACAACAGCAATAACAACAACAACTATAACAACAACAGTAATAGTACTGCTCTTGCTCACAAGATCAGCAAGTGCTGGTTGTCAAGATTCTTTGGTTGCAAGTGACAGAAAACCCAGGTTAAACTGCCTTCAGCAGAGACGGGAATTGCTTGGCTTGTGTTAAGGAAGAGTCTGTCTGTTGTCCTGGAGTGGCCTCTGATTGGCTGCCTTGAGTCATGTGCTCATCACTGAGACTGACTGGCCAGGTCTGGGTGAGGGGCCCACCTGTACCACATGGCAGTGGGGGAGCCATGGTTCCTGCAAGGAAGACTCCAGGCTGCTGGGACCAGAAGAAGGGGAGGGATGCCAGCTGGGAGCATCTCTCCTCCTCTGTGCTGGTGCCATCATCCCAGATTGGAAGCCTTTACCTTCTCCAGAGTCTTGGGTCGCAGGGAGCCCTGTTGTCACTTGGGCTGCCTGCAGTGCCCCGTGGCTTTTCCACATCCTACCTCAAAGCCTTGCTCATCTCCTGCTTCCTCAAGAGGTCCTCCCTGACTGTTCTGGCTCTTTCCATGGATCTAATAATAGCGTCCGCATCCACATGTGTGAGATGTCTTCAGTGGATGTGTCTCAAGCAGCATAACCTCCCAGGAATCTGGCGGGGAAGATGTTCCAACATTGCCTATTTTATGGATGAGGAAACAGAGGCTCAGAGAGGTTCAGCAAGCAGAAAGGCTTGAGGGTCACACAGCATCCTTTTCTCTCATTGGAGGCTCCATCATGTGTGTTTTTTCTTCTCTAAGGCCATACAACCTGGATTTGAATCCAGGTTCTGCCCCTTCTAGGTGTTGTCACCTTAGGAAAATGGCTTAACCTCTGTATCTGGGGGAAGAGCATTCCAGGCACAGGGAACAGCAAGTGCAAAGGCACTGAGGCAGGAGCATGTTTCAGGAACAGCAAGGAGGCCAGAGTGGCTGGAGTAGAGTGAGCCAGGTGAAGCGTGAATCAGAGGTGAAGTCAGGGAGGTAACAGAAGGATGGGGGAGGCTGGTGGGCAGATTGTACAGGGTCTTATGGGCCATTGTAAGGACTTTGCATTTTACTTTGAGTGAGGTGGGAGCCCTTGGAGCTTTTGAGCAGAGGAGGGACAGAATCTCACTTAGCTGTCACAGGATCCCTCTGGCTACCAGTGGAGAATGGACTGTAGCGGGGCAGGGTGGAGGCAGAGGGAGGAGGCTGCATGGTAGCCCAGGTGGAACAACATGGCAGCTGGGGTCTTGGGTGTTCCACAGGTGGCTTGAAGTTAGTTAATTTCCCCTCCTTTGTGTTCCTGTGTTGTTCGTTAGCTGTTTTGGTTTGGGTCCTGGCTTTATCTCATTGAGCCTCAGTTTTCACATCTGTAAAATGGGGTTAATGGTGTTACTTCTCTTATCAGGCTGTGGGCGTGAGTTACATGCGATGATAAATGTAAAGTGTTTCCCGGAGTGCCTGGCACGTTGTAAGCTCTCAGCAGATATTTGTGGAATAAACCAGTGAGTGAACGACAGGGAGTTTGGGGCTGCTCCAGCTCCGCCCAAGTCATCTACCCATGAGGTAGCCCCAGAGCGGGAAGCATCCCGTCTCCCTGCCCAACTCTACCCTCCTTCCCACACACACGGAGATTTGAATGAACAGAACCCAGAATGTTCTGGCAACAGTCGCTCCCTCTTTCCTAGTGACAAAGACATCTTTGTTATGCCTGGGTGTGAAATCCTTCTCAGAAATGAGGATGGTGCAGGCTCAGGAGGCAGCTGGCAAGGAAGGGGAGGAGCTTGGGAGGAAGGCATCTCAGGGCCCTGTGGAGGGACAGCCTGCCCCCGCACAGTCATCTAGCCTCGTGTGGGTCAGAATGCTCTTGCACTGGTAGTGCTTTGTGGAACGAGAACTATGCGGGGCCACATTTCTGCTGAGTAACCACATCGGTCAGCATTACCTTCTGTAGCATTACCATTATCTCTCTCTCACACTCAGAAAAAGTGATAATACCCAGTGCTGGTGTGCCTGCTGGGAAGTGCACAGTTCCATAGGGTTGCTGTCAGGAGTCTTAATGCTGCTGTCTTTTGGGAAAAATAGTCTGGCCATGTTTTCTCATTTATTTATTTTCCTTCTCGTTTCATTGAGATATAATTCACTACAGCCCTGTCTAAGTTTAAGGTGTACAGCGTAATGATGTGACTTACGTCACGAAATTTTGATCCCAATAAGTTCAGTGAACATCCATCAGCTCATAGAGCTACAAAATAAGAGAAGTAGAAAACATTGTCCTTGTGATGAGAACTCTTAGGATTTACTCTCTTGACAACTTTCATATCTAACGTACAGCCGTGTTAAGGATATTTATCGTGTTGTCGTCTGGCAATGTTTTCAAAAGTGAAAACCCAAGATACCCTTTGAATCAGTTCCTTTGGGAATCTCTCCTGTAGAACCAAGAAGAAAAAGTCTGTAAAGATGTCAGAAAGTTGTTTGTTCCGGTTTTGTTTATCACGGCCCTCCCCGCACGAAAGGCAACCCCTTGGGTACTCCTTCGCAGAGAAAAGGCTAAGGTCTTTGCTCACCCGTGGTTGGGATGTTGGGCAGCTGTTTAAAAGAATGAACTAGATTTCTTCTCTTGATGTGAAGGGCTGTACGTGCTGTACTGTTGAGAAAGGTTAAGTTGCGAGTCAAGTGTAGAGCGTGATCCCAGTTTTGTAGGAGGAAACCCAACAGCCCAAAGACCCTCTGGATGGGTGTTTATGAATGCCGAGAGAGGCACTGGAGGCTGCGTCCCAGGATATTAACATTGGTGGCCTTGGGCTGAGAATGGGGAGGGTTTTAGAGAAAGATATTTTGTTTATCTTTGTATTTTTTTTTCATTGTTCACTAGTTATAATGAACACATTATTTTTCAAATTAAGATAAACTGACAATTAAAAAAAGACAGTTGCTGGCTTCTCACTCATGTGTGGCGGACCCGTACATAATATTGGGTCATATGAACCCTCCCATAGTCCTTTGAGAATCAGGATAACGGGGTGGTTGGACACGATTCTGAATCCAGACCCCTCATGTTAAATCTGGGCCCCAGATTTGGCCAGTGGATCTTTGCCCTTGTGGAGCTGACATCCTGGTCAGTGTAGAACTGCGCCTAGAACAGGGGTGTCCGAACGAGGGCACGTTTTGCTCCCCAGGGGACAGCTGGCAAAGTGTGCAGATGTTTTTCGTTGTCATAATTGCAGAGGAAGGATGCTACTGGCATCTGGTGGGTAGAAGCCAAGGATGTTGCTAAATAACCTACAGGGCCTTAGGACCACCTCCGTGGCATGAATTATCTGGTCCCGAACATCAGTAGTGCTGAGACTGAGAACCGTGGGCTAGGTCAGTGTCTGGCACACATTAGAAGCTCAACAAATATTAGCTGCTGTGATGAAAAGATGACATAAACATGTCTTTGTTTGCCGCCCATCTTAACAGACAAGGAAATCGAGGCTTGGAGAGAGGTGCGCCATCCCTGGGGGAGGGAGGTGAGGTGGAGTTCGGGGCTCGGGGCTGGCCTGTAAGTCCAAGAAGTGGGAGACCTCGATGCTGGGGAGACTCTGGAGACCCAGGCCTGAGCTGGGTGCTGGCCACCCCTCCTGGCTCTGCAGCTTGGTGCCAGCACTGTCGTCTGCCAGTCACCACAATATCTCGATGTCTCGGGCCAAGGAATGTTCTCAGCCCCCTCCCCACGTGTCAGTCTTTGTCACGTCCTCTGTGCTGGCAGCCCCGGAAGGTGGGGTGGGCGGGGGGGGGGTGGTCCTTTTTTTTTCTGCTCAGGAAAAGCTGTGTTTGGTAGCAGCACATGGTGTCGACAGCCAGGGGCCCGATTCGGGCAGGTCTGCCAGCTGACAGCCTTTGGACTACCTTGCGACAGCCTTGTCCCTCCCCGAGCCTCAGATTCCTCAGCTGGGTGATGCAGTGGGGCGGGCAGTGCTGTATCCTCCCCTGCCTCTTTCTTGGACACAGGTGAGATGCTGGATGTGCAGCTCCTTTGTCCACAGCAGGTCCTTCTAGAAGGAGGAGCTGACGTCATTATTACTCTTTATCACCTGTGTGGGTGGGAGCCCAGTGTCAGGGGGCTGGGGATGGCTCCTTCCTTCTCTCCCTCTGTCATTTTCTCCTCATTCTGTGATTGAGTTCGTCTTGTTCAATCACTTTAACTGCCATCCCTTTGCTAACATTTCCCAAATTTATATTTCCTGCTCTGACCTCTGCCCTGACCTCCAAGCATCTGTATCCGGATGATGATGACATCTCTCCTTGGGTGTCTAGCGGGCATTGCCAACACCCCACCTTCACCAGCTCGCCCTGCTCACAGCCCCTTCTGTCTAGGTAATGGTCCCTCCATCCTTCCACCTGCTCAGACTCATCCCTGAGGCCATCTCGATTCTCTTCTTCCTCTTACATCCTGCATCCGAAAGCTCAGAAGGTCCAGCTGGCTCCACTTTCAACGAGCGTCCGGAATATGGTTACTCCTCACCCCTCTGCGCTGCCACCATGGTCTCGGCCACCATAGTTTCCTGCCGGGACTGTTGTGGTCACCTCCTCCCTGGTCTCTTGCTTCTGCCCTTGCCCCGGACAGGTGGTTCTCCACACACATTGTCTGTAAGTCAGGTTACATTCCTCCTCTGCTCAAAACCCTCCTATGACTCCCACCTCACTTGCTGTAAATGTCAAGGCCTTGATGATGACCTAGGAAGCCCTTCAGTATCTGTTTTTCCTGCTCCACGTGTCTGTCTGCCTGACTTCATCTCCAAACATACCTGACACATTCCTGCCTCAGGGCCTTGGCACTTACTGTCTGCTTGCTCTAGAACACTCTCCAGGTATTCTTGTGGTTAGTTACCTCTTTGGGTCTCTGCTCTGATATCCCACTTTCTCAGTGCAACCTTCCCTGACCTTCCCATCTAAAAGCATACCTCTTCCCCATGCTCCCTCTCCCCCTTCTCCATTGCACTTAGATTTTACTTACTTGTTTGATGATTGTCTGCTCTCCTCTCACTAGAATTTAAACTCCTGGAGGGCAGGGATTTTTGTCCCTCCTGTTCCCTGCTGCTCCCAGACCTAGAGCAATGTCCGGCATACAGAGGGTGCTCAGTGAATATTTGTAGAGTGAAGGAAGGAAGAGCCACCCATTCATTGTCCCATATCTCTTGAGATTATTTTGTATGTCAGGCTTTCTTCTAGGCATCAGGGACAGCACTAAATCAAACAATGGTTTGTGTCCTCAAGGAGTTCTAATCCAGGGGAGAGAATGGACACAAGTAATGACATTACAGTGTGGTAAGTGCTTTAACAGATATATTAGTCAGAACTCTTTGGGTTGTGAATGACAGAAACTCCAAGTCAGAGACTTAAGGAAAAAAAAAAAGGCTATTCTGGGCTCAGTTGACTCAGGAAAAATGGCTTCAGGTATAGCTGGATCCAGGTGCTCTCCGGCCTGACCCTTAGGACACGTACCCATCCATGAACCAAGTGTTGCTTATCTAGGAGCCCAGAACTCGGATTGCCTGGCTTGGGTCACGTGTTCATCCTTATCGATGGAGGTGAGGGGTCAGCTTCTCCACAGGTACATGTACCAAGAGCAGGGCTCAGGGTTGACTTTCAGGAGGTCACATCTCTGGGAGCTACAGAAAGGGTGGATTCACATAGATTCTAAGCAGTTTTTGGGGTGTGTGGCCCAGTCTGTTGCAGGTGGCTGGGAGGTGGAGAGGGGGTGCTGCAGGTTTCCTGGTGACAGGTGGCCCCCTGCCTCTCCCTGCACTTACCTCCTTTGCCCCCTTGTCCCATGCTTTGTAAATATTTCCGGCTCGCTGCCTCTCCACTGTCCTCCCTTCCCTGTATCACAAAGGGGCTCCAGATGGTGTGGCTCTCGGGGAGTCTGCCACATAAATCTGTTGGGTTCTAATCCCCCTTCTCCCTCCCCACCCACATATGCAAGGCTCTGGGCTTCTCGGATCCTATTTCGGGCCTGAGGGAGGAAGGATGCTCAGGGACCCCGATGGGCCTCACCACTCTTTCTGGCCTGTGGTGCTGGGGGGCCACTTTTTATATGAAGGTGGCTTCATAGGCCTGCCCTGGGTCTTTTGGTTCCCAGGGACACCCTGAACCAGACATGCCTGCTATTGCCTACTCTTCCTGGGGTCTAACCCAGGATGTCTCAAGTTTTACTATACATAGAACCGCCTGGGGTAGGTCTAATTGAAATGCAGATTCTGGGTCAGCAGGTCTGGGGTGGGGTCTGAGATGCTGCATTTGTAACAGGCTCCCAGGAGATGAGATGCCCGTGCTGCTGGTCCAGGGACCACACTCTGAGGGGCGAGGGTCTCAAGTACTTCCTACTCCTTGGCTCGTCCCTCGCCCTCCCCAGGCTGGGTCAGATTCCCCATTGCTCTCTGCACTGCCTGTCTTCTCTCAGAGCCCTTGTCACACAGGGAATAGGTGATCTACTGTGTTAGATACATTTTAAGCTCCAGGAATCTTATTTTCTAATGTCTTCATACTGTCAGGAAATACTGATTAAGGTCCTACTAGGTGCCAGGCATTGGAGAAGCAACAGAGAGCAAAGCAGACAAAATCCTTGCCCTCAAAGACCTGGCATCTAAATAGAAGGAGATGGACAATAAACAAGAAAAATTCTGCACGTGACAAGTGCTATGAATACCGTAATACAGGGATTATAAATTAGATAGTGTTGGGGGCTGTTTTGGATCTGATGATCAGAGAAGGCCTGTCTGGTGAGATGACTTTTGAACTGGAACCTGGTTGCCAAGAAGCCAGCCATGGGAAGAAGGGCAGGAGGAATTGTGTTCCAGGCAGAGGGAGCAGCCTGTGCAAAGGCCCTGGGGCAGGGATGAGCCTGGCCAGTTTTAGGATCAGCAGGGAGGCCGGTGTGGGGTTGGGGTGGAGTGAGTGAGGGGACAGTGGGTGGGGGAGGAGGTCTGAACAGCGTTGTGGGGTCTGCATCACACGGAGCCCAGGGGAGAAGCTGGGCTTTTATTCTAAGAGCAGCAGAGGGTTTTTGTCCAGGGGGTCACGGTGAATGAGTTATCTTAGAAGAATCCCTCTGGCTGCTGTGAAGAAAGTAGATGGATGGGGAGAAGGGGAGAGGAGCGGCCAAGTTCAGGATTTGGGCTGGTTTCTGAGCCGAAAGCCAGTTTCCATGTGGCGGGAACTGTTGCCTTGGCTCTCACCTACTAAAGGGTCGTGCTTTGGCCAGAACGGATCCCATTAATGGGCGGTTTTAGGAGCCTTCTGGGTGCTGCTGAGTGGTGGGCCGGTCTGGACTTGCTTCTGTGGAGATGGCTGTTGCTGGGTGGGCGGCTGGGAGGGTCTCATCTCCATGCTTGTCAGCGAGGGGGAGGGCCCGGCTGGGCCTGGCCTCTCGCAGTTTGACATCATGTATCCACACAGACATGGAGAGTTGCTGAAAGAGGGAGTGTGCCTTATCTTGCTTACATGGTTTCCATAAAACTACGCTGCATGTGATGTCAATACATAGTGATACCAATACTACTACAGCCGTTAATAATAATAGCTGATACTTATTGTTTCCTTTGTAGATCATGTTCTAAGCCCTGCAGTGTGATCTCACAGGATGCTCACTGTCATCTGTGAGGAGAGGACTCTTATTATCCCCATTTTACAGACGAGGGAACTGAGGCCCAGAGAAGTACAGGAACTTGCCCAAAGGCCACCCAGTTTTTTTTTTGTTTTTTTTTTGTTTTTTTTTTTTTGCGGTACGCGGGCCTCTCACTGTTGTGGCCTCTCCCGTTGCAGAGCACAGGCTCCGGACGCGCAGGCTCAGTGGCCATGGCTCACGGGCCCAGCCGCTCCGCGGCATGTGGGATTTTCCCGGACCGGGGCACAAACCCGTGTCCCCTGCATCGGCAGGCGGACTTTCAACCACTGCGCCACCAAGGAAGCCCTGGCCACCCAGTTTTTAAGTGGCACATTGTAAGTTCACATTTTTAGAAATCCTGTGACGATTTGCAGCCACAATAGTTTGGTCCCGTGTCATGTATGTTAAAGACACTGCTCTCATAAAGGTCAGTGCTGAAAGCGGACCATGGCTCCTGGGGTTGTTTTGGCCCACTCCAAGAGCCTCAGGACGTGGCGAGTGGGACCCTCCTGCCATCCGAGAGGCTGTGTGCCCTCTACTTGGTGCTGACCGTGGGCAAGTTGTGCGGCCTCCCATCCTCAGTTTCCTCATCTGTGAAATGGGGGAGGAGGGGAGGCGAACAAAAGCCCCGCCTCCAGGCCTGTGTGGTGAGGAGTCAAGGAAAATCCTGCTTCGGGGGTTTGGACAGAGCCTGGCACGTGTAAGTGCTCAGTGGTTTTCAGCTGCTGTTACTTTCACTGTTATTATTATCTTTATTTTTATTGATGGGTAGAGTGGTAAATAGAGTGACCAGCTGCCTTGGTTTGCTTGAGACTGTTCTGGTTTTAAAACTAAAAGTCCTGGGCTTCCCTGTGGCGCAGTGGTTGAGAGTCCGCCTGCCAATGCAGGGAACACAGGTTCGATCCCTGGCCCGGGAGGATCCCACATGCTGCAGAGCAACTAGGCCCGTGCACCACAACTGCTGAGGCCACGTGCCACAACTACTGAAGCCTGTGCTCCTAGAGCCCGTGCTCTGCAACAAGAGAAGCCACGACAGTGAGAAGCCCACACAACGCAGTGAAGAGTAGCCCCTGCTCGCCTCAACTAGAGAAAGTCCATGTGCAGCAGCGAAGACCCAACACAGTCAAAAATAAAACAAACAAACAAATAAATTAAAACAAAAAACCCCCAAAAAAACCAAGAAAAAAACCTAAAAGTCCCTCATCCCAGGAAGCCCCTCAGTCTTAGATAAACCAGGATGGTTGGTCACCCTCTGGTTAAAGTACTTATAAATAAGTTTAGGCCTGCCCTGGCATCAGCTGGGCCTAGATTTGAATCCAGCTCTGCCACTTGAGCAGGTCACTTAGCCTCTCTGTGCCTCAGTTTCCCCACCTCTAAAATGGGGAGTGATTGTTGTACCTAACTCGAAGGATTTTTATGAGGTTTAAATGCGGTCAGGAGTAAAAGGGTTTGGTGGAACAGTTACACTGAAACTACCTGGGGGGCCCAAGTGGACTGGAGAGAGGCTGAGACCATGTTGAAGGCTGGGTGTGGGTCTTCCCCTCCCCCACAGCTGGCCCCGGCTTCTGAGTCAGGCTGGCTCCATCCTCCACCACATCAAAGTTCTCCCAGGGCCCCTTTATGGCAGGGGCTGCTGGGCCCCTGGTGCGGCGGCTGATGAGAGCAAGATCCTATCTGCATGGGTGGAGGTGCCCAGCAGCGGGGAGGCAGCCCCTGCCCCTCCCACACAGGCCCTCGCTGGTCCTCTTGGGGTGGACAGAAGCCTGCACGCCAGCAGGACCCCAGACAAGCTGGTCAACCTCTCTGCTCCTCATTTTCCTCCTGTCTAAATGGCGATGCTAGAGTCTCCCCGTGGGGTGCACGGGAGGGCCCCTCCAGTCTTGGGCTGTGTGAACAGAATGCATCTTGGACCGAACTGGGTCCCAGATAGTGGCGTTTGAAATACTTTACTGTGAACCAACCGTTGCTTTGAAAGCACACCAGCTCCAGGGCAGTGGTGGGACTGTGCTGCTCAAAGAAGGGTTACAGGATTTATAGAAGTTGCTCTTCATTCTTAGGAGGCTACAGACCGTGTGTTGGGGAGCATCTTAAACTCGGTGGTTGCGAGGGTCTCCGTGCAGTGAGCCCCTGCCACCCCCAGCCCAGTGTTCAGGGGAGTGTTGAGAATTAAATGGAGGAAAATAAGTGGCTTCTCAATAAATGGTAGCTGCTAATTTTTTAAGATTAACCTTTTATTTATGTTTACAGATTTAAGTCAGGGTCTCGCAGAGATCTGAAAAGATTCCAACGTAATCCCAGTAGGAGGACAGATACACAGCCCTCTGCAGACTCATTTAGACAGATGACAGTGAGTACAGGATATACATTTTACTGAGCACGTACTGTATGCGAAAGCCCCAAAGTCCTTGCTCTCCTCTGGGTTTGCTCCAGGGACCGACAGCATCCACAAGGGAGTTTGGACCCACTCCAGCGCCACTGTATCAGAATCTGCTCCTAACAGGCCCCCCGATGATTTCCAAGCACTCTGCAGTTTGAGAAGTGTTGGTTTAGCTGTTTTTCCCTCCTTCAGTCCCTCCAACTACCCTGTGAGGTAGAGCTCCTTAAAAAAGGGGAAACTGAGGCACAGAGAGGCTCAGTAACCTGCCCAGGCTCACGCAGCCAGCAGAGTTTCTAAGAGTCTATGACAAGAGGCGGAGGCAGGATTCGAACTCAGCCCTCGCTGCACCAGAACCCTGCTCTTGACCGTCATGTTTCCACTCAGTGGTGCAGCAGCTGAGAATGTGGGAAAGGAGTGGGTGATTCTGGCGGGGGAAGGATTGGCCTCCGGGGCACCCTGATTGAGTTGGGCCGGCAGAGAGGAGGAGGTCTTGGCCAGCAGGGGGGTGGGGTGATCAGTCCCCAGAGCGAGCCTTCATTTGCCCATCCCTACCCGGCACCTGGTAGGAGGCCCCCGCCCCTTCTCTCTGCTCCAGCTTCAGGAGCTGTATGGAAACCCTGAAATGCAGACCCTCCTCATACTGCAGGGAGATCTTGGCTGGTCCAGTTAGTAGCCCAAGAGCTGGTCAGCAGCAGTTGGTTAGTAGTGCCTGCTTACTGTAACAGAGCAGGAGGCAGCTCTTTTTTTTTTTTTTTTTTTTTGCGGTACGCGGGCCTCTCACTGTTGTGGCCTCTCCCGTTGTGGAGCACAGGCTCCGGACGCGCAGGCTCAGCAGCCATGGCTCACGGGCCCAGCCGCTCCGCGGCATGTGGGATCTTCCCGGACTGGGGCACGAACCCGTGTCCCTTGCATCGGCAGGCGGACTCTCAACCACTGCGCCACCAGGGAAGCCCATGAGGCAGCTCTTGAATTAAATGCAGTTAAAGAAAAATAGGAGCAATCTTTTGCTAATTAATCAAATCCCCCATCTTTATTGAGCACCTCCTTTTTTTAAAAAATAAATTTATTTTATTTATTTATCCTTGGCCTCCCTGGTTCCCCATCGCTGGGCGCGGCCCTCTCCCCTTGCGGTGAGCTGGGGCCACTGCTTGCCGCGGTGCGCGGGCTTCTTATCATCGTGGCCTCTCCTGTTACGGAGCACGGGCTCTAGGCGTGCGGGCCTCAGCAGGTGTGGCTCGCAGACTCCAGAGCGCAGGCTCAGCAGCTGTGATGCACGGACCTAGTTGCCCCGCGGCATGTGGGATCCTCCCGGACCAGGGCTCGAACCTGTGTCCCCTGCATTGGCAGGTGGACTCTTAACCACTGCGCCACCAGGGAAGCCCTGTTGAGCACCTCCTGTGTGCCAGATGCTGTACTAGGTGCTGGGGACACAGGAGTGAACAAAACAGACAAAGTCCCTGCTCTGGTGGAGCTGATGTTCTAACAGGGGGGCGACAGAGAAATAACAAGTGCAAAGGAGCTGGACCATTCCAAATTTTAACACCTGCATGCTGGGATGGAATCAGGGCAGGGAGGATGGCGGGTGTGATGAAGAGCGACCTGGAGGAGGTTCTGCCTTCTGCTGGGTGCTCAGAAAAGGCCTGACCTGGGAGCAAAGCCATGAATGATGCATGGGAGCCAGGTATGTGACACTTTTGGGGGAAGAGAGTTCCAGGAGGAAATGGCAAGTGCAGAGACTGGGAGGTGAGCGAGAACTTGGTGAGTTTGAAGTGCAGCAGGTGCTGGAGTGGAGGGAGGGAGGGAGGACATCAGGTGAGGAAGGTAATGGGCACTTGGGCAGAGCCTGGCAGGTAAAGGTGAGCGGGGCTAGGGGAGGCCCTTCCTCCTGGCGTGGCGGGCAGACCTGGAGGGCTGTAAGCCGGCGGGAGTATGGTCTGATTTATGTTTTAAAAGGGGCCGCTTGGGTCAGAGTGTGGAGGCTGGGCTGTAGGACCAGCAAGACTGATTGGTGGCAGTAACTGGCAAAGGATGGTGGCAGCTTGCACCAGGAGGTGGTACAAAGAGAGGCTGACAAATTCAGGATGGTGATAGAGCTGGCTCAGACTTGAATTGGTGGTGGAGGAATGTGGGAGGTGAGGCTTTTCAGCAGAGGGGAAGTTAGACCTTGACTGGTGTAACCTGGAAGGCTTCCTGGAGGAGGCGTAGGTGGTCAGGATGGGTGTTACAGGCTAGGGGACATTCTGGCAGTAGAAATCCATGAACCAGGGCCAAAGTGGGTTCCTGTGAAGGGCAGTGGGCTCATATGGCTTATGTAACCTCCTTCCCACCCTTAAAGGTCACCAGCTCAGAGTTGTCCCTGAGGTTTCGAAGCTAGAGAAGGGATTAAGGGTCAAAGGTTTAGGTCGCACCCTTGAGTACGGGCAAGAAGACAGCTAAGGGAAAATCAGGACACCCAGGTGGAGGAGTTTTGAGGCTCTTAGCCCTGGCCCTGGCTGGACGGCAGGCCTGTCACCCACCGTTCCTGGACCTCGGTTTCCTCAAGCATCAAGTGGGGTACCAGGGAGGTGCAAAGCGAGCCTGCGGCAGCCTGGCAGGTTGGAACAGAGGTTGCCTGCCGCCCCCGTGCCAGGGCCCAGAGCAGCTTGGTTTGCAAGGCGGCACTTTCTGGGTGAGAACAGAGTTTTTGAGGAGGGCGTGGAGGGGGGAGGAAGGGGGGCTCTTTCTTTTTTCTCTCTGGACAGATCATTGTGGAGGAGCGGGCTCACAGAGGGGCAGTGAACAGAGACAGCGCTGTGGGCCTCTTTTTTGGGGGGCGGGGAGGGGAGAGGGAGCTAGGTTAGCTGTATGGGCCACTTAATACCCATGAACTTGCAATTAAATGCGGAAGTGGGAGACAAGGGGGTGGTCAAAGGGGATATTGTTCCGGCTCCGGAGAGAAGGGCGGCTGGAGCCCTGGGGAAATGGCCAGCCTCCAATATGAATGGGCTTCAGTGTCCTAGGGGGGCTGGAGGGGGCAGGGGGCCGTCATTTGGCCCTTTGTCCTGTTCTGCTGGACCCGGCCACAAAGGCCAGCTTGATTCCCGTTTGGTTTCTTTTGGGGGGCCGAGGTGGGGGGGGTGCCTCGACCCCAGCTTGGCCCCCTCCCAGGGCCCCAAGCAAAGTGTTCCCTCTGGCCATGAGGGGCTCTCTAGAAATGCCCCTCACTGTGATTGAACTTTGTTTTTTCCTGAAAAATTTTAATTTTAATTTTTTTAGGCATGTCTTACATGCAGATTTTTTCAGGCATGTCTTACCTACAATATTAAGTGTACAGCTTGATGAATTTTTACATGTAATTTATCTGTGTAACCTTCACCCACATCAGCTGGTAAATATTGCCAGCACCCCAGAGGGTGTTCCCTCCCAAGTCAGTATCCCTCAAAGTAACTACTGTTCTGATTTCAGTCATCACAGATTAGTTTTGTCTGCTTTTGAACTTTATGTAAAGTAGAATCATACAGTATATGCTCTTTTGTGCCTTTTAATTTTTAAAATATTATAAATATACACGTATACCTAACTATATATGTATATATGTGTGTACCTAAAAATTATATATACGTATACTATATATTATTTTTATATGTATTGTATGTAATCATGTCCACGGTTCAAATTAAAAAGGCATAAGTAACACAGATTAAAAAGTCAGCCTCCCAGAACTATGGAGACAGTGAAAAGATCAGTAGTTGCAAGGGGTTGGGGTGTGTGGAGGGGTGAAGAGGTGGAGCACAGAGGAGTTTTAGGGCAGTGGAACTGCTCTGTGTGGTGGCATAGTGATGGTTGCATGTCATTATGCATTTGTCCAAACCTGTAGAATGTACACGACATAATGTAAGCTGTGGATTCTGGGTGATTCTCGGTAACGTATGAGCGCACGTTCATTGATTGGAACAAATGCACCACTCTGGTGGGGGACGCCGATAAGGGGGGAAGCTGTGCGTGTGTGGGGCAGGGGGTACCTTCTGCTCCATTTTGCTGTGAACCCAAAACTACTCTAAAAAAATAAGTCAAAAAAAAAAAAAAGTCAGCCTCCCAGGTCCCGCCCCAAAGCTAGCCGCTGACCTTGGGCCCTTCAGATGGGACACACCCCTTTTGTTACATGAAAGTGATGGCCTGTTGTACTCACATTTCTGCACTTGGCTTTGTCCCCCTTTCCACCCTGTATCCTGGAGCTTGTTCTATAATAGCACATAGAATTCCACTGGATGGATGCATGGTGGCTTTTTGTTTGTTTTTTTTTTTTGCGGTACGCGGACCTCTCACTGTTGTGGCCTCTCCCGTTGCGGAGCACAGGCTCCGGACGCGCAGGCTCAGCGGCCATGGCTCACGGGCCCAGCCGCTCCGCGGCGTGTGGGATCTTCCCGGACCGGGGCACGAGCCCGTGTCCCCTGCATCGGCAGGCGGACTCTCAACCACTGCGCCACCAGGGAAGCCCCATGGTGGCTTTTTTAAAGCTGGTCTCCTCTTGATAGACACTGAGGTTGTTCCCATCTTTCGCCATTACAAACGATGGTATGACAGATGCAGACTGCTTCACACCTGTAAGTTCATTCATTTCTGGGAAGGGAACTTTTGGGTTAAAGGGTATATACATCTGTTTTAGTATTTATTTATTTAATTTCCCTTCCCGTTTTATTGAGATGTAATTGAGCTACAGCACTGTGTGTCAGGTGTGCAGCATAATGGTCTGACTTACGTCCATCATGAAATGATCACCACAGTAAGATTAGTGAACGCCCATCATCTCCGGCAGATGCAAAACAAAAGAAACAGAAAAAAGTGTTTTTCCTTGTGGTGACAGCTCAGAATTTACTGTCTTAACACCTTTTATGAATAACATACAGTGGTGCTAATTGTATTCGTCATGTTGTGTATTACATCCCTAGTATTTGTATATCTTATAAGTGGAAGTTAGTACCTTTTGACCAAATTTTCTTACGCCCTGCCTCTGGTAACTACGAATCTGATCTCTTTTTCTGTGAGTTTGTTTTCTGAAGTATAATTGACCTGCAACACTATGTTAGCTCCTGGTGCATATCGTAGTGATTTAGTATTTCTATACATTACCAAGTGATCACCCCAAAGGGTCTGTCCATGTGTAATTTATCGCTCATCTTTAATTACATGACAGATATGAATGCAAAATCTCCTTGTAGAAAATTACAGACAAGGGAACCTTTTCCTTCCTATCCCTGGTTGCCCCCACCTCCAGTGTCTCTTGTTACTAGTCTACTGTGCAGTGTTCCAGATCTTTCCCTGTGTGTTTGTGTTGTTGACATACATAAACATGAACCTGTGGAAAAGACAGGGTGTGTTTTCAAGCGTGTGCATTTGTTTAAGTAAAAGGCCTCAAACCGAGGCCATGTTTAAAGCTGTAGGCTCCGGAGCCAGCCTCCTGGTTTAAATTCTAGCTCCGTCCCTTTACCTGCTCCCTGAGGGTAATCTCTTGTGATCACCCAGTATTCCGCAGGCTTGTTCACTGTCTAGGGGATCTTTTTATGTAGTTTTGCACACTTCCAGCTCATTCCTTCTAACTTCTGCCTACTCTTTCACAGGACGATTATACTGGAGTTTATACATCCGTTCCCCTCTTAATAGGTATCTAGGTGATTCTTTTTCTTTTATATTAGGAATTCTCAACCTTCACATAATTGATAGTTTGGGCTGCGTAATTGCTTGGTGTGGGGGGCCCTCCCGTGCACTGTAGGGTGTTTAGCAGCATCCCCGGCCTCTACCCACTAGATGCCAGTAGCAACCCCCCTCCCCCCCAGTTGTGACAACTGAAAATGTCTCCAGACATTGCCAAGTGTAGTGCTGAGAAGTGCTACAGGGAGCATCGTTCTTCAAGCTTCCCTGTACGCATGGGCAATGGCAACATTATTGTATTGCTATCTCACAGATAAGGAAATGGAGGCCCAGAGAGGTTGAGTCATTTGCTTAAGGTCACACAGCAAATACATGGCAGAACCAGGATTTGAGTTCATGCTTCTTCCCATTTTGAGGGCACCCGCCAAGTGCCAGGCATGGTTCTAGGCTGAGGTGGGTGTTTAATGGGTACCAGCACTGACCCAAGCCCCTGCCCTCATAGAGCTAGCATTCTCGCGGGAACGGCAGACAGTAAGCTAGTCATCTTAATAGATACCTGACTCATCTGGTGGCGGTTGATGGGTGAGGGTGAGGAGATAGAGAGTCACAGTAACAATGCCACCTGACATTTAATGATATTTTACAGTAATAAATGATGTTTAGTGAGGGTTTAAATACATCAGTTACCGTTCTAAAGAGTTTCGCAGGATTGACTCATTGAATCCCCACCCAAAACCCTTATGACATACCATGAGTCTTATTCTCATATTGCAGATAGGGAAACTGAGGCACAGAGGTATTGAAGTCCTTTGCCAGGAAGTGGCAGGGCCGGTACAAGGACCTGGGCTGCTAGAACTCTTAGCCATTGTGCAGGCCGCCCTCATGCCTGCTCTAGGACCTACTTCCTGGGTGGTCGTGAGGGTCACCTGCTCTAAGAGTGTGACTCAGTGTGGTTTGCATGGAGATAAGGACAGAAACTGAGAGTAAACATTTAAAGTTTTATAGCAATTTCACAGAGTAATTTTATGCCAGTTTAGTCCAGGACTAGAAAATTAGGCATGTAGTCTGCCTTTTTACTTTGTTTTTCTAGTAATTCACTTTTACTGCAATTTTCGAAAGTATTAGTCTCAAACGGATTAGAAATTAAAGACAAAAATAGTTCTTCCCAACAGATAGTTGGAGGAATGCTGTGTTAGGATGGGGAAAGTGCTAAGAGCAGGCCCTGGCCCATGGTATGACCTCCATAAATGTGAGCTTTATTATTAATCTGTTGTTCTGACATTTGATTCTCTCCATATAAGCTCCTTACCCCTGGGAGATAGAATGAGCTGAGGGATCTTCTTCCCATTTAATGGATGAAAAAATTGAGGCCCAGGCAGGTTAGGTGTTTAGGATTGGCTGGCAAAGTCTAGATGCTTGGGGATCTTTTCTTTGCTGACCTTGCCTGGGCCATGATTTTCATGCCCCTCTCCAACCCAGGCAGCTGGATAGGCCCTGACCTGCAGGCTTCCCCGTGGATGTGCGGTTGGCCAACAGCCTGGAGCCCTGGTTAAGCAGGTCCTAGAGAGAGACTGGGCTTCCCTGGGGACCGTAGGCGGCTGGGGCCCCTCATCAGCCCCTCTCTTTGTCTCCGTGGCCATGACAACCTGGCTGGATGCTTGGCACATCCAAACCCAGCCCCCAGCCTGACCAGCCGGCTTCCTCCCTGGCTGAGGCTGCCCTGGCAGGCTGCTGCCTGGCTGGAGAAGCTGCCCCCCAGCCCCCATTCCCCTCTCTCCCACTGATGGGGGCTCCTGGGCAGGCCTGGTGCTGCCATTTCTTTTTTGTTTGTTTTGTTTTTTGTTTTGATTACTAATTGTGTATTGAAAGCAGTAAGAGGTTCCACGACACCAAATAAACCAGTTCTGAGGTTTTCCCCAAGATAAAGTTTAACAGCTCCAGCTTCTTCAGTGTTTATCAAAATACAAAAGAAAAAAGTAGAGGTTATCATTTTTTGATGGCAGATCTGACCCTTGCAGGCTGAGGGAGTGAAAGCACATGTAGACAGGGGCTCCGAGGTGCTGGGGCTCAAGGATGACCAGCCGCGCTCCTGCTGGTGAGACCCCAGAGAGCCCGGAGCAGGCAAGCAAGGGGACTGCAGGGCTCCCGCTCAAACAAGAGTGTTCCAGCCAAAGTGCCCGTGCTGACCCGAGAAAAGGCTGGGCTTCCTCCAAGGGGTCTGAGAGCGGTGGCTGCAGCCTCCAGCCCATCTCCTGGGCAGCCACGTAAGCACAGATACAAGCACAAACGCTATGGAGTGTGGGATGACCCAAGACAGAGCAAATCACAGGGACCCCCTATTGTGACTATGCAGAATGGATCATAGCTGGTTCTGCCCCGTTTCATGTTCCCAACGGGAAACAGACCACTGGTGGACTGGACTCAGACCATTACTGCAGAACCTACACTAGGCACATTTCACCCTTCTGTGTGTCCAAGTGTTCTCCTTATCTTGTATTTGTAACTATTTTAAAAAATGCACTGAGTTTGGGTTAAAAACCAACCACCAAAATGGATCTCAACACAGATGTAAGGCCCAGAAGAGGAACATCAGGCTTTTCTGACACAGCGACTCCTGGATGACCCGTGTGCCTAAAATCCCTTCTCAGTACTAAACAATGGGTTGGTTTTCTTTTTATAATTAAAAAAAGCTGAGTAATATTGCATAGGAGTACCAGAAACTGCCTCATTGGAAACAAAAACCATTTACGTTAAATAAAAACCCAGGTGCAGGCGGCGTCTGCACACTTACAGCACAGTGAAGCACACCGTGACCGACCATGGAGACGGCTTCTGGCCCTCACACCCCAGGGGCACGTTTGCCACATGAGAGTAAAGCGAGGGTAGAAGGAGGGAGTGAGAGGGGAGGAGAGAGGAGTACAGCTCACTTCTGGTTCTGGAGCTGATTGGACAGCCAGTCCAGTCCCTCATAGAGCCCGTCCCCGCTGGTAGCACAGGTGGCCTGAATGTACCAGTTCCTGTGGCACAGAGAGTGCAGACCCAGCTTGTCCGCGATCTCAGCTGCATTCATGGCATTGGGGAGGTCCTGTTTGTTAGCAAACACGAGCGGAACGGTGTCCCTGAGCTCGTCTTCTGCCAGCATCCTCATGAGCTCCTCTCGGGCCTCATTCACACGCTCTCTGTCATTGCTGTCAACCACGAAGTCACATGAGACCTTGTGTGTTCTGGAAGTAGTGGCGCCACAGAGGCCGGATCTTGTCCTGGCCGCTCACGTCCCACACAGTGAAGCTGATGGTCTTGTATTCCACGGTTTCCACGTTGAAGCCTATAGTGGGAATGGTGGTCACGATTTCACCCAGCTTCAGTTTGTACAGGATGGTGGGCTTTCCTGCAGCATCTAGGTCCACCATGAGAATGTGCATTTCTTTTTTGCCAAAAAGGCCCTTGAAGAGGTTTGCAGAGATATGCCCCACGCTGTAGACCCGTGGGAGCAGCACGGGCCAGAGAAACCCTGGACGGCCGCGGCGCTGGTGCTGCCATTTCATGTGGGAAGGACCCCCAAACTCAGGCCTCTGGGGGGTCCTCCCTCTGCATCCGGGCCTCTTTGCTGCTGGCTTTGAGCACACTTGTGTTCATTCTCCCCATTTGCTTTCTGTCCCCAGCCCTGCCTCCAGCTTCCTACTGAGCTCTCTGTCAAGCTGGGTCTGTCCCTTCCCTTCCCTTCTCTCTGCTTTTCCTCCTCGGTCATATTCTCTGTTTCTTTCTCTGTGTCTCTCCCTCTCTCTGTCTGGCTTCTAATGCATCATCATTTGCAGATTGGTCCCTGCATCTGAGACTGGGGCTGCCTCAGAGACCCCCAATGCAGGGCACCCTTGGGGACCCTTCTGTGCTCAGAGAAAGGACTGCACTTTCTAGGTGCTTGTTTGCAGAAAAGCTGCAGCTCCAGCCACCACCAGCCCAGTGAGATCCTGCTGCCCCAAACGGGGTAAGGATGGTCTTCCCATCTTGCGAGGGAGGAGTTTCTGTTGTCCCATGGAGGGGTCTTCCAGGTGAGGGAGGGGTGGTCCTCCCACCCTGTGAACAGGAGGCTCCTCTTGTCTCGTGGGGTTTCCTCCTGCTGAGGGAGGTGGCCCTCTAACCCGGTGAGGTAGTCTTCCTGCCTGGTGAGTAAGGCATCCTCCCCTGATGGGACGGTCCTCCTGGTCAGACCCTCTTAGGAGGAGGTGGGCTGCTGAGCCCCCTTGCTCTGACATTTGAGCCAGCCGTGTGAAGGGCTTGGACTCAGAAAACCCAGAATGTTTTCTTCCCATGCACCTGGGAGAGGGCCATTTACCACTGTCGGTCGTTAAGGTCATCATTTATTAATGGCCACAGCTGTCCCTATAGATATGAATAAATAGTGTTCCACTACAATGCCCTAGTCTTGTAGGATCCTTGAAGACCTTAAAGGGATCTAGATAAGAGCCATCTCAGTCTGGCCTTTGACTGGAGCCCAGAGAGAGGAAATGATTTGCCTGTGTGAAGTTGCAAACCCAGATGCCCATGGGTTGACAGGTAGAGTAGCCAGGTGTAGGAAAAATGACGTCACCTCACCATCTGTCTTTTTGTTTCTCTTGTTTCAGCATCAGCCTGGATATCTTTAATCTCCATGTGCCTTGGTTTTTTCATGTATAAAACAGAGATAAGAATATTTGTCTCATAGATGTTTCTTTAATTTTTTTTTAAAATTGAGATACAATTCATACACTGCAAAATTTACCGTTAACAACGTCCGTACCACTGGCTTTTATATAGTCACAAGGTTGTGCACCATCACTGCTTTCTAATTCCAGAGCATTCTATCACCCCAAGAAGAAACCCCAAACCCATTAGTAGACCCCCTCCATTCTTCCCCTCCCCCATCCCTGGCAGCCACCAATCTGTTTTCTGTCTCTACAGATTTGGAATTATACAATGTGTGGCTTCTTTCGCTTAGCATGACTTTTTCAAGGTTCATCCATGTTGTAGATGTGTCAGAATTTCATTCCTTTTTATGGCTGAATATTAGTCCATTATCTGGATATATCACCTTTTTTTATCCATTCATTAGTGGATGGACATTTGGGTTGTTTCCACTGTCTGGCTGTTATGAATAATGCTGCTATGAACATTCGTGTACAAGTTTTTGTACAGACATAGGTTTTCACTTTTCTTGAGTATATATACCTAGGAGTGGCCTCATGGCTTTCTTGGGAAGATTAAATGAGCCCTTAAAAGTACAACTCTTGGGACTTCCCTGGTGGTGCAGTGGTTAGGAATCTGCCTGCCAATGCAGGGGACATGGGTTCAAGCCCTGGTGCGGGAAGATCCCACATGCCGCGGAGCAGCTAACCCCTGTGCCACAATTACTGAGCCTGTGCTCTAGAGCCCGCGAGCTACAACTGCTGAGCCCATGTGCCACAACTACTGAAGCCCGTGCGCCAAGAGCCCGTGCTCTGCAGCAAGAGAAGCCACCGCAATGAGAAGCCCGTGCACCGCAACGAAGAGTAGCCCCCGCTCGCCGCAACTAGAGAAAGCCCGCGTGCAGCAATGAAGACCCAACGCAGCCCAAAATAAATAAATAAATAAATTTATAAAAAAAGGAAAAAAAAAAAGTACAACCCTTAGGACAGTTCCCGGCAATAGCAAGTACTATGTGTGCTAGCTCTTACTATTACAAAACAGTACCTCAAGCCTTTGGCCTTGATGTTGGAGAGACAGCGATGCCATTTAACACTTATCGAGTGCTTACTGGGTTCCAGGCACCTGTCCTATTGGGTGGCTGCCCTTTTACAGGTGAGGAAACTGAGGCATAGAAGCAGTAATTGGCCCACGATCACACAGTGAGGGCATGGCAGGGCTCAGATATCAGTGAGCCTGGTGGGCGAGCTCCAGAGCCCTGACCCCATGCCTTCTGGAGGACCGGAGGTGCCGTGTCCCATGTCCCGTGTAAAGGGGCAGCTGAGCAGCAGTTCCCGTGTGGGAACACAAACCCAGTGTTGCCAGATCTCCTGACTTTTTAAAGATGTTTTCCAACAGCCGGAAACATGGAGTCTTGTGTATGAAATCACTCAATTTTTAAAAGTTGGCAACTCAGTCATATTTTTAACAGACACCGTGTTGGCCAAACAAAACACGTCTGTGGGCCAAGCCCGTGGGTTGCCAGTTTGCACACTCTGCCCTGTTGGGTGGGGAGGGGCGTCGCTGGGCCCCCGACCTTGACTGTGGGCATTTCTGGACCTTCCCTGGGGGTTTCGGGCTCATGTCTGTGCCAGTCGTGTTTCAGTCTGGCCCCTCACTGGCATGGTGGGCTTGGTGAGGGCCCCCGTGGCATCTGGTCATTGGGGATCCCTGCCTCTTCCCCCCAGGGTCATGAAACCATGGCTCGCTCATAACGGGTGCTCGCTGTACAGCCCCTGCCGTTGACTTTAGGAGTTAACTACCTTTCTACAGCTGGAAGCCCCCTGGCGCATCAGGGCCTGGGATCTAGAGTCAATCTCTGGTTCCAACCCCAGCCCTGCCCCGTCCCAGCTGTGACCTTGGGCAAGTTGTTTAACCTCTTGGTGCCTCTGTTCTCTAATCTGTACATCCACAAAATGGGGCTAACCCATTATTTCAGGAATTAATACGTAGCTGGTGCTCAGGGTGCATGTGGAGCCCGGCTGGTTGCAGCAGCATAAAGCAGTAACGTGGGTGCAGGCTTGGGAGCCGGACTTCCTGGGTTCGAATTCCAGCTCTGCCACTCACCAGCAGCATAATCTCGGGGCCAGTGACTCTGCCTCCGTGTTTCAGTTTCCTCATCTGTCAAATAGGGGTAATAATAATACCTACGTTATGGGGTTGATGTAGCACGTAGGACAGTGCCTGGCACATGGCAGGAACCCAGTAACATCAGCCATCGTTAATATTACACACACACACAAGCGCAGACAGACGTGCAGACAGATGCAGGAACCACCAAGGCTCTGCCATCTGGCAGAAACAGCACGAAGGTGACTATTTCCGCGTGCGTTTCTCTGTGTGTTTACTGCAGGGAGTGATGTGAGCGTGTGATGCGTGAGCGTGAATCTGCATGTGGGCCTGAGCTCGTTAGCGGGGGTGCTATATTCTGCATAGGCATCGCCACGCATTAGTAGAGTGTGTACATTATGCGTGCATGTGCTCGCTCTATTTCCTTTTCCTCCAGAAATAAACCCATGCTGGGGTTCTTGGGCAGTGAACCCAGCCACCTGAGCAGCCAGTGACGTTTGAGCTGATTGGGGAGGGCAGGTGGCCACAGGTGGTCGGTGGATGGAGGAGTTGTTTGCTGCTCCTGAGGTCGGGATGTGGCAGGGAAAGTGTTGGGGGCGCTGAGGGCTGGGCTGTGGGCCGTGGGTATGACCCTGCCGGCCGTGGCCTTGGGGGAAGGCTCTGCGATTTGACTTTGACCCTTTGGGCAGTCAGCGCAGGTTTGGCAGGCCCAGCGGACTCTGCGTCTTTCTCTGCTTCTCCTCACCTTCCCTTTCTTCTCTGCGGCATATTGCAGGCACTAATTTAGGCAAAAGCCCCTTGGAGGCTAAGAAAAGCTGAAGCACGCAGAAGTAACAGAGCAGAATTTAGCTATCTGGAGAGGCAGCCTGGGCTCCTGAATTTAGCCTCTTTTTCTCCCCCACCCCGTGTTCTTTTTCCCTGTTAAACTTCTCAGATTACCTTGCTGCCCACTGCCCTCCTAGTCCCATTGAGCCTGGGGGCTGTGGAGGCCTTTGTTCACCTCTTTTCTCTTTCATTCCTGGAAAACTTTCTGGGGAGGCCAGTGGGACTTCAGGCTGCTTTTGAAGAGGTGAAGGGGTGAGATTTTGGGTCATTTTCCTGTGCTGGTCTGAGGATGGATTCAATGACTTTTTCTTACTATTAGCTGATACATATCAAGCACTTCGGGTGTATCAAGCTGCGTCCTGGGCGTTCGACACCCGTGAGCTCGCTTAGTCCTCCTGACACCTTAATGGAGGTAATTCTTATTGTTCCATTTTACAGATGAGGGAACTGAGGCACAGAGAGGTTATGTCACTTGCCCAGGGCCCCACAGGGAGGACAGGTTGAACCAGGATGTGACCCAGCAGTGCGGTTCTAGGGCTCTGGCTCCTCAACACAGCACTGTGCTTCCTTTGTTGACGGGTTAATTCAGTATATTTTTTGAGCCCCTACTATGTGTGTGGCCCATTTTTCTCCTTCTTTCCTCCCTTTCACTTCATTCTTTTTCTCCTTCTTCCCTCCCTCCTGTTCATCCACCCATCCACCCATCCACCCATCCACATATCCATGTCCATCCTCCCTCCTATCCGTCCATCCACCCATCCATCCATCCATCCATCCATCCATTAGTGTTTCCTAAGACTTACTGCAACATCAGTCTTATGATTTTTGTCATGTTCATATACTGGCTACAACATGATTTATATAATATTTTTACTTAATCTGACCCTCCTTCCTTTTTTAAAACTTCAGTCTCCTCTTTTTTTTAAAATAGTTTTTAAATATATTTATTCATTTGGCTGTGCCAGGTCTTAGTTGCAGCATGCGGGATCTTTGATCTTTGTTGCGGCATGTGGGATCCCCAGTTGTGGCACGCAGGATCTTTTAGTTGTGTCATGCGGCTTCTTCGTTGTGGCATGCGAACTCTTAGTTGCGGCATGTGGGATCTAGTTCCCTGACCAGGGATCAAACTCGGGCCCCCCACACTGGGAGCGTGGAGCCCCTGCCACTGGACCACCAGGGAAGTCCCTAAAACTTCAGTCTGCTCTTAAGCAAGAGCGTTCATGACTCATGGATTTGATAGGATAGCCATAGTTATTAAGATCAAGATAAAAGTATTCTCGAGTGCTGCCCCTAGGTCGCCTCTCCCCAGCCTCGCTGGGCCCACTCGGAGAATCCTGTCACACGGTGAGACAGAGATCGCAGCTCGACGCCAGGCCCAGGGTGGCTGTGTGTCCTTCTGACCAGAACTTCCCAGCTGGAGGACAGTGGGGAGGGTGCCATGCTGTGGTAAAGAACTCTGGGAGGCCAC
Source organism: Grampus griseus (assembly GCF_964374135.1). Lineage (NCBI taxonomy): Eukaryota > Metazoa > Chordata > Mammalia > Artiodactyla > Delphinidae > Grampus > Grampus griseus. Next base: position 76,374,781 of record NC_139008.1, on the reverse strand, counting down.
CAGAGATCGCCTCTGGCTGGAGCGTTAGGGAGAGGTGACATTTGAGCTGGAACCCAACATAAGAGCTTAGATTTTGATTCTTCAAATATTTTTCTAGTTCCTGGTATGGGTGTGTGCTGGGCATACGGGGTTAACGGGAGCGTTATTCCTGACCTTGTCGGTCTCACAGCTGGGGTGCTTGGGGTGGGTGGGAGACAGACAGAACCTGAAAGAATGAGTCACGGATCACTTCAGACTGTGTCAGGGCTGTGAAAACTGTAATGCAGGGGGCGGGGTTGATAGCATCAGGGCTGAGTGTGGATGGCCTGTGTTAGGAGGGCAGGCAGGGAGGCCCGGCAAGGAGGTGGCATTGTCACTGAGCCTTGGGAGGGAGCAGCCGCGTAGAGTACCTAGAGTTGTTCGGGCAGAAGGAATAGCAAGTGCAAAGGCCCTGGGATGTGAGGTGGGCGTGAGGAGCGGTGTGAGTGGGCAGGTGTCTGGGGCCAGATCTTTCCTGGCGAGGTTAGGAATTGGGATTTGCTTCCAGGTGCTTGGGAAGCCGGCCTTTGGCGGGGTGAGAGCAGGGGAGGAACGTGAGTGGGTTGTGTTTTTACAGGATCCCTCAGTTGCTGTGTGGGCTGGAGCAGGAGAGGCAGCAGGCTGACCAGGGAAGAGGCAGTGCCGTAGTCCAGGTGGGAGATGGTGGTGGCCCTGACCAGGGAGGTGGCAGACAGGGGACAGGCGTTTAGAAGGTGGCGCCGACAGGATTTGCTGGTGGTTGGATGTGCAGGGAGACCCAGGAGACTAGGGTGAGGCAAGGGGGATGTGCTTTTAGGGGCTGACTCCACCTTGCAGGGCCCTGAGGGTGAGCCCCTCCTCACCCACCTCCCTCTCCCCCATAGCTGCCCCGAAGATGGCTCCAGGGTTTGTCTGAGCGTCTAAGTTGGAGGCTTCAGGAGGGAGAGAGATCTTCCAGCCAGAGCTCTGTGAGGGAGGACTCACAGAGCATTTGTGGTTCCCACGCGGCCCGGGGACCCCCTTCTCTGAGCTCTGCACAGGAGGGTCTTTGCGGGGCTTCCTCCTTCCATTCATCTGTGGCTCTTTTTTCTCTCATGGACAAGGGTTGTCTTCCTATGACCGATCCGTGCATGAGAGAGGCTGAGTCTGAGACAGCCCCAGATGGACTGTGAGGCCGCAGAAATGCTCACGCTTGCGTACATTCATTCCTTCACAGACCTGCCCACCACCCTAGGTGCTATTATAGCGAACAAGGCCAGGAGCTCCTCCCCCTCCTGGAGCTTGCATATGGGTGGAAGGACAGACAGTGAACAAATAAACAAGCAAATACACAGAGTGCCAGCTAGTGATAAATGCTAGTGAGGAAAACAAGGCAGAGACGGGGATAAAGGGTGCAGGGGTGGGAGTGAGTTGCTCTTCTTAGGTAGGCTGAGTGGGGATGGCTTCACAGAGGTAGTGATGTTTGAACAGGGGGCTTTAAGAAGTTAGCCATGGGAGCATCCAGGGAAAGCATTCCAGGCTGAGGGAACAGTAAGTGCAAAGGCTCTGGGGCAGGGGGGTCATGCTGGTGTGGTGAAGGCTCATGTGGCTGGAGCAGCTTGCACGGAGAGTGGCAGGAGGTGAGGGCTGGTGAGAATGTTGGACCTGATTCTCAGTGGGGTGGAAGCCACTAGAGCCCTTGGAGCCGAGGAGGGACATGATCTAAGACTCAGAGAGGCTGAGGCTGCTTGACTGGACAGCAGAGAAGTAACTGACAAGAACAGAGTGAAAGAGCAGAGGAGCTCTCAGCTGTTGAGGGCTGGAGTGCTCCATGCAGGCGTGGGTCTGGGAAAGGGGAGGGGTGGGCAGTTCCTGGCAGTGGACAGGTCAGCGTTTGGGGTGGCTGGGTGTGGGCTGGCTGATAGCCTGGCCCTGCCATGGACAGGCTGTGTGACCCTGGCAAGTGACTTATCCTTCTGCAGCTCAGTTTCCTTATCTGGAGCATGAGGATGATAACAATACCTACCTCTGAGGGTTTTGTGAGGATTAAATGAGATACTACATCAAAGTGCTTATGCCGGGCTTCCCTGGTGGCGCAGTGGTTGAGAGTCCGCCTGCCGATGCAGGGGACATGGGTTCGTGCCCTGGTCCGGAAAGATCCTACATGCCACGGAGCGGCTGGGCCCGTGAGCCATGGCCGCTGAGCCTGCGCGTCCGGAGCCTGTGCTCCGCAACGGGAGAGGCCACAACGGTGAGAGGCCCATGTACTGCAAAAAAAAAAAAAAAAAAAGTGCTTATGCCTTATGCTTGTGGCCGCTCAGCCCATCCTGAGCTCTCAGGAAGAGCTTCCTGTTGATATTCACCCCCTCCCCTCCCCCTCCTCCCCTCCTTCACCTTCCCTCTCCCTTCTCCCCCTCTTCTTCTTCTTTTCCTTCCCCTTCCCCCTCCTTTTCCAGAAAAGCACTGTGGTGAGGGCTAGAGTCAGGGACTGAGGCTCAGTAGGTTGTCCTGGCAGTGAAGGTGGATGGAGACATTGAGGAAGCCGTTGCTAGATTTCATCGTGAAGCTGGACACTTCACCCATGACACATAAAGGACTTGCTTCATTATGAATGGGTGGTTATTTGGAAGGAGTGGGCATAGCTGGACTTCTGAGTTCCTAGCTAAGGTCAGGGTTTTATTTAGTCAGTGGATGGTGGACTCTCTGTGTGAGTGACTGAAAAAGGAAACCAAACTGATTTAAACAAGACAGGAATGTAATAGCTCATGCAGCTGGGATGTCAGCTTCAGGTAGAGTTTCATCTAGGTGCTCAGTATTTGTCTCTGTTCCACTGCCCTTCCCATTGCCTTCATTCTTATGCCCTGTGTGGCTCAGGTGGAGGTCAGGTAACACCCCCTTAAGCTGCATTGGGGTGCTTTACTACGAAAAGGGGAAACAAGCTGATGGCAAAAGGCGAGATGCTTGAAAGAGGGGAGAGCCCTGTGTGAGGTGGGTGTGGGTGGGTCTTTGGGTCTAAGCCCAGTGTTCTGCAACTGAGATTTCTAAAGGATATTTGAGGACTGCTTTCATGACTCATTCTTGGATGAATTCACTTCACCCAGGTTACATCATATCCTCAAACATCTGCCCTCCATGCTGCAAAAGGCTCTAGGACACTGCCTGCTTGGTCCTTGGGTGGTGGAGAACAGGGCTTCATGGTGGATGCAGTCTTAACAGTAAAATGTTCTTGGCTTACAGAACACTTCCCATGGGTCCTTTAAACACATCAAGTGAATTGCAAGTTCCATTTGGGTTTGCACACGACCTCTCGTGGTCCCCTCTCCAGCTGTAGAGGTTTGGGTCTGGGTGCGTTCACCGTGAAGCCTCTGGCAGTCCGCAAGTTTAGTCACCACGTTGGCAATTTTCTGAGTTTTTCTTTCCCTGGGTATTTGTGACTTCCCTAATTTTTAGGTTTCTTAAAAGCAAAGAAAATAAAACAAACCACAGTCGTATTTCCAGACCCCAGCATCTGGTGGCCACTTATAATTTGGGATGTTTGGGAGAAAAAAGTGTTTTGATCATTCTTCAAAATTAGACTTTAAAAATGTATCATTGGGTATTTCTATATTAAAAGTTTTTTTTTTCCTTTTAAAAACATTTTGCAACCAGGCTTCTTTAGAGATTTTCTTAGTCCTTCCCCTACTCTGCAGATCTGCTTATAAAATTCCTTGCAAAAATGGGTATTTCTTTTTTGCAAGAGGTTTTTTTTTTTTTTTTTTTAACCTTTGTATAAATCTATAATGTTGTAAGCAGCAGAAAGAGGAAACGAACAACAGTGCTCAGGTCTTTGAAGCAGTCTTTCGTGGACCCTGGTTGGCCAGAGGCTCTGCTGCCAGCGGGGATTTGGGCATCCGTTGCCCCTTCAAACACTTGTTACGTGTGACGTTTTGGAATCAGCCTTTTTTTTTTTTTTTTTCTTCTAAAAAAAAGGATCTTTATGATGCCTTTTAATAGAACTCATTGGAACCGTTTCACCTGGTTAGAAGATTGGTATGTTCAGAGGTGACGTGTAGTCCCGTGGGCTAGGCAAGCAGACGCAACTGTCAGTGTTTCCAGGGTTAAAAGAATTCTCTCGGTCCCTCTTCAGGACGCTGGTGCACTGCCCACCACCATGGGGGGGAAGGAGGGCGTCCTGAATGGCCTGCCCGGCTTTGCGAGACTTGCTGGCCACCAGTGAGGCCCAAGGAGTGAATCCCCAGAGAGTCATCAGCATGCTGTGCTCAAGGGGGTTTCTGAGAGGTGCCCGGAGTATGGGGTGGGGAGGGGGCTGGGAGGGTCATGGGTCATAGGCCAGAGATGCTCTGACCCAGCCCAGTGACCTCTTGCCCTTCCCACCCCTCCTCTTCCCACCCCTCCTCTCCCTCCCCTCCCCCACTCCCTTTCCTCTCTTTCTTTCCCCTCCCCCTCCCACCTCCCTCCTCCTCTCCCCGCCTCTCTCCCTGCGCTCCGCCTTCAGAATCCTTGCTCTTCACCCCTTGGCTCTCTGCCTCTTTGCATGTAATGTCTTGGGTCACAGGTGCTGGGGGTCTCTGTAGGATTGATTCCAGAAGGGGATTGGTTTGCTTCTTCTGAGGACACATGGATTTTAGATTTTTGTAGTTGTTGCTCATTTGTCCTGCAAAGGGGTCTCACCACTTGCCCTCCCTCTTCCAACGTAGCACCAAGGTCCCTTTCCCAGGGAACTTTGTGCAAACCTAGATTCCTGGGTCTGCCGAGTGGCGCTGCCCTCCCCCCATCCTCCCCTCTCTCTGGGGGCACCCCAGGCACAGTCCTGCCTCACCCTCTTCCTGCTGCTAACACCCTCCCCCAGGATCCACCGAACCCTCCTCCTTTAGGCCTCTCAAATACCCTCTGCAGAGAGGCCCTCCCTGGCCGCCCTGTCTGAGAAAACCTGCCTTCCCCAGCTTTACCCTTCTGCGTAGCACCTCTCCTCTGGGTCCATCAGGATGTTTGTCGCCTGGTTGGGCATGTGTCTCCTTTGACTAGAAGGCAGCTCTGCGTTTCTCTTGTTCCTGCGACTCCATTGCCTGGCCCATGGTAGGAGGCTGATAAATATTTGTGGAAATAATTTGGGGGAATGTACTCAAACTTTTTTCTCCGACTGGGACATGGGGGGATCAAAAACCTCAGAGGTACACAGGCTTAAAGGGGGAAAGAAGAGGGGCCACTGGCCGGGGCTTATCGGAGGAGGTGAAATCTTGAAAGTTGGCCGTAAAAACCCAGAGAGGCTGGCCAGTTGGGAGGAGTCCTTGTGGCCGAGGGGCTGTGACCATGGGGTGAGAGGAGGAGCCCCCGAGTTTGTATCTCAGCGGTGGTTCCTGAGCTTGAAACTGGCTGGGACAGCTCTCCTGCCCTGGTGCCAGGCCCCCTGGAAGGGGTTTTGGGAGCCCTGGATGGCGCAGTGGCTGGAGCTAAGCCTGAAGCCAGTTTCTTGGGGCAGAGTGGACAGCAGTGGAGGACGAGTGGCTCTTAGCGTCCTTTGCATTTTTGTGAATGAATCTTAATGGTGCTCCCTGGTGCTGTTAGCCCTCACTGATTACTGGTGGGGGGCTGTTACAGGAGACCCCAGGCAGGGTACTCACAGGCAGATCAACACTTCTTAAATCTATAAACTTTATTGAGATGTAATTTACGTAAAATAAAATGTACCCATTTAAAGGCATGCCTCTATCAGATTTCACCAGGCTGGGCCCACTGGCTACAGGCAGGGGAGCCGACAGCTGCTTTCTGCCCAGACAGCAGGGCAGGGAGGGGCTGCCGAGGGGTCAGATGGGTTCAGGAGACGCGCTGGGCACTTGTCACTCAAGGTTTCACACCCAAAGGTCCACTAGCCTTTCTCTTCTGGTGGGTTTGTGGTTCCCGTGAGCAAGTCAGCTTCTTGCCCCTGGTGACGAGGTTTCTCCAGGGAAGGCGGGGAGGCCTTTAGGTCCAGGAGGGCCCAGCAATCTGCATATCTAGGACAACCTCACTGTCCCAGAATGATTTGTACCAGGAAGAGGACTGTGACCAAGAATCCGCTGGAAATAGACCCTAACATAGCAATATTGGGAGTGGGGGGGTGAAGGGCTAGATGAGGACTTTACCTTGTGGAGGTATCCTAAAAATAAGTTGAATTTTATCCTTTCATTAATTAGGATGTAGGATTTAGGATACAGTAGCAACTTTGCATGAATTCTTAGATCAGTAAAGAGGGACTCAAGTGTTGGTTTTTTTTTTTGCGGTACGCGGGCCTCTCACTGTTGCGGCCTCTCCCGTTGCGGAGCACAGGCTCCGGACGCGCAGGCTCAGCGGCCATGGCTCACGGGCCCAGCCGCCCCGCGGCACGTGGGATCCTCCCGGACCGGGGCACGAACCCGCGTCCCCTGCATCGGCAGGTGGACTCTCAACCACTGCGCCACCAGGGAAGCCCTGGTGTTGGTTTTTTTTCCTCCATTGGAGGATGCGTAATTTTTCTGATGAAATTAAATGGTCTGATGTGATGTCATTTCACATAAAGTTGCCGTTTTCAGTGTGATGGTAAAGACTATGACGGTAAAGAGTCATTCTGCAAAAGCATTAGAGCTGGTTTTCGGTGCTCACGCCTGCCTCCCTTTGATGGTCTGATCACCTCCTGGAACTCTGCTATCTTGTGTCCTTCCTTTCTGTGTGAAGTGGTCCACCTGCTAGGTCCTCATGTGTTTACAGCTTTGCCAGCACCATGTGCTGTTTGCCAACATCACTTTCATCGATGTCATGAAATCTAGCATCTCTTGCAAAACTTGCAGTTTCACTTTGCAACCGATTTGCTTTCATTTTGCCTCGTATTTTGACTGTGGCGTATTCGGGACAGCGGGAGCTGCAAAGATACGGAAGGGATGCTAAGTAGAGTTTGCTGTTTGGGGGATAATTTTAGAAGTGGTCAGCTTGTTTGGAATATGTTGAAGACAGGGTGACCTTTCTCCCTGGGAGGACTTGGATGATGGGCGAATTGGAGTGGACCGTGGAGCATTTTAGGGTGTGTCTTTGTTGCGGAGAAGTTGCCGAGTGGTCCAGGGGACCAGTCTCATTCCTGAAACGAGCGGAGACGATTCAGGGGCAGTGCCCGGTTGCCGTGGGTTCCTGCTTTTCCTTCTGTGCCGCTGCTCAGTCTGTTTGCTGAATCCTTCTCTTCCTCCTGGCCTCTGATTGTCGGGGTTTGCCAGGCTCAGCCCGTGGACCTCTTTCCATCCCAGTACTCTCATCTCTCCTGTGGATTTCACAGTCGTGTGGCTACTGCCTCCTTACTGTTGCCACGCACGTGGATATCTTATAACATCTTATGCTAAACCTGTATCAAACCGAGTTCCTCATCTTGCCGGTGAAACCAGCTCCCCTCTGTCTTTCTATCCCAGTTAATGTCAGCTCCATCCTTCCAGGTGCTGAGGCCACAACACTCCCAGGGGTTGTGAATACCAGGAGAGGGGTTTCACTGGGGTCCATCTCAGAAGCTGCTAACCTCATGGCTCTCTTGAGCAACGTTGCTGTGAACCTTGCTGAAACACCTCCTGGTGCCTATGTGCCGGAGGAGTGGAGGTGCTGGGTTGTGAGGCCCCCTTTGCTTGTTTTTCTCTTATTAATGTATCTTGGAGCTTGTTCTACTATCAGTACATAAAGAGCTTCCTCATTCTTTTTCACAGCTGCACAGTTTTCTGTGTCTTAAATGGACCATCATCTGTTTAGAACTGTTTAAATTGTCCTGTAGTTAATATCCTTTTTAACAGCATTTCTGTGCCTGTGTATGAGGATGTCCCCACTAGGAACTGGGCTGGGTCACCTTCAGCTGTCAACAGGAGATCATTGCTCTGCCCTGCATCCTTGCCTTGCAGAGTTCTGATGCTCATGGAAAGTTCTGTAGGCGAAGTGGGATGTGACTGTGCCTGTGTTCAATTTGAATTTCCGCTTCCTCTCCTAAATCATAGATGAAATGTACCTGTCCTTTAGCCCCTGTATGTGTTGATGTAATGAGAAGATTAACAACACCCAGCATTAGTGGACTGTAGCTTTCATAGCAACTTCATAGCCAGGCACTTGCATCTGAGCTTCCTGATAACCCCTGAAGGTTGACCCCTGCCCCATTTTCAGAAGAAGAAGGGGAGTCCCTTATCCAGGATCCCCCAGTGAGTTTGTAGCAAGGCCTGGGTTTGAACCCAGATCTTGTTTGTAGCCCACTGCCCTTTTTGCTCCATCCTCTAAGTCTGGCCCTAAAAAGCCAGTTGAGAGGATGGGGCTGGGGAACCCGACTTGGGGATTCTTCTCTGCACAAGTTCAGAGAGTTCTGTCTTGGGCCTCCTTGGGGAGGAATGGTGGTGTCAGCCATAGACCAGTGTATTAGTCTGCTCAGGCTGCTATGACAAAACACACAGGCTGGTGGCTTAAACAAGACGTCTGTTTTCTCAGTCTGGAGTCTGGGAAGTCCAAGATCAAAGGGTGCACAGGCTGGTTCTTGGTGAGGGCTCTTTTCCTGGTTTGTAGCTGGCTGCCTTTAGGCTGTGTCCTCAGCTGGCAAAGAGAGAGCTCCGTTGTCCCTTCCTCTTATAAGGGCACTAAACCTATGTTGAGGACCCCACCCTCACGGCCCTATCTAAACCTAGTTACCTCCGAGTGCCCCACCTCTAGATACCATCACACTGGGGAGTAGGACTTCAGCAAATGAATTGGGGGGCAAGACAGAAACATTCAGTCCCTAACAACCAGGATTGCAAACTTGTGGTTTCTCGGGCTGCATTTGTTGTGTAGATGTGCGTTATTTGGCCAGTAGATGATTTAGCTTGGTCAGCACAGGGTTTTTGTTTTTTTTTATATCTTAAAAATTTTTTTTTAATATCTGTATTGGAGTATAATTGCTTTACAATGGTGTGTTAGTTTCTGCTGTATAACAAAGTGAATCAGCTATACATATACATATATACCCATATCCCCTCCCTCTTGCATCTCCCTCCCATCCTCCCTATCCCACCCCTCTAGGTGGTCACAGAGCACTGAGCGGATCTCCCGGTGTTATGTGGCTGCTTCCCACTAGCTATGTGTTTTACATTTGGTAGTGTATATATGTCCATGCCACTCTCTCACTTTGTCCCAGCTTACCCGTCCCCCTCCCTGTGTCCTCAAGTCCATTCTCTATGTCTGTGTCTTTATTCCTGTCCTGCCCCTAGGTTCTTCAGAACCATTCTTTTTTGTTTTTTAGATTCCATATTTGAGCACAGGGTTTTTTAAACTTTTGATTTTGAGATAATTTTAGATGTCTAGCAAAGTTGCAAATATAGTAGAGTTCCTGTATATCCTTCACCCAACATCCTCTTATGTTAACATTTTATATAAATGTAGTGCAATAAGCAAACCTAAGAAATCAGTCTTGATATAGTACTGTTAACTAAACTACAGAATTTATTTGGATTGCACTCGTTTTCCTCCTGATGTCTTTTTTCTTTCCAGGATCCAAGCCAGGTCACCATGTTGTAGTTACATATCAGGTCTCCTTAGTCTCCTCCTAATCTGTGACAGTACCCCAGTCTTTCCTTATCTTCATGATCTTGACACTCTTGAAGAGTACTGGCCAGGTGTTCTGTAGATTGTCCCTCATTTGGGTTTGAGGTTGTGCATTATTGGGAGGAATACCTCAGGGTGATGTGTCCTTCTCAGTACATCCTATCAGAGGCACATGGTGTCAGTATTTACTGCTGCTGATGTTAACCTGATCACTTGGCTAAGATGCTGAAAGTCAGGATTCTCCAAGGCAGTTACTATCTTTTCCTTTGTAACGGCTGGGTATTTTGGGGGAAGATCGAGACTATGGAGATATCCAAATTAGCTTAAAGTTTCACCCACAAAGTTTAGCGTCCATCCGTGTATCTTGCCTGTGTCGGTTCTTACTGGAGTGTTCTAATGGTGACTTTTTATTTCCTTCCTTCCTTCTGCTTTTATTAACTGGAGCTCTTCTGGAAGGAAGAATTCTCCCCTGTTTACTTATTTATTCATTCAGTTATTTATATCAGTATGGGCTCATACACCAGTGCTGTCATTATTTATTCTGTTCAAATTGTTTCGACTTTGGCCATTGGGAGTTCTCTCTGGTTGGCCCCTGTGCTCTCTTAATATGCCTCCATCCTTTTCTTTTTTCTTTCTCTTTCTTTTGAGCATTTCTTTACTTGGTACCGTGTGATATTCCAGGTTCATCTTGCATTTCCCCTATTAAGATAGGGCTAAGGCTAAGGCCCTGGAATCCACTGCTATCCAAGGAGCTCTGGTTCCTTTTATTGGAAGATGGTATTTAGAAACCGAGGTCTGGGGGCCAGGTGTGCTTGTTGCTACTCTGACTGCATGTCACTGCTTCTGGGCCCTGTTGGTGGATAGAGCTAGGAAATGTACATATATGTGCTATTCGCACATGTGCACACATCTATATTTCTATAGGATTCTCTCTGTATATAGTCATCCCTTGGTATCCAGGAGGCATTGACTCCAGGACCCCCGCAGATAGCAAAATCCGAGGATGCTGAAATCCCTTATATGAAACGTCATAGTATTTGTGTGTAACCTATGCACATCCTCCCATATACTTTAAATCATCTCTAGGTTACTTATAATACCTAATACAATGTAAATGCTATGTAAATAGTTGGCAGTGCGTGGCAAATTCAAGTTTTGCTTTTTAGAATTTTCTGGAATTTTGGGAGAATATTTTTGATCCATAGTTGGTTGAATCCCCAGATGCAGAACCTGTGGCAATGGAGGAGCGACTGTACATTAAAAAAAACCCCTCCAAGTTCGTATTGATACCCAATGCAAGACTTTTGAAGATTTAATTTAAAAAACTTATATACAATAAAAATGACTTTGTGGGGGTATAGAGTTTTATGAGTTTTAAAACACTTAGAGAGTCATGTTACTACTGGATACAGAACAGTTCCGTCACCACCAAAAAGCTCTCTCGTGCTGCCACCCAGAGGTCACGCCCTCCACACACCTACAACCCTTGAAAAACACTCATCTGGTTTCTATCCCTATAGTTTTGCCTTTTCCAGAACGTATATCTTCCTTATAAACGGAAGCACACAGCACGTAGCATTTTAAGACTGGCTTCTTTCACTTAACATAAGGCCTCTGAGATTCATCCATGGTGCTGTGTGTTTCCAGAGTTTGTTCCTTTTCATTGCTGCGTCGTGTTCCATTGTTTGGATATGTCCATCTGTCGAAGGACATATTGTTTGTTTCCAGTTTTTGACACTTATAAATAGAGCTGCTATAAACATTTGTGTACAGGTTTTGATGTGAACGGAAGTCTTCATTTCTCAAGGGTGAATGCCCAGGAGTGGGGCTATATGCTAAGTGGGTGTTTATGAGAAACTGCTAAACTGTTTTCCAAAGTTGCTGTGCCATTTCACATTCCCAATGGCAGCATCTGAGAGGTCCTGTGGTTTTACATCCTCGTCAGCACTTGGTATTGTCAGGTTTTTGGTTTCTTTTTCTTTAAGCCATTCCCATAGAAGATAGTTATTGTGGTTTTAATAAGAAGATCTTATTAAATAAGATTAAGATCTTAAAACCACAATGAGTTGTGGTTTTAATCTGCATTTCCCTAATGGCTAATGATGTTGAATATCTTTTCATGTGCAAATATACCATCCATATATCCTCTTTGGGGACGTGTACCCATTTTTTTGGGGGGGTTGTTTGTTTTCTTACTGTAGAATTTAGAGTTATATTCTGGATACAGATCTTTTGTCAGACAAGGTCATTTGCAAATGTTTTCTCCCAGTCTGTAGCTTGTTTCTTCATTCTCTTAACAGTATCTTTGGCATAGCAAACGTTTTAAATTTTAATGTATCATTTATTTTCTTTTATAGATCTTGCTTTTAATGTCATATCTAAGAACTTTTTGCTTGACCTCGGGGCACAAAGATTTTCTCTTATGTCCTCTTATAAAAGTTCTGTAGTTTTACATTTTGATTCCCCTGATCCATTTTGAGTTAACTTTCATATAAAGTGTGTAGCTTAGGTTGAGATTCATTAATTTGCATATAATGTCAGTTGTTCCAGCACCATCTGTTGAAAAGACTGTCCCTTCTGCATTGAATTGTCTTTGCACCTTCATCAAAAATCAAATGGTCGTATTTGTGTGGGTCTGTTTTTGGACTGTATTCCATTCCTTTGATCTGTGTGTCTGAACTTCACCAGTACCGTACTGTCTTGACAACTGTAACTTTATAGTAATTCTCAAAAGTTAGGTAGTGTGAACCCTCCAACATTGTTCTTCTTTTTCAAAATTGTTTCGGCTATTCTAGTTTCTTTGCCTTTCCATGTACATTTTATTTTTTTAGTTTATTTTTTTGAAAATTTATTTATTTTAATTATTTTTGGCTGCATTGGGTCTTCGTTGCTGCGCGCGGGCTTTCTCTAGTTGCTGCAAGGGGGGGCTCCTCTTCATTGCAGTGCGTGGGCTTCTCCTTGCGGTGGCTTCTCTTGTTGCCGAGCACGGACTCTAGGCACGCGGGCTCAGTAGTTGTGGTGCACGGTCTTAGTTGCTCCGAGGCATGCAGGATCTTCCCGGACAAGGGCTCGAACCCGTGTCCCCTGCATTGGCAGGCGGATTCTTAACCACTGCGCCACCAGGGAAGCCCCGTTTTAGATTTAGCTAGCACAGCGTTTTAAAAGTTGGAAAAATTGTTACAAATATGTAGATTTCCAATTTCTCTTGGAAACCAGAGAGATCTGCCTCTATTTCTGCCTGGTGACAGCTGATTGGAGCGGAGTAGCAGCCGCCCTTTTAGATGAGCATCTGCTGTCCAGTTTGCCACAGTCCCTACCCTCCCTTTTGTCCTTCACCTGGCCAGCTTCACTCGTGCACTCTTCTTTCATGGCTTCTGGTATTTGCGGTCCCTGGTGTAGACTTCTTGGGCACCTCTGGCTGTGGGATCTGACCTACTGGTAATCCTGCTGCTGCTGATGGAGCAACAGAAGTTCCTCTCAGAGCTTTGTTTTTGGTGCTATTCTGAGCCCCTGGTCCATGATCTCTCCTCAGATCTTTGCCGCTATAGGGTACGACTCTCATTATGCCCATTTTACAGATGTGGAAGCTGAGTCTCAGAGAGGTAGGTGAGGCTGCTGGCCCCAGGCCATAACAGCTTGGGTTTGCTGTGACCTCAAGGCTATGTTACATCAGAGTTCGTTTTTTGTGGTTCTGGCTGCCTGGAAGCTGAGGGCGGAGACCTCGTCAGCATCTCGGTTCTCACTTCCCCACCCGGCTCTACACTGTCAAGGTTTGTTCTCAGATATTTGTAACGTGACATTAAGAGGCCATTCATTTCCTCATAACAGCTATCTGTAGATAATTCGGGGTAGCAGGAGTGGGATGAATATCCAGCCTAGTGGCCAGCCCCGAGGGACACTTGGGTTAGCAGCCTTCTGCGTGGTTTCTTGAGGTTGGGGTCCACTGAAAGTATAATGGTGGGGTGTGGCCAGGGTCCCTGGGCCTCAGGCTGGGCTGGAATCAGGAGAGTCAGAGAACTGGGGACTTGGAGGCTTGTCCAAATTCAGACCCAGATTGTGATTATCGAACACCTGATAAGTGCCTAGTGTTGTCTGGCAGGTTTCGGTGTCCGAATGCCGGCATTTTTGCTGCAGTTTCACCACTTCTTAGTGAACCTTCTTAGGCAGGTTCTTTACCTCCCTGGGCCTCAGTTTGCTCCTCTGTAAAAAGGGCTGTTCATAACGGCCACCTCGCAAGTTTGTGAGGGTAAAGTGAGCCAATGCAGTCGAGTGCTTAGAAGAGTGCTTGGACCATACAACATGCTCAATAAACATTAGCAACTATTATTACCATCATTATTAATGCTGTAGAAAGACTTGCTGACTGGACTAGTGGGTGAGAGAAGCACCCCAGGCCCTTTACACACCAGAGACAGGATGGTGGCATGGGTGAGAGGCCTGGCGTGGAGGTCAGCCTTGCTGACGCTGCCCCTTCCTGTTTGCGTGTGATGCTGTCCCTCTCTGTGCCTCAGTGTTCTCATCTGTGAAATAGGATTAATCAGAATACCACCTACCTCAGGAGAATTAAATGAGATAGCGGCACATAAAATACTTAGCCCGGAGCCTGGCACACAGGCAGTGCTCCCTATAAATGCTTGCTGTTCTTACTTGTATTTATTAATGCTGAATTCTCACACGTCCCCATGGGGTAGGTGTTGGTCTTCCTTCTGGAGAGAAGCGAAGTGAACCACTCTGGGATCCAGTGCTAGGCAGGATCCTTCACTGAGTGAAGCCTGGGCCTCCAGTCCTGCAAGCCGTGCCTGCTGGCTTTTCTGAGGGCGCAGGAGTCACGCTGCTTTAGAGAGGAGCCTGGGAACCCTCCCTTCCCCATTGACTCCCCCTCTGAAGCAGTGCCCAGCCTCAGGCCCCAGCTGCCGGTTGCCATGGAGTCCGGCTGCCATTCCAGTGCACCGTTGCTAGGCAGGCGCCTGGTTGCCAGGCACCACCTCCTAGGACACCTTAGCTCTCAGAGAGCCTATTTCAGGCTGTCTGAGGGGGGTTGGGTCCCTGGGGATCCAGCATTTCTGTTACACACTGGAACCTGGGAGGTTTGTTCTAGGGGGCAAAGGGGTCAGAGCAGCTGTGAGGCTGGGGTCTGGGATGCCCCAGCCTCCAGTGCCAATGTCTCAGCATGTTCCTCATTGGGCCCCTACAGGAGGCTGGGCAGGCCTTGCATCTCTGTTTTACAGATGGGGACAAATGAGGCTTGTGGCAGGGAGGGGAGGGCCCCAAGGGGGCCGCCGAGTCCTCTGCACTGTCCCAGGGGAAAGGGGGCATTACTCACCCCCCGACACTGAGGAGTAGGGTCTTTCCCCTGCTTGTCCAAGGTGCTGGGTGACCTTCCTCCTCAGGGCCTCGCCCATCATGCTTAGAACACAGTCCATCTCCTGAGCCTGCATGGTCCGGCTCCTGCTTACCCTTCTGCCTGAGTCCATGACCCATCCCCGCCTAGATCACCTTGCCTAGTCCTTCTACTTACCTGTTTGCTCTGCTCCAGCCACAGTGGTTTCCTTGCTGTTCCTCAGACACACCAGGCAGGCCCCTGCCTCAGGGCCTTTGCACTTGCTGTCCCTACTGCCTGGGCCATGCTCTCCCCTGGTATCCCATGGCTCACTCCCTCATTTCCTCAGGGTCTCAACTGGATGTCCCCTGATCAGGGAGGCCTTCCCTGGCCACTGCATTTAAAATAGCACCCATCCCCCCGCTTTATATCTCCCTTTGCTGCTGAGTTTTCTTTGTAATGCTTAGTGTATTGTTGTTTATTGCCTGTGCTTCATCCATCAGCTCTCTGACAGTGGGAGCATCCTCTTTTGTTTACTGTTCTATCCCCAGGGCCCAGAACAGTGCCTGGCCCTTAGTAGGTGCTAAATGTGTTATTTTCTGAGTGAGTGCATGAATGACTTCGTAGGGTTATCAAGGATGCAGAAGCAGTGTGTTCTGGGCTGCAGAGTGGGTGTGAGTGAGAGTGTGGCAGCTGGCTTGCAGAGGAGCTGGCCCGTGGGCATCCCGTGTCCCCAAAGCTGAGAAGACATTGGGTTCTGGTTGCCCGCCGACCGGTCCCCCTCCTCTTCCCCAAAGGGCAGTGGCCCCTGCTGCCCTGCACAGCAGTTTAAGACCAAATTCAGCCTCACTGGGAAAAACGCCCCAGCCCCAAGGAAGCTGTGCATTTTCAGAGAGTCCCATTTTGAACTGACGGAAAATCCCAGCAGGACCTGCCAGGGCCGCGGGGGGCGGGAGGCTCCCCTGGAGCCAGTGGTCCCGGCTGTGGTTTTAGCCCTGCAGGTCCTGCAGCCTCCCTGACAAAGGAGCTTTCACTGAGGCTAGGGGGAGGCATGCCGTGTGGCAGGGCAGGGGGATGGCAACCCTCTCTGGGTTTCCAGAGCTTCACACCGCCCCCCCCTCCGCAAGCAGGGACAATCACCCCCTTTCAGAAATGAGGAAACTGAAGCCTAGAGGGGTGAAGTTGCCAGTTCAAGGCCACACAACAAGAAAGAGGTGAGTCTGGGATTTGACCTCACTCTGTCTGACCCCACAGCTCAGCCACAGAAGCCATGTTGCCTTCGTTCTTGGACTCTTTCCCCACCGGGTGAGAAGTGGGAGGTGAAGCGATGGGGAAAGTGGAGAACACACGGAGGTAGCGGCTTTCACCGCCTCCCTTGCGTCCCCGGCTCCTCAACCCTCTTGCTTTAGCTCTGATTGTGCCTCTTCCAGGCAGCCTTCCCTGAATGCCCCTGCCTGGGTCACCTCTCCCAGTCCTGCTTCCTGGCACTCAGCACGATTGCCGTTGAGTCCACACTGTGCAATGTTTTGCTGACCATCTGTCTCTCTTGCCAGACTGGCTTGCATGACAGACACTTAAAATGTCCCCAATTCAACTCTTGTTCTGCGTGCTCCCCCCACGCCCAAACCACAGTATTTCCTGTCTCAGTTAGAGTGACCTCCATCCTGCCCGTGTCTCAGGACAGACACCAGGGAGTCAGCCTCCTCTCACCTCTCACATCCCATCCATTAGCACAATCCTATGGGATCTGCCTTCAAAGTACATCTAGAATCTGACCGTTTCTCCCACCCCCACATCACCACCCTGGTCGAGTCCACCATCATCTTCCACCTGGACTCATGCCGGCGCCCCCCTCCCTGGGCTCCCTTTGTCCGCCCCACCCCCTGACAACTGCAGTCCACCAGGATGAGAAGCTTGAACTTAATCATTATGAGGGACATTTGTGGAGCACATGCTGTGTGTTGGGCCCTGGGCCAGTTAGCGCTTTACAGATATTCTCTTATTTAGATCGTCATCGTAGCCCTGGCGCGTAGGCACCATTTGACTCGTTTTATAGATGAGTAAAACCGAGGCCACTGAAGGTAGTGAGTGACCTGCCTATGGACACAGTCTCTGAGTAGACTTGTTTGATTTCTCCAGACAGCTTCTCCAGCTGCCCTGGCGTGCTGCCACGTGGTCAGCCCTGGCTGGACGATGGTGGCCAGATGAGCCCTCGGCCAGTCCGAGCAGCCTCTTCCTCTTTCCTCAGTAGGTGTGAAATGATTTGTGTTGCTGTCACCATTCCTCCCTGTGGGAGGCTGACTTCCTTTTTAGCTTGATGTGGCGGGAAGTTCCGCAAAGAGAAAAAGGGAACTGGGATGTCTGTGCGGAGCTGAGTACAGGATTCTGGGTCTGTGTCGCCTGGCTTGTGGCTGGTGGTCGGGGTGAGATTTGGGGCACTGGGGCGCTCTTCTCCAGGGGCACCGCCTCGCCCGCTGCCGTCTCTGCAGACTCATGCCTTCCTTCAGTCATTATGTTCTCTGCCGTCCTGAGGACTTGGCCCCAGGCCCTGGGCCACGGGCTTGGGCATCTCTTCAGCAGGCAGAGTCCAGCCATACCCACGGATACATGTCACCCAGTGTCGCAGGGACCAGGGCTGGCTTGTCGCCAGGAATGGCTCTGCCACCGGTTGTAGACGGATGATCTCTTGTCCCTTCTCGGGGGTGTGGGTGCCCTGCCAGGCCATCTCCTGTGCCACCTGTGAAACCCAGCCAGCTTCCTAGAACCCTGATTTTGCTCAACAGTGTGGTTGGACGATCATTTTTTTTCCATTTATTTAATTTTTATTGGAGTGTAGTTGCTTTACAGTGTTGTGTTGGTTTCTACCGTACAGCAAAGTGAATCAGCTGTACTTATTGGCAAAGCAGAAACAGAGGCACAGATGTAGAGAACAAACGTATGGATACCAAGGGGGAAGTGGGGGGTGGGGTGGGATGAATTGGGAGATTGGGGTTGCCATATATACACCATTGACACTATGTATAAAACAGATAACTAATGAGAACCTGCTGAATAGCGCAGGGAGCTCTACTCAATACTCTGTCGTGACCTCAATGGGAAGGAAATCCAAAAAAGTGGACAAATCATTTTTATAGGAAAATTGAGTACAGGTGATGATGATGGTGATGAAACATGCTTACTGAGTGCTCACTGCAGGCCAGTACGTGGTCGTCAGCCCCAGCCCACAGGGTTGTGGTGAGGGTCACAGGAATCCACGTGGGTGAATCACTCAGAACTGCATCCAGCATAAAGTCAGTTTCCAGAGAGCGTTAGCCACGGACACTTCGCTCTCTGGGCCTCGGTTCCTCCTCTGTAAGGTGGTGGGGCTGCACCTCTGATAAGGCTCTTACCTTGTGGCCTTGGGCATCATTTGGGGGCAGTAAATTGGTGCAAACTCTTTGGTGAAACATTTAGCAGAGTTTGCAGGAACCTCCCAAACATGATGCCCTGGGATCCCTGGATCGCACACTGCAAATGGAGTCCGAGAAAAAGTCCTAAGCGTGGGGGAAACTCCCAGACGCTTCTGTGCCGCAATGTTCATCAGAGCACTGTGTGTGAGAACTCAGCGTTGGAAACACCTAAATGTCCCCAAATGGGGAAATGGTAAGGTGACCAGGCACGCCCCCTTCTCTAGCTGCCGCAGACCAAGGAGAAGGTGACACGCCTGATTATGTACAGCCTGTGATGGCATCTGTGCTTTCAGAAGTGCACAGAAGGAACCATTGAAAGTGACACACCAAAGTGTTAGTGGTGGGTGTGGTTGGAATGCATGATTTCCAGTTTTCTTATTGTGATTTTATTAAGTTTCGCCTTGAAAGGCAACTGTATACATTCAAACCAGAAGATTAGACTCAACCAGCGCTTCCTAAACTTCAGTGCCTGCCCCAGGCACCTGGGAAAGTGTATTACGAATGCAGATGCCCGGGCTCCACCCATCCTACTGCATTGGAGCCTATGAGTAGAGGTGCCCAGGAATCGGCTTAGCCTGAGTTTGTCTGTTTGTCAGGATCCTCTGTGTCCTCCTCCTCTGAGCAGCCCTCCTTGACTGCCTGTCTGCTCCTGAGTTCCCCATGCTCCCTTGATCCCTGCAGGGTATCTGGAAGCTTCTACAAAGGTACAAGTTCCCTGGCTTTCCCATATCTCTTGAATCAGATTAGCACTTCCTGGACAAATGTGTCTTTTGAAAAGCTCCCTGGGTCATTTTTACACCACCCTTTGGACATCAGACCCCCTGACCTAGGGATTGCCCCCACTTGGCTTTTAAAACCAGACTTCTAGTTGTGCCTTAATTTTAAGTTGTAGAGATAGCACATGCTCATAACATTGAAAAGGATTGAAATGAGGCAGAAAATTATAGGAAAGTCAATCTTGTGATAAGCCTCTGGTTTACCTCCTTGTGCCTATAAGCAATTTATTGGTCATGTACTATGTACCAGGTGCTGGGAATGCTGCAGTGCACAAGACAGACAAAAGCCCTCATCCCCACTGAGTTTACAGTGAAGCTAGACCACGAAGATATTAAGGAAGAAAAGCCTGTAGGGTTAGTAGGAAGTGCTGTGGAAAAAAATGAAGCAAGGTAAGGGCAGTGGGGTACTGGGACGGAGTGGTCAGGGTGGGCCTCCCTGAGGAGGAGATGTGGAGATGTTTGAGCAAAGACCTGAAGGAGGAGAGGAAATGAGTGTGTGGCTACCTGGGGACAGGTGTTCCAGGCAGAGGGGACAGCCAGTGCAAAGGCGCTGTGGCGGGAGCCTGCTGGATATGTTCCTGGAACATCATGGGGGCCCGTGTGGGAGGAGAGGAGGGAGAAGGAAGTCAGAGGGGTTAGGAAGCGAAGTTGTGTCAGGCCTTGAAGGCTGCCGTTGGGAGTGTGGTTTTATTCTGAGAGTGGTAGGCGCTGTGGGAGGGTTTTAAACAGGGAAGCACCATGCAGTGGCTTGTGATAGACTGTGATGCACGGGGTGTGCCCACAGCTGGGGCTCCTGGAGGTGCCCCCTTAGTAACTGTACAGCAAACGTTTGTGGATGTCTCTCTGCCCATGGTGGGTGGGGGACACCCGTCAAATACCTGGATTGGATCCTCCTACAGTATTCAAGGCACTTCTCATTCAGTGGGGACCCCTCCCTGCTCCCAGCTCCCCCCTCCCCTGCACGACCACCCTGATCTTTTTGCTTCAGAACCTCAGAGCAGACCATCTTCCTGTTCTTGCATCTTCTCAGAAGCTGGGCCGCGGGGGGCAGTGAAGGGGTGTGTGTGGAGGGCGGCTTGTCTCTTTGGCAACAGGCCCCACCGAAGCCAGGGCCGCGTGCGTGAGGGCCCGGTCTGCCTGAAGCCAGAGGGACGTGTTGGCTGCCAGAGCCTGGGAGACCCACGTGTGGGCAGGTGGATGAACCAGGGTGGATGGGAACAGTCTCCTTTCCATCCGTTTGCTGGAAAAAAAGTGTTTGGAATAATTTTTAGAGCAGTATAATTACATCCATTAAAGTACACAGTCTTAAGTGCACATCTCCATGGCTTTTTACTTGTGCGTCACCAAGTGAAGTTCTAGAACGTGTGCTCACCCCAGAGGACACTTCATGCCCCTTGCCAGTCAGCACCTGGAGAGAAAAAGTTATGTCTTTGGTTTTTTGATGAGAAAAATAACCATTTTGGCAACCTCTGTCATCAAAGATGCATTTTGCCAGTTTGTTGGCTTTTGTAGAAGTGCATTCCCACAGGATACACCCTTCTGTGTCTGGCTTGTTTGACTCGGGCAGTGTTTTTAGGACACACCCATGTCGTCATGTGTGTCAGCAGTTTTTCTTCTGATTGCGGAGTTGTATTCCACTGTGTGAACGCACTACAATTTGTGATCCATTCGCCTGTCGATGGACATCTGTGATTTTTTAAAATCTGAGTTTTTATTGTGTTCTCTTCCCCGTGCTAAGCACTTTATGTTATACGTAATGTTTCCTTTAATCCTCCAAAGAAACCTAAGAGAAAGAGGCTCTTATTTATCCTGTAGAAACGAAGGCTCAGGGGCTTATGTAACTTCCCTTCCTTTCTTCTCTTAAATATTTTTTCAGCCTCTTATATCTGCCTTGTACCAGTCTAAGTGCCGTGGAGACGGTAGTGAACCAGACACACAGAAATCCCAGCCCTCGTGGAGCTGGCGTTCCATGGAGAGAAGGACCACTCGTCAGTGTATAAAATAACATGTAGATTGTGATAACTGCCTTATAGAGAATTAAAGCAAGGTGTGGTGGCAGAGAGTGTCCTGTGCTGTAATAACCTGGAGGAGGAGCCTTCCAGACTGAGAGAACAGCACGTGCAAAGGCCCTGAGGTGGGAATAAGCCTGGCGTGTCATAGGAAAAGGCAGATTAGCCAGTATGTTTGGAGTGGAGTGAGACACCCAGTTTCGGGGAGATGTGAGGAAAATACATTGTGGTCTGTGTGTTGGGGGTGGGGTTTCTTCTGTCATCACGCACTGACAGATAAAGATAACATCAGTGATGGGGATGTAAGTGCTGGCATTTCACGAGGCCTCACTCTGGCACGATGCTGATGTTCAGGTCCATTACTCTTTTATCTCCTGAGGTAGGTGTTTGAATCTCCGTTTACAGACGAGGAAGCCGAAGTTAGCACTTATGCACAAAAACAAAATTTTTGTTTTCAGACCACCGGTCCTTAATGAATATTTGTTAATAGAGACCATCAGTGGTCGGGAAAGAAGATATTTCACAGCTTACTAATTATAAGACTAAATAGAAATGTATGAACTGTGTAGCTGTACTACGTAATAGTGTCTGTTACGTATTCGTAATAATTAACAGTGGAGTATTAGGATTGTGTCAGGCTATTGATGGAGATGTGATGGAGGTTTTGTCTTCTTTCCTGTATGTGTCTCCAGGTGGGTGGTTGTATCAGTTTCCCTTTGCTACTGTAGCAAATTGCTACCAAATTGGTGACTTAAAGCAACACAGATTTATTATCTTAGATTTCTGGAGGTCACATGTCTGCAGTGGGACTTACAGGGCTAAAATTAAGTTGCTGACAGGGCCGTGTTCCCTCTGGAGGCTCTAGGGGAGCATTCATTTACTTGCCTTTTCAGTTGCTAGAGGCTGCCCGCATTCCTGGGCTCCAGGCCCCCATCCATCTTCACAGCCAGGGATAGCAGGTCTTCCTCACGCCGTATCACCTGACACTCACTCTCTGGCTTCCTTCTTGCTCTTTTAAGGACCCTACGTCCTCAAAGCGCCCAGTTGGGTAATCTGCCGTAATTTCCCCATCTCAAGATCATTACCCAGATCACATCTGCAAGGTCCCTTTTGCCATGTAAGGTCACATATTCATAGGTTTGGGGATTACGATGTGAACATCTTCGGGGGGACCCTTATTCAGCCAAGCTTGGTGGTCAAGGGCAGCAGGGGCCTCTCTGCCCGCTGGTGTCCTCAGGCTCCCCTTGCAACATCTCCCTCTCTTTATCTCCTGGACCTGGAAGGCCAGAGGCTGTGCTGGACCATGGGGACAAAGGTGACGGCCCTTGTGGAGCTAGAAGGGAGAGGACTTCAACAAAGCGGCCCCATCACAAGTGGAATGTGGGTGGGCGGTCAGTCAGGGAAGCTAAGAGCACAAGACTAGGTCAGCAGATGCAGCAGAAGGCCAGTGTTCGGACTCTGGTGGCCCAGAGGTCAGATCTCAGCTCTGTCCACTTAGCTGTGTGCTCTGGGGCTGGTGCTTCATCCACTGAGAACCTCGGTCTCCTTTCCTGAAAAACGGGAGTGAGCTTGTCTGGGATAAGGCAGTGTGTGGGAAGCAGTGGGAGCAGAGCTGACACTCCCTAAATTTAAGACCCCAAACTCCATCTGAGCAGCAAATGTCAGTGCTCTTGAGACTGGCACGGCTGTCAGCAGCCTCTTCGAGCGCCTGAATTCCTTCCCTGGGGCCTGAGCAGGCGCTGGGAAAAATAAACCGGAGGAAACCTCCACGCTGAGACCCCTCCCCGGCCGGTCGCTGAGTGCCACTATTTTTACATTCTCTCACTTTTGTGCATTGTTTCCTGACTCTCCAAAGACAATTCTTCACAAGCCCCGGGGGGGACCGCTCCCCCACCAGCCCCAGGAACAATTGTTTAGGGAAATGGAAAAAAAAGCTGGGCCGAGGAAAAAACAAAACCTCTTGAAAGTCATTGTCTTCAGATGTCAAGTGTCAGCTCCGTGGAGAGGAGACCACATTCCACCCATTGTCCTGCCACAGACAGGCACAGGGACCCCAGGACGCCCAGCCGCCCCACCCTGCATCCTGGGGCCCCCGAGTGACTTGGTTTGCTTTGTCTGGGACATTCCGGCGGGAAATACCACCCAAAGTGGAGCCCGTTCCCAGACACCACTGTCTCAGTCATTGCGGGCTTTTCCTCGAAGCTGCCCGCCCATCTGCATCCCCTGATCGGTGTGGGCTGATGTTGATACTATGGGCTAAGACTCATTTTGCGCTTACTAAGGTACTTTATCCTAAATCATCAAATTCTCACAATACCCCTGTGAGGTAAATACCGTGTGTGTGTGTGTGTGTGTGTGTGTGTGTGTGTGTGTGTGTGTAACAGCTTACTGAGGTAGAATTCACGCACCATATAATTTACCCACTTAAAGTGTGTAATTCAGTGGTTCTTAGTATATTCACAGAATTGTGCAACCATCAACTACCCATCTAATTTAAGGACATTTTCATCACCCGCAAAAGAAACTCCATACTCATTAGCAGTCAGGTACCGTTTTTGTATCTGCATTTTGCAGAGAAAGAAACTGAGACAGAGAGGCTGCCCAGGGTCACACAGCCAGTAAATGACAGAGCCAGCATTGGCTTGGCTCTAGTGACATTTTCTTAACTATGATGTAATACAGTGGTTCTTGACTGGGGGAGATTCCCCCTTTGTCCCACAGGAGATATTGGGCAATGTTTGGAGACATTTCTGGTCACAACTGAGGGTGGGGTTTGCTACTAGTTTCTAGAGGGTAGAGGCCAGGGGTGCTGCTAAATGTCCTATAATACACAGGACAGCCCACACAGCAAAGAATTATCTGCTCAGATATCAGTGGTTCCAGGGTTGAGATACCCTGCTCTAATCCCACAATGATGAGCCCGTTCTTCAGGAAAAAAAGCCGAGGGGCCCAAAGGAGAAGGGGGAGAAGTTGAGGTTAGAATAGGCAGGATCTCAGATCATGTTATGGGTGTGGGTGATAACAGCGAGGGGAGAGAGATTCTCCACAGTGTAGAGAAGACTCAGCAGGAAAGAGATCTGTGCTCCATCAGTGATGTCTGCTCTGGGTACTGGTATGGGGAGAATTGGTAGGCATCACATTTGCCAGGTCTAGGATCGGGGTCTCACATTCAAATGCCCACAGGGCCAGGTAGGAAGATGACTGTAGCAAGAGGTTGGGTAGTGGAAAAGCAGCAGCACCTGCCCTGGGTAAATTTGGTAGCTGCCACTCTCCTACAGACAGCTGTGGCTCTGTGGGCTTTTGAGACCTGTGGTCAGCTTTTTCAAGAGAAGCTGAGATTTTAATGGGAAATCTGATATTCAGACTTAGGCCTGAATTTCCTCAAAGCACATTGCTGGTCAAACTAAACATGCCTGTGGGCCACCAGTTTGAGACCCATGAGAGTAAATTATAGCTTGGTAGCATGTTGGAGGCACTGGGTGTATCGTTGCTGAAGGAATGACGTGTCATGAGGGAATTCAGGGAGATTGCAGGCCAAGCCCCAGCGCCTGGGGTGGGATCTGTGTGGGGAAGAGTGTTGGCTTCCCCTCTATGGCCCCCCTCCCCCTTCTATTGCATCAGACCTGTTCACAACAGGTTGTAGCAACTCAGTTTTTGCTTTAACTTCCTCCATGGTGGGGAATGGGGTGGGGCTCCAGAGCTCGTGGGCACCTTTTTTCAGGGCCTAGAAGCTGTGTGGTGTGTAGCGGGAGTCTTTTCCAGATGATTAGTTGATTAGTCAATTAAACACGTATTTGTCAAGGGTATTCTGTGTGCTGGGCCCAATCCCAGACTCTGGGGATACAATAGTGACATAGACAAAAACATCATTGCCTTTCTGGAACCCATATTCTGGTGGGCTAGAGGGACAATAGACAGATAAGTGGACACACATAATGTCCACAGTGACTGGTGTTGTGAAGAAAACAGGCCAGGAGGAGGGACAGATATTTTAGTTAGGCTGCTCTTAGATGGATTGAATGTGCCTGAGGGACTTTGCACTGACTGTTCCCTCTACCTGGAATGCCCTTCCCTCGGATGCCTGCAGAGCTGCTTCTTCACCTCAGTCCCCGAGTATCTGCTCAAATGCTAGCTCCTCAGAGAGGCTTTCCTTGAACATCTCTGTGAAATACCTCCCTCACCTGATCCCTCTCTGTTGCCTCATCTTGCTTTATTTTTCTTCATAGCGCTCGTCCCCACCTGCCATTTAATTTTGAAACCTATTTATGGTCAGTCTTGCCACTGCTCCATGAGGGCAGATTTGGTCTGATTTGTTCATTTACCGATGTGTCGTTGGCTCCTAACAGTGCCTGGCACACAAGAGGTGTGCAGTGAGCGTTGAGTAAACAGGTGAGCGCAGGAGTAATCGATCCCCCCGTGGCAAGGTCATGTCTGTGTCTCCAGCGCCCAGCTCCATGTTTGGCACACAGTACGCCCCAGGTCATGCTTGTTGGCGTGGGTGGTCCTTGGTGACAGCCTTTTCCCCTGAGAATACAATTATAAGCAAGTTCCTGTTTCCTTGCGTAGTCTAGCTCACCTCTCTCGCCCCTCTTCTGTGCCACTTCTTCCAGGAAGTCTTCGTAGTTAGTTTTTACCTGCATCATCTTGCTTACGCCTCAGCAACTGCCTCTTTTCCTTGGACGAAGAGATAGGCTCCGAGGAAGAAGTTCAGTGACTCTGAGGTCACACGGTTGGCAGGCGGATGGAGCAGGGTGGCGAGGTGCCGTGGCAGCAGCGGACGGCTTTGCATGGTGCCAGGCAGATGTGGTGGCACAATACAGTCTGTAAAGCCTTCCCCCTCATCTCACCCCGGAGCCGGGGAAGCCGTTGATAATAGGACTGTTTTTAGGGTGAAAAAGACAAATAACAAGTCAACGTAACGTAGGATAAATGGAAAAGTCTCTGGCGCATAGTAGGAGGTCTATAAATGGGGTTGCTCCAATTCCAGAAGCTTCCTTAAGAAACACAGTGTGTTCATGTCTGTCTCCCTATCAGCTTGAGATGGGGCTGTGGAGGTTATAGCAGCTGATACTTGATTGAGCACTTACTGTGTATCAGGCACCTTTCAAAGTGCCTGCTGTGTGTGTTAGGGTCTGTAATCCTCATTGGAGTCCTGTGTACTCATTTTACAGAGGTGGAAACTGAGGCAGAGAGAGGTTGAGTGAGTTGCTCAAGGTCACACAGCCTGTCACTGGCAGAGCTGGTGTTTGAGCACTTTGCCTGTAGTATTTCATTTTAGCCTCATGGTAGCCTGTGGTGTCAGTAACTTTAGTATCCCCATCCATTTCATAGACGGGGCACAGAGAGGTGGTCTAGTCTAAGTCACACAGCGGTAAGTGACAAAGGCGGGATCTGAACCAGGTGGTCGGTTCCAACCTCTGAAGCTCAGCCCTTCTCATATATACGCTTCCTTAAGAGATGCAGGACCCTTCTGGCATTTGAGAAGGGAGAGTTTCTCAGAGCTGGAGGAGACCTTGGGATGCTGCGGCCTCGTGGCGGGTATGTGCAGATGCCCTGTGACACAGCCGCTGTGCGAAGTCCCCTCCAGGTCTGACTGGGCTTGCCCGCGGCTTCTCAGCTACCTCCTCTGACCTCGGCCCCCACACACTGAGAGATGTTGCCAGTCACCAAAGTATTTCCCAACCAGGAGGGTCATCCTAGTGCAGACCAGGAGAACATCAGTTTGACCTGGGAGGCCCTCTGTCACAATAACCAGCTGGTGCAGCCTTCATTTCTCAGAGGCTGGCCTTGTGCCTTGGAGCAGACGCAGCCGCTCCCCGACTCTCGGCGGCCCTAAACCCTCTTTCTTCTGGAGGCTGCTTTTGGCTCCCCAGCCACTCAGGGCTCTCCAGCTGGATTTCCCCCTGCCAGTACCTGCAGTCCTCCGCCTGCTGGCTTTATCTGGCCAACCGAGCTGCTTCCACACTTACAGGGCAGACTGGAAGTGCCGGTGAATTAGCGCCCAGCCTCCTGCCCTCCATCCAGTGGCCAACAGGATGGGTGTATAAATGCCCCAGCTCCCTCGGCCCCCTCTCGCCCCACCCCGGGGATCACTCAGAGGTGACCACTCTGGCTGTCAGGGGGCCTCAAAGGGATTGAGCCCCCATGGTCCACCCTGGCCACTTGCTTGATCTCATACCCTAAATTGGCTGCCCTCTCTTCCTGGGCCCACTTCTCCCCTCCCCTGCCTGCGTTTGCCAACGTCACCTCCCAGATCAACTACTTGTCTCAGACCTTTGTCTCAGGGTCTGCTCCTGGCGAGCCAGCCCAGGACTCCCGTCGTGGTAAAGCTACTAAGACATGCCCGTGCTCCCCGTATGTGCAGCTATGAGGGGAACTGATTGGTACTTGATGCGCGGACACAGGTTATGCTTTGCAGACATTTAAATGAAGATTTAATAATTTTGACAGCAGGGTTTTCTTTCTGTATTTGGGGCCAACACCCGTATTTTTAAAGGGCCCCAGTGTTTTTGTAGGTCCAAGGAACGGTACCGCCTGTGGCCAGAGGCTGGCGGGAAAGGGCCTCTTCTTGTTCAGGGGCGACATGGAATTAAAAGTGCCCACCCCTTCCGTGCTCATCTGTTCACCAGGCACCTCCTGTGAGCCTGGCACCGAGCCTGATTGGGGGTCCCTGCGTGGGGTGGGGAGAGACCCTAGGCAATGGACTGTTGACCTGCAGTGTGGCATTTAATCCTTACTTCAACACCTGGCGGGGTGGGGCTCCAGGCACAAAGCTTGACCGTCGGGCTTCAGAGCCCCACTGGTGATTCATGTCCTGGTTTCCTTTTTCCTAAAAAGGGGCTACTCACAACATACCTCATGGGATTGTTACCACGGATAGGCAGGCTGGTCACCAGTAGCCCGCTGAAGCCCTTTTTACTGAGCACCTACTCTGTGCCAGGCATTGGTCAGGCCCGCGAGGTGGATGCCGTATGAACAAGCCACTGCTCTGCTGGAGCTGATGTTGCAGGGCACACGTAGCAACAAGCAGAGATGTAGATTCGTGTAGGTGGAGGCCAGTGCTGTAGCGGGGATAGAGAAGGATAAGAGGGGGAGGGGGGAGGGGGGCTTCTGCTTTAAAGCGGGTGGTGGGAGAAGGCCTCTCGGAAGTGAGCAAGGGGCCCTGCAGATTTCTGAAGAGAGTCTTCCAGGAAAAGGGAAAGCACATGCAAAGGCCCTGAGGTGGGACGGTAAGGACGGTGCCTGGGATGTTCACAGAACGGTCGGGAGGCCTCAATTGTAGCTCATTTTTAGTGCTGAAATGGAAGCCTGTTGAAGACACAATACAAGGCAGCTTATTTTTGCTATTACTATAAAATATCATGATCTCTCGATACATAACGTGCTATGTGAGATGTGAGGTACAGGAGGAAGTCTGAAGTTGTAACAAACGTTATTTTCTCTCAATCCTCTTAGGTAGGACTGTGAGTGAGTAGGTAACCTTCCTTGGGGATGACGTCTCAAATCTGAAATTTGGGCCTCTTGGGAAAGCTAGTTTTGGGCCAGTGGCTCTGTGCTCCTGGCATAGGCCTGACGAAAGGGGGTGCTTGCAGAGAATGGAGTGGAGAGGTTTTTAATCTCTGCCTGGGTGGTGGTAGTGGCTGCGGGTGGGGGAAGCTCTTATGTTCTGCCCAAGGCCAGCTCCTGGGGGGCTCGGCCAGTATGGGCACCTTCCTGGGGAGCCTGGTGGTTTCCAGAGTCAACACGGAGAACGAGGGGTAGGCAGCTCAGAGGCCCCACTGCGGACGGACAGCCTTCTCATCTCACATGTGTCTGGTTTCGTCTCTGCCGGTGGGCACTCCCCTTTCCACCCGGGGACACATGCCCTCTAGGAGGAAAATGCAGACTAGTCTTCCTGATGCTGAAGAAGTGATGATTGGGGTGAGAGCCTGGTATGTGTAGTAACCTCTCCTGTCCAAAATTAAAAAAGGAAACCATACATTTATGTTACAAAATGACTTTTGATTTGAAAGTAGAAATTTGGAAAAAAACAGAAATGAAGAAA
Source organism: Grampus griseus (assembly GCF_964374135.1). Lineage (NCBI taxonomy): Eukaryota > Metazoa > Chordata > Mammalia > Artiodactyla > Delphinidae > Grampus > Grampus griseus. The sequence continues at coordinate 76,345,664 of NC_139008.1, read as the reverse complement.
GGAGAAAATTGAAATTACTTCTAATTCCACCCTCAGAGTTAGGTTCCATGGCTAGTGATAAAACCCAAACAACAGTGCCTTAAATGATGTGGAATTTTCTTTCTTACTAAATTATAGGCTGCCCAGGATAGATATGTTGGCTCCACTGTCATTAGGGACATAAGCTCCTTCTGTATTGCTGCTCCATCTTCTTCAACCCCTGGCTTTTACTTCGTGGTATAAGATAGCTGCCTGACCTCCAGGCATCACATTTACTATCCAAGCAGCAAGAAGGAGGAATAGCAAGAGAGAATCCCTGCCTGTGCCTCCCATCATCTCCAAGGATACTTGCATGATGTCGTATGTCATACATCCACTTATACCTCCCTAGCCCAAACTAAGTAATGGGACCACACCTAGTTGCAAGGGAAGCTGGGAAATACAGTCTTTATTCTAAAATCTGGAAAAGGAGAGACCAGATATTGGGCAACAGCTAGTAATCTTGGCCATACTCTCACACAGTTTAGGGTATTTCATTCCATACTTCTTTTTTCTATGCTTACGTAGAAATAATTTATTTAACCAAAAATGAGACTATATTTTATGTGCTCTTCTGTAACTTGGCTTTTTCCCCCCTAGAGATACATTAACAGTCTTTTTCTGTATCATTATATGGATTTCTGCAAATCATTTTTAGCACGATGTCCTTTTGTCAAGATGGACCATAACTAAACCCCAAGTATTAGAATTTTAAATCAGATACTAAAGTTAAATTTTTTTTTTTTTTTTTTTGTGGTACATGTGGGCCTCTCACTGCTGTGGCCTCTCCCGTTGCGGAGCACAGGCTCCGGACGCGCAGGCTCAGCGGCCATGGCTCACGGGCCTAGCCGCTCCGCGGCATGTGGGATCTTCCCGGACCCGGGCACGAACCCGCGTCCCCTGCATCGGCAGGCGGACCCTCAACCACTGCGCCACCAGGGAAGCCCTAAAGTTAAATCTTGATGCCACATGTGAGATTTAGTTTTTCCTGCAGGATAAGTGCTCAGAACTTAAGTGGATGGAGCATAGCACTTGGGCTTTGTAGGAGCCGCTGCTCATTTGGGCGTCTTCCCAACTCTGGCCTGCGTGTGGCTGCTTAGTGCAGGCTCTCAAAAAGCCCCTTCTGCTGTTGTTATTGTTACTTTATTATTATTACTTCGATTCACTGCTGTTCTATGACACTCTGCTTCCCTGGACCCTGGGCCACCCAGATCACATAGGGGTTTGGGGTCTTCAGGGCACCCCCTTTCCTCTGTCCTTGTTATGGTCTGGGGGCTGCCCTGCCCCCACCTCCCCCACTTCTAGCCATTCCCCTGGCCCTCTCAGGTTTCGCCATATGTCTGATGAGGTCACCCCAGCCGAGGCGGGGGTGTCCTTGGGGGCAGGCGGGCCCTCTCCTCTCAGTGATCAGGTTGCTGGCATCCGTCTCAGAGGGTACCTTCGAGGCCTCTTTCCCTCCTTTTTATCTCCAGGGAGAGAATTATCCTCCCAAGGCTGTGGCTACAGGTTCCAGACAGATGGAGCCTCCCCAGGGGCACCCCAAAGGGCAGCTGCTACCTTATGCGGTTTTTTGTGTACAGTTACTCACTGCGGATGCATGTTGGAAATGGATTGGAGACTGCCTGGGTTTGAGGCCCAGCTCTGCTACCTACTAGCTGTGTGGCTTTGGGTAATCTCTTCACTACACTGGGCTTCAGTTCCCTCCTCTGTAAAATGGGCACAGTAATAATAGTACCTACCTCCTAGGATTGTTTGAGGAGTAAAACACTTAGAGTAGCACCTGTCCCATACTAAGGTCCAGAGGTGTCAGGTATGATAATAATTGCTAAAAAATCTGTTACTGTTATTAATATACTTTTCAATTCTGTACCTGTTACTTCTGGAGCCTATTCTGGGGCTCCTTCCTCAGTTTTTCTCCCTCTCTCCCACCTTTCCTCCACATGTTTCTTGAGCACCTACCGTGTGTCAGACAGTGTTCTGGATGCAAGGGGACAGCAGTGAACGAAACCATCTTCCACTGTGAGAGGGTGGACACTCTCTGGGGAAGGTGTTACCGAACAATCAGATATATACAAAACGTAGTTGATAAGAGCACTGCCGATAGTGATGAATTCTGTGAAGGGTAACAGCGTTCAGACGGCTGTGAGGAGTGAGGCGAGACCCTCCTTTATACGGAGTCCGAGAGGGAGACATCCTCGACGAGGGGGCTCCCCTGCCAGCTGAACATCTTGCAGCGGTGGCTTTATAGGCAGAGAGCTGCAACGGCAAAGGCCTGGGCGGGAGGACAGGGTCAGTGTGTTCAGGAAACAAAAAGGAGCCGGCACGGCTGCACCTGAAAGAGTAAAGCCCGAGTGGGGTGGGAAGGGCCCTTATCCTGAAGGATCTTGTCGGCTGTAGAAGGGAGCGGATTGTTTCCTAGGTTTTAGTAAGAGCCACTTCTAAGGCAAGGGTTTCTCTGCATTGGCACTATTGACGTTTGGGGCCAGATGCATCTTCGTGGAGGCCGTCCTGGGCATTGTAGGATATTTAGCAAGTATCCTTGTCCTCTACCCTTGAGACGCCAACAGCACCCACATCCCCCATTGCGACAACTAAAAATGTCTTCAGACATGGTCACATCTCTTCTGGGGGATAAAATCAGCCCCCCTGGTCAAGGACCACTGCTCTAAGGCAAAGGGGGGCAGGGACAAGGCTGGCCTGGCATCAGGAGACCTGGCTCTGAACTGTGGCTTATCACCAGCTTTTTGTCTGAACTCAGACCTGTGTCTCTCACCCTCTGGGTTTCTCAGTCAAGTTGGAGCTCGCTGGACATGGCAAACGCACAACTCTGCTACTCTTCTCCTTCCCGTGGCCGTGGCAGACATCACTAATCAATTATGCTGTGTCTTCCTGTTCAGCTCAGAGCTCTGGAGACCATGAAGGCACTTGGGTTAGGAGCTCTATGAGCAGCCTGTCTGGTCCCCTCCTCCCAAGCAGCAAGCAGGAGCCAGACAGTCCTGGGCTCAGGTTCGGCTCTCTTGGTTTCTGGCTGCGTGACTTCTGTTAGGTTACTTCACTTATGAGCCTCAGTTTTTCTCATCTGTAGAGTGGGACCAAAATAGCTACCCTGAAAGCTGATCATGGGGGTTGCAACGAACTCATGTCGGGACTTTGCTGGTCTCAGCAAATGTTTGTTGCATGAACGAATGAGAGCATGTGGGTCTCGTTCTGGGTATGGAATGGTGGGAACTCTCATCCGCAGCTGGTTGGAGTGTAGGTTGGTACATTCACGTTGGAGACCCATTTGTCATTAACCAGTCAAGTTGAACATGTCTCTAATCTGCGGCCAACTGTTCCATACCTAGGTGTACACTTGGAGGAACTTGCACACCTGTGCTCAGGAGATTCAGGTGCGCCTAGAGGATCTTGAGCACCTGAGCCCCAGCGGGCCTCTTCATCACAGCATCATTTATAGAGAGAACATTTGAAACAGCTTAAACATCTGCAGCCTGATAGTGGTTACTTACGTCTGCTCAGCAATGAAATGGACAACTTGAGGTCTTAGTGTGGGGCTCCCCGGAAACAGATCCTGAGACTGATTCAAGGGCGAGCAGTTTCCTTGGAAGTTCGCCCCAGGAAGCACCAATAGCAGAGTCGGGGAGTGAGGCAGGGAAGGGAGGGCAGCTGAGAAAGGTGTGTCATCAAGCAGGTGACCAGTGCGGGCCCCTGGGGCCCTCGGGGAAGCAGGCCCTCACGTGCCTCAGTCCTCGTCTGTCTTTGCAGCCTGCTCTGCATGTGAGAGAGGGTCCTCACGCCAAGAGACGCGGGTGCTGGTGGCTGAAGTGGTGCTGGGGCGCACCCCGGGGCTAAGAACCAAGGGAGGTGGGTGGGGTTTGGGCGGCAGGCGTTGCCAAGTGCACGTATTGATGTGGGTAAAGGTGGAAGATGTGATGTTGAGTGAGAAAAGGAAGTTGCTGAAAGGACGTCATTTATAAAAGTGTCGTAAGCACGCAGAATGGTGTTCTTCATTGCTCGTCAATTCACACGTGCCTGGTAAGCGGGCGGAGGCATGTGTGGGAGTGAGGACCACATATCCAGGGCAGTGGGTGCCTTGCAGGATGGGCAGGTGCACAGGTAGCTCACCTCTCTCTGTAGTGATGCCTTTCTTCCTGTGTCTCCACTGAGGTTTAATATTTACAAGGTACCTGGGTGAAGTGCACGGATCTTAGGTGCACACTGATTAGGCTTTGCATATGCATTTGCCTGTGTAACCGCCACTCAGATCAAGAAGTAGAATATTTCCAGCCTCCGTCCTGAGGGCTTCCTCGTGGCCCTTCCCTGTCTGCACCTCCTCCAGACTTGATGAATTTCTTTTTGAAAATCGTTCAAAGCAAATTTGACATAATGCTAATAAGATTTGCTGAAACTGGGTAGCGATGCGTTTGTGGGTGTTTGTTAAATTTTCCTCTGTCCTTTTCTGACTCCTTGACGTATTTCATCATCACCATAAAGAGAAGAGGCGGACTTGGCCAGATGCAGGGAAGCGGCCCAGGCAGGGGTGCGGCATGGACACGGCATGGGCAAAGATTCCAAGGCCGGAGGAGAGTTTCAGGCAGCCCTGGAAACCCTGAGAACGGGCTTGTCTCTGAGGGAGGTTTCCAAGATGAGAGCTGCTTTTGGCCGAGTGTTTCAAAGCTGTCAAGATTTGGACACGGAGTCACCCTGGAGGGTCCCTTTCACCATCCTGCCTGCACAGAGGGCATTGGCGCCGCCTGGAAAAGCCAGTCGTGCCGTGGGCAGCATGGGGGCTAGGCCCAGAGCCCCTGCCTGCCCATTCTTTCCGGGTCACGAGCTGCCCATTATGCCCATCACACCAGCCTGTTTGCGGCTCCTCTGTGGGTGGCCCGAGCCTCGCATTGTCCCAGCACAATAGTGGTGGCCGTGCTCTTGTGGAGAAAGTGGGACAGGAAGCTGTGATCTAGGCCAGCCGAGCTGCGCTCCCAGCTTCCTGCTCTCCCTGGCGGTGCTGGGTGAGGCTGCCTTTGTCGCTGTCCTGTCTGAGGAGGCTGGAGGCTGGACTTCCCGGCAGCATCACAGGCCCTGTTAAAACATCCTCTAGGAACTCCTGTCTCCTGACCCCTCTACCCGTTGTCCTTTAAAGAGAAGGATCATCAGGCTTCCAAGAAGCCCGAGTTGAGGTTCCTGCCATGTGTCGGCCACTGTGTCAGGCAAATTTTATCCTTCCTTTGATATGTGAGGGTTTACTGTGTTCCAGGCACTAGTCTAGGCCCTGGGGGTACAGTTGGGAAGCAGACCCTGCCCTCATGGAGCTCCCATTCACTTTATCCTAGTGCATTCGGAAAGGTAGGACGACAGTATTACTATGATCTACGTATTTGCGAAGAGTAAACTGAGACTCAGAGAGGCTAATGCACTTTCCTGAGGTCACACCACACGAAGGAGGAGGAATGCAGTTTAAACCCAAATCATTAGTCTCCAGACCTGGCCTCTGTTGTTGGATTGGGATAAATGTTTCATTCCAGCCATGCTCCCTTCTTATTTTGGTCTTTCCCTTAGGCACTGGTGTAGACTGCTTAATTTTAGTCTTTTTATCTGACAAATGGGCTCTTAATGCAAGATGAGAAGGTGATAAGTGCATGAAGACAAGGAGGGCATCCTGGAGGAGGTGACATTTGAGCTAAGGTCTGATGAATGAGAAAAAGCTATCTCAGGACAGAGCTCGGAGAGAATATCCTTGCAGGTAAGAACAGCATGTGCAAAGGTCCTGAGGTAGGGATGTGCCTGGCAGGTGGAAGGAATAGAGGGGTTGAAGATGTGGCTGAAGATTATTGAAGTGTGGGGTGAGGGTGGAATGCTGGAAGATGAGTTCAAAGAGATTAACTAGTACAGGTCATGGGGACCTGTAGCTGTGGAAAGATGTGGATTTTTTTTTTTTTTAAGTGTATGGAGTAGCCATGGAGAGTTCCAAGCCATGGATTGATAGGATCTGATTTACATATTTAAAAGGATCCCTCTGGCTGTGTGTGTGGAGAAAGGAATAGGGATGAGGTGATTGCATTAGTCCAGGCAGGAGGTGTTGGTGACTCGGACCAGGTGGGTGGCTGAGGAGGTGGGGAGAAGTGGTCCAATGTTTAATACATGTTGAAGGTGAAGCTGATAGCATTTGCTGATGGATGGAAATGGAGTGTCAGAGAAAGAGGGGGGTCGAGGACGACACGGGGTGGGGGTTTGGCTGGAGCACTTGGAAGGCAGAGGTGCCATTCCTCAGGCTGGGAAGGGCTTGGTGGTGTGTGGGTTTGGAGGGAAGTTCAGGAACTAGGTTTTGGATGTGTTAATTTGAGATGCCTCTTGGACATCCAGGTGGAGTTGTCGAGTTGTCAGAAATCCACCTAAGTCCAGGCTGGGGATATACACTTGGGCTGCAGGAACTGGTCGAGAACACGCTGCGGTGAGTGTGGACAGAGAGGCAGGGCCACTTTGCTGTGTGTCCCTGACTTTCCTCTCTGTGACCTGCCAGGTGGAGTGTCAGCACACCTCTTCCTAGGAAAGCAGAGTCTGCAGGTGGCCGGCTCCCCGTAACATCCATGGATGTCCCTTCTCATGATGGGAAGGGATGCAGCAACCTCCTCTCTGCTGGCCTGCCCCTGCTTCCCTCCATCCTGGGCTGTCCCTTCCACCTCTCCCCACTCAGAGATCTCCCCTTTGCTCTGAACACCCATGGCAGGGAAGGTGACTGACAGGCCACCATGCCTCATCGTGGCCAGTGGACCGTGAAGTCATTTTCGCAGGGGACTCCGTGTTGTCAACCTGGGGACAAGCCCTCGAGTCGGGGCACCCCCGGCAGAGTTCGCTGTCAGCGGGGCTGGCCTCAGTCTCCCTCCGATGCTCCCATGTCCTCCTCCCCACGCCCATGTCTGTTCTGTTTCCCCGGCCTGTCCACGGGGTGTCTCAGTGGCTCGTCCTCTGCCTGCTCTGTCCCACCCGTACCAGTGCCAGGCCGCTGTCGTTGCTCATCAGTGGAGGGGCTGCACCCCTCCACTCTGGTCCCTCCACTTTCATGCCTGACCCCTAAAACCTAGTTCCTCACAAAAACAGATGGCTCTTTTGCCACCATTTAAAAGCTGGGAGACTTTGCTTTAAAAAAAAATCCTAATTTCTGGTTTCTCTTGGGAAATAAAACAAAAACCCAAACCCGGAACGTCTGGTGATACTGGGCCTGCTGCCCTCCCACCTGGCCGCACTCGGCGGGGACGAGTAGCCACCCCGCTTCGACGCATGTGAGCTTGCCTGTTCCCCACAGTCCCTGCCAGGCCCCGCCTTTATCGTCTGTCACATCACAGAGGAGGGAAATGATTTCTCTGTTCCAAGACCTTGAAAAAAGTGGCAGAACGACTCCGGTCTGTCCATACAGTAGGATCCGGGGCAGCCATGAAAAGAGAATGAGGGTGCTCCCCATGTAATGATACGGAGAGATCTCTAAGTGGAAAAAGCAGGTGCAGTGCATCCTGTGTATGCTGCTATCCCTTGGTGTGTAGAAAGGGGAAAATAAGAATATGTGTGTGTGTGTGTGTGTGTGTGTGTATGTATATACATAAATATATTTGTGGTTTTTCCCCAGCTTTATCGAGATACAATTGACGTGTAACACTGTGTAAGTTTAAGGTGTACAGCTTGCTTTAGTGCCTTTATATATTGCTAAGTGATCACCACCATAGTGCAACTTGAACTATATAATAGAGTATCATTAACCATAATCTCTATGCTGTACATTAGATCCCTAGAACTTATTCATCCAATAACTGGAACTTTGTACTCGTTGATCAACCTGTGTATGTTTATTTGGAATGATACACAAGCCCCTAGGAGCTGTGGTTCCCATGGGGTATGGGAAGGACTGGATGGATGGGGCCTGTGGTATAGGAGACGTTTCATAGTTTTGACTTTTTATATTTTTGATTTTTGAGCCATGTGGATGGTTATTATTTAGAAGTTAAGTTTTTAAGCAAGAGGGAAAAAAAGGAAAATGAATTGTAGTCTGAGAGGGTCCTGCAGGTGATGCAGCAGGTGTGAGTGCAGCTCATGAGGGCGGGGTTTGTGTTGGTCTCTGCAGAGCCTGGTGGAGTAGATACTCCGTAAACACATGTTGGCTGAAGGGCAGAGTAGGTTGTTGCTTATTTCCTGCCCACGTCCCTGGATTGTGGTGCCTCCCAGGGCCTAGTTGGCATTTGAACTGGTAACCCTTTTTTTGAGCCACCTCCGGGGGACTGGAGGCGTGACGCTCACCTCTCCCTGCTTCTCTCCTCCAGGCATTCCTGCATCGCATCCGGCAGAACACGGCGGACTCGGTGGAGAAGGGCCTGACGGAGGAGAACGTCAAGGTGTGGACCCGGGGCTGGCCCCTTTCCCGACTGTCCCTGCTGCTGTGTGTGGAGCTGCCTGTTCCTCCTGGGTGATGCTCAGAGGGTGCCCGGGTCCACCCCGCGGGCAGCTGCCTTTGGCCTCCCAATGGCTTGCCCCCTGCAGCCCCTGGAGGGCTCTGGGTCCCGCAAGCAGACAGTGCTTGGGGGATGTGAGGAGGACTCAGCCTCAGGGCCCCACTCCCCACCTCGAGGCTTTCTCCTTGCTCGATGCAACCAGCCTGTCTTCCAGCCTCCTTATGCCAGGCACCCTGGCTTGGAGCCAGTGGAAAATCCCTTCCCAAGTGCCCCTGGGAGCCTGGCACCTCCATCTGCCCTCCTGGCAGCCCTGGCCCCTGCCCTGCACTGGGTGTTGAGTGTCGAGGCTGGGCGGATGAGGAATTGGGTCCAGGCTGTCCTGGCTGTGGCTCTGGGGAGTTTTGAAAGGAAGTCAGTAGACCTGTGTGCATGGTGGAGGCCCCAGCGGTCCCCAGGCCTGGCTTTCTAATGTGGCCTCACTCTCTGGGAAGCCACCTCCAGTCCTTGGGGCTCCAGGGTCCTGGTCCTCAGAGAGAGGGGAGACGGGGCAGGGTCGGGGTCAGAGGTGCCAGCATGTACAGCATATAAAGGGCTTGGTCAAGCAGGACATCCCCTTGTGTGTGTCCTGGTTAATAAGGATACCTTGTACATTGACAATTCTGAGTCCAGTATTTTGGATAAGAAAGCTGAGGCTTAGGGATGTAAAGAGACCTGCACAGGGCCAGTGCATGGCAGGTCCCTGGTAGGGCTGGGATCAAAGCTTTTCATTCATTCTTTGGGCAAATACTTACTGAGTACCTACTGTTTATTAGGTCTGTTTATTACAAACTATTTATTACAACTTAAAAACTATTATAATTAAAATTTATAATTTATTACAGTTTGAAAAAATTACCTTTTTTAGGAGGTATAATTCACACACAGTAAAGGGTACAATCTTAAGTGCAGGCTCCTCTGTGCCCCCCCAGTACATGCCCCCACCCCAAAGATAACCACTGACTTCTAGTGGTGTTAATTAGCTTTGCCTGTTCTTGCACTATATATAAAAATGAGCTCTTTCGTCATGCCCGGCATCTTTTGCTCACTGTTATGTCTCTGAGATTTGCCCATGTTGTTGTATGTAGCCGGAAGCCATTCTTTTTCATTGCTGTGTAGTATTCTGTAGTATGACTGTGCCACGGTTGACTCATTCATTCTCCCGTGGATGGATATGTGTGCAATTTCCAGTTTTTGGCTGTGATGATCATTCTTGTCTATGTCTTTTGGGGGACACAGGCTCTAATTTCTTTGGGGTATACACTCAGGTGACAGATACTTATTTTGAAATTCTGTAGCCATTCCTTGAAGTAAGTATAACAATAGGATCTATCCTATGTGTCTTTAATGTAAGCAGATTTAACCATGTGAGCTGGACAGAAGAAGAGAGAGAAAAATAACCCAACAGTGTGGGTGATTCTTCCAGCCACTTCATGGGACAAGTGTCCCTCAGGGTGAGTTTGAGGAGGACGAAGAGTTACCCTGGCCTTCTGGGACTGCAGCTTTGACGAGTGGTCTCCTGCCCCTTGGCCTTCCCTGCTCCCTTTCAGGGCTCTCCCCCTGCAGACTGTCTGGTGCCTCCATAGGGTCCATGGAGTTGGTCTTCATTCCTTGGGACCTTGACTCAAATGTCACCTTCTCAGAGCGGTTGTCCCTGGCCTCCATGTTTATTGATTGATTGATTGATTGATTTTTAATAACATCTTTATTGGAGTATAATTGCTTTACAATGGTGTGTTAGTTTCTGCTTTACAAAAAAGTGAATCAGCTATACATGTACATATAATCCCATATCCCCTCCCTCTTGCGTCTCCCTCCCACCCTCCCTATCCCACCCCTCTAGGTGGTCACAAAGCACCGAGCTGATCTCCCTGTGCTATGTGGCTGCTTCCCACTAGCTATCTATTTTACATTTGGTAGTGTAGATATGGCAGTGCTACTCTCTCACTTCGTCCCAGCTTACCCTTCCCCTCCCCGTGTCCTCAAGTCCATTCTCTATGTCTGCGTCATTATTCCTGTCCTACCCCTAGGTTCATCAGAACCATTTTTTCCACATATATGTGTTAGCATACAGTATTTGTATTTCTCTTTCTGACCTACTTCACTCTGTATGACAGACTCTAGGTCCATCCACCTCACTACAAATAACTCAGTTTCATTTCTTTTTATGTCTGAGTAATATTCCATTGTATGTATGTGTCACAACTTCTTTATCCATTCATCTGTCGATGGACACTTAGGTTGTTTCCATGTCCTGGCTGTTGTAAATAGAGCTGCAGTGAACATTGTGGTATATGACTCTTTTTGAATTATGGTTTTCTCAGGGTATATGCCCAGTAGTGGGATTGCTGGGTCGTATGGTAGTTCTATTTTTAGTTTTTTAAGGAACCTCCATACTGTTCTCTATAGTGGCTGTATCAGTTTGCATTCTCACCAACAGTGCAAGAGGGTTCCCTTTTCTCCACACCCTCTCCAGCATTTATTGTTTCTAGTTTTTTTGATGATGGCCATTCTGACTGGTGTGAGATGATAGCTCATTGTAGTTTTGATTTGCATTTCTCTAATGATTAGTGATGTTGAGCATTCTTTCATGTGTTTGTTGGCAATCTGTACATCTTCTCTGGAGAAATGTCTATGTAGGTCTTCTGCCCATTTTTGGATTGGGTTGTTTGTTTTTTTGATATTGAGCTGCATGAGCTGCTTGTATATTTTGGAGATTAATCCTTTGTTGGTTGCTTCGTTTGCAAATATTTTCTCCCATTCTGAGGGTTGTCTTTTTGTCTTGTTTATGGTTTCCTTTGCTGTGCAAAAGCTTTTAAGTTTCATTAGGTCCCATTTGTTTATTTTTGTTTTTATTTCCATTTCTCTAGGAGGTGGGTCAAAAAGGATCTTGCTGTGCTTTGTGTCATAGAGCGTTCTGCCTATGTTTTCCTCTAAGAGTTTGGTAGCGTCTGGCCTTACATTTTTGGCCTCCGTGTTTAAATGTCCAAATTCTTCCTCCTGCTCCACCCTGGGACTCCCTTCCTGTTTTATGTTTGTCTTTAGTGCTTCTTTTCACCTAAAAACTATAGTTATTTGTTGGTTGTCTGTTCCCTTCCAGTAGAACGTCACCTCCATGGAGGCAGGCACGTCGTTGTTCCCTGTTGTGTCCCCAGGGCCTGGCACACAGTAGGGGCTCAGTTAGTACTTGCTGAATGAATGAATGGTGAGAAACCCTAGAGGGAACTGTAGCCCTAGTGACACTGTGACCCCTGGCTGCCAGCTGCTGTGGGTGGTGAGTGGGGGGTTGGGTGGGAGAGGGACTCTGTACCATATTTATTTTACTGTTTTGAGTTTTGAACCCTGTGAATGCCTTCTTCAAAATTGAATTTAAAATGCACCTGTTTAGGGAATTCCCTGGTGGTCCAGTAGTTAGGAATCGGCGTTTTCACTGCCAGGGCCTGGGTTTGATCCCTGGTTGGGGAACTGAGATTCTGCAAGCCACACCGTGTGGCCAAATTAAAAAGAAAAAATGCACCTATCTAAAAAAAAAAACAAAACAGAAAAAGTAATTCATGCAGTTCAAAGGGCCTTAAGTCAGTGAAAATCTCCCCTAGTTCTTCTTCTTAGAGGCCCTGACGGTTAGCAGCTTGTGTTATTGTCCAGGGGGGTCTCTGCTTCTGCCAACATAGGAGTGGCCTTTGCGTGTGTTATTTTACACAAATGGACCCATATTGGAATCCCACGTGGCACCATGATTCCCCTCCTCCCCCTGCAGTATAGATCAAGGATCATTCCAGGGCTCCAGATCCATGTCTACAGGCCTGCAGATTCTTTTCACAGGCTCAAAGTATTTCAGAATATGGCGTGTATTTAAATATAGCCACTCCACTTTATTTAACTGTTTGACGAGTCCCCATTAATGGATATTTGGCTTTTGTCTAATCTTTTACTAGTGCACATAAGGCTGCAATATATGGTCTTGGCCATCCACCCAGTGCTCAACCTGGGTGCAATGAACAAGTTGGGCTGGACGATTCTTTGCCATGGGGCCGTCCTGTATTATAGGATGTGTAGTGGCATCGCTGGCCTCTACCTATAAGACACCGGTAGGATCCTTTTCCCCAGTTTGTGACAACTGAAAATGTCCCCAAACGTTGGCAGATGTCCCCTGGGAGGCAAAACTAGCCCTGGTTGGAAATGACTGGTCAAAAGGTTAAATTCTGAAACGTAGAATTGTGGGTCAGATTGTGCATTTCAAACTTCACAGGTTCCTGTGGGGAAACAGGCACTCATATATTGTTTGACAGTTTAAATGGCACATTTGGAACATCCTTCCCTATTGTATTTTCTGCTATCAGGTCATTTTAATAGGTGCCTGGAAGTCCCCTCGTCGTTTCTAAAAATCAGTCCTATGTGTATGCATGTGGCTGATTCACTTCGCTGTACGGCAGAAAGTAACACAACCTTGTAAAGCAATTATACTCCAATAAAAAAAAATCAGCCCTATGGTTGGACATAGCAGGTGTGTCTGGCCGTGATGAAGATTGTGATGGATGTCTTGGTGTATATTCCTCTGCAGGCTGAGTGTGAAGTTCAGTTCCGCTGCTTCACTGGACCACGTGACCTTGGGAATGTTAATTCTCTTCTCTGAGCGTCCGTTCTTCATCTATGAATTGGGGATGATAATAGCTCCTGCCTCGTGGAGTTATAGTGAGGATTAGATGCCATAAGTGCATATAAAGTTACTGGCACAGGATTAGGCATTAATCCTGTTTAGTAAACGCTGGCAGTACTTTTGTCAGTATCATGATTTCTGTTAGCTCCAGCGTATGAGACTGCCCATTTTCCTACACCCTCCTCGCCTGCACCGGGGGGTTATGTAATTTTTTTTTAAGATTTATTATTTATTTATTTAATTTATTTTTGGCTGTGTCAGGTCCTGGTTGCGGCACGTGGGATCTCTGTTGAGGCATACAGGATCTTTTGTTGTGGTGCGTGGGCTTCTCTCTAGTTGTGGCGTGCAGGCTGGGCGGGTGGGCTCTGTAGCCGTGGCACGCGGGTTCCAGAGCACGTGGGCTCTGTAGTTTGCGGCACGCAGACTCTCTAGTAGAGGTGTGTGAGCTCGGTAGTTGTGGTGCGTGGGCTTAGTTGCCCTGCAGCATGTGGGATCGTAGTTCCCTGACCAGGGATCAAACCCACGTCCCCTGCATTGCAAGGTGGATTCTTCCCCACTGGACCACGAGGGAAGTCCCTATGTATTTTTTTTTTTTTTTATGCTTCATTTTGGTCTCCTCTACGCCTTGATTAATGTTCTCCTTGGGCCTCATTTTCCCCTCACAGATCCTGTTCTCAAACATTGAAGACATCCTGGAAGTTCATAAGGATTTCCTGGCTGCCTTGGAGTTTTGTTTACATCCGGAGCCGCAGTCTCAGCATGAACTTGGGAATGTTTTCTTAAAATTCGTGAGTACGATGCCCCAGCCCCTACCAGAGCCTGCAGCTTTTGGGAAGTGGGCTTCTCCCCCGGGTCCCCATTCCATCCACCCTTGGCTAGCTTCGTCTGCAGGTCTATCTGGGAGGGGGAGAGGCAGGTGGGCAGGTGGGTCCAGCCTCCACCCCCGGGAACAATGGACAGAGGGTTGGACCCAGCAGACTGGGGCTCTTTTTAGTTGGCTCTCCCTCCCTTTAATGGTATGTAGAGTGTGGTCCCCTTTTCCTCAGAGCTCTTTGCTGAATGACTGCGTCCTGGGGCTCCTCCTGGCCTGGCCTGGCAGGGCCCCTCTGCTGCAGCATGACCAAGAGGGTGGACTCGGGTCAGACACACCTGCATTTGAGTCCCGGTCTGGCCACCCACTGGCCACCGAGGGTGTCTGACCCTTGGGTGCCCCCTTGGGCTGCTGGACAGGGAGACTGATCCTTGTTGTAATAGCCACTCTCTTCCCAAGTCACTTAGAATTGTGAGGGGACAGCTGGAGGGAGGGGGGCAGCCTAGCCCACAGGAGGCAACTGCTTTTCTCTACCTGTGCTGCGTGGGACCCTCCCCACTGGGAGGAAACCCGCACTGGCCTCACGGGCATGAGGCCTGGGCCAGATTCCAGTCCTCTCTGAGCCTCAGTTTCCTCCTCAGATGGAGCAGGAGGGATAATGGTGCCTCCTTGGGTTGATGGAAGGACTCAAAGAGGTAAAGCAAAAAAGTGTGTAGCCGAGAGCAGCAGTTCTCAACCGGGGGTGGTTTTGCCCCCAGGGGACATTTGGCCACATCTGGAGACATGTTTGGTTGTCACAGCTTGGGGAGGGGCCATGCTACTGGCTTCTAGTGCATGGAGGCCAGCGATGCTACCAAATAGCCCATAATGTGCAGGACGGTCCCCACAGCAGAGGATTATCCGACCTCAAGTGTCAGCGGTGCTGAGATGAGAGACCTTGGCCTGGAGCAAGCACTCGGTCCATGTCGGTGCTTACTTTCGTTGTCATTGTCATCGTTACTAACTCCCTTCTCCAGGGAATCACATCTGTATGGTCTGAGATTAGCATGGCAGAGCCGGGCTGCTCGTGGGCTGTGTCATCCTTGGCGAGTTGTTTTAACTTGTCTGTGCCTCAGTGTCCTCACCTGTAAAATGGGTAAAAAACTAGACCTGACCCTTGATGTCCTTGAGGACCGAGTGAGCTAATGCAAGGAAGGAGAGGGCTCTGAACAGCTCCTGGCCCACAGTAAGTGCTCACTAAATGTTGGCTATTAGCTCTTCACGTGGCCACCATTCCTCAGCGTTTGAAATAGGATGAATGTGAGAGCAGACGGGTGAGATGGGCACTAATGGAGGGCGTGGTGCAGGGCAGGGATGTGATCTGCTTTGCACTTAAAGGGCTACTGCTGGGGAAGTGAGGAGACCAGGAAGAGGTCACTGCACGTCTGAGATGATGGTGCCCATCGGCCAGGGTGGTAACCGTGCATGTGGTGAGAGGGGCTAATGGCAGTACTGGTTAAGGACACATCTTGTTTTTTTTTCTCTTCCCGAGCCACGAGGCCGGCAGGATCTTAGTTTCCCAACCAAGGATTGAACCCAGGCCCTAGCAGTGAAAGCACCGAGTCCTAACCACTGGACCGCCAGGGAATTCCCCAGGACAAATATCTTGAATAGGAAAATAGAAAAGATGGGAGGGACAGTCTTCCCTTTGGGTTCAGAGGAAGGAGTGAGCCCCTATTTCTCTGGGGCCGGCTGCTTAGGTTCCATTCCCTGTTCCATCACTGAAAAGCTGAGTGACCTTGGGCAAGTCACTTCACCTCTCCAGGCCTCGGTCTCCAACTCTGTAAAATGGGAGTAATGATAGTACCTGCTGTATGGTGCTGTCATGAGGATGAAATGAGTTAATTCGAGTAAAGCAGTGAGATCTGGCCTGGCCCTAAGCTGGTGCTGCATGAGTGTCAGCAATGGGTGTTATTCCAGCTGGGGCACCAAGGAAGGCTTTTGGGAGGTGGTGGCATAGTTGGGGATGCCTGTGACATGATGACATCTGAGCCGAAAGTGGAAGAGTCCATACTTTAGACGAAGTGGGGAAGGGGTCCTCAGGGTGCATTTTCCAGCTTGCCAATAACTCCAGGCCCCATGTGTCCCCCGACTTCTCTGCCTGAGCCGCAGAGGTGTGGTAAGCAGGTTTAGCGCACTGGCCAGTGAGGGTCTCCGGCTCCTGAGCCCCTACTTGGGCTAATTTGCTCGGAGATGCAGGGGACGGCTGGAGGAAGGAAGGTGGGGATTTTAGAGCCCAGGAGGCAGCCTCTTTTCCATACCCTCTCCTGCGCTGCCCGGAACCCTCGTCATGTAGCCTCATCAAACTGGACATCTGTGAGGGCAGTGCCTACCCTCAGAATCCGGATGTGCCGACGGTGGATGTTCAGGCCTTTGTGGGGAGTCAAAAAAACTTATTTAAAAGGGAAATTTGCATGATTATTGGATGTGGAAAATGCGTGTCTCTTGCTATTAAAAATAAATGCAATAGAAACCAAGCTGTGTTACAGCATTCTGTCTAGAAACTCTTGCCCACCTGAGTCTCTGAGGCTGAGACCTGCGCTGGGTTTGATCGAAAGGAAGATGAACGGTGTCAGACTGGCTTTGGTGTCACAGCACACCTTGCTGAGACCCTTCCTTGAGGTAATTGGAACAGCTGAAAAAGGAGTCAGCTTTCTCCACGTATGATTCTGTGTTTTTAATTTAAAGTCATCTTTTTCATTTAACATTTGCAATCATCACCCCGCTCCCCCCAGGCTCATGGCAGACGGTGCTGAGTTCTTTTTAAAAGTGGCCACTGCTGTAGGTTGGTTTCCAGGAGCTGGAGGCCTGCGTACAAGTGGCCTGTTGGAAGCAGCTGAAGAAGGTTGCACAGTCTCCACCTGGCCTGACCCAACCTGGGGTTGGGGGAGCTCTGGAGCTGGCGTGCCTCTTCCTTCAGGTCGCCCTGAATTGCCATGAGGTGGCGGGGCCTTTGCACCCCCATTGGACATGGGCTGTCCCGGGGAGTGGGTGGACAGCCTCAGGCCAGCCAGGCAGCTGTCTCAGGCTGAGGACGGTCCCTGGGGAGGGACTCACGGATAGGACACACTCACCACAGCATCCCCCGACAGCCCCGAAGGGAGGGGGCACCAGGGCCAGCCAGGCAGCATCAGGGTTGTAAGGTGGTGACTGGGAACAGAACTCTGTGGACAGGCTCTCCAGGAGAGAAAGGGGCACATCAGACCCTGTGAGGGGCCCTGGCTTACAGACCAGCCCACCGCTGCTGCCCAGCCAGTGGACAGTGGGGGACTCCCTCACACCCTCACCCCCAAACCCAACCACTAACTACTGAGGTGATTGCAAACTAGCACTCAGTGAACCTTCTCTTGGTGCTGGGTGCTGGTCTGAGTGCTTTACATATATTAATTCATTACAACGTCACAACAACCTTTAACGGTGGGTGCTGTTATTATACCCACTCTACAGATGAGGAAACTGAGGCCCAGAGAGGGTAAGTCAGTGCGCAAGCTTACTCAGGCAGTGAGTGTTGGAGCCAGGATTTGAGCCAAAGTTGTCTGACTCCTGGACTTGGGTTTCTCACCGTCTTACATGATAAAGTCCCTTTATATCATTATTAAGCACCTACCGTGCACCAGGCACTGTACTTGGCCCTGAGGATGGTGCCCTAAATAAGACAGATTTGCTTTTTGCTGCCATGAGGCTCCATGAGTAGGGTTAGTCGGTTGACAGAGGAGGTCGTTTCAGATGTGGACGTGGGTTTGTGAAGAATATAAAATGCAGATGTGAGGAGTGACTCTCCTTGAGGTTGTCTGAAGTTGGGAAGTCAGGGCCAGGGTTGCTAGACTGAGCAAATAACAACACCCAGAATGGTGGGTGTTTGGATGAATTTGGATTTCAGGTAAGCGACAAATAATATTTTAGCATAAGTATGTCTCATACAATGTTTGGGACATACTTCTACTGAAACACAATTTGTTGTTTATCTGACGTGAGCACTCAGCTGAGTGTCTTGTGTTTTATCTGGCGATCCTGGTCAGGGAAGGCTTCTGTGAGGTGGTGACGTAGGGGATCTTGGAGAAGGATATTCCACATGGAGAGGAAGCCAGGGCAGGGGCCCTGGATGGAGCTGGAGCAGGCTTGGTCCACTGGAGGAAGGCAGGGAGGCCAGAGTGGTTGGAGCAGAGTCAGTGATGGAGCGAATCCAGGGATGTCACGGGGGGCCCCTGTCCTGCAGGGACTGCATTATGAGGGTTGGAGGGTTTAGCAAGAGTTGGTGTGGTCTGTGTTAGGTTTTAGCCTCTTCACCCCACAGCTGTGTGGACAGGCGGAAGATAGCTTGCGGAAAGTGACCTGAATCTCATACTCCCCTCCCCACCAGAGAGGTCTACATGACCAGCTCCTTCCCTTCTCCAAGTCTCAGTCTCTGTGGGTGTGAAATGAGTGGTTGGGAGCAGATGGTCTCCGTGGAGCTAGTGTCACCCCCTGGGTACTGTGGACGGCAGCCACCACTTCTGACAATCCTCGAGCTCTCTCTGGGGGCTAGAGCCTCTCCCCCAGCTGTCCCCAGCTGGCAGCTGTCCTCTTCTCCTCCTTCACAGCCCAAATCCATGGCCACATGCCCCCCACCCCCACGTCTGTGTGTGTGCAATGGTTTGTCCATTTCCTCCAAGCCAAACAAGCAAAGCCCCACGGGGCGCCCCAGGAGGAAATTGAACACTTGGCCTCTTAGCTGTCAAGGGTAGCATTTCCACATTTGCTGCATCTTCGGCCTGCGATGCACCTGGGCTTGAGCTCAATGAAAGGAGATGGGAGTGATGAAACTCGGCATGGTTTTGAAGAGGGGTGTTGTCCTTTACTAAACTTAACTTCTCCAAGTCTCAAGCCTTCTCCCCTGCCCTTTTCACAGGCCGAAGGAGAGGATGACATCACACAGTGTGTCAGAGAAGGGGCTCAGGGAATGAGGAATGACAGACCTGTGGCGATCTTATGACTTATTCCCCTCTCCTGCATCCATGGCAGACATTGCTAGTCAATCACAGCATTCTCCATGGGGTTCCAGAATTCTTGTCACTAGCGTTTCAGACAGCAGCACTTATTGATTGGGGTTGGCCTGTGAGAATGAACAGATTTGGCTGTGCTTCTTGGGCCAACCCCTTCACGGTACAGATGGAGATGAACAGGGAGACGGTCATCACACCAGACTTGGGCCCATGTTTTTCATTTTCTTCCCCTCTTAGAGTGTGCATATATTAGGACTGTCTTCACTGCGAGTGACAAAAACAACTCAAATAGGCTTAAAAAAAAAAGGACTTTATTGGCTCCTACAAATGAAATATTCAGGGTGTGTTGACATCAGGTATAGCTGGATCCAGGACCCCATATGATGTTTTCAAAACTTGGTTTTTCTTTATCTCTAGGCTCTGCTTTCCTCTGTTTCGGCTTAATTCTTAGCGTGGTGGCAGAGGTGACCCTCAGCAGCTTCAGGGTGACAGTCAGCTAGCTTAGTAACAAAAGTTCAAAGAGAGCTTCTCTTCACAGCAGTTCCAACCTGAGTCCTTAAGGGCTCTCACTGGCCCAGTTTGGGTCGCATGGCCATTGCTGCCAGGACCGGGAGCTCTTTGATTGGTTTGGCCTGGGTCACACGCTCACGCATGGTGCCTGGGAGTGGAGTGGAGTCAGTGGGGTCAGAGTGTAGGAGGCAGATTCCCCAGGGGAAAAACTGGGAGCTGTGACCAGAACAAGGGGGAGTGGCTGCTGGGTGGGTGAAACAACACACGGGCCAGCGAAAAGCTGAGGCTGCCTTGCGGTGCACCAGGGTTGTCCGGAAGAAACGTGGGGCTGGTGTGTGGGTCTCGGGCACCACTCAATTCCTCCCTCTGCTCTCTTGCTTCATTCATCAAGTAGTCACGAGGCCTGCGCTCTGCCTGGGACTTCAGTCCCCACTGGCCATAGCCGTGACCTCATCAGTTTGCAAAGCCTGCCTCCATGGAGCTCATGGTCCAGGGGGTGGTGGTGGGGAGGTGGACAGTGCAAGAATGAGAAATCAAATATACCGGGCGGCGAGAGCCACCACAGTCCTCAAAATCTGCCTGGTGCCTTCCCTGGTGGCCTTCCCTAGACCTAAGAGTCCACTCAGCTCCCTTCCTCCTGACTCTGCCTGTCTCTTTTTTACCATCAAATCCTACCCATCTGGGCTTCCCTGGTGGCGCAGTGGTTGAGAATCCGCCTGCCAATGCAGGGGACACGGGTTCGTGCCCCGGTCTGGGAAGATCCCATGTGCCGCGGAGAGGCTGGGCCCGTGAGCCATGGCCGCTGAGCCTGCGTGTCTGGAGCCTGTGCTCTGCAACGGGAGAGGCCGCAACAGTGAGAGGCCCGTGTACCGCAAACAAAACAAAACAAAACAAAATCAAACCTACCCATCCACTGTCCCACCTGTCCTAGATGGATTCACCAATGGGATGATGAAATTGCTGAAATAGTAACCATGGTAATAACAGCAACATCGACAACACCGATAACAATAGCGGCTAATAGTTAAGGAGCCCTTACTATGCACTGTTTTACGCATTTACTGTGAATTCACCTGATAACCCTCACAGCGACCTTATGACGGGGAGGTCATGGCTGTCTATAATTTATAGGTACGAATGCAGAGGCTCTGAAACATTACGTGCCTTGCCCAAGGTCACAGAGCTGGCGAGCTGGGGAGTCGGGCTGTGAACCTGGGTGGTCTGGCTGTAGAACCTGGACTTGCGCTTGTGAGGCTGACGCTGATCGTAGCCATGGGGGCTCCGGTGTCTTATCTTGGAGCTGTGCTAACAGCAGGGCCTCTAGGCTCTTGGCTGCAGAGCCAGACATCAGCGTGGGGTTTAAGAGAGGTTGGATCCTCCTTCTGCCACTTCGCTACGTGTGAGACCCTGGGCTCGTGACCTTTCATTGGTTTCCCACGTGTGAATGGGTTGAATACAGTGATGACCGTGTCAGGTTACTGTGAGGTGTGAGTGAGCCTACCCGCATGCATTCCAGGAGAGCAGAGGGTGGCGTGTCCTAACTGCTCAGTACATACTACGTGTTGGCCATCGGCTCTGGCTGTGGACACTTCGCTGCTCAGGGCATCTGCTCAGATGGTGTACACGGAGCCCCAGCGGGAGCTGGGCCGGGTTGGGGTGGCTTACTGATTCTGAAACCCATTCTCTCTCCTCGTTGGTTTCCTCTTTCCTGCAGCCACCCACCGGCAGGATGACTGGGGGCTTGTGCAGAAGCAAGACGAGCTGCTTACTTTGCAGACCCACCTTTTCCTTCCTTAGCTTCTTGGGGTCTCCTGGCCACCCCCCAGCCCAAGGTCAAGGCCCTTCAGCCACCTTCAGCCCTTCCTGTCCTGCAGCCTTCCCCAGGACATCCTTGTTTGGGGTTTGGTGGGTTGGAAGGAGGTGTTCTGTGAGCCTTTGGGAACCGAGTATGCTCAGTGGAGAGCTTCCTGCTAACTAAGACGGCTCCTGTCCCTTTCAGTCCCGGAAACCCTGACTGATGGTTACAGACCTGGTGACTCACAGGTGACCTCTAGGCTGGAAAGAGTCCAGCTTTGGGCTCAGGGGTATCTGGAGGTCAAGACAACTATCCCCCTGCCTCAGCACTGCCACTGCTGTGCGGCAGTGACCAGAGATCTACTTGTTCCCCCAAATTCCCGAGTCTTATTTAGACTCTTCTGGTTCATATATACAGGGCATTGCACCTAGTAGGTGTGTAGAGTTCATTCATTTAGTAAGTATTTATTGAGGGCCTACTGTGTGCCAGGCATTGTGCTAGGACCTGGGGACACCTCAGTGAACAAGAGGATGTGGTCACTGCCTTCAGGGAGCCGACTGCCAAGTGGGAAAAGACAGATGATGAACAAATAATCTGGATAATTCCAGATTGTGAGAATGCTATAAAGAAAATGAAGACGGGGGTGGGGGGATGATAGAGTACACCTGAGTGGCCACTTTAGCTAGGGTAGTCCAGGGGTCATTTGAGGAGGTGGCATTTGAGTTGAGACCCGAATGCTGGGGAGTAGCCAGGCTTTGGGCAAAAGTGTTCCAGGTAGAAAGAACAAGAGCAAGGGCCCTGAGGTAGGAACAGCCTTGGCAAGTTCAAGGAGCAGATAGAAGGCTAGTGAGATGAGATCTGAGAAACTCAGGGTCACATTGTCTGGCCCTTGAAAGGTATAATAAAGTGTTGGATTTCATTCCTAGTGTAATAGAACACCACTGGAGGGTTTTAAGCAGTGGGGTGACACAATCTGACTTGTGTGTTGATTCTAAAACATTTATCGAGCACTTCTTGTATGCTGAAACCTCACCTATTAAATCATTTAATTTCAGTAACAATCCCATGAGTTAGGGACTATAATTAACTCCACCTTAACAGATGAGGAAACCAAGGTCAGGTAACTTGCCCAAGTTCACAGCTGGAAATGCACAGCCAGGGTTCAAGCCCAGGCTGCCTGGCTTGAGTCTGTGTACTTGACCCTGGGCCCTGCTGCTTCCTGAGAGGTTACTGGGTGCAGAACTGGGGCAAGAGTGGAGGCTGAGAGGCCTGTAGTGAGTGGGAGCGACTTCATGTGAAATCCCGCCTGCTGGGTATGTCTCAGGGTCAGGGTGTGGGGTAGGCCTCTCCTCCCGGGCCTGATGGCCCAGCTGTCCATACATCTCAGAGCGTCTGCCTTCCTGCCATGACCTGTCTCCCACAGGCTCTGTCCTTGTCTTGCAGAAGGACAAGTTCTGCGTATATGAAGAATATTGCAGCAACCACGAGAAAGCCCTGCGTCTGCTTGTGGAGCTGAACAAGATCCCCACCGTGCGGGCCTTCCTTTTGGTGAGTTAACCACTGCCCTGCTTCTCCCATCCTCTCTGCCTCAGCCTGGTGAATCCACACAGACCCATGGTACCTGATCCCTCCCTCAGCTAGGGCAGTCTGTGTACAGCAGGTATCGCAAACGTTTTCTGTAAAGGGCTAGATAGTGAATACTTTTTGCCTTTTTGCATCATACAGCCCTGTCATCACGACTCTACTCTGCTGCTGTAGCATGAAAACAGCCATAAGTAATATGTAAGAAATGAGCATGGCTGTATTCCAATAAAACTTTATTTATAAAAATAGGCATAGAGGGCTGGATTGGCTCTAGGGCCAAATTTGCCGATTCCTGTTTAAAGTAATGATCCTGATAAGACTGATAACAATAGTATTAATAATTGTATTCAATATTATTAGTATTATTTAATTATAAGTGAAAGAAAATCTGGTTAAAATTGGCTTAAGGAAAAAAAAAGATTTACTGGTTCACTTTCTTTGGAAAGACCTGAGAGAGCTTCAGGTACAGCAGAATCTGGGTGTTCCAGTGACATCATCAGGAGTGTGTCTCTTGGTTCTGCTTTTCTCACCTTGGCTCCATTCCCAGGCAGGCTCTCCGCATGTGGTGGCAACGTAGCCTCCAGTGGCTCCACGTTTATACCTCTCATAGCCGAGCAACTCCAGGATAAAGAGGGCTCCTCTTTTCTAATGGAAACAACAAAAATTCTGGGTCTGATGCTCATTGGCTCAGCTTGGCTCAAGACCATATCCGTGAACCAGTTGCTGTAGACAGAGGGAGTGGCTGGTGCTCGGATTGGTCACTTCTCGAGCTGGAGGGCGGGGTCAACTCGATTCATACTACAGGCCCTAAGGCTGTGGGTGGATCCCTAAAGGATGTTGGTTTGCACTTGCGGAAGTAAGTTGGGAATGGATGTTGGTCAGGCAAAACCACAGACACCCATGATGGTCTTTCCTACCATCGCACGATTCACTTGTGTATAAAACGGGTTCTCATTTGTGATCTCCTTGGAGCTTTACCAGCCGCTGTCTGTTGTGTATGAGTTGAGGTATTCCTTTGTCTGCCTTACAGACATCCCAAGTAACAGTGGTCTAAACAAGGTAGACATTTATTTCTCTCCCATGTTAAGAACGTGGAAGTAGGCAGTCTGGGGGTGGTATGGGGGTCCCAGTGTCAGGGGCCAGTGCCCTAGTATGTGGCCTCATCGATATGGTCTAAGATGACTTCTCCCCACTTCCACACTCCAGGTGGTGGGATGCAGGAAGGGTGGGAAGGAGGGCCTGCCCCTCCCCTTTTAAGGGCACAGTAGGAAGCTGCACACATCTGCTCACATCCCATTGGCCAGAACTTAGTCACGTGGCCACACCTAGCTGCAAGGGAGGCTGGGAAATGTAGGCTTTATTCTGGGCAGCCCTGTGCCCAGCTGAAAATTCTGTCGCTTTGGAAGAAGAGTACATTCAGGGACACCGCATAGCCTTTGCCACAGGTGGTTTTGACGACTCCAAAATATTAAGTGACTTCCTGAGAGTACATACTTGAAAAGTGATTGAGCTTCTCATGGGTTCCAGTCTTCCTCTTTTGCCTCCAAATTCCCTGCTCATTCAGTCACAGACCACCCACCCCCTGAGCCCCCATGCTGTTTTATTTCCCAGTGGTACGCACAGAATTCAGCACACAAAAGTAGAAGAGTTAACTGCCATGGCACGAGGAGTCTTAACCGTGTGCCCAGAGAGCTAAACTATATAGTACAATTCTTAATTGCACTTCTCCCTAATGCACAGTCTCCAAGAAAATACTTCCAGGATCTTGATTCAGAATGTGTGTTTCCTTCACCAGTGAGTTCGTGTTGCTTGGCCCACTTCCAGTGAGCATCTGAGGCAGGGGAGCTTGGCCAGCTGATCGCCACCTTTGTCTCAAGCGTCTTAGGTGTTCAGGACTGGTGCATTTTGTTGTTGGTATCTGCATCTTTACACTTCTGGTTTTTCACTTATAGTCGTAAGAGTCTGGGCACAAAGCAAAGATAAGTCAGGTAGTGTAAGGTCACACACGTGGCCACGTCTCTGTGGTTGGCCCGGGACTTTGAGGCAGCACCGCTCTGCAGTGGTCCTGCTGCCCAGGCTTGGGCTCCCTGAGTCCCACTGTCTGGACTCGACTGTGTCTTGGGAGGCAGGAAGATGCCCAGGAGGTGTTTGCAGGGGTGCGGGAAGGAAGCGCTTCACTTCTTCTTTTTTCCTTCCTCTCTCTCCTGCAGTCTTCCTGGTAGGCCAGGCTGCCCTTTTCCTGGCAGCAGCTGGGCTGGGCCAGATTGGGCAGGGGGAGGAGGTGTGGGGTGCCAGCACACACGCCATCTGTCTCCCTCCTTGCTGGCATCTCCCAGCTTCTGGCCACCTGCAGAAGAGCCGTCTCGAGTCTATTATGGGATGTTAAGGCATTGGGAACAGACCCAATCTGGCTTTCCATTCATGAGGTACTGTACACTACAGAGAGATGGGGCGGGGACTTTGTCTTTCTGTGCCTCAATTTCTTGTCTATAAAATGGGGATAATTGATTCATGTATTCATTCAACAGCTTTGTTTTGAGCACCTACCAAGTGGTAGGGATCATTCTAAGTACTGGCGATATAACAGTGACCAAGGCAAGAAAAGTCCCTGCTCTCATGGGGTGGCCATTCTCGTAGGGGGGACTTCCATGGCATGTCTCATGGCATTTAGTTCTCTGCAGGCAATAAAGCGAGTTAAGGATGGCAGGAGGTTTGAGCAAGTTTGGGTGGTGGCTGCTGTTTTAGATGGCTCTTTGGGAACACAGTGTCTCAGGTGACATTCAAGCAGAGACCTGGATAAAATTAAGTGAGAGAGGCGAGGAGTATCTGGAGGGAAAGCATTCTAGGTAGAGGACCTGTGAGTGCAAAGGTCCTGAGGTCCTACTGTGTTTGAGGAATAGCAAGAAGGCCAGGGTGGCTGGATTGGAGAGTATGAGAGGAAAAGTAGAAGGACATGGGGTCAGAATGATTGAAAGAGGCCAGATAATGAAGGAGCATTTAGACAATGGGACGAGTCTGAGAGTTTTAGAAAGCTCTGTTATTGCCGCTTAGCACACTTGTGGTGAGTGTACTCACAGCATAATGAGTATTCGCATATGTGTGCTCCCATGGAACCACCCCCTGAGATCAAGATTTAGAACACTCCACTCCAGAAGGTTCACTCCAGAAGGTTCCCTGTGCCCTTTCCCAGGCATGCCCCTCTGTGCAGCCAGAGGTAACCTCTATGCCGATTTCTCTCACTAAAGGTTAGGTTTGCCTGTTCTAGAATGTTTCACGAATGGAATCACACAGGAGGCTTTTGTGTCTGCCTTCTTTTGCTCAACATAATGTCTGTGAGGTTCGTCCAGGTTGGAGCATGCGGCAGTACTTTCAATAGAGTATTCAATTTTAGTCTGAGTGGGATGGCAAACTGTGGGATGGTTTCGAGCAGAGGAATGATGTGAACCAATTTGCATTTTGAGCGGCTCCCCTTGGCCGTGTGAGGGTAGGAGCAAGGAGACCAGGGTGGAGGCTTGTGTGAGTTTCCTAGGGCTGCTGTGACAATGACCACAGACTGGGTGGCTTAAAACAAAATTTATTCTCTCACAGTTCTGAGGCCCGAAGTCTGAGATCAAGGTGTCAGCAGGGTTCTGCTTCCTCCGAAGGCTCCGGGGAAGGGTCCTGCCTTTCCTCTTCCAGCTTCGGGTGGCCTCACGTGTTTCTTGCCTTGTGGAACCAGAACTCCAGTCTCCGCCTCCCTCTTCACACAGCTGCCTTCTCTGTGTCCTGTCCTCCTCTTATAAGGACATGGAGCCTGTTGATTTCAGGCCCACCCTAATCCAGAATGAGAATGACCTCATCTTAATTGGACTTAATTATATCTGTAAAGACCTTATTTCCAAATAAGGTCACATTCTGAGTTTCCGGGTGGACATGGCATTTTGGGGGACACTATTCAACCCACTCTGGGGCTGCTGCCGTGGTCCAGGCGGGAGATGACGGTGGTGAGGGTGGGGCGGTAGCGCTTGGAGAGGTGGCTGGAGAGGTCCAGCTGACACGATGTGCCGTGTGGTTGGCTTTGGGGTATTAACGAATGGGAAGAATCAAAGATGTCTCCAGGGCTTAGGGCCCAAACAACTGGAAGAATGGAGGTACAATTTCCTGAAATGGTGAAGGTTGGGTAGGAGCAGGTAGGAGAGGTAAATTAAAAAATTCCCTTTTGTGGAATTCCCTGGCGGTCCGGTGGTTAGGAGTCAGCGCTTTCACTGCCGAGGCCGGGTTCGATCCCTGGTTGGGGAACTAAGATTTCGCAAGCTGCGGGGCGCGGCCAAAAAAAAAAAAAAAATTCCCTTTTGGATGTGTGAGGTTTAAGGTTGCCTGTTAGATGTCCAGGTGGGGATTTGGGCCTAGAATCAGAGATGTGAGTCTCGCGTTTTGGGAAGGGAGGGGCCAGGCTGGAGATAGAAAGCTGAGTAGTTTCTGCGTAAAGGATGGTTAAAGTGGTGAAAGTGATGGGTCTGGATGAGGTCAGTGGGGAAAGAGTGTGGATGGAAAGGACGACCCAGGGGCATGGCTGCCATTAGGAGGTTGGGAAGAGGGTGAGGATGACACCTCACCTGAATGAATTCTGTGAAATTAGGATGGTTTAAAGAGAGGATTCTCAAAAGTTCTTCCCATAGTGCCTGGGGCATAATATTATTAGAATAGTGAATAGCTCTGTGTGTGCTTGCATTTTTTTTTTTTTTTGTCTTTTTAAATGAAAATCTAGGGTGTTTGGGGTGAAGAGGAATTGGTGGCTGTGACAGTCCTGTGAAAACTTCTTGATCCTGGACAAAGAGACAGGCCTTTCTCCAGCCAAGCCCTGGGGGCGTCTGGAAAGCACACCCCACTCCCAGGCTCCCTCTCTCTGCCTGGAGCTGACATCATCAGGGCAGCTTGTGGGGAGCGCTGGCTTGGAGGACAAAGGCCTGAGTGTGAGCAGTGTGGGACCTGGCACATCCCAGCTGCTGCAGCCCTGATCCCCCGTCTGTGCCAGGGCTGGATGTGGGGCTGGGAGCCATGCAGCTCCTGCTAGAGCAGGGACCCAGGGTCCCTGGGACTATTTCTGTAAGGAGAGGGTCCCCAAAGATCCCCGAGAGGCAGAGGACTTAGCTCTGAGACTTGGGCCAGTGCTTCTGGCCTCTGAGTGCCAGTTGCCCATCTGGAATAAGGATCTTGCTTATTCTAGGGCTGTGAGGATGAACTTTACCTATGGGTGAAACACAAGGCACAGAGCCTTAGGCCTGGTAAGCACACGGTAAATGTTCTCTGGTCTTACTTTGCCTTGACTATAAGCAGGGAAATCGTCTGCTTTTTTGGGCAGTTCCCCAGTGCTTGGAACTGTGCCCGGCACATAGTAAGCATACAGTGTGTATTTGGAGGATGAATGAATGAATAAATGATTGGATGGGGATCCATTTTCCCAAGAGTCCCGTTCCATTTCCATTCTGCTAGCACGGTGTTGAGGCGGAAGGCTGAGACCCCTTCATTGCTGGCAGCTTGTTCATCCATTCATTAGTCTGTTCCTTCATTCATTCATACATTGGGCACACAGTGAGCCCTAGGGACCCAGGACTGTGAGGGGCGTGGTGGGAGACCACAGACATGTAACTCGGTACGCTTCTTTCCCGTGCATGACTTTCTACTTCACTACGGATAGGTTCTCCATAAACAATGCCTAGTTTTGTTTTGTGTGTCATTAAAAGCTTGATGTAAATGGGTTCATACCATACGTATCCTTTTGTTTCCCTTTTGTGCACAAGAGCATGTTTTCGAGGTCCACCCGCATTGCTGTACATAGCTTTCGTTCTCCCATTTTCACCACCGCGTGGTGTGGAAATGTACCGCAGACGTTTTTCATTCTCCAGGTGATGGATATTTAGGTTGCTTTCCACTTTTTGCTGTTTCAAGCAAGGCAGTTTTGAGTGTCCATGTTCCTGTGTCCTGTGCACGTGTGTGAGTTTCTGTAGAATGAGGGTTGGCAGACTTTTCTGTAAAAGGCCAGATAGTAAATATTTTAGGTTTTGCAACTATAAGGTCTTTGTTACAACTACTCAGCCCTCAGACGCAGCCATGGACGTTATGTAAACAAATGGGTATGGCTGTGTTCCAGTAAAAATTTAATTGCCAAAACAGGGAGTAGGCAGGATTTGGCCCACGGGCAATAGTTCGCCAGCCTCTGATACAGGCTTTGGGCTGGGTTGTAGAATATACCCATTTCTTCCTCCCCTGGGTATTGTTAAGTTGCTTCCAAAGTGATTGTCTGTAGCTGCATTTTGAGAGTGCTTCCCGTGATTATTTGAGGGTGGCCAAGTTCCTTTGCTGTCCTTGGTGAGTTCTAACGAAGGTCTCCTGTCCCTTTTCAGAGCTGCATGCTCCTGGGAGGCCGGAAGACCACGGACATCCCCCTGGAGGGCTACCTGTTATCTCCTATTCAGAGGATCTGCAAGTACCCCCTCCTCCTCAAGGTGAGACGTTCCCCCTGTTCCTTTCCCCTATTTTGAAGCGACAGAAGATTCAGCTCTGCCTGGCTTAATCAAAAAAAATTAAAACTTGTTAGTTCACGTAGCTGAGAAGTTTAGGGGCAGCATCGGTTTTGGGCCAGGCTGCATCCAGGCCAGGACCCTGCCTCTTTCTCCCTGGTTCAATTCCGCTTCCCACCTTTCAGCTCTTATTTTCAGCATGGTAGCAGATGGCTGTAGTTACTGTGGCTTTGCACCCTCTCAAGTTCAAAGACAATGGGGAAGAGTGAGCCTCTCTTCCAGTAGCTCTGACAAAAGTCCTGAGAGTCACTGAGGCTTTGGTCACCTGTGGCCAGGAGAATGCAATATTAGGAATGCTTTGGGCCTGAGTCATGTGCTTTAATTTGAACCAATTACAGGAAGCCTTTGCTTGTGCTGTTTGCCCTCCTCTCATATGCTCGGACTTGCGCTCTACCCCTGACCCAAACACTGTGAACTGGGTAGTGTTGTGCTTTGATTGGCTGAGATATGGTCCAATGACAGTGAGCAGGGCAGTGTCGTGTTCTGATTGGCTGAGACCACAGTCGGGTGCTCCACCCCTGAACCGATCAACCCTGAGCAAGCCAGCTCTGATTGGCACAGACTTGTGTCATGCGCTCCCACCAGTCACTGGATCCCACAGGCCAAAAGTCCAGTGATGGAGAGAGAGGGACCCCTTCACCCAAATCTGGGCTCTTGGTGGAAGAGGGGTGCGGGTGCAGATGCAGGGGGCATAAACCAGAGCCATCAACACACCTGCTGTCTCCCTCCCCACCCGGCCACATTTGACTTACTCTTGGTCAGGCGGACCAGGGGAAGATGTGCTGCCTGTGGGAGGGCCCAAGAAGTCTCGATCCTCAACTTCTGAGTCAGCTTCCAGGCAGATCTCCAGCTGGGTGCATGGCTCTGCCGCCATCCACTGCTTTCAGCCCAGGCTTTTCCGCCCTTGGAGATGGTGGCCGTCGGCCTGAGCCTGCCCTGGCTCCATCCTGAAGGCCTTCTGTCTGACAGCTGTTTCCTGGGGTCCCTGCTGGTGGATTAATTTGGCTGTGGTGCCTCATTCATGCACCTGCACACTGGGGCCACATGCATCTTTGCTCCATGAGCTGAAAGGGAGAGGGGAGGGGAAAGGTAATGGGGATTCTTGAACTTGCCTTTCTGCTGGAGACAGTGTTTGGCCAGACCCTCGCGGGGGCCATCAGCTCTGCCTGTGAACACAGGCCTTTGACATGCGTATCCGTGGGTGGGGGGACCCAGCTCTCCCTGCACCTCCTCTGGCCTGCTGCTGTCGATGCCTCCCAGGGAGCTGAAGGAACCGTCTGCAGTTGTTCTTGCAGCTGCTTTGATCCCCAGACAGGTGTTGGAAATGCCGTCAGTAGCTCAGCTCTTCATCGTGGTGCTGAAGAAGCGGCAGGTGGAACTGCTGCAGGTGGAACTTGTGAATTGGTAACCTGTGGACTGCACTGGACCTGCAGATGTGCTTCACTTGATTCGCTTGGTGTGTTTTCCAAACTTGAACCAGTTGCCGGCATTTAAGAGGTAGTATTCTGCAGCGGTTTAGGGCAGGGGTTGGCAAAACTGTGGCCTGTGGGCCACATCCAGCCCATGGGCTGTTTTTGTACAATCCGTGAGCTAAGAATGGTGTTGACATTTTTTTAAGGGTTGTTAAGAAAGCCCCCCAAACAAGCAAAGAAGAATATGTGACAGAGACCGGCTGTGGCCAGCAAAGCCTAAAATATTTACAGTCCGGCCATGTACAGAAAGAATTTGCTGACCCCTGGATTGGAGCCAGGCTTTGCAGTCACAGGCTGACTGGGTTTGAATTCTAGCTCTGCCATTTACTGGCTGCTTAACCTTGGGAAAGTCACTTCCCGGGGCCTCAGTTTCCCTGTCTGTAATACAGCCTTTGTATTAATAGTACTGATAGGGTTGATATGATGATGAAAGATTTATTTACTTAACTCTTACAGCAACTCAATGAAGTAGGCGCTGTGATCAGCCCCACTTTAGAGATGAGGCACAGAGGCACAGACAAGGGAAGCGGCCCGTTTAAGGTCTCACGTTAGGTGAGCGGGAGGAACCATGATTGGAACCTGGGCAGAGTCTGATTCTAGAGTTCTGCGCCCTAACCATCAGGCTACACTGCCTGTTGAGAAGCGCTTTGGAGAGTTAAGCCGCCGAAGTGCTGGGGTGTCGGGGATGCTGACCTTCTCAGTTCCCTAGGGGGGGGTCTGGGAAGGTTGGTGGCCTTGTGTTTTGTGGCTTGGTGGCCAGTTTGCTCCTTTCCTGGGTTTCAAAACCTTGAATATCTGACCCATTGGAAGAATCGCCAGCTACAGCCCCAGACCCCAGCCAAGGTTCCCTAGGTACGAACACTTTGGTTTCTGGATCTTGGGAAAGTCTGGTATCCCAGTGGCTGCTTGGAGTGGCAGTTACCATAATGTATTTTAACAACCAGTGGGGCTGGACCCGTATGTCCTGGTGGACTCTAAGCTCTCGATGTGAAGTCCAGGTGTTTCTGAGGCCTGCTCAGCCCCAGGGGCCACAGTCTGGCCCGGTGAGATTCCTGGACTGTGGCTTCCCAGGAGAGGAGAGAGAGAGAGAGAGGGAGAGAGGGAGGGAGGGAGGGGGAGAGAGAGAGAGAGAGAGAGAACCCGCTTGCAATTGATGGAGGAATAACTGCCCACAGGAAACAATGAGGAAGCGGAGCTGTGGGTTTTCCTCCAAACCAAATGGCTGTTTACATGTCCCGTTTCCTCCATCTCCAGCTGTGTTTATCCGGGGCTCAGAGAGCACTGGGGCACCTGCCAGCAGGGCCTGAGATTCCTGTGGGGACATGCCACGCTCCCCGCCCGACAGAATTGCTCAGAGTGCTGGCCTTTGGCACCCACAGCTGGAATGTTTGCATCAGAAAACAGCTGGGATTGAGGGGAACTCTACGTACCCCTCCTGAGTTCCTTTTTTCTGTCACATTTTCCAGTGGATTTTCAAAGATGATCCTATGAGCCTGGGGCAGCTGAGCCCGAACCCTCAGTCCTGCCCACACCCCCTCCGATTCTGACGCCCTCGCAGATGTCCCTGTGACCTTCCGAGCCCCATTGTTTGAGCTGAACTTTGAACTGAGTAGGCGAACAGGGTGGAGGAGCCTGGGTGGGAAGGGGGACGAGGCGAAAATGAAAGTCTCTTTGGGAATAGCCCCCAAAAGCTGACCTTGAAACGTTGCCTAAGAATAGCCATAACGTTCTGTTCCAGCCTTCAGCCCAGGTCTGGGGTAGCCAGTTGGCATTTGCAGGCTCTGCTGAGTTTTCCATCACCGTTGCCCAGAAAATGATTCGGGTTTGGGGTGATGCCCCTGAGGCTCAAATGGCAAGCGCCCGAGGTGAGACCCACTGTCACGGACCCTTTTAGTTATTGCCTGGTGACGTGCAGCTCTTACTGGCACGCGCACCAGCTGCTGGCACGGCTCAGGGCCACCGTTGTGAGCAAGACAGACCCGGTGCCTGTCCCTTGGAGCTTCGGTCTCGGACTGGACCCACAAGGACCTGGTATGTAATGGAAGCGGGTTGAGGCCGGCAGGGGGCAAACAGGAGGGGCACATCTGTTTAAAGGGGCAGCTTCCCCTCCAGTCCCCTGTTCCCTTTGTCTCCTGCCTCTCTGACCCCTTGCTTTCAGTCTCCTTTGCTGATTCCTCACCTTCCAGGCCTCCAAGTGTAGGTGGGCTCAGTCCATGGGCCATTTTTCTATCCAGATTTGCACCTGCGGTGGCCTCATCCATTCCACGCCCCACCCCCCTTTGAAAGTATATTCCAAAGTTGTGCAACCATCACCACAATAATTTTAGAACATTTGCATCACCCCCAAGAGAAACTCTGGATCCACGAACAGCCACTTCCTTTTCCCCTCCTTCCCGCAGCCCCTGGCAAGCACTCATCTACTTTCTATCTCTGTGAATTTGCCTACTCTGGGCATTTCATATGAGTGGAATCATATAATACGTAGCTTCTTGTGTCTGGCTTCTTTCTTAGCACAGTGTTTTCAGGGTTCATCCATGTTGTAGTATACATCACCACTTGATTCCTTTTTGTGGCGGAATAATATTCCATTGTGTGGGTATACCGTGTTTTGCTTATCCGTTCATCAGTTGATGGGCGCTTGGGTTGTTTCCACTTTCTGGAGGTTATGAATACTGCTGCTGTGAACATCCACGTAGAAGTTTCTAGGTGGACATTCCCATGGCTTTAGACCCCGTCTCTGTCCGATGACTTCCAGCCTGGACCTCTCACCTAAACCTGGTCTTGTTCTCCTGCCCACTTGACTTCTCCGCTTGAAAGTCTCACAGGCACCTTCTACCCACCATATCCCAAAGCAAACGCTTGGCTCTCCCCTTCCCCCAGACCTGTCTCCCCTCCCACCTACCGCCTCGCCCTCATCTCCGTAGATGGCCAGATCAAACATTCTGGGCCCAAACTGGGCACGTCCTGGGAGCCACCTTCTGGGACAGCAGCTGCAGAGGGGTTGCGTCAGGGATGCTTCTGCAGGATCTCTGCTCAGGGTATAGCCTCGGGACCCTGCATAGGCTCCAGTGTCTTCTGTGCCTCCCACGTCTATCTATGGGTGATGCAGCTGTCACCTACACAGAGTGTGAGGTCCTTGCCATTTGGTTGTTACCTCTGTCTCCTTGGCCGTCAGGAGTGTTGGTGCCCCTGGGGATGGCCCGTGGTCCATCACTAAGGAGGTGTCGGCATCAGTTCTTGGTGCAGGGGGATGACTGGGGAGTGGTGTGTTTCCCAGAGTGTGGGACGTGTACCGCTCACAGCTCACCAAAGGATTTTAGGTGGCACAGGAGGAAACTTTACATGGGGTGGGTGGTGGGAGAGGGGAGAAGATAACACCAAGCACAGTGAATCACACCGTGAGACTAGTACTTTCGTAACGAATCTCTTTCAGTCTTCCTGCTTATCTCCAGGAGGGGAGCCACAGTGGGTGCTGCACTGTCTAGGGTTTTTGGAGCCGTTCATTCATTCACCAACCATTGAGCAGCTATTATATGTCAGGCATTATAGTAGGTGCTGGAGATACAAAGTGAACAAAAACTGCCCAAACCCCTTCTTCTGTGGTCTGACATTCTACTGGGGGGGTAGAAACAGACAACAAATGAATGAATAGGAAATGTATATACTTGTTTAGATGGCATGAATACTATGCAAAAAAAAAATCAGGGTTAGTAAGGTCCAGGAGTGATGGATGGAGAAAGTGACATCTGTGCCAAGACCTCAAGGAGGTGAGGAAGGGGGCCATACAGGTACCTGGGGGAAGAGTCTTCCAGACAGAGGGAAGAGCCAGTGCAAAGGCCCTGAGGCAGGAGTGCATCTGAGGAACAGTGAGGAGGCCTGTGTGACCAGAGGGGAGGACCTGAGGGAGAGAGTCGGGGAGTGAGGTTAGAGAGGTGGTGGGCCCGGATTATGTGGGGCCTTGTGGGGTCTTTGTCTGCTCTGAGTGAGGTGGGCACCGTGGGAAGGTTTTGAGCAGAGGAGTGACAGGATCTTAGTTCTCACGGGATCCCTCAGGATGTTTGTGGAGAAGGGGCTGTGGGGTGATGAGGGTGGAGGCGAGGGGCGGGGAGACCAGGGAGGCGTTGATACGAACGAGTAGTCCAGGCAGGAGGTGACTGGACCAGGCTGGTGGCAGTGGAGACAGAGGCATTTTATGAGAACTGCCTCTTCATGTCATTTGCTCATGTTCTGTTGGATAGGTGTCTTTTGTGTTGATTTGCCGGAGTTCTTTCTCTTCATTCTGGCTACCTCGGGTCATCTCTTTGGAATTCTTCTCTCTGACCCTGATGTTACGAGGTGAGTTCCTAATCTGCTGGGGATCTGGCATTGTTGCCGTCTTGCCGAGAAGGCACAGGAAGTCACAGGTCTCTTTTCTGTGGCCCCCTTTGCCCCCGCTCTCGTCTTCCCCCCCAACCACAGTGCCCGCCCTGCATCTTGCCTCTTGGGCTGAGCGCTGACACCTTGCCCACAGCTGCTTCAGCACCTCTGACTGCACCAGCCCCAATTCAAGCTCTTTCCGTGTGGTGAGCAGCAATAGCCTTGGGCTGCTCGACTCCCTCAGGGTGGGGGACCTGCTCTCTCCTCTCCCTTTCAAAGCCAAGCTCCAATTCCTGGTCTTACTAGGGGCCTCCCAGACCGCTCTTCCTCGGAGTCCTGCCTGCATTCTGCTTTCTGCCATGCTCTGCGTGATGGTTAAGAGTCTAAGTTTGAAAATCCAGCTCCAACTCTTCTTAGCTGTGTGACTGAGGGCAAGTTGCTGAACCTCTCTGTGCCGCCATTACCCTATCTGTAAAGTCACTACCTCCCAGGCTTGCTGCAAAGATCAATGAGACAATGCCTGAGAAAACCCATGAGAGCACTTTGCATTTTACTAGGTATAGTCAGTCATGCTTGGTAAATGTTAGCTACTCTAATAATGTAATGATTTTTATTTTTATTGATCCCAACTCCTCCTCTTATTAGTATTACCTCTTTGAGAAATGACAAACTCTCTGTGCCTCAGTTTGCTCCTCTGTCAAATAGTGCCTTATCATTGGTTACTGTGAAGATTAAATGAAATAATACCTATAAAGGGCTTATAAGTGCCTAGTAAGTATGAGCTATTTTTATTGTCTCAAAGTCTGTTTTGTTCAATATTAATAAGCTACCATAGGTTTCTTTTGATTAGTCTTTTCATGATATATCTTATTTCATCCTCTTACTATTAACAATTCTGTACCGTTAGATTTTTTTAAAATTAATTTTTATTGGAGTATAGTTGCTTTACAATGTTGTGTTAGTTTGTGCTGTGCAGCAAAGTGAATCAGCTATATGCATACATATATCCCCTCTTTTTTGGATTTCCTTCCCATTTAGGTCGCCACAGAGCACTGAGTTCCCTGTGCTATACAGTAGGTTCTCATTAGTTATTTATTTTATACATAGCAGTGTATATATGTCAATCCCAATCTCCCAATTCATCCCACCCCTCCTTCCCCCCTGCCACCCCCATCCCCATCCCCATATATCTGTTCTCTACGTCTGTGTCTCTTATTTCTGCTTTGCAGATAAGTTCATCTCTGTCATTTTTCTAGATTCCACATATAAGCGATATTGTACGATATTTGTTTTTCTCTTTCTGACTTACTTCACTCTGTACGACAGTCTTGAGGTCCATCCACGTCTCTGCAAATTGCACAATTTCGTTCCTTGTTCTGGCTGAGTGATATTCCATTGTATACATGTACCACATCTTCTTTATTCATTCTTCTGTTGACGCACACTTAGGTTGCTTCCATGTCCTGGCTATTGTAAATAGTGCTGCAGTGAACATTGGGGTGCATGTATCTTTTTTTTTTTTTTTTTTTTTTTTTTTTTGCGGTACGCGGGCCTCTCACTGTTGTGGCCTCTCCCGTTGCGGAGCACAGGCTCCAGACTCACAGGCTCAGCGGCCATGGCTCACGGGCCTAGCCGCTCCGCGGCATGTGGGATCTTCCCGGACCGGGGCACGAACCCGTGTCCCCTGCATCGGCAGGTGGACTCTAAACCACTGCGCCACCAGGGAAGCCCGCATGTATCATTTTGAATTATGTTTTTCTCCAGGTGCGTGCCGAGGAGTGGGATTGCTGGGTCATACAGTAGTTCTGGTAGTTCTGTCTTTAGTTTTTTTTTTTTTTTTTTTTTGGTACGCGGGCCTCTCACTGTTGTGGCCTCTCCTGCTGCGGAGCACAGGCTCCAGACGCGCAGGCTCAACGGCCATGGCTCACGGGCCCAGCCGCTCCGCGGCACGTGGGATCTTCCCAGACCGGGGCACGAACCCGCGTCCCCTGCATCGGCAGGCGGACTCTCAACCACTGCACCACCAGGGAAGCCCTGTCTTTAGTTTTTTAACGAACCTCCATACTGTTCTCCTTAGTGGCTGTATCAATTTATTGATACCTTCCCACCAACAGCGCAAGAGGGTTCCCTTTTCTCCACACCGTCTCCAGCATTTATTGTTTGTAGATTTTTTGATGATGGCCATTCTGACCGGTGTGAGGTGATACCTCATTATAATTTTATTTGCATTTCTCTAATAATTAGTGACGTTGAGCATCTTTTCATGTGTTTGTTGGCCATCTGTATTGTATCCTTAGATTTTAGATACTTCTTTTGTAAGCAGTATGAAGTTAAAGTTTTAAAATCTGTCCTGTCAGTCTCTATCTTTGAACAGGAGAGTTTATTTAGTCTACTTATATTTATTGATATATTTGATCTTGTTTCTACCACCTTTATAAAATTTTTCAATTTGTCCTCTTTTTTTTAATGCTTCTTTTTTCCCCCCTTTCTTGCTTTATTTTGGATAGTTTTAGTTTCTTTGGTTTAGTTACTCTTGTTTTCTTCCTTCATTTCTCCTTCCCTCACCCCCTTCCTTCCTTTCTTTCTTTTTTTTCTTCTACTAAATTGGAATTTAAAACTACCACTACCACCATCATTATCTCTCCCAAGTTTACCCTCTCCTCTCTAGAACCTGGAATTGGGAGTGCAGGATGTAGACTTTGGCAGTAAGGTGTGCTAGGACCTCCTTTGGAAGTTGGATATAGAGTCACTGCATGTTGGAGCCCCACCACTGAATGTCAGTAGATACCAACCCAGGGTGTCAAACACAGGTGCCTGCAGGGCAGGTGAAAGAAGTGAGTGAGTAGATTGGATGTAACCCAGTGGGTTGGGATGGGGATTGTGACAGACTATATAGCACACAGGTCCCGTCTATGGGGGTGACCACCAGTCAGGTCAGCCAATTGCTGTTGTCCGGTGGAAGCACAGACCAAAGGTGGCTAGAACTTCTGCTTTGCTGAGAGAGCCTGGCAATAGCATTTGGCCTGCAGCATCTGGATTGTGACCCAGGCTCTGATCCAGTCGTGCATTGCGTAGCCAGGAGACCAAGGCTCGGAAAGGGGATGAGACTTGCCCAAGTCCACATGGCATGTCCTCATCAAAGCCAGAACGTGAACTCCCAGAACTGAGCCCTCTTCCTGCTGTCTCCCGCCATCTCTCCAAGTGGAAGGAAGGAGTTTTTAAGACCCATGAGCATTATTTCCTTTCCCCCATTAATTCCTAATCCAAGGGGCTACAGTTTTCAACCTGCAGCAGGGGCTGGCATTGTTAAAATTGGAACTATATTGTCATGAAATATATTTCATAAAATAGGCACGCATGGAGGTTTTCTTTACCGTGCCGGGCAGCTTTTCAGTTCTGGGTTTTCACGGACTTACAGCTGTTTTTCGTTTCTTGTTTTTTTTTTTCTTTTCTTTTCTTTTTTCTTTTTCTTCTTCTTTCAAGTGGTGGTGGGTCTTGCTAGTGCCTCTTCATTTGCATCTTGCTGTCACCCTAGACAGGGCATGCAGGGACCCAGAACTGAAATACCGGGAAGTCTTGGTCATGAGATCAGAGCTTGGCTTCCTGAGCTTTGATGGTGGTGCCTTGGGCAGAGGTCTGTGGACAGACCCACAGCTGGTGCAGGATCAGCCCCTCTGGGAGCTGGATGAGGTGTCCCCAGAAAGTGGGTGTGCTCCGTGGGATCCAGCCCCCATTGGTGACGTTCCCATCCTCAAGGCTGCCTTCTTCTCTTTGTAGAGAAGACAACGTGACTTTCTAACCACATGTCTGCTTTTGAGCCTCCAGGAGCCCCAAGTCACAGCAAGTAATGGCTATTGTCACTTCTTCCAGTGACAAGTCCAGCTGTGTTTTCACTCTGTGGTTTTATGGCTCCGTCTCCGTATGGCTGCATCCAGGAGCTCAGATGATGCCATCGAGAATCAGGCTCTTCCCATCTCCTGGCTCAGATTTCCTCTGTGTCAGCTTTAGTCCTGGGAGGCTCCCTTCTCATGGTGGCAACGTGGGCCTCCAGCAACCTCAGGCCTGTGTCTGATGAGCACGGCTACCAAGGGAGAAGAGAGTGTTTTTCCCGAATGTCCCAGGGCTCGTTGGGTCAGCTCGGATCCCACAGGGATCAAAGCCGCAACCGTAGCAGTGAAAGCATGGAGTCCTAACTACTGGACTGCCAGGGAGTTCCCCACTATGCTCTCCTTGAGCCGGTAGCTACGGCTGGGAGATGGAAGGCTCTCGAACACGCCCTGGGAGCTGGCCGGGAGTGGCCCCTCTTGGACTCCAGGACGGGAGAGAGGACAGGGGAAAACTGGGGTCCCATCGCCTCCCTGTCTCGTGTCCTCTGCACCCCTGTCTTCCTCTGCCTCTGGGCCCTGTGTTTTTCTCCTGGTCCTTTTCTGAATCTCAAGCAAAGCAGAGCAAGAAAGGGGGAGTTGGCTGCAGCTGTTTCCTTGATGCCCAGTTTGGCCTGGAGTTTGAGGCCCAGTGCCCACACCTCCGGGGACATGATGGGGCCGCACAGAGCGGACACAAGCGGGCACCCTTTTGGTAAATGTGATGGGAGGGGAGCGGAAGTGGTGGGTTCCTGTGCTCTGACATCCTCTCTTCCAGGAAGCCCTCACCTCGAGCCCTGCTTGCAAAACCACACAGGGCTGGCAGGACGGATGTTGGGGAAAGGTTACCCAGCCTGGCTCTAGAGGGGCTTCCGCTGCTGATTCGCTGGGTGACCCCCGCACACCCCCTCCCTTCTCTGCTCTCAGTGTTTTTAAGGAATACCCAGGGCCTGCCCCTGCTCAAACATTTCGTGTTTGTTCTAAGAGCCTACTTGTGGGGGTGTTCACGCCCTACTGGTACTGTTTCTGGAGGGGCCTGTGGATGTGGTGAGGTGTCTACCAGGTCCTGCTTTCTGGCTCTGTGGCCTTGGGCAAGAGGCCTTGCTTCTTTGTGCCTCAGTCTCCTCACCTGTAGAGTGAAGATAAAAACAGTACCTACCTCTTTGGGATGATTTGAGGATGAAATGACTTAAGAAACTGAAGTTTGGAACAGTGCTTGGTACATGTAGTAAGTGCTCAAGTGCTAGCTATCATGGTTACTACTATGATTACAACTTTTACTGTTATTATTACTACAAATAATAGTAAATGTAACAGCTATGATTAGTATGGAAATAATTATGATGATGATAAATATTGTGTCCTTACTGATTACCAACACTTTTACATTCACCATTCCATTCGATCCACACAACCACCTTAGGATCTGATTGTGATCCCATTTCACAGATGTGCACACTTGGTCCACTTGGACCCTCTGAGGTCTTGCAGATCCAGAGGGTTTCTTCTTAGTTTTGTGGTTCTCCCAAGATTCTTAACAAGCAGCTTTTGGGTTCCTTCCAGAAATACTGTTCTCAGCGTCAAGCCCTGTAAGTTCATGTAGCTATTCCACCTTGGATGTGGATTCCAGGGTTTTCAACACCATAGACTTGTCTCTTTTGAACTTGACTCTGTTGTAACTTATTAAGACAGTGTGTTAAGTTCTGAACTGGGCAGGAGCCTCCTCACCTCCCTCCTTTTGCATGTGAGGCTTTTGTAGTGCAGCTCAAGCTTCCATTAATTTTGAAGATACCCATATTTGATGCTTGTCTGGGGCTGACTGGGGACACCTTTGGGATTCCGAGATCCTTGCAGTCTCTCTGGGATTGTGAAGCAGTAGAGACTCTCAAATACAAGGAATGGAAAAACTAGCTCAAACAGGCTTAAAAAAAAAAAAAAAAAAAAAGAGCCCATGTAACTGAAAAGTATGTGGCTAGATGGTTTCGGGTGGGGCTAAATCCAGATGTCATTAGGGAATTGCCAAACTCTTTTCCAAAGCTGCTGCACCGTTTTATATTTTCTCCTGCACTGTATGAGGATTCCAGTTTCTCTGCATCCTCAAGAACACTTGTTATTGTTTGTCTTTTTGATTATAGCCATTTTGGGGGGTGTGAAGTGGTGTCTCATTGTGGTTTTGTTTTGCATTTCTATAATGACTAGTGATATTGAGCATCTTTTCATGAGCTTATTGGCCATTTGTGTATCGTCTTTGGAGAAATGTCTGTTTAAATCCTTTGCTTATTTTTTAATTGAGTTGTCTTTTTTTAAATCAATCAATCAACTAATTAATTAAATTTTTGGCTGCGTTGGGTCCTCGTTGCTGTGTGTGGACTTTCTTTTAGTTGCGGCGAAAGAGGGCTACCCTTTGTTATGGTACGCGGGCTTCTCATTGCGGTGGCTTCTCTTGTTGTGGAGCACGGGCTCTAGGTGCGTGGGCTCAGTAGTTGCAGCACGTGGGCTCAGTAGTTGTGGCTCGCGGGCTCTAGAGTGCAGGCTCAGTAGTTGCAGCGCACAGGCTTAGTTGCTCCGTGGCATGTGGGATCTTCCCAGACCAGGGATCAAACCTGTGTCCCCTGCATTGGCAGGTGGATTCTTAACCACTGTACCACCAGGGAAGCCCTGAGTTGTCTTTTTGTTAAGTTGTGAGAGTTCTTTGTATATACTGGATGCAAGTCCCTTGTCATATATATAATTTACATATTCTGTAGATTGTCTTTTCACTTTCTTTATAGTCTTTGAAGCACAATGTTTTAAATTTTGCTGAAGTCCAGTTTATCTAATTTATTTTTAGTTGCCTGTATATTTGGTGTCATATCTAGTAATGCTTTACCTAACCCAGGGTCAAAAAGATTTACACCTTTGTTTTCTTCTAACAATTTTATAGTTTCAGCTCTTACATTTAGTATTTATTTTTGTTTGTGTTGGGTCTCCGTTGCTGCGCACGGGCTTTCTCTAGCTGCGGCGAGCGGGGGCTACTTTTCATTGTGGTACATGGGCTTCTCATTGTGGTGGCTTCTCTAGTTGCAGAACACGGACTCTAGGCGTGTGGGCATCAGGAGTTGTGGCACGCAGGCTCAGTAGTTGTGGCACGCGGGCTCAGTAGTTGTGGCACACGGGCTTAGTTGCTCCATGGCATGTGGGATCTTCCCAGACCAGGGATCGAACCTGTGTCCCCTGCATTGGCAGGTGGATTCTTAACCACTACGCCACCAGGGAAGTCCCTATGATCCACTTCGAGTTAATTTTTGTGTGTAGTGTGAGGAAGGGGTCCAATTTTATTTTTTTGCATGTGGATACCCAGTTTTCCCAGCAGCATTTGTTGAAAAGACTGTCCTTTCCCCATTTAATTGTCTTAGCACCTTGTTAAAAATTTATTGACTATAAATGTAAGGATTTCTTTCTGGACTCTGACTTCTTTTCCATTGACCTATATGCCTATCCTTATGCCAGTACTGTACCACCTCTTACGATTTGGAGAAAGAGTATGCCAGTAAAGGGCACAGCAAGTGCAAAGGCCCAGAGGCAGGAATGGGCCCTGAGTTTGTGGCTGGGCAGAGCAGAGTCAACACTCCCTTGTGAACCAAGACACCAAAGCCAATACCTTCCCCTCAGTTTTGGCCCAGCCAGGAACCTAGCCAGAAGGTCCTGCTCAGTTTCAATTCTCCATGCCCAGCAGCAATCTCAGGCAGGAGAAGAGGTGGGAGCAGCCAGACGGAAGAGGGAAATAACCTTTTTCTCATTTTTACTAGCTACTGGGTGTTGGCAGCCCCTCAGGGAACCATCAGTAGAGGATTACTGAAATTCCAACTTCCAGGGGTTTGGGATGTGGTGGCAGTGCCTCCCAGGGTGTGACAGGCCCTAAAGCTCTTAGTCTCAAGAATAAGAGAGCTGAGGGCTTTGCACTTGTGGAGGGAGGTGGGAGGAGGTAGGATCCCAGGGACACAGGCTGGAGAAGCATGGATTAGTGGTTAAAAACGTGGGCTCTGGACTTCAATTGCATGGGTTGGAATGTCGGCTCCACCCCTTAGCAATCTTCGACCTTGGACAAGTGACCTCGCCTCTGGGTCCACCTCAACTTCCTCATCTGTCACATGTATCAGGATATATTTTAGCTACAGTGACGGAGACCCGAAACAACAGTGACTTAACGTGTAATTTTATTTCTGTACAAGGCAGTCCAGGGTTTATGTTCTTCCACCCCTGGGTTCTCAGATGTTCACACCATGTCCACGTTCCAGCCCAGGGAAAGGGGAGACAGGCAAGGAAAACGGAAGCTGCACACACCCCAGTGATCAGAACCTGTGTCCTGGTGGACGGGAATGTTGCCTTTATTCCGGGTGGCCTTGTGCTCAGCTAAGCATCTGTTCTGTTGCTTTTGACCAGGGATCAGCAAGCTTTTCCTTTAAAGGACCAGATAGTAAATATTATAGGCTTCACAGGCCGTGTGGTCTCTGTCGCGACGATTCCACTCTGATGATGTGGCTACAAAGAAGTGAGAACAGCGGGGAAATGACTGAGCGTAAAGCTTCGTTCGTTGCAACAGGTGGTGGGTTGGACTTGGTCCGCAGGCTTTCATTTGACCCCCTGCTTTTAGAAGGAGAGCATGCTGGATCTGCTTTGGGGGTTGAGCCCCTGTCACTGCTCACTCGGAGGAAACAGGGAGCTGGCTGGCTACTCTCCCCTTTTGGGCCTTGGCTGGCTTGGCAGAAGTTCAGATGCTCAAAATTACTTACATTGGAGCATGGGGCTGGCGGTGCTTTGGGGAGTTCAACTGAATCCCGCATCATAGGTCACAGGCTTCTATCGTAGTTTCATCTGTGGACATGTCTACAAGCAGGCCGTCAGCTCCAGGAGAGTTGGGGCAGTGTCTGTGTCATCTGTGTCCTCAACAGAGGGCCCAGCCTGAGGCCAGGTACACAGGAGGCCTCACTGGATGGATGAATGGGGCACAGAGCTTCCTGGTTCCAGCCTTGAGCATCTCTTGCCTGGACCATTGCAGTAGCCACTAGCCAGTCTTCCTGCTTTTACATTCCCTTTATGTTCCCTCCAGTGCATCTTCCACTTGGCAGTCAGCGTTTTTTTTTTTTTTTTTTTTCCCCCGGTACGCGGGCCTCTCACTGCTGTGGCCTCTCCTGCCTCAGAGCACAGGCTCCAGATGCGCAGGCCCAGCGGCCATGGCTTATGGGCCCAGCCGCTCCGCGGCATGTGGGATCCTCCGGGACAGGGGCATG
The DNA here is from genome assembly GCF_964374135.1 of Grampus griseus. Lineage (NCBI taxonomy): Eukaryota > Metazoa > Chordata > Mammalia > Artiodactyla > Delphinidae > Grampus > Grampus griseus. The sequence continues at coordinate 76,301,276 of NC_139008.1, read as the reverse complement.
AACCCGTGTCCCCTGCATCGGCAGGCGGACTCCCAACCACTGCGCCACCAGGGAAGCCCCTAGAGGGGTTTTTTAAAGGCTAAATAAATTGGATGGTGTTAGGCCTCAGCTTATAACCCCCCATCACCTCCCCATGGCTCTTGGGATGAAACCCAGAGACCACACCCAGGCCTTACCTGATCTGTGTTTGGTGTGTGCATCCGACCTCAGCACCCAACCTTCTCCTTGCTCACTCTGCTGCGGCTTCCCTGGCCTCCTTGCTGTTTCTCACTGCCTCAGGGCCTTTGCTTGTGCTCTTCTCTTTCCTGGAGTGCTGTTCCCACAGATGTTTGTATAACCTGTGCCCTTACTTCATTCAGGTCTCCACCCTGAGGCCCTTCTCCTCAGAGAGACCTTCTCAGACTAGTGCACCTCCCTCACTGTCTGTCCCTTCACTTGCCTGATGTTTCACCTAGCACTTAATCAATAATATAAATTATATTTACCAGAGAGGAAAGTATTCCTATTTAACTATCTGAAAAGTTATAAATAGTATAGATGTTCAGAGCACTAACCTCAGAGCCAGACTGGTTAGGCTCAAGTCTGCTCCGTGACCCCAGGCAGATGACCTGACCTCTCTGTGCCTCAGTTCTCAAATCTGTCAAATGAGGATAATAATAACTACCTCATAGAGTTGATGTGAGGATTGAGTGAGCTCAGAAAGAGTGCAAGCACTCACGAAATGCTGACTCTTATTATTACTGTTAGTGGTAATACTCAACTTCTGGACTGTTCTCTTGACTGTGAGCTCCCTGAGGGCCATCTCAGTCTCTGTCCAGACCCCGGTGCTCTGGTACATACCTGTTGCTCAGTCTGTGTTTGTTGAGTGAGGAGTGAATGGAAATACGTCCCCTTTGTACAAAAAGCTCAACCCTCAGTGACCGGCCTGCCTCTGTCTTACTTCCTCCTTGAAGCCTTTCCGGCCACACTGTCCTTCCCCTTCTCTGATTTATCACGAGCGCTTTCACCCCTTGGGGCTGTTGTTTGTGCCCCCACCCCACTTCCTCCCTTGCTTCCTCCCTCCATCCCTCCCTCCCCCTTCCCTGGGAGCACCTTTCCCAGCTCTGTTGCCTCCAGAGAGAGGGCTCCATCCTTCCCCACCCCTTGCTTCCTTTCTGGTCTGTCCCGGGGCCCAAGGCAGGTGCTCAGCAAACCCACAGGGTCCTGATGTTACAGAACATCTGGTCCTTGGGCCATTCGGATCCTCTCTGCAGAAAAGAGGCTGTTCACGTTCAGGCAGAGAAGAAATGAAGTGACTAGAGAAGACCTATTTTTGGAGCTGGTGCTCCGCAGGGTGTTCTCAGAACAACACCTGCCTGGCCCATCGCGGCCTGCGGGCCCTGCTAACGTGTACCATCCTACGGAAGCAGGACTGATAATGGTCAGCGTAGACTGAGTGCGCGCTGAGGCTGTACTTTCCCCCAGAGCTGCTTTTCCTGCGGTGTCTGATTTACCCCTCGCCATGACCGTGAGCGGAACCAGATGGCCGGGTTCAAACCCACATTCCTCCTCCTACTTCTTGGAGCCTTTGGACCATCCCGCTGAGCCTGCATCTCCTCCCCTGTTAAACGGATAATAACAGAACCTACCTCCCAGGCACAGAGCAAAGGCTCATCGTCACCATCCTCCCCCACATCACTGGTTTTCAGTCGATGAACCTGAGGCTGGGCATGGAGGGCATCTGGCCCGAGGTCACCCAGCCGCCCAGTGGCGGAGCTAGCCCTGGAACCCATGTGGGACTGTACTGGGAACCAGCCCACTGGAGTGTCATGTCTGTGATTTTTGAGGGAGCAGAGAGATGGAGAGATACTGGAACATCTGAGCATGTCAGAGCAGGATGATTAGAGAAACTTATCTCTGCAGGCGTGACGCAGCCTGAAAATCTTCCCTGATATCTTGAGACCCAGCTGGTCTCTGCCGTCTCAGTTCCTTTCTCATCACACTTACTATGGGGCTGAAACCCTTTGATTAAGACCAGCCTGACCTTTAGAGTGTCCCAGCCTGTGCCGGTGGTGAGGTGCGAGATGAGAGTGAGAAACAGTGGGAGAGGGGCTTGCGGATTAAGCCCCCGACTGGCGTCTTTGTCCTCTTTACATGTTTCCTCCACGTCCCTGTGAAGGCAAGGGGTTCTTTATACCCATTTTACAGATGAGAAAAACTGGGGGCTGGGGAGAGGCAGTGTCTATGGCCACCTCTCTGGCCAACTGGTCTCTGTCTCTTTCTTTCTCCTTCTCTCTCGCATTTACTCTCCTCCAGCCACACTGCCTCCTGGCTATTTCCCTTACAGACCCCATACACTCCCACCATGCCCCTTTGCGTTTGCTGTTCCTGTTACCAGGCATGCCCTTCCCCCAGATTTTTGCAGGACTCTCTCCCTTCCTTTATCCAGACTCTCTGTTCAGATGTCACCCCCTCAGAGGGGCTTCCTTGACCTCCCTATTTGAAAGAACACCTCCTTTCCCAGGACCTTCTAGCCCCTCATTCTGATGTGTCTTTGTAATATTTGTCACTGATTTTTCTTAATTTTGGCCCACCTCCTTTATTAGAATGTAATAGCCACCAGATAAGGAATTTTTCTGTTTTATTAACAAATTTGTCCACAGACTCCAGAACAGTGCCTGTTGTGGAGGAGCTGCTCAGGGGACATTTATTAAATGAATGAATGAATGAATGAATGAATGAATGAGTGATGTTCTCCAGCTCCAGATCACACCTTTTGTCCAGAGTAGAGCTGGGACTTGGTTCAGGCCCGGGTGTCCTGGAGGCTGTTTGGTGCCCTCTGGGTTGATGTCCCTCATTCCTGCCCTCTCCTCTACCCTAGGAACTCGCCAAGAGGACCCCCGGCAAGCACCCCGACCACCCCGCGGTCCAGAGCGCCCTGCAGGCCATGAAGACCGTCTGTTCCAACATCAACGAGACCAAGAGGCAGATGGAGAAGCTGGAGGCCCTGGAGCAGCTGCAGTCGCACATCGAAGGCTGGGAGGTGTGTCTGGGGCAGGAGGAACCTTCTGGGCTGGGGACGGGCCCGGAGGGTGCACAACTTGGGTTCAGACTGTGGTCTGGGCACCAGATTTGGCCTGTAGCGTATTTTGTTTGGCCTCCATGGTGTTTGCAAAAAAAAAAAAACAGTTTAATTATTTTTCAGTTAGGTCCACATAAAAGTCTAGATTTAAAGTTTCTCTTAAAAAATTGGTAACACTGAGCCCCCATTTTCCATGGCAACAGCCTCTGGAGCCTCTAGTTTTCCTCCATCCCCAGTCACTCTCCTTCACATGTTGCCTGTCTGCCTGGTGTCCCTTGAGCTTTTGATGCCAAGGTCAAGGGTAGCTTTTAAGGGTTCACTCCAGGATAGAATTCTGTCTTTGACACTCCCTTACTGGGTGACTGTAGGCAAATGTCTTAACTTCTCTGAACTTCGGTTTCCTTATCTATACCTGCATATAGTCGGTACTCAATAAGTGATAGGTATGGATATTATTACTATGATGATGATTATTAAGGGATGGGATTCTTGAGATCTTCTGTTGTGTCTTCCTTAAATTATTAGAGCTGTCCTAAAAGATCTGTAGAATGAAATGGGAAAATCTGAATCAATAAAAAAGTCAATATCCGAGTAAGTACAGCTGGAATGGGAGATGAAGACTAAGGAGGAACGACTCTTGGACGCAGATACTTCTCTGAATCATCTGCCTTAGACCCTTTGGATGTGCTGGCACTGGCTGCATTTGGGATTTCCACTTCATCTCCCTGTGTTGGGGAGTCCTAAATGAGACTGTATAGCTGCGAGGTTGAGGGTATGGCTGCAAAGGGGAAGGACCTGTGCTCTGGAGGAGGTGGGTGTTGTGGATTAGTGTTTGTCATGTACCCACTCTCCTCTGCCTGGCCTTCCCGCCCCGGCTGGAGAACAAATAGTTGCATTTCTCAGACTCCTTTGTAGCTCAGGTTTGGGATATGATTGGCCAAGATCAGATCCAGCTGCTCGAGATTTGGAAAGCAGGAGTGGGACGGAGGCCACCCTTGTGCTGTTGGTGCAGCAAAGCACAGCCGTGGTTGTGTTTGACTTTCTGTGATAGCATTTGCAGAGGGCCCGGTTTCCAGCTTCTGAGTGTCAAGAGGAAGGGCATCCATTGTGTTGTTGGTGGTGAGTATCTAGCAGGATGGGGTGGCTTTGTAGCTGAGAGTTGAGGCAGCAGCTTCTGAGGGCCTGGAAGCAGCTTGGACAGCATTTCCCTAGAATATCAGCTCGGGCAGGTGGTGGTCTGATTCTCCTTTTCCCCAGTTGGAGCAGGGGCAGTGGCTTCCCTGGAGGGCCAGTTCTACAGTGTTCTTGGTTTTTCTGGCAGCTGTGATTCTAGGCTCTTCTAACCCCTCCAAGGATTGGATAAGGCCCTCATTTCTTTCTGCTTAAAATGCATAGCTTGGTTTCTGTTCCTGCACCTGAAAATTGTGTCAGGATGTGTCCTCTGAGGAATCACATTTCACCTTCATGATGTCAGAGCTCTGATTTGGTTTCTTGTGATCCTCTCAGCCTTCCCCTCTATGGTTCCATGATGGCAGCAGCTCCAGGCATCATGTGTTCCAAAGCAGGAGGAGACAGGGGCTTGGCCAGGGCAGTGAGGGGGAGCTCTCCTCCCTAGTGGAGGAAAACCTTTCCCAGAAGACCTTTCCAACTCATTGGCCAGAAGTGCGTCACTTTCGGCAAATATGCTGACCTAAAGAGCACATAGAGTGGACACGTTTAAACATCTGCCTGTTTGGGCTTTGAGCTTCCTGGCAGCCAAGGTAAAAAGAGCAGGACACCGAAGTTACTCAACATTCATTGTCAAAAAAGGAACAAGCTGAGCAGTTCTTCTGGGTGACAGAGAGTTTCCTGGCATCCAGCTAGAAGGGAAATTTCTCACGTGAGCCCCTATGGAGAGAGTATTAAGCAAGCGATTTGGCAGGCAGAGCAGAAGTGATTTCCAGATGCCTCCTGGTAAGGGCCTAGGGAAATAGGAACTAAGGGTCTTTGGGGTCCTTGTTGACCCTGAACTATCTGCAGTTTGAGAGTGGCCCTTGTTTTGATCTCTGTCGCTGGGTAAAGTGGGAAATAAAGTGACGTAGAATAAGAATTGCTGACAATTTACTGAGCACCTATTACACATTTCCAACGCTAGAAGAGAGGGCAGTTGTTATCCCTATTTTACAGATGAGAAAACTGACGTGCAGGGCCTTGGCTTTGGTGCCCAGCCTTTTTTTTTTTAATTTATGTAATTAATTTATTTATTTTTGGCTGCATTGGGTCTTCGTTGCTGCACGTGGGCTTTCTCTAGTTGCGGCGAGCAGGGGCTACTCTTTGTCGCAGTGCACGGGCTTCTCATTTCAGTGGCTTCTGTTGTTGTAGAGCACAGATTCGAGGCACGCGGGCTTCAGTAGTTGTGGCGCATGGGCTCAGTAGTTGGAGCTTGCAGTCTCTAGAGCACAGGCTCAGTAGCTGTGGCGCACAGGCTTAGTTGCTCCGTGGCATGTGAGATCTTCCCGGACCAGGGCTCGAACCTGTGTCCCCTGCATTGGTAGGCGGATTCTTAACCACTGTGCCACCAGGGAAGCCCCCAGCCTTTTAACTTACAGATTATCCTGCCTTACAAGTTTGTCCTACTCTCCTGGCCTCATTTTCCCCTACTTGTCTAATTTCAGAAATAACATCTCTGAAGTTATCTCCTGGCGTCGTTGTGAGGGTCAAGCGAAGGGTAGAACATGTATGTTCTTCGGAAAATGTGAAATGGTTTTCTGTATAGTAGAAAGGTTTTTAAGTTTAATCCTCAAGATGACTTGGGAAAATAATACATTCTAGCTAGAAAAAATAATGTTTAACAGTGAAGCTGCTTGTAATAGCTTCATGCCCTCAGTAGTTAGAACCTCAGGGGACAGTGTGACTTACAGGTGTAGTTCACAGTGAACGATGGTGGTTGCAAATCCTGATTTCTGATTCTCTCCTTGATCCTTTCTAATCTTTTTTTTTTTTTTTTGCGGTACGCGGGCCTCTCACTGATGTGGCCTCTCCCGTTGCGGAGCACAGGCTCCAGACACGCAGGCCCAGCGGCCATGGCTCACGGGCCCAGCCGCTCCGCGGCACGTGGGATCCTCCCAGGCCAGGGCACGAACCCGCGTCCCCTGCATCGGCAGGCGGACTCCCAACCACTGCGCCACCAGGGAAGCCCGCTTTCTAATCTTTTTGTTTGACCTCTTGCCAATCTGATTAGAGGGCTGTCATCTCTCTTGGAATATGGCTGACAAGGGACTTATTTCTGGAGGAGGGGGAGTCTTTTCTTGGCCACTTTCTTGCTGTGTGCTTGGGCTTGCAGCATTAGTTTGATCTCCAATCTCCGGGTTGTTTTTTTTTTTGGCCTGATCCTCTGTAAGCCAATTGTCCTTTTTAGTTGTGGGACTGGTTTAGTTAAAACTGGATAAGTTAATCCATAAATCCATTTTACTGAGCACAAGTAAATGGGAGTATGTCGCAATACTGTGGATGTGAGTGTATGAGCCCACCCCCTCTGCTTGGTGGGGTACCTTTGCCTCAGTTTCCTCATCTGTACAGTCTGGCTAATGGCAGGATGCCCCACGGGTCACTTGAGGATTCAGGGAGTGGATACATGCAAAGCGCTCAGAACGGTGCTTTCTTTATCGGATCAGAGGAAGCGCTCAATAAACGTCAGGAGGAGCCGTGGCAGCAAAGCAGGATTTCTTTCTTCATTATTTTTAGATGAGAAAACATCATGCAACTTTGCCTAGGGCTCATACCAGTGTGGGCTGACCCTCCTGCAGAGGGACACTCCGGACGTTGGGCCCCGCAGACATTCGTGAGAAGCTCACGGTCATAAAAAGAAGTGCATGTTCTTAATAAGAAAGAAATAGAACACACCACTCTTGCTGGCTCTGGAAGCCCTGCTTTAAGAGACCATCAACTGCACTCACCCACGAGGGACAGAAGGAAATAGGGGTGAGGAAACATAAGACCATTAAAAACAAGGACCATAACCAGAAGTTCTTGTATGTTCTTCCCACCCTCCCTGGGATGCCTTGTGCTCTCACCCCTTCGAAGACCCCTGCTCTAGACCAACAGCTGCGTAAAAAAACCTTCAGGTTACCTTCTAGGAGGCAGCACAGGGTAGTAGAGGTGAGTGGCTAGGATGGTGGGACCACCTGTCTGGGTTCAGGTCCCAGCTCACTCACTGACCATCCCTATGACCTTGAACAAGTCACTTCACTGCCCCGTGCCTCAGCTTCCTCCTCTGTAAAATGAGAGTCGTAAGGGTTAACGGAGTTTTGTAAGATCCTTAGAGCTGGAGTTGGTGGGTGGTGAGCCCTGTGCCTGTGTTAGCTTTTGTCGTCTTCTCTGAGTGTCACCACTTCAGTTCTGCACCGTCTGAAAGAGGACTCCAGCCCTGACTGGGGGACACCGTGGTGCTCAGCCTCTTCCCTGTGTAGCTGATCCTTAGCACCACCCCTGACCTGGGTTCAAGGATTCCGGGGAAACCGAGCGTCAGCTGGGCTTCTTAGCAGGCCTGGGATGGAAGGGACCTCCCTCCGTAGTGTCCTTGGCATTTCAGATGCAGTTTGCTGGGTGGTCCTTGGCCAAGGCCAGGGAGGCAGCTTCCCAGGCTGGGTGTGCTTCTTCTCTGCCGTCCCCTGACATTGGTCTAGGTCTGTGTGACCTCCAGGCTCTTGGGCCCTACAGCTGGGCCAGGTACTAGGTTCATATACAGTACATACGAAAGAGTTCCATTCCAAGAGTGTGTTTGTTAGTCCAGTTTGTTCACGAGTCCAACAAAGTTAGCCTAGGTACCCAACTTTTTTTTTTTTAATTTATTTATTTTTGGCTGCGTTGGGTCTTAATTGCCACGTGCGGGCTTTCTCTAGTTGCAGAGAATGGGGGCTACTCTTCCTTGCGGTGCGCGGGCTTCTCATTGCGGTGGCTTCTCTTGTTGCGGAGCATGGGCTCTAGAGCGCAGGCTCAGTAGTTGTGGCACGCAGGCTCAGCAGTCGTGGCTCACGGGCTCTGAGCACAGGCTCAGTAGTTGTGGCGCACGGGCTTAGTTGCTCCGCGGCATGTGGGATCTTCCCGGACCAGGGCTTGAACCCGTGTCCCCTGCATTGGCAGGCGAATTCCTAACCACTGTGCCACCAGGGAAGCCCAGTACCCAACTTTTACAGATAACGCCAGACATGAAAACTAAGTTATGTGATTGGACATGCAAACACATGTTCGCATCTTTGAAAGTTCGCAACTTGAAGATTCGTATGTAGGAGACTTACTGTACAAGCAGCCAAAATCTCCCTTTGGAGCCTGGAAGGGCTGGTGGGTGGACATGAGTGAGGTGGAGGAGACAGGAAGCACATGGTCTCGAAGGAACTGTTGAGTTGCTCTGTGCTCTGAGCTGGCCCATGGGCCACTGATGGAGTCTTATCTACCAGGGAATCACACTCTCCCTGTTTGCAAGGATGCTGGGCTCCAAGGGGCTCTTCATCCCCTAGCCCCAGGGCAGCAGGGGTGCTACCTCGCTGGGTCGCTGTGCTGTGGGCATCACACATCTGCCTGTGGCACGCAAGCGTCCAGGCTGTGATTTCTGTTAACGGGCGTGTGCTTCTGTCCTGGGCTGCACAGCTCTTGATTGCAAAGAAGCTGGTTCCCCAGGACCCCGAGTGGGCCCCAGAGAGGGTCTCTGGCACCATTGGGCAAATGGATTTGCTGCTTCTAGCCGGCCCGTGGGCACAGAGCAAACCGACTTTGACGGCAGCTGGGGAGACTGCAGTGGGCAGTTAGAAAACAGCCTGATTTCTGAGTTGCCAAAACCAGTTTCCCATACTGGGTATCAGAAATAATTGAGTCAGCAGATCTTTCTGGGGTACGAACTCCTTGTCAGTTCTGGGCGTTGAGTGTCTGGGGAAGGAGATTCTATGAAGAATTCTCCTTCTTTCCTCCCCAAGTTCCTTTCCAGGCAGAGGTAGCATCACGTCTCTTTGTTGTGATCTGCAGGTCGGTGAAATGAATTTCCCCTAAAATACCACTTTTGCATAATATCCCCTGGGCCTAAATGTCAGAGGCACCCCCTTGCCCACCTGTGGATGGGGCCTCCAACCTTATCTTGTTGTATTTAAAAGTACATCAAGTATTTAAAGTTGGCGGCTGTAAGAAAGAGAGACTTCAGTGGCTTAAATGAGATAAAAGTTTATTTCTCAGTAGTGATGCAGGCTTGGGGTGGGGCACCTCTGCTCCATTCGGACCCTGGTCCCTTCCAACGCCTTCCTCCGTCCTTTGCTGCATTGTATTCCACTACCGTGGCCATCTTCCAGCCTATGGCAAGAGGAGGGAAGAGAGGAAAGGGAGGGAGGCAGTTTTCTCAAGGAAATGATGTAGAAGTGAGGCATACTGGCCATAATGTGGTCACGTGACCACGCCTGGCACAAGGGATGCTGGGAGGTGGAGTCTGTGGTTGGGCAGCCATGTGCCAGCTGAAACTCCGTGCCTATGACGGAAGAGGAGCACGGATTTGGGGACCCTCCGGGGGCTTCCTTAGCCGGCATTCTGTGCCCTCCAAGGTCTCTTTCCAGCTTCGTCTCTGTTAGCACTTTGGGATCTCTCTGCCCCTGCCTTGGTCCCCCCAGAGTTCCAGATGGATCTGTGTGGTCCCTGGCTCTGAGGATTCCTCCCAGCAGGGACCTTGCCTATCCCTATCCTCAGCCTCTTTATCTTCGCCATCCTCCCAGGCCCATCTTGCTCCTCCCCGGTGCCTTTCCTGACCACATCGCCCTGAACCCCATGGAGGTTCAGTGAACGTCATGCACACCTAACATCTTGGTCATTTAGCATAGATGACCAGGTAGAATTTGGGAACTGTTCCCGTCTATTCTCACGTCCTGAGCTAGAGAGGGTGCTCTCAGAATCCTCTGCCCCTGGTGGAACTCACATTGCATTGGTCACCTGTTCTGCAAGCATTTATTGAGCACCTACTGTGTGCCAGAGAGTGTAGTAGGTGCTGGGAATACCGTGGCAAATGCTTGATAGATGCTTGATAATGCTTCCTGTCCTTATGGAAGTGGCATTCTTGTGGAGGAGATAAAGTAACAAGTCAAGACACGAATAAATAAAGGGGGGAGAAGAGAGGCAAAAACCCAACCAAACAAAACCCATAACAAAACCAGATGTCCACTAGGGCCGTGTGAGCTGAATGAGTCCTTTCACCTCGCTGAGCCCCAAGCCCCTGTTCTGTGAAATGGTCATCTGTGTGTGCTCCTGCCAGCGTTGTCCTGGCACACTCACCAGACGGAAGCCATCGATCAGGCTGTGTTGGGTTTCTGTCTGCTCACAGATGCGCCTCCAGTGGTGCATTGAGATTTTGGGGGTGCGAGGGAGGCAGGGGCAGGTTCTGTGTGTGGGAAGGAAGGGGGGCATTCCCAGGGGAGCTCCTGCATTTGCCAGCTCATGCACCGCAACCCCCCATCGCTCTCCCAGGGCTCCAACCTCACGGACATCTGCACCCAGCTCCTCCTGCAAGGGACTTTGTTAAAAATCTCTGCCGGCAATATCCAGGAGAGAGCCTTCTTCCTCTTTGACAACCTCCTTGTCTATTGCAAGCGGAAATCCAGGTGAGTTGCTGGGGAGACTGGGACAGGGCTGCCCGGGTGGGCTGGGAGACTGGGACAGGGCTGCCCGGGTGGGCCGGGAGGCTGGGATTGGGTTGAACTCTTGACATAGGCTTGTCACTTCCCTCTCTAGGCCTCCCTTTTCTCTTCTGAGTTCAGGGATTTGTTCTAGATCAGCACTATTCAAGAACATAGGTTATTTAAAATTTTCTGGTAATCACGTTACAAAGAGCAAAAGAAATAGGTGGAATGAATTTAAATAACATTTCATTTACCCCAATATGTGCCCAAATATTATTATTTCAACTTAACTTAAAAATTTATTAAATAGGTATTTTGCATTCTTTTTAAAAATTTACACTAAAGCTTCAAAATCTAGTCTATATGTTACACTTATAGCACATCTCAATTTGTACTAGGCACCTTTTAAGTGTTCAGTAGCCGCCTGTGGCTTGTGGCTGCCACAGTGGACAGTGTAGGTCGAGACGATCATGGAAGTTTGGAGAGTCTTTGTGCCACCAGAATCCTGTGATTCTAAGATCCAAAGGTAGATGGTTTGAGGGGAGGGAAGTCCTCTCCTGTTAAGTTTTTTGAGGGAAAGATAGTATCTTTGTCATCTTTGTGTCTTTCACTGGAGCTTCTTAAACTTTGTAGCGTGAACGGATGGGTGGATGAGTGGTAGACTGATGCGGATGTATGTGTGGTTGGATGTGTGGGCAAATGGGAGGAGGGATAGATGGGTAGTTGCAGGTTTGGGAGATGAATGGGAGTGATTGTCTATGTGTGTATAAATTGATTCGTGGTTGGATGAACGAGTAGATGAATGAGTGAGCAGTCAAGTGGTTGGAGATTTAGGAGATGGCTGGATGGAGGGATAGGTAGAAAGTTGGGGGAATCTGTGAATGTTTGGGTAGTTGGAGAAATGGAAATGAAGACATGATGAGCCGGCAGAGGTTATATTTATTTATTTATTTAAATATGTATTTATTTATTTTTATTTGGTTGTGCCAGGTCTTAGTTATGGCTCGTGGGCTCCTTAGTTGTGGGATCTAGTTCCCTGACCAGGGATTGAACCCAGGCCCCCCTGCATTGGGAGTGCAGAGTCTTAACCACTGCACTACCGTGGAAGTCCCTAGGACAGGTGTATTTAAGTGAAAGGCGTGTTGGGGTCTTTATGTATGGTTTGTTGAGTGAATGGGTAGATGGATGGATGGTTGGATGGTCATAAACTTGGGAGGCTGAGTGGGTGGTGGAGGTTTGGAGATCAGTGGAGGGATGATCAGTTGGATGGGTGTGTTGAAGGATGATTGGTTGATAGTTGCCAGGGTGGTTGGACTCTGGTACGGGAGGTTGGTTGATAGGATGGTTGAGTTGATGGATAGGTGGATGAATGATTGGAGAGACGGAAAGTTAGGAGACGGAGGGGTAGGGGCACGAGTGGATGGTTGGATGCATGAGTGGGTGGGTAGATTGGTGGACCAAGAGAATTCTTGCCTTTCAGTTTTCTCGCTGAGGAGGTAGAGGACAACTGACCAGTGCAGCCCTTTTTGAATTAAGCTTCCTGTTATTTTGTTTTAGGGATGAAATGGTGACTTTCCAGAGGCTTCTTTACTCTTTTATCTAGCAAAAGTTAGGGCTGAGGGGAGGTCCAGATCCTGGGTCCTACTGTCAGCATCACCTCCAACTTCCCTTGTGGCTCTGGGCTTGTCACTTCCTGTCTGTCTGAGCCTCGTTTTCCTTGTCTGATTCTGCTGGCCTCCTAAGGTGGTGGTGAGGAACCTTTCCAAGGATGAATGAGGGCTTTCCGTGTGAGTGTGGGGAAGCTTCTCATGGTCTTCCTCCTCCAGCCTGACCTCTCTGAGCCTCAGTTTTCTCTTCTGTAAAATGAGGTTGATAAACCCCTTCTTACAGTAGTGTTTGCTTAAGAGCAACTGTTGAATCCCTGCTCAGCCATTTCTCTAGCTCTGTGACTTTGCCTCTCTTTGCTTCAGTTTCCTCATCTGTAAACTAGGATGAATTATCATGTATCTTGTACCGTGTACAAGGGCAAACATGTTAAGTGTGCCTGGCACATAGTAAGTGCCCAGAATAAGGAGTAGCTGCCATTACTGTTAACTTACCTCCACATGTGATGTGTTCCTATTCAGTGCGATCCCACGGGTGCAGCACCTGGCACATAGTAGGTGCTTTAGCCACAGGCCCCTCCCCTTCCTCCCTTTCCTCCCTGTTCTGGGACTTGGTCCTTCTGGTCAGAGATCTCCATCTCCCTCTTTCACCATCTCTGAGTGGCTGGGTCAGTGTGTCTCTTTCTCATTTGATATTTTATTCCCGTTAGTCTGTCTGCATCTGTCTCATGTCCTCCTATCCCCCCATCAATGCCCCCTTCTCCTTCCTCCTTGCTTCCTGCCTGTTCTCACTGGAGCCATCCTGAGAGTCCTTCTTCGACAATGCCAAGGCCACTGCCAGCGTCCACCCCTAGCCCTTCCCCCCCACCCGCCGTGGGCTGCCTGAAGCAGGCACTTGTCCCAGAACACTGGGGTTTAGAAAGCAGAATGTCCCTTCAGGCCTCTGTGACCTCCCAGCCTGGGCCACGTTTGCTCAGCCTTCAGTCACCCTGTCGTGGGCCCTTCCTCCACTGGAGCAGTAGCAGCTGATGCCGATTGTACTGGACACCCAATGGGTCGTCTAGGGCGCACGCACTCTTGTAAGGCCGTTTCCTGTCTCAGGCCTGCAAATGAGCTGGGCTGGCTAGAAGGAGAGGGCACATCTGTCGCCTGGGAGAACCTGGCAGGCGGCCTCCGCCCCTGCTCTGGGTCAGGAGCCAGAGGGCTGGGCTCCGAGAGGTCTCAGAGGGATTGGGCATTGGTGGATGGAACTCGCAGCGTGGCTCTGATGTAGTCACAGGAAACGCCGGACGCTGGTAGGTGTCTGTCTACGGTCGTGTCTTTGCCTGGGCCATGCCAGGCACTGCCTCTCCGGGTTATGGGTCAGGGGAGGTCTCTGACTCGGAGTGCTTCTGGTCTGGTTCAAAAGCAGAGGCTCCTTGGATGTCAGAAGTGGAAGGGAGAGTTTTTAAAAACACACCTCCCCATTCTTCAGAAGGCGAAACTGAGGCACAGAAGAGCTAAGTCTCACGTATCTCGACTGCTTGTTTAACATCTTAGAGGCGTCAGCAGCGTGTAGTGGTCAAAGACTCAGAGACGCTGCTGCTTGCAAGCTGTGTGACCTTGGGCAAGTTATGTCAGCTCTTTGTGCCTCTGTTTTCCTGTCTGTTTAATGGGGATGAAAGCAGTGTCCGTCTCATGAGGTGTTTTTTATAGATTAAGGTAAAACATGTAACGTGGTTAGAATGATGCCTGGCACATGGTATGTAAGGTAGAAGATCTAAATCTGTGTCTTCCCTTGGGTGTGTCACAGACAGCTTACCCTTAACTTGGGTCTAAAACAAGACTCTTCATTTTCATTGTAATGAAATGAATGCTCATTCCTGCTCCAAACCTTTTCCTCCTTGAGTCGTCGTCATTCCCAGTAAATGGCATCATTTACCTAGGATCTCAGGCCAGAATCTTAGTTGTCCTTGATTCTGACCTGCCTCACCCCCCATCACCAGCAAGTGCTTTGCATTCTCTCATCAAACGTTGGTCAGAACCTCAATGTAATTATGATAAAAATTCCAGGAGGGAGGTTGTGTGTATAGGTACGTAAATGATTTTAAAATTTACGTGGAAACAGAAAGAGACAAAAATAGCTAAAGACAGTTTTGAAGAAGAACAAAGCTGGAGGACTTTTATTACTGATACCACGGCTCACTATAAAGCTATAGTAATTAAGACAACGTAGTATTGGTGTAAAAACAGACAGAAAGATTAATGGAATGGAGTAGTGAATCCAGAAGCAGACGTACATGTAAGCAGTCATTTGAATTTCAACAGAAGCACCAATGAGGTGCAATAAATGGTGCTTGGTCGGTTTGATATCCAGTGGGAAAAATGAGTCTTGAACCCTTACTTCACACAGTATACAGAAGTCATCCTCAGATGGATTATTGGTTTAACTGTGAAAGATAAAACAATAAAGCTTCTAGAAGAAGGCATAGGAGGCTATCTTCATGATCTGGGGGTAAGCAAAGATTTCTTAAATTGGACAGAAAGTATAATTATAAAGGAAAAATAGATTTATCAGACTACCTTAAAATTAAGAACTTCTGTTCATCAAAAGACACCAAGATGAGAGTAAAAAGGCAAGCCACAGAGGAGGAGAAGATCTTTGCAATCCACTTTGCAAAGGACTCATATCCAAAATATATAGGCCAAATTTGGCCCTCTGCCTATTTTTATAAATAAAGTTTTATTGGCACACAGCCATGCCCATTCATTTTTGTGTTGTCTGTGGAGGCTCTCCTGCCTCAAGGGCTGAGTTAAGTAGTTGTAACAGAGACCATATGGCCCACACAATTGAAAATGTTTACTCTCTGGCCCTTTTTCAGACGAAATTTGCCGAGCTCTGCTATAAATCATTAAGAAAAAGACAGACAACCCAACAGAAGAATGGTCAAGGGACAGTCATTTCACAAGTGGAAGATACCAGATGGCCCATAAACATGAAAAAGTGCTCGGCCTCATTATTCATCAGGGAAATACAGATGAAATCTTTATTAGAGACACTCCTTTCTGCTGCCAGAATGGCCCAAATGAGAAATTAAATACCAGTTGTGGAGGATGTGGAGCAACTGGAATGTCCCTCTGCTGCTAGGGGTGGGAGAATTGATACGGCTTGGCAGTATCTACCAAAGCCGATCGTATGCATTCCTTATAACTGAGCAATTCAACTCCTAGGTAGATAACCCGGAGAAATGCACACGTATGTTCTTCATGAGACATGTGCCAGAACATTCCCAGCAGCACCAAACTGGAAGCACCCAAATGTCCATCACCATCACCCTGTGCGATTCCACGTATGTGAAGTTCTAAAACAGGCAGAGTGAATCTATGAGTTTAGACGTCAGGGTAGTGGTTACCCTTGCAGGGGGTAGTGACCAGAAGGGGGCGTGATGGAGGGCTTTCGGGGTACCTTCTGCCCTCCTGTATTGGAAGGTATATTCTCAGAGACTTTGTTTTGTTCCCTGCTGCAGCCCTAGCACCTAGGATAGTGCTTGGTGCCCAGCAGGTATTTTCTTGAGTGCCTGTTGAATGCATGGGTGAGTGACTCCCCTGGTCCCAACTTGGTATCCTTCCCATACGAAGCACTGGTCAGATTGTTTGTTGAGTGACTAAATGGGTGAGCAAGAGAATTCACCTGAATGAATGAATGAATGAATGGTGGGTAGGTAGATGTAAGTGGATGGATGGATGGACTTCCTACTCCAAGTTCCTTTCCATTCTGGTTTTATTTCAGGAAGTTCCTGTTTGTTAGACACCCTGAGAGTCTCTACCCATTTTCTAGCCTAGAAGAGTGGGTTTCTGTTGCTTCTTGTTGGTTTCACATCCACATCTCCTGTTGGCTCAGAAGTAGCTCTGGGAGGTCAGCAAGGCTATTAACCCATTTTCCAGATGAGGAAGCTGTGGCTGAGAGTGGAAAAGTGACTTGCTCAAGTCACCCAACCACCAGCCAAAATGCCATACTTCTGACCTGGTTTCCGCACTTCTCCTGTCCCCGGGCACCCTTCTGTGTTACTGCCTTGCTTCCCTTTGCTCTGTTGAAGACGGTTGAGCCCCAAGGAGAGGAGGCATAGGGGACATTGACTTCCCACTGTCTTTCAGGGTCACTGGGAGCAAGAAATCCACCAAGAGGACCAAATCCATCAACGGCTCCCTGTATATCTTCCGGGGTCGAATCAACACTGAAGTCATGGAGGTGGAGAACGTGGAGGATGGGACAGGTAGGTCCCCACCCATGCCCTGCCCGAGCCCAGCCCCCCTGCTCTACAGCACAGTCTCTGCTGCGGTTCACCAGTGTTTTCCTTTGATCGGGAAAGATAACCTGTCCACAGAAAAGTGCCTAAAACATATGCACATAAAGCCAACCCCTGGGTGGTCACCATTCAGGTTAAGAAATAAACTGCTACCTGCACCCCAGAAGCCCCTCACACGCCCCTCCCTGGCCACAGTGCCTCCTTCCCCCAGAAGTAACCACTCTCTGAATTTTGTGATGATTATTTTCTTGCTTTTTAAACATATTTTTACCTCCTAAATATGCATTGCTAAACATTTTAATTAAAATTTCTGTTTTCGAACCTTATTTAAATGGTTATATGATTACAAATAAATATAAAATTATATACATGTATTTCTTATTATTATTGCTTCTCACTGTGTTTCTCTGGGTAGCACTGGCCCAAAATGTGGATTCTTTTTTTTTTCTTTTTAAATTGAGGTTTAGTTGATTTACAACATTGTTAGTTTCAGGTGTACAACATAGTGATTCAATATTTGTATAGATTGTACTCCATTTAGTTACTACAAAATAGTGGCTGTGTTCCCCTGTGCTGTACAATATATCCGTGTTGCTTATCTATTTTATACGTAGTAGTCTGTATCTCTTAATCCCATACCCCTATCTTGTCCCTTCCCCCTTCCCTCTCCCCCCTGGTAACCACTAGTTTGTTCTCTATATGGTATAAATGGTCATAAAGTGTACTGTATATTCTTTCGCATCTTGCTTCTTTCACTCAGCCCCGTGGTGGTGAGAGTCATCCGTGTTTCTGCATGTCGCTCTCTGTAGCTTGTCGGTTTCCATTGCTGTGTAGTTTTCTCTTGCACAGATAGTCCCCAGTTTACCCATTCCTTTTGTGAGGGCCATTTGGGTTGTTTCTGTCGTTTACCATTATAGACAGTGATCCTGTGAGTATTCTTGTGTGTACACCTCTTGGTGTTTTTGTCCTTGAGCTTGTCCAGGACAGGGGTTCTGAATTGGTTTTGAGCCACAGACCCCTTTGGCAGTCTCACGAAACCTGTGGACCCCTCCTCAGATTCAGGGTATAGCTGGCTGCAACATTCCTGGATAACGTCAGCCTGTTTTCAGAGAGGTTTGCCAATTCCCATCCCAGCCAACACTCTGTAAGGGCCCGTGACTTGGCATCATCAGGCTTACACTAGGGTTTTATGTAGCCCAAGTGCCAGAATGAGATGGGCAAGGAGGCATAAGGTGTCTCCCTTTGCAATCGAGGGGGTGGGAGGCTCTTTGCTTGAGGTCTTTGTTGCCCACCAGAGAATAGATAGGAGAGGGAGCATCTGGAGGATAGTAAGTTCAACTCCCAGATCCTGATGCCATTGATGCCTCTGCCGCCCTGTCCTTCTGGAGGAGGAAGGGCTGGTCCTGTGACCTCACTCGTAAGCATATAATGATGAATGTTGGGTTGTATGGCTGAGCTCTTGCTGACCCCGCTTTGCCTCCTTCCCTTGCCAGCGGATTATCACAGCAATGGCTACACCGTCACCAACGGCTGGAAGATCCACAACACGGCCAAGAACAAGTGGTTTGTCTGCATGGCCAAGACAGCGGAGGAGAAGCAGAAGTGGCTGGATGCCATCATCCGTGAGCGGGAGCAACGCGAGAGTGAGTGTCTGGGGGCTTCCCCAGATCCCTGGGGCGTATATGGCTTCCTGCAGCCTCGTCCCTTCTGTAGAGTGAGCTGTGTCTAGGGGAGGGGTGTAGGATCCTTTCCAGAAAGGTCAGAGCTACAGAAAGCAGGTCTCTGAAGGGGCAGAGAGCTCTGGGACTGTTAGAACTTGGTGGGATCTCAGCTCATCTGGTTTAGCCCGCCAGACAGATGGGGAAACTGAGGCCCCATGGAAGGGAATTGCCCAAGGTCATGCCAATGTAGTTGATCATCCTGATTCTTTGCTTCCTTCACCCTTGAGGGTTAGTAGTCAAGATGCTCCCTACGTGCCTGTGTCCCCTCCACGCTTCTGTTCCCTTCACCGGGGGTTCTTTTTGTTTGACATTCACCAAGTCTTTGGGAGGAGGGTCCCGGGGGCTGCCCCTAACTGTCGTATGAATGCTTGGGCCAGGCACTTCTGAGGCCCCTGCGTTAGGAAGTGCAGAGCTGGGTGATAGTTGGGTGCAGTTTGGGGGTGGGAAACTCTGAACTGCTGTACAGAGACCACCGTGCTCGGAAGGGGAGGCCATGGTGTGTTTGGGGGTGAGTTGCTTCCGCTTTCCAGACCTCAGTGATGTGGCCTGGTAAATGGGGATAAAGCTCCTGCCGCAGAGGGTTGTAATGCTGCTAAATGAGGTTTGGATTTGATGATAAATACTTGCAGATTTGACTCATGGTCCTAAAAATGATACCTACCGCCCAGCTTTACAGAGGAGAAAACAGAGGCCCGGTTTCCTCCATATCTATATTCTGTTCTCTTGAAATCCCTACTTGGATGTGTCGTGAACATCTCACACTTACCATGTCTAGTCAGAATTCTTAATTTCCACCCTGTCTTCTGCCCCAAACCCGCTCATTCCCTGGACTTCCCCGTCTCAGTAAGTGGCTCCTTCAGTCATCCAGGAGCTCAGATTGCAACCGTTGGTGTCACCCTGATGTCTGCCGACTCCCCAAACTCAGTAGATCAAGTCCCTTTAATTCTGCCTTCCACTCACATGCCAGGGCCATCTACTTCTGTCCTCTCCCTGCTTCCACCCAAGTACAAGTCACCATCATCTCTCAGGAATGAGTATGGGCCCAGCATGGCCAGGTCCACTGAATTTTTTTTTTTTTTTTTTTGAGAAGTTAGACATCAGGATTTTTAGGTGACATGTCTTGATTTTAAATGTTGCATCAAAATTTATTAAAATTCCATTAGGCCAGGTAAACAACTGAACTTAGCCCCTGCTGGGGCAGGTTTATGACTTCTGACACGGATCAGGGCTGGGTGTGTGGTCAGGACTGGGGGTGGGGGTCAGGGGTGTGGCCTGGCCTGGGTGGGGCTGATCAGTATCTTTGTGGTCGGAATGGATGGCTGTGGTCAGTGCTGGACATATGTGCTCATGAGTGGAGTGTGGCCTGAGTAGGCCTTGGTTGTTAGAATCGGGGTATCACCCAAACCCTGAGCTCAGGGCTGAGTTTCCAGGCGTGGTACATGCTGTGGTCAAGAGCACAGATCTGGAGCCAAGCTTGAGGGTCTAAATCCTGGTTCCACTACTTCTAGATGGGCAACCTTGGACAGGAACTTAATTTCTAAGGACCTCAGTTTCTTCAGCTGTAAAATGGGGATAATGGAACTTGCCTTGTAGGTTTCCTGTGAGGATCAAGTGGCATAGAGTAGGCACTATAAAAGCATTTGCTATTATTATTTGTCACTACTCTTATTGTCAGGATTGGATGGGGTCCAGGTAGAAAATATGGGGCAGTGATTGGGATCATAGTCTGTGTGTATTGTCTAGAGAAACGGGGAAATTTCCATCCCTGGCCTGGAAGGAAGGTCTCAGTAGGTTTTCTGATAACCTCAGAATTTGGAAACCCATTCTCAGGTTGAAGGGTCGACTGCTTATTACCCTGGGACTTAGCCTCTCTGGACCTCAGCTTTGCAATCTGTGAAATGGGGGACTTACCCACCCTCCTCTACAAGGTCTTGTGTGGGGTCACTGGCAGGTGCCTAGAACAGTGTCCGACATGCAGAGAGTGCTCTATGGGTGACCACTGGCTGTGGCGGTAGTTGGGGGCAGCTGGGGGAAAGGCTTTCAGGAACCACATGCCCGCCTGCTCTGCTCCCCAGCGCTGGTGCTGACCGTGTCCCCTCCGCAGGCCTGAAGCTGGGCATGGAACGGGATGCGTACGTCATGATCGCGGAGAAGGGGGAGAAGCTTTACCACATGATGATGAACAAGAAGGTGAACCTGATCAAGGACCGTCGGAGAAAGCTGAGCACCGTCCCCAAGTGCTTCCTTGGCAAGTGAGTGACCCCATCCTGGCCTCTGCTGTGTCCCTGGGTCTTGGCTGGAGGCTGGAGGTGGGCAGACCCTCTGCACCCACGTGGCTTTTCCCAGCCCTGCCCCTTCCGCCATGGGCAGAGCCACTAAGGCACCTCGAATCCTTGTGGAACAGTCCTTGGAGATCAAGGACAGTGGGGTGCCCATATCAGGGCTTTCAAATGTTTTGACCACAACTCACTGCAAAATGTAAGTTTTATATTGTGACCTGGTACACACCTTCACGTAATATATGACTGAAGCCAAAGTTTCACAAAATTTACTGTGCTTGTTACACTCTGAAAATACCTGTCTATTCTGTTCTATTCTATTCTATTCTACTCATTTCTTCATTCATTTCAAAAATAGTGCTGAGTGAAACGCATGAAATTGATTTCACAAACTGTGAGCGGGTTTTCCACCATGGATTGAAAAACGCTGCTCTAGCATTCAAGCAAAGAGAAGCCCCTCTAGATATGTCAAGCAGAAAGGTATTTAATGCAGGGAGTTGATGTCAAAGGTTTTGGAAGAGCAAATGTAGACCTTTGAATTAGCCTGTTTGGACTGTCATAACAAATTATCACCGTCATGGCAGCTTAAACAATAGAAATTTATTTTCTCATAGTTCTAGAGGCTGGAAGTCTGAGATCAAGATGTTGGCTGGGTTGGTGTCTGGTGAGGCCTCCCTTCCTGAGATACACAAGGGGAAGGGGAGGTCCATATGGTTTCAGTACTTAGGGCTTCCAATTTCTCTGTCTGGGAATTACGTTATTTCCTAATAATAAAATATTATTACTCCTCACCCTTATTTTATAACCAAGGATCAAAGGATCAGAGCACAGGTGAGATGGGATTGGACCCTAAACCCACGTTTAAATCTCATTCACCTGGGGGAGCGGGCTGGGGATTGGGAGAAGCAGGAGAAATGCATTCCTTGTGAAACCATCAGGCTGTTTCCAGGCCCTGCTGTGTGTTAGACCTAGTGGTCGGTGCTCTGGAGAGGGTAGAGGGTAGAAGGGCTCCTGACCGCACGAAGCTTGTGGGGAGAGAAGCTTGCCTGTGAGGCTGGGATTTTGTTGAGAATTTATTAACTTACACCCCACCCGCTTCCCAAAAGATTTTGAAGAGTCCTGGGGTAAAAGCGGCTGTAATTATTGTATTGCCGTAGACCAGGTGAGAGGTGCCGTGGACTAGGGTAGTCACCATGGAGATGGGGGCAGGTAGTTGCATTCTGGATCATGTGGAAGGTGACAGCATTGGCTCATGGGGTGGAGAAAAAGGGAATTAAGGATCCTGAGCACCTGGAAGGGCTGGAGTGCTGATTGCTGCAAAAGGGGAGACAGAGGCAGGTTTCAGAGGGTGGGAGTAGAGCCCAGAGGCTCCACTTGGATGCCTACACTGAGACAGGCTCCCGGACAGAGATGTCGACTTGTTAGTTGGATATGAAATCTTGACCCGGGGAGAAAAGTTCTGGCTTGGAGACCTAAGTGCAGGGGATGTGGGCATTTAGATGGTTTTCAAAGCCATGAGACTGAATGAAATCCTGCAGGGGGATGGATAGAGAGAGGGATGAGGCAGAGACTGGGCTCTGGGGCGGAGGAGGAAGCAGCAAAGGAGACTGAGAGGGAGCGGGCAGAGGGGTGGGAGGCACGCTGGCGAGTGCAGTGATCTGGAAGCCAGCTGAGGGAAGATGCAGAGCCCGTTTGCACGTGTTAAGGTCGAGATGCCCAGGAGACGTTCGCATATTGAACAGATGTTGGATGGGCAGCTGGAGGCCAGTGTGAAGCCGGGGGCAGGGGGCCAGGGGGAGCTGATTGGTCATGGCTTGGGGCAGCAGGCAGGGGATTTTGGGGGTGTTTGGGCCCCTGGAGTTGGCCT
Source organism: Grampus griseus (assembly GCF_964374135.1). Classification (NCBI taxonomy): domain Eukaryota; kingdom Metazoa; phylum Chordata; class Mammalia; order Artiodactyla; family Delphinidae; genus Grampus; species Grampus griseus. The sequence continues at coordinate 76,278,833 of NC_139008.1, read as the reverse complement.
GGATGCCTTGGAGTCAGGCTGCCCTTTTGCCCTCAGGGTTAGTTGACCCCAGCTCCATGTTCCCTGGGAGGGTCTGTGGAGGGGAGGCTGTGGGCCCCAGACCTGTGGGAAGCAGGGAGGGGGCAGCCGGGATGGTCTCCATCAGCTAATTCCTAATCCCTGGGCAGAAAGGAGGTTTCTCTCGAGGAGGGGTTTGCTTCCGGCCCCCCCAGGGTCAGAGGACCTCCCCCCCTCACCCCACCTCTTTCCAAACCCTTTGGAGAGCTTAGTCCAGCTGGATGGGCTAACCTGTCTGTGATTAGGGCTTCAGCAGGGTGTTCTGTCTCCTCAGGAAGGATTAGGGGAGATTTCTTTTACTGCCCATTTGAAACAGGGCCAGGATTGAAGCTTGTTTGGCAATCATTGGGCCCTCAAGGACCAGACTTCCTGCAGGAGATCGTGCTGATAAAAACTCTCCTTGTGTGGCTTCGCTCTGCACACAGCCCCGGGCTCGTGGTCCTCCTCCTTCCTGGTCAGGGCCCAGCTCCTCCTCCAGGAGCACCCGGGCCCCCTCCAGTGGAAGGAACCAGCAGCCACAGAGACACAATCGCGGAGCCTTTCTCTGCTCCAGGTGCTGCCATGTGGCCGTGCCTTTTAATCTTTGTGTGACACTGTGAGGCAGTTTACTGCCATTGTTCCCATTTGAAGGGTGAGGACACTGAGGCACAGAGAGGGAAAAGGTCCTACACAAGGTCGCATGGGCACAAATTGGGGGCTGGGATTTGAACCCAGTACTTTCTCTCACCACACTCTGCTGCGTTTATCCATTTTTATCTCTATTCAGCACATTTCGTTTTTCCTTGATCGTAACCTGTCTCTACTAGATGGAGGACTCCAGGAATACAAAAAGTGTCTGATTTATCTTTATAACCTTCAAGGGTTAGGCTTTGAATCAGACTTGGACTCAAGTCCTGCTTCCCCTGCCTTCTAGCTGTGTGACTTTGGGTGTTTCTTAACCTCTCTGAGCCTCAGTAAATGACCAATTAATGAGAGAGAATGAAATGTTTGCCTTGCCGGATTGTCGGAGGATACAGAGAGAAAACACATGTGACATGCTCAGCACATTGTGGGCAAGAGTGATGGAAATGTGATGGAGCTTAAGGAGTGGCCTGTTTCTGCCCTCATCAGAGAGAAAGCTCACGGATGCCACGTGAAGAAAAACCAAGGAACGAAATCTGTGTATTTCTGTGGAGGCTTCACGGGAGGAACATGGCGTTTGCCCTCTAGGATCCTCGGATTCTAGGGAGACAAAATTGATTCCTTCATCTATCCCAGTCATTGTTTATTGAGCCCTTACTGTGTGCAAGCAGTGAACAGGACAGAGGAAACCCCTGCCCTCGTGGAGACAACAGGCCAGTAGGGGAATCAGAAACTAGATAAATACAAACAAGGAAGGGAATTTCAGTGACTTGATGAGTGCTTTAAGGAAATAAGTAGGTTTATGTGAGGAGGTGAGGAAAGGGGGTGTGGTTTCAGCCAGGGTGGTCAGGAAGGGCCTCTTGGGGGAGGTGACATTTTAACCAAGATCTGGATGACAAGCAAGAGCCAACCATGAGAAGATCTGGGGGAACAACATTCCTGGCAGAGGGAATAGCAGGTGCGAAAGCCCCAAGGCTGCAATGAGCCTTGAGTAAATTGAGGAACAGCGAGGAGGCCAGCGTGGCTGGAGGGAGTGAGTGGCTGGGGGGTGTCGAGATGAGGCCACAGGGGGTAGCAGGGACCAAATCAGGCAGGTAAGGGGTGAGGGGTTCAGATTCTATCCCAGGTGCTCTGGGAATCCATTGAAAGAGTTTACGTGGGAGAGTGAGGCGAGCGAGGATGAACTCATTATACAGGCCTGGGATGAGGGCACTGTCACAGCTTTAAGAACTCAGGGCACACGGTGTGATGGTCTGTCTGGCAGGGCAGTCAGGGAAGGCTTCCTGGAAGAAGAAGGCCTTTGGTTATACTCTAGACAGAGTTAGATGTCATTCATTAATTGAAGTCTGCCAGAATGGGAGCACCCAGGTGCAAGAGGCCACACTGTCTCACCCACCTGTGGGCACAGGTACACGGTATTAGCGCGTAATAGCTGATCAATAATGATTCGTCAGGCATTGCTGCAGACACCACCCGGAAGCATCTCAGGCAGTGGAGTCACAGGGATGAACATAAAACCCCCAGTTCCTACCCTTGTGGAGCTCAAGGCCATGGAGGAGACGGGCAAGAGAAATGGGATTCTTGTATTGGGGATGAGTAGACATTGGATCTCAGCTTGGGGGCTCCCCCGGGAAGACTGCCAGGGTGTACCTGTGTGTCCCCTGTGCCTAGCCTTGGACTTGACACTTAAAATTCATGTTTACTGGGTGCATGATACTGGGGGGCAGGAAGGAAGAAGGGTGCTGCCGTTAGCTGACACATGCTAACTCTCAATTAGTCCCCCATTCCCTGAATCTCAGACTCCCCGCCAAAGCAGGCTGACCTGCTCCCTGTGTCCGCAGCGTACGTCACCCTGCTCCCGGTTAGGTCTTTCTGGAAGACTGGATCTCGCTTCTCTTTGCCCCCACCCCCACCAACTGGCAGATTGCTGGTTCCCTAACCTTCTTACTCAGGGCCTTGGTGTACGCTGACCCTCCTGCCTGTAACACATTTCCTTGCACCCAGCGGTAGCACATGGCGCCCCACTGACACAGTGTGGTTCGCAGATGTGTTTTCCCTGGGCCACACGGTGCTTTCAGAACATTTTGGATTCAATATCAACATTTAACAGTTGGGAGATTTCACAGGAAATGCTGGGTTTCCAGCTTCTCTTGAAAAGTCGTAAGATGCTTTAGTCTTCCCATGCGGCCACAGTTGGCCGCAGTGAGTGGCTGCCGTCTTCAGAAACGCTGGCTGGTTCAGCAGAGTTTCCACCTGGTCCCTTTTACTCATTTATGAGAGTTTAAGGTCCCTGCATCAGAGGTGGATTTTGTCTGGTTTTGTAGGCTGGATCCCAGCTTAGGACTCAACATGATTTGAAAGTTACCGACTAAATCCAGAAGACCCCTGAATGAACCCCTTGCCAGATGGACCCAGCTGAGGCCCAGAGAGGGACAGCAGTTTGCCCAAATTTGCCCAGTAAGTTGATCCTCAAAAAGGCTCAAGACTCAGCTCAGGGCAGAAACCTGGGTCACAGTTGCTGTCCTCTGGGCTGCATTTTTCTGCCCTTGCAGCTGCTGTGGGCAACTTCCTGTCCCCCTTTTGGGACCTGCTGTGGTCCCTGTTGGGACCCCCCACAGGGCTGCCGGTCCGTGCCAGAGGTGGCCCCCGATGGGACAGCTGGTGGGCAGCCAGAGGCCGAGTCTCCAGCTTCCGAGAGTGGGCACTCAACATCTGTTCACCTCCCCCAGCTGCCGTCAGCTTTCTTTCTGCCTCTGATTTTGGGGACTTCAAGAAGAGACCTGGGGGAGGCCAGGACCATCTCTTCCCCACTCGGGGCTCCCGCTCCACAGAATAGATCCATTTCTTCTACGCCCCCCACCCCCGGCTCTCACTGGGGTTCCCTGAATGCCTCGGCACACACTGCTACCTACACACAGGGCAGGTCTTTGCTAGCCAAACACTGCAAAGCTAAAAATAGCCCTGCCCCCCTCTGGCCCTGTAATTGGAGGCAGGACAGCTGGTTTTGATAAGCTCCCCACTCTGGCCAGCTGCCACCCGCTTTCATTGAGAACAGAATGACCACATCCCCAGCTCTCCCCTGGCCTGCTGACTTCCAGTGGGTGGAGCTCTGCATGGAGCCCAAACTCTACTCCAAGAACCAGGACCTGGGCTCTGACTGAGCCTCTGCCCCTCTGGGTAGTCACGTTGGATTTGCCTCATTTCCTCTGGGCTTTTGAGCACTTCTTTCTTACTGAGACCTTCCTGCTTACCCCAGAACATTCCTTCTTGTTTGATGGTTCATTCCTTTATTTGTTCAAAAGATTTTTGAGCCTTGCTGTGCTTTGGACTATCTTCCAGGTGCGGGGGGTGTAGAGCTGTGAATCAGACAGAGCTCCCCATCAGCATGGAGGTGGCATTCTGGTTCAGGGAGATGGTTGATAAACACATAAATAAATCTGTAAATAGTATAATACAAATCCAGTGATAAGTGCTAAAAAGGAAGTAAAACAGAAAGATGGGGATGGTTTGTGTGGGTGTGGGGTGTCTTGATGAGTTGATCAGGGAAGACTTCTCTGAGGAGGTGATATTTGAGCTGAGACCTAAAGATGAAAGAGAAAGGCTGTGTGAAGAGCTGGAGAAGGGTGTTTCTAGGCAGTGGGAACAGCAAGTGCAAAGGCACTGAGGCAGGCAGGAGTCTGGCAGTTTTTTTTAAGCAGGGGAAGATGGTGGGTGAGACTAAAGCAGAATAAGTGAAAGGTATAGGAGATGAGGAAGGGGCAGTTCATCGTGTCAGGGCCTTGCCATCATGTGGGCAGAGTTTGGATGCTTTTCTGAGAGTAACAAGGAAGCCCACCGGAGGGTTTTAAGTGGGAGAATGAGATGACTTGATCACCCTTAGCTCTTCTGACTCTCCACAATCATCTTTCTGGGTCCTTATTTCTTCCTGCTTATTGGTTTCTTCATTCCCTCTGTCTGTTCAGCCAGCCAGCCAGCCATCATCCATCTCCCCACTCATCTACCCAGTAATCTCTCCACTTATCACCCACCCATCTGTTGCCCTCCCCACCCACCTACCCACTAATTTTCCCAGCCACCTAGTCATTTATCTGCCTGTCAGATCATCCAGTCATCTGCTCACTTTTCATTCATTTATCCACTCATGTGTCCATCCCCTCTCTCTGTCTCTCTCATCCATCCTCCCGTCCGTCCATCCATCCATCCATCCATCCAATGAGCCTGAGGCGGTGCCTGGGTCTGCTCACACCCACCTCTCTGCCATTGGTCTTGGGGAAAAGCATCTGGCCTCAGCACGACCCCCAGGCCTGTGGTGTCCTAAGCTCTGCTTTCCTGTGGGCAGTTCTGGCTGTCACTCCTGGGAGTCAGGGGGGCCAGGCCAGTTCAGTGCTGGCCCCCGTGGCCTCAGGACTGGGGAGGTCCTCTCAACCGCATGTCATGTTCCTGGCAGTGAGTTTGTTGCCTGGCTCCTGGAAATTGGCGAGATCAGCAAGACGGAAGAAGGCGTGAACCTGGGCCAAGCCTTGCTGGAGAATGGTATCATCCACCATGGTGAGTGCAGGCTAGGCCTGGGGGGCCGAACAGTAGGACCAGGTCAGAGCTCAACAGTGCTGTGCTTCCACTAACTCAGAGGCCATTTCTACACTTCTGTGTGGCCAGCTGTTCCTTCATGGTTTGAAGGAAGAGCCTACAGGATCAGCTAATGGATCCAAAGTGGGGAGTGAGACAGGGAAGCGCTAGGGGCGACTCGGGGCCGTTGTGTAGAGATGGGTTCATAAATCTTGACGGTGGGGTCTCATACCCCAGCCTGCTTCGTGATCTAGCTCCAGGGAGATGCTGGGCAGGTGGGCCTCAGGGCAGACTGGAGCGGGCATTTCTGGGCCTCTCATGAGACCGGCAGATGCCCCAGCCCCCAGCTGTGGGTCTCAGCGGGCCCTGCACGTAGCCGGAGGACCTGGAGTGTGGGCAGGGGCTTTGGAGAAATTGTGCTTGGCATGGAGCCTGGCCGAGTGGAGGGTGAGGATGGTGGGCGTGGGTCAGGAGGGCCCGAGGGGGCGCCCAGCCTCACCAGCCCTGGGGTCCCTCCAGTCTCTGACAAGCACCAGTTCAAGAACGAGCAGGTGATGTACCGCTTCCGCTACGACGACGGCACCTACAAGGCCCGGAGTGAACTGGAGGACATCATGTCCAAGGTGGGAACCCCTCCACCCTAACCCCATGACCTTGACCCCACAGTCACCGCAGAGCAGGCCTCTGCCCCAGTGGCCTGTTCTCCACTGCCCTCACCAGTCTCCCCTCTCCCCCCACCCTCTCTCCCAGCAGCCTGGATTTGGAGGCCCCTGAAGGATGTGGCCTGATCACAGACTCCCGTTTTTTCTCTTTCAGGGTGTGAGGCTTTACTGCCGTCTTCACAGCCTCTACACCCCTGTGATCAAGTGAGTTACTCTCTCCAAGCTTCAGTTTCACCTCTGTCTCTTCTCAGCTGTGTGGCATTGGGCCAATAACTTAACCTGTCTGAGCCTCAGTCTCCTTCTCCATCAAATGGGGCTAATAACTGTACCAACCCTGTAGGTTTGTCATGAGGGTCAAGTGAGTAAATTTGTGGGAAACACTGCAGTGTGGTGGTGAAGGGTGTTAGTTCTGGATCTCAGCCTGCTAGTCAGCAGCTGTGTGCTCTTGGGCAGTTATTTAACCTGCTGGGGCCTCAACTTTTCCCTCTGTGGAATGGGGATAATAATAGGATACACCTCAGGGCCTTTGCACTTGCTGTTTCCTCTGCCTGGGGTGTTCTTCCCCTACATATCTGCATATCTGCTTCCTTACTTACTTCAAATGTCTCCAAGTCAGAGGGGCCCTCCCTGACAATGTGTGTAAAACATCACCATCTGGAACACGCTACCCTCCTTACTTCAGTTTGGTTTTCTTCTTGAAGCTTGTCAGTAGCTGACATACTGTATATTTATTTCTTAGTCTGTATACTGTCTGTACCCCAGGGAATTGTACACTCACCAAGGTCAGGGAATTTGCTCACTGCTGTGTCCCCAGACCCTTGACAACACCTAGAGCGGTGCTGGCCAGTAGAACTTCCCACACTGATAGAGATGCTCTGTGCCTGTGCTGTCCAATGCAGTAGCCACTAGTCACACGTGGGTTTCACACTCTTGAGACTGAAGAGTGTAATCTTAACTCTGATTTAGCATTAATTGGTTGAAAAACCGCCATGTACTGGAGAACGCAGTCCAGGGCAAAGGAGCCCTCAGTAAATGTTGAGTGACTGTTGAAAGGTAATTAACTTCTTTTGCCTCTGTTTCTGCATCTGTGAAATGGGCATAAGAATAGCTCACACCCCTTGGCTGATCTTGAAGATTAAATTTGACTGGCGCCTGGCACACAGTGAAGGCTCTGTCAGTGCCAGTGATTGGTGGTTGTCTTTACTGTGGAGCTTGTGGCTGTGGACGAAGGCACAGGGAGGGTGACCTGGTCCTTACCAGCTACAGAGGCCTCTGCCCTCTGTCTTGACAGCTCTTGTCACCTCTCAGGAGCGGAGAGGAAGAGTCTTTTCCCAGCATTCGCTGGAGGCCAGGCCCAGGGAGCCCCTTTCACCTCCAGACCTGCCCCGCTGGCTCCTCCCCTGCTGCCTTTGTGCAGGCCCAGGAGGCAGGCGGGGCCGCCCGGGTCCAGCCTTAGCCCTTGCCTGAGAGGCCTCTCTATCGGCCCCCAGAGGAGGAAGTGGCTGGGCTGGCAGCGGGTCCCCAGTTACCGCGCACGTGACCTGCTGGGCTGCTCAGTTCCTGAAAGCCTGAGAAGAACTCCCCAACCGGCCTTTCTCAGCCCCGAAAGGGGCTCCCCAACCGGCCTTTCTCAGCCCCGACAGGGGCTCCCCAACCGGCCTTTCTCAGCCCCGACAGGGCCCGGCCGCAGAAACTCACTCTCGTCAGCTTCAAAGGCTGAGAGATTGTTGCAGTTTGGCGGCAAGGTCCGCACAACCCTTTGTACCAAGACTTGGCAGGAATTAGTTGCTACAACAGGTCAAAGCAAAGAACCAGGACCCTGACAGCCCCCTGCCTTCTGCTCTGTCCTGACTGCCCACACCAGCCCACGGAGAAGCATTTCCATGTCGGTATTGTTTTGTTACCTTTAGACACACGAATGTTAACAGCAAAACAAAAGGAAAGAATTGGAAGTTTTTCTCATTACTCAGAGTAAATCAGGGTTCCGCAGGCTCAGCGTTTTTGACGTTTTGGTCTGGATAATTGTTTGGGGGCTGTTCTGGGCAGTTCTGAATGTTTAACAGCATCCTGGTGTCTATCTGCTGGTTGCTGGTAGTACCTCCGCACTCCGCCCCCCAGCCAGGTCATGGCAGCCAAAAATGTCTAGACACGGCCAGGTGTTTCTTGGGGGGCATAGCCATCCCTGCTTGAGAACGGCAGGCTGGGGGAAGCTTCCAGAGCCTTAGAGCCACCTACTCCTGCCCCTTGATGCTGTTGGTGAGGATGGGGTCCTGGGTTGGGACAGACCTGCCCTCAGTGACACTGTGAGTGAGGTGTGGAGTCAGGGCTGGACTCCCTGCCTGCTGCTCTCCCCGGCCCCCCTGCCTCTGACCCGTGGCTGAAGAGCCTGGAAATCCTCGGACCCCGAGCTCTTTGAGTTAGGGACATTGGGACTATTTCCCCTCCCTCCTCCCTGATCTGCTCATGGCCTGCTTCCTCTCCACAGGGACCGCGATTACCACCTGAAGACGTACAAGTCGGTGCTGCCCGGGAGCAAGCTGGTGGACTGGCTGCTGGCCCAGGTGAGAGCCCCGCCGAGCAAATGTGACCCGTCGTCCCCTCTGCCCAGGCCTGAGGGGCTAACCAGGATGTTGGCCTTTGAGGTTTAAAAAAAATTTTTTTTAATTATTTTTTAAATTGTGGTAAAATACACATAATATAACATTGATCATCTTAACCAATTTTAAGTGTACAGTCCAGTAGCCCTAAGTCCACTTCCATTATTACACAGCCATCACCCCCATGCACTTCCAGAGCTCTTTCCATCTTGCAGAACTGAAACTCTGTCCCCATTAAATAGTAACTTCCCATTCCTCCCTCCCCCCGGCCCCTGGCAGCCGTCCTTCCACTTTCTCTCTCTGAGTTGGCCGGCTGTAGGTGCCCTGTGTAGGTGCAATCATGCAGTGTTTGTACTTCTGTGTCTGGCTTGTTTCTCTCAGTATAATGTCTTCAGGGTTCATCCACGTTGTAGTCTGTATCAGAATTTCCTGCCTTTTAAAGGCTGAATAATATTCTCTTTTGAGGATAGAGCACATTTTATTTATCTATCAGTTAAGGGACACTTGGGTGGCTGCCACCTTGAGGCTTTCCTTTTTAAAAGTGGGACGGTCCCGGGCAAACTGGGACAAGTTGGTCTCATCCTGCCACAGAGCCTCCATATAGGGCTTGCCAAGCTATTCCCTTACCCTAGGTTCCCAGTGAGTGGCGGCCGGGCAGAGTCTTGGAAAAAATCTCTGTGCTGATTTTGCTGCAACTTCCCAAAGGTGATTGTTCCATCGAGGTGCCGTGGACACTCTTACCTACCTGCCTCTTATACCTTATGGCTTCTGTTTGCAGGGCACTTACTCTGGGCCAGGCCCTGTCTGGACTTTGTGCAGTATCTCATTGAGTCCTCCAACCCATTTCCAGACAGGGAACTGGGGCCCAGAGAGGCCAAGTGCCTGGTTCAAGGGCACACAGCCTGGCAGCAGTAAAGCTGGGAATCGGATGGGTGCATCGTACGTACTTAGGCCTCATTTCTGCAAACTTTTCAGGGAGCCTGCAAGAATGTTCATTCATAGTCTATAAGAAGAACGTAATGTCTCCAAAGACAAGAAGACAACTGTGAAATCTAAATGTTTAAACTTTCATAGAGTGCAGCTTTATGGCAGCCTTATTCATTGTTAAGTTTAGCATTCATAGAAACTTCATTCAAAAACAATTTGTTGCCTGGATTTTCTCATGTCGAACAAATTCCTGATGATTGCCTAGAAATCATAGCCAATCTATGTAAAGTAAATGCTTCTTGGTGTCAAATAACTTCAAAATCAAGTTTAGAAAAATTCTTGAAAAAAAATTTTCAAGCCCCCAAAACGTATTTAATGTAGGATGTGTGTGCATTTTAATATGTTTGCTATGATGTGGGGCCCTAAGACGTGGGAGGTCTTAAAATGACCTTGGATTTGAATTCAGATTTGCACAGCTGGGAAGCACAGAGGTGCTAACCATTGCACTACACCGCACACTGCCCCCTCCTTAGGATCCCCTGAAGCCAGCTCAGAGCATGTGCTTTATTTATAGCCAGGCAGACCTGGGTTCAAATCTCAGCACTGCCGCTTCTCAGCTGAGTGATCTTGGACAAGCCGCTTAACCTCTCTGTGCCTCAGTTTCCACACCAGTAAAATGAAGCTCAAAACGATACCTTCCCCTTTAGATTATTTTGAGGATTCAGTGAGTTAATCATCTAAAGTGCTTATTAGAACAGTGCCTGGCACAGAGTAATTGCTTAGTAAATGGAACTGTTATTATAATAATTCCTCATTTCCTTCCCAAAGGATTCAGGGTGCCTCAAAATTCCACGCAGTGTGGAAGGAAGGCTGAAGAAATTACAGAGGGACTTGGGGGTGCAGGAACAGACGGCTGGGGAGAGCCGAGGGGCAGTCTGTTTGGGGTCCCGTCTTCTGAGTGGGCTGTGACAGGGGAGGGGTGATTTATCTTGTGGTTTAGGTTCTTCGTTCAGACCCCAGGCATGCCGGGGTGTAGGGCTCTCTAAAACGCTGCTTCTCCCCACCTTGGACCTTTGTGGCCTCATGTTTCCTGAGCTCCACGGCTGACTGTTGGTTTCAAGGCGCGATGTGGACTTTGCCTTACGTGGCGAATCCCAGGCCTGAGCTGGGAGTGGGGTGGGTTACCAAGCTGATGAGAAGTCCGTGAACCTGGGAAATATCTGGAGATGGAATCACAGGATGCACCGCTCTGGGGCTGGGAAGGGGTCACGGATAGGTCCTGGGGTTTTGGCGCGGTGGGTTTTCCCTTCGTTCACAGTGATGGGAAGGCGGTGGCGGGGGGGGAGAAGTTGAGCATTCTCCTTGGCCGTGGAAAGGCGCTGCCTTTGGGGTGCCCACTGTACTCCCTAGTGGAGTGGAGGAGGTGGGTGGGGTAGGGGCAGGCTTTGCACACCTGCTGCTCAGGAGGCATCTCTACTGCAGATACTCTGTTCCTTGTCAGCTCCTGGGTGGTGTTTACAATGAGGGGGCAGAAGAGAGTGTAGAAAAATCCGACAAGAGGGCTCATGGGCTCACCCCTTCCTTCCTCCTAACACCTGCTGTGTATAAGGCACTGTTTTGGGTTCTGGGGGGACAGCAGTGGACAAGACAGACAACGCTCCTGTCCTCGTGGATGTTAAATTCTGGTGAGGGGTAGGAGAGGCGTTTAATAAACAAGGAAAAGTAGTAAAACACTTTGTTAGCTGGTGCTGGGTGCCAGCTCGGGGGGAGCTACGGGCGGGAGTCGACCTTTCATGTGGGTGGGTGGGGATGTGGTTGTTCACAGGCGGCAGAGAAGGTGGTGTTTTGAGCAGGGACCTTTGAATAGAGACCAGAGGGAGGTGGGGAATGAGCCAGGGGGCCGTCTGGGGCCAGAGCTTTCTCTGAGCGGACAGCAGCTCGGAGGCTCTGAGTGGGGTGAGCTTGGAGGGTCTGGGGGTGGGGAGAGGCCAGTGTGGCTGGAGTGGCATGAGCGAGAGGGAGGGTGATGGGGAAGCTGGTGGGCAGCCAGCCCCAAGGGGCCTTGTGAGCTCTTGGGAGGATTTGGGCCACTGCAGGGCTCTGAGCACAGGTGGGACAGCATCTGGCTTCGGTGGGATAAGATGCTCGGGCTGTCGGGGGACGAGGTTGGCAACCGGGGGACCAGTGAGGAGGCGGCTTCAGAGCTGCAGGTGGGGAGCGTGGTGGCTGAGAACCGGGTGGCCGCGGGGGAGGGGACAAGAGTGGTCAGGTTTGGGGTTCTTTGAAGGGAGACCTAACAGAGTCTGCTGTTGAATGGACGGAGCGGGCAGCAGTGGTGAGAGACACAGGAGTCCTGAATGACTGCAAGGCCCTTGGCTGAGCTGGGAGGCTCAAGAGTGCGCCCTGGAGCACCCCGGCAAGGAGGAGAACCGGCCAGAGCAGCGGCCTCTGTTGGTTTCTCTCTATGATCGGTGTTGGGCACGGCAGGGGCCTGCTTGTGGCCCGTGCTGTCAGATTAGCTGTGATCCTGGCTGAAGCCCCGTGGAGTAGCCTGAGTCATTGTCAGTTGGTCCAGAGGACCCCCCCCCCCGCCCCCTGCTGCCATCCCCCAGCATACAGTCACAGTGGAGGCAGGGGGCGGACGGTGGAGTGAAGGTTGCAGCTGACCCTCTGTCCACTTCAGCAGGCCTCGCATGGCTTGGCCTGGTCTGGGGACACAGGGAAGCTAATTGGAGTTGACATAGGATGGCTTCCATGCGACAATGGATGCCAGCTTCCAAACGACAGCTGGCATCTGGCTCCGGGTCAGGGAAAGGAGGGGACGGTGTGCGTGTGGGTCTCTCTGTGGGGGAGAGGTTGGTGATGAGGATGTGGCCTTGAAGACTGCTTACAGCAGGTCTTGATTTCAAGAGTCATCCCCACCTGCACTTTAGCAGGCAAGTCAAGAAGAAAACATATAATTGTGTAGTTCAGCAGGGTTATTTTGCTTTGAACACATGTTCATGTCTAACTCTAGGTCATTCTGCTCCTTGAAACAAAATGTTGATTGAAACCCCTTAGATCAGCTAGAAATACTTTTGGCCGCACATAGTAGGAAACATGACTTACACAGTCAAGACATTTTTCTCTCACATAATAGGAAATCTAAATTATACAGTAAAGACATTTTTTGCTCATATAACTAGGCGTCCAGAGTTCATGGTCTTAGAGCTCAACAATGCCATTTATATCCATGCTCTTTCCATCTTTTTGTTCTGCCATCTTGCCAGCTGCCTCATTGTCATAAGACAGCTGCCACAGCTCCAGGTATCACATCTATGTAGACCTATGGCCAAAGGCAGGCAGCAGGGGCAGTTGGAAAGAGCTTTCTCACTATGTTTATTAGGAGAGGAAACTTCCCCCAGTCCCCTCCCTTGCCCAGTGGTCTTCCCCTTAGGTCTCATGGCCAGGTGGGTCCCTCATGTACCCCTAAACCACTCCCTGGGGGAAACAATAAGGATTGCTGAGAGTGCCTTAGAATTCCTCAGAATTCATCCCTTGAGGCTGGGGGAAGGGCTCCCTACCAACTACTCAGATGAACGAGAGTTCTTTTAGCTCAGAGGATAAGGAGGGTATTAGTCATTTGATTGACAAGCTATGTACTGTATCACTTCTGATCTTCTGTGTGTATTATCTCATTTAATCTTCAGAAAACAGTTGTTGTCCCCATCGTACTGATGAGGAAACTGAGGCTCAGATTATGTAACTTGCCTCAGGATACACAGAAACGAGGTACTCCTATAAGATTGTGTGGTGGGGGGCCTTCATGACGCCTTGGTAGTCAATAATAATAGAAATTGTAATAATAATCCTCTGTATTGATTATAGCTTGTACTGTGGAGTCTGAGTGGGGAATACCACTGAGAGGTGGCAGAGGCCTTGGAAAGTCAAGGGCAAATCTGGGGATAAAAAGTACAAATGAGGAAATGAAAGTCAGAGAGGTTAAGGAATTCCCCATGGTCACGGTTGGCCAAACAGGGGTTTGAACCCGGGGGATACAGCTCCAGGGTTTGCTCTCCTCACCTCTTTGCTCATGGTTTTTTGGTCTGTGCTGCCTGGACTCCAGGATGCCGTAGGCTGTGGCCGTCAAAAGGAGGTTGGGGGTCAGTGGGCTGGGGCAGGAGAGAGCAGGGACAGGCCAGGAGCCAGGTGCGGGACGGCTCGTATCTGCCGGCTCCTGTTCCGGCTCCGCAGAAATGTGCCCTGAGCGCCCGCTACGCTGACCTCCATGCTCAGGCAGATGGCAGTGCTGACGGCGGCGGGGTTTCTAGCATCTGGGGTGGGGTGGCAAGGCTGGGGTGGGTGAGCAGGCAAAGGGCCAGGCCGGCAGCTCAAGGCACTAGCAGAGGCAACAAAGGATAAACAAGGACAGGGCAGGAGCCCTGGCCGTAACGCTGGGTAACTCTCCTCCCCTCTTGGAGCCTCAGTTTCCCTATTTGTAACTTGGAGGGAAGGTCCGGCTGTAAAAGGATTCCACTCTCATGCTGTAAACTTGGGCAAGTGCCAAGCCTGTCTGTGCCTCAATTTCTTCATCTGTCAAATGGGGTTAATAAGAGCGATTGCCTCTGGGTTGACCATCTAGGTAGTTAGGAGGAGCTGACATGGGCACTGAGACCTGAAAAGCCAGGGCAGGGCATTCCAGGGGGAGGAAGGAGTAGGTGCAAAGGCCCTGAGGTAGGGTCTCATGTCGTGTGTGGAAGGAGCAGCAAGGAGGCCGTCGTGGATGGAGCCCGCAGTGAGGGGGGTGGGCGAGTGGGGGATGAAGGGGAAGTGTGCTGCGGAGGTTCATTGCACAGGGCTGTGTGTGCCTGTGCCTTCCTCTGGGAGGGGAGCAAATGGGGACTGGATGACTTCGGTTTTCCCACGGCTGGCAGCATGTGGGGTGGGGGCTTGCTTTTCAGGCGGTGGACACATCCAGCGTTGGCATATTTCACTCTTGACCAGAGAATCCCTGTGCTGTTCTCACTTTGGGAGCCACCCCATGGGTCACCCCAGGGCCCTTTGGAGAGAAGAGAGGCTGGGACGGGCTGGGATGGGCTGGGAGCCCAGGTTGTGAGAGCTTCGGAAAGCTAGGTGGGCTCCAGACGCCTGCCCGGGCCCCCTGGGCTGCAGGGCTGGGCCCGCCCGCCTCCTGGGCCCCTCACAGCTGGGGGCGGCTGCTCCGGATGTGGCCTCTTGCATGGATGGCCGCCCTGCTGGCAGGGCTGTGAGCGTGCTGGCTCTCCAGCCACTGGCCCGCGGTCCCGCAGGACAGATTTGTCATCTCTGAGTCAGCCTGGGGCAGCTAGAGCAGCTGAGGCCAGTGGCTCCCCCAGGCTCTGCTCTGGGGCCTTGGCAGGCTGGGGCCTGCAGCTCTGAATTCATTTCTCCTGTAGTTGAGGAATTCCCTCCCGGGCCCCTCCGCTGCTGGCAGGGGCCTGGGGGGGATACACCAACAGTGGAGGCCTCTGGCCTGGCTCTGTCGGGCCAGTGCCTCTTGGAATAACTTCTCACTTGGGCAGTATTTTAAACGAGAGGCCGGCTGAGCGGAGCGAAGCTCGTTGACCTGGCCACAGACTAATGCATGAGTTAGTCCCTGCTGACAATGTCTTTATTCAATCAGCAAGTATGTACTGAGCACCTACTGCATGCCAGGCTCTGTTCTAAGCACTTAAGATTCAGCAGGGAACACAATAGATCAAAGGCCTTTTCCTCAGAGCTGACCTTCTCACTCACCCTGCTTTCGCCGGCCATGTTATTTTCTGTACTCTAAGCTTTGTCCGCCTCTGGACCTCTGTCCGTGCTGTTTCCTTGGCCTGTCACTTCCCCTACGTACACACACAACTCCCATACTTTGCCTGGATATGCTGAGATGATTTGGGTTGCAAGAAACAGAAACAGTATCTGGCTAACTTAAGGAAAGTAAAAAAGAGAAGGTGACTTATTGAGAAGTCCACAGAGCACCCACAGAGTCAGGGGGAGACCCAGGAGCCAGGTCCTAGGAGGAGCTGGCACCAGGAGACTCCCAGCTTCTCGGGAGCAGGCGCGGAGGGGCACCGTCTCCAGGGCACACTCTCGGGGAGAATCGGCACCAGCTGTTCCCTGACCTTGGGTTCCTCTGCTCAGGGAGGAGCCAGGTCAGTTAGGAGTTGGACTTGAGTTCTAGTATCAGAGAGCCAACTACAGAGGCTGAAACAAATTAGGGGTTTATTTTTCTTTGGTATGAGAGAAGCCCGGAGGTTGGTGGTCCAGAGTTGCTAGTACAATCTCGTGATATCTTTGAAGACCACCCCTGCTCTTTCTTTTTGCTCTGCCATCCTTAGTGTGTTTCTGTTTTTGAGGTCACATTGTGCTCTAGGGTGACTGCAGGAGCTCCAGCCATCGCACCTTTGTTCCAGGCAGGAGGAAGAGAAAGGAAGGGCCGGGGACAAAGAGTGTTTTGCCAGAGCTCCCTATCAGTGGTTTCTGCTTATATCTCATTGGCCACCTCTAGCTGTAAAGAAGGCTGGGATCTGTGGTTGTCTAGAGATGAATTGCTGTCTGTAAGAGTGAGGGTTTCAGTGCTAGGGCGGGGTGGGGCCGGGGAGGGTTGTTGCTGGGCAGCCAGCAGTGTCTGCCACGTAAAATCGCCCTTTCACGTTTGTGGGGTTTATGGTGCACCGTGCATCTCTCACATGTAAATAATTAACGTGCAGTCAAATACTTCTCTTGTTTGGTGTTCATTAATAACAGTCACAGACACGGTTGGGGGATACCACAGGAAACAAGACAGACACACATCCCTGCCCTCGTGGAGTCTCCATTCCTGGTGGTGGTGGGCTTTTTCCCAGCCTGGCTCAGCCCCTTGGCTCAGCGGGTCCACCTAACACCCTCTGCTTCTTGTTCTGTTCCAGGGCGATTGCCAGACACGCGAGGAGGCGGTGGCGCTTGGTGTGGGCCTGTGTAACAATGGCTTCATGCACCACGGTAATCCGCCCCTTCCCCTTCAGCCCAGCCTCCCCGGGGTGGGGTGGGCATCCTGTCCTGGAACAGAAGAGCTGGCAGGGACCCTGGTCCCTGGTGCATTTTATGGCGGGGGGAAACTGAGGCCCAGAGAGAGCAAGTGGTGGGCTGGCGGCTGCCCAGCGTGCCCGTGGGTGAGCCTGGGCTGGATGCCGAGTGGGCCTGTGCTGCCCTTCCCCACCCCACCCGCCCCGTTCTTCACTGATGGGGACATCACTTCAGGTGGCCAGTGGGGACCAAGGTGGCTGGTAAAGATTGGCTGCAAAACACAGACCGGATGTGAGGTCAAATCCATGGACTTCCTAAGCCCTTCCTCCCTCATGGGATGTGGCCTCCCAGGGTGGGCAGTGAGGGTGGACGACGCGGACCTGGCCCACGGGCATCCGGGGAGGAGAGGAGCGGAGAGGGGTCCGTGGGGACAGAGGACGGGCGGGTTGTGAGCATGAGAGAAAGGAGGCCAGGGGGTCCTCGCCCCTCAGATGCCTCACTCCTCCCCACACAGGGAGAAGCACCTAAGAGGGAGAGAGGCGGACGGTCCGAGATGGTCCTGGGGCAGGAAGCTGGGGAGAGGGAGGGAGAAAATGGTTCCATTGACACCATTTTCAGTTAACACAGAAGTGATACTCTGCGTGCCCGGCCTCCTCCTAAGAACTCTGCATGTAGTAATGAGTTTCGTCCTTGGGGCGATCGATCCTTTGATGTTGGTATGAATGTCATCCCCGTCTGTAAACGAGGAATGGAAGCTCAGGCAGCTGGGGCACTTGCTCAAGGTCACCTGACAAGGAGGGGCTGGGATTTGAACCCAGGCAGGCTGGCGTCGCAGGCCACATGTCAACCACTGAGCTCTGTGGCCTGTCCTTGTGGCCCTTGGGGAGCCCTGAGGCTCCCACCCTTTTGGGACGAGTGGACTTTGAACCTCCACTGAGGAGCCTTTCTCCTGTTTCCAGAACACTCCCCAGGGCCTTGTCACTTGCAGTGTCTCGCCCGGGTGTCCCTCCCTCCCTGCCTCACCCGCTCACTTCTTCAGTGTTTCTACTCAATTCGTGCCTGCCCAGCGAGGTCACCTGGCCACCTGCTAGGATGGCTCCTCTCTTTCCTCACCCCCTGGACCAGCTCAGATTCGCTTTTCTCCCTGGAGCTGCTCTGTCCCTGCGAGGCTGATTCCACACCTCCCCTCCGTCTTTGCTCATCCTGCTGTCTTCCAGAGGCCGCCTCCTGCGTGCAGGCACTGTGCTAGGCTCTGGGGACCGGGGTGAGCACGCTGGATGCAAGTCTTGCCCTCGTGTGCCTGTACGCGCGTGTGCGCGTGTGCGAATCACACGACAGTAAATAAGTACATTTTCTGGACTCTTGTGAGTGTGTGAGGAGGACTTTGGCTCTTACTCTAGTGAGCTGGGCGTCCCGGAGGCTTCTGAGCAGGGGAAGGACGTGCCTGGCTGGGCTTCTGCAGGTCCCCTCTGGCTGCCTGCGGAGAGTGTCTGTGAGGGTGGGGGCGGAAGCAGGGGGCCAGGGAGAAGGCGGCTGTCACAGTCCAGAGGAGGGACCACGCTGCCTGGATGCACGTGGTGGCAGCGGAGGCCTGAGACTCGGGAAGGGCTTCTGGCCATTCCTCCTCCCGGCGTCTGCTCTGTGCTCCAGCTCAGGGGTTGGTAGACTCTGTCTGCAGAGGGTCAGACAGTAAATATCTTCGTCCTTGGAGGCCACGCGGTCTCTGTCACAGCCCAGCTCTGACCCTGTAGCCTAAAAGCAGCTGCAGGGGGATGTGTAAACAAGTGGGTGTGGCTCTAAGCCAGTAAAACTTCATTTAGTAAACAAGTTTTCTACCCCTGGTCTAGCTGCTGGATTTCCTCTCCCTTCAGCAGGGAGAGAGAGGCGCCCCGGGGTGACAGGTCATCGGATTTGCCCCCTGCCTCGTAGCCGGCAGGCCCGGTTTTGGGCCTGACTCGGCGGACTGCCGGCAAAGCCCTGCTCCTCCCCGGCCTCAGTTTCCCCATCTTTCCCTTCCCATCTGAGCTCAGCGCGGCCACGGCTCTGTGGGGTTGGGACTCACTCTGGGGCAGGTCGGGAGCCCGGCAGCCTCGGTCATTCCCGAAAGCCGCTCTGTTCCCTGCGGGGGCCCTCGCAGCTCCATCCCCCGCCTCCCGTCAGCTGGGCAGAGCCTCTCATTTGTGGGTGAGAGTAATTAGGGGTCCACCCCAGCTACTATTTTGGGAAGGCGGCTAGCTGAGGACACTGTGGAGGGGGTGATCCCAGGCAACAGCAACACCCACAGGGTCGCTCAGGGAGAGAAATTGCAGGGCGCGGTCCTTGCTCCCTTGTTCCTGCCACGAACTCAAAAATAGGCTGAAAGAGGAAAGGGCCAGATCCTAGGGTTGTGGCCGCTGCAGAATGCAGGTTAGGGTGCAGGGTGGGGCGTGGGGCGGGGCCCGTGGGGCGCCTCCCGTGGTGTCTGACCCGAGCTCCCGGGGCTCTGAGGTGTCCCCGGGGAGGGACCCAGAGGCCAGCGGTCCAGTGCCTTGGCACATACAGGGAAACTGAGGCTCACCATTGAATCCTCGCAGCCACCCCGGGAAGTTGGTGCTGTTATTATCCCCACAGATGAGGAACCTGAGGCGCAGAGAGGCTAAACGGCCGTGAAGTTGGGAGGGGCCGGGCAGGGATTTGAAGGTGGATCTGTGCCTGTCTCATGAAGCCTGGCCAGTGGCCTCGACTGGAAGTTGGGAGTGGTTGGCTCTCACCTGGCTGAGCTCCCTGACTCCGGGATTCCAGATGTTTCCCCACATATTTCAGCCGAGACACGAGACACAACACGGTGCTTCCTCTTCCCACTCCCTGAGTCTTTTAGCCTCGTGTTTACAGTGGAGGGGAAGCCAGCCGGCCTCCTGGGGCCTGGCTCCCAGCTCTGGGGAAAGCAGCAATTTGTGTGTCTGTTGTCTCCAAGGAGGTAATAGAGGTGGCCTGAGAACGGTGCTCACAAACAGCGAGCTGTCCCGGGAAAGGAAGGAGACAGGAAGGAAGGGCTCCTGATGCTTTCCATGTCACCAAAGGTCTTCGGGGATGGCGGGGACATCGCGAAGCTAAGGCAGCTGCTTGTCCTTTCAGGGACCGGCTGACTTCAGACGATTGCCTCGATTTCTCCCCTTTATTTAATTTGTCCTCGCCCCCATCTATCAGGCCAGGCTGGGCAGTATGGTGAAGAGGAGGAGCCTGGGCTCTGTGACCTTGGGCAGTTTATTTAGCTCCTCTGGGCTTCAGTCTTCCTGTCTTTAAAAGGGGTGCAGCAGGTCCTTCTTTGTCTGCGGAGTAAGTGAACTTAAGCCTGTATCCCCGGCGTGCCCTGCACGAGAAGGTATTTAGTTAAATTGTAATCCACAGGGACCACATCACATGCTGATTGTTACTGGTTCTTTTTATTCATTTTCCTGCGACTTGTCTTAGAACAGAGGTCAGAAGACTTTTTCTGTAAAGGCCCAGATAGTAAATATTTTAGATTTTGTGGACCATACAGTCTCTTGCAATTATTTAATTCTCTCATTGTGGCCCCAAAGCACCCCAGACAATATGTCAATAAATGGGTGTGGCTGTGTCCCAATAAAACTATTTCTAAAAGGCAGGAGTGGGCCACATTTGGCCCACAGGGACTGCGTGTGTTAGTCCCTGGTCTAAAGGGTTTCACTGTGGTCTCTTTCTGATTGTCAGTGAGGGTGAGTTCATACAACTGCTGCCCACTTAGATTTTCCCATATGTTAGTTGCTCATTCATATCCTTTGCCCTTTTATCGATGAGTTCCCCAGCTTTCTCTGGTTGATTTGTTGGAGTTTCCTGTATATTCTAGGTATTTATTCTTTGTTGGTTTTAGACAGTACAATTAGTTTTGAATCTGCGGCCTGCCTATGGCCTTCCTACTGAATGGAAGAAGTCCTTAATTTTATCATAGTGCTTTCTGGGGGGTCTCGTATATGAGCTCCTTTTCTGCTCTAGGACAGAGAGATTCTCCTGCATCTTGTTTGGTGAGCTTTAGCTGTTCTGTTCCTATGTAGGTCTTTAATCCAAAAGGAGTTTATTGTTATATATGGTATGAGGTAGGGATCCGGTTTTATTTTTTCTTTTCCCGTGAGTCAGTTTTCCCTGTACCATCTGTGGAACACTCCACGTGATCGTTCAGCATCCATCAGACGCTGAGTTCCCGTAAACACAGCGTCCTCTTACGTGATTGCTGTTCTCTTCCGCTGGCCTTTAATCTGCCTCTGCTGTGGTTCCACACAGGTTTTGTTACCATGGCTTTGTAATATGCCTTTATAGCAGTGGGGCGAGTTCAGCTTTTTCAAGGGAAGTCAGAAAGCCAGGCTTTTATGTTGAATATCCTAATGTGTTAGTATTGGCACAGGATTTTACTTAATAGAGCACCGTGCTGGCCAAACCAAACTTGTCCAGGGGCTGGTTCCGGCCCGTGGCTGCCAGTTGGCATATGCTCCTGAAAGCTTCCCGTGTGAGCCTGACCTTGCGCTTGCATGTCTGTGGGTTCACAGTGCTGGAGAAGAGCGAGTTCAAGGATGAGTCCCAGTACTTCCGTTTCCACGCAGACGAGGAGATGGAGGGAACCAGCAGCAAGAACAAACAGCTTCGCAGCGACTTCAAGCTGGTGGAGAACATTCTGGCCAAGCGCCTGCTGGTAGGAGCAGAACTGTGCCGCTGCATCTTCCTTCCCAGACCCGCCTGCAGGCCCGGGAACTGGGCAACCTTCAGGTTACGGCTGGAGACTTTGAGGTCAACTTGGAGTACCCAAGAGTATGGGGGATTCTAGGTGGTGGCTGGCAACGCTGCCCAGAGGCCAGGTTGCTTTACTGGACAGACTACCCTCTTGACAGATGAGATTGGGCTCGCTGGGCTCCTTTTCTTTTCCTTCCCATCTCCCCTTGTCTGCCCCACACCCCAGCCTAGCCTTGTGCAGGGAGGATGGCCTCCTGAGTCCTGCAGGACTCCTCTTGCACACGAAAATCTTGTGTCTTCTGGGCTGTCACCTTGTCCTTGTTGAGTTGCTGTAAATAGCCTTGCAGTTAAGGTAGAATATTTACCAGCCTGTTCAGATGTTTTACTAGCCTAGCCCACAAATGCTGTTTCTCTCCCCCTGGTGAGCAGCGGCCTCCATCTTAAGGCCTGGCCCACAGCAGGCAACTGGGAGAGAGCCTTGGAGAGGTTCGGTCTCTTGTCATTGCCAGAGTTGAGGCCGAAGTCCACCTGATGGGAAGGCAGCTCCATTAACTTCTTTCCTATAGTGCTTATGGGGGCTGCTGTTCCAATTCCCATTTATTGCACAACAAAGCCCTCCAGTACTCCCAATCACACTTAGGATAAATCCAGTCTCTCACCATGGCCTTCAAGACTCGTCATGCCTCTCCGGCTTCATCTCCTGTGCTCTCCCCTTCTTCGTCCCACCCACCCCAGCCACTCCAGCCACCCTGATCTTCTTTCTTATCCTCCAATACCTTGGAGCCTGTCTCAGGGCCTTTGCACATGCTGTGCCCTCCGCCTGAAGCACTTTTCTCCACCCTTTATAAACTTCTGTTCCTCACTTTATTCAGGTCTCAGCTCAGGTATCACCTTCTCTGGCCCCGCTGCCACACCACTTCCTGTCCCTTTAAGTCATTTGTTAATTCAAACTACATACACTCCCTGCACCACATTCTATAGTTCTTTGTTTGTAGTCTGTCTCCCCCAGTAGATAGTCAGCTGCACGAGGGCAGGAACCGTCTGTCTTGTTCAGTGCTGTTTCTGGAACAGTAAAGTACCTGGCCCATATAACAGGCAGCAGCTCAGCACATATCTATTGAACGAATAAATGCATTTCCCTGTATCCCCACCACCACTGACCCCCCCGAACCCACCAACCTGCCTGTCATCCTGTGATGGGGAGGGACGGCTCCTCCCTAAACCCCCTTCCTGTCCCCAAGTTCTTGGTGGCCGGATACCTTTGGATCTATTTTATTCATTAAGTCAGTAAGTTGTTATTGAGCACCTACTGTATGCCAGCAGATGGGGAGACAGTGGTGCATAAATAAGGAGGCTCCGTCCTCAGGTTGGGGAGAGGAAGGGGAGACAGGCAATGAAAAGTAACCTAATACGTGTGGTCAGCAGCAGGCTGAAGCACGAGCCCAGTGGCGGGTCTTCACGTGACAGATACGTATTGAGCATCTTCTGCGTCCTGGCACCATCCTGCCGCACCCCACCCCCCAGTCTGTACCCTGAGTAGATCTGGGGCACGAAGAGCTGGCAGGATCACGGTTCTCACCATGGGGGCCAAGGTGAGGTTGGCTCCAGGCCCCCCTCCCTGCCTCACCATCTCTCCTGCCTCGGACCCTCAGATCCTGCCCCAGGAGGACGACTATGGCTTCGACATCGAGGAGAAGAACAAGGCCGTGGTGGTGAAGTCGGTCCAGAGGGGCTCGCTGGCGGAGGTGAGGCCGCTCAGAGGGGCCGCCCTGGCTCGGGCTGGGTGCGGATGGGAAAGTGGGGCATCTCTCCTCGTTTCTTGAGGCAGGCCGGCTCAGAAAGCCCTGGGATGTCAGTGGTCCCTCCTTGTTCATTGCCCTGGTGGGGAAAACGAGGGTGGGGCAGTCTTGTCTGCAGAACCCACGGCTTGGGGCTGCCCTCCCGGCATGTGCCACCGGCTCCCCCTGCTGGCCGTACGGGGTGGTGCATGAAAACGACCCGAGAGTCTGAATCCGCTCCGATTATGGAACAAATATCCGGGGTTACTGTGACATGGATACAAGGTCTGGAGCAGGACAGCCAAGGATTCAGCCCCGGGTCCTCTCAGCTGTTCCCAGGGGGTGTGCAGGTGGGTGGGAGAGAGGCACCTGCCGCTTTGTCCAGGTGCTCTGGTTGCTTCCTCGTAGCGATTAGCAATGTGTACGGCTGCGAGTAGCCACATGCTGGCCTCAGTGGCAGGAACCGCGGGGCTTCATTTTTCTAATAACATAAGCAGTGAGAAGGAGGTGGTTGTGTCTTGGTTCGGGGTCGATGTCTCTTTGACTTTCCTGGCCAAGCCCTCGTGGTCACAAGGTGGCTGCCCCAGGTCCATGCCTTGTGTCCTCACACGGCTGGGCGGGAAGCACTGACAGCTCCTCCTCAGGGGAAAAGCGTCTTTCCCGTTAGCGCCCCCTGTAGGCCTCCCTCCATAGCTCGTTGGCCAGAACGGGTCTCCCCAGCGCCCTAACTGCTTACCACAGAGGGGAGCGGGGCCGCCCTGGGAGGCTCCCGCTGGTTGTGCTTGGTGCCTGGTGCCGGCTCTGTGCTGCCTGAGTGCATTCAAGGCTCCTTAGTGAGGAGGAGAAGGGAGGGGAGGGGCCAGTTACCTGGTGTGCTTGTCTCCCGCCCCACCCCCGCCCAGATGGCCGGCCTGCAGGTGGGGAGGAAGATCTACTCCGTCAACGAGGACCTGGTGTTCCTGCGGCCCTTCGCAGAGGTGGAGTCCATCGTCAGCCAGTCCTTCTGTTCCCGCCGCCCGCTGCGTCTCCTGGTAGCCACCAAGGCCAAAGAGTGAGTGTCTCCCCGGGTGGGGTGTCTGGTGACCTTCCTCTCAGGTTGAGGAGTTGCCCGAGTCCTAGAGGTGTTGCTGGGGGCCCGAGCCATCCCGATTCCCCGTGCTTTGGGCTCCTTCTGCAGGCACGTGACACAGTGCTGCTGCCTTTGTTCAGTCGACAGATGTTTGAGTGCCTGCTGTGTGCCCACTGGTGTGTCAGGCTCTGAGGATGCAGCCCCGTCTGGATAGATTCATTTCTACCCTCGTAGATCTCAGTCTGTTTGGAGGGTAGAGCAGGAGACAGACAAAAAACAAAGCAGAAAAGTAAGAGACGTACTGAGCCAGGTAGTTCAGGTAGTAGTGAGTGTGGACCAATATATAAAGCTGGTACAGGAGATGGGCTGTGTGGAGGGGTGGTGGTCAGGGAGATGCCCCTGAGAACTGAGGTGAAGACCTGAAGGAGGTAAGGGAGCGAGTCAAGGGGACTTCTGGAGGAGGAGGGTTCCAGGCAGGGGAAACAGCGAGTGCAAAGGCCCTGGGGTGGAACTGTGGCTGGTGTGTTTGAAGAACAATGAGGAAGCTGATGGGGCTGGAAGAGAGTGAATGAGAAAGAGGGGTGGGCAATGAGGTCAGCCAGGCCCTATAGGGCCTGTGCCCACGTTAAGGACCATGGAGCTACTGGAAGGTTCTGAGCAGAGGGGCGGCATGATCTGATGTAGGTTCTGGCCGAATCTCTCTGGCTGCAGGTGGAGAAGAGATTGTCAGGGGCAGAGGTAGAAGCAGGGGGAGTGGTAAGGAGGCTGGTGGCCCAGCCCCGCGTGGCAATGGTGGGGTGGAGAGAAGTGGTCGGGTACCAGATATAGGTACAGGGAGAAGCATTTTCTATTTTATAACCTGTGGATTTGGTTTTCACTTCTCCCTTCTATTTAAGGCAGATGCTCCCGGTTTTCTATTGATGAGAGTGATGGAAAGTTTTAAATAGGATTATTTTAGTAAAAAGACGTGTCAATTTAAGGAAAATGATTGATAGTTTGGTGGGTATGTAGAAGCGGCAGAAATCACCAAGGT
This sequence comes from Grampus griseus, assembly GCF_964374135.1. NCBI lineage: Eukaryota > Metazoa > Chordata > Mammalia > Artiodactyla > Delphinidae > Grampus > Grampus griseus. The sequence goes on along the minus strand of NC_139008.1, from coordinate 76,253,793 downwards.
GGAACGTTCCTGCTTCAAGTTCCAGAAATACCTCGTGTTTGAGAACAGGCTCTCAGGACGGCCCTATCTGGCAGGTGGGGACGATCCAAGGCCCAATGTAGGGGGCACGCCCTTGGTAGGGAAGCTCCTGGATTAATGACACCTGCCGTATGACCCTGGGAAGGTGTTGCCCACTCTGCCCTGGTGACCCACCGCAGAATGGCCAACACCTGGGCTTTCAAATCATGCTCTCTGGGGGACACGTGGGCATTTTTCTAGAGTCCACACCAAGATGTGCTGGGTCACTTGTCACTCTCCCAAATCTGTGATTATTGAATAAAATGTTCACTGGCCAAGGTGCTGGTCTGGCTGCCACGAGGCCTCCTCTCACCAAGAGAATGATGGAGAAGGGGTAGGAGGGTGAGTGGGAATTTCTGTGCATGGACTGAATCTCCAAGGGTGGGCCAGCTGGTTCTGATCAATCAAAGATCCTGCTGCCGTGGGCTTTGGTTAGACGAGGTTTCTCTATACATTTGGACAGCGTGGTGCTACTGCTGTCTGGGGTTTGATTTCCCAAAAGCCTGGGGGGGCAGGGGCTCCCGGGGTGACCCCCTGGGCTGTCGGGAGCGGTACTGCTTTACCTTATGGCTGCTTTTGCTTGCTGCAGGATCATCAAAGTCCCCGATCGTCCAGAGGCTCTGTGCTTCCAGATCCGTGGAGCTGCCCCGCCGTACGTCTATGCTGTGGGGAGAGGTGAGCGGGAGCCTAAGAGGTGGAGAGGGGAGCTTTGGGAGATGGGTTTGTGTGTGTGTGGAAGGAGTTCAGAGGCCCCCAAACCATTACCTCCAGGCCTGTGCTTCTTAGTGCACCATTAGCACTTACCTTCTTTGCCTGAAGCCAAGGCTTGCAAACTCTTGTGGAGGGGGGGTCAGGCAGTTACAAATGGGCAACTAAAATGAAGGCACTAGGGAGTGGCGAGGACTATGGCAAAGTGAGAAAAATACATGTTCAATCGAAAAGGGGCAGTTTTTCTTCAGCTGAAGCTCATTATTGCCAGGCAGGAATGTGGACCTCCTCCGGCCATATTTGGTTTTTTTTTTTTTTAAAGAAACCAGAAATAGGAATTTGGCCACACTTCTGTGGCCAGATAGATCCAGGCCATAGGCCAGCAGTTTGAGACCTCTGATTTCTTATTGCCTTCTCTTGTGTGCTGTTTAAGAGGTTACTCTGTCCAGGAGATGAAACCAGATTGACCTGAGATACAGGATTCCCAGCCCTCTTTGCATCTGAGGGCCCCGTTTTTAAAGTTGAAACATTCATTGCCCACTCTTGTGGTCATAGTTGTACTTTTAATATGTATTGATCGAAAATGCATGTCACGATAGAAAGCTATGGAGAATTTGTTAATATCTTCAAGTAGGTTTTAATTTTATTTATCCCTAAAGCAGTGGTTCTCAACTGAGGGCAGTTTCACTCTCCAGAGACATCTGACAATGTCTGGAGACATCTTTGGTTGTTATAACTTGGGGTGCGGGTGCTACTGGCATCTCATGGGTAGAGACCAGGGATGGTGCTGGACATCCTCCAGTGCCCAGGACAGCTCCCCACAGCAGAGAATTATGCAGCCCAGAATGTCAGTAGTGTTGAGGTGAGAAACCCTGCCTTAGAGCAGAATAGGTGTGTATAGGCAAACTAGGCAAAAATAGTAAGACAGGTGACATTTCTTGAGTCCTTACTAAGAGCCAGGTACGGGGCTAAATGTTTAACATGTTTCAACTCACCGAATCTCTCAAGAACCCTATGAGTAGATATTATTAGTGTCTTCATTTTACAGACGAGGCAGCCAAGGCACAGAGAGGTTATGGAACTTGCCTGAGGTCCCACAGTTGGTCAATGACAGAGCCAGAATTTGAACCCGGGCTCCTGGGGTCCAGGCCTGTACTTGTCCGCATCACACCACGCAGGCCTGATTTTTTTTCCTGTGTACAAAGCTTGACATTCACTTGCATTTCTAGACCCTTCATATTAACCACACAAAACCCTGGGGTCTAAGCCCTGCAGTTTGGGAGTTGTGGTATAGCTGAGAAAACATGCCCTTAGAGTTTGGTAGACCTGGGTTCAAAACCTGCCTTATCCTAGGCACGTGACCTTGAGAGAGTCACTTTGCCTCTCCGAGCCTCTGTCTCCCTGTCTGCAAAACGGGGCTGATCCCGGCCCCAGTATCATGGGTTGTAGTTGGACTTTAAAGGAGATGAAGCTCTAGAGTGAAACGTTTCTGGATTCAAGTCCATTCTCCCTTGCTGCATGACCTTGGGCTAGCTGCTGCTTCTCTGAACCTCAGTCTCTTCTTCTGCAAAATGGGAATGCCAGTCCCTGTCCTGCCCACTGGCATGGGGTGGAGAGTGGCTGCAGGGTGCGGGGAATGGAGGTGGCGTTTGGGGGAGTTGGGGTGGTGGGTGGGGTGGGTGACAGGTTCATCTGGTTACTTGCCCTTGCCTGGCACTGCCCCAGGCTCTCTTCGCCTGGCATCCAGCCTCGAGCACTCTTGTCCCCCTTAGGCTCTGAGGCCGTGGCCGCAGGCCTCTGTGCCGGCCAGTGCATTCTGAAGGTCAATGGCAACAACGTGATGAACGATGGAGCCCCAGAGGTCCTGGAGCACTTCCAGGCTTTCCGGAGCCACCGAGAAGAGGCCCTGGTGAGCCCCCCAGCAGCTAAGGGGATGGGGAAGCCCTGCTCATTGGCGTAGGGGCTGAGGACCACGTTCCCTTCTCTGGGGAAAAGCCTGAAGGCACCACAGCATTTTGGGTGGGGTGGGGTGGGGTGGGGCTGCCTACCTGGCAGGGCTGAGCTGGGCTTGGGCTCTAGGACCTCTCTGCTTCCTAAACCTCATGGCCTTGGTTTTCATAGCTGTGAAACGGGTGTGATAAGACCCTCTTTTCTTACCACATGGGCACGTCGGGCAAATAATCACGTCAGTGGTAAAAAATTGATGTTATACTTGGGTTGGGGACCAGAGTTCTGTGGAGGGTGATCCTAATTCATTGGTTCATTTAATAAGTGTTTATTGAGCACCTGCTGTGTGCCTGGCATGTCTCGAGGCCCTGGGGCCACGGGAGAGACAAGGTTTCTGCTCCCATGGAGCTGACTTACATTTCCTAAGGCTCCTCCTTCCCTGGCTTCTGTGTGGAGCATAGACTATAGACAGTGAGGGCTGAATGTGACTGCAGGTCCCTCAGGAAGGTTCCAGAGTGAAGTCTGGGAATGCTCTCTGAAGGTGGTGTTGCCGACAGGCTAAAAGCCTGAGCTTTGGAATTAGGGAACAGTGTGCACCTCGGCCCCTTCCCTTCCTCCCTGGGCTCCTGGCGTCGTGGCCGCCCCTCTTACTCTGCTCCCTGCACAGGGCCTGTACCAGTGGGTCTACCACACCCACGAGGATGCCCAGGAGGCCCGGGAGGCCCCCAGCGAGGACCCTAGTGGCGAGGGGGCCCGAGAGGAAGACCAGTCCAACTCAGGTAACAGGACAGGTGGGCCGTGTGACGGAGGTGCCAGTAGGGACTGGGTCCTCCTCTGTGTGCACAGCCCTCCCGATCCCATCCAGTCCATCTCGACGCCATGGGTTCTGTGTTAGTCTCTGACTGCTGCCGTAACAAAGTACCGCAAACCTGGTGGTGTAAAACAACACACACTGGGGGCTTCCCTGGTGGCGCAGTGGTTGAGGGTCCGCCTGCCGATGCAGGGGACGCGGGTTCCTGCCCCGGTCCGGGAAGATCCCACATGCCGCGGAGCAGCTGGGCCCGTGAGCCATGGCCGCTGAGCCTGCGCGTCCGGAGCCTGTGCTCCGCAGCGGGAGAGGCCACAACAGTGAGAGGCCCGCGTACCGCAAAAAAAACACAACCAAACAACACACATTTATTATGTTACAGTTCTGGAGGTCAGGAGTCCGAAGTGAGACTCACCAGGCTATAGTCAGGGTGTCAGCAGGGCTGCTTCCTTTCTGTGGCTTTATGGGAGAATCCATTCACTTGCCTGTTTCAGGTTCTAGAAGCTTGGCTCGTGGCCCCCTTCCTCCATCTTCAGAGCCAGCAGTGTTGGCCTGCGTCCTTCTCACACTGCCACCTCCCTAATTCTAACTCTCCTGACTCCATCTTCCCCATTTAAGAACCCTTGTGATTACACTGGGTTCACCTGGATCACCTGGAATAATCTTACTGTAAAGTCAGCTGATAAGCAACTCTATTTCCAGCTGCAACCCCAATTCCTCCTTGCCGGGTAACATAGCGTACGCACAGGGCCCAGGGATGGGATGTGGGTATCTTTTAGGGGTTGTTATTCTTTTTCTTTTAATATTTTGTTGCAGTGTTTGTTTTGTTTTATAAATTTATTTATTTTATTTTTGGCTGCATTGGGTCTTCATTGCTGCGCGCGGGCTTTCTCTAGTTGCAGCGAGTGGGGGCTACTCTTTGTCGCAGTGCGCGGGCTTCTCATTGCGGTGGCTTCTCTTGTTGCGGAGCGTGGGCTCTAGGCACGCGGGCTTCAGTAGTTGTGGCTCGTGGACTCTAGAGTGCAGGCTCAGTAGTTGTGGTACACGGACTTAGTTGCTCCACAGCATGTGGGATCTTCCTGGACCAGGGCTCGAACCCATGTCCCCTGCATTGGCAGGCAGATTCTTAACCACTGCGCCACCAGGGAAGCCCCAGGGACTGTTATTCTGTCCACCACGGGCTCCCATGTTTTTCTCTCTGCCCAGCCTCAGCCCTGGACCCCCAGACCTGTCATTCTACCTGACATCCCCGGATGTCTAACAGGCATCATGGCCAAAATTGAACTCCTGAACTTCCTCTGAAGCTTGTTCCTCCCCTCAGGGTCCCCTCTCCATCCTTCCAGATTCTTAGGCCCCAAACTCAGAGTTCTCCCTGACTGTTCTTTCTCCTGTATCCTGCCGCCTTGCTTCCAGCATCCAGGCTCATTGCCTGTACCTTCCCCTTGCAACCAGAATCACCACCTCCATCGCTGCCTGGTCCGAGCCACCATCATTTCTCACCAGGACTATTGTAATGGCCTGCTCACTCTTCTCCCTGCCCTGCCTTACCTCTCCTCCTATAGGCTAGTCTCAAAAAATAGAACAGAACCTTCCAGTGGCTTCCACCCTATGCAGGGCAAAGACCAAGTCCTTGTCATGGTTTTCCAGGCCCAGCCTTGCTTCCCAGCCTCACCTCTCATCACTTTCCCACTTGCCCTCACTGCTCCATCCACTCCAGCCTCTTGTTCTTAAATACCAAATGGACTCCTGCCCCAGGGCCTTTGCACTTGCGGTTCCCTCCGCCTGGAATGCTCTTCCCCTGAGTACTTCTTACCCATGCTCCTCACCTCACTCAGCTCTCTGCTCAAATGTCACCTCCTCAGAGAGGCCACCTTGAGTGCTGTAATTAAATAAGCCCTTTCTGTCCCTCAGTGTCTCCTTATCCTGCTTTATTTTTCTTCACCATGTGCATTACTTGACATATATCATACAGTTATTTATTGCTTTTCTCTGTTTTCCCCACTAGCGTAAGCTCCCCGAGGGCAGGGATTTTGTTTGTTTTATTCCTTGCTGGATGCTCCGAGCCTTGAACTGTGCCTGGCGCGTCGTAGGCGCTGAGTGAATACTTGTAGTTTGAATAATAGCCCCTCCTCTCCGGTTGCTTCTCTGGACTCTGCCCCGTACTTCTGCTGGGCTGGGGGTGGGGGCAGATGCCATGGGTAGACCAGGGGCTTGGGTGCCTCTGTGTCCAACAGCTCTGGGCTCCTGACTGGTGACTTTGGGGTCAGAAAAGAACCAGGGTTTATGGGGTTGGCTGGGGAGCTATCCTGCACTGCTGAAACACCCACAGCCTGGCAGAGGGGTCCTAAAGGGGACAGGCTGATGGGGAGGGGGGAGAGGCCAGCTGGCAGGTGTGAGCTCAGTTTGTGCCCCTCTGAGAGGAATGGGCTGTGGGCCTCCTTCCTCAACACGTGGGCGACCCCTGATGATGACCGTAAACCACGCTGAGAGGAGTTGGCGGTTTCTACTCTTCTGTTCAACAAGTAGAAGCACCTACTATGTGCCAGGTTCTGTTCTAGGAGCTGGGAGACACGAGTGAGCAAGGCAGACAGGGTCCCTGCCCTCAGGACACGGACGTGAGGGGAGCCAGACAGTGAACAACAGAACAAAAAACCTGACAAGTGGTGACACAGTATGAGGGTGAGGGGAGAAGGAGTGATGGGGTGTGTGTTGAGAGGTCCTCTTTGGAGCTGGTGGGGAGGAAGGCAGTTCACGCCAATAAAGTGTCTACTTTCTCCTTAAATACATCACTGCCTAGCTGTGTGGCTCTGAGGAGTCACAGCCTCTCTGGACCCATATTAATCAGGACTGAAACTGAGCTACATAAAAACATTGGCTCAGCAAACTAAGATGTCTGAGTAGGGTCAGCAAGCTTCAGTTCTCGCTCAGTCCAGCACTTTATATAGTGAAGAGGCTCTTGCTTTTTCTCCAGTTCTCAGCTCTTCTCCCTCTGTGTTGGTTTCCCTCTTACATGCTGTTTTTCCCACCTGGTGGCTCTAGTGACTTGGGATCCAGTTGAAAAAGAGAATGTCTCCTTCTCTTTGCAGATGCAACAGAAGTGCCAGACTTTACTCTCATTGACTCAGCTTGGGTCACGTGCTCACTCCTGAACCAATCACTATGAACAGAGGAAATCAAACATGCTGATTGGCCAGGCCTTTGCCTCTGGGGGAGGATGTGGTTGGGGGGAGCCCTTTTCTGAGCCACATAGACTGAGAAAGGGGCTCAAGGGTAGATTCCTAGAAGGACAATCTTCTAGAACAAGAGGTGAACGATAGCGGGCTGGCAAAAATGAACAGAGCTGCAGCACTTTAGTCCCCCCATCCGTCCAACACAAGCCATCTGCGGTGCTGGGTCAGGAGGCTGGCTTGGTGTGGGGTGGTGCCCCCTCCTCAGGGCTGCCTGTCCCTCTGGCTTCCAGCCTTCCCCCTGCTGTCCCTGGGTCCCCAGCTGAGCCTGCACGAGGACAGCCCTGTGGTCAGCCTGACGGTGGACAACGTGCACCTGGAGCATGGCGTGGTGTACGAGTACGTGAGCACAGCGGGCATCAAGTGTCACGTGCTGGAGAAGATCGTGGAGCCCCGTGGCTGCTTCGGCCTCACTGCCAAGGTCTTGCTGGGTGCTGCCCTGCCCTGGGGGGTGGGGCAGCCTGATTCCCATGTCCTCAGAGTTAGCCTGGAGCCCTGCATCCTAGTTCCTCCCCCTCCACTCGGTAGCTGTGGGGCTTAGGAGACTGACTTGTTATCTCTTAGCCTCAGTTTACTCATCTGCTAAATGGGCCAGTAATAGAGCTGACCTCACACACGTATTATGAGGCATATAGTAGTCACCCCAGATAAACCCATTAAGACCCTCCCAGGTGCACAGCGAGTGCTCAGTAGCTGTTAATATTTCTGCAGATCCTTGAGGCCTTTGCCACCGATGACAGTGTCTTTGTGCAGAACTGTGGGCGGCTTATGGCCCTGAGCAACAACATAAGGACCATGTCCCACTATGAGTTCCGCAACATCTGTGACACCAAGCTGGAGAGCATCGGCCAGAGGATCGCCTTGTACCAGGAGGTGCCTGCACCCTACAGGGTCTCAACTTGGGGTATTTTGGTTGTAAAAGTCAAAACCCAACCCAATTTAGCTTAAACAAACAGGAGAATTTATTGGTTTATATTACTGAAGCGTCCAGAGGTGAGCTTCAGGCATGGTTGTATCCAGGCACTCAAACATCACACTATTACAAGAACAGGGCCTCTCTCTTTCTCTTGACTTTATTTTTCTGTCTTGGCTTTGCTCTCAGGCAGTTCCTTTTCATGTGGTGCCAACATGGCCCCCAATGGCTCTAGCCTTAGCAACCCCAGTAGAAAAGGAACTCGAAGAGAGCTTTTGTTGACTTGGCTTGGGTCCCTTGCCTAGGCCTGTACCAGTCTCTGCAAGGATGGGGAGGTAGCCTTACCTGAACCTCACGGACTGTGGGTCAGGGAGAGATGTTCCTCAAGGACAGCTCAGGTGCAGCTAAAATGGAGAAATGAACGTGGGTAGGTACTTGGAGGCCTCACGTTTCTCCAGGCCTTCCCTGAAATCTGGGTCCAGTAAAAGGCACTGCAGGGGAATTTACTTTTCCATTTGGAGCTATTGACATTTTGTCCAATTTTGGATTGTCTGACCTAGGCCAGGATAAAGCGGGTACTGGTGGTGGGCCAGGATTTCCAGACCCCTGTATCACGACTCCACGTCCCCCACCTTTCTCAGTTTGCAGCTCAGCTAAAGAGCAGGGTCAGCCCGCCCTTCAAACAAGCACCCCTGGAACCCCATCCGCTGTGTGGCCTGGACTTTTGCCCCACCAATTGCCACGTCAACCTCATGGAAGTGTCCTACCCCAAGACTACTCCCTCGGTTGGCAGGTCCTTCAGCATCCGCTTTGGTCGCAAACCCTCCCTCATCGGCCTTGACCCAGAGCAAGGTAACTGTGTGTGTCTGTCAAAAACTGTGTCCAGATCTCACACTACAGATACTTAAACAGAAGTATGTCTGAAGGCCAGCAGTCCAGAGCTGGATTGATAGCTCCACGGTCATCAGGGATCCAGGCTCCTTCTATCTTTCTGTGCCACCATCTCTAGATGTTGCTTTTATCCTGAAGGATGCCTCATGGTATATAGAATGGCTGCTGGAGGACCAGCCATCATGTCTACATTCCAGGCAGGAAAAAGATCACAGTAGTTAAAAGTATATTAGCACCAAACCGAAACTTTCTTACTGAAGTAATTCAATGTATTAAAAGAATATTTAAAAGAGAAATATTTCTCATTCATTGGGATCCTTAAAATGAATTTGTATACCTCTGTCTAAGGGGCTTGTGGGTGTCTGGGGGCTGTTTCCAAGTGAACTCTCCCTCCCTCCACTGTAGGTCACCTGAACCCCATGTCCTACACCCAACACTGCATCACCACCATGGCTGCCCCATCCTGGAAGTGCCTACCTGCTGCGGATGGGGACCCCCAAAGCCAGGGTCCCAACGACAGCAGCTTTGGGTCAGCCAATGGAACCCTTGGCCAGGAGCACCGGGGTTTGAGCTTCCTACTCAAGCAGGAGGACCGTGAGATCCAGGATGCCTACCTGCAGCTCTTTACCAGACTGGATGTGGCCCTGAAGGAGATGAAGCAATATGTTACCCAGATCAACAGGTGAGCCCTGGGCCCAGGAGAGAATGGCCCGAGTGTCAGGGTCAGGATTTCTCAACATCAGCGGCATCAACATTTTGGGTAGGATCATTCTTCGGAGTTGGGAGCTGTCCTGTACATTGTAGGCTATTAGTGGTATCCCTGCCTTCTACCCACTAGATGCCAGTAGCACCCCCTTCCCCAGTTGTGACAATCACACATGTCTTCAGACATTGTCAAATGCCCTCTGGGGGGCAAAATCACCCCTGATTGAGAACCACTGATCTAATGAAAGGATGGATGTAGACAGCATCATCAGTAGAAGCTAAAACTATTTGTTGACAGGTTTGGGGGGAACTTTATCATTTTAATGTTGCAGAAAGAGAGACGGCTAGACGTGATGTCCCTTTTGGTGCGAAGCAGCAGGACACACGCACTGCATCACCTACAAAACGTTCTTGCAGCACAGGTCGCACCATTCTCTGATCAAAGTTCTAGGTCTCACTACTCAGCTGGAGGACTGGGTTTTAAGGGAGGATGAAATGCACCTCAGGGACGCAGTTGGCTAAATTCAGAGGGTGGGTGATTCTAGATGACAAATGACCCAGTTTCTTTAACAAATAAATGATTGGAGGGGAAGCAGGTACAGGGAGGCGGGGGAGGAGGAACTGTTAGGGAAGAGACTTGAGAGACACATCAACCGAATACAGTGTCTGGACCTGGTTCGGGTTCTGTTTCTAACATACCATCTGTGAGAAGACACTTTGGGGAGCATCAGGGATCCCGTGGTCTGGGAACTAGATGGTATTATGGAATGATTGATTTAGTTAGGTGTGGTAACAGTGACTGGTTATGTTTACAACAGTGTTTCTCAGCCTCAGTACGGTTGACATTTTGGGCCCGATAATTCTTTGTTGTGGGATACTTAGTGGCATTCCTGGCCTCTACTCCTTGGATGCCAGTAGCTAGCCCACCCCTCCCTGCCCTGCTTCAGTTGTGACAACTAAAAATGTCTCTGGACGTTGCTAAATGTTTGCGCCTGAGGGAACTTGCTAAATTGCTAACCGTTTCCTGGAGTGGGAGAGTGGGGGACAGAAAGCACCCTCAGTTGAGAACTGTTGCTTTAAAAATAAATCCTTATGTGCTGGAGACACATATGGAAGTGTTTATAGGGGAAATTATATGATATCTTAGGTTTGTTTTAAACACTCCAGAAAAAGAAAAAGCAACAGGAAAGATGGAGGAAAGAAAAGTGGATCCTGAGTTGCCACTGTTGAAGCTGGCAGCTGGTTACCTGGGGTCCATCATACTGGTCCCTCTCCTTTTGTGTATGATAGAAATTGTCAATGAGAATAGGAAAAATAATGTAGGGTCTGGAGGCAGGAGGCCTGGGTTTGATCCTGGCCCTGCCACTTATTAGCTGTGTGACCTTAGGCAAGTCACTTAACCTCTCTGAGCCTTGATGGTCTCACCTGTTAAAATGGGGCTAATCATAATACCGACCTCATTGAGATGTAGTAGGATTATTATCAGCCAGGGTTTACTGATCACTTACAAGGCACCAGACACTCTTCTAAGCACTTTACATATTTTAACTCCCTTAATCTTTACAGCAGCTTAGGACATAGATAGTGATATTACTCCAGATGAGGAAACTGAGTCTCAGAGAGGTTTAATCATTAGCTTTAGGTCTCTGAACTAGGAATTGGTAGCGTTGGGATTTGAACCTGGGGTCTGTCTGTCTTAAAAACCTAGAGTCTTAACAACTATACTCTATGCCAGGGATTGACACACTAGGGCCTATGGGCCAAATCCAGCCCACTGCTTTTTTTAAAAAAAATAAAGGTTTATTGGAACACAGCCGTGCCCATTTCTTTACATGTTGTCTGTGGTGCTGTCACAGTACAGCAGCAGAGTTGAGTGTATGGTTGTAACTGAGACCATATGGCCCTTATAGACCACGTTTCCCAGTTGCCTTCTTTTCTCTGGAGCCTGTGTGTAGCTTGGCTGTGAAATAAAGAGTATCCATATGTCACGCCCCCTACAGGAGGGACAATGGATTCACATCTGCAAAGTTGCTGGTGGGATTTTCTTATTTATTTATTTATTTATTTATGGCTGCGTTGGGTCTTCGTTGCTGTGCGCGGGCTTTCTCTAGTTGTGGGCAGCGGAGGCTACTCTTCGTTGCGGTGTGCAGGCTTCTCATTGCGGTGGCTTCTCTTGTTAGAGAGCACGGGCTCTAGGCACGCGGGCTTCAGTAGTCGTGTCATAAGGGCTCAGTGGTTGTGGCTCGCGGGCTCTAGAGCGCAGGCTCAGTAGTTGTGGCGCATGGGCTTAGTTGCTCTGCGGTATGTGGGATTTTCCCGGGCCAGGGATGGAACCCACGTCCCCTGCATTGGCAGGCGGATTCTTAACCACTGCGCCACCAGGGAAGCCCTGCTGGTGGGATTTTCAGGGAAGGGCCACAGAGCATTTGATGGTTCCCTCTGCTTAGGATCAAAGGTGAGGCCTGAGCTTCCCTGGTGGCGCAGTGGTTGAGAGTCCGCCTGCCGATGCAGGGGACACGGGTTCGTGCCCTGGTCCAGGAAGATCCCACGTGCCGCGGAGCGGCTGGGCCCGTGAGCCATGGCCGCTGAGCCTGCGCGTCCGGAGCCTGTGCTCCGCAGCAGGAGAGGCCACGACAGTGAGAGGCCCGCATACCACAAAAAAAAAAAAAAAAGGTGAGGCCTGAGGTCAGGGCCTTGTCTGGGGCCTCCATGGAGGCAAGTGGAGCCACGGGCCTCTGCCTTTAAGTTCAAAGTCTTTGCTCCTGCAGGCTGCTGTCCACCATCACGGAGCCCACCTCGGGTGGGTCCTGCGATCCGCCCTTGGCCGAGGAGGCCTCATCCCCCCAGCTGGTCAGCGAAGAGACCGAGATGGACAGGACCGACCACGGGGGCAGCAAGAAAGTGTGCTTCAAGGTGTCAGAGGACGATCAGGAGGACTCGGGCCATGACACCATGAGCTACCGGGACTCCTACAGGTGGGGGCAAGCGGGGCTCTCGTGGGGTTTGCTGTGAATGGCCAGTGGCACAGTTGAGGCCTCCGCTGTGGGAAAGTCAGAATCAGAGGACATTTCCCAGGAAGCAGTGGGACGGGGCGCTGTCGCCTAGCCATGTGGTCCTGGGGGGTTAGGCCGCGCCCCACAGCACACCCCAGATGCCCCCTTCAGCTCCCCGTCCCCTGGTGGACACCACCCATCCTTTCTGCCTTGGTTCCACTCCGCACACGTTGATGGAATGTGGTCCAAGGAAAAGTCAAGATCTGCAGTGTGTTTTAAAATCAACGTTAAGACCTCTGGTTTTTGCAACAAACACTATTTTTACTTGATCCAGGGAGTAAGACCATTTTTTCCCCTGCTGATTCAGAGGATCTGAATTGTTTTCTCCTGGTTAAGTTAATTATTAACAAGATCAGGGAAGTTTGAATTAGTGGGTTAAATAGACTGAAACCCCAATTTCCTGTAATAAACCATAGAGTGAGTGAATGGAATTCCTTACCACAAATAAACAAGCACCATAGCCTCCAGTGAAAGGTTACATAACATCTGACCATTGTGGTTAAAGCAGAGTCTTGGAGGGCACTTCAGTTGTTCGTGGGCAAAATACAGAACTGATAGAATTTGGCAAGAAAGGCTTTGGTCCCCATCCTTCCAGCTTTTATATCCTTTCAGTCTTCAAGGGACCAGATTGGTCGGTGTTTCTTGGTGTCTGTATTACGAAATGGTCTGGCTGACTGGGTACGGTGTGTTCCTGGAGCCTCTTGTCCACAGACCAAGATCTCTCCATCTCTCTGGGTTTCCATCCTGACATTTTTGGGTCCTCCGATTTTTCCTTTAATTGTCAGAAAGGTGAAGGAAAGAATTTCAGGGTTGTGGTTTTTAATTCCCCATGCCTTCTGACTTCCTGGGATACAAGCCAAGCAAACACAGTCCTTGTTCTTAGGAGGTTTCTAGCCAGGCTGGGGAGACAAAATATGGAACCATGTGGCCAAGTGTGGTGAATGCAGGTGTGTCCAGGGACAAGGCTGTCCCACGAAGACAGTGACAGGAGTTACACCCAAACGAAAATGATTCATTATCCACCTACCACTTCTGTACTGAGGCCTGGAAATGTTTCCCCAGCGTCAGACCTAGAAAACGCACCAGGACAACCCTGCCCGTCTATGGCTCTGGCGCTTGGCCCACAGTGCCTTCTCTGGGCCAATCGTCCACCCAAGGGTTTTGTCTACACTCCAGAAAGTGGGTTCCGGGTGCTGGGACCAGAGGCTGTGAGTGGGAGGGTGACTCATGCCTTTGTCTCTGCTGCTTTGCAGTGAGTGTAACAGTAATCGGGACTCCGTCCTGTCTTACACCAGCGTGAGAAGTAACAGCTCCTACCTGGGCAGCGACGAGATGGGGTCTGGTGAGTGCAGAGGCTCGTGCTCCAGGAGAAGGGTCCCCCAGCGCGACTCTGTTTTGTTTATTTTTATTTTGTTATGCTTCACTCCATGTTATATTGTCTTCTATTACTTTGCATGGTGTGGTAGTGGTTTTCCTTCAGTCCTTTAGCAAACATTTATCGCACACCAGTTATTTGCTGGGACCACGGCAGTGAATGAAAAGACAAAGATCCCAGCCCTCACGTTCTCCGTGAACGCCACGGACACGGGACAAATAAAAACATACACGATGCAGTTACATGTTGTGGTGAGGGCTCCAACGTTACTAAAATAGGGCGACCTGATGGTTTCCGTGAATGATGCATGCTCAAACCAAAAATTCAAATGACACAGGAAAGTTCAAAAGAAGTATGTGGAAATAAGTCAGAATCTCAACCTCTCCCCCAGAAATGACTATTGATTATATTTGGGGATTGCTGGTGAACATGTATTTCTGCACAGATGTGGAGAAATGTGGGTGGACGGCTGGAGGGACAGACAGACATAAATAAGATTTTATAAATTAGATTCTATGTTACTTGGAATTTTTACTGAAAGACTGAAATTCGTTTTTATTTTAGTTTTATTGATTTCAGCCTTTAAAAATTTTATTTTGTGAATAAGACAGACATCCACATGGTTCATAATTCAAAAGGCATGAGAGGGTGGGTAGTGACAAACCTCCCTCCCACCCTTGTTACCCGGCCTCCCGGTTCCCAAGCTCCCGCTGTCACTACTGCCCTACGTGTCCTTCCAGAGGCAGTATCTGTGCATAAAAATTTAATTTAATTATACTTCAGTTTAACAGAAGAAAAAGAAGCTCACGTAAAGTCAGAGATATTTCTGAACTTTAGGTAAATATTTCATCACATAAGATATTCAGCTGCAAAAACTATCCCTGGGGAGGTTTTAGGAAGGCACTCACATGTGGCAGCTGATTTAAATGCAATGGCTGGGGGATGAATCAGGAGACTGGGATCCAGTTCCTTATATCTGACTTTCTGTCTCCTCGTCTGCAGAGTGAAAACTAATAACATTGACTTACAATTGCGTAATGTTTTAGTTCCTGTTGCCCATTTTGCAGATGAAGAAACCGAGGTGCAGAGAGGTCAAGTGGCTTGTGCAGTGTCACACAGCCAGGACCTGGGTCTATCAGACTCCAAGTCCACTGTGGGTTTTGGAGCTCTGTAGCTACATTGCTTTCTTGAGAAAGAGGCTGGGAAGGTGTGAGATGGGGCAGGAATAGTTGATGGCTGCGGTTTCTTCCTTCTGCAAGGGGACGAGCTGCCCTGTGACATGAGGATCCCGTCGGACAAGCAGGACAAGCTTCATGGCTGCCTGGAGCACCTCTTTAACCAGGTAGGACCTTTGTCCCAACCCCGGCCTGACCTTGAGTTCTTCCCATCACCCCTGGTAAGAACCCATAAGCCAGGAGCCGGGGCAGGGGCTATGAGTAATGGGTCCCTGCAACTTGGAGGGCCCTGTGGGCCAAACTAACCCAGAGCTTCCCGCCACCCAGGTGGACTCCATCCATGCACTCCTCAAGGGGCCCGTCATGAGCAGAGCTTTTGAAGAGACCAGACATTTCCCCATGGACCACAGCTTACAAGGTGAGCAGAGAAGAGTCCCCAGGCAGGGCGAGGGATGACATCCAGCATCCGTCAGGGAGACGGGCTGCAATGGGTGACGTGTGCTGGACAGGCGTCAGGCCACCTGGGCCACGTTCTCAGCTTTGCCCCTCACCTGTTGAATGGCCGTGGGTCAGTCCAGGGGCAGTCAGCAGATCCAGCCCATGGCCTGTTTTCGTACAGACTGTGAGCTCAGAATGACCTTTCATTAATAATGGATTGTTAAAACGGAACGAAAGAAAGAAAGAATATGTGACAGAGACTGAATGCCCTGCAAAGCCTAAATCAGTTCCTATCTGACTCTTCACAGAAAAAGTGTGTGGACCGCTGGGCTGGTCCCTGAGCCTTTCTGGGCCTCCATCTGCCTGTTTATAACATGAGGGGAAGGACTGGAGCACGATTTGCCAAACCTCAGACACCCCACCCACAGCCCCTTCATCGTTTTAGACATATTCATAGAATCTGCCAACATCTTTACATTTTTTAAACCATATTCATTTGCTGCCCATATTATTGATAGATCAAACTGTCTCCCTTTAAAAAATTCAGTTTTGAAAGGACCTTATTTAACTCCCCGTAAATGGAAAATCACTATAAAATGTCATAAAATAATGATAAATCCAATGGAAACAGCAACAAAAAATGTCATTGTACTGTAGTTAGGCACTGTTGCCTGCCCAGAACTCTTTGTTCATTATTCCTGAGGGGGATTAGTGAGTTAAAGAAGTGTTAAGGACTTACCAGCACCAAACTGAGACCTTCTTCTTGAAATGATTGAGAGAAAAAGATTGACTTTTATGTCCCTCTATTTACTTCTCCTCCCATTTACCCATCCACCCACCTATTTAATCTCTCCACCCATCTGTCCATCCATCCATCCATCCATCATCCATCCATCCATTCATTCATCTATCCATCCATCCATCCACCCATCCACCCATCCACCTACCCACTCATCCACCCATCTGTCTACTCCATGCATCCATGCATTCATACATCCAGTAAATAATTTCCAAGAACCAGCTTGTGTCAGGCCTTGTGCTGGGCCCTGGGGCCCATTAGATGAAAGTGACACTGCCTCTGACCTCAAGGAGCTTCCAGTAGAGTTCAGGAGATAGGAAAAGAAACAGGCAGTTGCTCCTAAGTGAGGGTCAGAAGTGGTGAGAAGTTGGGGTGCCCTAGCTCAGCTCTCCCTCCTGCTGTCTCAGGATCATCTCTCCCTGGGATGGACCTTAGGAAGAAGAAATGTCAAACTCAGAGGAAACAAAACCACACATATCTCAGAAACCTGGGACTTTGTAGCAGGGAAGAGGCCAAAGGAGCAGGGACCTGTGTTTGCTTGTCTGGGGTCAGGTTCAAGTCCCTTTTCTGTCACTACCCTGCTGTGTGACTTGAGGCAAGTCACTTTTCCACTCTGTGCCTGGACTTCCTCCTCTGTGTAGGGAAAAGGTTACGCTAGGTTACAACTGACGTGCCAGCTCGATTGGTTGTGGCTGTGAGGAGGTAGTACCCGAGAATCCTTCCGTGACTACATCCAGGCTTAGGAGACAAGCATGCCCTGATTGATTTGTGATGTCTGCATTGGATTTGTTGTACCTGTGAGGAGTCGCGGCCTCAGACGAGCGGGAAGGAGTGCTGAGATTGATCAGCAATGTCTGCCATGAGTGTGATACTATGAATTCGTAGCACACTTACCATGTATTTGCCTTCCATGGACCAGATAGTACCCTAGAGTCCTGCCAGCATCCTTGACCTAAGATTCTGAGCTTTGGAATCTAGTGATGGTACAGAGGTCTTCGTGCCACCATTTTCCAAAGCTATCTAATTGTCCCTTTCCTGCCCTCATGTCACTTTCTGCCCCAGAGTTCAAACAGAAAGAGGAGTGTACAATTCGTGGCCGCAGCTTGATCCAGATCAGCATCCAGGAGGACCCCTGGAACCTCCCGAATTCCATCAAGACCCTGGTGGACAACATTCAGAGATACGTGGAAGGTCAGCTGGGCAGGGAAGGCTGTGATGTGGAGGTTTTGTGGCCTTTGGTTCTTGATGTGCAACGTGGAAGGATCAGGAATGGGTCCATCTCCGTGCCCCATGTCTCTCCAGGCCCAGGGAGAGGACAGGAAGAGAGAGTGTCCCTTTCTCAGCTGTGTCCTGCCCTGGGCAAGGCCCTGGGACAGTACACACTTGATCAAGGAACTGCTGATTTGGGGTGCCTGGGGCTTCCTTGCAGAGTCAGGAGGCTAAGAAGGCTGAACTTGTTGCTTCTCAGCTTCCAAAATTGTGGATGTAGTTCAGTTCCTTTTGTTTATTAACCAGGTTACAAGTTGGGGGGTGGGTGGGTCCTGATCAGACTTGGGCCGCCAGGTAATTTTTGATGCTACAGCATTAAACACGGTGAACCTGCTGCCAGCATTTCTAATCCGAGACCCCACTTGGCTGGAGATGAGTGGTGGCCACCCTCTTTAGGTGGGGGAGGGGCGCCTCCCAGTCCACACGGATCCCACCATGGCCTGTGGCCTGGGGTCTGCTTCATGCACCTTATGTTACCTGCCTGGCCCTTGGCAGCATTTGAGCCTGGGACTCCTGGGTTAGAAGGATCCCAGGCCAGGGAGACATCTGACCAGGACAGCAGGAGGTGCTTGGCCCCAGGGTCATGACCCCAGGAACAGCACCCTCTGACTTGGAAGTCTGTGTTGGCCCTGAACTGTCCTGTCTTCCAAAACTGTGACTGGTGAAGAGCATGGACTCCAGAGCCAGATGGCCGGTGCTCGAACCCCAGTTCTCCCACTTACTGGCTGTGCGACCTTAGCAAGTTCCTTGACTTCTCTGTGCTCCAGTCTCTTCATGTGTAAAATGGGTTCATAGTGTTGTTGTGAGGGATAAACGAGTCGGTACAAACAAGGCACTTAGTACAGTGCCTGGCACACAGTAAGTCCTCAGTAAGCATTTGCTGGTGTTATTACCACACCCTGCCCTGCATCTTAGTGCCTCCCGAGGACAGAATGTATCACAAGAGGGCAAATCCAAGGGCCTTTCAGATTTTTCTTTTAAGCGCCTTCTGGGCCCAAGAGCCTTTATTTGACGGAAAGAGACCAGGGTGTTAGGCCTGTGTCTGGAAGGTCTGGGCTTTGTCTACCCGTGGGCAGGGCTTGGCTGTGTAGGACGATGTGAATAAGTACCTGAGTACACGTGTGAGTGTACGTGGTCTGAGTGTGCTCCCACATGTACGTACACACGTGTGTCAGGGTGTGCCCACGCACAGGTACAAGGTGTGGGCTGGGGGCTCTGGCCCATTAGTTGGAGGGGCTGGTTTGAGTCTCTGTGTAGACAGTTGGGGTGCAGCTGACAGTTGGGGTTTCTAGAATCTGCTCAACATTCAGTCAGAGCTTGTTGAGCACGGCTCTGTGTGCCCAGAGCTTCGCTGCAAGAAGGGGTCAGGCATGTGGGCTGTGGGGAGGCCTGGCTCGACTTGCTGCTTCCGCTAACCCCTCTCAGCCCATCTCCTTCTCCTTCCAGATGGAAAGAACCAGCTTCTCCTGGCCTTGCTGAAATGCACAGGTGAGGGCTTCGAAGGGGCAGCTGTCTGTGATTTGCACACACCCAGGTGCATCCGGGAGAGGCTCCCCGGCAGCCAGTGCCCATGACCGCACCCCGGGGAAGGCCTCTTCCGCCGGCCAAGGTTGACTTTCCCCTGGTCGTCGGGGTCTGCACAGGGGGAGGTAACACCATGGCCTCTAGCCTCTCCAAGAACTACTCGGACCTCACGTCTTCCTCTTGTGTCTGGGGGACAAGTCTCAGGGCCCTGGAGCCAGGAGCACTGTCTCTTGCCACTTCCCAGGCCTGGGCTGATCTTGACGAGGACACAGGATAGAGCACCGACAATTAGGGAGGCTCTTTGCCGGTAGAGCCCTCAGCCCCAGCCTGGGGCTTCCTACCCCGAAGACAGTGGGGTGGAGGAGGGGCTGACGGGGGCCTAGGGGAATCTTGGAGGTGTTCTCTGTCCCTCCCTTCCTTCCAGAAATTCTCAGCCAAGGGGCAGCTAGAATGGGATCTGGGTCAAAATTGGTCACTGAAAACCCATTGGCGAGAGCCAGTCATCAAAAATAATCCCTTCCAGGGCTTCCCTGGTGGCGCAAGTGGTTGAGAGCCCGCCTGCCGATGCAGGAGACACGGGTTCGTGCCCTGGTCCGGGAAGATCCCACATGCCGCGGAGCGGCTGGGCCCGTGAGCCATGGCTGCCGAGCCTGTGCGTCCGGAGCCTGTGCTCCGCAACGGGAGAGGCCACAACAGTGACAGGCCTGCGTACCGCAAAAATAAAAACAAAAAACAAACAAACAAACAAAAATAATCCCTTCCAGGGAATTCCCTGGTGGTCCGGTGGTTAGGACTCGGTGCTTTCACTGCTGGGGCCCGGGTTCGATCCCTGGTCAGGGAACTAAGATCCCGAAAGCTGCGTGGCACAGCCAAAAGAAAAGAAAAAAATCCCTTCCAGGATATTAGGACCCTGAATGACTGATTGTCCCAAATTGGCCAGTTCTGTAAATCACATCACAAGCAGGGGGCAAGGAAGTGGTGGTGGGGGATGATAAGAAGAAGGCATACTTCTCAAAAATAGAGAAAATGGTAAACTGCATTTCTTAAAACATGGAGCCGGCATCATCACTCTCAATCAATGCTGAGAAATTTGCTAATAAATGAACAGCTGAGGGTAAGGGTTTGGGGAAAGCCCTTGGAAAATCACAAGTTGTTTTGTTGTTTTACGTAGGCAGATGGGTCATTGAGAGGGCCGAGTTTTTCCACGGATTGGCTTGGCTTTTGGAGAATTGAGTTTTATGGAGTTGCCTTTGGTGCCTGGGATGAATGAATTCTGTCTGCCAGTTGGCCCCGGATGGGTGGTCATGTTGGGGAGAGGAGGCTGGTCCCGGGCCCCGGGTTGTGGGATACAGGCCTGCTGATGGCACAGGAGCCCCCTGCCCAGCGCGGCCCCATCCCCTCTGTCCACAGACACGGAGCTGCAGCTGCGGAGGGACAGCATCTTCTGCCAGGCACTGGTGGCTGCCGTGTGCACCTTCTCCGAGCAGCTGCTGGCGGCCCTGAGCTACCGCTACAACAACAATGGCGAGTACGAGGAGAGCAGCCGGGACGCCAGCCGCAAGTGGCTGGAGCAGGTGGCGGCCACTGGCGTCCTCCTGCACTGCCAGTCCCTGCTCTCGCCGGCTGCGGTGAGTGAGGGGCGGGGGAGGTCTTGCTCAGGCTGTCACTCACCCCGTTCATTTATTCAGCGGCTGTTTATCGAGCACCTACTATGTGTCACTGTTACAGGCACTGGGGACCCAGCAGTGGACAAAACAGAGAGCTCATTTACTCAGGGACCTTATACCCTGATTTTGGGGAGATAGACATAAACAACTAAGGACCAGGGATGGTACAGACCAGTGGTTCTCACCAGGGCAGTTTTGCCTCCAGGGTACACTTGGCAAACTCTGGAGACATTTTTGGTTGTCACAACTGAGGGAAGAGGAAGTACTACTGGCATCTGGTGTGTAGAGGCCAGGGAGGCTGCTGAACCTCCTACAACACACAGAATGCTCACCCCCGTGCCCACCCCCCGGCAGAGAATTATCTGGCCCCAAGTGTCAGTAGTGCTGCAGTTGAGAAACCCTCATTTATAGTGTTAAGGGCTAAGGGGAAGGTCTGGGGTGGTGGCAGTTGAAAGTTTTGATAAGGCAGCCACTGAGGGCCTCAGTGAGAGGTGACATCTGACCTAAGAACCGAAGGAGGGGAGGGGGTGAGCCATGAGGACACTGGGGAGGAGCCCTCCAGGCAGAGAGAACAGCAGGTGCAAAGGTCCTGAGGCAGGAGGATGCACGCAGTGTTTGAGATACAACGAGGTACCCAGTGCGGCTGGAATAGAGTGCGTGAGCCCGGGGAAGGTGGGGGAGGTGAGTCCTGAGAATTAACTGCGGTCTGACTGTTCGGGGTCTTGCAGGCTGTTGTAGGACTTTGGCTGTTACTCTGAGTGGGTGGCAGTCAGGGGAGGGTTTTGAGGAGAGGAGGGACAGGATCTGACTTTGATACTTAAAGGATCACCCAGGCTGCGGGGTGGGGAAGAGTGTAGAGGGGCAAGGGCAGAAACTGGGAGACCAGTGAGCAGGCTTTTGTGGTAATCCAGGTGAACTTTGTTGATGCAAATAGCACCTTGTTTAGTCCTTGCAGTGGCCCCCAGATAGGTCCTTTCACCACCCACTTTTTAAGGATGAGAACACTGAGGCCCAGGGAACCTGTGTGAACCTGGGAGTCTGACTCTAGACCTGGTTCCCCCAGACTGCCCTGCCTTCTCCACATCTCTTTTATCTCTGAGTGCCCTGTCCATCCACTCGCAGGGCTCAGAATCAGGGTGGGTCCCTCTACCAGCTCCGGGAGGAGGCAGAGCCAATGACTCAGCATTTCAGGGTACTGGTACCCAGAGCCAATGCCCCCCCAGAAATCCAGCCGGCAGCAGCACTTGCTCTGTGCTGTTTGCCCCTCCACCCGTGTGCCCAGGCCTGAGCTCCCCACACCTTGCAGCCCTGAGCCTCCTAGACATTTTCCCAGGCCAGACAGGAAGCCACAGCTGCGGCGGTTTGGAAAAGAGTGGCCGTGGTGCGCCCTCTGCTGGCCGATATTGCAGACGGGTGCCTGCCTGGTGGGAGACACCCTCTCATTGGTTTCTGGAACTGAGCACCCAGCCCTCACTTTCTTCTTCTCTGATGAGGACACTGGGACCCAGTGTGTTAATTCAGCAGTTGCCAGGATATGCAGGCTCTGAGCTGGGTGCTGCATTGGAATGGTTCAGTGGGATTGGTGGGTTGACCCGGGTAAGAGGACCACCCAGCATGATAGAGCAGAGATGGGCTCTGACCTGGGAGGTGCAGGACAGGCCTGGAGCAAACACGATCTCACGTCCAGCCCCAGAGAGACCTGCGCAAGACCTCATGCCTGGTAGCGCCACAGCCTGGTGTGTCAACTAGAGTTGAATCACAGCATCTTGAAGTGAAACCTGGGGCAGGGGTGGCACCTGTGACGCCTCCACTCTGTCTTGCTCTTGCAGAAAGAGGAACGGACCATGTTGGAGGACATCTGGGTGACCCTGTCGGAGCTGGACAACGTCACCTTCTCCTTCAAGCAGCTGGACGAGAACTACGTGGCCAGTGAGTGATTCCTCCTACCCCCACCGTGAGAGTCGGGGTTCTGGAGTGGAAGGGACTGCTCTGGGGTCACCCTGTCCCTCCCCCTGCCACCAGGCTAGCTGCCTAAAGTTGACCCAGGACCCAGTGCTTTCAAACCTCACGCTCCCAGCATACAGGGAAGGAGAAGGTCTCTTTTTTTTTATAAACCCAGCCGTCTCCAAGAGCGCTTAAGAGGGAAAAACAGCCAGTACCCAGTTCTTATTAAAACTCCTAGAGATAACCTTCGGTGGGATGAAGACGTGTTAAGGTTTTCTAAGCACTTACACCATAATTTTCTTCTTTCCTTTCTTTCTCCCTCCCTCCCACCCATCTTTCCACTCGCCTACCCACTCATCCACTCATTCATCTACTCATCCATCCACCCATCCATTTATCCATCCATCCATCCATCCATCCATCACCCATCCACCCACACACTCATCCATCTATCCACATACCCATAATTTCGAGCACATGATACGTGTCGGGCTCAGTTTTAGGTTCTGGGCCACAGTGGAGAGATATACGGCCATGGTTTCTGCCCTCCTGGAGCTCACATTGTGGTCCAGTGGGTCTCAGCCCTGGCTGCCCTGGGATCGCCCAGGGAGCTTTTCAGATACTGATGCCTCAGTCCCAGCCCCAGCCCTGGTGATTTGGATTCAGCCTGTGGGGTGGATCCTGGGCCTTGGGATTCAAGATAAGCTTTCCAGGTGGCTTTGATGTATAGCCAGGACCGAGAATCACTGCGCTCCGTTCTAGAGCCATGGTTCTCTGAGTGTGATCCCTGGACCAGCGGCACCTGGAAGCTTGTTAGCCTAATTCCCAGGCCCCATCCCAGACCTGCTGAATCCCAGACTGGAAGCAGAGCCCAGAAATGTGTGTCAGCAAGCCCTCCCGGTGATTTGGAAGCATGCCAGTTTGAGAACCCCTGCTTTTCTTGTTGTTGTTTTTTATTATCACCTCCCTGAGGAGCTTGTTGAGACAATTTTTTCCTAATCACCCACACCCCCATGAAATCTTTATATCATGGATATGCTATATCTCTGTTATGTACTATATGTATATATGTGCTTTACATATAAAAAGAGTTAAGTTTTTTTTTTTTTTGCCTTTGCCCCCAAAACCAATTTTTACCTCCTTGGAGGTGATATCACCCTGTTGAGAATGTGTAAACTGGAGTCTAGAAGCACAGTGGGTTTCATTTCAGGTACCAATTGGAATTGGTTGGCAGTGCCTGTCTGTAGGCCAGCTTGGGCCCAGGGAGAATTAGCCATCAATTAGTGATGTCTGCTGTGGGTGCAGGATGGGGTGTTGGTGCCACCCCTGCCACAAGCTCTTTGCTGTGGGTGTAAATAAGATGCAGGTGCTGTTTGAGGGTAGCTTTTGCCAGGTAGAGGCCCTGGGCTACCAGGTGAGGGGTAGAAGGAGCATTGGTGAGGCTCTGAAGATAAACAGGGACAGCTCCGCAGCTGGGCAGAATCAATGTCAGGTGTAAGAATTAAGCAGTAGAAACTGGGACCTGTCAAGGGAGGTGAAAAGGGAGGTCAGAGGTTGCTCCTCTGAGTAGTAGGGGGACGGGGCTATCTGAGGTGCCCCGAGACTGTGGGAGGGCAGGAAGGTCTGAAGCCGCGACTCTGGGGTGGGCAGACAGGGAGGTCCTGGGACATCACAGTGGCGACCTGAAGGAGGTCTGTAGCTGCCCTTGCAGAGGTGGGGCGGGGCCCCTCCGGCCTTGACGGTGAGCCCTCTGCCCCACCACGTCCCCCACCAGACACCAACGTCTTCTACCACATCGAGGGCAGCCGGCAGGCACTGAAGGTCATCTTCTACCTGGATAGCTATCACTTCTCCAAGCTGCCCTCCCGCCTGGAGAGCGGGGCCAGTCTAAGGCTGCACACCGTGCTCTTCACGAAAGGTGAGCCGCGGGGACGGGCTGAGTGGGGCCCACTGGGGATGGCCGTGCACACCGGGAGCCAAGCACCTGCCCTCGCTCTTCTTCCTTCACAGCTCTGGAGAACATGGAGGTGCCGCCTCCTCCAGGCAGCCAGACGGTGGAAGATTTGCAGCAGGAGATCAATGCCCAGTCCCTGGAGAAGGTTCAGCAGTATTACCGCAAACTCAGGTATCTGCATGGGCTACATGATGGAGGCAGGATTCGGAACACTGTCACGGGGAGTGAGCATTAGCGTGTAAGGCACCGGACGGGCCCCCAATGCGGGGGCGGGCAATGCCCTTTCTTGAGCATCTACTGTGCGCCAGGCCCTCTGCCTACACGAGCTCATCAGATTCTCCCAGCAGTCACTGGCAGCCATTCTAACCCACTTTGAAGATGAGGAAACTGATGTCCAGAGAGCACACCCAGCTTGCCCAAGTCACGCAGCTAGGCTGGGTCTGCCTGGCTTCAAAGCAGGTCCTTCCATCTCGGGGGAGATGCCTGTTTCACTCTGCATGGGGGTGGGAGCCGGGACAGGGGCCCTGGGGTTCTTGAGCCTGTGAGTGAGGGACATGACTCCAGAGCCTCGGCCCTGCTCAGGGGAGACCCCCAGAGAGAAGAAAGAGTAGGGGTCACATCCGCCAGGAGGAAGCCTGGCGCCCAAGGAGGCAGCTCCCACTACTGCTGCCCCCATCCCAGCCCGTTCCTACTTCTGCCTCACCTTCTCCCTCCACGAGGAAGGTGGGCTGAGAATTAGGAGACGGGGTTTCAGGGTGTGGTAAGGGCTTTACTATTTGGAAATGGGAGAATGATGCTTTCACATGCCTGTTCAGAGAAAATATCTACCTGTATTATTATAACTGGCATCTCTCTGGATCATTCGACGCCATCAATCTGTTCTGTGCCGTTCGCTGAATATTTTAAAAATTGCCACTGTGATCATTCATTCATCTCTTTCATTCAGCACCTGTCACTCAAGGCCTTCCATAGGCCAGGTTCTGTTCTGGGTGCTCACTTAGGAGTCAACAGTGACCAAACAAAGCCTGTTCTTCATGGAGAGTAGATTCTAGAGCTGCTGTGGTCTGGCCCACCCCCTGTTTTGTCAATAAAGTTTTATTAGCACACAGCCATGTTCATCTGTGTGTGTATCGTCTCTGGCTGCTTTTGTGTTGCAACAGCAGAGCTGAGTAGCATCTTCACAGAGACTGGTCTACACAGCCTAAAATATTTACTCTTTGGCCCTTTACAAAAAAAGTTGGCCGAGCGCTGTTTTAGAAGGGGAGATAAGCAATAACCCAGTAAACAGAGCAGTGTGACGTGTCAAGTGATGAGGGTGCTCAGAGGAGACACAGCAGGATGGGAGAGAGAGTGGGGTGTCAGTGCTGATTCTGACGGCCAGTCGGGGGGAGGTGGCATTTGAGGAGTGCCCGGGAGGCCCCTTCCTGCTTCCCCCAGGGCTGTTGGAGGAACAGGTGACTGTGGGTGTGGAGAGCTGTGCCAGCCGCTCTTAATGATTTGTTTCCTCCAGTTGTTGGAGGGCAAAGAGGCTGCGGCTGCAGTGGGGCAGGGGCTGGGAGGACGGTGGGCGTGGCGGCCCTACCCTCACCCCCGTCTTTCTCTCTCAGGGCATTTTACCTGGAACGGTCTAACCTGCCCACGGACGCCAGCACCACAGCGGTGAAGATAGACCAGGTGTGCCCTCCTTCCCCTCACCTGCCGTGGAGCTTGGGCAGGGCTGGGGGTTCGTGCGGTCAGACAGGGCCCAGGGTCACACCCCAGCCAGAATCCTGGCCGAGATGCCCCAGAGGCCTCTGCCGTCCCTCCTCCAGGAAGTCTTCTGTGATAACTCCTTCCCCATTCGAGAAATCCTGACATCTTCCCCACCTGCTTCAGAACTCCTTAGATGATGTATTCTCACTGGCACCCACTCACCTGTGCCTCTTGCATCTCCCTTGTTCATCACAGCATCTCTCTGAGGCTGGAGCCTCACACCAGATGCGGCCATGCAGTGCTCTTTTTGTGTGTTTCCAATTTGTTGCCAGCATTTAAAAGTCAAAAGATTTCCCGCAAAACGGAGACTTCTAGTTTATCTTTAGCAGTGGGAATAATTCCTGGCTGTCTGGGCCACATTCCTGCGTGTTGCACTCGGCCTTGCGGGGGCTGTGCCCCCCCCCCGCCTACTGCTGCATGCTGCAGGCCTTTCCCCCTCTGCCCAGGTTCTATCAGGCCTCGATTTCTTTTTTTTTAATTAATTAATTTATTTATTTGGCTGCATTGGGTCTTCGCTGCGGCACACGGGAGCTTCGTTGCAGCGCTTGTTGCGGCGCGCGGGCTTCTCTCTAGTTGTGGCGTGCGGGTTTTCTCTTCTCTCATTGTGGCGCGGGCTCCAGAGCGCGTGGGCTCTGTAGTTTGCGGCACGCGGGCTCCAGTTGAGGCGTGTGAGCTCAGTAGTCGTGGCGCGCAGGCTGAGTTGCCCTGCGGTGTGTGGGATCTTAGTTCCCCGACCAGGGATCGAACCCGCGTCCCCTGCATTGGAAGGCAGATTCTTTACCACTGGACCACCAGGGAAGTCCCTGTCAGGCCTTGATTTTGACAGTGGTTTTGGGGCTCCTGGCCTCGGACCGCGAGGCTGGGCTCCGAGAGAAGGGCTGGGCACAGCCCTTCGGGAGTTTGTATAATAGTCTGGCTGGCAGAGTCTTGAGCCGACACAGGAAGCACTGGCCAGTGTTCTGTGCCTGCACAGGCGACGCAGGAAAGGGGAGGTGGGGCAGAGCAGAAGGGAAGGCTGGTCCTGGGGAGGTGCTGCTATTTGGAGAGGACAGGAGTGGGTATTCGCTGAGGCTTGGTCGTGGGCGCACCTGGGCAGGTGAAGAGAATTAGATGGGAGGGTTAGGCCTGAAATATATCGTGAGCATAGGAGGTGAGCCGAGAGGACAGCTGCTGTAACAGAGCTGGATTGGAGGTGATGACGGAGAGGAAGGACAGGTGGGGGCCTCCTCCGACCGTCCGGGTATGTGTGCCTCGCAGCTGATCCGCCCCATCAATGCCCTGGACGAGCTCTGCCGCCTCATGAAGTCCTTTGTCTACCACAAGCCCGGTGCCACTGGGAGCTTGGGCGCCGGCCTCATCCCCATCTCCTCCGAGCTCTGCTACCGCCTGGGGGCCTGCCAGATGACCATGTGCGGCACGGGCATGCAGAGGTGTGCGGGCCCTGAGCGGGGGCGGGCCTCTGGGCGGTTTTGGGGCCCGGGACGGGAGGACGAAGGCCAGGTTTGAATCCCGATTCTGCCACTGCCTGTTGAGCCCAGACGAGGCCGTGGCTGCCCCCGCCCCCCACCGAGCCTCAGTTTGTCTGCTATGAGATGGGACCTCGGGAGGAGGTGGTCCTCGGAGGGCTGCTGCGCTTCCCGCTTCTCTCACCCTGGTTGGCGTGACTGAGCGTCTCTGCAGCCTGGTTCTGCTGGAGCATCCGTTCAACATAAGCAGGAATGATCGTGCCTCTTGGTTGGGGCAGATCTGGACACTTTCCCACTTCTGTCCTCTGTCCCTGCTGCTCTGATTGGGGCCTTGGGGGCCGTGGGGGGCCAGGCAGTCGCCCCCGTCTCACCTGCCGCCCCTGTTGCCGCCCCCCTGCAGGAGCACCCTGAGCCTCTCCCTGGAGCAGGCGGCCATCCTGGCGCGGAGCCACGGGCTGCTGCCCAAGTGCATCATGCAGGCCACGGACATCATGCGGAAGCAGGTGAGGGGACCCATCCCCCGGGGCCCCACCGGGCTGCGTGCAGGGCACCCAGATCCGGGCCCGGTGGACACAGGGAGAGGTGGACTCACAGTGCGTCTGGGGACTGGGCTGCTGCCCGTCTCCCCATCTAGAGGGCTGAGGATTTCATCTCCCATTATGCCCACCCACACCCACATGCTTGCTCAAGCGCCCTGGACTCCGTGCGGAGGCAGCCCAGGGCCTCACCGTGCTTTCTTCCCAGGGCCCCAGGGTGGAGATTCTGGCCAAAAACCTCCGAGTCAAGGACCAGATGCCCCAGGGTGCACCGCGGTGAGTGGCTGTCCCTCCCCGTCTCCTTTCCTCTTCTCCCTTCTGTGAAGGCCAGGACTTGGGCTGGGCTTCACCCCAGACAGACCCATTGGTGTTCAGATGGGGCTTCCCCTCTCATTTACGGGACCCCATTTGGGAAACAACAAATACGACTCAGTCTGTTACCTCCCAGAGCTCCCACTTTGGCTGGGAAAGTGAGGCAGGGCCCCCACAGTGAGCCATGGGGCAGTAATTTGTGTGCCCCCCACCAGCTCACCCACCGCCCTCCTCTGCCGCCCTGCTACCATCAGAGCCCTCAGCCCACCTACCTCATCCTGTCCTCACGGCCCATCATCTCCACATTGATGTCAGACCTTCTTGTGGTACTGTGTGCAGCCCCCTTTCCCAGGAATAACTCATTTTTATGCGTCCTCCCTCTCCATCCACACTGCCCTGCTTTGCTGTTGACATAGGCCCACAATTTTTTTTTTTTTTTTGCGGCACGCGGGCCTCTCACTGCTGTGGCCTCTCCCGTTGCGGAGCACAGGCTCCGGACGTGCAGGCTCAGCGGCCATGGCTCACGGGCCCAGCTGCTCCGCGGCACGTGGGATCCTCCTGGACCGGGGCACGAACCCACGTCCCCTGCATCGGCAGGTGGGCTCCCAACCACTGCGCCACCAGGGAAGCCCCAGGCCCACAATTTTTAAATAACTTTTTAATTTTGAAATAGTTTGACTATCTGACTATTTTGAAATAGTTTGA
Source organism: Grampus griseus (assembly GCF_964374135.1). Lineage (NCBI taxonomy): Eukaryota > Metazoa > Chordata > Mammalia > Artiodactyla > Delphinidae > Grampus > Grampus griseus. The sequence continues at coordinate 76,224,568 of NC_139008.1, read as the reverse complement.
CTCACAGGAAGTTGCAAAAATTATACAGGGAGTTTCCATGTGGTCCTTTACTCAGCTCCCCCCGCCAAGAATAATGTCTCACGTAACCACAGGACATTGTCAAGACCAGGAAACGGTGTTGGAGCAATACAAGAACTCATACAGATCTTATATATGATTCACTAGTTTTTGCATGCGCTCTCTTAGCCCTCGTTATTATTATTATTATTATTATTTTTAGGCCACGTGGCATGGCTTTTGGGATCTTAGTTCCCCGGCCATGAATTGAATCCGGGCCCTCAGCAGTGGAAGTGCGGAGTCCTAACCACTGGACTGCGAGGGAATTCCCCTCATTACTTTTACTTTTTTATTTCTAATTTTTATTTTTTGGCCTCACCGTTTGCCATGCGGGATGTTAGTTCCCTGACCAAACCCGTGCCCCTTGCAGTGGGAGCATGGACTCTTAACCACTGGACTGTCAGGGAGGCCCCTCCCCTCATTACTTTTAAATACTTTTATATGTCGCTTCCCCCGCTCCAGGCACCACTCTAGTATCTTTACCTATATTAACTTATTTGCTCCGAACAACAACTCTGTGAGCAAGGTACTATTACTACCCCCCATTGGCAGGTGGGGACACTGAGGCCCAGAGAGGTTAAGTATCTTGTCCAAGGTCACACAGCTAGCACACAGAACCACAGAGTTGCGCTTCTGAACCCAGCCATTCTAGGCCCAGAGGCCACACTCCTGACCACTGTGCCACCTTGCTTCCCTGTCTTGTCTGTGTCACCACAGCAGCCTCCTGTCTGGTCCCTCTGCCATCATTCTCCCCACAGCAGATCTACCATCTCCCCTGCTTGAAACCCATTAGTGGCTCCTTCTTACTTGAGGGTAGAGCTCAGAATCCTCCCAATGCAGAAAGAAAACCAAGGTAGCTCCCCACGTACTGCAGGGAGAGGCCCCCAAGATATATTAAGTAAAAGACTCCAGTGGCAGAGTGCTGGGTCTACTTTGCCACCATTAGCGTGGAAAAATGCACACCCACCCACACAAGGATCTTAACATAAACATGCGCACATATATGTGTCTGTTTTTGTAAACCCCTTGCCAGTCTGGAGAGAGCAAGGCTCCTGTGGGGCAGGGACTGTACCACTAGGGGAAAGTGGGTGGCATCAGTTTTTCACCCTGCATCTTTTTACACCTGTTGAGTTTTGTTTTCTGCGCATGGATTACACGCTCACATAGATCACATGTTGCAATAATAATAATAGGCGTTGGCCTGCCTGGCTCGTCCTCATCCTCTGCACCTCCATCCACCAGGCTCTACCGCCTCTGCCAGCCGCCGGTGGACGGAGACCTCTAGACACTGAGGTGCCTGGTACTTGGCTGCGTCCTCTGGAGCTGGGATTTGGGAGGACACAGGGGGCCGTGTGGCCTTCTCCAGAGCTGGCCCGAGACCTCCTCTCCTGCCTGCTTGAAGATCTGTCTGGCCTCCTCCATCACCTCCTGGGAGGATAAGCAGTGCCCCCACTCCTGGATGAGACGGTGGATCGGCCCTGGGCTGGCATGTTCTTCACACTTCGGCCAGAAGCCCGAGGGGTGCTGGGGACCCACAGAACTGATGGGTGCAGCCAGGGCCTGCGCTCCGGCCTGCAGGTCCCCAGAACACAGGGGAGAAGTCACGGGCACTGCAGCTGGAGGCCCGCGGCCCCAGCTCCCTCGGGATGGCTCAACCTGCACTTTGGAAACCTCTGGTTTCCTTCTACGTCCACATTCCAGGCGACCACATGTGTCTGCTCTTCTTCCTCACCTTAGCTTCCAGATTCCCCCCTAACCCTGTACTAATCTGCCCGATGGACTCGGAGAAGCCGGGCCTCTGCCGTAAAGACAGAGGGACAGGGCACAGCGCCTGTTACCAAGAGGACGGTCGGAAGCCACACCGGCTTCCGCCATCAGCGCCATTGGAACTCGAGCCATCAGCCCTGGGCACAAGATTTGCTCTGACTTTATTTATACGGCGTGAACTCTCTATGGTTTCTTTTGAGGTTTTTATGTTGTCGTTGGTATCGCTGAGATTTTTTTTTCCCCCAGGTTGCGTGATTATATATTTGACATTTTAAATTTCAAAGAAAGCTATATTGTCTAACAGGGGACCAGCATAAGGTAGTATTGACAACTTTTCCCAGTTCTACTAAAAAAAAAAAGAAAAACTAAATTATTGAAAAGTCAAAAGATGTCAGTATTTCATCTTTTTAATATTAGGGTCTTAAGCTGTGGCTTACAGGTATCGACTAGGGTTCCTTTTCCCACCCACCCTCGGTTCTCCAGCAGTTGGTCTGTATCAGGGTGAATTACTTTGTTCTTTGAACAACTGGCTACAAGGGTTTGAGAGGTGGCTGGGCCAGGCCTGGGGGCTGGAGGGGGTTGAACCATCCATTGGAGAGGCAGCCCCACCCTGGTGTCTGTCCTCTGCAGGTAGAAGGGCTGCCAGGAAACACTGAGTGGTACCTTCTGTAATTTATTTTTTGATGTTAGCTCAGAGCAGGGCATTTGGGACTTCTCAGCCAGCTAGAGAGACAGGAAGCTACCCTGCCCACCTGGGCACAAGGACCCACACAGGATCCCCCCTCTGCCCCCCCCCCCCAGCAGTTTGTCCCCTCTAGGTTCTGTTGCCAGCAGGGAAATGTCACAGCTGGGACAGAAGGGAGGAGTCTTTACAGCCTTGGCTGATGGGTGAAATCAGGTGTGGGTTTCCCGCTGCCCTGGAGGCTTGAAGACCCATCAGCATCTTGGCCCCCTGCACCCCCAGGGGCCACCTTCCCTCTCTTGCCACCCTGCACCAGATTGCAAGAGATGGGCTTGTTGCAGGACAGAGACGGCACAGATACAAACGAGGACCCCATGGCAGAAACGGAGAGGGGCCCCCAAGGGCAAGGGCATCGTGCACTGGTTTACTTTGAAATGTACAGATCTTCTCATTCAATTCATGATAGATTTTTTATTATTATTATTAAAAGTCGGTTTATAATACAAAGATCCTGATCTGTGGCGAGTTCCTTTGGGGCCAACCCTGGTGGCGTGGACGTGGCTAGGCTGGCCAGCGTCACAGGCGGAGTGAGCAACGGCTTTGAAGATGGGACGGAGGACGATCGCTTCGATACCGTCAGGGTTCTTGAGGCAGCGATCCCTGCTCAGTGAGTTACCACTCTGAACCTCAGTTTCCTTCTCTAAAATGGCAGAGTATATATATTCCCTCACAGGGGACTGGCGAGGAATACCCGAGATTGTACCGCGGCTCTGCCATTCAGGTGTGCCAGGAAAATTACTGTCTTTATATGTATTTCACCTTTATTTTGGATTCTCAGTTCCTATTTCACTGTGATGGTGGGAAAATGTGACTGTTCTTCCAGGCATTCCCTCGCCTCCTTCTGATGTCATGCTAGGACTCTGTCTCACATGTGCCTGCGGATTAGGGTGGGTCTGAGGGACGCGCCATCCTCCGCCCCAATTTGCAAGGCCCGTCTGGTCTGGAATCCGCTGGAGTGGAGTTCCAAGTACTCAACACGAGATTGGGCTGGTTCCTGGCCAATCAGAATCCACGCTGGCCGCAAACGGACCAATCAGAACAGACGCCAGCACAGATTTTGTTCCTGCACACCGGGACCTGCGATCTCGGTCCCATGCTGAGAGCGCCTTATCACCGGCCCAAGCCCGAGCCATGTTTATGAAGCTGCCTGAGTCCATCTGCCGAGTCAGAGAAATCTCATTGCCGGGCCGAATTGGCCTGCAGACCTGTTTTGCCAGGCCTGCCCCATGCCTTTCTCCGTCTCCCTCCCTCCTTTCCTCCCCACTCCTTCATCCCGACCTCTTCCCTCCTTCGTTTCTTTCCCTCCTTTCCCATGCTTTGGAAAACACTGACCTCTATGAAAGGCTTCTTTCGGGTGCCTTCCTCTTGAAGGCCCCCCACTATCATGGCCACACTTGGGACTCCCCTAAGTCCTGCCATTTTGGAAGAGAGCCCCTTCTCTTTTAATCTCTTTTCCTTCTAAACTACCTGTCCCAGAGCTCATTCTCTCCAGGCCCAGACTGGGATCCTCCCAGAGAGAGAGCCTTGTGTCTTTCAATTACAGGTTTCAAAAGACTCAATACTATAATCGACGAGAGTGAATCCTGGTGGGATTTCGGGCACAGTGATGGACTGATTTTTTGGATTGTCTGAAGCCAGTGTTTGGATACAGGGAAAATCACTCTAAGGGGACAGCCATCAGCTCGATCTGTATTTGGGGGTCAAACAGGGAGGATTTGATGCCTTCCTCCAGGCAGATACTTTTATAGGAAGCAGGAATGTCTGCCTGTTCTGCACCCTGAGGGCCTGCAATGAGAAAAGTGAGTTCTCCTGCGGTGATGGACAGGGGCAGCTTTGGTTTAGGAGCTGAGAAGTGGGGTCTCTGAGGCCTTGAGCTAGTCACATTCCTTCTTAGACAACAGAGCTGCATCAGCAAACAGGGTGGAAGCCCAGGGCTGTTTCTTTCTCTGGAAGGCCTTTCTCTCAGTACAAAGTGGAGTGTGAAGGGCTGCTTACAGCAGGGGGGTGTTTTGTAAGAGACAAGAGGTCTCAAACTGGCAGCCAGTGGACTGAAACTTGGAAATTGATGTGGGTTTTGTTTTTGTTTTCCCGATACGGTGTTTTTATAATTTTGAACTAGACACTCATACTTAAGAACCAGCAGCTTTTACTTCCAGATTCTGATTTGGGGTTTGTCTTGAAAATTCAGAAGCTCTGGCCCCAGTGGCCCTTGTGGTACCACGTGTCCTGCCTGGTCACATATCCACTGGAGCTGAGGAGTGGCCACTGCCTTTGGGCAATGTGCCAGCTTTCCATCCCCCACCTGGCCCGACACACTCCTTTACCTCACCTGCTCGGCTACAGGATGGCCCTGCCAGCGCTGGCCTCTTGACCATTCAGATCTTCACCTCTGGAGTTGCCATGGTGATGTTGGCTAAGAGAGGAGCTGGTGACCAGGAGTTGCAGTGCTGACCAATGGAGCATCAAGAGGTGAGTGAATCCCCGCAGCTGATGAGTCTCTCGAACCCTGGTTCTCTGCTCCCTTTGAGCCTCAGAGCTGACTCGGATAATGTCCTTTGGTGTAGGTTGTGTTAGGGGCCACTCAGGAAACCAAAGGTGGGATGGAGTGTTCTGGCCACTTTGTGATTTTATCTAAATTTAACTGTTTATATATTTACCATCTTCCTCTTCCATCAGTGAAGCACCCTGAGAGAAGGAGTCACATCAGTCCTGTCTGCTGTGTCCCAGTGTCTGGCCCACTACCAGGCATCCGTGAACCATGGCTAAATAAAAGAAAGAAGGCTCATAACTGTTAGAGCCAGGAACCCACACCCCAGCTGTGTGCGGCCAAGGCACATGCCTCCAACCACGTGCTCTGCACCTGGCTTTGTTCCGGGACTGGGCTGGATTGTTGACAACTGGGAAGGCCTGGGCTGAGACCTTTGAAGTCAGATACCCTCGCCTGACCCCTGACCTGGCAGGCTGCTGTACTTGCGGGAAGTCACCATCTCTCTTAGAGCCTCAGTTTCCTTCTCTGAGAAATGGAGACGTTCACACCCAAATTTAACTTTCAGGGGATATATGCCATGCCCTATCTTTCCAGCAGATGCCGCTAGGGACCGTGTAGTGCCCAGAGCTTGCGGTTACCTGGGTTTGAGTCCAGCCGAGTCCTGCCTACCTGACTTCCAACCCAAGCACTTGTTCCTGGGTGCCCACATTTGGGATAGAGGCAGCCTGGAGGCAGGGGCTGGGACTGTTTAGATGATGGGTACCGGCCCCTGCCCTTATGGGCTGGGCTTGGCCTAACTTGGTATGGGTATTTTATTTTTGTCTATTAAACATTTTTTTAAATTTCTCTTTCTTATTTTTATCTCTTTCCTCTCCATTTTCTTTCCTTCCTAACTTTTTAGTTTTTTTTTCCTTTGTCCTGTAACATATGTCTGTGAGCTGCTCTCTGTTTTTATATTCTCTTCCCTTATGTGCTTTTCCTTCTCTCCCTTCTTTCTTCCCTTGCAACTGGATGTATGAGAAGGATGTGAAAGACCCTTGTAAACTGTAAAGTGAAGTGCTCATGAGGGCTGTGACCAGGAACCTGCAGTTACTAATGTCCACCCCTCCACTGCCGTGAGCCCTGACCTGCCTGGAATCGCTGACCACCAGGTGGCGCTTTGGACCAACCTCTGAGGGCAACTGCAGGGGCTTCGGTTTTAAGTCCCCAGGGTTTCGGGGCTTTGAGGGGAGGTGAATCAGAAAGCCTAGCAAAAAGCTGCCCCTCTCTGGGCACTAGTAACATCCCTGGAGGGTTGGGAGGAGGAGAGGACAGCAGGGCCCAAGTTAGAGTCCCCTGATGAGCTATGTGACCTTGAGCAGGGCCCTGTCCTTCTCTGTGCCTCAGTTCTCCCACCTATGATGAGAGGACATACAATTCCTCAAAAAGGACTTCTGGTCTTCTAGCCAGCCTGTCCTAGACTTCTCTGAAGGACCAATAGCAATGTTCAGAATCTCACGTGTTTTCTTTTGAATTTTATTTTATTGTATTTTTTAATACAGCAGGTTCTTATTAGTTACCTATTTTATACATATTAGTGTAAATATGTCAATCCCAATCTCCCACTTCATCCCACCTCACTCCCCCCCCCACTTTCCCCCCTTGGTGTCCCTACGTTTGTTCTCTACATCTGTGTCTCTATTTCTGCCCTGCAAACCGGTTCATCTGTACCATTTTTCTAGTTTCCACATATATGCGTTAATATGTGATATTTGTTTTTCTCTTTCTGACTGACTTCACTCTGTATGACAGTCTCTAGATCCATCCATGTCTCTACAAATGACCCAATTTCTTTCCTTTTTATGGCTGAGTAATATTCCATTGTATATATGTACCACATCTTCTTTACCCATTTGTCTGTCAGTGGGCATTTAGGTTGCTTCCATGACCTGGCTATTGTAAATAGTGCTGCAATGAACACTGGAGTGCATGTGTCTTTTTGAATTAGGTTTTCTCTGGGTATATGCCCAGTAATGGGATTGCTGGATCATATGGTGATTCTATTTTTAGTTTTTTAAGGAACCTCCATACTGTTCTCCATAGTGGCTGTATCAATTTACATTCCCACAAACAGTGCAAGAGGGTTCCCTTTTCTTCACACCCTCTCCAGCATTTATTGTTTATAGATTTCCTGATGATGCCTATTCTAACTGGTGTGAGGTGATACCTCGTAGTTTTGATTTGCATTTCTCTAATAATTAGTGACGTTGAGCAGCTTTTCATGTGCTTCTTGGCCATCTGTATGTCTTCTTTGGAGAAAGGTCTATTTAGGTCTTCTGCCCATTTTTGGATTGGGTTGGTTTTTTTAAAATATTGAACTGCATGAGCTGTTTATATGTTTTGGAGATTCTTTGTCCGTTGATTCATTTGCAAATATTTTCTCCCATTCTGAGGGTTGTCTTTTCGTCTTGTTTATAGTTTCCTTTGCTGTGCAAAAGCGTTTAAGTTTCATTAGATCCAATTTATTTACTTTTCCTTTTATTTCCAAAAAAGATTTTGCTGTGATTTATGTCAAAGAGTGTTCTTCTTATGTTTTCCTCTAAGAGTTTTATTATTTTTGTGTGTGATGTTAGGGGGTGTTCTAATTTCATTCTTTTACATGTAGCTGTCCAGTTTTCCAGCACCACTTATTGAAGAGACTGTCTTCTCTCCATTGTATATCCTTGCCTCCGTTGTCATAGATTAGTTGACCGTAGGTGCGTGGGTTTGTCTCTGGGCTTTCTATCCTGTTCCTTTGATCTATATTTCTGTTTTTGTGCCAGTACCATATTGTCTTGATTACTGTAGCTTTGTAGTATAGTCTGAAGTCAGAGAGTCTGATTAGTCTAGCTCTCTTTTTTTCCCTCAAGATTGCTTTGGCTATTCGGAGTCTTTTGTGTCTCCATACAAATTTTAAGATTTTTTGTTCTAGTTCTGTAAAAAATGCCGTTGGTAGTTTGATAGGGATTGCATTGAATCTATAGATTGCTTTGGGTAGTATAGTCATTTTCACAATATTGATTCTTCCAGTCCAAGAGCATGGTATATCTCTCCACCTGTTTGTGTCATCTTTGATTTCTTTCAGCATTGTCTTATAGTTTTCTGAGTACAGGTCTTTTACCTCCTTAGGTAGGTTTATTCCTAGGTATTTTATTCCTTTTGTTGTAGTGGTGAATGGGATTGTTTCCTTAATTTCTCTTTCTGATCTTTTGTTGTTAGTGTATAGGAATGCAAAAGATTTCTGTGCATTAATTTTGTATCCTGCAACTTTACCACATTCATTGATTAGCTCTAGTAGTTTTCTGGTAGCATCTTTAGGATTCTCTATGTATAGAATCATGTCATCTGCAAACAGTGACAGTTTTACTTCTTCTTTTCCAATTTGTATTCCTTTTATTTCTTTTTCTTCTCTGATTGCCGTGGCTAGGACTTCCAAAACTATGTTGAGTAATAGTGGTGAGAGTGGACATCCTTGTCTTGTTCCTGATCTTAGAGGAAATGCTTTCAGTTTTTCACCATTGAGAATGATGGTTGCTGTGGGTTTGTCATATATGGCCTTTATTATGTTGAGGTAGGTTCCCTCTATGCCCACTTTCTGGAGAGTTTTTATCATAAATGGGTGTTGAACTTTGTCCAAAGCTTTTTCTGCATCTATTGAGATGATCATATGGTTTTTATTCTTCAGTTTGTTAATTTGCTGTATCACATTGATTGATTTGCGTATACTGAAGAATCCTTGCATCCCTGGGATAAATCCCACTGGATCATGGTGTATGATCCTTTTAATGTGTTGTTGGATTCTGTTTGCTAGTATTTTGTTGAGGATTTTTGCATCATATTCATCAGTGATACTGTTCTGTAATTTTCTTTTTTTGTAGTATCTTTGCCTGGTTTTGGTATCAGGGTGCTGATGGCCTCGTAGAATGACTTTTGGAGTGTTCCCTCCTCTGCAATTTTTTGGAAGAGTTTGAGAAGGATAGGTGTTAGCTCTTCTCTAAGTGTTTGATAGAATTCACCTGTGAAGCCATCTGTCCTGGACTTTTGTTTGTTGGAAGAGTTTTAATCACAGTTTCAATTTCATTACTTGTGATTGGTCTGTTCATGTTTTCTATTTCTTCTTGGTTCAGTCTTGCAAGGTTGTACCTATCTAAGAATTTGTCCATTTCTTCCAGGTTGTCCATTTAATGACATAGAGTTGCTTGTAGTAGTCTCTTAGGATGCTTTGTATTTCTGCGGTGTCCATTGTAGTGTCTCCTTTTTCATTTCTAATTTTATTGATTTGAGTCCTTTCCTTCTTTTTCCTGATGAGTCTGGCTAAAGGTTTATCAATTTTGTTTATCTTCTCAAAGAACCAGCTTTTAGTTTTATTGATCTTTGTTACTGTTTTCTTTGCTTCTATTTCATTTATTTCTGCTCTGATCTTTATGGTTTCTTTCCTTCTACTAACTTTGGGTTATGTTTGTTCTCCTTTCTCTAGTTCCTTTAGGTGTAAGGTTAGATTGTTCATTTGAGATGTTTGTTGTTTATTGAGGTAGGATTGTATTGCTATAAACTTCCCTCTTAGAACTGCTTTTGCTGCATCCCATAGGTTTTGGGCCGTCGTGCTTTCATTGTCATTTGTCTCTAGGTATTTTTTGATTTCCTCTTAGATTTCTTCAGTGGTCTCTTGGTAATTTAGTAACATATCGTTTAGCCTCCATGTGTTTCTGTGTTTTATGTTTTTCTCCCTGTAATTTATTTCTAATCTCATAGAGTTGTGGTCGGAAAAGATGCTTGATATGATTTCAATCATATCAAGAGAGCCATGCGGGCTCTGGGCTGCCCCCACCAGGTGTCCCAAACGATGTGCCTGTCACCAGGGCGGAGGGAGAGGAAACCCACTTGAGCTGAGGCCTGGCAGAGTGGGAAGGGGCACAGACACTGACAGCAGCTGTGCCGTGAGCACCTGTTGTGAACCTGCTGCTGTGCTGGGCGTGTTAGCACAGTGCCCGGTCAGTACTTGTTGTAGGTGCTCAAGCAGTACATGTTGGCCTTAGGGGAATGAATCAGTGAATGAGTGGCCATGGCTGGGAGAACAGCTCAGCGCCACGGACAAGGATTCTGATCACTAAACCTCACCAGTTCTCATGGTGACTGTGAGAAGAAGACAATTATTAGTCCCATTTTACAGATGAGAAAACAGAGACCAAGAGTGTAAGTGACCTGCTTGAAGTCATGTAGCCTTGGGGTTTGAACCGAGAGTGACTGACTCCAATGCCCCAGCTGTTTCAACACCACCAAGGCCTCCTGGGCCCGCCGAACAGCCAGCAGGCAGCGCTGACTTCCCAGCCTTACCCCTCACCCTCTGCCTCGCTGCCTCACTGGTCTGGCTGTTATCTGCCAGGGCCTTGTTTCTGTTCCTCAAGCTCTCTGGTCTCGTTACTTGTTCCACCGCAGGAGTTTTGCCCTTGCTGTATTTTCTGTCTGGAACCCTCTTCCCACCTGACTCTCCCGTGGCTGCCTCCTTCCTGCAATTCAGGTCTCAGTTGGAACCACCTCCTCTGAGAAGACTTCGAACCACCTCCTCTGAGAAGCCTTCCTTACTGAGTAAAAATAGCATCACTTATTGACTCCCTAACACAGCATGCTGTTTCCTTCTGCCATGGCACAGATCCCAGTCTTTAGTTTACTTTTGTATTTTTAACCCCATGTATTGTCCGTCTATTCCAACCAGACTGCAGGTTCCGTCAGGGCAGGGACCCAGCCTGCCTTGCTCCCAGCCATATCGCAGCTCCTAGCACAGCAGCTGGCGCATAGTAGGGGCTCAGTCAATCCCTGCTGACTTTGGTGGAGTGAATCAGTGCATGAGGGAGGATTCCGACCAATATACTGCCACTCCCCGCCCCACCCACGAGAGGTGTTGGTGCTAGTTTTATCTTCAGGTTTTGGAAAGTCCATGATTATGTCTCTACTGGCTGCAACAGTTCGGGCCCTCACCCACCTTCCTTGAAGTCTTTCTGCTCTGTTTCCCTCACTGGTAATTGACAGCTGAGCTGCCACCCTGACCAGGGCCTCAAGGCCCTTGCAGGAGAGCAAGATGGAGCTGAGAGTCCCCACGAGAATATTCCTCCATCAAGCTGGGTCTGAGTCACTGAGTGCTGGGTCTAATTTGGCAGGAGGGCACAGCTGATGATGCAAAGCCACTTGGGCTGAGGACACCCACTGTGGGCTGAGGACACCCACTGTGGGCTGAGGACACCCACTTGGGCTGAGGACACCCACTGTGTCCGGAATGTGTTTGCAGAAACCATACAGGCTTGCTTCACTTTATCGAGCTTTGCTTTATTGCACTTCTCAGATACTGCGTTTTTTACAAATGGAAGGTTTGTGGCAACCCTGCATTGTCAGATGATGGTTAGCACTTTTTATCAATATAGTATTTTTAAATTAAGGCCCATGCATTGTTTTTTTTAGACATAATGCTATTGTACACTTAATAGACTGCAATATAGGGTAAATACAACTGTTACATACACTGGGAAACCAAAAATTCACGTGACTCACATTATTGCGATGGTCTGGAACCCAACCCACAGTATCTCCGAGGTTTGCCTGTACGTCATTCTAGGTCTGGTACAGCAGCTCATTTGGGCTCACCTCTTACCCTCATTGGCATCATTAAAAAATATTTATTGAGGGCCTACTGAGTGCCAGGCACTGTTCTAGGCCCACAGTCACATCAGTGAAGAGTTTGTGGAGTTTATTTTCTGCTGGAAGGAGACAGACAAAAAAGCCCATGGACACATGGGTGTGTAATACGTCAGATGGCATAAATGCCAATAAGGTAAATCAGGCAAGAGGAAGGACGGGCAGATGTGGGAGCTATTTTAATAGATGGTCAGGGAAGGCCTCTCTGGGGCAGACCCATGAATGGAGACGTAAGGAGCAGAAAGCTTGTTCCAGGCAGAAGAAACAGCAGGTGTAAAGGCCCGGAGGTGGGAATTCTCCTGGTGAGTTGGAGGAGGAGTGAGAAAGCCACTGGAGCAGGGGGGCTGGTGAGGAGGATATGACAGAGCAGGCAGGGACCAGGGCACATAGGTGGCTGGTGGTTTTGGAGTTCACGTCTAGAATTGGGAAGGCATGGGGGGTTTTGAGCAAAGGACAAGCAGTTTTCTCATATGAAAACAGAGCAATCATAGCTCCCCGCCTACCAGGCCTGTCCATTTGAGTGCTTTCAAAAGTAAGCCGAGGGCTTCCCTGGTGGTGCAGTGGTTGAGAGTCCGCCTGCCAATGCAGGGGATGCGGGTTCGTGCCCCAGTCCGGGAAGATCCCACATGCCGCGGAGCGGCTGGGCCCGTGAGCCATGGCCGCTGAGCCTGCGAGTCCGGAGCCTGTGCTCCACAACGGGAGAGGCCACAGCAGTGAGAGGCCCGCGTACCGCAAAAAAACAAACAAAAAAACAAAGTAAGCCGAGAATACTCTCCAGGGTGAAAGTGGTATTATAACATTTTATTTCTATAAAACTTTATGCTTTTCCTATTGTGTTTTATGAAATATGTATCATTATGGTGACATATAATTATATATCTGTCTATTCTCTGCGGCCACTTCTCTGATGAACTTCAAAGCAGGGACTTCAAGGCTCTTCTGGAGATGACGTACGTGACTGATTGGGAAGTTGCAGGCACTCAGGCTGGTGGTGGGGTGGGGAAGAGAAATTCTCCTGGAGTCCTGGGGTTACAACTGAGTGACACCAATAGGCTGGGAACGAGGCAGACCTCGTCCCTAGAAGTAACGAAAATATAAGTGACACTGTTCTAAACACTTGATATGTGTCGCTCACGTCTGCCCAGCAGTGCCCTGGGCCATTACCCCATTATAGGGACCAGCAAAGCTGGCACAGTAACTCATGTACCCGGATCTCATGCTGCTGAGGCTGCAGCCAACACGGGCGCCACCTCCCCACTGCCCTCCCTCCTGCAGTCTGCCTCGGGGCCGTGGGGGGGGGCGCCCATGCTCAGCCCAGGGGGTGAATCATGGGGTCAGGGCTGCCTTCACTGGTGTGTGACCTAGGCAGTTCCACAGGGATCTGTGCTTAGAAGAGCCTGTGATTGGCTTAAGGCTCTGCTGTCACAGTCTTCAAATTCGTAATAATTTTTGAAGAAGCGGCTCTACGTTTTTTAAATTAATTAATTAATTTTTTGGCTGCGTTGGGTCTTTGTTGCTGTGTGCGGGCTTTCTCTAGTTGCGGCGAGCGGGGGCTACTCTTCGTTGCGGTGCGCGGGCTTCTCATTGCAGTGGCTTCTCGTTGCGGAGCACGGGCTCTAGGCATGTAGGCTTCAGTAGTTGTGGCATTCGGGCTCCGTAGTTGTGGCTCGCGAGCTCTAGAGCGCAGGCTCAGTAGTTGTGGTGCATGGGCTTAGTTGCTCCGCGGCATGTGGGATCTTCCTGGACCGGGGATCGAACCAGTGTCCCCTGCATTGGCAGGTGGATTCTTAACCACTGCACCACCAGGGAAGTCCCAGGGGCTCTACATTTTTATTTTGCATTGGACCCCACAAATTATGAAGGTGGTCTTGCATGAGGATACAAGCCAATTATAGGATCCCACCCCTTTGCTGGGATTGGTGGATGTTAACCCACGTCTGACCAATGAGATGTAAGCATTGTGCTCTGGGGGAGTCTGGGAAGGTCTTTTCTCCCTGGAAAGGGACGGCTCGTGAGGAACGTTTCTTTTATCTCTGTGCCCCGTGCCTTTCTGCTTTGGAGTTTGGACACTTGGATACTTCTGTGCACATCTACTGCTACTACCCTGATGCAGAGAATCACCCTTGGCCTGGAATGTCCTGGTTTCCTCACTGGTATCCCTGCTGCCACGCTCACCCATTACCCCCACTGCAGCCAGAGGGATCCTGTCTAATCTAAGTCAGGCCATGTCCCTCCTCACTCAGACCCTCCAGGGACTTCCCATCTCACTCTGAGTGAGAGCCCAACCCCCCATCCCCTACAAGACCCCACTCGACCCCTGTCCCACCCCCTCCCTGACCTCCTGCCCTGCTTCTCTCCCCCTCACTCGCTCTGTTCCAGCCACTCTGGCCTCACTGAAATCACCAGGCAGCTGTCTCAGGGCCTTTGCATAAGCTGCTCCCTGTGCTGGGAATGCTCTTCCCCAGGAATCCCCTCAGCTCCCTCCCCCGAGCTGAACGGGGAGCCTGGGCCGGGACCCCGATGACTCAGCAGAGCTCCTGCCAGCCGTGGCCCTCCTGTTCCAGATTCTCCTTGACGGAGGTGAGGAAGTGTCAGTACCTTCACCAGTTTCATCTCCTGTTATTGCCGCTAAAATCCTCTCACAGGGACAGTGGCTGGGATTTGAGCCCAGGGTTCCAGTTGGGGTGTGGCCTAGGGACAGGTCCTGGGGTGAAAGGGTTGGGGAGGTCGGAGGCTCTGCTCCCTGAATCCCTGCGGCAGTGGTCGGCCCTTCTCTCTTCCTGCCCAGAAGTCCCGAGGGGCCCCAGTGAGGGGCCTGGTCCCACCAGTCAGTCCCCTCCTGGGCAGACCTCAGCCGCTGCCCAGCGTGTGGGGAGGGCCCCGCCCTGTCCTCCCTGCTGTTTGCCGTCCAGCAGTTTCCAGGCCCAGGTTCCCAGGACAGAGCTGCCCCAGAATCCCCATCATGTCCCTGCTGACCTGGCTTTGGCCTCCAGATCTTTCCAGACCCTTTTGGCCACGTCACCCTCTCTCCAGTCAAAGCCTATCCACCCTCTGTCCCCCTCACTCTGGCCCTGCTGAGGGACATGGACATCACAGTGCACGGGGGCCCATGGGCAATGGGGAGCTGCCCCCAGTTCCCTATCTGTGCTTCACCAGAGCCCCCCTTGACTGTGGGAGTGGCAAGTGGGGGTCTTTCAGACACCATGACGGGGGGGGGGGATGGGCTGTTCCAGGGACAGGAGCACTGCAGGCCAACAGGCTGGAGGAGGGCCAGCCCTGGGGGCCTGCACAGACTTGCCGCTCTCTTTCTTGGCTTTTGGCCCAAACAGCCCTTAGGAAAAGAACGCGGGGTGACCGTGGCAGGTGGGACTTGTTTCCATGGTGTGTGGCTGACACCCGAGGACGATGGAGCTACAGGCTCCTGGGGACCAGCCCGCCTGGAGCCGGGGGTGGGGGAGCTCAGGTGCGGGTGGCAGGGCTGCCCCTCCATCCATCATGCCACCCACTGTCAGGGAGCTGGCGGGGGTCCTGGCTGCTGTCACCTGGGGGGCTGTGGGAAGGGCTGCCAAGTCTGTGTCCTGGCAGGGCCCAGCCAGACCAGGGTCCTGTGTGCAGAGCCTCAGCTGTAAAAAGGGGCCCAGGCCACGGTGCCTCCCTCACCCAGGAACCGCTTCTCTGTTCCAACTGGGTCCGACCCAGTGGCAGCGGCCCAGAATGTCTGACCCTGCCTGCTGGGCATCAGAGGAAATCTAGCCTCTCTCCTCCCGATTAATAAAGGAGTGGGATCCCCGTGCCTGTCTGGGACCGGAGAGTCGATGTCATGTGCAGTGTTATTTGAACACCTACTGTGCGCTGGGCTTGGTGTTCACATGTGCATGCCATTTCCTTGATTCCTCCCAAGGAAGGGGCACTGTGATCACCACCAGCTTCCTGTTGTGCAGGCGGAGGTGATGGAGGAGGTGGGGGCCCGGAGGGTTCGCTCAGCCTCACAAGGTCCCGGAGCATCAGAGCCGAAGTTTGAGAGCATGGTGTCTGGTCCCAGCATCTTGCTCCCAATCCCCAGGCCTGCCTGCCACTCGTGGAATGAGAGATGCTGCTGCTGAGCGCAGGGTCCATCAGAGAGGGGAGCCTCAGGGTGCGTCTCTCCTGGGGGCCTCCTGGTATATAGAAAATGAAGAAATGGCAAAACAGGGCTGTGAAAACCATGGGCTGTCTGAAAGGTTGAGATGGACAAATGAACACATTTCGTGGTGCTATTCACAGAGTAAGAACTACATTGATTAAAAACAACCACACCAATTCCAGGTGCGCTCAGGCATGAGGACGGGGATAGAGGGACAGGTGAAGACGGAGAGACGGGTGAAGACGTAGGTGATTTAGCACTTGAGCTCTGCGGCTGGACTTCCTGGGTTCAAATTCCTGGGTAAGTGACGTGACTTTCTGTGCCTCAGTCTCCCCATCTGTAGCATGGGCTCACAGCAAGTTCCTCACGGGGCTGGTTTGGGGCTTGGCTGAGTGAGCACAGGTAAAGCCTCAGCAGCGCTGGGTCACGGGAACCGCCCAGGTTGCTGCGATGGTTATTTGGCCACACAGCCCACAGTTTGTTTCTCTTTGACTCAGGACGCAGCCTCATTTGGAGGCACCTCCAAAAGTCTAAGATTCACGCCTTTTGTGAAAGTGAAGCCCAGGGCCTGGGATAGGCTTGGGCCCTGGGGACGACCTGCATTCATTTATTTGACAAAGACGTGTGTCTATCTGCATTTTCCAGCTGAGTGCTCCAGGGAAACATTGTGAGGTCGCTGCTCCCAAAATAACCCACGATTCCCTTGGAGGAGCTAATTAGGAGGAATCAATGAGGTTAGCTCCAAGGAGGGGTCCGTTCCAGACCAGGAGGCGTGGAGATTGTGGAGGAGCACCGCCTGGCTGAATGCAGAGTGGGTGAAGGGCTGTGCTGACCACGCTGCCCCCTGCCCACGGGGGTCACCTCCGTCCAGTCGCCAGGAGCTGCAAGATTCAAGCCTGTGCTGCTCCTGGTGGGCACCCTCAGGGTTGGACGTGGCAGAGGGTGTAGAACACACAGCCCCTGGGCATCTGCACCCTACAGCCTGTCCTAGCCCTCAGGTCACCTCCAGTGCCCAGGGTGACTTCAGCGGGAACCGGAAATGAGGAGTCAGATGGGCCTTGGTTCGGATTCCAGCTCTGCTGCTTACTGGCTCTGTGGTCCTGGGTACATGCATGACCATTCTGAGCCTCAGTTTCCTCCTCTGTAAAATGGGAATAAATAAAAGCACTTCCCTCCCGGGCCTGTTGTGAGGCTTGAAGAAGTTCTGTTAAAGTGCGTAGCAAGTCCCTACCACGTCGTCACTGTTCAGTGGGTGTGGGCTGTTACTGTTATTTCCTCCTTTGTAAAATGGAGAAGACTAATTAGCCCGCCAATATTTGTCATGCATATTATATCCGTCATATGACCGAGCACAGTGTCTGCACCATGTGGAGGGCTCAGCAAATGGCGACAGTTCTCCTCTTGGGGGGTGGATCCGTCTGGACACCCGATGCCCAGTCAGGTGGGCTGGGTTATGCTGCATAACAAACAGCCTCCCGAGCTAGAAGGCCTGAACCATCAAGGCTGATTTCTTGCTCAAACTGCAGGTCCCCAGAGGGGCGGCTGGGACCGTGCACAATCTCCACCTCGTGACCCAGGGTGAAGGGGCAGCTGCCCTCTCCAGCGTCACCATTGCCTTGGTGGGAGGAAGACAAGCTTGGGGGAGGAGTCTCACCCTGGCAGTTAAGCGCCCCCGCCTGTGGGTGACGTGATCACTGCTCACAGCTTACTGGCCAGAACCAGGAAGTGCAGCCCTGTGTGTGCCCGGAGCGGGGACAGCACCACTGTCTTCCAGATTCCCTGGGAACAAGAACTCGGTAACTTCCTCCAAGATCACGACCAGCAGCAGACGGTGCGGCCCGGCTCCATCGGGGCAGACGGTGCGGTACGGCTCCATCGGGGCAGACGGTGCAGTCCTGGTCCATCGGGGCAGACAGTGCGGCCCGGCTCCATCGGGGCAGGTGGTGCGGTCCGGCTCCATCGGGGCAGACGGTGCAGTCCTGGTCCATCGGGGCAGGCAGTGCGGCCCGGCTCCATCGGGGCAGGTGGTGCGGTCCGGCTCCATCGGGGCAGACGGTGCAGTCCTGGTCCATCGGGGCAGGCGGTGCGGTCCGGCTCCATCGGGGCAGGCGGTGCGGTCCGGCGCCATCGGGGCCAGCAGAGGAACGCAGCAGGGGCTCCGCATCCTTCTCCTCATTCGTGACGCAGGTTCAACAACAGACGCCTCATGGAGAACAGCGTGGCCTGTAGCTAATTCTCCCTCAGGTCTGCCCTCCTGGATAATCCCTTTAATGTCGAAAAACTAACCTTGTGAGGAGGTAAAAACAGGATTTGTTTGATTCTGCAGGAATCATGCTCTGTCTACGTGGCAGTTCCCCAAGAGAAGTGTTTGCTGCAGCATAGAGCTTCTGTCTTCATGACAGCAATTGATAAACAGTCTCACTCACAGCTGTGTGTGTGTGTGTGTGTGTGTGTGTGTGTGTGTGTGTGTGTGTGTGTGTGTGTGTGTGTGTACGTGTACACATGGCGGTGTGTGTTGAGACTTTCACAAGCCTTCCGAGCTTGCACAGCCCCTGCCTCTCATCAGTGCCCCTGGCTTTCAGAGGCCCGATTAAACAAACACAAGAGTCCCGAGAGCAGACGTGGTAAAGGAGCCCCGTGTCGATGTTTCTTATTCCTCCTCACTTTGGACAGTGCATCTCCAGCTCCACTCTGCACACTGGAGATGCCAGCTTGGGTGCAGAAAATTCCAGAGCAAAGACAGTTCAGCCTGGCTCTGGGTTGCTCTGGTGCTCCTTCCTGACCCCTCGGTGCTCTCAAATGTCAAGCCCCTCGTGGAAGTGTAGATGAGGGGCTCAGCTCTGGCCTCCTGTGTCACCCTTTATATCCGGCTTCCCCCTCTGCCTGGCATCACCTGTTCATTCCTCAGGCCAGGCTCCCTGGGCACAAGGGGCCATTCTCAGAGGCCCACCTTGACACGGGAGAAGGGCCTTCCCATTAGGTGGGTCTTAGCTCCTCCTGGTGGGGTCTCCCTGACCACCTTGTCTAAGGAAGCCCGTCTCCTGTGGAGTCTCTTCCTGTTCTGTCACACTGTACGTGGGGTTTATTAAATCTGTGATCCTACTCACATGACTATTGACCATCTCCCACTTGAAGGCCAGCTCTGTGAGGGTGGGACGGTGGCTGGCCCAAGGCTGGGACTCCAGGACATAGGATGCACTTAATAAATTTTCACTGAGTGAGTGTAGGAATGAATGAAAACTCACCCTGATACCATAAGTAGATTCAGCTCAAAACTCACCTGTCCCATGTCCTGTTTCTTTCAGAGCTTGCCACATCTGAGAACTAATGAAGAACTCATTTGTGCTAATAAATATGTATTAGTTCTTTCAAGATGAAATGTGCATATTTTAATGAGGACTGTCTAGAGGCTCGGGTTTTTAATCCAGGGAAGCTTCCCCACTAATGAGAATGTAAAGTGATGATGATGAGGGGCTGTGGATATTTAGGGCATGGAGGCCTGGAAGACACATCAAATCACAGGACTGAGGAAGCCCCCTGGATGCAGTGTGGGGTGGGAGGAGCTCTGTAGTGGGACTCAGCACAGGACCAGAGCAAATCCCAGCTCAGCCTCTGCCTGTGTGTCTGACTTCCTTGGCCTCAACATTCCTACCTGTAAATGGGGATCGTAAGCCACACCTCACAGTGATAGGAATGTAATTCTGGTGCTTTGTAGATTATAGTCTTTGCTCACCAAACAGAAGGGATTATGGTAATGAGCAGAAGTGGCCCTACCTATTGCAGATGGGATATTTTTGGCTTCAAGGAACAGAGAACTCCCAAACAAGTAGCTAAATAATAAGGACAATTTATTACATCATAAACCAAGAATCCAGGGGGCATTCCAGGTAGCTCTGGGTTTGGCTGGCTCAGAGACCATGTCTCAAGTACCCAAGTTCTTTCCAGCTTCCGGCTGTGCTGTCTTCCTTATGTTGGCTAGATTCTCAGGCTTTCCCGCTGATCATTGCAGGAAGGTTCCACAGCTCCACATATCACAACCTCATGCGACAGTGTCCAGAAGCAGAAAGGGAAGAAGAATGTGTTTCTTCTTACTGCTTCTTTATAAAACTCAGGACACCTGTCCCAGAAGCCCTCAGAAGGTTTTTTCTCAGGTTACTTCAGCCAAACTTGCATCCTGTGCTTATTCCTAGACCAGCTGCTGGCAAAAGAAATGGACTGAGCACGATTGGCCAGTGGTTTTCTACCGGAGAGGTAACCCCCCGAAGACGTGTTAGAAATAGGGGGGTGTTTTGGCTGGGCTCAATGATTGGTGACATTGCTGGCATTTAGGAGGGTGGGGCTAGGAATGCTGGATGTCCTACAATGTGTAGGACAGTCTACACAGGACAGACTGGTCGTTCACCTGTGTGAAGAGCCACTTTAATCAGCCCAGAACCTGTGTCGACTTTATATCCAAACAAAATATTTTTGCAAGATTTTAATATATATGGAATATGCTACTTATATTCTCGTATCTCTTTCATTTTCCTGCCCTTCTGTTGTGGGGTGACTCCTGATCTTAACTTCTCTTACATCCAAACTTATTCCCCAGATGTCGGCAAGGATCTAACTCTTCATCATGTGTTTTTGTGTGTCTGTGCCTGTTCATTTGCATACTGAAGTATGATTTATTTTATTACAAATTATTTTCCTTTTATTTCTTTTTTGTAATCCACTTAGAGCATTATAATTGGTTTTTAAGTACTTGTGATGTTGTAGGTTAATTATTTATGACCTTCATTTCAAGGAGGTAGAAAGGTCATTAAGTACATTTCTTCTTTGGAGAGGTCATTGGGTCTGATGGGATTGAGAACCACTGGCTTGAATCCATCAAGATGCACATCCTGGGGCTGGGAGGGGAGTCTGCGTTCTGAAACTCCTGGCTTCCTGGTACCCGAACCACGTCAGAGTTGGGTTGAGATTGGAGGCTGGGAGTAGCTATTGGCTTGGCACCCATGATGTCAGACCTTATCACCCATGTACAGCCCCTTAGCTGCCCCTGAGTCACAGTACATGTCTGGGAGGGAGTGCCATGCAGAGGCTTCAGGACGCCAAAAGGGCCACTGAGGCAGGTCTGGGTTTGTGTTAAGCCCTGAGACCTGACAGTGGAAACCCATCACGCTCATGGCCTGCCAGCTGTTGATCGTAGAACTGCAACAGTTTACACCTAGGAGAGAACTTGCTGGTTGAAATGAAAGATTAGTTTATCTCTTTGAGTATGACCCAAAGAAGACAGGGCAGCGAAGGTGTGACCAATACCCAGCAGAGATGGATGGTTCTGGAAGAGGTCTCTGGAAGCAATCCCCCACATTCATTCACTCAGCCATTACTGAGGATCTATGAGGTGCCAAGAATGATGTTCCCAGATGTGAAAGTTTGGGAGGCACCAGGTCTGAGCCTGCCCTATGGGGTCTTCTCATTAGTCAGAGAGAGGACTTCTGAGGAGCTAGACAGTTGGGGGTTCTGTTTAAAGGAGGAAAAGGCTAAGTTTTGGTAGTTGCTTTATTACAAATTAAAAATAAAATAGAATTTCAAATGCTTGACTCTTACCTTAAAAAGTTATTAATCCGGGCTTCCCTGGTGGCGCGGTGGTTGAAAGTCCGCCTGCCGATGCAGGGGACACGGGTTCGTGCTCCAGTCCGGGAAGATCCCACATGCCGCGGAGCAGCTGGGCCTGTGAGCCATGGCCGCTGGGCCTGCGCGTCCAGAGCCTGTGCTCCGCAACGGGAGAGGCCACAACAGTGAGAGGCCCGCGTACCACAAAAAAAAAAAAAAAAAATGTTATTAATCCATCCAAACCATATTTATTGTGTACCTACCAAGTGCCTGCCCTTGTAGCGAGCACTGGAAATCACACAAACATTGAAAAGAAGGAACAGGGACCAAATAGAAGCAGGTAGAACTAAGTAGAAGCAGCCTCCTTCCCAGGTCTCCCTACAAGGTTGGTACAAGGTTTTCTTGCAGGCAACTACCTACTCCCATCAAGCCCCACCCGCAACTACCCTTGTTGCTCCTAAACTAGGGTCAGAGGTCAGCATGTTCCAGGGGGACAAGTACAAAGTCTTGCCTGGGAGGAAACAGCATATGCACCAAAGTGATTGCAAGATTGGCTGACTCACACTGGCAGAAACCTGGGGAGTATGTCTACGAATTATAAGACTGTTAGACTAAGGAGGACAGCTCATAACATTGGATCAAGGGAAATTTTTGATATGGATACACTTAGGGATCCTAAATTTAATGGTTAGCTCATGAAGCTGAAAATTGCCTCTGTTTATTTTGGTGGCGACGAACCTTGGTTTCAATGGTGGCTGTCATTTAACGGGGTTGGGATGACAATGTTCCTTGCATGACGTAAAGGAAGAAATGCAAGGGCTTGGGGATACAAGGATGCTGGAGGGACTGCATTGTGAATGACATGCACAGCCGCTCCCCCAGCCCACCGTATGCCCCCAAGGGTCTGGCGGACGCTCCGTTCACTGAGGCATTAAGGAGTACAGCAGCAGGGGGGTACCTGTATCCTTGAGAGTCTCCCTGTGTCTGTTCTCAGTAGGCCGGATGTAATGGGGGAGATGCCAGAGGGAGATGCCAGATGGGAGATGTAAGGATGAGGAAAAGTGATAGCATTTGTCCCTCAGACACAAGATGGGCACACTTACCATATTTTCCAGAAGAAAAGAAGCGGTAATCAGAATGTCTCAGGAAATCTTTTCACGGCTTACTCATCGTGGTGTCCTTAGAAATGAAATAGATGGGCAGTGAATCAAAATATAATTTGAACTATATAATAGAAAAAGATCTGGTGGCCAGAAACCACTACAGTGGAGAGTCATGACCTCTTGTCTAATTTTTTTTGAGAGATCAGGTAATAAATTGAATTTTGGCCCACGTTCAAATCCCAGTGACCCCAGTAGGTCTGCAGATCCACCCTATGCCATTTCCCGAGCTTCTTGGCAACTAGAAGGACTCATGGAGTAAAGTCCATGACAGTAATAAGACCCAAGTGAAACCCTTTGGTAATTTTCTTCCTAACCAGGATAGCATTTGGGGGTAAATTGCAGAGATTAGTGCCACCCTCAAAGACTTGAAAGATGCAGGGGTGGGGAATCCAATCACGTCTCCATTTCACTTGCCTGTTTGGCCTGCGCAGAGGCAGATGGTCCTTGGAGAATGACTGTGGATTACCATAAACCTAGTCAGGTGGTGACTTCAGTTGCAGCTGCTGTTGCAGACATATTATCTTTGTCTGAGTAGATCAACAACCCCCCTGACACCTCCTATGCAGCTATTGACCTGGCAGATGCTTTACTTTTTCTAGACCAGTTTGCCAGGACCTAAGAAGCAGTTTGCTTTTATTGCTCAGAGCCAGCAGTACACATTCAAAATCTTGCCCCTGATCTATGGCAGCTCTCCTGCTTTTTGCCACAGTATTGTCTTCAGAGATTATTTATTTATTTATTTTTTTGCGATATGCGGGCCTCTCACCGTTGTGGCCTCTCCCGTTGCGGAGCACAGGCTCCGGATGCGCAGGCTCAGCAGCCATGGCTCACGGGCCCAGCCGCTCTGCGGCATGTGGGATCCTCCCGGACCGGGGCACGAACCCGTGTCCCCTGCATCGGCAGGCGGACTCTCAACCACTGCGCCACCAGGGAAGCCCCAGAGATTCTTTTCATTGTACCAGACATCACACTGCTCCACTGCATTGTTGGCATTCTGCTGTTGGGACTCAATGGACAGAAAGTAGCAAGCACATTAAATGCCTTATTTAGTAAGTCAATTATGAACCCTAATCTTGGTTCCAGTATCTGTAGGAGGAAGAGTCCAGTCAGAAGACAGAAACCATGCCAGTTATTTTAAGAACAATAAAAATAGTATATTTGTATAATTGTTAACCAGGTGTTGAAGGGTTACAATGCAAAGAGAGGCAGGGATCAGCAAACCACTGGTCACGGGTGAGCAGTCTGCCTTTGTAAATAAAGTTTTATTGGCACACGGCCACGCCCACATATTGTCTGTGGTATGTAAAGTATTTACTATATGGCTCTTAAAAAAACTTGCCACCCTTACACTAAGGTGTCACAGAGGTGGCAGCTGCAGGAATCAGCTACTGCTTTAGGGCTGGGGAACCCAAGGAAGAGCTGTAATGAGTAAAACAGAAGCTTGGAAGAGGGACCTTGTAGAACTAGAACTGTGGGGCTCAGGATCATCTAGCTCTGGCTGGTTGGTGCTGGTATGCCTGAGGGCGCCAAGGTGATATTAACAAGGACAATAAAACAAACAGGAAGAAGCAACAAAACAGGGACAGGAAGCAGACAGGAAAGAGCACATCCTTTCTTCCTGTCCAGTCTCCAGGTCTTCCTCTAGCCCTCCCTGCTGGAGCCCTCACAAAGCCGAAACACGGTTTGCAGAGACAACCCCAGTATCCCAGAGTAACACATAGCAGGAAGGGTTCTCAGCTGAGACAATGGTTTAAGAACTGGTAAAAGGAGCAAGGCATTCCTTTCCTCAGTCGTCCAGGCAAATGAATTTAGAGATGGAAGATAGGTATGTATCAAATAGGAATGTCTTGATGGTTATAGATTCCACAGTAGGTCTCAGTTTCCTCATCTGTAAAATGTAAAATGAAAATAGTAACGATAATAATATATCTGTTAATGAATATATTTGGTAGCATTCAGTCCTGACACCCAGGAACAGAACCCAGCACACTCATAGCTGGCAGCTGCTGGAGACCAGATCTGCATGGATTTATGGCTCTAGTAGGCTCTGACTACCTGGGCCAGAACAGAGGGCTGTTCTCACCCACACTCACTGTCACAGGTCCTGTTGCACTCACTTCCCAGACCTTATCACTGTCTGTGCTTCCCCAGGCAGCAGTCTTCTTCCCTTGTCTCTTCTCTCCAAGCACCCTGAGGTCAGGGACCTTGTCCATCCTTGTGTCTCCTGCTTCCCCAGAGGATAGACCAGGGCCTGACACAGAGAAAGTGCCCAACAACGATTCCATTCAGAACTGCATTTAACCTTCCACCACCTGTTTTGGTAGGTTTTGTTGTCCCCAGTGGCAGGTGAGGAAACTCAAGCCCAGAGGGGTTAAGTCACCTGCCTGATGTCACAAAGCAATGAACGTGCACAGCTGGTCTACAAAGCCGTATCTCTCATACTGTGCTCTTGCTACAACCCTGAGCATCCCCCTTTCCTGTCTTACCTTCCAGGGGCCTTTCTTAGGCCAGATTGCCCCCAGTTCACAGAGGACCAGGCCCGCCCCAGACAGCACAGGAGTTTGCCTGGGACAGAAGTCCACTGCCCTTTTCAATTTTATAACTGAACGAAGGCCGTAAATCCAGCGATATGTGTGTGGTCAGCTGCCCCATTTTTTCCCCTAAGAAGCAGATATATAGGGCATCCACACTCAGGGATGATTATTCCCCAATAGTTTACAGTATCAAGGCTCCTTTATTTTCCCCCAATAAATCTAATTTATATGGACTGGCAGATTAAGCCATGCACTTCCTGGAGTCAGAAGGCCGTGAATCATTCGCAGTACTTTTAGAAACTTGAGATGAAGGTTTTGCATAATGCAAATTGGGAAGAGAAGATGATTGCTCTGCCTCGCTGTGGATGCAATTAGAGCAGGAGAAGTTCATTTTCCGGGGACAGAGAAAGGTCTGCTTGGTATGCAAAAGAGCACAGTTATTTGCAACACAGGAGCCTGGAACTTGGTGAGCAAAGCACCCAGTGACTGTTTGATTTGCGGCTTTAAAGAATTCAAGGATGAATAAAACACTGAATAAATTTTCAAAGAACTGTTGTCAGACAGCATAAGATCTAAGCATCTGAGGGGGGACAAAAAGGAAGTCTGTACCTGTGATATCCCAGCTCCAGACCCTGGGGAAACTTCGTTTGGTTTTGAATCCTTTATGCAGCCTGGAATTTTCTCCCACCAACTTTATGCCTTTCCTAATCCCATCAGTCCCAACTAAAGTCCCCTCTTCCAGGAAGTCCTCTCTGTTTACCCCAGCCTACTTACCCCAGCTCCTTTGTCTGGCCTCCAGTTCACTCATTCATGTGGCAAGTTTTTACTGACCGTATACTGTGTTCAGAGAGCATGGGATAGAACAGCCATTAAAACAGACAAAAATCCCCTCCTTCTTGGAGCTGATGTGCTCACGGAGAGTGGGAAGCAATAAACAAAGTAGAGAAGTTATTATTACATTAGAAGGTGCTAAGTGCTGTGGAGAAAAGAAAGCCGAGGTGGGGGTGGGAGGGTAGGAAATGCCAGAAGTTGGGGGTCCTTTGCAATTTTAGGCAAGGTGGTCAGAGAGGGCCTGAGATGATGGCAGTTAAACAGACACCCGAAGGAGGTAAGGAGTGGGGCATGAATATATCTGGGGAAGAGTGTTCCGGGAGCAGGAAAAGCAGGTGTTCCTGGGTGGTCCTGAGGCAGGGGTAAGTGATGGGGAGGGAGAAGGGTGTGTGCTGAGTCCAGGTCAGGAGCAAGGCCAAGCTTGTATAAAGCCCTTCATTCATTCATTTATTCATTCATTTACTTAATCATTCCTTCAACAAATACCCTTGTAGCCTCACTATGTCCAGGACTTGCTGTTCTAGAGCCTGGAAATCCAACACTAGACACAACAGACAAGGTCCCTGCTCTCAGGGGGCTCATTCTGGTGGGAAAGTAGAGAACAAGCAAATAAACAAATGAGGTAATTTCAGGGAGTGACAAGCTAGAGAAGATAGATAGGGGAATCCAATCACCATCGGCTTCCAGGAGAGCTTGGGCCTGAGAGGACACACTAGCGACCGCACCCTCTGAGCCAGGCCCCGCCAGGGGCTCCCAGCACCTTCGAGTTAATCCTCCACCTGCCCTTCAGTGGGGACTGTTGTCATCCTCACCTTCTGGTTGGGGAACCCCCATAGCACTTGAATGAACGAATGAACAGTGGGGTGACCCCCTTCTCTGCTGCCCCGGGGTCTTGTGAGGGAGCGGAGGAGGGGCTTGTGATGGGTTCAGGTGGGAGTCCCTCCTTGGGGGCTGCTTCTGCTCCAGCAGAGATGCCCGCTCTGCTCTTCACTATGTCGGGCGCACTGGGTATCCCCTCAAAATGGGAGGCCCTGCCCACACTCACCGGGCCCCAGTCAGTCCAGCCCACTGGGTGATCCCATCCTGTGGCCTCAGAGGTGGGGCTGGGGTTGGGGGAGGGGGAGGAAACAGGTGTGATTTTTCTGGGTAGAGGATGGACAGGGCTGGGAGGCAGCGAGGCCACGGGCGGGAGAAGCACCGACCAGAGGCCGTTTGTCCAGGGGCCACTCCAGGCACCTGGTGTGGACGCGGCCTCGGGTCCCCACTGCCCGGCCAGGCCAGCTTGGTGGACATCTGTCTGGCTGTCTCCCCCCATTTTCATGTGAAAGGCAGGCGGGACATGACACGAGGACTGGGGGCCGCCATCTGCTCGTGGAGCACATTGTGCTGGGACCCCAGGTCCCACCACAAGGGCGGAGGGTCGAAGATGAGCAGGAAGCCGCCAGAAGGCGCTTTCAGGGACGAGGGTGCCTCTGAGGGGCAGGGCCACTTGGGGTCGCTGTCACCATCTGTGCCCGTCCCTCCCAGGTGGTTCTGGGCTAGCTCCTCTCAGATGTCCCCTCCCCGCCCAGGGCCAGGCTGCTCTGATGCAGGGGGTGTTCAACCCTTCCCAGCGGGCAGCCACGGAGCCAGGATCTGCACACTGGGGCGGGCTCTCCACTGGCTTCAGACGCCCCTGGGTCAGGGGGACCCGCTCCCTCACTGCGGACGCCCCTCTGGGCCGGAGCCTGAGCCCATCTGACAGCGCAGAGTGATTGCTTTTCCCTGTTTAGGCTGAAACTCGGCGGTGCTCCCTCTGGAGCTGCTGCAGGCCTTGGGAGGGGGCGGGCTGCGGGGCGGATGTGCTGCCCACGTGGAGCAGAGCCCGAGGGAAGATCTGAGGGGTCTGACTGGTGACCGGGCAGGAGGGGCACCTGGACACACTCACGACCTTCAGACATGACGGAGGAAGGGACCATTCTCGCTGGGCCCCAGCAGGGCGGCCCGTGTTGATTCTGACGTGCGGGAAAGTGGGCGGGAAATGCCAGCCTGGCCCCTTCCTGCTTAGCTGTCTTCATTTCTCTCCCCTCCACACCCGCCTGAGCCCACTCAGGGGAATGCACACATATTCTGTTTGTAATTGAAAAGTAATTTCATTATCTGCTGAAGATAAGGTTCCAGAATTCGTATTGCAATGAATTCTAGCGGTGCTCTCCAACATCTTTCCTCCCTGCTTGTTAGAAAACTGGGGGGATGGAGGGAGAAGAGCCCCGGGGGGAAGCGTGAGGGGTCCTCCGCTCCTTCCTGGCAGCTGCTGCAGCGCCCCAGAGCTGGGGGAGGGGGGAGATGCAGCCCAGGACACCCCCAGACCTGGAGCACCCCGAGGGTCTGAGGGAGACAGCGGAGGAGCAGAGTCACAGCCAGTCTGCAGGGGCCGGAACCGGCTCTGTCCCTCAGCGGCTGTGTGGCTGTGGGGTAGTCACTGACCCCCTCTGAGCCTCACGTGGAAAATAAGGATGACTGTGGTCTCTCCCTCCTAGGGTTGTGGGAAGGAGTCAACAGCCTCCTTGAGGTCTTGACTCAAAAATCACTTCTGAGTGAGACTGTTCCTGGCCACCCCATTTAAAGCCCCAAACCTGCCCCTTGATACTTCTTCGCCCCTCCCCCCCTCAGTTCTCTCCACGGCCCTGACCCCCATCAGACACACCGTGTGTTGTGCTTCTCTCTCTCTTGCTCTTTGTCTGGCGTCCGCCGCCAATGTAAAGGGATTTTTGTCTATTTTGCTCATTGTTTTAGCTCTAGAACCAATAATAATTGCTGGGATGTAATAGGTGCTCAGTAGAGACTTGTTTGGGTGAAATAATGAATGAATGAATGGATAGTGAATGAATGAATAAGATGTAGAGCCCTCAGAGAGGTGCCTGCACGCAATAGGCTCCACAGGAGTGTTACCCAAAGTTCCATCCATATCCTGGTCCCTCTGTATTCATTTTCCTCCCTTCATTTATTCCATTATTGTCTGCTGACCTCCTACTAAGTGCCAGGTGCTGTTTCTAAGCCCTGTGTGAATACAGCAGTGGGGACAAAAGCCTTAAATTCCTGCTCCAGCAGCATGAGATCCAGGCCCTGCGAGTTCCTGTCCCTGGGCTCCAGGCATTTGTAAAGCACAGAGAGTAAATTGCTGCTCCTATTAATTACTTACAATAAAGATTGAAAAGTAAGAATGCCAACCTTTGGGGCCCAGATGGTGGCAGGGCAGAATCCCAGGTCTTGACTCCCCTGGGGTCCTCTGCCTGTGCCCACCTGCCTCCTACAGAAGCCTCCAGAATGCTCCCCTGGCCCTGAGAGGACGGTCTCCTGGAGCAGAGGGTCACAGAGGTCTAGCAGGAAGCCTGGGCAGTTCAAGGCTCCCATCGACCTCTGATCAATACTCTGTCAGCTGAAGCTTCCCGGCAGGGGACTGCTTCCCAGAACTGGGCACTTAGGGCAAGGGCTGTGACAGGCAGGGACACTGGGGACCTGGCTTCCTGGATGCCCTGGCAGGTGGGTGGACACAGGTCTCTGATAGTGTCTCTGACAAGGGTCTCATCAGTTACAACTAGAGGGTCCCAGAATCTGCAGGCAAATGAGGGCAGGACCACAGGGCATAAGGCAGAGCAGGTACTTAACACGGTGGGCACCCGCTGGGCAGTGCCACTTATTTAGGGCTGCTTGTCCACTTGTCTGAGTGTTGAATATCCTTCACCCCTTGCACACTCGCAGGCTGGATTTGCCCCTGGGATGCCCAGCCGTGGCCCCTGCACGTCGGGCATTCGGTAAATGTAATTGAGTTGGTGGTGAGGCCTGTCACGGGGCACCACGGGCCCCAACACCTGCCGAAGGGGGGCCTTCTCCAGGGCCTCTGAGGATTTTCTGCCCGTCTTCTCTTCTCACTCTGCCATCCCCCACCTCCTTCTCTGACCAGGCACAGCTGACACTTGAGCCCCCAGGGGTCAGGGATTGTGGAGTCTGGGCAGACACATGCCTGGGGCTGAGAAAACACCTGGCAGCTGTTGGGCCCCAGGCAGCGGTCGGGGGTGGGGTGGCGCCACCTCTCAGCCTTGGGGTTGGGGGATGTGGCCTGCGGACCCCTCACTGGGATGTGCCACGTGGAGACAGTGTGTGTGCAGCCCGGGGCTGGGTCTGGGCTGGGTGCTGGGGACACAGGAAGAAAGGGACTCTGTCCCCACCCTAGTGACACTCCTGTCCCACAGGTATGAGCCTTAAAGGCAAAACTACAACTTTGAAGCTCTGTAAATATTGAAAAGTAATGAAATTATCTTTCAAGTTTTACAAAGATAGTCATAAATCAGGAGTTCATGTTGATTATATGTGGGTCCTCCAACGTAATAAAAATGTACACATCATACATTATAAATGTACCTCTCTAGGTCCATAAATTTGATGTAAAACTAACATATGAGCTATAACAGGCATTACACATTTCATTAACACTAGCTTTGCTTGTCTTCTTAGAAATTAGGATGTCTATTTTGGAATAACTGGGTGGCGCAAGACGGTGATAAAAAGCTGATATGGGAAGGTGTGTGAGTTTAGCAAGCAGGGAGGTATAAAATTCCTGTTGTTGACCTTGGAATGTTGTTGATTTGAAAAAATAGCCTGCAGCGCCTCCCACCCATTTTCTTCTTACTGGCAAACTCATGTATGAGTCTCATGTGGGAGGCGAGCAACAAATACAGAGGACCTACTGTGTGCTGTGTTCTCACATTTAGTTATAACATTTGTCTGTGAAGCCATTTGTCCATGAATAATCATGGAGATTGCCACTTGCTTTAGAGTGTTGTAGTCTCTGTAGTAGACAGAAGGTTTTTTGATTGAAAGGATATAAGCCAATTCAAACTGACTTAAGCTAAAATGGGAAATTACTGGCCCAGCCATGGGCAAGTCCAGGGGTTTCAGGAGGGGCTGGATCCAGGAGCTTGAATGTGACTATAAAGTATTTGTCTCCATCTCTCATCCTTCATTCCCTGGAAGGCTCTTCCCTCCCAGTGATAGAGATGGTCCCCATTAACTGTAGCGTGCTAGCCCACCAGCTCAGCAACCCCAGTGGAAAGATACTTCCTCCTTTGTGAGAGTTCCAGCAATATCCCAGACTGACTCTCACTAGACTATAGTGAGAATCACTCACTCTGCCTAAAGGATTGTCTGCTCTGCTTGGCCAGGCTTAGGTCACATGCCCATCCTTACACAGGGTGCGGGAGTCATCTCCTCCAAAATACATGGAACAGCTGTGGGAGATGAGCTATCCATTTGGTTTCCTTGTTTTCCAGTAACAGAAACTGAATTCAGCTAACTGAGGCAAAAATGGGAATTTACTGGATGCAAAAAAGTTGTTCAGATAATCAGAGATGGCTGAGAAATAGACTTAGAACAGGTGAAAATCAGGCGTGTTCCAGAACAACCCTGCAGCAGGAATTCCCTAAGCGGGTGACCTTGAGACCAATACACAATGGAATGAGCCCAGTGAGTATTTGTTGGTTGAATGAATGACTAATTAATTAAAAGGAGGGGGCTTAGAAACTGCTCAGACAATACCACAGATATCCATTTCTTTCCAAATTCTTTCCCCATCACTTATTTTGGGCCGTTTTGCAGGACCCAACCCTGGTAATGACCTCCACCTTCCTAATGCCCATTACTCTCCTGGCTTCCTGATGTCAGGATTTTCCTCCTTCCTCTCTCACTTTCTCCCTCCTCCCGCCCCTAACATCAGCATGTCCCAGGATTCTGCCTCCCCCTCTCCTCCCTCCACCTGCTCCCTTAGGCAGCTTCTCTTTGCTCACAGCTTCAAGTGTCACCTCATTTCTGGTCTCTCAAATTTTGATCCTAGGTTTCCACAAACTCAGATTCCAATTCCATTTACTAGGCACCTACTATATGCTGAATCCTTTGCTAAGCATATAAGTGTCTCATTTAACCTCCATGACAACCCAGAGAAGAAAATTCTTGGCCCCATTTTACAGGTGGGTGACAGGAGGCTCAGAGAGGTAAGGGGTCTTGCCCAAGGCTGCTCTGCCAGTTGGTCACAGATTCAGGATTCAAACCCCAAAGTCTATAACTTTAGCCCTGCATTAGTACTTCCAACTAAGTCAACTGAGACTTAGCTCTTCACTCAACTTCTTTAAGATGAACAAACCGTTCCTTTAGACATCAGGCTCAAAATTTGGTCACATTTCCTAATTGCCTCCCTTTGTCCACCATGTCCAAGCAAACACTTAGTCCTACTCTGTTACTCTTCATGGGCCCCTTCTTCCTAAAATAAATAAATAAAAATGATGTTTTATGACTATGTTAGTATAAAGATGAATATATTCCAGGATGGATTATATTCATTTTTTTCTTCATGGTTTTCAAAAAAATTAGAATATTTTTATGGGCTTTCAGGAGTATCATGAGCTCTAGGCACTGTTCCCACTCTGCCTTGTTCATCTCTCCACTGGCCTATGGCATAGCTGACTCTTCATCTGCAGCCCATCCCAAACACGCTGGCATCAGCAGTGGTCACCTGATGTAGGTGCCCATCAAGCATCCATCCCTCCTTTGTCTTCTGGAGACAGTGACCCGGGTTTCCTTTGGAGAATCTCCCCTCCACACTCTCAGGCTGATTCTACTCTGGCTCCAGGGGAGGGCATGTGACCAAGGTGGTCTAGCCAGTCAGAGTACTGCATTCCCGCAGCCTCAGTGATTAGCTCAGGAAGTGGAGCTCCTGGAACCATTTGGAAAGAGGCACTCCGTTTCCTTGAGGGTACTGAGAGGGTATGAGGGAGGCTGGGGGCTTCCTGTGGTGCTACTCAGAGTGGGCTTGTGGGGAATAAAGTTAATAGAAAGGAAGGTAGAGCCAAAAGGAGTGAGAGAGAGAGAGAATGAAAAAGAGGGAGAGGGAGGAGGAGAAGAAGGAGAAAAACAAGAAGGAATAGGAGAAGGAAGAGGAAGAAGAGAGAGAAGAGGAGGAAGACCAGGTCTGATGGTATCGTTGGAACCCCTGGATCCAGCCATGCCTGAAGCAGTACAATTTTTGGACTCTTCAGTTCCATGAGCCAAAAATCTACCCCTTTTGCTTTGGGTTTCTGTGACTTGTAACTGAATAACAACATACTTCCTAACAAATAGCTCCTCACACCCCAGCTGCCCCTTCATTTAGACTCTGCTCTGACTGCACAGGTTGACAGGATCAAGCCCCAACTTTCCATCTTGGCACTCCAGCTCCTCACAGCCAGGCCCATCTTCCTTTACATCTGACAGAGCTTAAAAAAATCAAACGAGAAAGAAACCACCCAGATGTCCTCCATAGGTGAATGTTTAAACAAACTCTAGCAGATCCATGTCATGGAACATGGAATACAACTGAACCGTAAAACGGAGTGAATTAGTGATGTGTGCCACTGCCCCGATGGATCTCAAGGGCATTATACTGAATGAAAAATACAATTGTAAAAGGTTACAAACTGTGAGATTCCATTACATGGCACTCTTGAAATGACAAAACTATAGAGACAGAATAGATTAGTGGTTGCCAGATGATAGAGATAGGAGTGGGGTTTTGAGTGGAGTGGGTGTGAATATAAAGGGGCAGCAGAAGGGATTTCCTTTGTCATGAAGTGACCGTCCTATATTTTGATGGCTGTCGTGCTTACATGAACCTATATGTGCAATAAAATTGCATAGGACTATATGCACATGCATGCACACACACACACACAAATGAGTGAACATAAATAATGATGAAACTGCATAAGGTTTGTAGTCTAGTTAACAGTTGTGTATCAAGGTCAATTTCCTGGCTCTGCTATAGAATTACAACTATATAAAATCTCACCATGGGGGAAGATGGGGGAAGGGTACACAGGGCTCAATGTAATATTATTTGCAGCTTCCTGTGAATTTATAATTATTTCAAAATTAAAAATTAAAAAATTCCAACGAAATATGGTTACTTCCCATTCCTCAAGCATTCCCATCCCTTTCTGAGATCCTTGTCCCTATTCATGTGTTTATACCTCCTGGGAAACCCTTACTACCCCCCTTGTATGCTTTCCCAAAAAAGGTCGTTTAACTTTGTGGTTCAAAGTATGGGCATTGTTTTGGGTGACAACAGTCCTAGGTTTTCTAGGGCTCAAGGGGTTTCCAGGATGTGGGACTTTCAGTTTTCAAGATGGGACAGTTCTGGGCAAACTGGGACAAGTTGATCACCCTAGCTTTAGATAAGTCATGTGGACCTGGGTTTAAGTCCAAACTCTGCTGCTTAAGAGCTGTGTCACCTTGTGAAAAGTGCTAGACTTCTCTGTTCTTCTGTTCCCTTGTTTGTAAAATGGAAATAATAACGAGACTCGGCAGAATGGGGTTGTCCTGAGGAGTCAATGAAATCGCACATGTGAACGCTGACATGGGACCTGGCATGTAGTATGTGCTCATTAAATCAGAAGAATTCATTGCTATTTGGCTACCCAGCAGACCATCCCTCTGCCCCCCACGGAGCACCCCCTGTGCCCCGGGCTCTGCTGAATTCTCCGGGTGCAGAGACCCCATGCTGTACCTCCATCTCCATCAATAGTTAAAACAATGAACATATGAACTGGGATTTAATAAAACATATTGATTACACAAAGTTATTTTATGTAATAAAACACATACACACAGCACTTTAAAATACAGCTCTCTCTGGCCCATAAATTTGACCTACAACTTGCACATGAGCTGGAGCAGACATCAAACATTTCATTAACACTTGTTTGCCCTCTTAGAATTCAGAAGGTCTGGTGACACCTGTCACTTTCTGCTGGGCGATTCAGTTCCCTGTAGGCAGTCTGTCGCCCCTGTCTTTGATCTGCGTTTCTGGAATTTGGCGTTTATCCCAGGCTCCTCTCCAGTCAACCCAAGGGGCTTTCCATCTGCTCAGGACTCAGGGGATTCACCCTTCGATAGATTTTTTTGGAGCACTTGCTGGTTTTCTTATTCACCCCATTCCCCAGACCAGAATGTAGCTCCACCAGGCAGGGTTTTTATCTGTCTTGTTTATTGCTGTATTCCCAGGGCCTAGAATGTGGCTGGCGCACAAAAGCTGTTCAACAGATTTTTGTGGACTGAATGAATGTGAAAAAAAGCAGTGACATTAGCCTTCAGGGGGTGGGGTGGGGGAGTCACATTTGAGCTGAGATATGCACAATAAGAAAGGGCCAACAGGAAAAGATGTGGGTAAACAGCAGGTGCAAAGGGCCTGGGGTAGGACTGAGCTTAGTGAGTTGAAAGAACAATAAAGAGGTCGGTGTGGCTGCAGTGGACTGAGCCAGGGGAGACTGGAGGGAGATGAGTCTGAGAGATGGTCAGACCATGCAGGGCCTTGGAGGCCAGGATCTGGAGTTTAGATTTTATTCTAAGAGCAATGGGGAGCCATTGAAGTTTTCAGAGCAGAGGGTGACATGATTTAATTTAGATTTCTAAACCTCACCCTGACTGCAATATGTGTTGATTGACTGGGGATTTGGATTAAAGGGAGCTGGGTGGAAGCCAGGAAACCAGGGAGGAGGTTGTTATAATTATCCAGGAAGAAAAAAATATATACACGAAGGCCATGATGGATGACGGGGCTCAACCCAGGGAGGCAGTGGCCATGAAGAAACGTGGGTGGACAGAGGACATGCTTTGGAGATAGACTCAGCATTCCAGCTTGGCTGAGCTGAAATTTGGGAACAGTGAGGTGTGGCTTTGCCTGGAAATTCTCTTGATTCCTGGAAATATTCACCCCGGGACCTCGTGGGATGGAAAGGGGATGAGATGTAATTTTAATAGCACCCTCAAATCCCCACTTCCTCCAAGAGGCTCCAGGGAACTTAACTCCTGGGCTTCCCTGCTGGGCTTCATGCTTCTAAGGTTGTTCTTTATTCCGAGTTTGCACAAAGCTCATGTTTATTTTTGCTAATTGATATAAATGACTTGTCTTTGCTGTGGTACTTCAGTGCTGTGCACTTTCATATTAATGGGTTTGGAGGAGGAAAATTAAGCGCTTCAGTTTGCCATCTTTCCAGATGATAAAATGGGAAGAAAGAAAATTACTCGGCCAAAAGAGACGAGCTGTGAGTACCTGAAATTCCCTTTGGAGGAGGAAGCAGCGGCTGCCCTGGGGAAGGGTCTGGACTCCTGAAGAGAGCAACCTGGGAGGAGGGGAGGGATGGTGGGGATGAGGTCAATGTCTGCCGGCACCTCCAACTGCCCTTCTTATATATGAAGTGCTTAAAACAGACAAAGTGCTTTTCAAGGACAGGGTCTCATTTAACCACACACCTGCCCCGCAGGGTATCATTGCCCCACCTCCTGGGTCAGATAGAAAGGTTTCCAGCAGATGTCAGTGATATATCATCCAGTGCCAACAAATGTGAGCAAAAAGGGAATCAGTGATTGGGTTCATAGAACTGAAAAGGCCCGAGGATAGTTCTGGCCTCAGGTAGCGCTGGATCCAAGGGCTCTAGTCAGTTTCGCCCTTCCTCTTCTCTCGCTGGGTGAAGAAGCCCCCACCAGTGCAGCAACCCTAGAAGGAAGATGTTCTCTTCCTTCCACCCTCCTGGGTCCATTCCGAACAAGGGTCCTCCTGCCCCGTGTTGTTTGAGCCGACAGAAGGAGACAGAGTTCAGTTCAGAAGCAAAGGAAAGCTTTATTCTTTGTGTGTGTGTGTGTGTGCGGTACGCGGGCCTCTCACTGCCGTGGCCTCTCCCGTTGCGGAGCACAGGCTCCGGACGCGCAGGCTCTGCGGCCACGGCTCACGGGCCCAGCCGCTCCGCGGCATGTGGGATCTTCCCGGACCGGGGCACGAACCCGCGTCCCCTGCATCGGCAGGCGGACTCTCAACCACTGCGCCACCAGGGAAGCCCGAAAGCTCTATTCTTTGATCCAAGAACGGAGAGGTGCCAGCTCCCGCTCCAGAGCACACGCTCTCCCGCAACCTCCCATAGGCCGTGGGCGGGCCTGCCTATAGGGTTTCCTCAGTGGAGCGGGGAGGGGCAGAGTTTCCCAGGGCGGGCGCAGGCGCAGCTGTGTCGTTCACGCTCCAGATCGCAGGGCTCTGCAGAGCGCGTCTGCACACGGCCTCCCGCCGCCATCTTGGACTGCGTGTCACGGGCAGCGCTTCTGTGCGCCGTCCGGGGCTGAGGTTCCTGCACAGCCGTTTCCCACAGCAGCTCTGGTCTGAAGGGCCGGGCGCGAGCCCTCTGCATGCAGCACCCTGTAAACAAGCAAAACCAGACGAAGCACACAGGAAAAGAAAAAGGTTAGATTTTATTTTGTTGCTACAGATTTTTATTTCGCAGGAATTTTTAATGGACTCTGCCAGTAACAGTGGCACCTGCGGAGTTCTCAGGATTCATCTGATTGGAGCAACCAGGTCACATGCCCATCTCTGACCCAAACACTGGGGTCAAGGTGGTAGGATTACCTCATGGCCAGGGCTACCCCTTGAGGTGCCTTGGTGTCAGGAAATGTGCCCTTTTCTCCTGGGAGAAGCAGCCCTGTGCCAGGACACCGGCTTGGTGGGGGGGGGGGCGGGATTTCAGCCCCTTGTGCGGGTACCACCTGCCCAGGTGTAGCCAGCGGTCCTGGATATGCCAATTGCCAGGCCTGGGTCATGGACCCGCATGCAGTGGGTGTGGGGCTCCCTCCCTCATAGCTCGTGAGCCAAGAGTGCAGGACAGAGATTCCCCAAAGGACAGTTGGGGTGCTGTGCCCAGAAGGGAGAGTTCATTCCTCCTGTGAACGTATTTCTATAAAGCTCCCACTATGTGGCAGGGCTGCAGTGAAGACCGTGGACCGAGATCCCTGCCCTCATGGAACTTCCAGCCTAGTTTGGGGGAAGAGACAAAACGTGTAATCATGACTGCAGAGCTGGTCATGTAATTTACTAGTTACACGTATTTATTAGTTACATGTAATCATGTGTTAATTACATGCTTTATTTATTGATTACATGTAATCATGACCACAGAGCTGTGGAGAAAAGAAAGCAGGACAGAGGACGGTGGCAGCATCAGATGGGGCAGCCATCTGTTTTTCAAGTGGGCACATGTCCCGTGTACCTCTCCTCCCTCATCCCACTCAGATTCTGCTCTCCAGGAAGCCTCCTCTTGATTCTCTTTGTCCAGAGCCACCTGACTGGGCCTGGCGGAGTCAACTGTGTGGTCCATGGAAAGAGGGCTGTGAGCTGGGTGCTCAGGGGACCATGGGGGCCATCCTGGGGTGGGGGAGAGAACTCAGCACTGCCCCATCCTCATGCCTGGTCCCA
This sequence comes from Grampus griseus, assembly GCF_964374135.1. Classification (NCBI taxonomy): domain Eukaryota; kingdom Metazoa; phylum Chordata; class Mammalia; order Artiodactyla; family Delphinidae; genus Grampus; species Grampus griseus. Next base: position 76,186,259 of record NC_139008.1, on the reverse strand, counting down.
GACACCCAGGACACAGCCTTCCTGAAGCGCCCCCTTCTGAGGGTCTGCTTGGACCCACCACTTAGATGTCCCCAGAGCAAACTCTGGGTTCTAGTAGTTGGGATTCTTCTGGTTGCCAGTGGCAGAACTCGATCCAAATGGGCTTAAATGAAAAAAGGAAAATTTACTGTCTCAGGTAAAGTCAGGTGTATTGGGCTTCTGACCCAGCTGGATCCAGGGACTCCAACAATTCAGTCATAACTCAGTTTCTGTCCGTGTCTGGGCTCTGCTTTCCTGTGGGTTGGCTTCACTCTCAAGCAGGTTGTCTCCATGGAGTGACCAAGGTGACCGTCAGCAGCTCCCAGCTTCTGTCCCACCAGCCCAGCAGCCCCATCGCACAGAGAGTCTCTTCCCACCAGATCCAGCAAAAGCCCCAGGGCAGGCCCTCATTGGCCCATTTTGGGTTACACATCCATCCCACAGCCAATCTGAGTGTCCAAGAGGCTGGATGGGTCTGCTTGGCCACTCCTAGGTCGCACGCCCACCCCAGTGTTGGGGTTTGGGGTCAGCCCTGCCCAGTTCACACAGTGGCTCAGTGTGAGGGAGGCCTGGTCCACAGAGGGGAATCAGAGGTGGACAGGGATGGACATATAGACACAGAAATCATGGATGTCACTGAGGTTCCTTATCTCCGAGCAGGAGAGTGAGTCTGAGAGGTGGGACAGGCCTCAGCCAAGGTCAAGATGCTCCAACATCCAGAGGAGGGTTTGCAGCTCAGGATTTCACACGCAGTGGTGCCTGGGGGAGTGGCGTCCTCATTCTTCTCCATCTACGACACCTGTGAAGTTCCCAGGAGGCACGGGGTCTTGGGTGGAGGCCTCTCTCCAGAACCGCACCCCTTGTCTCACGAGGGCAAGCCTCCTGTGCACACCCCGAAATGCAACCTGTGGCATATGAGCAACCCCAGGAAGCCCGCCCTCCTCCCCAGGGGCTGCTGACACCCCACCAGTGCTCTGCCCCCAGCTTGGAGAACACAAATGAGCAGCATCTAATGCAGACTCATCGTCAGGCTGCCTTTCTCCTCCCCAGCTGAGAGGACCCGCAGGGACACAGTGGGAAGAGGAGGAGAAGCTGCAGGGCAAGGAGTGTGGGGAGGGGGGTAGGGGGGGAGGGAAGGGAGGATGTCGGCTTCCCTCAGAGCTCCTCCAGGGCCCTGAGATCCCTCCATCACGCCTGGGTGCAAATCCACACCTTGTTCCCAAATGAGCGTGCCTGCCTGAGCACACACCCACAGGGACGCTGTGGATACACACATGTGAGCACATATCCACCCTTGTACCAAGCCTGTCTACAGTACATGCATGTGTTTGCACACATGTATACTCCCGTGTACGCACACATCCATGGAGCCATGCATGTGTGCACACACACAAAGCATTTTCCCACCGTCTCATACACACGTGGACACACTGCCTGTAACAGTTGTATGCATAGCGCCCTACTGTGTCCATACACCCTCACATGTAAGGAGTCGAATCACTGATTCTGGGGCCAGGCTATCGGGTCCAGATCCTAGCACCAAACTGTGTGAATTGGCTCAGCGATTTAACCCCTCTGTGCCTCGGTTTCTTAAAACTAAGAACCTGTCTCAGATAAAGCTGTTGTGAGGGTCACGTGAGTCAATACATGGAAAGTACTTCGAAGAATGTCTGGCAAACAGTGGGCACTGTACAGACATCAGTCATAATCACAGTCCCATGTACAGGTCCACACATTCACTTCCGCACTTGCGCCCCCTGCAAGCACCTACCTGCATGCACCTGCACTTACCACACCTGAACCAATACCAGCCTTGGCAGCACCCACATGGAGATGCATGTTCATATGTGCACAAACATAGCAAGCCCAGGCTGCAAGCTTGCACGTGACTCCTGCAAATCAGCACACACACACATACCATGTGCACCATACGTGTGTTCGCATGCACACCATACGTACGTGCACCTCCATGCATACATGCATACCATAATCTGTGTCCCCCATGCACACGTGTGCTCATGAGCACCATACTCCCCATGCACACCACATCCCTCCTCTCCCCAGCAGGGCCGATTCTTCATCCCCTCCCTCTTGGACTCAACATGATGCCCTGCAGGTCTGAGTCTCTCCAGGAGCCCCAGGCAGAGGGAGATCTTCATCTCTGAAAACGTCAGGTGTGTGTATCCCATGACCTAGCTAGTCCGCCCTCAGTCATAGCTTGTCCTTGGGAAAATTTCACCCACATGGACATGGAGCTGTGTCTGAGGGTGCTCATTGCAGCAAAAATTGCAGTTGACCTAAATGTCCCTCAGCAGAAGAACAGCTAAGTAAATATGATTTTCTCCAAACTAAAGAATACAGAGATTGAACAGAATCTTTAGATCTTTATTACTGTCATGGAAACATCTTCAAGACATGGTGTTCAGATGTAAAATAGATAGCTAGTGGGAAGCAGCCGCATAGCACAGGGAGATCAGCTCAGTGCTTTGTGACCCCCTAGAGGGATGGGATAGGAAGGGTGGGAGGGAGATGCAAGAGGGAGGGGATATGGGGATATATGTATCCATATAGCTGATTCACTTTGTTATACAGCAGAAACTAACACAACATTGTAAAGCAATTATACTCCAATAAGGATGTTAAAACAAAAATTTTAAAAATTGAAAAAAAACATGGTGTTGAGTGAAAGCGAGTTGAAGAGTGAAACAAGTTGAAGAATGATAACACAGTTTGATACCATTTGCATGAAATAAGATAAAATATTATGTCCTTTTTTGTGGGCCCGTATTTATATGGGAAAAATGTATGAAAAATGATCTAGAAAGATGCATTTAACAGATCACAGAGGTTACTTCCAAGGAGGGGACCAAGGCTGGATGACAGAGACATTTGTCCTAAAGAGTCAGCAAAATAACTGACCAGAAGTAATAAGCGAATTTAGAAAGATCACAGGGTAGAAGATCAATAGAAAAAATCAATTTAAATTCTATATACTAGCAATGAACAGTTGGGAAATGAAATTTTAAAATGCCATTTGCAATAGCATCAGAAGATGTTAAAATACCTTGGGATATATTTAACCGAATATACGCAAGACCTGTGTTCTAAAAACTACAAACAAATTAAACACTGAAATAAATGGAAGGATATACCTAGTTCCTGGATTAGCAGACTGAATATTATCATTAAGATGGCAATGCTCCCCAAACTGATTTATAGATTTAATGGAACACCAACTGAAATTCCAGGAGGCATTTTGAGAAATTGATGAGCTGATTATAAGGTTTAAATGAAAACACAAAGGACCTGGAATAGTAAAAAAAATAAAAAAAATAAAAAATTGAATATAACTGCATTCGGGGACTTACACTATCTGATTTCAAGACTTACTATAAAGCTACAGTAATCAAGATAGGGTGGTATTGGTGTAAGGAAAGATGTAGAGATCAGTGGAACAGAAGAGACACTCCACAAATACACCACTCATATATATTCAATTGGTGTTCAACAGGGGTGCCCAGGTAATTCAGTGTGGAAAAGAAAGTCTTTTTGACAGATGGTTCAGAAATAAATGAATATTTATATGGGGAAAAATGAACTTCAACCACTAACTCATACCATATAAAAATTAACTTCAAATGGATCATAGACTTAAACATAAGAGCTAAAACTTTAGAAGAAAACAGAGGTGGAAATCTTGGAGATATTGAGAAACGCAAATATTTCTTAGACAGGACATACATAGTGATAACAATTACAAATAAAGACAAATTGGACTTCATAAAAATTAAAAACTTCTGCCCCCTCCCCCCAGTATATCTGGGAAAGGACTTGCAGTGCAGAGATTGGCAAAGGCTGAGTTTCTCTTCCTTCCTTTGCTCATGTCAGGCTCCCCTCTCCTGCAACCACAGCCCTCCCTACCCTCCCAGCTTCCGCCTTCAGGCCTGGGGAGGTAATAGTTTCCTTCTGATGCTAATACTCAGGGCCCTCACCATCCCTTCTTGGTTCCCTTAACCTGCAGTCACCTCGTCAACACTGCCTCCCTCACCCTGCTCAGTCTCCCTCTTGAGATTTGCCTTCTGTTTCCTGCTAGGACCCAGCCTGGGACAGAGACTGTTGCAGCTGCTGGTATGAGGTCTGTCTGGAGACGCAGGCACAGGTAAGCCAGCAGAGGAGAGCTCAACTTCATACACAGTGGAGACAGAGCAAGGGTCAGAGGAAAGTTTGCCCCTGGGAGTATTGCCCCCTCCACCCCCAGGCCAGCTGGGGTTAATCCCTCAGGATTATCTGAGAAACCTCAGATAACTGGAATGGACAGAAATGGGGGGCATCCCCATGATATGAGCTTCTGTAGGTCGCCCCTCTGTGCTCTGCACTATGTTGTCGGAAGAAGAATTTCCTAAGTTTTTTTTTTTTTTTTTTTGCGGTACGCGGGCCTCTCACTGTTGTGGCCTCTCCCGTTGCGGAGCACAGGCTCCGGATGCGCAGGCTCAGTGGCCATGGCTCACGGGCCCAGCCGCTCCGCAGCATGTGGGATCCTCCCGGACCGGGGCACGAACCCGTGTCCCCTGCATCGGCAGGTGGACTCTCAACCACTGCGCCACCAGGGAAGCCCCTCTAAGTTTGTTTTGTGCCTTCTGTTTCAAGGGGAGGTCACCTAGTCCTTGGACTATCACAGATGGACATCTCCCCATCCAGGGCTTACTACTCCATGTCTAGGTTGACAACTTGCTCTATAGGACAGTTTTTCTCTTTGTCTAACCTGTGGCTCACATGCTGCAGCTTAATGACTTCCCACTTATTCAGCCTTTGAGAGAATTGAAATGAGCTTTTCCAAAGTGAAACAAAAATTTCAATCCTTATGACAGTTTTTGACATGTCAAGACAACAGGATATTACGTATTGGATATCTTTTTTCTCTTTCTTTCTATTCATGTTTTTAACATCCATGATGAATTCAGAACCAAACTCATACATTTTGGAAATGCTACGTTAACCATGCGTGTGTCTTGGCTGCAGGGCTCTTCAGAGCCTTTAACATGCTGACATTCTGAAGAGGAAGCTAGAGGGCGCAGCGTCGCCCTGACCCATTGACCTTGGAACCTTTCTATAGCAGAGCTTTACATGGTACTGACACCACAAGGAACATCCTTGGGAACACACTGATAGAACCCAGCTCAGTTATTGCATAGACGAAGAACTGAGGCTTGGAGGATGTGACTTGCAATAGCGCACTGTGAGTTAGTGTCACACTGGGGTCTGCAGCCCAGCTTAATAACATTAAATAAAGCAACGAGAGAGTGGATTGAAAGTAGCAGATAATAACCATCAGTTCCTTCCCTTTTCTTGTCTTCTGCTTGCAGCCTTAGTTTTATCACCTGTCCAATGGGAGCACTAATGTTTTCCCTATAATGTCTGTCACGACACTTTTGGTTACAGGTGATGGAAAAACCAACTTAAAATGGCTTAAGCAGAAAGGGAATTTATTGGGTTATATAAAGCTCAGCTTAATCCCGATACTGATAGTGTCGTCTGGACTCTTTTTATCTCCATAGTGGCTTTGTGCTAAGGCAGGCCTTCCCCTGGAAGCATCAGGGGTGATCCCCAGCAGCTCTGGGCTGATATCCTCCTAGCTTAGCTACCCCAGAAGATGGAGAGCACCTCTTTCCCAACATCACTGAAAAGTCCCAGGCTAACTGTATCTGGAGCAACTTGGGTCACATCCAGAGCCAGTCGCCAGAGTCTGGAGAATGGGGTGCTCTGGTTGGTCAGATCTTGATCACATGATAACATTGACCCAGCTCCCAGGAGTTGCTCATTGACAAGTGGGTTGCTTAGCAGCCGGTTCCTGTCTCTTTTCCGCCATGCAGGACTGGCGAAATCCTGCCAGGGTCCTGATTATTGAATTTCAGCGCTCAGCATCTGTTTTTTAGCCATTGCATTTCCTTGGAGAAGAGGCAAGATGGCAGAGTGATTAAAATAGACTGTGAAATTCAATGAACTATGGTTCAAATTCTGACCGTGCTATTTACTCACTAGATTAAATTACTTAATCTCTGTGCCTCAGTTCCCTTGCCTATAAAATGCAGTTAGTAATGCTGTGCACCTTGGGTTGTGAGGGTTAAATAAAGTGATTCATACAGGTAGATGACTTAGAGCCGTGCCTCACCTACCGTGGGGGACAGGGCTCCGTAGAAGTGCGCTAAATGTTAGCTACTTATTGGAGGGGGCAGGAGTCACGGCAACCACCGGACCTGCCTTATGATGTCCACTCTATCCCTCTATCTCCCAGGGACCACCCTGCAGCCAGCGGGGATTGCAGTCCATGTTATCTCTCTCTCCACTAAAAGCCTTTAGTGACCCGGTCAAGTCCAGTGCTTGGCACATAGTAGGTGCTCAATGAATATTTGTTGAATGCAGAATCCGGGGCACCTCAGGCAGAATCAACCTTTTGCCTGCTGTTCACAAGTAATGATGAAGTAGTTTGTGCGGAGAACTCGTCCTCTGTGGGTCTCCAGAGACTACAGCAGAAGCAAAAAGAGCAAAAGCTGGCTGCCCATCCACCTGTTAGACCCGTCTCCCGAGCGCAGGGGAAGCCGCCACCTGGTGAATAAGTCACCTGCTCCAGTCAGCAGCTCCAAATGCCGTGTTGGCAAAAAGCAAGCAGCCTGCAGAACCGTTTCTTATTTTTACCAGACGTACAACCAGGGTCTTTGGCGCTTATGTTTCCAACCTACTCATTTCAGAGGCAATTAGCTGTTGGGTACTTTTGCCTGTAAGCTCCTCTGCACACTTACTTGTTAGATGCACTCATCCCTGTCCAAATAGGCCAGTGGAAGATTGATGTCAACGCGCTGTTAAAGTACAATTTTAGCAGTCCTTTTAAACGACAGCAGCATCTATGCATAAGTGACACTGTGTTAAGCCTCCCCTTGGGGACCTGCTTCATTAAAACAGCTGTTAATGAAGAGGCTTTATAAACCAGCCTCTTTTACACAAAAACATATGATCTAAACCCTTTCTGCAGCCCCTCCCTGCCGCAGACAGACAGCCCAGAAGGGAGGTAAGCACCTGGAAGACGTCGCCGTGAAGGGCAAAAGAAGCCAGTTTGAAATATGTTAAGTGAAGCCAGGCCAGCCAACTAAATTGTTTTCTCCAGTGTTAGCTTGGGGATGTGTGGAGAAAAACAGACCCAATTTCTTTCCATGACCAAACCTTCTTACTTCACTGGGCTGGGGTGAGGTCACCCTGACACCTCTCTCTGGGACTTTAATGGGGTGGGGATGGGACTCGAACTCCAGTGCCCAGACACCAGGCTGCCAGCAGCTCAGCGGCTCCTGAGCGGCACCCGTTCCCACTCCACGGCAAGATTGTTGTTCTGGGCCATCTCAGTGCACTGCCTGTACTACTATTTAATATTCTTCTTTAAATTGACTTCTTTTAAATTAAACCTCAGCCCATGCAGTTATGGCTGTGAAATCATGGAGCTCATGTCCATGTTTTCTATTTTTTCCTAATATACATTGAAATAAATGCATTCCTTAAAAATACATAATGTTTATGGACAGGGCATGTAAAATTACCTTGTGTACTCCAGTGTCACCACAGGGCACCTACTTTTGGAAATGCTGAATTAACTCAGTATTCCCAAGGACTGGGTCCAAACAACCACTGTTCACTGAGATTTGGCATTTGCTAGACATTATGATGATTAAGACCTAATTTGCCAGTCCAGAGACTTCTGTCCAAGAGACCTGCTTCGCTCAGGTAGCTGATACACACAAGGCTACCTCCAGACCAATTCTGGACTTGGGGGACTCTGGAGGACTGTGAGTGATAGAGAACTAATGTGATGATGTCTTTAATATATAGATAAATAGTTTATGTGATGGCAGGAACTTTTTGGGTAAGTCAAGGGAGGGAGGTTGGGAGTGAGAATAATGAAGCTGGAGTCGGTAGACCCAGGGTCTTGACTTAAATCTGTGCGAACAGCTGTCATCTCTTGCCTGGACTGTTACGAGTCTCCTAATTGGTCTTCTGGCATCCACCCTACGCCTTCACCCTGTGTGTTCCACTTGACAGCCAGTGGTCCTTTTAATACATTGTCAGATAATCATATTTTATCGTGAAAAAGTCCTGCATTGACTTCCACTCTTGCTTAGAATAGAGGCCAGAGGCTTCACCAAGGCCTACAAGGCTCTATGTGATCTGACCACCCATTCTCTCTTCAACCCCAACTCCTATCACTCCCCTGCCTCACTCACTCAGCTCCAGCCCCACTGGCCTCCTTGCTGTTCTTCAGACACATTGAAAATGCTCCTGCCTCAGGGCCTTTGCACATGTTCATCTCTCTGCCAGGACTTCTCTTCCCTCAGATATTTGTATAGCTCGTTCTCTTATTTCATTCTCTGCAGATGTAACCTCCTCAGAGAGGCTCTCCCATTATCTAAGAGATCACCCTGTTACTCTCTGCCTCCCTCTCTTTATTTTTCTTTGTGTGTGTGTATTTCTGTATACTTTTAGAGGATACATGTCACATTGAAAATGATAGTGGCCTGGGGTGACAAGTTGAGAAGTGGGTGGGGAAGGAGGTGCTACTTTTGAATTTTAAAAATTACAAGGATATTATTCATGTAATTAAGATCACTTGGCAAAGTAAAGAAAGAAGAGAACTGTCTAGAAACAACCAAGTCTGGATAAGAACCAAGATGTCTGGGAATTCTCCATTCCCTCCCTCCACCCCACCATCATCTCACACCTGAGGAAAGGACACTATACATGGCATAGTCTGGAATGTCTAGTGGAGACCCTGGAGCAAGAACCCACCTCTCTCTGCAGGTGAATACTAAACCACACAGTCCACAGGCCAGATCTGGGTTCCATCTCCCTGATTCATTCAGAGTTCACCAGGGGACCAAGCCAGGCCAAATCAGACTCCATTTGGGGGCTTTTCCTGCCATAATGGGAATGAGTAACCATCATTCCTATGGTATGGCTTGCTGTACAGGTGCCACCACATGGAGAGCTGGCCTGAGTGTGAAGCCATGAAGGGGGAAAGCTGAGATCAGAGAGATGAGGACTCAGGAGATACAGCTGGAGCTCCTGGATCCAGCCATACCTGAAGCAAGCTATATTTGAACTTTTAATTTTCATGAGACAAACTTTTTTTTTGGTTTGCTCAGTCTTGCTTGAGTTGAATTTCTGTCCCTTCTAACTGAGAAAATTCAGAGTGATGGGGAGGCAAGGGGAGAAGAATTCAAATGGTGATGTGTCGGATTCTCCAGAAGAGTAAGCCAGGCCCAGAAAGCCTCTTCTCTCTAAGCGGCTGAAGTGCCCCAACTATGTATGAGGCATCCCTCTACAACCTCACCACCTGCTTGAGGACATGTGAACCTGTGAGATGCCAGGCGTAGTGATCCTGGATCAAGTCACGTGGATATGCACACAGGAAGTTATGTTCTCTCTCTGTCCTTACTCCTGTCCCCAGGGAGTAAACGATGGCTCTTGTTGTGGTTCACCTTCCCTGGAGTGGAGGCAGTCCTGGGAAAAGCACACCCAGATCCAGGAATGCACCTGGATTCCTCACTCTGGAAATGACCTTTGTTAACTGTGGGCTCAGACTTTGGAGTGTGTTCTCAGAGTCCAGGACTTACCTGCCTGCACAGGTGGACCTCCCTCACCTGTGCTGTGAAAAGCGGTACGTCCTCAGGATACATTCGCTCTTTTTCTGACCTGGGCAAGGCTTTTCATGACGAGACTGACGTTTCACACTGTTATCTCTCAGATACTGAACCCCAGGCTGTTAATAGAGGGGGAGACGGGCCTTGGTGATGCTGTGATCCACACTTTTAACTATAGGGTCAGAGAGGCTGAGACCCAAGTGGGAAAATGTCTTGGCTGAGGTTGTAAAATTGCCCAGGGCAAAGTCCAGATGAGAACCGAGCAGTGCTGTCCTGCTCTCCCGAGAGACTCCTGCTTCGCTGAGTCACAGAAGCTCCCCTGCCCTTGCAGGCCAGGCTCGTGGGCTCCCCAGGAAAAGGGGCACAGCACACTGCATGTCAGCAAGCATCCTTTTGTTCTCACATGTCACTGGAATGCTGCAGAATCAAGAGGCCGTAGATGGATGGCTGGTGCTGGTAGGACCCTGAGCTGGATAATTCCCTCCTCAAGGTAAAGGTCATACTTACCTGGGTGTCCCCCAGGGCCTGGGAAAGCCCTGTACCCAGAGAGGCTCACCACAGTTTGTCTGGATTGAATTAAGCCAGCAACACTTAGACAGTGTCCATGGCTGCCACACCTCCTTGACCAAAGGTCTCAGCATCCACGCTTTCCTTCCTTTCTTAACCTCCTGGTGACAGAAGCCTAAGGTCTCCAAGTATCACCCAAACAGAAGGATTTTTGTAATCGATTTGAAAATGTGGTAACAATTAGGCCTCTGATTGGACAATAAGCTCATAGACGGGATCCTCTGAGCTTTCGATACTTCCAAGTGACGATTCAGGGAGGCATGACCACTCCATGGAGGGAAGGGCAAAGACGTTCATGGTTTACAATCCCCAGACCGCCACCTCGCAAAAAGGAAACAGGACAAGTCCTTCTTGCTGCTGTGTCTTGGAGGCAGTCCTCTCAACCAGACCCTAATTAGGATGGACGGCTCTTCTCCGCCCTGGGACTGGAAGGGAGCCCGGGATTATCTCAGCCAAGAAATCTCCAGCCCAGAGAAATGTCAGAGGCACCACATGGATGAACAGAAAAGAAATGATACATTTTTCAGGAGCCCCTTTGCGCCTTGGCTGTAGCCGACGATGAGATAGTGTGCTGGGCTTTGGGGGTGGGCAGCATTGATCTGGCTGTATTTGGGGGTTCAGAAGACTCATCCCGCCCATCCTCCACCTTCTGTAAGGTACTCAGCCACCTTCCGGGGCCAGTTCAACCACTGGGGAGAAGTCCCGGCTCCTTGGTAGAAGGAAAGACTTTCAGGCACTGATCTAAGCATGGAGAGTCACCAGGATGGGGGTCAAGAGATGCCACAGAATGTGAGGGACCCTAAGACCACCTCATCTGCTCTCTGGAACTCATCTTCAGAAATGCTTGCTCAAGGGTGTAAAGAAACTAGCGTAGAGACATTCCTAGCAATATTATTGGTAACAGTGAAAAACAGCCTTTCAAATTGGAACAACTCAGTATCCTCTACCAGGACACTGGTTAAATAGTGCAGTGGTTAAGAGCATGGGCTCTGGGTTCAAATCTTAGCTTTACTACTTACCGGCTGTGTGACCTAGAACAAGTTTCTTAGCCTCACTCTGCCCCAGGGTCTCCATTTTTATAAAGGAGAGAAAAAATATCAATATGTTTTAAGGCTTTCCTGGTTCTCTTTGCTCAGCTCTCCCCTCTGTCCCCATTACACTTCCTTAAGCCAAGACATTCTGTTGGTTTTCATCAAGAGTCACTGCTGCCATATTACAATCAGAGCCTGATATTAAGCCTATTGGAACCACAGATCCTCCAGTAAATGTTTATTGCTTCCAAGAGAGAAGAGCTGGTGCTCAGTCAGCAACCTGGTGGTTCAGGTTAAAGGATGGGTGTTGTCTTTGTTCTTGTCTTTGCCTCAGTTCCTATCTCCAGTCCCCCAAATACAGATGGAGTCTGTACAATGATGCTTCTCACCGCCTGCACTGCACATCCTGGTCCAGACTTCATTAGTTCTGGCCTGACAAAGACACCGGTTTCTTATGTAGGATCCCTGCTTCCACCCTTGTCCCCATAGTCTGTTCTTCACAAGGACCCTGCTGGAACCTATGTCAGCTCACGTCCCTCCCCCTTTGAAGCCCCTTCCCCCATTTTCATCCATTTAGAATAAAATCTAAATGAATGAAAGCCTAAATAAATAAAAAATAAATATCTAGGGACTTCCCTGGCGGTCCAGTGGTTAAGACTTTGACTTCCAATGCAAGGGGGTGCGGGTTTGATCCCTGGTTTGGGAGCTAAGATCCCACATGCCTTGCGGCCAAAAAAGCAAAACATGAAACGGAAGTCATATTGTAACAAATTCAATAAAGACTTTAAAAATGGTCCACATCAAAAAAAATCTTTTTTAAAAAATTTATTTTAATTAATTTATTAATTAATTAATTTATTTTTATTTTTGGCTGCGTTGGGTCTTTGTTGCTGCGCACAGGCTTTCTCTAGCTGCGGAGAGCAGGGGCTACTCTTCATTGCAGTGCGCGAGCTTCTCATTGCGGTGGCTTCTCTAGTTGCGGAGCACGGGCTGTAGGCGCGTGGGCTTCAGCAGTTGCAGCACGTGGGCTCAGTAGTTGTGGCTTGCGGGCTCTAGAGCACAGACTCAGTAGTTGTGGCGCACAGGCTTAGTTGCTCCGCGGCATGTGGGATCTTCCCGGACCAGGGTTACAACCCGTGTCCCCTGCATTGGCAGGCAGATTCTTAACCACAGTGCCACCAGGGAAGTACCCACCCCCCCAAAAAAAAAAATCTTAAAAAAAAAAACTAAATAGAATAAGATCCTCACCATGGCCTTGCTTAATCTTTCCAGATTGTCCATCTACAGCCGCCTCCCTGACGCTTGCTATCTGACATTCCTCCCTCCCTTTATTTCCTACTTAGCATTTTTTTCTCTTTGAAATTATTGCATGTATTCATTTTCTAATGTGATTGTCTGTCTCCTCCACTCTTTGAGAGTCGATTGTGTCTGTCTTATTCACTACTGTAGCCCCAGGCCCTGGAATATTGCCGGGCAAAGGAAGTACTCGAAAGATATTTGTTGGAAACATGATTTGCTCTTAACATCTATTCTGCTTAAGGCGTGGGGGCAAGAACAGTTTTGCATTAGAAAAGGGATAGAGGTGATTATCCTTGTGAATCCAGCTGCAATTCCCATGTCTTGGTCTAAATCCACTTACCAGCCTGCCGTACATGTTGATACCAGTCTTCTTGCAGCAGGAGCTCAAGACCCAGCTTCGTGACCATGAGTAGACACTGGCATGTGTGGAAGCACATAATCTTCCTGAGAGTCCTGTGCCTCTGTTTCCTCATTTGTCAAAAACAAATATAAAAATGGGCCTGTGTCCTTCAAGAGACTTTCTAGCCCTAGGTTCTGTGATTCTCAGGAAGGAGGGCTGGAGCTGCAGCTCATTCATGTCTGCCGCCCTGGGCCAGGTAGGATGGAGCCAGGGAGAGGGTCATGCTGCGCCCTGTCCCCGGTGCCCTGTACCCGCTGCCGGCCCTCTCAGAGCACTCCCAGGCATTAATGATCAGCCAGCTGAGTTTCTCTGGGATCAACCTTGTTTCCTGCTCTGTGAGCAGGGGCTGGAGAGAAACCAGAGAGAATTATCCCATCAGATGGAAGCACCAGTGGGCTGGTTTCTAAGGAAATCCCTCAGCTCCTTCTCCTCCTGGCCTGGGGCCAGTGTTCTCTCCAGATGCTGAGGAAATTGTTGGAAGGATATGAGACAAACAGATATAGTAAAAGCAATTATAGTAAAATGCTCATGGTGGAATGTAGGTGGTGGGTATAATGTGTTCACTGTAAAATTCGCTTAAAATTTTTCAAAATAAAATGTCAGGGAAAAATGACATGAAAAAAAATGTTTTTTTCTTTTAGTAAAAGACTTAAAGTAGCTGAGCCAAGAGCGTGTCCAGGGCACGGCCGATCTGACATCCCGTCTACAGCACGGATGGACGCCCCTCTTGGTCCCCATTCCTTGCTCATGGCCGCACCACTCTTTCTCTTCATCTTCTCATGTACCTTGGCAGCCGTCTCTGAAAACAGCTCATTAGTCTGGAGTGTTCAGAAACATCACTCTTGCTTCTGGATTTTTCTGCTGAATCTGCAAAGAGGAACTGGTCCCCAGGTGACCAAGGAGCCCCAGTCTCACACACCACAGCTGTGGAGAAATGGTCGGGACCTCACTCAGGTCCAGCCGGAAAGACCCAAATGGATGCTTCCCTCTGAGGATTCCCAAACCTGACAAGAGGAGGGAAGAGGAATTTGACAAGAGGAAAAAGTGGCCAGAGACAGAGCAAGGGAGCTGGTGGGATGTGAAAACTTCCACGAGAGGCGAGAAGAAAGGAAATTGTGGTAGTGGGAGGGGGGTGTGTGGAGACCCCCCCCCCCCACCATGTGCTGCAGTCAGAGATCCTGTGACAGAGGCGAGGATCCTTCCAGGGAGGTGAGTAAGCCCCACCTCTGTGTCTTCCTTCATTTTGCAGGTATTTATTGATGGTCTGTTATGTACCAGGCAGGGCAGTGGGTACTGGGAAGAGCAGGTTCCTGTCCAGACGACCACTGTCACTTTTCTCCCTTGAAATCCCTTTCTGCACCCAACAGCCAGGGTGAACCAGTTAAAAGCCCATCTCACCTCAGGGCCTTTGCACTTGCTGTTCCCCCATGCCTGGACTGCTCTTCTCCCAGTTATCTGTGTGGCTCACTCCCTTACCTCCTTCAGGTCTCTCCTCAGATGTTACCTTCTCAGTAAGGCCCTCCTTGGCTGCTCTATTTAAAATTGTAGCCTCCCTCCCATCCCTGCCCATTCCCTGTCCTCCCTGCCGACACTTACCACTATCTGACATGATACGTATTTTATGTGTTTATTGATCTTACCTCATGAGAACGTCTGTCTCAGAAGCACTGTGTAGGCTTTGTTCATGGTTATATCCCAGGCTCTAAAAAAGTGCCTTGCATACAGTAGGCGCTCATGTATATTTAAGGAATGAGAAAACAATCCTTTCCCTCTGTTTTAAAGTATAGTGTATTAACAGAAAATTTGAGGGATGGTAAGGCCAACAGAAGATCACTGCCACTGAAGAGGTCGTTTGTTTACAGTTCCCAAGAGAAGCATGCCAGCCGGGAAGTGCCTGGTGGGGCAGAGGCGGGGGGAAACGGGGGGCAAGCACCTTGTTGTGTGCTTTCCGTTGAAAAGAGTAGAAGAAGCAGGGCAAGCAGGCTTAGGGTTGGCTAGTTTGAATGGTTTTAGGGGGCTCTGGGGCAGAGGGTCTGTCTCTGGTGGTCTGATACTGGCCGTAGGGTGATTAGGGCAGGTGGACAGCGGCCTGGAGTGTGAGGGCCTGAAAAAGGAGGCGGTTGGGATGTGGGCTCTGGATTGGTCGGTTTGTAGTTGAAAAGTACACTCACAGGCAAGCTGTTTACTGTCTCTAGGAATTGGCCATCCCTGGGAGGGGCAGTCCCTCCAGGGTCAGCAAGGCCCAAGAATATAGAAAATAAAAGACAGGGTTAGGGGCTTCCCTGGTGGCGCAGTGGTTGAGAGTCTGCCTGCCAATGCAGGGGACGCGGGTTCGTGCCCCGGTCCGGGAAGATCCCACATGCCGTGGAGCGGCTGGGCCCGTGAGCCATGGCTGCTGAGCCTGCGCGTCCGGAGCCTGTGCTCCGCAACGGGAGAGGCCACAACAGTGAGAGGCCTGCATACCGCAAAACAAAACAAAACAAAACAAAACAAAAGAAAAGACAGGGTTAGTTCACCCTTCTGCTGCTGATAGCACTCCAACTGTGTTTGGAGGCACGGCTTCTCCCTTATTCCCATTATATTACATTTGTGAAGGGTGGAATATGTGAGCCAATCAGCCTATTCCACTCCTCTAGCCCAGCGATTGACTCAGAGACAGACATGTGACCCAGATCTGGTCACTGAGAGAGAAGTACTCAGGCTGAGAAAAGGATATAGGGATGGGTCATTGGGGATGGGGTGGGGGTGGGTTGGGGGGGGCTGGAGGCTAAACTAAGCATGATAATCCTATTTCCCTTTGTCAGTGATTTTTATGGTTGGGTGCTTACTTAGGGCCAGATAAAATACAGGGTGTCCAGTTATATTTGAATTTCTGACAGTGAATAGTATTTTAGTATAAATATATCACAACTTAAATTCACGACTGAATGTATGTTTATTTGCTAAATCTGGCAACCCTAGTATAACCCACTCTGGGCCAAAAAGACATAAGGGGATGTAAAGGGGGTATGGGTAGTGCAGCTGGCAGCTGGGTTCCATGAGGGACTTTGATCCCTGCTTAAGAGAGAGACAGCAAAGAGTCTGACATTCATTCCTTCCCTCTGTGAGGATGTGATGTTTGGAACTGTGCAGCCATCTTGAAACCATTAGGCATTAAGTTTCAGGACAGATGAAGATGTTTGTGCAGAGGGACAGGAAGATTCCAGCTCCTTAATTACAACATTGTACTTCCAAACCCAGCCCCAGGAATGCCCCTCTCTGTACTTATTTTTATGTGAGATAATTAAATGTCTCTCTTGCTTAAGCCAGCAGTTCTCAATCTTGGCTGTGTATTAGAAGCACTTGGGAGATTTTAAATACGTGGATGCCAATGCCATACTCCACGGCAATTGTCAGAATTTCTGAGGATAGGACTCAGGCATTAGTGGGTTTTTAAAGCTCCCCAGGTGATTGTAATGTACAGCCCCTTGCTACTCAAAGTGTGGTCCCTGGACTTCGCCTGGGAGGATGTTACAGCCATGAACCTAGACCTAATGAATTAGAAGCTGCTGTTTAACAAGGAACCCAGGAGGTTTGCATGCACATTAAAGTTTGGAAAGCACTGACTTAAACCACTGTTAATTATTTACTCTATGCCTTGCAGCTGAACGAATCTTGATTCCCATTCAAACAGTCAGGACTCCAAGGCAGTAAGGATTCCAGCCCCACAAGCGTCTCCTGTTCTCTGAAACAGCCAGATACACTGCATTCAGAGGTTTGGTGTCTTTGGGACAGTGTCCATCTCTAGTGCAGGCCACATGCGGCTTTTCTGGTGATCTGATTTTCACCAGAGCGTGAACATCTCCTGAACTTCTGTACATGAATAGTTTTCTCAACCTTTTAGCCAAAAAGCTCCCCTCCTGCGGCCACTGAGGTGGGTCAAGTCACCCCTGGGGTCCTGGCTGGGAGCCAGTTAGGTGGCTGTTGGCCACCCTAACACATCTGGCTTCCACCTGGCCAAATGCTACTTGGGTACTGCTCTTGGTCTCCAGGGGATGGCCCTGCTCATCAACTCACACACATGGGAGTTACTCATAAAATGATTCCGGGCTGGGATAGAATTTAATTAAGTCCCAAGCTGAGTCATGGTAGGCAAAGCTATGGGCCAGGTTTCTCATAAGATGAAGCTATAGGTCAGAAGGCGGGGCCGCTGAGGGATGTGGACTCGTGTTTCAAACTCATTAAGAGAGCATGAAGCATTCAAGACAGAGTGGTCTCTAGGTGAAGAGAAGTCCCTGCTTCTGTGGGAAATGATGTCTAAGAAAAGGTAATGTCTGCCCTGGGACAGGATGGGCTGAGAATATTCCCCATCCAGCCTAAATCAAGAGACTGGAAACCATCCTTGTGATGCAGGTCTCAGCACTTAATTCACCAATTCCAGACCAGTGGAGAGAAAAGTTATCCCCAAATCAAGGTGACTGACCTCCAAATATCAGTGGACATCCTCTGTATTTAATTGCCTTTGTAAATACATTAACTGTATCTTAAAGATCATTGAATGTGAACCACATTCTGGGCAGACAAACACACAAAAGCTCGAATGGGATTGGTTCAAGATGGCAGAGTAGAAGGACGTGCTCTCACTCCCTCTTGCAAGAACACCAGAATCACAACTATCTGCTGAACAATCATCGACAGGAAGACACTGGAACTCACCAAAAAAGATACCCCACATCCAAAGACAAAGGAGAAGCCACAATGAGACGGTAGGAGGGGCACAATCACAGTAAATTCAAATCCCATAACTGCTGGGTGGGTGACTCACAAACTGGAGAACACTTATACCACAGAAGTCCACCCACTGGAGTAAAGGTTCTGAGCCCCATGTCAGGCTTACCAACCTGGGGGTCCGGCAGTGGGAGGAGGAATTCCTAGAGAATCAGACTTTGAAGGCTAGTGGGATTTGATTGCAGGACTTCAACAGGACTGGGGGAAACAGAGACTCCACTCTTGGAGGGCCACACAAAGTAGTGTGCGCATCGGGACCCAGGGGAAGGAGCAGTGACCCCATAGGAGACTGAACCAGACCTACCTGCTAGTGTTAGAGGGTCTCCTGCAGAGGCGGGGGGTGGCTGTGTCTCACTGTGAGGACAAGGACACTAGCAGCAGAAGATCTGGGAAGTACTCCGTGGCGTGAGCCCTCCCAGAGTCCGCCATTAGCCCCACCAAAGAGCCCATGTAGACTCCAGTGTTGAGTTGCCTCAGGCCAAACAGCCAACAGGGAGGGGACCCAGCCCCACCCATCAGCAGACAAGTAGATTAAAGTTTTATTGAGCTCTGCCCACCAGAGCAACAGCCAGCTCTACCCTCCACCAGTCCCTCCCATCAGGAAACTTGTACAAGCCTCTTAGATAGCCTCATCCACCAGAGGGCAGACAGAAGAAGCAAGAAGAGCTACAATCCTGTGACCTGTGGAACAAAAACCACATTCACAGAAAGATAGACAAGATGAAAAGGCAGAGGGCTATGTACCAGATGAAGGAACAAGATAAAACCCCAGAAAAACAAGTAAATGAAGTGGAGATAGGAAACGTTCCAGAAAAAGAATTCAGAATAATGATAGAGAAGATGATCCAGGACCTCGGAAAAAGAATGGAAGCAAAGATCGAGAAGATGGCAAAAAATGTTTCAAAAAGACCTAGAAGAATTAAAGAACAAACAAACAGAGATGAACAACATAATAACTGATATGAAAAATACACCAGAAGGAATCAGTAGCAGAATAACTGAGGCAGAAGAACGGATAAGTGACCTGGAAGACAGAATGGTGGAATTCACTGCTGCGGAACAGAATAAAGAAAAAAGAATGAAAAGCAATGAAGACAGCCTAAGAGACCTCTGGGACAACATTAAATGCAACAACGTTCGCATTACAGGGGTCCCAGAAGGAGAAGAGAGAGAGAAATGACCCGAGAAAATATTTGAAGAGATTATAGTCAAAAACCTCCCTAACATGGGAAAGGAAATAGCCACCCAAGTCCAGGAAGCGCAGAGAGTCCCATACAGGATAAACCCAAGGAGAAACACACCGAGACACATAGTAATCAAATTGGCAAAAATTAAAGACAAAGAAAAATTATTGAAAGCAGCAAGGGAAAAATGACAAATAACATACAAGGGAACTCCCATAATGTTAACAGCTGATGTCTCAGCAGAAACTCTACAAGCCAGAAGGGAGTGGCATGATATCCTTAAAGTGATGAAAGGGAAGAACCTACAACCAAGATTACTCTACCCGACAAAAATCTCATTCAGATTCGATGGAGAAATCAAAAGCTTTACAGACAAGCAAAAGCTAAGAGAATTCAGCACCACCAAACCAGCTCTACAACAAATGCTAAAGGAACTTCTCTAAGTGGAAAACACAAGAGAAGAAAAGGACCTACAAAAACAAACCCAAAACAATTAAGAAAATGGTAAGAGGAACATACATATCGATAATTACCTTAAACGTGAATGGATTAAATGCTCCAACCAAAAGACACAGGCTTGCTGAATGGATACAAAAATAAGACCCATATATATGCTGTCTACAAGAGACCCACTTCAGACCTAGGGACACATTCAGACTGAAAGTGAGGGGATGGAAAAATATATTCCATGCAAATGGAAATCAAAAGAAATCTGGAGTAGCAATAATCATATCACATAAAATAGACTTTAAAATAAAGAATATTTCAAGAGACAAAGAAGGACACTACATAATGACGAAGGGATCAATCCAAGAAGAAGATATAACAATTATAAATATATACACACCCAACATAGGAGCAAATCAATACATAAGGCAACTGCTAACAATTTTAAAGAGGAAATCGACAGTAACACAATAATAGTGGGGGACTTTAACACTTCACTTACACCAGTGGACAGATCATCCAAACAGAAAAGTAATAAGGAAACACAAGCTTTAAATGACACAATAGACCAGATAGATTTAATTGATATTTCTAGGACATTCCATCCAAAAATAGCAGGTTACACTTTCTTCTCAAGTGGACACAGAACATTCTCCAGGATAGATCACATCTTGGGTCACAAATCAAGCCTCAGTAAATTTAAGGAAATTGAAATTATATCAAGCATCTTTTCTGACCACAATGCTATGAAATTAGAAATCAATTACAGGGAAAAGAACGTAAGAAACACAAACACTTGGAGGCTAAACAATATGTTACTAAATAGCCAAGAGATCACTGAAGAAATCAAAGAGGAAATCAGAAAATACCTAGAGACAAATGATAATGAAAAAAAGATGATGCAAAACCTATGGGATGCAGCAAAAGCAGTTCTAAGAGGGAAGTTTATAGCTATACAAGCCTACCTCCAGAAACAAGAAAAATCTCAAATAAACAATCAAACCTTACACCTAAAGGAACTAGAGAAAGAAGAACAAACAAAACCCAAAGTTAGAAGGAAAGAAATCATAAAGATCAGAGCATAAATAAATGAAATAGAAACAAAGAAAACAATCACAAAGATCAATAAAACTAAAAGCTGGTTCTTTGAGAAGATAAACAAAATTGATAAAGCATTAGCCAGACTCATCAAGAAAAAGAGGGAGGGCTTCCCTGGTGGCACAGTGGTTGAGAGTCCGCCTGCCGATGCAGGGACAAGGGTTCGTGCCCCGGTCCGGGAAGGTCCCACATGCCACGGAACGGCTGGGCCCGTGAGCCATGGCTGCTGAGCCTGCGCATCCGGAGCCTGTGCTCCACAACAGGAGAGGCCACAACGGTGAGAGGCCCACATACCGCAAAAAAACAAAAAAGGAAAAAGAGGGAGAGGACTCAATAAAATTAGAAATGAAAAAGGAGAAGTTACAACAAACACCGCAGAAATACAAAGCATCCTAAGAGACTACTACAGGCAACTCTATGCCAATAAAATGGACAACCTGGAAGAAATGGACTAATTCTTAGACCAAGACTGAACCAGGAAGAAATAGAAAATATGAACAGACCAATCACAAGTAATGAAATTGAAACTGTGATTAAAAATCTTCCAACAAACAAAAGTCCAGGACCGGATGGCTTCACAAGTGAATTCTATCAAACATTTAGAGAAGAGCTAACACCCATCCTTCTCAAACTCTTCCAAAAAATTGCGGAGGAAGGTACACTCCCAAACTCATTCCATGAGGCTACCATCACCCCGATACCAAAACCAGACACAGATACTACAAAAAAAGAAAATTACAGAACAGTATCACTGATGAATATGATGCAAAAATCCTCAACAAAATACTAGCAAACAGAATGCAACAACACATTAAAAGGATCATACACCATAATCAAGTGGGATTTATCCCAGGGATGCAAGCATTCTTCAATATACGCAAATCAATCAATGTGATACACCAAATTAACAAACTGAAGAATAAAAACCATATGATCATCTCAATAGATGCAGAAAAAGCTTTGGACAAAGTTCAACACCCATTTATGATAAAAACTCTCCAGAAAGTGGGCATAGAGGGAACCTACCTCAACATAATAAAGGCCATATATGACAAACCCACAGCAAACATCATTCTCAATGGTGAAAAACAAAGCATTTCCTCTAAGATCAGGAACAAGACAAGGATGTCCACTATCACCACTATTATTCAACATAGTTTTGGAAGTCCTAGCCACGGCAATCAGAGAAGAAAAAGAAATAAAAGGAATACAGATTGGAAAAGAAGAAGTAAAACTGTCACTGTTTGCAGATGACATGATACTATACATAGAGAATCCTAAAGATGCCACCAGAAAACTACTAGAGCTAATCAATGAATTTGATAAAGTAGCAGGATACAAAATTAATGCACAGAAATCTCTTGCATTCCTATACACCAATGAAGAAAAATCTGAAAGAGAAATTAGGGAAACGCTCCCATTTACCGTTACAACAAAAAGAATAAAACACCTAGGAATAAACCTACCTAGGGAGACAAAAGACCTGTATGCAGTAAACTATAAGACACTGATGAAAGAAATTAAAGATGATACAGATGGAGAGATATACCATGTTCTTGGATTGGAAGAATCGATATTGTGAAAATGACTCTACTACCCAAAGCAATCTACAGATTCAATGCAATCCCTATCAAATTACCAATGGCATTTTTTACAGAACTAGAACAAAAAATCTTA
Source organism: Grampus griseus (assembly GCF_964374135.1). NCBI lineage: Eukaryota > Metazoa > Chordata > Mammalia > Artiodactyla > Delphinidae > Grampus > Grampus griseus. The sequence continues at coordinate 76,164,091 of NC_139008.1, read as the reverse complement.
AAATTTGTATGGAGACACAAAAGACCCCAAATAGCCAAAGCAGTCTTGACGGAAGAAAACGGAGCTGGAGGAATCAGACTCCCTGACTTCAGACTATACTACAAAGCTACAGTAATCAAGACAATATGGTACTGGCACAAAAACAGAAATATAGATCAAAGGAACAGGATAGAAAGCCCAGAGATAAACCCACACACCTATGGCCAACTAATTTATGACAAAGGAGGCAAGGATATACAATGGAGAGAAGACAGTCTCTTCAATAAGTGGTGCTGGGAAAACTGGACAGCTACATGTGAAAGAATGAAATTAGAACACTCCCTAACACCATACACAAAAATAAACTCAAAATGGATTAGAGACCTAAATGTAAGACTGCACACTATAAAACTCTTAGAGGAAAACATAGGAAGAGCACTCTTTGACATAAATCACAGCAGGATCTTTTTTGATCCACCTCCTATAGTAGTGGAAATAAAAACAAAAATAAACAAATAGGACCTAATGAAACTTAAAAGCTTTTGCAAAGCAAAGGAAACTACAAACATGACAAAAAGACAACCCTCAGAATGGGAGAAAATATTTGCAGGTGGATCAACGGACAAAGGAGTAATCTCCAAAATATATAAACAGCTTATGAAGCTCAATATTAAAAAAACAAACAACCCAATCCAAAAATGGGCAGAAGACCTAAATAGACATTTCTCCAAAGAAGACATACAGATGGCCAAGAAGCACATGAAAAGCTGCTCAACATCACTAATTATTAGAGAAATGCAAATCAAAACTTCAATGAGGTATCACCTCACATCAGTTAGAATGGGCATCATCAGAAAATCTACAAGCAACAAATGCTGGAGAGGATGTGGAGAAAAGGGAACCCTCTTGTACTGTTTGTGGGAATGTAAATTGATACAGCCACTATGGATGACCGTATGGAGGTTCCTTAAAAAACTAAAAACAGAATTACCGTATGACCTAGCAATCCTACTACTAGGCATATACCTAGAGAAAACTGTAATTCAAAAAGACACATGCACACCAGTGTTCATTGCAGCACTATTTGCAATAGCCTGGTCATGGAAGCAACCTGAATGCCCATCGACAGACAAATGGATAAAGAAGGTGTGGTACATATATACAATGGAATATTACTCAGCCATTAAAAGGAACAAAGTTGGGTCATTTGTAGAGATGTGGATGAATCTAGAGACTGTCATACAGAGTGAAGTAAGTCAGAAAGAGAAAAACAAGTATCGCATATTAACGCATATATGTGGAACCTAGAAAAATGGTACAGATGAACTGGTTTGCAGGGCAGAAATTGAGACAGATGTAGAGAACAAATGTATGGACACCAAGGGGGGAAAGCGGCAGGGGGTGGTGGTGGTGGTGTGATGAATTGGGAGATTGGGATTGACATGTATAGACTGATGTGTATAAAATGGATGACTAATAAGAACCTGCTGTATAAAAATAAAATAAAATAAAATGCAAAAAAACACCCTCATATGGACAAACACACACAAATACACACATGTACACTCATCCTCCAAGCCAGGCTTTTTATAGTTAACTCATCACTTAACCAGTAAGTTAAAACCACTTTATGTGGTTTTGCTTCTTTTTTTAGTTTATTTTTAATTGAGGTAACATTGCTTTATAACACTATATAAGTTTCATGTGTATAGTATTATATATCGAATTCTGTGTATCTTACAATGTGCTAACCATCAAAAATTTAGTTTCCATCCATCACCGTACATTTTATTTCCTTTATGCAATTCACTCTGCCCCCATTCCTTCCTCTCTGGTAACCACTACTGTTCTCTGTATCTTTGTGTTTGTTTTTGTTTGGTTTGGTTGTTCATTTATTTTGTTTTTGATTTTTTTTAATATTCCACCTATTAGTGAAATCATATAGTGTTTGTCTTTCTCTGACTTATTTCAACTAGCATAATGCCTTCAAGGTCCATCCATGTTGTAGCAAATGGGAAGATTTCATTTTTTTTGGCTAAGTAGTATTCCATCGTATATATTTCATGTTCTTCTTTATCCATTCATCCACTGATTGGCACTTAGGTTGCTTCCATATCTTAGTATTGTAAGTAATGCTGTGATGAACATAGTGGTGCATGTAACTTTCAAATTAGTGTTTTTGTATTCTTTGGATAAATACCCAGAAGTGGGATAGCTGGATCATATGGTAGTTCTAGTCTTAATTTTTTGAGGAATCTTCATACTGTTTTCCATAGTGGCTGCACCAATTTACTTTCCCACCAACAGTGTATGAGTGTTCCCTTTTCTTCACATCCTCACCAACAGGTGTTATTTCTTGCCTTTTTGACAATAGCTCTTCTAACAGGCATCAGGTGATAGTTCATTGTGGTTTTGATGTGCATTTTCCTGATGATTAGTGATGTTGCACATATTTTCATGTTCCTATTGGCCATCTGTATGTCTTCTTTGGAAAAATGTCTACTCAGCTCTTCTGCCCATTTTTAAATTGGGTTGTGTTTTTTTTGTTGTTGACTTCTATCAGTTTTTTAGATATTTTGGATATTAAACCCTTATCAGTTATACCATTTGCAAATATCTTCTCCCATTCAGTAGGTTGTCTTTTCATTTGTTGATGGTTTCCTTTGCTGTGCAGAGTTGGTAGTTTGATATTGTCCCATTTATTTATTTTTGCTTTTGTTTCCCTTGCCTGAGGAGACATATCTAGAAAGATATTGCTAAGACTTATGTCAAAGAGCATCCTGTCTATGCTTTCTTCTAGGAGTTTTATGGTTTCAGGTCTTACCTTCGAGTCTAATCCATTTTGAATTGATTTTTGTGTATGGTCTGTGATAGTGGTCATTTCATTTTTTTGCATGTAGCTGTCCAGTTTTCTCAACATCATTTATTGAAGAGGCTGTCCTTTCTCCATTGTTCTTTGCTCCTTTTTCATAAATTACTTGTCCATATGTGTGTGGGTCTATTTCTGGGGTCTCAATTCTGTTCCATTGATCTATGTATCTGTTTTTCTACTAATATCATGCGTTTTGATTACTATGACTAATACAGTTTGAAATCAGGGAGTATGATACCTCCAGCTTTGTTCTTTTCTCTCAGTATTGCTTGGCTATTTGGGGTCTTCCATGGTTCCATATAAATTTTAGAATTTTTTTGTTTTATTTTTGTGAAGAATGTTCTTGAGATTTTGATAGGGGTTGTGCTGAATCGGTAGATTGCTTTAGGTAATATGGACATTTTAACAATGTTATTTCTTCCAATCCATGAGCGTGGAATATCTTTCCACTGATTTGTGTCTTCAGTTTCTTTAAAAAATGTCTTATAGTTTTCAGTGTACAGGTCTTTCACCTACTTGGTTAAATTTATTCCTAGGTATTTTATTCTTTTTGTTGTGATTGTAAATGGGATTGTTTTCTTAATTTATCTTTCTGATAGTTCATTACTAGTGTATAGGAAAGCAACAATTTCTGCATATTTTAATCTTGCATTCTGCAACTTTACTGTATTCATTTATTATTTCTAATAGTTTTTGGTGGAGTCTTTGGTGTTTTCTATATATAAAATCACGTCATCTGTAAATAGTGACAGTTTTACTTCTTCCTTTTCAATTTGGATGCCTTTTATATCTTTTTCTTGCTCAATTGCTCCTGCTAGGACTTCCAATACTATGTCGGATAAGTGTGTTGTAAATGAACGTCCTTGTCTTGTTCCTGATATTACAGAGATAGCTTTCAGTTTTTCACCATTAAGTATGATGTTAGCTATGGATTTGTCATATATGTGTCCCTTATTATGTTGAGGTATGTTCCTTCTATACCCACTTTATTGAGAGGTTTTTTTTAAAATCATAAATGGGTGTTGAATCTTGTCAAATGCCTTTTTGCATCTATTGAGATAACCATATCTCTATCCTTCATTTTGTTAACGTGGTGTATCACATTGATTGAGTAGCAGATGTTAAACCATCCTTAAATCTCTGGAATAAATCCCATTTGATCATGGTGTTTGGTCCTTTTAATGTATTGTTGTATTTGGTTTGCTAATATTTTGTTAAGAATTTTTGCATCTATGTTCATCAGAGATATTGGCCTATACATTTTTTGTGTGTTCTTTTTGTTTGGTTTTAGAATCAGGGTGATGTTGGCCTCATAAAATGAGTTAGAAAGCATCCCCTTCTCTTCAATTTTTTGGAACAATATGAGAAGGATAGGTATTAAAGCTTTTTTGAATTTTTGGTAGAGTTTACCTGTGAAGCCGTCTAGTCCTGGACTTCTGTTTTTTTGGGAGCTTTTTGATTACTGTTTCATTCTCTGTATTAGTGATCAGTCTAGTCAGATTTTCTGTTACTTCATGATTCAGTCTTAGAAGATTGTATGATTCTAAGAATCTGTCCATTTCTTCTAGGTCATCCAATTTGTTGGCATATATCTGTTCATGATATTCTCTTATTATCCTTTGTGTTTCGGTAGTATCCATTGTTTTTTTCTTTTTTTTTTCTGCGGTACGTGGGCCTCTCACCACTGTGGCCTCTCCCACTGTGGAGCACAGGCTCCGGACGCGCAGGCCCAGTGGCCATGGCCCACGGGCCCAGCCGCTCCGCGGCACGCGGGATCCTCCCAGACCGGGGCACGAACCCGCATCCCCTGCGTTGGCAGGCGGACTCCCAACCACTGCACCACCACGGAAGCCCGGTAGTATCCATTTTTATTTATCCTCTTTTGTTTCTGATTTTATTTATCAGAGCCTTCTCTTTTATTCCCTTAGTGACTTTAACTAAAGGTTTGTCAATTTTTTTATCTTTTCAGAGAACCATCTCTTAGTTATTGTCTTTTTAGTCTCTATTTCATTTATTTCCACTCTGATCTTTATTATTTCCTTCCTCCTAATGACTTTGGGATTCATTTCTTTTTCTTTCTCTAGTTCCTTTAGGTATAAGGTTAGATTTATTTGAGATTTTTCTTGTTTCTCTAGGTACTCCTGTATTGCTAGATGCTTCCCTCTTAGTACCACTTCTGCTGTAGCCTATAGATTTTGGTTTGTTGTGTTTTCATCTTTGTTTGTCTTTGGGTAATTTTCAGTTTCTCCTTTGATTTCTTTGTTGACCCAATAGCTGTTCAGTAGCATGTTGATCAGTCTCCACACATCTGTGATTTTTCCAGCTTTCCTCTTGGAGTTGATTTCTAGTTTCATACCATTCCGATTAGAAAAGATGCTTGATGTGTTTTCAACGTACTTAATATATTGAGATTTGTTTTGTGTTCCAGAATGTGATCTATCCTTAAGAAAGTTCTGTGTGCACTTAGGAAGAATGTGTATTTTGCCGCATTTGGATGGAATGTTCTGTACAAATTTATCAAATCTATCTGGTTTAATGTTTCATTTAAGGCCACTCTTTCCTTGTTTACTTTCTGTCTGAATGATCTATCCATTGATGTTAAGTGAGATAGTAAAGTCCCCTACTATTCTTGTGTTGCTGTCAATTTCTCCCTTTAGGTCTGTTAATAACTGTTTTATATACATCGGTGCTCCTCTGTTAGGTGCATATATATTAATAACTGTTATGTCTTCTTGATGAATTGTCCCCTTTAGCATTATGTACTGTCCATTTTTGTCTCTTATTACCTTTTTGGGCTTGAAGTCTATTTTTTCTGATATGAGTATGACTATAGCCACTTTCTTTCAGCTGCTATTTTCTTGAAGTATCATTTTCCATCCCTTCTCTTTGAACCTATGTTTGTCTTTAGAGCTGAGGTGGGTCTTCTGGAGGCAGCATATAGTTGGGTCTTGTTTTTTATCCAGCCAGCCGCTCTGTGTCTTTTGATTGGTGAGTTCAACCCATTTACATTTAGGGTGATTATTGAGAGGTGAGGACTTAGTACTGCCATTGTATTTGTTTTCTGGTTGCTCTGTATTGTTTCTTTTTTCTTGTGTTTCTGTCTACCATTTTGGTTGGGTGGTTTTCTATGATATTTTTCTTAGTTTCCTCTTTTTTTAATGTTTTGTTTCTCTAGATTTATGTTTTACGTTTACCATGAGGTCTGTATAAAATGTCTTATAGATAAAATAGTCCTTTCTCTGCTGATAGCATCTTATCTTCATGTATCTATACAAATTCTGTCCTTTTCCTCTTCCCCTTGTTTTTTTGTTTTCTCAACTTGTTCCTTCTTATAGTGTGAGTTTGTTGCCAAATTGAAGTTATATATATATATATAAAACTTCATATATATAACTTCATATATATATATATAAAACTTCAAAAATAACTATATAGTTATTTTTTCCTGCCTTTCCCCTCCTTTAACCTTTATGTTATAATAAAGTGCTCAAAACCCTATTTTGTTTCAGAGTTGCACTTTTCTGATTCTGTCTACTTACCACCTTACTCAAAGTTTTGTGTAATATTGCCTTTTTGTTTCAGGCAGAAGAGCTCCTTTCAACATTCCTTGTAAGGCGGGTCTAGTGTTAATGAACTCCCTCAGCTTTTGTTTGTCTGGGAAAGTCTTTATTTCTCCTTTCTATCTGATTGATAACTTTGCTGGATAGAGTATTCTTGGGTGATAATTTTTATCTTTCAGTATTTTGAAAATGTCATTCCACTTCTTCCTGGTCTGTGAAATCTGCTGATAGCCTAATGTAGTGTGTTTTTTTTGTTTGTTTGTTTGTTTGTTTTTTGTATTGTAGGTTACCATTCTTTTTTCCCTGGCTGCCTTTAAAATTCTTTCTTTGTCATCAACTTTTGACAATTTTAATGTCATGTGTCTTGGAGAAGATCTTTTTGCATTGAGGTAAAAGACGTTCTCTTAGCTTCATGGACTTGCATATCCAGTTCCTTCCCCAGGTTTGGGAACTGCCTACCTATTATTTCTTTAAATAAACTCTGTTCCTTTCTCCCCCTCTTCCCCTTCTGGGATACCCGTTACCCAAATGTTGTCCCTCCTGAAAGAGTCGGGTAGTTCTCATAGAATTTCCTCTTTTTAAAACTATTTTGTTTCTCTTTCCTCTTCTACCCGTATCATTTCTAGATTTCTGTCTTTGAGCTTGCTAATTCTCTCTTCCATATGGTCTGCCCTATTTCCAGTGCTTTGTAATGCTTTCTTTATCTAATTTATTGAGTTCTTTGGCTCCAGAATTTCTGTTTGGTTCTTTTCCAGGGTTTTAATCTCTTTGGTAAATACTTTAGTGAAGTATTCCTTCTGCTCATTAATTTGATGCTTTTCTGAGCTTTCTTATCGCTCACTGGGTTTCTTTACAACAGCTATTTTGAATTCTCTGTCAGTTAGAGCGTAGTATTCTGTGCCTTTAAGTTTGGTTTCTAGAGAACTGTTATTTTATTTTTGTGGTGCCTCGTCACTGTGGTTCTTCATGGTCCTCAATGAGTGGTTCCTCTGCCAGTGCATCTGAAGTAGTGGACGACTTTCTGCTTGTTTCTGAGCTGCCTGCTTATCTCTGAGAGTCGGCACTTCCCTACTCCACCATCTCTGGCAGAGGTGCCATTCCGTGGCCCCGTGCCCTCATCATCGCTTCTTGTGACTCTGCGGTCGGTCCTTGGTGCCTTCCTGCTGCCAGCGTTGCTGACATTGTCACCTGGGGCACTGGGAGGGTGGGCTCTTCCATCGTGTCCCTGCAGGGGATTTTGCCGCTGCAGCAGGAGGGTAGGGTGGGGGAAAGCCAGAGTCACCCAGGGGCCTCTGCCATGTCCAGTGTTGTAGGGTTTGTGGGCTCCACCACTTGGGGGGGGCGGTGAAGGGCTGGAGTCATGGGCATCTCAGTGTCTGGAGGGATGGGGCCCCAGGCCCCACTGCTGCTGCTGCCCAGTTACCTGTGTCCACAGGTGCCACTGTGGTTGGGAGGCTGGAGTTGTATGCGCTGCCCCCGCTGCCACTACTGGGTTTTCTGGGGCTGCAGACTCAGCTGCTGTGGCCAGAGGGCTGGAATTGCAGGCACCACGTCCACTGTTCCCCCAGTTCTGCCTTCTCTATGTGTTCTAATCCACCCACTTTTAGATGTACAGATGTGTGGAATTCTCTGGTGCCCTAGTGTGTTGGGCAGAGGTGCCTTGTCGCATTGTGGCTATCTTCCTGGTTGTAGATTGAAGGGGAGAGACAAAAGTGAGATTTCCTTCTGCCATGTTGCTTACGTCAGTCCTCAAACGTAACATATTACTAACGTTCCAGGAGAGCTCCTAGATTCAAAAAGAGGAAACCAAAATGAAACAACAAATATACCCAAAGCCTAAACCTCACACCCACCCCTCAGCTGTGGCATGTCCATAAACTTGGCCTGACGAAGGAAGATCCCTCGTGTGCAAACGTCCAACATGTCACTACTCAAGTCCTCCTGCTACCATTGCCCTTTGAGCTGCTTATTAGGACACTAAATCACACACCTGGACAGGCTGTTGTGATGACTTTTCTCTCCTTTATGACAGAAGAGGACAAGCAACAGGGTCAGGGATCTTCCAGTCTGTCCTCCTCACCACCTTCCTATATGTATGAATGGCTTTAATTTAATTAAAACCCTCCAGTGGTTCTATAATGTCAGGTGGAATTACAGTAAGAAATCCCCTTCACTATTAATCACAAGATGAACAGATCTGGAAAGAGACACTGGGTGTCCTCCAGGGAAAGCCCATTCTCCCTGCTTCTCTGGCCCCCAGAGAACCTGCCCAAGAGCAGCCTCCCTTCTCTGCCCCAAAGGAAGGGAGAGCGGCGCTGTGGGAAAGAGGCAGGGGACAGATGGAGGGGCACGCGGGAGGGTGTCCCAACATGTACAGATGTGCAAATACCCAGATTCAAATGTAAGCTGAATCTTATGAGCAAACCGGCACTCAGAGAGGTAACAGGTCTTGTCCAAGGTCACAAGGGTGACAGGTGGGGTTTGGACCCAGATGAAGCTGTGCCCGGCTCTGGGACACAAAGCCGTCCCACTGTACCAGTGACTTTTCTAACTGGGCCCTCAGAGGCCATGGAGGTGCCTCAAGGCCATGGGGATTGGCCAGGGGTAGGACCTGACTTTTAACTATTTTTTATGTTGGGTTGTAGGTAAGACTTCATTGGGATAAAAGTGTGTGAATGTGTGTGCGTGTGTGGAAGGGGAGTGGAGGGTAGTAGGGTTGCCAGATAAAATACAGGAATCGCAGTTCAGTTTGAGTTTCCGATAAACACCAATAGTTTTTTAGTATAACCATGTCTCATGTAATTATTGGTACATATTTATACTAAAGAGTATTCTTTGTTTATCTGAAATGCAACTTTCTCCCCCTATATCTGGCAGCCTGTGTTTGTGTATGTATAGGGGCAAAAAAGTTTTGAAAAGCACACTGCCTTCCTTCAGGCCTCGAGCGCACGAGGCCTCAGTTCCCCAGGCTGAGCCCCGCCCACAGTTTTCTGCTCTACCTCTTTCTCCCCATCCAGGAAACACAATAATAGAGGCAGGGCAAATAGACTCACAGTAGAAATGGGGGCTGTGGGCTGGGCTGAGCTGGTGTCACTTGATTACTTTTCCCGCTGTTGCTGTTCAGAGACCAAACATGGTGATGTCTGTGTTTTGCTCCTTTTCTTTTGTTAGGGAGGAGGGGGAAAGTCTCTTTCTTGAGTGCTGCCGTGTGTTCGTGTGTTTGTGCATGCTTGTATATATGCGTGTGTGTTTGTATGTGAGTGCCTGTGGGTATGCACATGTGTGCCTGTGTGCATGTGTAAGCTCGTGTGTGTGTCCACTGCAGGCAGACGCTGTGGAACAGGCTTCAGGTCAGGACGGAACTCATCAGCTCAGACACTCACAGGTCGCAGGGCCTGCAAAGTTCCCTCTGGCCATGTTTCTTTCTTATAGCTCATTCCACAGTTCTTTGGGTCAGAGGCCTCAGCCTAAGTTTTCCAGGTTCCCTCCAGGCAGGTGGGGACTCCTGGCCCCATTCAGGAGTTCAGGGTCTGCCTGGGAAACACAAGGGGCCTCAGGGGCTCAGATGCCCCCCAGCCTGGGAAGTCACTCAGCCATGACTGGGTGGGGACCTGGGTGGGGCCTCTGGAATTCTCAGAACTTTCCACCTCCTAATTCTGCAGCCCCTGTGGGTCTCCAGCCCCACCAGCCTTTCTCCTCCGTGTCCCTCCTCACCCTGGTGGCACCTCTCGCCGTGATGTCCTGGTCCTGGCTGGATAATCAGGCTTTTCACGCCACTCCCCACCTCCTTGTTGGTTTAACCTCAGGGGGACCTTTCCCTTGATTTGCATAAACCTCATTTCTTCCTTCTGCATCCTTCTTGGAGGCATTTTGTGGAGAAAACCTGACTTACACCCAGTGACAAAAGTAATTGCTGTTGCTGTGTGTATATCTTTGCATCTAGAGGCTGAAATACAATCTGAGCCATTTTTGTCCTAGTACTTTCTGGCTGAGTGTGGGTTGGAGCTTTGAGCAGATGGGATTTTATCAGGGTTATAAAAGTCGAGCTTTAAATGTGTCTCAAACAAATCGATGTGTAAAGGAGAAATGTTAAAAGTAGGAAAAATGTGGCCTGGGATGCATCTTTAAGCTCCAGAGCACAAGGGCATTGAACTAGAGCAAGGGGCTTTAATGGTTCACAAAATGGGGCCAAAACTTATTTCCAGGAGAACAGAAGAGGCTGCAGGGTCTCCCTCGGGGGGCGGGGGGTGTGTGATCAACTTCTCAGCTCCTGAATGGGGACAGTCCTGCATGGGTTTCATAACAAAATTCTAGCCTCATCCATAGAACACACACTTGTGGTTAATTCTGCCCGAACTTTCAGTTAAACCCAAGGTGTCTTGTTGGTAGAAATTCAATTACACTGGAGAAAAACTGTTTATGTGTCTCGAGATATTACGATTATGAAAAACAGCAACATAAACTTCCATTAAGTCAGATGAAAGTTAATCGTGTTTCATGCTGCTTCCCTGGGCCGGTGCTCTGGCACAGACATGATTAACTTCAGCCCAGTAGGGCTCATCTTTGCAGCACAGGACATATTTTCTCCCTTAATTACAAATAATTGTAAAGTGTAATTTATACTAATGCCCGACGCCTAAAAGTGTGTGTTCAGGAATAAAGGGTTAGTTTGGGAGGTGGAAAATTATAAACAGGAATAACGGCAGCCTCCTGGGGGCTGGAGACCAAGGAGATTTAATCAGACTTCTTATCAGTGAAAGACAGTGGGGCAGCATCCCGTTAAGACACTATTCGAAGAACACAGATAACGGACGATTTGTCTAGCTGCTTAACTGTCCACCAATAGTTCGCTTTTGTAAGTGGACACGAAAGATTAAACACATGAATTTTACTGTGTGATGAAACAGACACCAAGTGGCGTTAGTCCCCAAGTAACTGAGTATTAAAATGAGTACTACGGCCCCCGGCAGCACAGCTGTGGATCTCCGTGGACAAGGCAGAGCTTGTGGGTCGCCGGTGGATAATAGTTTTCTAAAGGGGAAAGCAGGGTCCATATGACTGTAAATGCAATTCAATTTAGTCTGTCTGGAGAGCACACCTCGTTTTACAATCACCTTTCAGAAAGTGCACTTGGGAGATGATTAACGTTGGTGGCGTTTAGTAAAAGCAGAGCAGTCCCGGGGCTGACATGGTCACTAACCTGGACTCTGATCCTACTGACTGGTGACTCCTTAGCTGACCTCCCTGGGCCTCAGTTTCCTCATCTTGAGAATGGGATGATATTGAGGGTATTGCAGGTCGCCATGTGGACTAGGTGAGATTAACAAGGATAAAATGCACGCAGGATGCCTGGGTCACAGAAGGTGTACAACGAGTGTTCGTTGAATCAGAACTGGAAACAGAAAATATAAAAATCGGAAACGGATTGTTATGGGCCCTGAGAGACTCCTTGAGAGTCTGCAAAACTGGACTGAAAATCCGGGGCAGTTGGTCCACAAATCTAAATCCCTACTATCAACCTTCTAAAAGTTTCCCCTGTGGATAAGGAATCAGTGTGGCCTGAGTATAGCTGCATTCACTCAGGCTTGTAAGGAGTCATAAGCCAGGCCATAGGGGCTCTTGGTGTTGTCTGTTCAGACAGTAAGTGGGTTGAGGGCTTGTTTCTTTTCTTTGAACAGGGACCACACCCCCAGGGGCCACTAACAGACACTATTTTGGACCGAAGGCCGCAGGCTGTCTGCCTCAGCCTGGATGTCAGCAACAGTGAAAGCCCCCCAAACAGGCATTGTTCTTAGGTTACCCACTGGCCGAGTTCTGCTCTAGCAGTGCATTTCAGAACAGGAAGCCAGGCCTTCCCTGGGGGGAGACGTTGAGAGGGAAGCCATGTGAGCTGCTTTGCAGGGGTGGGGTGACGCAGGGAGCCTCCTCGCTGAGCCCAGTGGGGAGGGGCTGGCCCTGTGCCTTGGAGCTGCCGAGGAAAATGCTTTGATCAGGGTTATCAGAGCATGCAGCGGCCTTGTACATCTTTGCTGAGATGCTCATTCATTTGACAAACGTTTATTAAGTTGTTCAGTACCCGGCTTTAGCAAACACTGCGGTATAGGTTATCGTCCTCTTCTAGTGTTGCCAGATACGATATAGGACACCCAGTTAAATTTATACTTCAGATAAACAATGAATACTTCTTTAGTATAAACACAAGTGTGTCCTCTGCTAAATCTGCCAACCCTATCCTGATCGCAAGGGATGAGATCAGCCTCCCAACCTTGATACTGTTGACATTTGGGGCCAGATAACTTTGTTGTGGGGCTGGTCCTATGATTTGTAAGATGTTTAACATCATCCCTGGCTTGTACCCACTAGATGCTAGTGGCAACATCTCTCTAGCTGTGATAACTAAATATGACTCCAGATATTGCCAGTGTTTTTTAGGGGACATAGTCGTCCCTGGCTGAGAACTACTGGGTTATTAAAGTCTGGTAGGTAAAATGGATATAACCAGTGAGCATGACAAAGTTTGTGGCAGCAACTACTGGTCACTGCCCCAATATACGGTTCCCCCTCTTCTTTGGAAATAGAAATCTGCTTTTTGGGGGTGCATGTCGAACTTTCAAAAACTGTTTGAGACTCAAACTGCAATGGAATGGATGCTGCAATGAAACCAGATTGGCAGAGTGTCAGCTGCACCTTGGTGGGTTCTGACCAGACAGGTGTTGTAATCCCGTAAAAAGGGACTTTCTTGTGAAGTGGCCAGATTCTGTCCACCATATCCTGTTCTCAGAATCACTGACTTAAAGAAGGAATTCAGAGGGTGGAGGTTAGGCTCTCAGGACCTGGGATCATGGAAGTAAGCTCAGAGCAGAACATTTGATCATTTCCTTCACCCAGACAACAATGACTTCTGCTTAAGGAAATAGATCATCACTGCTCTAAGCCAGTCAGTACAATCCCAGGATGAGCATGTGAGCAGTTCTGGCCAAGCAGGTGGAAAAGGAAGTCTCCCGAGGCTTCGCAGAAAGACTTTTCTCCCCATTAAATCAAGAGGTCCTCAGAATGTGGAGACCCCGGCCTCCTGTCCCCTTCTTTGCTTTAGAGACTGTCATCTGAGGTCATGATGCTTGGGGTTACCACAGCCCTATTTTAATTCTGGGCAGAGACTTTACTAACCTGAAGGCTGAGAAGGAGGCAGATAGCCTGAGCCGCTGAACCAGTCCTAGAAACTCTTGTTAAGTAAACAGTAGATGTCCTCAGAACATTGTTATTTATGGCCAGAAGAATCCCCAGCAGAGCCAGGCTCCCACCGTCAACTGTAATATAAATTCAACAGTATCAGTTTCCCGAGGCAGCTGTAGCTAATTACCACAAATTTAGTGACTTACACGTTTACTCTCCTATAGTTCTAGAGGGCAGAAGTTGGAAATAAGTCTTATGGGACTAAAGTCGAGGTGTCTTGGGGCTGGTTCCTTCTGAAGGTTCCAGGAGAGAATCTGTTCCTCGCCTCTTGCAGCTTCTAGAGGCTGCCTGCATTCCTTGGCTGCATCAATCTAATCTCTGCACCCCTCCTCACACTGCCTTCTCCCTCTCACAAGGACCCATTGATGACACTGGGCCCACCCAGATAATCCAGGATCATCTCCCCAACTCAAGATCCTTAGCTTGGTCATATCTGCAAAGTCCTTTTTTACCCTGGAAGGAAATGTTGACAAAATCTGTGGATTAGGATATGAGCATCTTTAGAGGGTCATCATTCAGCCCACCAAAACAAAGATACTGTGCCGCTAACCCACCAGTAGTGTGAACCTTGCCAAATGTCTTTCCCGTTCTGTGCCTCAGTTTCCCCATCTGTAATTAAAGGTTCTCTTCCTTCATTTACCATCTCTAGGCAGGTGGTCTCAATAACTCACACCTCTTCTCTGGGTTCCAGACCCCTGGACCTAGTTAGGGACGGTTAGTTAGTCTTTCTGACATTTCCACTAGGATGTTCCAAATGGAGCTCAGCTCAGCCTAAGACGCAACCCATGATCTCCTGCCCCCTGTCCCATTCATGCTCCTCTCCTGCGTTTGTCTTCTCAGAGAATGGCACCTTCACCCATCTATTTGCCTAAGTCAGAAATATCCTCTTCCTCATTTGCATCACGTTATCCATTACACATACCTGTTGATTTCACTTCCTATGTGTGATGTGAAAACACCGGCCACCAATCCTCCAACTGGGTGGCCAACAATTCAATTCAATTCAATTCAGATACTAACTACCCAGAGTTGGCACCGACCCTCTGGGTTAAGGGCTCAGTCTCACAAGACTGTCCCCCCCACTTCAGATGCCAGTTGCAAGTCCTGAGTCACCCATACTTCTGACCCACTGGCTATGAAATGGGGCTTCCCACAGCCCCCTCCTCGGGTCTCATAATTTACAAGCACAGCTTCATAGAACTCAGGAAAACACTTTATTTGCATTTACAGTTTATGATAAAGGATAAAACTCAGGAATAATCAAATGGGAGAGATACACAGGACAAGGCAAGGGGAGAGGGGTGTGGACCTGCCCTGCCCTCTCCTGGGACACCACCCTCCCAGCACTTCGATGTGATCATTGACCGGACGCTCTTGAACATCTTTGTTTGAGAGTGTTTATGACCCAGCTGCTCACTCCCCTCCCCAAATTCCCAGAGGTCAGAGGATGGGGCTGGGTTTCTACCCTCTAATCCTGTTCGGTTTTTCTGGTGACCGGCCTGCATCATGAGGCTCTCTGGGGACCCCGCCCTAAGTCACCTCATTAGCATAAAATCGGGTGCACTCAAAAGGGGATTCTTATGAATAGCAAAACACTTCCAAGAGCTATGGGGTCTCTGGGCCAGTAGTGGGGGACAAAGACAAAATACACTTTTTATTGTGTCACGCTCTGTATCACCCACAATGGTCCCTCCATCTTCGCCACCACCTCCCTTGTCCAGGCTGGCTCCACCTCTCACCTGGACCTTTGCATCAACCTCCTGATTGGGCTCCAGGCATCCCACTGACATCGCTCAAGTCCACCCTCTATAGCAGCAGCTGGAGTGGGCTTCTCAGACTGCAAATCAGATCAAAGCCATTGCCATTTTCTTCCCTCAGTAACTGATGCCATGTAACGACATTTCATGGACAGCAATCAGCCCCTTCCAGAGGAAATCTCCAGGCAGGCCCGTCCTGACTCCTGGTTTTCACAGTCAGGTGCCTTCAAGGCCTTTCTGGACTGAATCTCACAGGACTGGGGTCTGACATTGGGGGTGGGGGAGGGGAAAGCCAGGGAAGACCTTTCAGTTGGTGTGGGGAGAACGATGTTCTTGGTGGGAATGGTAGGGTTATGATACATTTCCTAAACCCACTGTACCTAAAAGATTCTCTTTTGTAGACTTTTGAAGGTGCAAGTTGAAAGTCCTTATCTCAGAGTAAAGCAGTGGCCCAGGTCAAGAACCTCCCCAGAGGGAGAAAATCAGAAAATCACACTGGGTTCTTGGTTAGTTATTTACACACCAACTCCTAAGAGTCATTGGTTGGAAGGTGGTGGTGGTGGTTGGTGGGGTTTTTAATTCTCAGTGATTTCCAGCCAGCTGTGTGTGTGTGTGTGCGTGTGTGTATGTGTGTTGGCATTGCCATCGTCTCCATCTGCAGAGCGCAGAGGGTTGGTGACCCTGGGTCTTAGAGGCAGCAAGTGGAGGGGCTGGTGGGTTGACTGGCCGTCTGGTTCCAGAGTCAGGCTCCTCCCCATGGTGATGCCTGGGTTTCTTCATGCTCATAAAAAGCCACAGGTCAATTATGCTTATTACCCATTTTACAGATGGAAAAACCAAGGCACACAGAGGTTAGCAATTTCTCAGCTTGAAAGTGGCTGAGCCGGGACCCAGCCCAGGCCGCTGGCTCAGGCCCACACTGTAACCACCTGTAATCGCCCCTCAGTAATGAGCCCTTTGAAGAAAGGTGAATCACTTGCCTTGGCCGTGCCTCAGTTTCCTCTTTTGCCAAGTTGGGCTCTAGTAATCCTGTCCTACTGACTCACCAGGAGTGGTGAGGGAAGGGATCAGGGCCAAGGCTCCCAGAAACTTCCATCAGGAAGGAGCCCTGGCCTGGGAGGAAGCAGGAATTTCAACTTTCTGGGAAAGCCCGAGGCAAACGTGGACAAGCTGTTTGCTCTACATGACACAGAAATTTGGATTATATTCTGATGAGGTAGGACAGGACTGAAGGGTTTTGGATGGAGGATTTGATGATGGCAGAGGATTAACTGTACAGAGAACAGGAGTGGAAGCGGGGACCAGCGAGGAGGCACCTGTAACAGTTCAGTGAGAGATGCCAGATGTTTGGACCATGGTGTTTGCGGTGGATGTGGCTGGACCACTGGAAGTGGAGTTGCCGTTTACTGTGATGAGGAAGACTATGGGAGGGGTAGGCTTTGGGGGGAGATGGAGCTTTCGGAAACCGGCAGTGGCGTTTCGTGGTCCTGATGCTGAGTGCTGTCCCCGCCCTTGGTTCCCATGGCCTCTTTCCATCAGCACGGTGGGTCCTGGCATGTCCACTCATCATGGCCCTTCCTGAATTCCCAGCTCCAAGGTTGCCCAGGGAGCCCAGCCTGGACTGTATCCTGGAAGTCGAGGTTTATTCCTGATAAGGATGAATAGCCCTCACAATTAGCGAACGGATGAATTGTTGAAACGCATTGGTGGTCCCAAGTCCCTTGGGCCCATTGCGGAGCTTTATCTCTGTAGCCACCTGTCCAGATGTGTTTGTCAGAATGTGCTACATCTGTTAAAGGGAGCGTGAACTTTAAAGAGGGATATCTGCTGGAAGGAGAGTCCTGCATCTTCAAATGCTATCACCTGGGATAAAAGAGGGAGGGGCTTTTATAGACGTGGAGCTTATCACATTAAATAAAACATCTTTTTCTTTCTTTCTTTTTTTTTTTTTTGCGGTATGCGGGCCTCTCACTTTTGTGGCCTCTCCCGTTGCGGAGCACAGGCTCCGGACGCGCAGGCTCATGGGCCATGGCTCATGGGCCCAGCCGCTCCGCGGCACGTGGGATCTTCCCAGACCAGGGCACGAACCCGCGTCCCCTGCATCGGCAGGCGGACCCTCAACCACTGCGCCACCAGGGAAGCCCTAAATAAAACATCTTAATGTCCATTGCTATTGGATAAATCTTGCTGTACAATCTGAAAGAGCAGTTTATGTGACAATGATGTGTTTCTTTGTGACAGTGACGTGTTTCTTTAAAAACAAAACTCATTTACCTAGCTTTTAAAATAAAAATGGAAATGCCTATCTTCTAATTATTCGTTTGTGCAATAAAATCTACAAAGCACCTACTAAGTGTAGGGCCCTGGTTAGGGAGGAGAGGTATGACTCAGACTTTGTTCTCAGGGAGCCCCTGGCTGGTGGGGGACATGAACATGGACGTAAATGGCACACAGGGTGCAGTGGGTGAGTGCAGTGAAGGGTCCTGAGGTTCAGAGCAGCGAGAGATTGCTGGGGGCAGGGGGTCAGAGAAGCCTTTTTGGAGGGGATGGTGTGTCCATTAGCTTGCTTTTGGTGGCAAGTAAGAGCAACTCGTAATGAACCTGACTCACGTGGTGAGGGAGTTCATCATCTTCCACGACAGAGACCAGCCATCAGGTCGACTTCAGTGTGGGTGGATTCAGCAGCTGTGCAGTTCCCCAGGGATCCAGGATGATCTGGCCTCCCTCCGACCTGCAGGGAACCCAGGCCAGGCTCTTGGGAGGCCCCCCTCAGCTCAGGTTTCATGGCAGCCCTGGGAACATCCAGTGGGGGAGAGATGTGACACCCTCCCTGCAGCACCGCAGCCTCTTCAGGTCTCTCACAGCCCCCCGTCACTCGCCCTGGGTCGAAGAGCGTCTCCTGCTGTGAATCCCCTCCCGGGAATCTCCTTCCAGATGTCCCTCTTGTCTCGTGGGGTGATGGTCACTGGCTCCCATGGATGTTTCCAGAACTCTCTTTAGAATGAGTAGGTTACAAAACTTCTAGCTTTGGGACTTCAGCCAAAATTCCAAGTCCTTCAGGAAAGTCTCCTTCAAAGTCCACTGGAGGAGAGAAGTACTTTTTCTTGGAAAGAGGATTTGGGAGAAATACTGATGTCTGCCAAGGCCCCCTCTTCCACCCACAAGGACACAGTCAGTGCTCGGCCGGCGGTCAGGGGTCAGTGCTGCGGGCCGGGACTCTGGCTCTGAAGCCCTGCAGCCACGGGCCCCAGGAGGTGTCAACTCTGCCCAGCCTGACTCTGCCCCTGTGACCTGAGGCTCCCGATGGGGCCCGTGTGACTGCATCCAGGTGAGGATTAAGCGAGTTAACGCACAGGAGCGCTCAGGACCCAGGCCCCACGCAGTAAGTGCCTGTGAGGTCAGCCCATTGTCGTCAGCGGATCGCTAATCAGGCTCACAGGTGAGTCTGGTCAAGAGGCTGCCCTGGAATCAGGGCTTTGGGTTTAGGAAGAGAGGTTTCTGTAGGGATGCTTGGAGATTTAGCCTGTAATTGGTGGCTTTGCTTCCAATAGCTCTCGAGAGACAAGCCATAGAAGGTTTTATATCCTTAAGCAGAGAGCAGAAAGGGCTGTGGGGAGGAACGGCGGGCTGGCTCCCCGGGGTGCACCCGCCCTGAGCTGCTGTCAGGTGGCCAGACACAGACGCACCTTCCAAAGCTCTGGGCTCAGGGCCTGCTGCCCTTTCTCCTCCTGCTTCCTAATTAAAAAACAACAATCCCAAAGCCTCCATTCCTGCAGATTCCCTGACTCTCTGCTGTGGGCTAATCTTCAGGATAAAGCATAGTCCTTCTCGAGGGCTTTTGTCCTCTGGGTATCCTCTTTGATCTTGAGACCAGGAAGAAACACGTGTTCTCACTCAATGCTGGAAAATGCATCCCTCGCTCATTCTTAAATCTCTCCTTCCCTCCCTTTTCTGGCTAAGTGTCTAGATTTGTGTTCTCTTTCCCTCTCAGGGCTGGCCGATGCTTAAGCACCTGCAGGCTGTAAAGCAGGTTGTAAACACAAGGTGATGTTGTTATTTATGAGCGTCCATTATAATAACGGCACACGGCCCCCTCCCCTCCCCTGGGCCACCGCGAGTCATCATTCGTCCATAAGTGTTACTGAGCACTTACTGGGTGCTGGGGATGCAGTGGTGACCAGTGTCCCTGTCCTCCTGGAGCTTATATTTGAATGGGGGAGATAGAGAGTAAATGTGTGAACGAAGTAAGTACAGGGCGGTGTCAGACCCCGATGAGTCCCATGAAGGAAAGGAGGGCTGACATGACACATGGGAGGGGTGGCCGACTATGGACTGGGGCGTTGGGAGGTCTTTGGAGGAGGGGCCACTTAACCTGCCTTGTCTGATGATAAGGAGGCAGCTGAGGGCAGGCATATTTAGGGAAGGTCTCTCCTGGTGTTGGGACCTGAAGTGGGACAAGCCTGAGGGATGTGGTACGCAGCAGTGATGGGCAGGACAGCTGGGGTGCGGCGAGCGTGGGCAGAGACGGGATGTGAGAGGAGACAGCCCCATGCGAGGGGGCACTGGAGGGTTTTACTCAGAGAGCAGCCGTGATCTGATTCAGGCATTGAAAGGGTCCCTTCCACTGCCCCCCTGTGGGGGAGGGGTTGCTCGTGAGCAGGAGGGGAGGCAGGGCCATTGGGGATCAGCTGATGCTGGGAAGGTGAATGAGAAGTCACCTGCTCTGCAAACTGTAGAGTGCTGCCATCTGAGGGACGGTGGGCTAGCACCTGCCATGGGCTCAGTGACATCTGAGGCTGTTGATGGTGATGGCGATGAGGGGGATGGCCTCAGAGCATCCTTCTCAGCCTGCGTTTCTACAGGATAAAGGTCTGAACCAGGGGATGGAACTGGTCCCAGAAAAAAACCACATGGAGCTGATAAGGTCAGGAATGAAGGTCGCCAGAGTGTCATCAAATGCAGCTGTGATGATGATGATGATGTCATCTAACATTTTAAGCCCTGCGTCCTATGGGCAGACACTGCTGAGCACTTTACTGCCACTTTCTGCTCTAATCTGTCCCATGATCCTATGCAACAGGGACTCTCATTATCCTCGTTTTTCAGGTGAGGAAACTGAGGCACACAGAGGTTACATAACTTGCCTGAGGTCACACAGCTAGTAAGTGGTGTGACCGGCTGGGATCTGGACCCAGAGAGTCCTCCTCCAGAGGCCGTGCTCTCAGGAAGCTAACTGTTGTGATGTGCTGTCTGCCTGCACAGAAAACACTCAGGAACGGTTTCACTCTGTGACCTTCTTAGGTCACATTTCTTGGCATTCCAACATCTGGCCTCCAAAAAGGCAAAATGGAAATACCTCACCCAGGTGTTTCCTCTTTTCCAGACTCCATGCACCCCTTCTGTGACCTCCCACTCTCTGCTCCTGTCTCATCCACCGCCCCTGCTAAGAACAGGCAAACGCTGATTCCCCGGTGCCTGCAGAGCGGGGCTGCAGAACTGGCAGGCGGGGTCTGGGCCCTCACCTCCAGCTGAGAATAAGCAGGATCTGTAGCTTTATGACCAAGAGGGACTGCGCTCAAGTTCAGCTACACACCGGGATCCACCCGCAGCGGGGAAAGCAAGGGGCTTTGAGCTGTTATTCCTGGATTGAGAGGTTTCTCATCTCTCACGTGAGACCATAAAACCAGAGACGACAGCAACGGGGGCCCCTCCCAGCGGGCCAGAGAGTAGCTGAACCTGAGCCCCATTCTGCGCCTTGGAGACAGACCCACCCCCGCCGGGCCGGAGCAGCTTCCTAAGGCTTGTCTCCGACCCGCTCACAGAAGTGCCTGCCAGGGACAGGAGGCGCTTGGCGGTGATTCAGTCCCTGAGCAGTAAAGATGGAAGCACAGCTTCCAGGGACCAGGCCACTAAATACTCACACCAGGTGAACTCTGCGTCTGAGCTGAGCAGAATCCTGCCATCTGGACATTGCAGGCTGCTGGTGCAGTGTCTACAGGGCACAGCAAACCCTTCTGACCACACAGAGCCCAGCAGTGGCTCCCTGAGACTGAGCTGGCAGGAGAGCTGGGTCCTCCTTGAAATTCTGAGAAATTTATAACTGTGGGGCCTCCCTTCTGCTGCATTCACAATGTCATACATCCTGGGTCAGACCCTCAGAAGCCCACGTCCTGTGCTGAGACTCTTCTGGCTTTGGGGCTTCACTGCACACAGGGGTGGAGTGGGCCAGTGGGGGAGTTTTCTTGGCCTGGGGCATCCCCTCGGGTGCTGGGAGGGGCTCATCTAAGGGGAACTTGGGGCCCTGGAGCCGTGGATCCCTCTCTCAGGCTGCAGCCAACACTGGGTTTCCCTGCGGATCTGGAAGAAGGTTCCTCATCGTAAAGGCCACACCTGTTCCTCCAACTCCCATGCCCTTTCTTAGTGCCTGGTGGGTTCTGGTCTCCCAGAAGCTGGTGTTTTCCTTTACTAAAATCACTGGATCATGGCTTTGTTTGTTCATTTGCTTTTGGGGAAGAGGATGTTGAACCCCCCATTAGAATTTTAGCTCCAGGAGGGAAGGGATTTTGTTCATTGTTGTATCCAGGGCAGTGTCTGGCTCAGCATGTGTTTATTGGAATGTTAAATTAATAAATGAATGAGAGGACTTCCCTGGTGGTGCAGTGGTTAAGAATCCGCCTGCCAACGCAGGGCACACGGGTTCGAGCCCTGGTCCGGGAAGATCCCACATGCCGCGGAGGAGCTAAGGCCGTGCGCCACAACTACTGAGTCTGTGCTCTAGAGCCCGTGAGCCACAACTACTGAGGCTGCATGCCACAACTACTGAAGCCTGTGCGCCTAGGGCCCGTGCTCCACAAGAGAAGCCACTGCAATGAGAAGTCCGAACACTGCAAGGAAGAGTAGCCCCCACCCGCCGCAACTAGAGAAAGCCCGTGCGCAGCAACAAAGACCCAGTGCAGCCAAAACAAACAAAAAAAACTCCAAAACAACCCAAACAATACAAAACAAAATAAATGAATGAGGGATCCTATCTGTCCCTTTCAACCCAGCACCTAGCAGAGAGCCTGGCACACAGTAGGACTCAAGAAATATTTGTCAGATAGATAAGTGAATGAATGAATGAAACTTCTCAATCCCCTCCCCCCTCCCCCCACACCTCTATCGCCTTCAGGACCCCCTCCCCACCTCATTCCAACATCCCTGTTTCCTGGCCTTCATCGTGGATTTGGGGCCCCTGTGCACCGCCAGTGACCTTCTTTAACTGCCTCCTTCCTGCCTGGATGACAAATGACTCTCAGCCTTGGCGGCCCATCGCTGATGCTCCCAGCTCTGCAGGCCACCTCCACGTGGGAGGCTGACCCAGGAGCACTGTCCTCCCACCATCACCCACCCCCCAGCTGAGCCCGTGGGGTTGCAGAACCTCTTCTGACTGGCCCACTGCCATGGGTCTTACTCCCAGAAACAAGTTCCCGCACAGACTATACCTGGTTTCCTGAGTCCAGGAGTCAGTCATCTACTTGCACCAGTGCTAAAAGCGTCGTTATTGCCCCAAACTCAGCTGCACCTGTGGAGATGAAAACACGAGACAGCCTATTTTTAGCAGGTGACGAGGGCACACAGGGAACTATAATTAGCATCTTGTTCAAAGGGTGGAGTTTCCAACTCAGTGCAGAGTGACTGCCTTGTGGGTCCCCTCAGCTCAGCATCCGTCTCTGGTGTCTGATGTGGGACGGAACCAGCTGCCTGGAGGGAAGACCTGGACTCCCCTGAAGTCCCACCAAAGGGGCAAAGTCCTTTGCGGGAGGTGCTCACCATGCTGGCTCCCCACCTTTCCCCTTCTGGCCTGTCGTTTACAGAAGGCTTGATTCTGCCCAGATCTGAGTGCTGTCCTCTTGCAGGGACGACCCAGCCAGGCCAGTGTGATCAAGATGCCTTGTCACATTGGTGTCGGGCTTGAGGGTCATCTGTCCCTCTGGTGGGGGACAGGGCAGGTGTTGCTGAGCTGTGGCAGAGGTTTCGGGGTGTCCTCCCCAACTCAGTATCCCTCTCTCACGTCTCTCGTAAAAGCAGGGAACCTGGCTGCCTAGAAGAATGACTACATTTCCCAGACTCCCTTGTTACCAGAAGTGGCCAGTTGGATGTGAGCATTGTCTCTCTTTCTCTTTCCATTGGCTGGGAGAGAACAGGGATGCAGGGTTAAAAGACAGAAGGACACTCAGTTTCCTTATTTGTGCAATTGATAGGTAATTGTATTGACTTCCTCTGATTTCTATAAATTAGGAATTTTTTCTTTTGCCAAAAGATGGAAAACCCAATTGCAAGGCCAAGGTAAAAAGGGATTTCTTTTTGGCCTAGGCACATGGATGTTTCCAGAAAGGGCTGCCTCAGGCATGACTTAGGAAGAAGTGGAGACCAAAGGGAGGATTCTTTAACAAGATAAACATTTATTTCATCTCACTTTTGTGGCACCCCAGGTGAAATGATGGTCACACTGACACAGACAGGCTCGACCTTGGTAAAGCTCGAGGAACACACCAGATTGGTGGGGAGGCGGACAGTGTGGTCAGAGCACCCGAGGCTCTGAAAACTCATGGATTACAGGAACTCTCCCGGTCTCTTTGTTCTGGGCCTGGGGACCCAGCTTGTCTTACCTGCGCCTGTTGTTTTCACAGCAGCTTTGTTAAGGTCACAAACGATCCTGCCTTGAAAGGACCACAGAATCTCATGGTAACCCAGGTGTTGGCTGGTACATGTGCTCAAATCTTGCACCTACAGGAGTCCAAAATGGGCACTCTTTACTGGGGACTCTGGAGCAGCACAGAGCGAGGTGATTTGGTGATTTTATCAGTGGATGCCCTGGTCCCTTGGCCATTTCTCTCAAATCCAGCATCAGGATGTGTTGCTTAGCAACTGAATTTCCTTCTACCTTCTCCAGCCCGATATCACCTCTGTATCTCCACTTATGTCTGAGTAGTTATTTTTTTTTGTGGTCTTTTCCCTATTGGGGGGCCTACATTTTCCAAGCCCAAGTGGCTTCTCAGTATAATTTCCTCACAATTATGGAAGTGCCTCTAGTCTGAGCAACTCTCATCCCAGCTGAGAAGAGACGTGTTTTCTCCCCATTGACACTCACTCATGGCCACTTCCTGACTGTCTGCTCTATGCCAGATACTGGGCCTGTGCCTTTTCCTTATGAGGTCATTATTCTGCACCTGAGCTCCATGAGGTGGAGACTGTTTTCCCATTTTACAGACGAAGAAACTGAGGATGATTCAGGCGAAAGGCCTTGATGGTAAGCGGGGGTATTGGGGTTTGCCTGGTGCTGTCTCACCCTACAGCCCAAGCTCCTAACCATTGTTCACTGGTCACCCAGTCTAAATCATCCCCAGGCCACGTCTCCACTTTGCCACACCCGCACATCACCAGGACCATCCGTCACTCCAGGGGCGGGCACATGTGCTCTGTGAAGAGTCAGAGAGTAACTCTCTTAGGCTTTGTGGAGCACCTGCTTTCTGTGGCGGCTTCTTCACTCTGCTCAGCCGGAGACAACATGTACATGAATCAGCGTGGCAGTGTTCCAGTAAAACTTGATTTACAAAAACAGGTAGTTGGCCCGAAGTTTGCTGAATATTCACTCAATATTTTTCTTTAAATAAACCCATGTTTGTTTTCACTAAAAGACTTTTATTTGAGAGGGAAACCATATCGCTGGTGTAAATGGAAAACCAGCACGTCTTGCTGCAGGAGGATGGTAACCGTGGAAATAAAAACGATACACCTAAACAGAGGGGCTGCATTCTGCACTAAGCCGGGGCCTGTTCTTTCTTTGTTTCAAAGGATGATGAGCAAGGCTTAGAGAGTGCTAAAGGCATATTAGCACCAAATCAAGACGTTGTCTTTGAGGTAACTGGAAGAGGTGAGGAAGAATCATTACAGGGTGCAAATGTGTGTCTCCTGAAATGACCTCATGCGTTGCGCTTTGTGAAGCTCTGAAGCCAGAGAAGGGAGCTGGGGGGGCGGGAAGCCTTGCTTTCACATTGGAGCAGTGAGTCGGGAGACCCTATGCAGGCAGTGGGGGAGGGCGGGGATGCAGGACTTACAGGACAAAGGACTGTGGATGTGGCCTCAGTGCTGGCTCCCTCAGAGCTCTGGGGGGCGGCCGTGGTCCTAGCCAGAGCCCACACCTGCAGGTAGCTATCAGCTCCGGCTCCCAGGGCAGGCTGAAGGTGGCTTCTCAAGTTTTATTGTGTCAGAGGAACTCCCGCTACAACATCAAGAAGTGATTAACCTTATTTCCCTTCATTATGGGAAATCATTTCCCTCTTCCCTCTCATTCTTCCACTTCTTTATCTTTCTTCTTTATCTTGCTTACTTTCTCTGATATTTGTATATTTACACACACACACATATGCATTTTGTCTCCTAAAAAAAAATCACGTATTCTAGTTGCCTTTTATTTCCAGCAACTACTTCCTCATCCTCTTCCAAGAACAGCCAAACAAAGAATTAATTTAGATTTTTCTGCAATGTCAGGGCCTCTCACGAAATTACTCCCGCTCTCTTGTGGAAGCCCTGGTAACTTAGTTTAATGATCTCCTCCTCCTTACATCCTTGAAAACTGCCTCATGTGTTTTGTGGCATGGGGCAATCTTAATTGTCTTGGTAATTTTAGGTGTCCTTACATTGCCCGGAACTCAAAACCTCGTCTCCACCTTGCTGCCCCTCCCCCTCTTGGCTCTGCTGCGAGCGACCCCTCCCTGGTGTCCCGGTTTTTCGTGCACTTCTTTGCTCCCTGACATCCCCACGTTTTCTTCCCAAGGCATCTTAGATTTGATGAAATTCTCAAGTACTACAGGTAATAATAACTGTACCGAAGAGGACAAAACAGCAACGTGTATTTCCCAGGGGAGAGTAGAGGTGAGGTGGGGACCATGCACCTGATGCTGGGACTCCAATGCCTGTCCCAACGGTTTGGTCATGAGGATGATAGAAAGTTCTAGAAGTGTGTCCTGGATTCTGGCAGCCTTGAAATGCATTTCCAGCCCAGATTCCTGGGAGAGTGTTATGGAGATGTTCCCAGCGAAATGATGAAAATTGAGTTGTTTTATGTCAGTAACACATGAGTGTGACCATGACTGAGGAAGCAGGGGCTGGCTGGCTTCCTTTCCTCAGGGGCGCTGAGGGTGTAAGTCCTAAGTGAGTTAGCAGGTTATGGGGTCAGGGACCCCCCGGCCCCTGTGGGTGGGGTTGGGCTGTTGGCCACCCCTCTTCTCCTCAGGGAAGACCTCTGTGGGGCGTCCGCTGGGCACCGTCCCCAGGGGCCCGGGGATTCGCTGGGCAGCGGGAGCAGGGACATCCCAGAGCACGAATCGCTGCAAGGCGGAGGCGGGACGTCTCTCACTGCCCTTTTCCAACTGGCCGCAGCGGACTCCTCTTTAGTGGGTGGAAGATGGATGATTTCGTTATTTGTGGCCCTCTCGATCGATCTGGGAGTTTGGGCTAAAGCGAGCACTTTCCCCGCGTGTGTCGCCTTAGCTGACTGTTATTCATCACGTTTAATCCTTCGTTCACCTCCAGGAGCCGGGCCCCCGGGCGGAGCAGCTGTCCCTGACTTGACAGTTTTTACTCTTCAGGGGTTGCGGGGAGGGGACCGGGCACAGGAAGGGACAGGGCTGGGAGGGAGGGTCCCGCTCCAGGTGGGCTGGGGCAACTGAAGCTTCCACAAAGGCAAGAGGACGGCTGGCCGATGAAGGGAGATTGCAGGAGGGACCCTCGTGGGGCCTCAAAGCCCGGCCCATTGCCAAGAAAATCCCTCCTGGGAGGAGGAGACGGAGGCAGAAAAGAAAACAAATAGCCGGGGTTCTGTGCCAGGGGAGTGTCGCAGCTTTTAAATCAAGATGAAATGTGTTCCTGTTTGTGTACAACTAATTTTCCTCCCAAATGAAGGGTTTTGTCTATCACTCGACTGTTTCAATAGCAACTGAGTCTCCCTCACTGTAATTAAGCTAGCATGTGCCTCTCTAGTTTGGGAAGCAGGCTGTCTGTGTTAACATGTTGGGGAAGCGGGCAGGCTTGAGTTGCTGCCCGAGTCCAAGAAGGAAAAAGCAACAAAGTCAAAGAAAACACCTTCAAATAGAGACTTGGCTCCAGACGCGATGACATCATCTGGAAAAATGAGCAGGTTCCCCTGAATGAAGGGGCCCTGGAACCTTGCTCTGGTTAGAGGAACTGTGAAAGGAGAGAGGAGGTTGTACCCAGAGGTTGTGCAAAAGGGATCAAAACTCACATGTCTACAGAGGGCGCCTCCTAGAGAGGAGGTGTATGTGAGGAAAGCTGGCTGAGTGTGTTTTTTCTACACAGCTGTATTCTGTTTGCATAGTAAATAAATGCTCTCATTTTTCTTGAAAAACTTGGCTCTCTTGATTCATCTTTTGTTCTGTTGGTTTTAGCAGAGAGAAGGGTAAAGAGGTTTGTTTACAAAAAAAGCCCAGCAGTCAGAGGGATGATGAATAGTAATGACCGTCAGGGCCAACAGAGGGTGTTAAGCGCTGTGTCAAGTTCAGCCTCACACCCACCCAGTGAGGGCAGCCGAGACTTGCTTAGGTCATGAGTTGCCTGATGGAAGATACATCCAACCTGCATGGCTTTGATTTTTCAGAGGAAGTTGGAAATCTAGATTTTTATGTGAAACCTTCTCTATTTTTTTCCAGCTTTATAGAGGTACAATTGACAGCTAATACTGTAAGAGATTTAAAGTGCACAACGGGATGATCTGATATATTGAAACATACATTATGGAATCTTCTCATTTTTAGTGTCAAAAACCAATTGCAGGGCTTCCCTGGTGGCGCAGTGGTTGGGAGTCCGCCTGCTGATGCAGGGGACGCGGGTTCGTGCCCCAGTCCGGGAAGATCCCACATGCCGCGGAGTGGCTGGGCCCGTGAGCCATGGCCGCTGAGCCTGCGCGTCCGGAGCCTGTGCTCCGCGACGGGAGACGCCACAGCAGTGAGAGGCCCGCATACCGCAAAAAAAAAAAAAAAAAAAAAAAAAACCAATTGCACACACCAGCGAGTTGGGGGCTGGTCACAGCACATCTCCTGGCTGGATGTGGTCTCAGGTCTGTTACTTGCCGTCTGGGGTACACTGTTAAACCTTTACATTTTAAGTAGCAAAATTTGCTTCTTAACTTTGGTGAATGATTCATTTCATCTGTCTCAGACTCAATTTTTCCACCCACAAAATCAGCTCCTTCTATTTCTGCCATGGGTTATGTTTAAAGGCTCTAAACCTGATTCCTTTATTCTCCTCTAGGTTTGGTTTGTATGGGAAATATCTCAAGAGCCCCAATCAGAATGTCTGTTAAGGTCTTTATCCAGTGTCTGTGGGCTCTGAATTAGGAGTTAGTTTTGGCTGCTGTGATAGAGATCTTGGTTTATACAAGATAGGCGTTTATTTCTCACTCGTGAACATGAGCTGGTGTGGCAGTTCTGGCCCGTGAAACTGTCAGGGGCCCAGACTTCCTTTGTCTTTTTGCTCCACTATGCCAAAACCACTGGCTTGATCCACTTGGGCCAGATGCCCCACAGTTGTCTGCATTTCAGCTCTGAGAAGAGAGGAAAGGAGAGGAATTGGGCACACGCTTCCCTTCATCGGCACAGCCTGGCAGAGGTACTCCTTACCTGTACTCCTCACATTCCACTGGCCAGTACTTACCTGGCCACAAATGACTGCAAGGGAGGCTTGAAACTGTAGTCCTAATTCTGCGCTGATAAATGTGCCTCCTGAACCACAGGGGTTCTGTTACTAAAGGAAGAAGGGTTGTACAAATGATAAGAGACAGTTAGTTACTGCAAGCAGACGGGTAGCCAACTCAGAGTAAAAACAGGAAAACAAAATCCTACTATCTCAACTGAGATTCTCAACTAGCTTTCAGTTTTACTTCTGACAGATGGAGATTACTTGGTTTTCAACCTCCTTAACAAATTTTGAGACAAAGTTGTTTTTTTTTTTCTTCAAATTAATGCTACAATATTATGTCCCAAACCTCAGTAACTTTTGTTTTTCCTTCATCATTTTGGACACATTTGTGTATCAACTGAATTATTATTTGCTTTTTAAAAGATTCTAAATAGACTCAGTATTTTTTCAAAAGAAATTTTGCTGAATGATAATGAAAATACAACATCAAAATTTGAGAGGTGCAGTCAAAACAGTGCAAAGAGGAGAATTTATAGCTTTAAATGCATATGTTAAAAAAGAAGAAAGATAAAAAATCAATGACCTAAGATTCCACCTTAAGACACTAGGAAAAAAAGATGAAAGCAAACACCAGATAAGTTGAATTAAGAAAAGATAAGGAACTAAAGCAAATGAAATAGAAAACAGAAGTCAATAGATAAAATTAACAAAGCTAAAAGTTAGTTCTTTAAAAAGGTCACAGAATTGATAAACCCATAATGAACATGTTTCTGTATCTTGATTTTATCACTCATTTCCTGGTAGAAATACTTCAAGTCACCTTCTATAGCTCTAAATTAAAGTAATTCATTACTTTAAAATTAAATACTTCAAGTCACCGTCTGTAGCTCTAAATTAAAGTAATTCTTTACAGCGCTGTGCAATATTCCACAGATATACTCATAAAGTACTTAGCCACTCCATTAGTAAAGGGAATTAATTCTTTTTCCGGTTCCAGGCCACTAAAAACAACACTGTAGTGACATCCTTGTGTGTATTGGTACAAGATATAAGTACTTTTACTTCTATGGGATGTATTTCCAACAATTTGTGAGGTCAGAAGAGATGCATTCTTCCATGGATTGTCTATATATAGCCATTGCCTCTTTTTCTTATCAATTTGTAAGAGTTCTTTGTATATTGAACTATATTAAATGAATTCTTCATCTATTATTGACTTACAAATACTTTTACAGACATATATACTTTTTTAATGTAATCATTTTATGTACAAACGTTCCAAATTTTAATATTTTCAATATGTCTTTTTTCCCCCTTTTGTGATTTCAGGATTATCCATCTTGGTTTGTAACGTCTCACCAGCCTCTCTAAATCGTAGTTGCAATATCCTAGATTTTCTTGCAAAATTTTTATACAAGGCATAAGATGCCTCCTTCGGGTTCTGTCTTAGCTTCAGGGAGCTTTCTTGTCCATGGTCATGCCCCTCCTGGAGAGCCCACTCCTGGTGACTGAACGAGACGGGTATAAAGCCTGGACATTTGGCCCCAATGTGGGCTGACCCTTACAAGCTCCAGAGCTCCCCACAGGTTTTGCTGAGGTTTTGTCAGGCCTGCATCAAACTTTCCCCTGCCTGGCCTTCTTCCCCCACTTCCCTCCACAAGTGTTGATCCCCCCAAATACCCTGAACTGAAAATTCCAGTCTCTGCCACTGGGGACTCCCACCCGAGGCAAGAGCACTGAGAAATGGGTTGGTGTGAGGATGTAGTGGGGAATGACTGTGGTTCAGCTCTAATTACACCATCTCCATCTGGTTCTCCGTTTTCATTGGGAAGCTCACGTTTCCTCAGTTGGAGGGGTTCCAGGTTGACAAAAATATAATTTGTCATATTCAGGGGGTTGTGATGTGATCTGATTTGTCTGAGACATCAGGAATAGCCTGGTATTCTTAGTTTAAAATAGTTATTTCTACGTGGGACCAGACCTCTCCTCTCTTGGCCACGTTCACATGCTCAACTTTGCTCTGGATCCCTCCCCGTCTAACAGTCGTCGGGTTCCCTCATACCCCATGCGGTTCCCAGCTCCGGGGTGACAGCTTTCCCCTTCCCGGGGGCGCTCCGGCTCACTTCAGCTCCTCTCCCCCTCTCACGCCCGCCAGATGCTCTCTCTGCTCACACGTCCACCCTGCCGTCCACATGGATCAGAATCCGTCCACTTGACCCACCTGCCCTGCTCCCTGCCCCCTAGATACCTGACCGTCATCTCTTTGGGGATTGTCGTAACAGAGTCCTCCCTGGTGTCCCTGCTTGGCCCTCGCCCCCTGCAGTCTGTTCTCCACCTTTGATCAGAGCGAACCTGTTAGAGGGACATCAGGTCACCCCAGTCCCCTGCGCGGGGCCCGCCATCTCCCCACCCCGCTCCGTGCCGAAGCCCTTTCCACGCTGGACGCGGCCCGCCTCACTCTGGCTCCCTCCGCCCCAGTCTCTCTCCTACTTGTCTTTCATGCTCACTCTGCTCCTGTTGCACAGGCTTCCTGCTCTTCCCAGGAGGAGCCGCAGGGTCCACATTTGCTCTGCACTCCCCGCTCGTCCCCCAGATGCCCACCCGCCTTGCTCCAATGTCGCCTTCCACCTGCTCTCTATACAACCACAGCCCCTCCCTCCAGGACCACCTCTGCCCCCTCCCAGCTCCATTTTTCACAGGACACTCACTGCCTCCTTACTGCTTTATGCTTTCCATATGACTTAAAGCTGGATTCTTCCAGAAGCTGACCCTGAGACTGGGTGTCATCAGCAGTATCAGGAGGCGATCCCAGGGAGCTCTGGCAGGAGACCGCGGAAGGGAGACGGAAGGAGGGTTATCACACTGACCCTGCTGGGGTCCTGAGCAGGTGACCACCATGGGACACCAGGCTCAGTCCTACTGGCTGCCCTGGTAGACGGATTGGAACAGACCCCAGAGGGGATGCGCTGAGGGTGACTAAGCCGGGGAATGCTGCACCAGCTGCCTTCTGCGTTCGCAGGAGGCTGCTTCCCAGGATGTCAGCTCCCAGCCACGCGGGCCCCTGCAGCTGAAGGCCTCAGAGGGAGAGGCTCAGGGGCAGTAAGAAGCCACCACGGGGCAAAAATGGTGAGGAACGAGGGGGTATGCAGCCCCACTGTGTGCTGTGCTCACTGTCCTGAGCTGTCACTCGTTGTTGACTGTCTCCCTCTGTAGATCACGAGCTCCCGAAGCCTGGGTCTTTATCTGTTCTCTGCTGCATCTCCAGGGACCTCAGCTGTGTCTGGCACATAGTTGGTCCTCCTGACATATGTGCAGAAGGAATGAGTGAAGGCTCAGAGATCTGCCTCTTAGGCTGTAGCGCAAGAGATTGAGAACCCTTAAACATCCCCGGTTCTAGACCGGATGATCTGACTCTGTCATTTCGCAGACCTTCCTCCCGTTGCTTTCGTGGCTGGTTCTGAAGCTGCTGCCATCTGTGGCCAAGTCTGCTTTGCCAACAGCAGCGGTGCTGCAGAGGGGCTCGGACCCGCTGATAGAAGCTCCTGTTCCAGCGGGTGCTTGGCTGACGCCCTGTGATGATGTCACAGCCACAGATCCTGATGGCAGTCGTGATGGTAACGGTCCCAGCTACCCCAGCCATCTCGCTTGATGGGGTGACCAAGGGCCCACAGATTGCTCCTGAGTGCGCCTCTCTAGTGACAGATGATTCTGAAACCAGCCCGTCTGGTTTGATCGGGAGAAGAAAACAACAACTATATGTATTTTTCCTTTTTCCTTTTGGCGGAGAAGTTGCAGTCATCTAGAAATCATTTCAAGGTCATCCAAATGCCTGAGGCCCCGCGGACACGGACTCCTGAGCATCGTCTCCATCCTTGAAGGACAAGGTTCCATCTCTGCATCTCCAGCACCAGCGCAGGGCCTGGCACGAGGCAGAGCTCAAAGCAGGGAGTGTCTGTTGACTGCCCAGGCGAGGTCAGACAGGAGCCGGCCCACTGGCCTGTAGGACGTCCCACAGAATGGGTGAGTGTGACTGTTTCCCGATAGATGAAGGCCGGGATTTCTGCAGAGGGAGGCTGTGCCCAGCTCATCTCAGGGAGGGAGCCTCATAATGTCTGCTCATCTGTCATTGGGATGTCAGGTTTGAGTCCTTGGTTAAGGTGGTGTTCACCAGATGTCTCTGTTGTAAAGGATCCTTTTCCCCTTTGTAATCGCTAAGTAACATACAGGGTGATACTTGGGGATCTTGTGTTCCCCAAAATGCTTTCCCCCAATGGTTTTGGTGCCCACTGATGGTCTGCACCTGAGTCAATTATTACGTTTTTCTAATTCTATCATTCCTTACGCATATCAGCTGGCATTATTCAGAAAGAATTGTCCCTGGCCTCAATCACTGTGAACTCATAGATTTTTAGAAAAATATTCAGTGTGTTCCTATCCATTTCCATACATTTTTTTTATGCTCAAATAGTTTTACATTGTCCAGGGGAAGCCTTTTGTCATAGCTTCTGACCTGTTCCCATCATCTCTGAGCACTTCCTGCATTCATGGTACAAAGCGACTGTCTGGAATCTTCAAAAAGTCAACACTATACAAGACCAAATGACGGCACACTGTTCCACATTAAAGAGAATGAAAGAATCGTGACAACCAAATGCAGTGCGTGATCCGAAATGAAAAAAAACCCACTAAATTTGAACTGTCAGATTATATTACTGTGTCAACATTAACTGTCTTGAGTGTGAAAATGGTATTGATATCATGTAAGAAAATGTCTTTTTCCGTAGGAGATACACACTGCAGTGTTTAGAAATGAAATATGATCTCTGCACCATTGTCTCAAATCATTTAGCCAGAAAAGGAAAACTGCACACACACACACACACACACACACACACACACACATATACTATAATGCCCACGGAGAGAGATGACCCACACGTGGCCTGGTATTGCCAGCTGGTGAATCTAGGTGAAGATTATGTGAATATTCACTGTATTACTCTAAACTTTTCTATAGGTTTGACATTAAAACAAAATAAGTTGGGAGAAAGAAAATAAAACATACCAAAAAGAAAAAATTCAGAACGGTTGGAATTGTGGTCAGGACGGTGGGCGGCTGGACTGCAGCCCCCGTGTCCCAGGCTCAGGCTGACGCTACGACATGAGGAACTGGCCAGTTTTTTTTTTTAACCTCCCAAGGATAACATCTAGACAGATTTGAAGAACAATTCTCTCTCTTATTCAAGAGAAAGAGCTAATGAGGAAAAGAGGGAGGGAGTGAAGCACTAAAGGCAGGAGTTTGTTAATCCAACGTCTGAGCAGCCTCTCCTGTTAGTTCATTCCTCCTACATTATTTATGTAACTCCAATGACAACCTTTAAAAGACCAGAGAATCAAGACGTAGAGAAGTCAGAAGCCTGTTTCCTAGTAAAAACCCATCATCTCAGATAAAGGTGCCAGTGAAGAAGTGTGATTAAACCAACTGGTCATAAGGAGGAAGGATCAAAAGCGAACCTGAACACAGAGATTTTTAAATTCCGACTGCAGTTTATCTGTTTTTCAAAGAAATCTTTGTAGCAGGAAGGGTTGAGTCCTTTGGGCTGGAACATCAGTGGAGGCACCCGGACCTCTCACCTAGGCTGAACCTTGGCCCCCAAGGATGAGTCTGGGAAAGCCGGTATCGTCTCCTGGGCTTGATACACCGTTTGTGATCAGGTAGCTCCTCCCCTTCGCTTCACAGCAGGAAAGGAAGCCAGTGGGGACGTGGCCTGCCGGGGTGAGCCCATGGATGGGCGATGGGTCTGGTTTGGGTGGCCTCCGGACCCCTGCCCAGTGCTGCATGGGACTCAAAACTCCATGAGCAGAAACTAAGGGGCTTCCTCCTTCATTTGAAAAGCTCCTAAGGCTGTTAGGACTCACGCAGTTTCTGCTTTCTACTGTATTACAATGTAGTGGCCGGCGTGTGAGAATTAGGATGTTTCTATTTGGGGTGAACGGTGGGGATATGCTCCACCTTTCCCCCGGCCCCGCCCCCGCTCCAGGCCACCCGCAGCTGCAGAAGGAAAGGACACGCTCCCCTAACCAGCCTCCCGTGAAGACACTCCCTGACTGCGCTCTGGGAGAGAGAGAAACAAATTAGCCAATCATGGCAGCTCTGCTAACGACTTCACATTCACGCAATTTGCTGTCTGCTTCCCACATGGACAAAGAAACAGAGAGGGACCAAATCAACATCTCAGAAAGAAAACATATCTTTGATGAGTGAATTAAAACGAAAGATCTCTTGATTATTGAAAGCATGTGAGGTGATTCTCACTCCAAGGTCAAAATCCAGCAGCACCTTTGCAAACCAAAGTTTCTGTCATTCCGTCAGGAAAATATTCATTCAGGGCATATGACATGTCAGGTGTGACATGAAAAAATCTGTGGAAAGTAGAACAAGGAGGATCTTAATCAAATCGTCCGATGTGGCAGATCTGACCCCTCTGTCCACACCTCCTGGTGGCTGGTGTGTCTTGAGATCCAGGCGACAACAGTCCGGGGAGGAGACAGACGCCGTGTGTGAAAGCAGACTGAGCAGGCAGAGCCGGTTTGCAGGCTATTGAAGCTTCACAAGGCGGTGGGTCCGACTGTGTGTGTTTTTTTAAATAAATTTATTTATTTAATCTTGGCTGCTCTGGTTCTTCGTTGCTGAGCGCGGGCTTTCTCTAGTTGCAGCGAGCGGGGGCTACTCTTCCTTGCGGTGCGTGAGCTTCTCGTTGCGGTGGCTTCTCTTTTTGCCGAGCACGGGCTCTAGGCACGCAGGCTTAGTAGTTGTGGCACGTGGGCTCAATAGTTGTGGCTCACAGGCTCTAGAGTGCAGGCTCAGTAGTTGTGGCTCACAGGCTTAGTTGCTCCGTGGCATGTGGGATCTTCCCGGACCAGGGCTCGAACCTGTGTCCCCTGCATTGGCAGACGGATTTGTAACGACTGTACCACGAGGGAAGTCCGCCGACTGTGTTTTTGAAGCTCCTTTCTGAGGTTATGTCGTCTTGAGTGGCTCCGGTCCTCCCCTCCCCCCATCATAGTCCTGGACTGGGTGGAGTGACTGACCACTGGCTAGACTGGGGTCCAGAAGAGGTTTGGCTTTTGGGGTGGGGTGAACAGTCCAGGGAGCTGGTGGGGTGTGTGGTCAGTCTCCCTGCTGGCTCAGGTGCGGTTACATGGTGCTCCCTGGGAACGTGACACTTAGGGCACACTGCCACCGACAGCTTGGGGGGCAGGTGACCAGAGGAGCCCCACCCCCACCTGCTTCTCTGCCACGGTGACGACACGGCATGGGTTGGGATCTGTTGCTTGAACTGGAGTGAGGTACTGACTCTTCACTCTCGTCTGTTTTTTGTGTGTGCTTGGCCCTCAGAGGACAGGCCTATTTATTAAAAACTAGCACCGCCTTTTCTCGATTGATAGGTGAATTCAACTAGAGTCATAGGTCTGAGATCTTTGAACAGCTTAGCGTCTGATTGCTCCTGAGGTAAATCATTTCAGCACCCGGGACAGCTCCTGATGCATAGTGAGCCCTCAAGGCACATCCGTGTACAGACTGAATATATGTCCTGGAACAAGGCCGTGGGTTGCTTAGCAGACAGACGTTGAGGAGCAGAATTTAGTTTCATTTATTCTAGGAGAAGCCTTTAGTTTGGAAGAGGTGGTTGAGAGCAGGAACTCTGACAGTGCCAGTTACTAGCTGGGCAACCTTCTTGTGCCTAAGTGCTCTTATCTGTAAAATGGAGGTAATAGTAACAGTATCCATGGTACGGAGGACTGAGCAATTTAATATGTGTAGGGTACTGAGAACAGCACATGCCGAAAGTAAGTCCCAGGTACCTGTTTGTTAAATCACAAAATATTTGCTGTGAAGCTTTGCTACCCAATTTAATTGGATTTGTCTCAAATGGCTTTTTATCTGTTTCAATTGTCCTCAGATAATAAAGACCTCATGTCATTACATGTGGTCTTTGCGGGGAAAGAAACACACTGTGGTGTCATGAGAGGAGCTTCGGGGGAACTGACCTGGTCCCTGGGCCAGGATGCGGGGATAATGACAGACACAAAAGAATCCCTCAAGGAGGTGACATTTCATCTGAGACATGACAGGTGAGCTGCAGGTAACTAGGTGAGGAATTGGGGTGGGGGTGGGGAAACATTCCAGGAGGAGGGGACAGCATGTGCAAAGGCCCCGAGGTGCTGGGAGCCTGGTATGTCCAAGGCCGGGACCCAGTGAACACAGAGGTGAGTGGTGGGAGGTGGGACTGGTGAGGGGCAGGGGCCTGGGAGTTTGGGCTCCATCCTAAGGGCTGTGGGCAGCTTCTGGAAGGTTTGAAACAGGGGTGTGACTGGGGTCAGATTTGCCTCTTCGGATGTTTCCAGTTGTAACGGGAAGTTCTCCTTGTCTAGGGCTGTTCTTTTCCACCTCATTCCCCACCACAGCCAGCTTCATAGCTCAGAACCTGGGTGGGATGGCAGACCTCAGTTTTAGGACCTTGGTCACAACTCAGGAGAAAATCAGAGAGATGGTCAGGAAATATGCAGAAAGGAGCTCTGGCGTGGCCAGCAGGGATCTCAGAGTCAGTCAGCAATGTATCTTGTTCTGGGACTGAGCCTGACGCAGGGCTTTGAGGAGAAGCCTCAGGACCACCTGGAATCACAGGGACCATGGTTGCGGGGACCGGCAAAAGGGTCAGAATGGAAGCCCCCAGCTTTGGGAGTGTCGGCTGGCGAGCACCAGCTGGCCGGGAGGTTTAGATCCCAGTAAACTGCAGGTCTGCATGGGGAGCAGGGAGACACAGGTGCATCTCTGTGCAAATACCTTCAGTGCCCATGCTTTACATCCCTGCAAAGTGTAAAATTATTAAAATTCCTCGAGCGGATAAACCCAAGCCTCTCTGTTTCATCTGTGCTTATTGTTGTCTGGATTAACTATTTCATCAATTAGCACAAGTAGCATTTGGAGTAAAAAAATAGAGAATTAACTAAAAATAGGTGAAGCAGTGGAATTCCATCACAAGGACGTTTATGAATAATTAACGGGCCGACGCAGGGCTGTTTGTCAGCGACACCCTCCCCCTCAGCCTGTCGCTTTTCCCTTCGTGGCACAGGCAAGACTTTGTTTTCTAGCATGAAGAGTCTCTTAATTAAATCTCATTTGTCAAGAGGCGAGATGTATTTGTGTTTCCTCCGGCTCCCATTGTTATAAACTTTGCAATGTTTTTTCTGAAAAATGCTCCATTTCGGCTTGAAAGAGCTGAGTTGTTGCTTTTTCTCTCTTCCACTGTAAAGAGGAAACGCTACAAGTTCTTTGGCGGGCGATCAGTTATCCTCCTTAAAGGATCCCTGAAGTCATCATCTGAAAATCACAGCTTCTGGGAAACAATGAAACGCCCACTTTAGCACATTGTCACGTCAGAGTGATTTTGCCCCCCCTCAGGGTCATACAGCCTGTCAGTTATGTTCATGGCCTCTGGCTCTAGATGTGGCCACTTCTGCCTGCCACTTCGGGGGTTTCGATGTCGATGCTGTATCTCTCTTAGCTTCTCAGAAGCCCTGTAATGATGCCCCAATTAGTAATGCATCCTTCTCTTTCTCCATCTCACTCTAGTTGCTCTAATTTATGTCTCTCGACAGTACTCCCACCATGTGTGTCATCTGCACCTCTGTGTGGAGTAGGAAGGTCTCAAGCTCAAGGTCCCTGGCGGGTAAACAACAATCAAAACAATTTCAAGTTCACGGACATCCTCTGCAATCAACATCAACTGCTCCATCAGGAAAACAGGACCTCGTATTGTTGGTGAGTAGCAGGTCGTTCACGAGCTCGTCAGCATGACCCACGGCCCCTGATCTGTATCAATATGAAATAAGAACGCATTTAAGAGGTGTCAGGAAAACATGGCACGTGCCCCCCTCCCATTTGACATCGATTCATTCATGTATGAAACTGAGTCTTTGTGATGGTGAAGCATTAAGGATCCTGTGTGGTCAGATTAATATCATGGAACCAGAGGGCGGAAGCAGGT
Organism: Grampus griseus; assembly: GCF_964374135.1. Taxonomy (NCBI): domain Eukaryota; kingdom Metazoa; phylum Chordata; class Mammalia; order Artiodactyla; family Delphinidae; genus Grampus; species Grampus griseus. The sequence goes on along the minus strand of NC_139008.1, from coordinate 76,124,943 downwards.
TATTAAATGTCCCCTACTTTGCCTTCCTTCCAACGGGCAGAAGAAAACAAACAGAAGGCTTAGATGCAAATGTGGATTTATGTCCAAGGATTCATGAAAGCAGCATAGACTGAGAAAGGGAAAGCAGGGTAGATGCCCCAGATAATTCAGGTTAAAAAGACTTTCATTGGAAGCATCATAGTCATCCAGGCGCAGCTTGTATCTATAGATTCTGCCATAGGTTATCCATCCTTCTTATAGAAGAACCTCAGGGTTCATGCCAACATTCAGTGGAAATGTCGAAGCATCATTGAAATTCCTTGAGCCGAGGGCAGGTGTTCAGGTCCCAGGCCTGCTGCCACCTGTGGTTTCACTTCCCTGCCAGACTGCGGAATTTTTCAAACAACTCACTTCAGCGCATCTCAGTTCTCCCATTGAGTCCAGGCCACTGCTTCACAGTAGGAATGAGGACGCACAGTGTTAAATTGTTGTTATTTATACAGCTCATTCGTCTGTTCTTTAATGAGCTTGGGGAGTCATGTTAAAGAAGTGGGGGCCTGTCTGCTGACCAAAGGTCCCACACTGGGCGGCAGATCCGTCCTCGAAGGGAGATGGGGGCAGTGCGTGTCCCCATCCTGGACCAGACTGGAGACGGTCACCAGGGGGCTGAGGTTACATCCCAGGCTTGTCCTCTGGCCAGCAGTGCGTGTGTGAACAGACCAGACCTTGGAATCAAGGTGAACCAGACCCCTGAATCTAGAAAATAAAATCTGTAAAGTGGGAAGAACACTGAACTGCACTGATTCTAAGGTGCACCCTTTTCACATGTTAATATCTCTTGAATCTGGTTGTGTCACATAATCGATGGAGTCTCACTGTTGCATTGTAATTCAGTTGTCAATGTTTTCTTTCTTAGTGGCACATAAAACAATGATGCGTTATCTGGTCAGTTTTGTCTTTGATGTGTGAAATGCAGTGTCATCTGACAGTGACCAACGATCATGAAGGTCAAGTGTAACAACACGGGGTGGAGAGACATTTGCAAATTATAAAATGCTGCTCGGTCGTTCGCCCCGGCTCTGCCTGGAGAGCGTCCTTGGCAGACGTGCCTCCTCTCCAGGTTCAAGTTCCTCATTCTTTCACCGAGGACAGCGGACTGGACCCGTGATGTTGAAATTTGTTCTGCTGGGTGATGTCTTGAAAAACCTAAGGGCAAGGAGCACGACCCGGCCACTTTGAGCAAAGTTCTCCTGGAAGGAAAGGAGATGAAAGCCCCGGATGAGATGTCTCCGAGGCACCTTCCAGACTGACATTCTAGGGTGCGTGAGGGTCTCCCTGAGGACTTGAGGAGAGGGGGGCCGGCAGAGGCTGGCACTGCACACCCTGGGACACCACTCACGCCCACCACAGTGGGAACGGGGCCCCCTGGAGGTGTGCAGGGAACAAACCACGTGATCACATCTGCTGGCCTCAGTGCTGCTCTCGAGGGAATGCGGGGAGAGGCCCTGAAAACGTGCTGCTCGGCACGTGAGGGGCCTTAAGGAGATGGGCCACCGCGGAGCAAGTGGAAATCTGACGACGACACTGTTTCCCAAGAAAGGTCGGCAGCGAGACGTGTGTGTGTGTTGACTGGGTCTACACAGGGCAAATGCGGCAAGTAATTTGTTCCTCATCAATCTCACTGTGAGCAATTTAAGGGACGGTCTGCCCAGCTGGGCCCCTGGAGGCAGGTGTTTCCACGAAACTCACTGTTCCGACCCCCGCACCCCTGGGCACCGACCGTAGCGCTGGAGCCGCCGTGGGGACCCAAAGCGTGCGGATAACTTGATTGGAAGCATTTGGCCCCATTAGCCCCAACTTCTGGTGTGCTGCTTGCGGAGACGGTAGCTTTTTAATTTTCTAAATGAAAAATCGTTTTTACTATGAAAGTGATAAATATTCATTGTAAAAAGAAATAACCCCCGAGTACAGCCTTGTAGCATTTCAGTTGGAGTCAAGAGTCCCGAGAGCTGCCTTTTCCATAAAGGTCCACCATGTGTCCCCTGCCCCCCGGTGCCCCTATAGGGGAAGCTCACATGAGCCCGGCACCCAAGGCTCACCGTGGTCCTGTCCCAAGTGGCACGTGGGGGACAGGGATCATTTCTGGCTGCCCACAATTGAATCCCCTCGCTGAAGCTCCAGTCGTCCTTTTGGGAATCACTCCTCCCCCAGGTAGGAGGGGTGCGGGGTAGCCCCTGGTGACACGTCCCATCACGAAAGCTAAGGGTCGAGGTCCTCCCTCTCCACCCGGCTTTCCTGAGGGGTGGGCGCTGGTCTAAGTCTGGCCCCTACACGCTCTTTCCTGAACTCTGTTTTGAGCAAGTGACGGAAAGAAGAGGGATCGGAGGAGGTCACTTTCCCAGGCAGCGTCCTGATCAGCCCGTTCTGGTGCGAGATGCTCTTTCTTAGCCCCACGGAGTCCTGTGGTTTCCGCCTGGTCCTCTGCGTCTCTTCTAGTCTGTGGGGCTCAAGATCCTGCAGGGAAAGCCCACTGTGCTCACGTCACCCACGTGGTTCACTACGGCTTCCAGCCAAGAGCCTTGACTGCCCCCGGCCCGTCTGGCCATCCGGGTGAGAACACTCTCGCCACCCACCCTCCTGCTGCCAGAAGAAACGGTAACCCTCCGGTGCCACCTCTTACCAGCATCCCTCCACTGAAACTACAATCCTGAGTCGGGGAAACATTTCACCCCCTTTTTAATGAGTGGGCTCTTGGGGGGCACGCTTGGGGGGCAGAAGAGCTAGTGTTCTTACTGTGAGAGTCTTTCTCCTTTCATGATAATTGAAATTCATAAGGTTCATCAGAGGCCATTAATTTTACTTTTGTGGGAAGAGAAGCACCCAGACCAACCTCCAGAAGGATTTCTTTCACCAGCCAATCAAATTCTATGCAATTTGAGCAAGAGATTGCATCTGCAGTGCGCCTAGCCGACTTTCAATAACATAAGAATTAAAGAATAATTTTATTCGCTCTCTTACCTCCCCTCCACCCCCAGGGAATTGCAGAGCTTGAGAAATTGAGCTCTGGGGATGACTTCCATGATTAATACCACACACTTGTATAGAGATGGTATGTGAACGAGCCTGGCTACTCCAAACCAGACTGATCCATGATTTTCTTGGTCTTCGTTTGAATCAGAATTCTTGGTGTTAAATGAAGAATCTCCATTCAGATTGGCTTGAACAAACAAACAAATGAAAAACAAAAAAGAATTAACGGCTCATGTAACTGAAGAGTTCCGAGGCACACTGACCTCAGGTATGGCTGTATCCAGGTGCTCACAAAATGTTGGCTGGACTCAGTTTCTCTGCATCTCTCAAGTCTAATGTTCTTTGGTGCTGCCTTCATTTGCAGGCAGAAGTCCAGGCTTACCTTCTCCCGGCTGAGCCATCCCAGAGGAAAGGGAGCTCTCCCCACCCCCATTTCCGTTCATACCAGACCAACCCTTTGATTGAATTTCATTTGAACAGTTATTCTCATGTGCTCCTCCTTGAACCAATTGCAGTGGCTAGGGAGAAGCAGATACTGATGAACCAGGCCTGGGTCATGTCCACTCTGACCCCAGAGACTAAAAGATGGGGAGAGGTGGCTTTTCCAAAGGGGAATCAGGAACCAGAAGAAGGAGTGACAGATGCGGGTGAACCAAACTATAAAGTCCGAACACTCATCCTGTCTCTCTTGTTGCTCATAAGGCATGTGTCTGTGGTGCCCCCTCGATCTGGAGGACTCAGCCCTATCCTCTCCTACTCCTGGCTCCAAGCCTGCCTTCCCTGAACACAGGTTTCAGAGAATGGGGGCTGAAAGAACAACAGTGCCCCTACCAGACACCCTGCAATTGTCCCTTCTCTGAGCGGCCCACCACAGGCAGCTCTTCACCCTCCAAGGCCATGGCACACTCTTCCTGACCGTTTCTGGGAACAATAGGGTCTTTGAGACTCATGTAAGGGTGACACGGTGTGGCTGGAATGAAGACCAACTTGGGGGCTAGGTCACCCCTGCAGAAGTGTGGCCATTGAGCGGGCTTTCATGGAGCCCAGAGGTGAAATACACAGGCTCTGGAGTCAGATCTCGTGGGTCTGCCAGTTACATCTCTGTGATCTTGAACTTAAGTTCTGCCTCCATTTCTTCACCTGTAAAATAGGTCTGATAATAATATCGACCTCCAAGTGTGGTTGTGAGGATTAAATGAGCTAGTGTGTGTCCCTATAGCACACAGTTAGTGCTCAGTGAATGTTACCTGCCACCAACACCATCTGATCACACATTTCCCCGAGAGAGTTAAGATTTACATCCATTTCCAGGATTGGAAGCCTGTGACACAAAGCACTCAGCACCTCTCACGAACACCTCCCTTTGTGCCATCTCTAAATCACCAATGTTAGGAATAAAGGAGAAAAAAATAGATTAATGACCACCTAGTGCACAGTGAAAGCATGTTTGGTGGCTTCCCAGCCGGGCATAAAAGAAGGGAGCTAATGTGCCAGGTATGGGACAAGGGTTCTACCTGTGCTATTTCCTTTACTATTATGTCAACGTGTGTGGTAGGTATCATACCAATTTTATGGATGAGGAAACTAAAGTCCAGGTGAATGAAATAATTTGCCCAAAGTCACACAGCAAATATCAGAGCTGGGATTTGAACCCATGGCAGTCTGATTCCAAAACCCATGTAGTTTTAACTCTACCTCATTCTTTAGAGGAATGGAAGGGACACCAAGGGCACTCCATCTCTCTGGTGGATAATGGGCCACTGGATGATCAAGTAGTGTCCATATTTTTATTAAGAAACTCATTTCAAGAGAACATTTCTAAGGCATTCATTACTTTTAATCAGTATTTCGCAGTAATTAGGAACCATTTTTGATGAATAGGGAACGTGAGTCAACTCTCGATGGCTCAAGGAGATTCAGGTCTGATCCCAGCCCTGAAGCCTGCATAGGTGAGCGGGTCCCGCCCCGGCTGACTCGGCAGAAGAGCTGCAGCTGGACAATGGAGCCGCTCTGACGCACAAGGGAGCTGGTCAGCAAAGGGTGTGTCTTGTCACCTGAGAGCACCGCCCCTTGGTGGTGTTTCTCAGATCCTGCGTTGGGAGGTGGCGTTTCCCACCCGAGAGCCCCACCTGCTGAGAGGTCTGTGTCCATGTGGCTGTGTCCTCACAGGCACAGAGTAGTACGTGTTGAAAAGCATTTGTGCAAGTCCGATTTACTGTGCTTTGTTGTTCTTTAATTTGCGGAGAATTCATTGCCGGGACCCGCTAGTCCTGGGTTCCACCTTCTCAGGGTTGGATGGACCCGCCTTCGAACCAATGAGGAAACCAAGTCGCTGCCTGACTGAGTGTCATTTGTGCCCCAGCAGCTCCCTCTGACGAGGAACTCCAGCACTTGGAGAAGAATTGCGTCAGTGACCCAGAGTGTGGACAGGAGCTTCTCTGACCAGAATCCAAACCCGCTCCCTGGGGAGGCCAAGGATTTCAGCTCTGGTGCTTGGTTGCCCAGAGTGGGGACGCCCGTCAGCATGTGGCCAGTGGGCACCCGGAGACACCCCTCTCGCCCATTCCAGCCTCTCGAGGCCGGGGCTCCTGTGGACACAGGCTCCACTACTGTGCACTGTGACAGGTGCTCCCGAGCGCCGTGTCCTCCTGGCGCCCGTCTTCTGACACCTCATCAGTCCCTCTGGGAGCCAGGCCTTACCGACTGCTTCGCCCTGGAGGCCGGTCCCGGAGCCTATTTCACGGCTCATTCAAAAGGAAAGCGAGGAGGCCTTTTCCATTTCATCTGTTAAATGATTTAATTCACGAGGGACTTGGTCACCACGGATCCCAGCACGGCCCGGTTCCCGGGTCTCATGGAACCGCACCAACCGCACCAAGCTCTGCGCTGGGCCCCAGCAGAAGCCGCGCGGCCGGGCCCTGGGGGACATTGGGCCCCAGCAGAAGCCGCGCGGCCGGGCCCTGGGGGACACCTGGTCGGGGGACGAGGCTGGGAGGGGAGGGCAGCAGAGTGTGTCTGATCGTTCGATGCAGCTGACGTGTGAAGTGACACCCACAGTGATGGGATCCAATCCCCCCTGAAGGTGGGGCCCCATGGAAACACATCTGATAAATGTCTACTTAAATATTACGAGGCAGCATTATTCCCGGAGCAGTTTTAGCCCCAGAGGACTATCAAGCTCCTGACCTCATTCACGCCCACGTTCACAGGCGTCACCACCCCTCCCCTTCCCACAACCTCCTGCTCCTTGTGGGGGTCGTGAGGACAGCCTGGCCAGCCCTCAGGTCACAACAGGTGACACAGGGCGTGAGCGGGAGAGCGGGGGCTGGTCTGCTGGAGGGAGAGTCGAGGCAGGGGAACAGAAGCCACGACCTGAGTCAACACACCGAGGCCTGAGTGGTGGCCCCGCCCGGCCTGTCCCACGGTCCCCAAGGTCCCCATGGTGGTCTCCCAATGGGGGTCCCTCCTGAAGCTCTTGATGAGGGTGTTGAGGTCCTGGGGTTCCTTGGAGGTGCTCCGTCATCCGAGATGTGCCAGGAAGGCCCCTTGGGGGCCTGAAGACTCGGGAACCTGTCCTGGTGAAAGGTGGTGGTTGAGTCACTCGGGATCTGAGGTTGCAGGTTGGATTCTGAGGCCAGGACAAGAGGAACTGACTAGAAGGAAACGAGGGAGCAGAGCACCGGGCCTCGGAGGAGCCAGGGCGTCCTTGGGGTCTGGGCCGCAGGAGGAGACGGGCAGACAGGTAGGAATCGAGGTGAATTAGATCCTCCGAGGACGATGGACGGGCCCTTATCCATAGGAGGGAACAGGGCCAGAGCGCCAACGCCCACTCCAGGAGCTGGTCCCCAGCCAGATTCTACCCCCTACAACCTTGTCAGGGACCCGTTGAGTAAAGCAGGTCAAAGCTGGTGGGACCTCAGGGGTCATTTCATCACAGTTCTCATCCCATAGGCGGCAGCAGCAGCCCTGAGGCCCAGGCGTGACGTGGCCTGGGCAGGTAGCAGGAGCAGAATCGGCACTAGAGTCCTGGTCACTCCTGGGTGGCCCAACCCCCTGAATGCTACACCGTGGTCCTCCCGAGACAGAGGAGGGCGTTCAGCCTCTGAACCAACAGTAACACAATCGTGTTGTGTCCTAAAGGGGAAACAAGAAAAAGCAAGTAATTGCTATAGTCCATCGTTACTGGGGCTTCGATGAAGACAGATTCAAAAGGAGGAAAGGTAACATTTTTACTGAAGTACAGAAAAGCCCGAGGGGGTGTGGGAAGCTAATTGGGCCACCCTTCCGTCTTCACGGCTATCTTCACATCAGGCCACATCTAACTAACCCCCCCGGGATGACGGTAAATGTTACTTGCAGGCCCTCAAAGAATTGGTAATTTCCATGTCACTTTATAAATCCTCAAAGTGTATGTACACTTGTTTCCTCCAGCCATTCATTTCACAAATGTTTATTGAACACCTACCGTGTGTTGGACCCTGAACGGGGCTGGGGGTTGTTCAGCAGTGAGCGAGGCAGGAAGGTCCCCCTCCAAACGGAGCTGATGTCCTCATGGGGGTTCAGCGAGAACAAGCAAGTGCATGAAGGAGTGAACCAGAGAAAGTCAGGGAGCGATGAGCGCGTTGAGGAATCGAAACCACGGCGCGTGATTGGGGGAGGGGGCGTCACGCCGGATCCCGAGGTGGGGAGCGGGCTCTCTGCGGAGCTGGATGTGAGCTGAGCCCCAGACGATGGAGAGGAGCTGCCTGGGGAGGGCTGGGCGGGGAGGGCTCAGGCAGAGCGCAGCGGGAGCAAGATGCCGCAGCCTCTAAATCGGCAGCACGTGGCTCTGGGGCAGCAGCCGCCGCGCAGCTGGCCCTGCTGTTCCGCCCGTGTCTCTGCCCCTGTGCACGGAGGGCGTCACCGTGACGGCCAGTTTGCTGCCAACTCAGGCCCCGGGCACGAGGCCGTCCCACTGGATAACTGTATTTCTTAATCTCTCCCTTCAGCAAATGGAGGGACGTGGACTCTGGAACTTCACCCCTTTAATCAACAAGTTCTTCCAGGTCTCAGGGGTTTGTCCTTCAGGTATGATTTTCTTCATTCATTCATGCATTCACTCACTCATTCCACAGATGTTTATGAAGTGTCCGCTGCGTGTCTGACCTGTTCTGAGCACTGGGAACAAAGCCGTGAACAAGACGGAAAGATCCCTCCCTACAGGATCGGTACTTCCTAACACAGCGGGACGAACGCCGACGTCAACTGGTAAAAGGGATGGTGTCAGTGCTGGTCGGTGCTTTGGCGAGAAGTGAAGCAGGGAGGGGGACCCTGAGTGTGGAGGATGCGGTAGGGGTGTTATTTTAAAAGTGGGGTGAGGGAGGTCCCCTGAGAAAGCGACAGAGAGGGAGCAGCCCTAAGACTACCTGGGGGAGGAGGTTTCGTGCAAAGGCCCTGGGGTGGGCGTGGAGCTGGACCTCCAGGCTTAGCAAGGCGGTCAGTATAACCAGACAGGAGAGAGGAAGGGGTCGAGGGGCAGGGGAGTCAGAGCGGTGAGGAGGGGCCGAGTCAGAAAGGCCCCAAGGTGGGTGTAAGGACTTGGCTTCTACGCTGAGTCAGGGGAAAGCAGAGGGTTTAGATCAGAGGAGTGACAGCATCTGGCTTTTTAATTTCTGCCACCGTTGTCTCAGTAGAACTCACTTCTTGAACGAGACTTGGCTTTAGCTGTCCCAGAGCCCCGGGGCTGGGCTCCGGCGTGGCGGCTGACACACCCACTCCGGGGCCCGCTCTGCCCGGGTCTCTCGTTTGTGGCATTTCTCACGTTCACCCCCTCCCGAGTCTGGCCCGCCTATGAGCCTCATTACACCTGGCACAGAGAACGAGGCTCAGCAAACGGCTCAGGAAGCATCTTTTTAAAGGTTAATGGTCACTGGCGAGGGAAGGGAGGGCCACTGAGCATCTACGCCTCTTTGATGATGTGGATTTTCCAGTTAAGTGAAAATGAGAGTCACGTCTCCTTACAGGTACCTGGTCTGATTACCAAGCAGCCAAGGAGGCCTCGGGGTGTCTTGGAGGCTGGAACCATCAGCCCGGGGTGAGCTACGAGCGCTTTACATGAGCTGCTCCCAGGTGAGAGGTCGGGGTCAGGCCCCCCCAGCCCCCCGCCGGCTCCACCCAGGTGAGCCCTGAGCTGCTCCCAGGTGAGCCCTGTGTGTGTGGAGAGGCGGATCTGGAGGATCCCACGCTCAGGCCGGTAAGCTCCGGGAGGGCAGGGATAGGGTCTCTTCTCGGATTCATGGCGCATGGTGCCTGGCTCCTCTGGCCACTGGGAGGGGACAGGCGAGGCCAGAGGCTGGAGACGGTGGTGGCCGTGAAGGTAGGAACCCCAAGGGCTCGGGGAGGAGGTGGAAGTGCCGCTGGGGTGAGGCTGGGGCAGGTGTGGGGGGCGGCGGGCTAGGGGCGGCCCCATGTCGTTACCTTCTCCCCTGCATCTTTGGGTTAGAAATACCTCGTTGGGTGCAGAAGGCGTTGATTAGGAAGGACTTTCCTCTCCCTACAATGAAGGCTCCTGTGACCATCTTGCTTTACAAAAAGTATTTCACAAATGGACGTGTGAATGAATAAATGAACGAATGAATGAGAATCAGCTGGTCTGATTCTCAGTAGATGTAGAAGCAAATTATGGCCACTTGACGCAGGAGGATATTCAAGGGAACTGGCTCTTTCCTGAGGACAAGGGCGGGCTACTTCCTGTCCGGGCCTCAGTTTCCCTGTGGGTAAAATGAACGGGTATCTAAGTAATCTTAAAGGACACCTCAGGAGATAAGCACGAGAGACTAGGCTGTGTGTCTTGCAACGTCCTAAAGGGAACGTGGGGAAAATCCTATTACTCAGCGGTGGGAGGGGCATCCACTGGGACTCTCACCTGGAGCAGGTGGGCCTTGGAATCCTTCCTCATTGGTTTCTTCCCTCACCTTGGCCTCCCGGCCCCTGCCTGACTCTCCAACCCCACCTTTCTACCAAGTAGGTTAGAGCCTCAGTGAGCATGACAGGGACCTCAAATTACAGTGGCTTCAATAAGACAGTTTATTTCTTTTTTGCATGAAATCCAAGCCCGTAGGGTGATTCTTCTCTGTAGTTTTCAGGGTCTCAGGCTCCTTCCACCTTGCTGCTCTGTCACCCTTGGGGTGTGGCTTCTCCCACAAGGTGGATCACATCCCAGTGTCTGGCCAGCAGGGAGGGGCAGAGGGGACAGATGGGCACAAGCCTTCCCTTTAAGGGTGGGGCCCAGCAGCTGAGCACACAGTTCTCTTTCCCACTGGCCACAGCCCAGTCGCATGACCACCCCTGACTGCAAAGGGGGCTGAGAAGTGCAGTCTTCATTCTGCCCGGCTGTGTGCCCAGGAAACAGGCTGTTACTGGGAGGGGACAGTGGATGTTGGGAGACGATATCCCAGTTGGCTCACACTGCTCCGGCCTGCGGGGACCAACTGTCCTGCTTTGCTGAGGCATTTCTCTGGACACAGAACTTGCAGTGCTAGACCTGGGATAGTCATAGGAGGAATTGTCCACGCTGGCTTCTTTTCTTATCCCCAAACGGGCCCAGCACGTTCCTGCCTCAAGGGCCTTTGCATGTGCTGTTACCTCTGTCTGGAACACACTTTCCACAACTCTTTCCATTCAGAAAGGATTACTGGGTGCCCACCTCATGTATGAGCCGCTGTTCTAAACACTACATGCCAGGCGCAGAGTGAAAATTCCAACCATGCTTTTAACATAACAAGGATAATTCTTTCTACTCCTCCCTGGTCACTTTTGTTTCCAAATCTCCGTGGCTTAGTAATTTTTATTATCTGCAGCTCTGAAAGGAACACCTCTTTCCCTAAGGCTCTGGCTGGGCTCTCACACAGTCTGATAAATCTTATGTTAATAATAACCCGAAAGAAGAACATGTATTAAATTCTAAGATTATGATCTAGGAAACAAGGATTTTGAAGAGATGTGTAAGCCTAATCAAAGGCAATGTGGGGTGGAGAAAGTTTTATTAAATAGAACCACACCTCTTGGGTGAGTTCATTGGTACAGTCTTTCCGGAGGGCAGTTTGGCACTATATGTAGCAACTGCAACTGCAAATGCACAACTTCGGGCCCCAAAGTCCATTTATAGGAATTTATCCCAATTAAATAATGAGAAAAATATGCAAAGGTGGATCTCTAAGGACTTCTGTAAGAGGAAAAAGTATAAAAGCCTAAATGTCTGAGGCTGGGAAGCACAGATTGCTCTCCTCTGCCCTGACACCAACAGGCACTTCAGATGAGAAATGGAGGCAGAGAGAGTTTAAGCAACTTACCCAAGGTCACATAGCAGGCAGTGGCAGAGCTGGATTTGAACCAGGGAGGTGACTCCAGAGCCCATACTGTTCCCCAGTCGGCTCTGCCACCTCCTGGGCCGCAAAAGAGAATGAGAACGTCTTCCCGGGAATAATATCGAGATTTCTCTGGGAGGTGAGAGGATGGCGCAGGACCCGGAAGTCTGAAGTGTGGGACCTGGACCCAGGCTGTGGGACCCAGAACACCCAGAGCAGGCGGGAGGCCTGTGGTGGCCGAGAGTGCTGGCTGTCCCCAGGTGGCCAGGGTGGAACAGCTCCGCTAGCCCCTTCCCGGGGTGAGGGCTGTGTTATTGGCTCCCCCCTAATCCTCCAAGCCTGCAGCCCAGCCCCAGGCCTCCAAACCCAAGACCACCCAGTTGAGACTGGAAGGAAACCTTCCCTTGTAAGTGGAATCAGGTGAAATCTGGCTATAAATTAGTCTCAGAAACCAAAAGGCTGTGTGACAAGCATGGCCAGTGTGGCTGTCACCGTCAGCTGCATGGAAATGACGGAGATGAGAGGGACAGCGTCTGTCCAGAGGGGAGCTAGAGGAGGGAATGTCGTGGACGATGGAAGGAGGACAGGCCTGCCCCCAGCAGACATGTCGTCTGCAGAGAACTGGCCCGGGACGGGGAGATGCCCCCGCGGTGGGCAGCATGTGGTTTGAGGCCGGAACGTCGGACACACAGGAGCGATTGGTGGTCTCCTGGGAGCTGGGGGGGGGCATCTTGGCCAGGTGGTGGGCTCCTCAGAGGCTCAGTCCCTTTGTGTGTGGGGGTGATGGCCCTCTGCCCTGTCCTTCTGAAGGTGGCCATAAGGGAGGGAAGCCAAAGAGCTCAGCGTTGGACAGGCTGGGAAGCGAATCCCACTTCCCACCAGGCCAGTGACTCTGAGCCTCAGTTTCTCCAGCTGTCGAGTGGGGCTAATATCAACCTATATGGACTGCCTGCTGGTGCGAGGCCCTAGTTAAGCATCTTTAATTCCTAGGGGCAGCCTCATTTACAGCTGAGAAAACAGAGGCACAGAGAGGTTAAGTCACTTACCTGGGGTCACACAGATGCTATCTGTGGTTAGGAGTCCAGACTAGCGGGGATCAAATGGAGCCCTCGGCACCGTGCTGGTGGCCTGGCAGGTGCTCGGGAACGTCAGGTGCTGTTTGCGATCCTATCAGTGCTGCTGCCACCAAGAGTGCCAGGAGTGAGACCACCGTATCTGCCTCTGAGGGCCGTCGCGAGCAGGAAGCGAGGTGACGCACGTAGGACCCAGGGCACTGGCTGCGGCCAAGTCAGCTGCCGGCGACCCCGTGGCAGCAGCAGGAGCAGCTCTGGGTGAGGGTGTTGCGGCGGCTCCTGCCTGTCCTCCGGGCCGAGGGCTTGCCTGCCAGCTCCTCGGAGCCTGGTCCCCAGTGCGGGTCCGGGGGGTGGTCTGGGGTTCTTGGGAAGGGGCGGGCGGGCCCAGCTCAGGCCTCCCTCGGGGGCCTGTCCGCCACAGCCATGCTGGGGGGCTGCTCCTGGTGGGCTCGGGAGGATGCCGGGCTGAGCGGCCACAGGCCAAGTTCCTGCCGTCCGGCCTGTGCCCCCAACCCCAGCCCCCCGGACTTGCAGGCTGCTGGGCAAACACTGGAGGGGGTGACTTCTCAGGCTCTAGTGGGCACGGCCCTCCTCCTGCCCCCCTCCCCGGCCTCACTGTGGGACAAAGGGCATCTGGTCCAACACACCCACCACGGGATGTTTCCTGGTACAGAGTTTATCAAATTGCAGGTTGTGATGCATGAGTGGGTCTTGAAATCTATTTAGAGGGTGGAGCCCTGCGCTTAAACTCTGCAATAGACCAGAATAGAATAGATGAGGAAATATCAGAGTGCGTGGTGTGCACTGAAGGGGTGTCTGGGGAAACTTCTGCCTGGTTTTCACAGAAATAGGCGTGTGTGTAACACCGTGTGACATGTGTTTCTTACTGCGGTTGCGTTAAAAAATGGTTGCCAGACTGTCTCATGGCCTTCGTGGCACACAAAGTGTGACACTTGTGTAAGTGTGACACTTAGTCACGCCGGGGCCCAGCAGGTCTGCGCTCTGTTGATTTTGGGGAGGAGACTGTAAGGCCGGGAGCATGAAGGTGGGAGAGAACGGGTCTCCCAGGGCTGGTGCAGCGATGATTCCCGGGCCGCCCCCGCTCCTTCCCGCCCTGGCTAAGCCGCTCTGCCCCGTTGTCACTTCTCTGCAGCCCGTGTCCCCGCGTTCTGCTCTTCCCAGCGCCCATCAGGTCAGATGTTACCACGGTGACTTCCGGCTCTTGTTTCTCTTCTGTGAGCCTCCCTGGAGCGCCAGCTCCCCCAGCACGGGAGCCCGTTTCCCGATGCACCCCAGCTCGAGCCCAGCGTGGTGCACAGTAGGGACTCACCTGTTGGGAGGATGTCTGGGGTGGGGGGAGGTCTGCCGCGCAGGGGTGAGCCCCAGAGAGCAGCACGGCAGGGGGAGGGGCTCCTCTTTCCGAAAGTCCCCGAGTCCCCTGGCCCCGCCCACCACGGGCCCCCTGCCTGGCTTCCTGCAGCCGCCCCTGAGGGTCCCAGCTGCCAGGCTGGGCTGTGTGGGAGCCCCAGAGACCGGAGGAGCTGGAAATGAACGCCCCGGGGGGCCCAGGCCTGATGGAGTTGGGGCCGCGCCCGGCTCTCTTGGCTGCGGTGCCTGTTTGTGCTGCGCGCTCCCCAGCGGGACGGGCCTCTGGTTTCTCACGGACGTAACTTGCTGGAGGTGGGCACACGCCCCTTCCCAAGAACCTCAGGCCCATCTTCTGACTGCGCTCTGGGGCTGGACTCCACGGGCTGCAGACACCCCTCGGCTGGTTGCCAGAGGAACAGGCAGAATGCTCATCGCCCCCTTCCCTGTCTGGTCTCCCCGCCCCACACGCCCGAGTGGTAATGTTTGTGATCAGCCCCCAGAGGAAATCCTTGGACTTGAAGCCTTGCCTCGGGGTCGGCTTCTGGAGAAACCAGAACAGAGACAGAGGATGGAGGGCTTTCTTGTGGTCTGTGTTTACATTCTGTGCATGTGATGCGTGTATATATGTATTTTCCCTGAGTTGGGGTGGATTTGCAAGACCAAAAAATGGGTTCAAACCGGTGTCGAGGGTTTGATGTGGCAGGCGGCAAGGATGTGGTTCCCCTCCCATCATCATAATGGGGCGGGGGAGGGGATTGCAGGACAAAGAAGGCCGCTGTGAGGGAAAATGGGGGGGGAGGCAAGGACGGTGAATGGAGGGGGGAGAGGAAGGAGAAAAGGGGGGATGGGTGCCCGTGAGAGAGAGGAGGGAGCGAGGGGGGTCTTGATGGGGCCAGAGGAGCAGCTTCCTCGGTGCTGAGTCAGCAGCCGCCCTGACTCAGAAACTCGAATTGTCCATCCAGTGACCCCTCAGGCCTCACGGTCTCTGTTAGAACATGAAAGGTGTCCAGCAGATCCTTGGGGCCATTCAGTTTTCATCCCGTATGTGTGGGGCTGTGCGTGCGAACTTACACACATGCACAATCACACACACACGTGCCCTGTCTCACCCCTACACACTCGCCGCTCAGACAGCAAGTCAGTGTCATTAAAATGCCAGGCCATGCCTCTGCCTCCTCGCAGAGCCCACGTGACCCTGCTGATCAGAGGAGGCCACGAGTCCGGAGGGTGAGCCCTGGCATCGGTCCACTGCTCTCCATGGCAACCTGGCTGATACCTGTTTGTAAGTTTAAAAGCTCCAGGACTACAGGAGCTCTCACGTTACTTCACGCAGATCAGCTGTTCCCTATTCAGTGCTCTCACTGTTAGGCGAGGCGGCGGGGCACAAAATTGGCATGTGCTCTGCGTGTGTGTGTGTGTGTGTGTGTGTGTGGGAGTGAGTCTGGCGCACAGTTGAGATGAGGGGCTGGGGGCAAAATAGCATTAAAAACGCAGTCAGTAGTAATTGGATTATAGTTGTTGATTGCATTCAAAGTACTTAACACAGTGTATTAATCCTAAAGATATATTACATCCAGTGAATTCTGAAGTGTGTCACTGATAGAACATGGGCTGTAAGAAGAAAGAACACCCTTGCAAACCTGATCAAATCTCCCATGCAGTGCTGAAGTCGCTGGTGGACAGAGGGATTAACATCCAAGTAGGTGATGTGGGAGAAAATAGGAACATGCCCATCAGACGGGTTGGCAGTGACGCTGGGGGTCAGGACAACGGAAGACCCAGGACCCACGTGGCGGGACTCCAGGCTCTGCGTCCCCCGCCCTCTGGGTGTGGGACGAGGTGGGCGAGGTGGGATGTGGGGTGGGGGAAAGCAGTGGAGATGGAGAAAGCTGGAGAGAAACGGCCACGTCTGGTTCCTCCGTCTGCAGCAGGTCTGAAAGCCAATGTCCCCACGGGCCCAGCAGTTAACAAAGGAGTGAAGAGGGCTAGACCAGCCACCAGCCCGCACTTCCTGAGGGATTCCCGCCCGCCAGACGCGGTCCAAGCCGGTTCCGGACGCTGACTCAGCCAGTCCCCCAGCCGTGCGGTGTGGTTTCGTTACCGTTTCCCTGTAGTAGGGGAAGGACCCGGGGAGGGACCCAGCAAGCGGCCTGTGGACAATGCGGCACAGGGGTTTGGGTGGCAGATCCTCCGTCTCCCTGTGGGGACGATAGGGGGAGGGGTGGAATCGGTGGCAAACTGCGGAGCACGAGCCTGTCTAAAGGGGCTGCTGCCCCGGCCTCGGTGCCACCGCAAGCTACCAGGGGAGGACTTGGGCGCAGGGTGGCGCCGTGTCCTGACACCTGAAGAGAATCAAAGCATCAGATGCTCAAGTGAAATCTCAGGTTTTTCACGTGTTGACATCGGCTTCACATTTTTCAAAAAGCACCAGGAGGGACACACTCGACACATCTGCTGCTGGTTTGGGTCCACAGTGTGACCTCTGACTCCCTGAGAGAAAATCCTTCTGGAAAGTCGTGAGCATCAAGGTGTGTGTGGCGCTGGGCTGGCTGGTGTGAGAGGAGGGCTCTTCCCCCGAGACCTTGTCACGTTCAGGGGGCGCCGCCCACCGAGCTGGTGCTGCTTGGGGTGGCGCCTGTTTCGCTCCCCCTGGGTGGCCGAGGAGGACTCTCTGCAGGGAAGGTGGGGCGGGGCTCGGGGTTACAGGGACCTGACGGGACAGGCCCTGTCCTGACGCAGCTCACACTCCCGGAGTGGACAGTCACCTCCACTTTCCCGGGGTTGCCCCGGCGGCCGGAAGGTCGGGCAATGCTGGGCCTGTATTTCCACGTGGCTTCCACGCTGGAGATGGGCTCATCCTGTGGGCCGTGCCCCTCCCCCAGCCTCTGCGGGAGTCCCCTGACCCCCAGGCCTGTAGGCATTTGCATCTGTAGCCCCGCCCCCATGCAAACCCCCTCTCTCCCCCCCAGGCCAGGGCAGGGTCAGGTTTAGGACATTGTCCTCCTGCCCCTACGTGGGCAGAGCGACCCCCCCCCCAGCCTGGGTGGAGGCCCCATAACAGCCGTCCCCCCACACTGGCATCTCTCCTGAAAGGGTCACTTTAAGAACGCCAGCTGGCAGGTGCCAGATTTGGGCATCTGAGGAGCTCCCATAAGCTCCCAGGACCAAAGCAACCCTCTTTTGTCAGCACTGATGGGGAACAACTGGCCGCTGTCCTTTAATCAGGAGGGGCCATGCTCAGCTATGGCCTCCTGCAGGGCTGCATAAACGTCCATTAAATCAGCCTGTGCGCTCTGTCGCTCCCCGCAGACCGTGAGGGCCCACTGAGGCCAAGGGGCATCCCCCAGCCCCAGTCTGGCTCTGGAGTCCAGAACTGAGGCCAAGAGAAAACGCCGGTCAGCCCAGATTCCTGGCAGCTTATCAATCTGGCAAATTATTTCTTTCAAATTAACTCTTAAGATTGAAATCCGGGCAGGACTCTGCAAGTTCACGGGCACCTATTATCTGCTGGTTTCAGGCGCCTGGGTGCACCTGGGGGCAGGGTGCTCGTCTGCGGGTGGGAGATGTTTTGGAAAGTGTAGCCGCTGGGATCGGCCAGGCGCTTCCTCTTCTGCTTCTCATCCCCTGACGGAAGATGGTTCTGGCCGGGGGATGCGGCTTCAAGGCCTTCTCCTGCGTCTCCAGGAGCCCCGGGGTCAGGCGTGACAGGAGTGATTCCAGCACCATTTCCTGCTGTCGGAAGGGGCCACAGGCAGTGTCCCGGGCCTTCCCCATCCCGAGGGGCGCCCGTCTGAGGCCGAGCATGGGCACAAAGTGGAGTCCAGTGTGCAGGACACAACTGAGGGAGGTTGGAAAACAGGGACAGGTCGTGGGCACCTGGGGCCGGAAGCGTGGATGGAGACGTCGGTGCTCAGACAAGTCCCAAAAGATGGAGAGAGGTGGAGGTGGGAGCCCCGTGCCAGGGACTGAGACGTGGGGTCTCAGTGCAGCTGGGCCGGCAGGTGGCAGAGACCAGCAAGCCTGGGGTGGCTGCACAGAGACAGCCCAGGTGCATTCTGCCTTCCCACTGTCCTGGGAGGGGACCTGCCACCCAGGAACCTGCTAGCCTCTGTCACTTTGTCTCCCTTTAGTCACTGCAAAGACGATGCTCACAGCCCCATCATGGCCCGTTGGTGTTGCCTGCTCATGCCCTGTCCTCACGCCCTGCCCCCGTGGTTGTTTCCTCCACTCCCAGTTCTCGGTGTCTGTCCAGCGATGAGAGCCCAGGCTCGCTCCCAGGGTTGATGTCCGCCTCCCGCAGAAAGCCCACCCTGGCAGTGCCCGGGGCTGGGGAAGCGCTGCTGAATTTTCATCTCCGCCTTTGCCCCTGTTTTCCCATCATCTCTTTTCTTGGAGCCTCTGCCCTGAATCCCAATGACTCTGGAAGCCCCTGGTGACCTCCCATCCCGTATACACGTGTCACTTCTGCCTAGGCCTGCCAAGGCCAGCACACCCTGCTTAGCTCTGCCTCTGCTGAAACCGCCACGTTCACCCCTTCTGCCTTCCTCCCTCCCTCCCTAGTCCTATGGGAGTACAAGTCTAGTCCCAGGGGAAGCCACGTGGCATACCACACAATGCACCAACCCCGTTCTAACCCTGCACAGACTCCCACCCCGTCTATTTCCTTCTTCTGTTCCTCGGCGGTAAACACCCATTGGCTCTTTCTTCCCAGGGCCGCATCTGTGCAGAGGGGGCCAGGAAACAGACTCACTCAGAGCCTGAGGAGGAGTTGGGGCTCTTTGAATGCTGCAGCCCTGCACGTATAATCAGCAACCCCAGGGCCCTTCTAGGGCTGGCTGCCGGGGAGGGAGAATGCAGGTTAAACAGAGAGCACAGGAGAGGCACAAGCAGCAGGGGTAATTAATTTCTCTTGAAGGTTTATCACCCTGTCGTTAATTTCCTTGTTGCATGTGAAGAAGTAGGCACAGGCTCAATTAAGAGTGATGCTCTGGTGCCAGCCACGCTTGTCTTTTAATCACACTCTTTGCATATTGATTTTGACATCTCGGTTTAATCACAGGCTGTTTCACTGCGTTGTGAAATCCTTGTGCAACTTGTGGGGCTTTTCTACATCTCCCAGAGTTGGGAGACAGCTCCCAAGATGGGACCGAAGACAGCATTCAGCTGGCAGCCTTCCCGCACTGCTGGGTTTCTGTGCTGTAAGGATGTTAAGATCCTACCAGAGAGCAGTTACTTTCTAAGGGAAGGAATACATTTCCAGGTTTGCAGAGGAACTTGTACTGGAGGTTGGGAATGAGGACTCCAGCAGGACAAGAGCATATTTTTTTCCATCCCAGTGAAGGAGAAATGGAGAAGGCAAGAAGCCTGGCTGGTGGCAGTCCCTGGAGTCAATGAGGTCGGTAGGCTCTGGTCACAGCAACAAAGGGCTGAGCCCCAAGTAAGTGCTGTGTAACCAGAACACAGGAATATGCCTCCATCCCAGCTGCGGGCATTAGACAGGGCCGTGGGGCTCAGCGGCTTATCTCTGGGCCCCTGTGATTACTGTGCTTAGCATGGGTCCCCTCCCCCACTCCCGTGAGGTCCTGTCTGCACACCTCACTGGCACTGAGGATTTCAGACTGTCCTCACCCTGGGTGGTAGGATGAACGCTGACAACTCATGATGCTACATTATATGAATATAGGAGGGATGTGTGCATTTAGGACATTTGTGCCTTATAAACCACTCTGTGATTATTATCTCCACTCTACGGATGAGGAAACTGAGGCTTAGGGTAAGAAACTTGTTCAAGGCCACACAACTGGTAAGTGGTGGGGTTGGGATTGGAACCCACATCTGGCCTCAGATCCCTGACTTGTAACCTCTACCATAGCCCCAAAGGTCCTTCCTGTCTTCAGGGTCTGTGGTTCACTGGCCCCTTCTTACATCCCCAGTGAAGACAAGCCTGGCCTTTGTGTCCCCGGTCTGAGGGCAAGCCCTGGTTTTCTGGAAGATCGTTTGGTGTCAGGACAGAAGACAGACCTTTGGGAGTCTGAGCACTGATTTTCCTGGTTATTCTGGAAAGGTGCAATTTTCTCATTAAAGATGCCCCAGAGGTCTGATCTGATTGTGGGCTGGTTTAAAAGTGCTTGCTGTGACCTCCAAGGACATCTGCTGATTGGCTGTCCAGCCACTCAGACCCCACCGTGCACCAGCGCTGGGCTAAGTGCTGCATGGGGATTTATTCATTTGATCCTCACAACAGTTCTGTTTTATTTCTAAATTGGGAAACAGGCACAGAGCAGTAATTAAGTTCATTAGTAAGTGAGAGGGCTGAGATTTGAATCCAGACTGCCTGGTGCCGGGGTCCAGGCTTCTAAATACTATTCTGTGTGGCCCCCAAAAGGGCCCCAGGCTGCAAGCGCAGGGACTTTTGTGCAGGGGACGGTAGAGCCTGTTTCTCTCAGGGTCCTGCAGGGCCCGCTGGAAAGGGCGGGATGCTGTGACTGCCTCTGCCGGGAGCCCCGCCCCTGGCTCCTCCCATGATCTGCTCCTTCTCCTCCAGGACTCAGGGCCAATGTCCCCTCCTCATTCCCTGAGTCCCTATTCAGGTCCACCCCCGCCCGCCACTCCATCACTTCAGCCTGGTTAAAGTTCTTCCCAGTACACGACTCACTCTCTGGAATCGTCTGCAGGGTTGCCTTGATTTCTTGCTCACTGTGTGTCTCCCGTCACGAGGGCAAGGTCTGGGCTGCATCCCCAGGGCCTGGAACCATGCCCGGCACAGAGCATGGGCTCCCCAGCGCCTGTGGGATGGATGACATGCGCGCGGAGAAATCCCCAAGGTCACCCCCAACCTGCTCACTCGACAGAGGACGTGTGCCCTGCCCCCCCGGCTGCACTGCCACGTGGACACACGTCCTGGGCACACATGACACAGGTCATCATTGACCCTCCAGCAAGAACGAAGCCGTCTGTGCCCAAGACTCAGCTCAGACCCCAGATCCCACTTCATGTGTAAGCTCCAAACCTAAGACCACGGCCCTGCGCCCCTCAGAGGGACACTGAGCAGGGAGGTGGCACGTGGACAGGACCCCTCCACACACACCTGTACTGGGGGCGATGGAACATAAATGGGGGAGGGGCATGACTCACTCTTTACCCCATTTCGTGTGGCTTTTCTCCTCTGGAAAAAATCCTGACATTTCTTTCTTTCTTTTTTTTTTTTTTTGGCTCTTTTAGTCTGAGGAGTGATGAGCCACAGGCTGTGGTGGAATAAAAACCTGGGAGATTTGCTTCCCTTTTCACATCCTGAGCTCAAACCAGGTGGCGTCCTTAGGAGCTGACAGTCGGTGGCGTTGAAGAAAAGCGTCACGGTCACAGGAGGAAGCTTTTCTCCCAGGAGGGGACTGTGGGGAGTTTGTGCCCATGAGGTCTTGGCGGCGGAGTTGCTTTCCTAAAATTCTACCAGCCTGTGGCTTTAACTGCAGAGGCGCCTGGAGATGGTGTGTGGTGGGAGCGCATGGCAGCAGCAGAGATCCTGGGTGACGTGGGTGGAGCCTGGGCGGCAGCTGGTGTGATGGGACCTTCCTGGGTTAGAGTCTGGGGCTTCGGGGTCCAGGCCTGGGGCTCTGGCCTCTCACCCGTGTGACCTCTGGAGAGCGTCTCAGCCTTGCTTAGCCTCCTTTCCCCATCTTTGCAACAAGAACTATCCTGTCTTGCCTTCTCTCGGGCTTGTTGGGGAATCATCTAAACGGATGCAGCATATGTAGTTGCTCTCTGCCTGCAAATTTTTCCAAAATCTGATGTGGAGTTTCCAACTCCTGACATGTTTTATACCTGCTTTAAGATCAATTATTGCAGAAGTAGCCCCTCACACTGTGGCCGCTTACTCTTTGCTTCTGATCCACGATATGAACTATTTTGTATCACAAGCCAACATATACTCGAATTTACAGATCTGATACTATCTGATGATATTCTATTCTACTCTCTTCCATTCTTTTCCAGCTTCAAACTACTGTCCAAGATGCACTAGATAGAAGTAAGGATCCACAATAGCTCCTTACCTGCCCATTTGAAAACACCACCTTGTCGCAGGGCTCGCTCCCACGGCTGTTGCTGCCGTGCATGATTTTTCTCTGCTGACCAGACCATGAACTCCGTGAGTCTGGGCAGTTCCTTTGATTCTCTGCATTGCCCATACTGGGCACTGGGCCTGGCACCTGGTTGCTGGCTGGAAACCGGAATCCTTCTCTCCTTTTCTCCCATTTTGTATAATTGTCTAATTTGGGGATGCTGAATGCTCAGTAAGTAGCATCCTGTTCTCCTTGCAGAAATGGTGAGGGTTTAATGGGATTCTCTGACAGGCTTCAGCGCTAGGAACGAAACGGCTTGGCATCGTGTGAAGAGCCTCCCCCAGGCAGTGATGCCGCTGGGACTGTGTCCCCCACCCCAGTCCCCATCTCCACCCCCCCGAACTGAGTTCCAAAGGCATTTTGTGTGTCAGATTTGCATGCAAAGCTGAGTGAATGGAAATGAGCGAGGGTGTTCGGATTGTCACAATGGCTAGGGAAAGGGGTGATCTGCTGACATCTATTGGGCATAAGCCAGGGACATGAAATGTCCCATAATATCTCTTGACAGTTCCACACGATGAAAATTGCCTTGCACAAAATGCTTATAGCATCCACTGTTGAGATGCCCTGAGTGAGGCTTGAAGTTTCAAAGTTTTGAAATAAAGAAGGTCATAGAATTTGTTTCATCTCCCCAACTCTCTACCCCTATTTTCTTTCTTTACAAATGTCAGTCTGTAAGGTTTCCACCCAGAAAAGCTGGCCCTAGGACAACTAGGGGGCACCGTTTAGAGAACCGCCTGGCCCGACACACCAGCTGGGTTAGAAGCAGCAAGTCCAGACAGGTCCAAGCTCCCAGGCCCTGGTGGATGGAATGCGCTGGGGGCTTTAATTACGGTGAGCAGAGGGATAAATCGGTTGCAGTTACAGCCTGGCATGCCTTTCTAATCGCGGCCCAACCACAAGGAACCATCCCGCCTCGCTGCACACAAAGGCTCTGGCCTCTGGGAACAGTCCCCTGGGAGCAGAGGAATGAAAAGCGGGCTGGGCTTTGAGGGCAGGTGGGCTGGCTCCTCCTCAGGTGTCCTCAGCGCAGTCAGCCCTCACTCACCCATGCTTCAAGTGAAAGCCTTGTCAATCCCTTGATCTCTTGCTTTTTCTCTAGTCAATTTGACAGGGTAAGAGTAAAGGGACAAAGTAGGTAATTGAATAGTTAATCCCACTAGGGGATTGTAAGTAAAGAAGTATGGGAGACCCCTGTAAGTTAATGGTCACTCAAGAAAGCAGGTTTGCTTAACCACGAAACCAAGCAGGCTTGCTTAGCAACAAAACCATGCAACAGAAGCATGAGACATGCCCCAAAACAATAAAACAATGGTGGCATGAGACCCACATCCTGCCCAGTGAGCTCAGTAAGTTAATGACCTCTAGGACATGCTCTTTGCACACATAAGAAACAATAATTTATGGAAAGGTGACATTTCAAAGTGAAAGACCCCCCCCCCCCATTGCACTGAGACCTGAAATAATTTTTCCATAGTGCAATGACAGTCCTGGCTTGACCATGTGGGGACAAGAAAACTCCCCTGCCCAGCCTGGAGGAGGAGCTGATGATAGAATCTTATAAGGAATCTAAAAAAAAAAATGGTTCTGATGAACCTAGGGGCAGGACAGGAATAAAGACACAGATGTAGAGAATGGACTTGAGGACACAGGGAGGGGGAAGGGTAAGCTGGGACAAAGTGAGAGAGTAATGTCGACATATATAACTACCAAATGTAAAATAGCTAGCTAGTGGGAAGCAGCTGCATAGCACGGGGAGATCAACTTGGTGCTTTGTGACCACCTAGAGGGGTGGGATAAGGAGGGTGGGAGGGAGAAGCAAGAGGGAGGGGATATGGGGATATACGTATGCATATAGCTGATTCACTTTGTTATACAGCAGAAACAAACACAACGTTGTAAAGCAATTATACTCCAATAAAGATGTTTTAAAAAAAAAGAATGAGGAAGAAGGTGGTCTTTTTTCCTCTCCCTACTTTTCCTTTGATTATAAAACTGTAGCCCACTAAGTACTCATGGTGTGGCACCCTCTCACCTGCCTGCCTGTAAGCTTCACAAGCATCCTATTCTAATAAATCACTTCTTACATATCACTTTGCCTCTTGCTGAATTCTTTCTGCACTGAGACATAAAGAACCGGAGCTCCTCAGAGCCCCACGAAATGCCACCTAGCGGTCTCAATTTCATCAGCAAATCTTCTGGTGACCAATAGTCCTGGTGTGCCTGGGATTGAGCAGGTTCTCAGGATGTGGGACCTTCAGTGCTAAAGCCAGCAAGTCCCAGGCAAACCAGGATGGGTTGGCCGCCCCTTTCTGCACAAAAGGCATTGGGTGGCTGGAGTGGATGATCCAGGTGGAGACTAATAGCCAGACTAAAGAATCTCGTTCTAGATGTGATGGGGAGATACTGAAGGGATTCGAGTGGGGATCATATCTGATGGGATACGATGTATTAGGTTGGCCAAAAGGTTCGTTCATTTTTTTTCCGTAAGATGGCTCTAGTAGCACTTAGTTGTCTTTAACTTCATTCAAAACAATTTTGTTAGATTGTGTGTGACAGCTGTCATATCAGCGTGCATTTTAAAAAAGACATCAAAATTGGTGAATTTTTGTGTGACCACTTTTTCTTCCATTGAAGATGGAAGAAAAAAGCAACATTTTTGGCACATGATGCTTTATTATTTCAAGAAAGGTAAAAACGCAACTGAAACGCAAAAAAAAGATTTGTGCAGTGTATGGAGAAGATACTGTGACTGATCGAATGTGTCAAAAGTGGTTTGCAAAGTTTTGTGCTGGAGATTCCTCAGTGGATGCTGCTCCACAGTTAGGGAGACCAGTTGAGGTTGATAGCGATCAAATCGAGATATTAATTGAGAACAATCAATGTTATACCACACGGGAGATAGCCGACCCACTCAAAATATCCAAATAAAGTGTTGAAAGTCATTTGCACCAGCTTGACCACGTTCATTGTTTTGACGTTCGCGTTCCACGTAAGTGAAAAAAAACCTTCTTGACTGTATTTTTGCATGCGATTCTCTACTGAAATGTAATGAAAATGTTCCATTTTTAAAACAAATTGTGACGGGCGATGATAAGTGGATACTGTACAACAATGTGGAACGGAAGAGATCGTGGGGCAAACGAAATGAATCACCTCCAACCACACCAAAGGCCGGTCTTCATCCAAAGACGGTGATGTTGTGTATATGGTGGGATTGGAAGGGAGTCCTCTATTATGAGCTTCTTCCGGAAAACCAGATGATTAATTCCAACAAGTACTTCTCCCAATTAGACCAACTGAAAGCGGCTGTCAAGAAAAAGCATCCAGAATTAGTCAACAGAAAACGTAATCTTCCGTCAGGATAACCCAAGACCGCATGTATCTCTGATGACCAGGCAAAACCTGTTCCAGCTTGGCTGGGAAGCTCTGATTCATCCACCGTAGTCACTAGACATTGCTCCTTTGGATTTCCATTTATTTCGGTCTTTACAAAATTCTCTTAGTGGAAAAAATTTCAATTCCCTGGAAGACTGTGAAAGGCACCTGGAACAGTTCTTTGCTCAAAAAGATAAAAAGTTTTGGAAGATGGAATCATGAAGTTGCTTGAAAAATGGCAGAAGGTAGTAGAACAAAAGGGTGAATACGTTGTTCAATAAAGTTCTCGGTGAAAATGAAAAACGTGTCTTTTATTTTTACTTAAAAACTGAAGGCACTTTTTGGCCATCCCATTCTTTTCTGAAATTATCCCAGGCAGTGGTGGGGTGAACAAATCATCATGAGGACCAGAGTGGGAACCTGGAGACCAGCGAGAGGGCTGGGGTGTTTGTCCTGGTCAGCAAGCCAGTGGCTCGGACCAGGGCGGTTGCCGTGTACGCTGTGGCGTGCCACCCCATCTCCCCCTCGTGACCCCGGCCCTCATTTCCCTGGGGGCTGGAGGTGGTGGGGTGTTGGCTGCCGACAGCTCACAGCTGGGTCCTTCCCTGGGTGTTACATTCTTGCGTAGCCCACATCCCGTAACTGGTTGACACAGGGCTGCAAAGATCCAACTCCCTATCCTCAACTGGGTACAACTCAGCAGGCCATGCCGATGCCAGGGCTCCAGTGGGATTTGCGGAAGGCTCACAGTACAGGCTCTCCCTCCACCCTTCCCTGCTTCCTTTGCTTTGTCACAGGTGGTATTCTGGAAACAGTAAACCATTTATTGGCTACCCTCATCTCAGCCTCTGGGTCCTGGTAAACCTGATCGAGGACAGTGGTACAGTGAAAGTGGGGAGAAGGGGTGGTGTGTGTGTGTGTGCATATATATGATTGCATACACACATTTTAGAAAATAAAATTTGCATACTGTAAATGCACAAATCTTAAATATACATCTTGCTGAATTTTAAAACACATATTCATCTTTATAACCCCCACTCAGGTCATGCTATAAATCTCCTTCATGACTAGAAATTCCCTTGTGACCTTTTCCAGTCAGTAACATCCCCAAGATAACTACTATCCTGACTTCTATAATAATCTCTGATCATAGATAATTTTTTGCCTGTCCTTGAACTTCATACAAATGGAATCGTAAGGAGTCATTCTTTTGCCTAGCATCATGCTTTTGAGATTCTTTAATGTTGTTGAATTTATCCATTGTTCTTTTTCATTTCTGAGTAAAATGTGTTTCTTTTAAAGAAGTTGAGTCTAGTTTTCTTGTTGGTTTATTTATTTCAATCTTGCCTGATGATCTCTGTCTTTTAAGTGGAGTATTTAGTGTGTCTCATTTATTCTTTGTGCCTTTGGCCCTGCTTTTATGCCTTATTTTGATTTGTCAAGACTTTTTATTACTCCATTGTGTTTCCTCTTTTGTCATCATTGTACCTATTCCTTTCAATTAATATTTTTGTGGTTGCTCTAGAGACTACAATATGCATTCCTAATTTATTGCAATTAATATATTTTTTAAAAAAATTTTGGCCGTGCTGTGCGGCCCGTGGGATCTCTGTTCCCCGACCAGGGATTGAACCCACGCCCCCTGCATTGGAATCGTGGAGTCTTAACCACTGGACCACTAGGGAAGTGCCTGTAATTAATCTTAAATTAGTCTCATATTCACATACCAAATAAGAACTTTACAACAGTGTAATTCCACTTGCCACTCTTGTCTGTTCTGTTATTGTTATATATTTTCTTCTACATATGTAATAAACCTTACAATACATTGTTGGTATTGTTACTTTAAGTCAGTACTTAATTTATTTGAAGTAGTATTTTATATTTACTTCAGTATTTATCTTCCGGTTGCTCTTCATCCCTCTCAGTAGATCTGTGCTTACTTCTGGCATCATTTTACCTCAGCCTGAAGAACTTCCTTTACAGTTCTTGTGGGGTAAATTGATTGGTGACAAATTCTTTCAGATTTTGTTTGTTTGAAAATAGCTTTATTTCATATCCATTTTTGAAGGATATTTTTGTTGTGTATAGCAAATCTAAGTTGGCAATTTTTGTTGTTGTTTTTAACCTCCCAGCATTTAAAAATTATTCTTTGCCTCACGACGCCCACCATTTCTTAGAGAAGTCAGCAGCCATCATTTTGATTGTTTTGCTGAATATCATGTATTTTCTTTAGCTGGATTTAAGATTTTCTCTTTACCTTGGTTTTCAGAAGTTTGATTATAATGTACCTGGATGTGGCTTTTTTTTTTTCTTTTCTTTTCTTTTGGTATTTATCCTACTTAGTGTTCACAGAGCTTCTTGATATTCGGTTTCATGTCTTTAATCAATTCTGGGCAAATTTCACCCATTTTAACTGCCAACGTCGTTTCTTCTCTTTCCTTTCCTTCTGAATCTCCATTTACACGTATGTTAGACTGCTTGATATTGTCCCACACGTCGCATAGGCTCTCTTCTTTTTAGAAAAGTCTTCAGTTTTTTCTTTCTCTACTTCAGTTTGGATAATTTCTATCAACCTGACTTTGGATTCACTGATTCTTCTTCTTCTTTTTTTTTTTTGTGGTACGCGGGCCTCTCACTGTTGTGGCCTCTCCTGTTGTGGAGCACAGGCTCCAGACGCCCAGGCTCAGCGGCCATGGCTCACGGGCCCAGCCGCTCCACGGCATGTGGGATCTTCCTGGACCGGGGCATGAACCCACGTCCCCTGCATCGGCAGGTGGACTCTCAACCACTGCGCCACCAGGGAAGCCCTCACTGATTCTTCTTTTACGTCCAGCCTGTTATTATGCTCATTAAAGACGTTCTAATTTCAGGTATTGAATTTCTTAGTTCTGAAATGTCCTTTTGGCTTTATTTTAAAGTTTTCATTTCAATATCTTTGTTGAAATGCTCCACTTTGTACTCTTTTGTCCATCTTTTCCTCTAAATTCTTTAAAGTAGTTATTATATCTATTTTAAAGAACTTTTGTACTTTTATAGCAGTGAGGTTGAGAGCTCAGATATTCTTGCAGAATGCCTAGGTTCAAATTCCACTCTGGTATTTACTAGGTGCGTGATTTAGGAAAAGTGAATTCTCTGATCCCCAGTTTCCTCATCAGTCAGATATACATAATAATAATACCTACCTCATAGGTTTCCTGTGGCGGTTAAATGAGTCATGGGTAATAAATAATTGTTAAAGCAATGCACCACACATGTTAATATTCAATAGCTATTGTTGTTATTATTAACAGTTTTATTGAGATTTCCCAGAGAGCACCACTAGAATATCTGTACTCAGCAGAAGTGTATACCATTTCTCTATTTCAAGCATTGACGAAGGAATTTATTGTCACTGGGACTCACATTTCCTGGGTTTTTCATGACATTGAACATCTTTCCTTACCTAAGGCTAGTCATTGGGATTTTCCCCAGAAGCACCCTGGGCTGTGATATACTTCCAGATTTCCTGATGGAGCTAATTTGCTCATCTCTCTCTTTAGAATAAAAACAGGCACCGTGTGCCATGCATTCAGAGTCACCAGTATTGTCATTTGCTCCAGCGTTTCTGTCTGTACTCCTCTTGGAGATGTTTCAATAGCAAATATTTCTGAGAGCCTACTATGGGCTAAGGAATGTTCTATGGTTTGGAGGTGCAGCTGTGAACGTAAGAGAACTGCTTTATGAAGCCCACCTGCCCTCTTCCAACCACCCAGCCTGGCTGTCCTCCCCTTCTTGGTGCTAGTATATATAAGGTGCTCACTAAGTGCTTGACGCATGAACTGATGCATTAGCAAAGGTGCAAAGTTTTTAAAAAGTAATGGCCTAAAGCCCTCAAAGGAGATAAAGCTGAAACCCACTTCTTCAGCCAACAAGGGTAAATGGGACATTCACTTGGCACTGACCTTGGCACTGGTGTAACATAGAGGTTTTCTACTGGGGGCAAGTTTGCCCCCCAGGAGATAATGGCAATGCCTGCAGACTGTTTTGGTTGTAACAGCTGGGGTGGAGTGCTACTGCATCTAAGGGTGGAGTCCAGGGATGCTGGTGAATCTCCCACAATGCACAGGATGACCCCCACAACAAAGATTACCTAGCTCAAAATGTCAGTAATGCTGAGATTGAGACTCTGGTGTCATACAAGAGGCTGACCACCTCAGGGGGTTCATCATTTCACTAGAGATGAGATGCACACACAGGCAATGGATGCAAAGCAACACGTCCCCAAAGGAAAATGTGTGACACCACTTTCCATTACTGAAGTAATAAATGAATTCAAGAGATATTTATTCAGTGCCTACTTTACATCAGAAAAGAGGCTGAGTTCTAAGCAAACAGCAGTGAACGAGGTAGACAAGGTTCATCTGTTTTCAGGAGTTTCAGTCTACTGAGGGATGATGGGTCATTTACAAAAGAACATAATATCAGGTTGTAAAAAATGCAGTAAAGGAAACAGATCGGGTGACAGGATAAATAGTGACTTGGGGTGGGGCTACTGTCTCATGTTGGGTGGTCTAAGAGGGCGTCTGTGAGGAGGTGACATGTGGGCTGAGTACTGAAGGATGAGAACCAGTCACCATGGAGCGATCTGAGGTGTTCTAGGCAGGGGGAACAGCAAATGCAAAGGCTCAGAGGAAGGAAGAGATCTGGGAAGTCAAAGGACCAGAAATGAGGCAAATGTGTGTGAGGGCTGGGGAATAGTGAGTGTGGGGGAAATGGGGACACGGAACTACCTTACGAACTGCTTAGTGGGACAGAAAGAGGAGGGAATAGTGATGTTTGATTCCTGCAGCCACAGTGGGGTTTTTGGGTCCTTAATCCTTTCTCTCATTTTTTGGTCCACTCTCATTATCAGGGGAGAGGAGAGTTTCCCCACGATCACCCCAATTTTCTCTTGACTTTTCACCACTACTGAAGCCCATACTCTCTAGCCAGTTACTACCTGTGACATTTTTCTTTGTTTAACAGAAGCTAAGAGCAGACACATCAACATTTATCAGCCAAGCCCCAAATCAGATTGAAGATTTAGACAGAACATTAGATGAAATGGAGCCAGTGATCCTCATTAAACAAAAACATACCTCCTTTCTCCTGGCTAAGGAATTAGGGCCCCATACTGCCAGTTTAATATTTAAAAACAGGTAAATAAAACTTAATCTCTCCATAGAAACTGGGGGTTCTGAGGGAAATAAGGATTTACTGGCTTTAGTCTTCAGCAGTAATTTCCACAGCGCCTTTTGTTTGCATAATATGTCATACTTTACACACATTCTTTTGTACATTTTCCCCATTAATAAGTATTTATGTGTAACACGTCATTACAACTTTTTTCTCAACCTAACAATAATAACAAAATGCCCACAGTCCTGCTGACTTTCTCATAAATGTATCCTTTCCCTGCCTCCAACTGCGTCCTCATATGTCTCACAGTGTGTTCAACACTCTATGTGGGTTTCTTTCTTGCCTCGTTCACTCACAAAGGGACAGTGGTTGCTTTTGTCTGCCGGGCACCTGTTTCTTCTTCTCCTGGAGGTCCAGCCTGATTTTCTTGTTGGTGACCTTTTTCTCCCCCATCCCCTCTTTACTCCATCTGAAAGAATTGACTGCACTGGCTTCCAGTTCTCGATTTAGGTTCATGACCTGGGTCTGACCAATCAATATATTCTACTCTCCCCTCTCCTTGGCCAAAGTCATTCACTGATGGTCAAATGACCCAAACCAGGCCGATAAGAGCTACCTGGAAAAAGAAACCAGAACCCCTTACTGTCAGGATGGAAAACTGGGCCCCCAAGCTGAGAAGGGCTTGCCTGTGTGTCAGGTCAGCACAGAAGAAAACAGAGTCAAGAAATGGAGTCCTGACATTGCTTGAGCTACTGGACCCAGCCATGTCTGAAGCAGCTACCTGCCCAAAGGAGAACTGTACCTTTGAATGGGTAGGGGGTATCAAAACTAAGTCTTTGAACTCTCTATGATGGAGGTAATGCCTGTATTTTAGGGACATCAGTTGGGGAGAAAGGCACCAGATCTGGGTTATGGATAAAGGACAAATGAGACATTCAAGCTGCAGGCACCATAGGCAGTCAGGAGAGGAAGAGATCCTGAGGAACTCTCATGCATAGGGAAGGCTTCCCAGAGAAGGGGAGATGTGAGCTGGTCTTGAAGGGAGCGGGAGGTGTGACAGGCGGGGGAAAAGCCCGAACGTGATCTGAATAATAGTTGTCCCATCTGGACTGAGTCACTGATGCAAAAACGCAACCAAGTTAGTGAATAAGAGGAATAATCAAACCCTGATCCCAAATACAAACCTGCTGGGTTTCATAAATCTGGCCGCCAAGAGTCTTACAAATTCCCCTCTTTGGAGCGATGACTTCCTGTCCGTCAATCTGATCGGCTCAGACAACACAGACTAGCCCCCTGTCTGTCTCAAAGGGACCTTCCCTGTGTCTTGCAACTCATTCTAGATGAGAAGAGTATTTCTTAGGTCTGCGGAAATCCAGAGCTGAAAACTCATTTTATGATCTGAAGGGAAGGCATGTCTTAACAGAGCATTTCAAATGCATTCGTGCTCCTCGCAGGAGCATCCCCAGTCCCTACATTATTTAGAAAGTTGCAGGAGAGGGGATAATGAAGGCAGAATATGCGAGCAATTCATTTTGATTTTTCAAAAATGCCACCGAGCCAGAGGAAGCTTTGCAAAATGTCGAAAGACAAAACTAAACAATATCTCTGAGATTCGCAAAGTCACGGAAATTAAAGCGATGATAAAGCAAAAGCAAACCCGATACCTTAAAGGACCCAAGCATTCTGATTTTTAAAAGGTGGCAAAAAGGAAAAAAACAAAAGCCATAAAAGGGTGTCTGAGGGGTAAGGAAACTGTTATGAAAATGGGAATTCTGTGCTCTGAGCTGTTCACAGCTCTGTCTCTGGAGTGTGAAATTAGCGACTGAAGGCAGATATCACAGGCACTTCCGAGGAGCGTGGTGGCGGATTTGCGACGGGGCCTCTCTGCCAAGTCCTGCCCACTTGCAAGCTGCTGTCGTTATTCGCGCAAAGCACAGATAGTCCTGAGTGTTTGGAGCGCTTTGCATTTATATGGAACGCGGCCTCTCCCTCCTAACAGAGTGAGTCTAGTGCTGAGTGCACGTCGGGGGGAGGGTGTCAGGGAGCATCTAGGAGACCAGCATTCTCACGGAACTCCTGTTTTCTCCTGACAAAAGAAAAATCTATACGGATCACGTTGGGAATCATACTGGCAACTCTATAGGAAATAGGAATTTAGTGAAAATGTTAAACATTGATGGGGGAGGGATAAATTAGGAGTTTGGGTTTAATATATACACACTACTATACGTAAAATAGATAATCAACAAGGACCTACCGTATAGCATAGGAAACCCTACTCAGTATTCTGTAATAACCTATATGGGAAAAGACTAGGAAAAAGAATGGATATATGTATATGTATAACAGAATCGCTTTGCTGTGCACCTGAAACTAACACAATACTATAAATCAACTATACTCCAATATAAAATAAAAAATTAAGTTAAAAAATGTTAAACATTAAAATCTTCCCAAGGGATTCTCCCGGTCTGGGTCTCAGGACTATAACAAATGATGACATTCTTTGTGTCCCCATCATGTCACCAACCTGGGAGTGGAGCTTAACAGGAAGTTCAACTGATCAAAAAAAAAGATGGAAGATGATGAATTTGGAGGCATGAGCTACACTTTTCTCATTCTCCCTTTCTGTGTATCCCTTGCACACTTATGTTGTGCACATGAAACAACAATCAAATAGAAAGTGTGGTCACAACTTTTACCTTTCCACACTTTCATTACTGATCGTGGTCAGCTGGGCCAACTTGAAAAGTTCCCAGGAAAAAGAGATCATTTTAAGTAAGTACAGTTAACCCTTGAACAACACCGGTCCACTTATACGTGGATTTTTTTTTCAACAGTAACTACTACAGTACTACACGATCCGCGATTGCTTGACTCCGTGAATACAGAACCGCGGATACAGAAGACTGGTGTATAGGGAGGGCCAACCATGAGTTATACTCGGATTTCCCACTGCGTGGAGTGTTGGTGCCCCTGACCTGCACATTGTTCAAGGGTCAACGGTAGCCGCTCATGGAACCAGAGAAAGGTTTGTTCTTGGGTAAAAGTCATCTTATTTGGTTTATCATCTTAGGAAGAACTTGTGATCGTTTTTATTCATTATTTTTAAATACCATTACATTTTCAAAAGTCCACTCATTCTTGCTCATTAAACTATCACCTTTTTGGTGCTCTCCCTTCATGATCTCCAGGGTGATGAATATCAGGTGACTTTCAAACATGGTTCTGGGTATTCTCGCTAAAAGTAGACAAAACAACCAAATGACGGTGATCACAGTGACAGCAACAAAAAATCTAGCGCACAGTCCTCCATCACACACCATGAATTCAATATGAAGTAAGATGAATTTGCCCAACTTTCATAAAGGTTGCTCTGTCACACCACGTGTTGGCTCGTATCACTGGAAGGGAGGGGGCAGGTGGGCTGCAGGGGAGGTTGATTCGGCAACCTGCAGGTGTCCTCGAGGACACCTTGTCCTCAAGGACGCTCCTCAAGGGCATTCTGCTTGCCACAGTCTAGGCTTCGTCTCCTTCCTGTCTGACCTCTTTGCTCCTGTCCAGCAGGGGAAACAGAGCCATTTCTGGAATCTCTCCCGGGGCGTTGCTCATAAACCCCCAGAAAATACCTCCTAGAATGTCCTTGGCCTTGGTTGGGTCACGTGTCCACATTTCACCCAATCACAGGCAAGGAAGATGGAATTACCCTCGGAGCAGGGGTGGGGTCCTCCTCCCTGAGGCTCCCGGGATGCAGAGGGGAGCAGGATATTCCTGACCAGGCCAAGGACCGCTTAGTAGTGAGGATAGAGATGGGAGATGCCAGATCAGCTGTCAGCAATACCCACCCCTGCACAGTCACAAAGGCGCCTTGATCACCTTGGGTACCAGCCTAAGCATGTGTGTGTTGGGCTGAATTGGCTAGAATTCCAAATGAAGTTAACATAGTGTTGGATGAGTCGTCCCTCCTCCAAAACAGAGTGCCTCCAAGGACGTGCAAGGAATGAAAACCACACAGCTAGTTGTCATGGGCATCCACGGGCTGGAAGGAATCAAGGTTGTGTTCTCAAGATGACTCTTTCTTTCTCTTTCTTTCTGCCCACAGGGTTCAATGTTTTTTAGGCAAGGCTGCCCTGCTTCCGTCCCCGTATTCTTAGTTTCTGTTCCCACTTCACTCTGCCCATCAGGGATCTGGGCTGATTGTGGCACCAGGGCAGCACCCTGACATCCTGGGCTTTATGCTACAGAACCATCACTCACTCGTACTTTCTACCTGAACCATCCGTTTCTTTCTACACGTGGTTTTATAGCACGAGTTCAATTTTCTTTTCACGTTTTTTGCCTCATCAAGGATCATGATGTTTAAAAAATGATCAAAAAGGAAGAAATAAATGAAACCCCAGTTGGGACAAACTGGGCTGATTGCATTGGCTCCCCACTCGGTTCTGTATATCGAAAGAGAACAACAAAGCCCTCTGGGTCTCCAGATGCAGCCTGTTTACTTATTACATGTTGTGGCCTCTCCGCATATTTGGCACCTCTTATGATTTATGGGAAACAGATTAAAATTAAAGTATCAGTAGGATTACATTCTACTGTGAGTGACCCAGGCCCCAGATAAAAGAAGGTTTAGCACAATATAAATTTATTTTTGACTCGTGTAACAGGCTGGGGGTGGGAGCTGTGCTCTACCAAGCTTTCAAGGGGTCTCATTTCTTCATTTTGTTTTTCTGCCACAAGAGGCCTCCATTCCCCGGGTTACCTCATGGTCCAAAATGGTGGCTCCAGCTCCAGCCATTATACCCACTGCCCAGCCAGCAGCAAAGAGGAAGAGATGGAATTGAATGGGGACAAAGGATACACTCCAGGATTCTTCTAAGTAGTTTCCATTTTTACTCCTTCAGTTACAAACTATACCTGGCTGCAACTTTTTTTCTGATGGGTTCAAAATTTTAAAAATTGATTAATGAATACTATGTAATAATAATCATTCATACTTAACTAGTCGTTACAATGTGCCAGGTCCACTTGTAAGTGCTCAACATATTTCATTCTCATAGCAGCCCCATTGTGCTCACTGAATAATGTCTCCTGGGAGACGACCATGTCCTAATCCCCAGAACCTGTGAATATGTTGTTTCACTTGGCAAAAGAAACGTCACAGGTGTGACTAAGTTAAGGTTCTTGAGATGGGGTGATGAGCCTGGATTATCAACGTGGGCCTAACGTAATCACAAACCTCCTTATAAAGGGAAGGCAGGAGGTCAAGGAAAAGAGCAAAATCTGCGCTGCTTTCTTTCAAGATGGAGGACGGGGTCTCGAGCCCAGAAATGCAGTCAGTCTGTAGAAGCTGCAAAAGGTAAGGAAACAGATTGTCCCTGAGAGCCTGTAGAAGGAACGCCGTTCTGTGGACTAATTTTAAACTTCTGACCTTCAGAAACATAAGATACTAATGTGTCGTTCTAAGCCGCTAAGTCTGTGGTCAGCTGTTACAGCAGCTATTGGAAATGGATGCCCCCATCATGCAGTTACTATTATCTCCGTTCACAAAGGAGGAAAATGGGACTTCCCTGGTGGCACAGTGGCTAAGACTCCGTGCTCCCAATGCAGGGGGCCTGGGTTTGATCCCCGGTCAGGGAATTAGATCCCCCATGCATGCCGCAACTAAGACTTTGCATGTGCTGGAGCCCACGTGCTGCAACTAAGACTTGGTGCAACCAAATAAATAAATAAATATTTTTTCAAAAAGGAGGAAAATGAAGCACAGAGAAGCTACGTCACTTGCCCCAGATCACATGGCTTACTGGTGGGGGGAAAGTTCGGATCTGAACGCCGGCAGTTCCTCTCTGGAATTTACCCTTATAAGCACTGTTTACCACATGGAATACATGTGCCGTCTGTCTGGGGTTTGATTTTGTTTACAATTTTTTATGCAGTAGATTTTTACAGCCTTTCAAAACTTTATTGCAGATTTTGGAAAATTTAAAACAGATGTGAAAGGAGAATGATGTAGTGAACTCCTCAACACCTATGGCCAAACTCGTTTCATCTGTGACCTCGCCTTGTTTTTTTTCTTCCTCTCATTTATTTTGAAGTAAATCCCCAATATTACTTCATTTGTACATATTTCTAAAAAAACTCTCTTTTGTAACAGAATCATCACCCCTAAAATTCTAATTTTTAATATCTTTAATATCACCAAATACCGAGTCAGTTTTCAAATTTCCCCAATTGTCTCATTTTTTTTTTCAGTTTGTTTCTTTGAATGAGGATCCAAAAAAGTTCTATATATTTCCTTAGATTGATGTGTCTCGAGTCTGTTTTAGTTTATAAAAGCACCATTCAATAATAATACAAGCCACAAGTGTAATTTTGAATTTCCTAGACGGTAAATTAAAAAAAAAGAAATAGGTGAAATTAATTCTGATATATTTACTTAATCCAATGTATCCAAAACATTATTTTAACATATAATCTATCGAAACATTATTAAGAGATATTTACGATATTTTTTTCATACTCCGTCTTTAAAATCAGATGTGCATTTTACTCTTAGAACACATCTCAGTTCAGACTAGCTGCATTTCGGGGGCTCAGTGGACGGCAGGTGGCTGGTGGCTGCTGTATTGGATGACGCCATCCTGTCCTTTTTGCTTGATATTTATTTTTTGAAGAAAAACGGGTCATTTCTTGCATTGTGGAATTTGCTGATTGCGTCTCTGGGGACATAGGAGCTTTTCATTGAAAAACTATTATTCCAGCATGCTCTGATGCCAGGCATCTTGCCTCCTGGGGTCTCTTCTAGGGAAGCATCTGGAGGAGCTTGTCTTTCAAAAACCAAAGAAAGAACAGGGCCCTCATAGAGCAGAGTTCTCAGGCTGAGCTTGCCACCCATCAATGGGTCATGAAATCAATTTAGTTGGTCGCCATCAGCATTTTAAAAGTAGGAAACAGAAAAGAAAATAGCAGAATTGAATAAGATGGAACGCAATGGAAGAGAAAATACCTCGTGCCTGTATGTGGCGAAGGTGCTGTGTTTTCATGCAGTGTGAGTGTGTGTGTGTGAGTGCACACGTGTGCTTGCACTGTGTCTGAGAAAATATGCATCTCTAACTGTGGGTCGCTGCCTTGGTCAGCTCGGCTGCCAAAACAAAATACCACAGACATTTATTTTCTCACAGGTCTGGAGCCTGGAAGTGCAGACTCAAGGTGCCAGCAGGGTTGGTGTCTGGTGAGTGATCTCCTCTTGGGTTGCAGATGGCCGCCTTCTTGTTGTGTGTGTTCCCATGGCCTTTCCTCCACACATGCAGGTGGAGAGAGAAAGAACAAGCTTTCTGGGATATCTTTTTATGAGGCCACCATCTTGTCAGATCAGGACTCCACCCTATGACCTCATTTTACCATA
The DNA here is from genome assembly GCF_964374135.1 of Grampus griseus. Taxonomy (NCBI): domain Eukaryota; kingdom Metazoa; phylum Chordata; class Mammalia; order Artiodactyla; family Delphinidae; genus Grampus; species Grampus griseus. Next base: position 76,087,088 of record NC_139008.1, on the reverse strand, counting down.
ATTACTTTCCTTAATGACCCCAGATCCAACCACACTGGAAGTTAGGGCTTCAACCTAGGAATTTTGGGAGGACACAAACACTGAATCCACAACACAGTCAAAAAAGAGTGAAAGAGCCTGCTTTAGAGAATCTGCCCACCCATCTTTCCCAAAGTCAAAAGGACCACCGCTTGCAGACTCCTCTGACTCAGCTATCATGGATATCTTGGCCAAGGCGTTCTATCTGATTCACTGGGACCGGGACACTTTTCCCTCTCTGCAGGCGACAATGAGGGGCTTGTGTGTTTTCAGGCAGCAGATGCTTGTATGGAAAGTATGACAGGCCTCCTCTGCCCCTCCGCCGAGTATTAAATATGATGGCACCGAAGTCCACGCCACCCACCTGCCCCGACTTTAGAGGGAGAAATGCTTACATAAAGGGGCATTGATCCTTTTGCATTTTTGTAGCCAGAGTCATGTCTGAGAAAGCCAGGGGTCTGCAAAAACCACCTTAAAAATCCCACTGCAGCAAAGGTAGGAGGGAGAAGAGACATGTATTGATAGCAGAGTTGAAGTTTGGAATGTCAGAGCAAAGTCAGTAAATATAGTACAGATGAGGTCACTAACTGTGCTTGATTATGCAAATCCAGGTGGAATGCAGAATGCTAATTACGTCAGCTTCTCCAGCTCAGAGGGAGGCTGTCAGAATGAGAGCCCTGAACTGAGGAAGCAGGAGGGATGGGTCAGGCCGGAAGAGACAGGAGCCCCAGGAGTTGGATATGGTCCCACGTGGCTTAGCCTCAGGCAGTGAGGGGTCCTGTGCCCAGAAACAGCCGGGTGGGGAGGGCGAGGCCCGAGATGGAAATAAGGCCCTGCTAGCATGGGCAGGTCCACCGAGGCGAACAGCAGGAGGGATCTGGGGCAGGGACGATGCTTCCTAAATTGTGACCTGCTTGCCACTGGTGCTTGGAGAAGTGAGTTAGGTGGCATGTGGAAATTTTTCTACGTGGCAGTTACATTTATGGCTATGTTTGTATGGTGACACGTTCCAGGAGCAAGTGTCCCGATTCTGTCCATTGAGCTTCTGTGCCATGAAAGGCACCAGGGATTCACAATGAGCAAACCAGGCATAGCCCTGCCCTCATGCAGTTTTCATTCTAGTGCAGGGAGACAGATGGATACCTGCTTACACTTATTCTACTTAGATGTAGCCAAGTCTGCATCTTTATGGAAACAAACCTTGCGCTTTTTTTGCCTCTGGTGCCAGGAAAATCACACCCCCCGAGGGGCGACACACTTTAACGTTTATGTGAAAAGGAATTACAGGCTGTGTAATTCCAATCTTCTCTGTCACGGTTGTCTCTTTGGTCTTGTGGGGTATTTTTAAGCAATAATAGGAAAAAGAAGGAGAAAATCCAAAGAGACCACCCCCGAAGTCTGCAATTCCGTTAAACCTCAGACAAAACCAAACCCACCAGGGCTTGACGGAGTAAGCTCATAAGCGGAAAAGACTTAGTGGTGAGATTCCGTGTGTTCCTTTGTAACCCCAATTCCTTCCATCCGGACAGCAGGGGACAGGGCAAGTTTCTTATTTTCTAGATATTCTGATTGAGCTACTTGGAACAGAAGGGACCCTTCCTTGATCTTCGGATTTTGTTCTTATTTTATTTTATTTATTTGTGTTTTTGCAGTATGCGGGCCTCTCACTGCTGTGGCCTCTCCCGTTGTGGAGCACAGGCTCCAGACGCCCAGGCTCAGCAGCCATGGGTCACAGGCCCAGCCGCTCTGCGGCATGTGGGATTTTCCCGGACTGGGGCACGAACCCGCGTCCCCTGCATCGGCAGACGGACTCTCAACCACTGCGCCACCAGGGAAGCCCTGTTCTTATTTTAAAGTTACATAACGAAATGTATTATTTTTTGTATAGCCCTGGTCCTTTTGAAAGGTAGGGGCAGAAATTATTACGTAAGGTATGTAGTAGAGCTAGAAATAGGGCTTGAAAATATTTTATTCTCTACTATTTAAAGTGAACATCCTGACAAATTAGGGGCTTGCCACCAGGAAGTAGAGGAGGGAAGGAGATATTCTCCCTAAAATCCTAAGATCTTAATCAATGCAGGACATTTTTCTAAGATAGAGCAGAGCTTCTGTCCATAGCACTTTCCTGAAGGCATTGTAATATCCAGAGGACGATTGCTATGAAATTCTCAAAAATAACACAGATGCAAAATCCCAAAGCTGGGAACAGCCCGAATGTTCTCCAATGTGTAAACAGATAAACAAACCCACCATGGAGTACGATGCATCTGTACAAAGGGAGGAAATATTGCTACACACTACAATTTAGATGAGTCTTATAGGCTCTGTGCTGGGGACAGAGCCAGTCCCCCAAATTTACGTACTTCGTGATGATCCCATTTATTTGACATTCCCAGAAAGACAATATGGTAGTGATGGGAAACAGATCAACACTTGTCAGGGATTTCTTAAAGGTACAGCATGAGGGAATTATGAGAGATGATGCAACCATTTTGGATCCTGATGGAGGTGGTGGTTGTACGAATCTCTACATGTGTTAAAATTATTAGAAATATACACATAGAAAAGAAAAAAAATATCAATGTTCCTGGATGATAATTTTAAAAAATTATTTTTAAAATTTATTTTAATAATTTTTAAACTTTAAAACTGTCAGGAGTGAAGTTTGAATGCACAGTGGTGTATAACTGACCTGTTAGTCGCCCTGTGTGATGTACATGCTGTATGTGGACCTCTCTGTGCTCCCCTGGGACCCCTCTTGGACGTCATCAGCTTCCATTTCCAGAAATGCTCGTCCCACTCAGCCACCCTGGGCCCTGTTCCTCCTTCAACAAGCCAAGCTTGCTCACCTCTGATTTTTTCTACTCGCCATTCCCTCCTCCAGAATGCTCTTCCCTCAGGGAGTCCTGGTTTGTTCGAGACTTTCAGTGCTGAAAAATCCCTGGGAAACTGTGATGTGTTACTTGGTCACCTTCCGCCAGATTCACACCCTCACTTCATTCAGATCTCTGCTTAAATGTCTCCTTTTCAAATTGAGTTTCCCCCAACCACTATGGAAAAATCACACCCCTCACATCCCCCTTGATCCTTGAACCCCACTTGATTTCACTCCATCCTACTTCTTCTGCCTGTGCCTACGCAGCATGTCTATTTTTATTTGCTTATTACACGTAGATCCAGTGGAATGCTTTGTGGTAGTTAGGTTTAAACAAAAAAGCAAGCTGCAGAGAGCCACCTGGCATGCACACGCCATTTGAAGCATACAAACCGTGCTGTCTAATATTTGCAGACACACAGACATGGTAAGTCATGAAGCTCTGCAGGGGAGGCACCAGGTGGAGCCTTGTGGGCAGACAGAGAAGGAACTGGGGTGAGGGGGCACAAGGGGCTTTAATCAAGGTGTATGTTTCATTTTAGAAGAAAAACATCTGAAGCAAATACAGTATGATAAGATTTCACAGAGCTGACTGATGAGATCATAGTCATTCGTTTTATTCTTCTTTATATTTTTTGACTGGCTTGAAATATTCATGATGGAAAAAAAGGCAAGACCAAAGATCTGTTGCTGAAGGAAAAGTGATTGCTCTGTTTGGGATACCCCCAGAGTGACCACACTTTCTAGATGATGACTGTCAGCTCTTCATGGGCCTTACAAATCACTTCACATCACATCTGAGACATCTGCTGAGCTCCTGCCTCAGGAGAGGGAGACGCAAGGATACTCAAACACAGCCCTTGCCTTCAGGGGGCTCTCCGTGGAGCAAAGGCATGAAAAGAGAAACCAGAGTAAACGATCTTTGTTCATTCGAGGCATCACTAGGTGATCGCTGAGCACATGTACTTGGGCTTTGGTGCCCAATGACTCGTTTGGTAAAGAAAAGTAGAAAACACCACCAGGGCCTTTCTAGGCACCAGAGACAATACTGGGAAAATTTTCCATTTTCTTGGATTTGTGGAGGAGATGACCTTTCAGTCCTGGTATAAAGAGGGCTATAGTTGCATGGAGGGAAAGAAGGGACAGCTTGATTTCGTCACCTAAGATTGAATCTGCCCAAAGCTAAGACATCCAGGCAAAGAGAGGTGGGCATGTTTCCATAAATCTTCCCATCACCTGGGCACCTGACTTCAGCGTCCAGTTTGCCATGGGGGCTCTGTTGGTGCCAACGGGGTCAAATGACCAGTGAGATGGGGGTTCACACAGGCTGAGAGGAAAAACGCTCAACAATTCTAGGGCAAAATGATTCAGCCACAAATGCTTACTGAGGAGCTAGTGACCAAGTCATTCATTCCTTCATTCACTCATGCATTCATCCACTCATTCACCTAACAGGGATTTATGTATTGAGCACTTATGTATATTATGTCCCTGGCACATTCTAGGTGTTTGGGAGAGAGAGGTAAATAAGAAAGATGAGATCCTTTTTCTCCTGGAGCTCACACTGAAGGTACACTCAGAATATTTAAAATGGTGACAGGGCTACGAGGCAATCCAGCAGGGCGGTGGACCGGCAGAGGGCGGGGGCAGCATTGGGGCCCCTAAGACACTGTGTCCCTCTGAGCCGCTGTTAGAGCCGAGGTCGAGAGTGGAGGTGGAGGCCGGCGTGTGAAGGTGGGGTGGAGCGAGCATCAAGGACAGAGTCTGGGGAGGGGACATCACCTGGCTGTGTCTCGGGGAACAGCAGGGCGCGCAGAGTAAGACGGGGAGGCGGCAGGGCTGAGATCAGGCTCACAGCCCTGGTGGGGAGACACTCTGTCCCCAAATGGAAAACAAAGGACCGAATCCTTCGTTTTCAACTCACCGCTGGGAGGTGCCCACTCCTCCTCTCACTGGAAACTTCTCACAAGAAGAAAGCACTCCCTGCATTTAATTTAATTTGGGCCCTTGGAGCCTATCAAGTTATTCTGTTCCCATCCCCTCGGGTCCTTCTCCTTCCTGCCCTTGACCCTCCGTCTTCCACCTGGTCTGTCCACACAGTGACAGCTCGCCCCCTGACGCCGCATCTCTAAGCCACCCAATTTCCTGTGCGTTGTTAAAATTGTGAAAACACAAGATCCAGGTGCAGCTGTTATCTTACTGTTGATCCGGACAGGAAAGGAACAGGCAAAGGAAAGAAAAGAATAAAATCCCTTGGCGTTGGGTCATGTCAGCCCAGTGCAGGGAGACAAAGGCTGGCGAGTCTCTGGTTGTGACCGTTCACTGGGCTTTTGGAGCCAGGACGCTGTGAAACAATGATATCAGCGTGACTCTCCTTCAGGAAGGCAGGCAGTGGAGTCGGGGAGGGGCCCGCTTATCCTTGGGGCAATAATTATATCAGCCAGCAGGTATTGAACACCTACTGTGTGCCAGGCCTGGCTCTAGCCACTCACGGGTGTCATCTCATTTAATCCTCACAACAGCCCTTGCGGGGAGGATGCTCGTTGGCCCCATTTCACAGGTGAGAACACCAAGCAAGCAAGTAACACTTTGAGAAGAGCCCTGACCTCCAGCCCGTTCAGAGCATCCCCAGTAGGATCTGTGAGCTTGCTTTGCGCGGATGGGGGCTGACGGGATTTCAGCTCTTCGGTTTATAATCACATACGAGTAGGGACGAGGGTAGCACAGAGTCCTGAAGTCCATCGTTTCAACCCTTGATTATCTGCTTTATTCTGCTCCGGATGGGGAGGCTCCACAGTAACCCGACTGGGATTAAACTCCGGTTCTTAGTTGCTGTGCGATCAGCAGCAGAACCCTTCAGCCCTTGCGATTTAGTTCCCTTGTCTTCTGTGTGCACACACGTGTGTGTGCATGCCTCACATACACGCACGTGTGTGTGTACGCTAACACGTATGCGCACACGCTCGTGTGTGTATGTACGACAGTTATGAGCAGGGTCTCTGGAGTCAGATCGGCCTGGACTGAAATCCGGGCTCAGTCCTTCCCAGCCCACAGCCTCAGTTTCCTCCTCCGTCACACGGTGACCATCACCCCTGCCTTATGGGGGTTGATGTGAGGATCAGATGAATTAGTCCGTGTGAAGTGCATAGAAGGGGCCTGGCACAGGGTCAGTGCTGGACAAATGTCGCTGTTAGTACTGCTGTTCACTGGTTGCCAAGTCTCTGAGCAGGGCCCTGGGGGAGTGCAAAGTGAACCCCCTCCCCTCAGACCTTTCCCATCATGAGCAGAGGCGAGCAACATCCTGGCCCCACCAGTAACCAGCTGGATGACCTTGGATGGGGGCATGGGGCTCCACCTCCCTGTGCCTTGGTTTCCTCCTCCAGAAAATGGGGCAATAAGGGCACATTCCTATGAGGCTGTTAGGAGGATACAGCAAAAGTGCTTAGAACAGTGCCAGGCCTACAGTCAGTGCCTTGTGTGCATTGGCTGCTATTATCATCATCATCATCACGTATCCTGTTTAGGTTCATTCTGCAGGAGTATTGGCCAATATGCTGATCTTGTTCCTGCCTCAGGGCCTTTGCACTTGCTGACACTCAGCCTGGAACGCCCCTCCCCCAGACCTTCACCCTGCAGCTTCCATCCGCCTTGGGGACAGCCCTCTCTGACAGAGCTCCTCACTCGCCCAGCTGACTCTCTATCTTATTATCCCGGGTTCCCATTTGATTTCTATGTGGCTTCAGTTGGGTTTCCCAGAAGCAGACCTCTAGACGGGGATTTGAGTGCAAGTTGTCCATGTGAGGGGTGGTCCCAGGAAGCGCACTAGGGAAGGGGAAGGAGCCGGGGCATTCCTCCTAGGGCAGCTGGAGCCGACTTCTGATCACTTACGCCCCGATTCCCATGCGCCACTGGCTGAGGGTCCTCAGAACCACCAACTGTCTACACCCCTGGCCACAGGCCAAGAGAAAGCTCTCAGGTGGATGGTCTCGGGATGCCCATGATGGCAGGATCATGTCTATTTTTTCACACCAGCTTCTGGGACATTGCTTCACATACAGGAGGCATCCCACAAGTGTTTGTAGAAGGAAGGAAAAAAGGAAGAAATGATGGGAGGGAGGGAGGGAAGGTGTTGGGGGCATAAGAGAGGGCTGTATCAGATTTCACCAAATGGACATAGGTCATCATCGGAGCAGGAATCCGTTATGACCACTAGTACTTTAGACTCCAGAAAACTATCATATACATGGTTCTCATTTAATCATAGAAACTTCACAAAAGGAAGGCGTTTAAAGGGTCATCTAGTCCAACTACTTAATTTGATAAGGGAACTGGAGCCCAGAGAGGGAAAGGACTCACCCAAGGTCACCCAGAGAGTGAACTGCAGACAATGAGACAGAGTCTGGCTCTTCTGATTTCCAAACAATGTGCTGTTTCCTCCATGGAATTGATTTGGAAGACTTTTTCTTTGTGGGTTTCTTTCTCTTACTGCACAGTGGGGTTCTGTCACCTGTCTTAGGGACTACCCTCCCCAGCCCACCCACCTTCCTTATCCTTCAAAAACTGCCTCAGATGCCTCCTCCACCACGAATCCTGTCTTGTCCTGCCCCTGGCAGAATTCATCACTCCATCACCTCTGATTTCAACACATGCATATGTTTCCACCCAGCGGATCCTATTTTTAGGAATATATCCCATAGAAACAAACATTCCCCGGTACAAGGACATGTATTCCGAGATATTCATCGCAATGCTCATCATAGTTGATTACAGTTGACCCCAGACTCTGCTGCAGACGCGCACTGTGAGCTGGTGGACAGCTGGTTCAGGATGATGAGCTGGACCTTGACCTGCTGACCCAGAAAAGATCCATAATGTATTGAGGACTGAGAAAGCACAGTGCCGAGGAATTTACGTAGTAAAATCGTATTTGAGGGGGAACCCCGCCCAGATCCTTACGAAGAGAGGTCAGGAAATCCCTATCAGTGTGTCTAAGTTTGGACGTGAGTCTGGGAGTGCGTAGGAAGTTGTGGAAGGATGCACGTTTTATTCAGCTTTTCACTGCGAGTGGGGCAGGGAGGGGGAAGGAGACAGGGGGTAGGGGGTGAACACTGGAGCAAACTTGGAAAGGAGGGAGGCGTGGCGGAATATTGGGAGAAGACTGTGGACGATCAGAGCCCGCCTGTATGTGAAAATGGACCACGATCACGGACATGCGCCCTGTTGGTTAGCGTGTGGCTGGGTTGACCAACCATATCTTGAGTTATGCAGTTATCGTGATAGAGTTTCAGTAATAAAGATAATGGGTAAACTAAGAAACTGATAAATAATTAGAGGCCCCTTGGTAGAGACCCTCAGGACCCACATGACAGGCACAATTGGTGTTGAGGGGTTTCCCAAGTCAGTGTTACGGGGGGAGGAGGTTTCCAGGCCCCTGGGGAGCTGGGAACGGAGGTGCTGTCGGCCCCTTCGAACCTGTGAGTTCAACCAACCTTGGCTAGAACCCGTGGATGTGGAGGACGGTCTGCAGAAACTTGAGCATCCTGGGATTCTGCAGAGGGTCCTGAAACAAATGCCCTGAAGATACTGAGGAATGTCTGTATCGGAACCCTCAAACACCAGGAGGCCAGCCCCCTCTGCAGGGACAGGGTTTGAGGACTCTGCCCTTTTTTTGCCTGGGGTGGGGTTGGGGGCAGGGGCGGGGGAGGCCTGAGGTAGTTGAGGTGTCCTTGGGCTGCCTGTCTCCTTCTGGGCGGGGTGGGCAGCCAGCCAGGGACAGGCCACACGCAAGGGGAACTTCAGGTGCGACAACAGTAGGCTTCAGCCTCTGACACGTGTGTGCTGACTTGTGGGGCCGTGCTTACCAAACGGGGGTGTTGTCCCCTAAGAGGTGACGTCGGTGGCACAACGATGGGCTGTGTGCTACTGGTGTTCAGTGGGTGGAGGCTGGGGACACCAGGTGACCACAGTACACGGGCCAGGCCCACACCCTGCGAACTGTCTTGCATCTTGCATTAGTTTCAAAGGTTCCACTGGATGTTTGTGTGGAAAAAAACCCTATTTACAATGCTCTGAGTCCCCAGAGGAGAATCCGTTCTACGTGGAAGCAGCAATAATGCTTTTTGCATTGTTTTAATATTCCCCGAGTTTCCTGGGGCAGCAACCATGCTGTAAATCAAGGGACGCTTGTACTCGTTTTGTTGAGAAAGTTTGCCGGTGGTGGTTCATCCCTTTGAACCACCACATCCCTCAATCCGACATTTCAGATGCTAGCGCTGCACGCTAGACCCCAGTCTGCATCTACCGCTTCCTCAGTTCTTCTAGTGTGGTCCTGCCAGGGCATGTTGAACTATGCATTGCTTTATTGCAAATTACTGGACATAAATTACTTTTCTTATCGTTCTTTTTATATTACAGTTAGGGCATTAAGTTGAATTTTTAAAAAACATGTAGGTAGGGTTATATTATCTATGAATTTTGTTTCAAAATACCAATGTGGAAATTATAAAATGTTTGTTTAAAAAAGGTGACATGGGGGCTGAGAGACTTGAGACCCACATTTTGAAAAATCAGCAAGTCTTCTCTTTCCCCAGGGAAGCTGCAGCCTCATTTAGAGACAATTTTGAGCTTTTTTGTTAAATTTAGCTAGATTTTTTTTAACCACAGAAGAGGATCTTTTCTTTCCTTCCTATCCATCAAGGCTTCCTTTGCCAAGATCCCCCTTCATGAGTCAGCTGGAGATCAATGTAATTCTGATCCTTACATCCCTGGAAATCCTCCTCCTGGAATTGCCTCGACCAGGACAAGCAGGGCTGTCGGGCTCCAGTTTGCTGCAGTCACGGCTGAGCCTCCCGCCAAAGTTAGGCCACTGCCCGGTGGGCAAATAATTTGTTCCTCTGTACGAGACACATCAATAATCAACAAACAAACACATTAAAAGAAAAAGCAGAAAGCTTAGCCATGCAAATCAGGGCGGAGGAGGGAGGGTAAAGGAAAGGACCTCATTCTTATTCTGCAGCTTCGGCAGGGCCCTGGCCCATCCGCCGTTTCTATTAAAGCACTGGGCCCAGCACAGCCAACGCACTGGCAAACTAACGCACAGTAATGAGCGTTTGTCCCAATCAGAGTAAACACCACCCGTTCCCAGGACACCGAGAAGCAGAAAATGAACCAGAGGTTAACTGGGTCATTGGCTGCGGCACAATGTGGGTCATTCTAGATGTAATTTAGTTCCCTTCAACGGGAGGCCCCAATACGGCCACCGGTTCTCACAGCGGGGACGGTGACTTAGCAGCAAGCCGAGGTCTCTTGGATACCAGGCCCGGAGCCGTTGCTGTGATTCATGGTGCCTCTGACATCACTGGGTGTTTTTGTGATGCAAAGTGACATGTTGTCTAAACACACAAGGGGCCCAGTGAGTCTCTGTGGTGCTTGCTGTATGGGTGTGCCCACCAGTGGGACTCGCGGATGCACACAGGACTGAATGAGTAACTCGGTGTCTTTACAGTGTCTTCCACTCCTGTGAGCCCTGGTCCTATCACCACTGTTCCCGAGAGCGTCTCATGCAAAGGTGCTCTTTAACTGCGTGGATATTTGAGAAATTGCAGGGATAAAGTTAAACAAATCCATGTGTCATAATTATGCCTTATGCATGTGTTCTGCCTTTACATCTTGTTTGGAAGGTATAAAAACCAAACAGAGAACAGGAGGCGCAAACAGCCTGATTTCGCATGGGCGGACCCAGAAGGGGTTTAAAAGGGAGGGAAGCCCCGTGTCAGTGTCACCGCCAGCGGCACAGGGAAGCCGGTCACAGGCCGCCTCCTGAGTCAGGAGATTTGGAGGCAGGTGTTCGCAGTGACAGTCACACTTCCTGCTCCTCATTCTGAGGTGCCCCAACCTGACGGCGGAGGCCTGATGAGGAAGGACCCAGCCTGGGCTGAGGCGGGCGGCTTAGGCGGCCTGGGCTTCCCCCAGGGTCATCAGAGGCATGTCCTCTACGTCCCCCACTCCCTCCCCGTCCACACAGGGCGCCCTCCCTGCCCCACGTGGGCGTGTTCTCTGCCTGGAAAATATGCTTGAAGACACAGAGATGCTTCCAGAAGCGCAGGCCCTGAGGTCGAAGCGCAGGGGGGACCTGTCCACCCTCCCCCACTCCTTCTCCTGGACTCACTGCCCTTCCTTCTGTGCCACTTACGTAGCAGGTTCATCCCCACCCAGGGCCTTTGTCCCGGCCGTTCGTCCTGCTGGGACGCTGTCGCTGGGCGAGCCCCTCCCGACCACCCTGCCCACAGCAGCCCCCTCCCCACTTGAGTGTGAGCTCCAAGGAGGCAGGGACCTGCCTGTCCTAAGCCCCGTGTGCCCAGCACCTCCAGCTGCCCCTGGCGCGGGGCTCTGCCCAGCAAGTGACTGGGGACGACTCAGTGGGTGAGCCTGGCCTCTGAAGTCCTGAGCTCACATCCCGGCCTGGCGGTTTACTGACCGCTTGACTGTGGGACAGGGACGCCTCCTCTCTGGGTCAAGGTTTCCTCCTCTGTGAGATGGGGCTGGTGCCAGCGTACTCACCTCTCACAACAGTTGCGAGGCTCAGAGACAGAGAGACGTGCATCAAAGCGCTTTGCCACTCAGAGAGCTACAGAAATGAAATGGACTGCATCACAGTTATTGCTCATACCGGATGAGGTCAGGGCTTAGGAAAGCCCAGGGCAGCCGCCCCTGGGAGTGCTGTGTGCCCTGACCGTTGTTCAATTCTGAGTACTCTCTCCCTAGCTATGTGGATGAGTGCTTACTGACTCTGGGCCAGGTTCTGTTCTGAATGTTTCACATAAATTAATTCACTTAATGCTCATAGCCATAACCACCTGTGGTTGTTATCATCTCCATTCTACAGATAAGGAAACTGAGGCACAGAGAGGCTAGGTTACCTTCCTGTGGTCACACAGCAGCCAGTGGTGGAGACCTGGCTTCTGCGTAAGTGTGACCCCAGCTGGAAGCAGACAAGGAAGGGGCTTGACCCTCTACAGGATATTTGTTTTAATTTCCCTTAAGCTGGGCCAGGCTTAGGTGGTCCTGTGGCGAGATCATCTATCTTGCCAAAGGCTTCTGAGCAGGATGGCTTCTGCTTCTCGATGTCCCTGCTCCCTTCTTTTATAGGGACAAAACCTCAGATGCTTACCTGGACACAGGGCTGCCCAGAACAGTCCCTCAGCTTGGGGTGATGTGGGTCCAAGTTCTGGCCAATGGGATGAAAGAGAAACACCAGGTCTGACTTCCAGGCTGTGCCCCTCACAGTGAATCTTCCCTACCTTTCTCTCCCCCTCCCCACTGGCTGGAAGGTGGGCCTGAGAGCACCAGCCCAGGAAGATGTGACAACAAGATGGGCAGAGCCTGGCCCCCAACCCTGGGAGCTGCCAGCTTTCGGGTACCAAGGTGGAAGGGGGTGACATGGAGGGTTGGGCAGGATTCTGTTCAGGGCTTTAAATTTGGTCTCTGTACCTGGTTCACCACCTGGACTGAGCCTCTTCCTCCCTCCTCCCTGGCATCCTCCTCTGCCAGCCCCGCCCCAGGGTTAAAGCCCTGCCTCCTGCCCCCCTCCCCGCCATTTGTCCTCTGAACCACCACGGTCCCTGCTCCAGGGGACTGTCCAGCCTGTGTGCAGCCTGTGGCCCGAGAGCCCTAGAAGAAGCCTGGGTGTTCCCTCCCTGCCCCTTCCCTGGCCATGCTCGTGGCCCCCAATCTGGGACAGGAACCCAAAAGGGACCTTCGTTCCAATCTGCAGGAGCCCGCACCTCACCCTCCAGGGGTCTGGGGTGGAGAGACTCCTGAGGGTCCAGGCAGCTCCCCCCTGGCCTGAGCGCAGTGCCCACACCCCCAAGGGCGGCTCTCAGGCCTCCCCGGGGCAGGTTTGTAAGGTTCGCTGCCCACTTTGATGAGGACATGATTCGTGGGGGACACGACAGGCAGACCTGCTGCAAACCACCCAGCGGCCGCGCGTGGGAGGCCGGGCTGCACGGTGGGGGGAGGGGTGACCCCGAGGGCGGACGCGGCTCCACGCAGAGGAGGGTGGGCTCCGCGAAGGCAGCGGGCTCGGCTCCTGTCTGCGGCCCGCTCTCCTGACCAACCGACCGGGGCCCATCGTCTAATGACCGCCCGGGGCACGGGGTCCCCAAAGCAGCGGGTGGCTGCCCTCGAGTTCTGCATACGGGATGGAGGGTTGCCTGTCATTTTCAGGGCCGATGGGCTCGGGGGTCGGCGCCAGCCCGGGGGTCACAGTTCTCGGAGCCCAGATGATGGCTGGAAGCTGCAGGCAGTGCAGCTCCAGGATTTCTCTAGGGCTGGGGCTGGGGGCGGGCAGTCCCACTGGAGGGGGGCCCGGGGGTCCTGCAGAGGCTGCCCCCATAGCAAGCCCCCTGTTTGACAAGGATTCCAGGCTCATCTGGGTGGCCGAGAAGGGGAGTAGAGATCATGACTGTGCCTAAAACGCCCTCCCACACCTTGGTCCCTCCCTGCTGTAGGGAGTGGCCGGGGGGAGGCCTTGGAAGTCCCTGTAGCCTGGGTGTCTGGGGTCCCACCATGAGGCGGCCTCCAAGATGGCAAAGCCCCCAAAGGAAGATCCACTCCCACCCATTTTGCCCACCACACAGGACTCAGTGCAATGCACACAGCAGTCACTCGATAAATGCTTGTGCAGGACAGGACAGTGTTTCCCTGCGGCCCCGTTTATCCCGTCAGACACCATCTGCCCACAGCTGTCGGTGGAGAAACTGGCATCTCCACGCTGTTCTTGGTCTTTCCTCAAATCCTCCCTCCGTGCCCCGCCCCCACCACTGTCGGCTACATGTTACTGTTAAGTCCCCCAGGTTTATAAAATGCACACAACACAGGGTGTCTCTGTGCTCTGAACACGGGCTCCACGAAGGGAAAACCAGAAAGTGCATCGATGGGGCCGGGATCATCTGGGCGTGGGGCCCCCGCTCACCTCCCTCCCTCCACTGCGAGCCTGGAGAGGTTGAGGCCGTGCTGTCGCTCACTTCCCCATCTCCAGGGCCACTGCAGCCCAGCAGCAGCTCAATAAATGCCTGTGGAAGGAGTGGGAGGACACAGGACGGGTTTAGAGAAGTGAGGGAGGTCATGTCAGGGGCACCATGTAAAGGCGCCCACGTTTGACCACTCTGACCTTCAAAGTCCATCTGCTGTAAGTAAAGCCTGGAGCACAGAACTTGGCCCTCGGAGGCCCCAGACACATGAACACCTCTGCTTCTCACTCTCACCTGGGCTGTGAAGTGACCAGGGCCTCAGATTGGCTTGGACATAAACACGCTGCGTCCTGAGAGCTGTTAGGATCCGACCATCTTTCTCCCAACAGGTGGCAAGAACCCCCCGTGAGCTGTGAGCAGAAGCGCTTTTGGTGGAAACGTCCTCATGGCTGCACCCTCCTTGTGTCATCTGTGGTCAGGACGACGGCGCCAGTCCTACGGAGTGAGGGCAGGGGGGCAGGAGGTGGAGAACAGGAGGAGGAGCACTGTTTCCATCAGGAGGCGGGTCTGTGAGCCCAGCTTGTCTGATCTGCGTCAGTCCCAGGGCTTTCGCTGGAATACTGGGAAAGAGGCCTTTCTTTTTACTGTCCTTGCTGGACCAGTGGGATGGGACTCTGTTGCGCTGGGGCATCTTTGCCCTGTAACGAGAAACATGTGACCAAGAATGGAGCTGACCCAGGAGGAAGGGGCCTGAAGGATGGGAGAGCCACTTCCCGATGACGTCATTTCGCCCCAGGATCCGGCCGCACCTGCAGCCAGGTAGCGCTGGACCGCGCCGTGCCTGCAGTGAGCGGATTTTTGTTTCAGCTCATGTCAGTTTGCACGGTGTTCTGTCCCTTGTGATCCAGAGTCTTGGCTGACACACCTCAGCCCCCCTTTTAGTCTCAGAGATTTCTAGAGCTTTGGGGGTCTTTTGTGGGGAAGCCCAGACTGGCAGAAGGCGGTTCCTACGTGTCCTGTATTCTCGGGAAACCTCTGACCTGAGTCCAGACTGAGAAGGCCTCGGAGGCTCTCATCAGCTTGGGGCCTGGGCACCTGAACCGGCCCTGAACCAAAGGCGAATGAGGGGCCCGCCTGGCAGGAGGCTGGCGACCCCCAGGCTGAGGATGGGGGATGAGAGCTGGGAGTCTGGAGGGGCCAGGCAGGCAGACAGAAGGACAAGATCTAGAGAACACGGCCAGGAATGACCCCGAGGATGGAGTCCTGTGCCATCCTCCACGGTAGCCACTGGCCACTTGTAGCTATTTAAGTTCATATGAATAAAACGAAATAAATTTAAAAATTCAGCTCCTAAGTCACACAGGCCACATTTCAAGTGCCCTTAGTCACATGTGATTAATGGTCACCATATTGGACAGCACAGGTATGCAGCATTTTCATCATCACAGAAAGTTCTCATGGACAGCGCTGGCCAGACAGAGTAGGTTTTGAGTCCAGCAAGTTATCAGGTTGGAAGAAGGTGCCAGGCAAGAAGGAAATGAGAAATAAACACCAGAGCTTTGACCAAAGGTCCGCTCTCACTCACTCATGTGTTCACTCCTTCTGTCAGTCGTCTGAGTCATTCCACATTCACTGAGCTCCTTCTGGGTACCGGCCGCTGCCGTGGGCTCCAGGGAAACAAGAGAGAAGGAGGCAGAGGCAGCCCGACCCCAGGGAGCTCGTGTTCTAGTCTGGGAGGCGGACAATAGAGAAGGAGGTAAATACATCAATACCCAAGACAATTGCAGAAAATAACAAATGCCACAAGCAAAGAGAGCAGGTAATATAACAGTCGCGGGGTCTGCGGGGGGAGGGCCAGGCCTTAGTTCAGGGAAACATGTCATCTTTGGGCGACCATAAATTATAGGGCCTGGAATAAGGTGAGGCCGCTCAAAGGGGAGGAGTGTGATGCTCTAGGGACCCCTTGCTCCCAGGCTGGGAGAGGCCTGGTGCCCTGAAGCACCGAGTTCTAGAATTAGAACGTGGACCCCGCCCCAAGGCCTGAAGTGGACAGGGGACCCCAGAAAGCACAGAAGCAGCGACTGCAGAAGCGGCCACGGGCCGTCAGCGGAGGTTATTCCGTGGATAGAAACAGAGGGGCTGTTAGGAGTAAGCCCACCCAGCCTCGGCCGGGACCTGACACTCGCAGTTTGTGAGGGTCGATCCTTGAGGCAAGTCCCAGAGGCGTTTGCATCTCTCCTGTTGGCGCCTCTGCAGGGGACCATGTCTGGGCTCTCAGCTCATTTTGCCCCTTCAAGGAGGCAGCGGCTTCCATTTAACAAAGAGACAACCAAGACCACTGCTCCTCGGAGCTCTGCAGACAGAGCTGCCCCGTCATCCCCGCCTTTTTAATCCCCAGAAATAGAGCCTTTGGTGGTGGCACAGGGGGAGCTGAGAGACCCGGGGAAGGGATGGGGCAGAGCCCTGGATGCTGGGATGCAGGGAAGGGCGCCACGGAGCAGCTGCGACCACAGCCTCTGACCTCCCGGCACAGGGGTCCGAGGTAGGCTTGCTCGCTTACAAACCTCAAAAGTCAAGGTGCCCACAATTCCCTCTTCAAGTAAGAACACTCCATTTCTGCACACAGAGGGCACGATGATATTATTCAGGTTCTAAAACAGACCCAAGTGTGTTCTCCTGGCAAGAAGTGGGCAGAGCCAACCCCAGTTACGGTTCCCTGACAGCTCCCTGAATTCAGCCAAAGAAGATGACTCCACGTGGCAGAGGGCAAGCCTCGCAGAGGAAAAGACTGAGCAGGTGTAAATGTCCTCCTGGTTTCTGGGCAGATTGGAGGTTTCCCAAGCGGCCAGGGAAGTCCCTGCCCCTAATGGAATCTTTTCCTGCAGGATTCTCTCGGTGACAAGGGACAGAGACCTGACTCGGGTGGCTCAGGCCGAGGGCATCAACAGGCTGGTGCACGGTGCTAGGTCTTCAGGCAGAGCCGGGTCTGCGTGTCACACGCCGCCCCCTGGACTCGGCTGAGTGGCCCCGACCCCCACCACGGTGCCGGCTCCCGCCAGGCTCCGCTGGGGCCCAGGGGCTGCAGGCGCCCCGTGCGGCTCCAACACAGCTCCTGCCCTGCACTCGCTCAGGTTCAAGTCCAGGGACAAGAGCAGGTGCCACGAGAGCCCCAAGTCACTGAGTGGCCAGCTTAGGTCCCATCACTGAGTCCCCCCCTGGCCAGGCCTGGGGTCCTGCATCAGCCCACCCCAAACACGCAGGCTGAGGTGAGAAGGCGAATTCTCAAATGATGATCAGGTTCTGTTCATTCAAGAAGGGGAAGTGGACGCTGGAGGATGCACGGGGGACGTTCTCTCCACGAAGGGAACGTGCAGGTATCACACTTCCAGAGAGTCTGTAAGGATTCAGATGGCGGGCACAGAAGAAGTTTCCCTAATTCTGGGTTTATTTTTGAAAGCTTCGGCTGACCTGGCCCGTGAAGGGGGTCGCTGGGTGTCCCGTGATGCTGCATTCAGTCTCCATCCTAGGCCAAATGAGTTTGGGGACCCCCACTGCTGTGAACCCAGTTCACAGGTGAGCGGACCTCAGGGCCGCCGTTCTCAAGGGCCAGCTGTGACCGCTTCCAGCCAGGACTGCGCTCGGCTCGAATCCACCAGTTCCAGTGGCTTAACCCAGGGTGACTGGGCTGCTTCCGGGTCAGTGAGGCCGGGGGCGGCGGTCCAGGCCTGGTGCAGGGCTGCACGATACGCCAAGCGCGTCTCCTTCCGCCGTTCTGCCTCTGTCCTCGGCTTGCGCCTTTCCTGCAGGGTCCCCGTGGCTGCGGATGCCGCTGCTCCTCGGCGTCGTGTCTGCCCCCCGCCAGGAGGGAAGCAGGAGCGGCGAGAGGAGGAAGAGGCTGAATCGGGGCAGCCGCGCTTTCCCAGGATCGCCAGCGGCCGCCTGCCTCCACCTCGGGGCGAGAACGGGGTCACACGGGCACAGCGGCTGGGGGGCTGGCCATGGCTGGAGCGCGTGGCCATCAGGGTCCTGTTAGTGAGAAAGAAGGGCCCTGGGTGGACACCTGGCGTCGGCACAGTCCAGTTAACTGGCGAAAAAGGCTTGCACTTGCGTGCAGCTGTTTTCAATCAAAGGTACATCACTTGCATCTTCGCAAACACACATTCCTGCTCTAGAGAAATGAAGGCGCCCAAACCACGTGATTCTGCCTGCAGACGTTCCACCTGGACTCTGAGTCACCCAGTTCACCATCATGTGGTTCAAATTCAACAGAAATTTCCCAGATCTCCGCCCTCCGTGGGGTGCGTTTCTCTGCCCGGCGCAGGTCACCCCAACTCCCGGTCACCCCGGCAGGCGGAGCCTCGCTGTCCCCCCTCTGCAGACAGGCCGCCGAGGCATGAACAACGTCCCCCCGGCCAGAGCCTGGGATTGTCCTCCAGCAGCTCCAGCCTGGATGCCGTCCCGGAGATAAATCATGTCTCTTTAAAAAGCTGCAGCGGCCCATTATTTCTGCTTGCAAATACCCCTGGATCTTCACTTGAGAGCTGGGTGACAGGCCCCGGCTGTCGTGCTCAGGTCTGCATAAAATCGCCGTCGGGCTTCCCTGGCACAGTGGTTGAGAGTTCGCCTACAGATTCAGGGTAGGCGGGTTCCTGCCTCGGTCCGGGAAGATCCCACATGCCGCGGAGCGCCTGGGCCCGTGAGCCATGGCCGCTGAGCCTGCGCATCTGGAGCCTGTGCTCCGCAATGGGAGAGGCCACAGCAGTGAGAGGCCCGCGTACCACCAAAAAAAAAAAAAAAAAAAATCGCCCTCAGCTGGTGGACTTCTGTGATGAGCAAGCTGCTAGCTTCAGATGGAGGGTAAATAAAACCCCTTCCCGGCGGGCGGGGCTTGGTCGAAGGTTCCAGAGTCCTGTCTGCGGAAGGAGTGGGAACGTGTACAGTCACGGCTCAGGCCCGGGGGAAATGCCCTGTCCCCACGAGTTCACGTGGGGAGGAGTCGAAATGACAGAACGGAGATCCCTGTTGTGCGTTTTGCAGTGTCGTGCAGTTCTTCCCCAAGTAAACAGCAATCACATAATAAACTGAGTACAATCAATTATTATGGATATTTCAACCAGAATATGATGAACCGCCACGTACCCATCACCCAGATTCCACAATTACCGGGACCCGCCCCACCCCCTCCAGCTCTCCCCTTTCCCACAACGTATTGAAAGCAAATCCCGGACATCATGTGGATGTTTTCTAAGGCTTCCTCATCACCTCTGAAGTTCAAGTCCCTGCAGTTGTCTCACAGACGCCGTTTTCTTGTTGCTTTTGCAGAATCAGGATTTAAACAAGGGCTGCCCCGCATGTGGTGAAGTCTGTAAAGTCTCTTGGTCGACGTGACCCGCTTTCTTCAGTTGACTTTTCATGCCCCTCCCTTGCTGATTCCAGGATCAGTGGTCCTGTGGGTGCCCCCCTTTCTGGATTTGTCTGTCTGCTGCCTCACGTGTCACATCCGAATTCCCTCCACCCGGAAGGAGAAGTGGCTGCCACTGGGCGCCCTTGTTGGGGGGGTGGAGTCGCATGAATTAGCTGCCTGTCTTTCCCAGGTGAGACGTGGATTAGGACTCCTTGTCTAGCTTGGCCTCTGTTCCCCTCTTTAACCCACAGTTTATTTCCTGTAGGGCAGTTTCACCCTCTTTATCAATCTTGTTTTTTATTAACATGTTTATTGTGTCTCACTTATTTGAAGGTTCTCTCTCTGAGGCCAAGGACCAGGTCAGGGCTATCTTGCAGGACCTAGAACAGTGCCTGGCATGATATTTGCTCAGAAAATAATTAACAGGGACTTCCCTGGTGGTCCAGTGGTTAAGGCTCTATGCTTCCACTGCAGGGGGCACGGGTTCAACTCCTGGTTGGAGAACTAAGATCCCACATGCCACTTGGCATGGCCAAAAAAAAAAAGAAAGAAAATAATGAACAAATGAATGAAACAGAGGCTGGTCTTAGATGAAGCCTCATGTACTGAGCCCTCAAAGGGCATCTGGGTCCTTGACTGTATTTCCCTTGTGGTTAAATCCCAAACGGCCCCGGAAGAATCCTTATTTTCTTTCTATCCCTTTCTCTCCACTGCCTACCTGAGGAGATATTCTCAGGGCTAATGAAACCACCGAGGGCTGAGGAGCAAAGCCTTTCCCCGTCAGCAGGGAGCCGAGGCCCATGTGTCTGTTTCCTGCCTCACCTGTGTATCAGACCAAGGAGAGGCAGCTTTATCTTCTGATTGAACCAGTTTCCTACAGCAGCTGTAACCACCTCAGTGCCTGAGAGAAAAGAAAGCATTTCCTTTTTCCAACCTCAGCAAAGCTGCAGCCTCTCGCCTGGTTCCTGGCTTCTTTGCCCCCAAGTGCTGCACAGTGACCACGCCCCACAGAATCCAATTTGGGGTCTGCCTCTCACGGTCCCCAAGAGAGTAAACGTCAGTCCACGTGTCCCTGCCTTAGGAGAAATTAGGAGAGAGGCGATCACCAAAACAAACAGATAACAGCAACGGAAACAAGCTCTGGGCTGACACCCTCCTATCTCCTCGGGGATGGAGGGTCCTCAGATGTGTGTCAAGAACTGTGACCCATCACTGGGGAGAGAAGGATCTGGAACCAGCTCTTCCCTCTGCCTGCAACACCCTGTCCCCACAAACCCCAGGCCGCCCCCTCCCCTCCTTCCAGCTTCAGCTCAGATGTCACCTCATCAGCCAGGCCTTCCCTGGCCTCCTGGCCCACCTGGAACCCACCCCTGCGCCCTCTCTCCCATTATTCTGCTTCATCGTCTCCATGGCATCGACCTGCATCGGGTGTGGTGCCTGTTCCCCCTGTGATCTGTCACTGTCCCTCGTCCTGCCACAGTGTCAGCTCCACGGGACCAGGGCCACCTGCTCTGCTCAGGGCTGAGTCCCCAGTGCTCAGAGTAGGCACCAGGTGCATACGTGCTGCGTGTTTGGGTGAATGAATGAATGAGATCGTGTGCTCACAGCAGGGTTATACTGCTCCCAGGAGGGCAAACTTGGTTCTTGGGCCTGATAGGATCTTACTCTCTTATATAAACACACAGATGTACCTACAGTACATAAACCATTGTCTGGTAGTTCTGTAGTATTAAAATTTCATGAGGGGCAGTTAGGAGAAAAATGTCTGAAATGGCTCCTTAGGGGTGATAATGAAGTAGAGTTTGAGGAACACTGAATTAAAGGAAAATCAGTTGAAACTGCAGCCTTTTCCTCCCACATTTTGCTAAGGCCCTGGTAGGAACTCAAGATAAGTGAAAGTATGTAAAACAGTCCCGGGCATTTTCCTGGTGGGGAAAAGAACAGAAGGGCCTCGTTGCTTTGGGGAAACATTTTTTTTTCCTGCCAAGGGACAGACTTACAAAGGATGATATTTACATTTTCCTGAAGCCTGTAATTTTCTCATTTGTCATCTGTCAGCGCCCGAGGCCCCTCCACAGCACGTGGAACGCTTGCTCGCATCTATTGATCCCTCTACCAAACAACGTCTCGGTCACCGGGAGAAACTCGTTCCTGTTGCTGAGGCTCTAATTTCATCCATGAAAGCCACACTGTGCTGTCCTCGCAGGTGGGATCTGGGGGCGTCTCCTGCCACCCTGAGCTCTGCGTCCCCCGAGCTCGGGCTCCTGTAAGACAAGGGAACCGTGGAAACCTTCCCGCAGCCCGTTCCTGAGAACGTGAGCAGAGCGGCTTGCATGAGGGTGGACGTGGACCAGGGCTTCGGGAGTGAGGCCGGGGCTTCTGGAACTCTTGACCCCGCTTGCTGGACTCACCCAATGGGGACCTTTACGGAGGGGCTTTAGCCAGCCAGAGGGAAGGCACAGCGGGCTGGTGCCTCTGCCCCTAGGAGAGGTCTCAGGGCGCCAGGGAGGGCTTCCCCAGGGTCCCTGAGAACCCTCTTCCCTTTCCTCACTATCAGCTCACCCCAAGCCGCTAACAAACACCAGCCTCTTTAGAGAAATTCAGTTCGACCCTCAGGGCAGTGGTTCCCGGGCTCCAGCTGCCCCTGTGGCACTGTCCCCACTTCACAGGTGAAGGACATGAGTGAGGGAACCACCCGAGGTCACGTGGAGCCGGATGTGCCACACCTTGGAAACCAAAGGCCAGTGTGCATCTGAGTCAGGCAGGCGCTAGGGGACAATGAAGCTTTTGTGCGGATGCAACTGGAGGAGGGGCCAGGGCGGGGGTGGGGTGGGACAGGGCTTCCCTGCAGGGTCTGCAGCACAGGCCTTAGTGAGCATGTTCAGAAAGGGACACCGGAATGTTGGGCCACAGCACAGCAAAGTGGGTGCTGCAGTAAGCACCTACCTAATGCGGCAGGTGCTCAGAGACACTGCTCTAAGCCAGCCCAGCACCTGGTGGCTCGTGCTGTGCCCCCCACGGTGTCTGGAGCTGGGACAGCGCCTGCGGAGGCCTCAGTGCTTCCTGGGCTGCTGTAGGTTGACTCGTGCTGTCCTGAGAGGACATCTGTGCTCTGACCCCTCACCTGGCTGCTCTGCTGCTCCCAGGTCCCTCACGTCACCTTTCCCAAGTGGACATGGATTCCAGGGACAGGCCACCTACAGAGCCACCGAACAGAAGTCAGTTCCCGTCGGGCACCGTGCTTCCCAAGCTTGGGTCACTCAAGGGCACCTTCACAGTCATTGCTCATTGTGGCGTCCACGCTGTTATCTTATTTAATATTCACCTTTAAGCCAGACCAACTCCTAGTTTTCTTAAATAAATCCATTCTTATGGTGCGACCTACTTCAACCTCTTGACCAATTTTAACAGAATTACAGGTTTGATGAACAAGCTGGAATATTTTCTGCCCCTTCTGTGGGCTCCTAAGATCATCTCCTCTACCACCAGGGGCGTGAAAACCAGCCTTTTAGGAGAGCGTCCTTTCTGACACTGCTATGGGGGTGGGGATCAGCAGTCCCGTGAATCGTGGCTACAGGACCTCACTCAGCATGGGGAGCAGAGGCTGCCCACGATTCCACCAGCACCGACGGAACCCACACACATTTCCTGACGCCTGCTCTGTGCCTCGTGCGCGTGGCGTCGACATTACCTGACACAGAGACAAGGCGAGTCATGCTCAGTATCCCGGGCTACTTCACAGCAAGACGCAGACCCCAGGGCTGAAGGAGAGGTCGACATAATTCGGTCCGACCTCTGTTTTAGAGACTGCTCACCTGGAGTCAAAAGCTGGGAAGGGACGGGTTTGAGGTTACACAGCTGTAAGTGATGGAACCAAAGCCACTTCAATCCTCGGACTCGTTTCAGAGACCCCACCACACCCTCACTGGTCCTGCTCCCCTGCCTGTGAGCCCCCTTTTTAAGTAAATGGATACATGATCACCAAATCAAACACTGTTGAATCTGTCTGTTCCCCGCCCGTCTCTTTCCAGAGACATCTACAGTATTCCTTTAGCCGTTTCTGCAAGTTTCTTCCAGGTCTTGTAAGAGTGAGCTATTGGTGGAGCTTTCAAGCTGTGCTGGTGTCTTTCAAACGTCTGCACCCTTGATGAGGGGTCAGCGTCCCTCCTCCACCCGCACCCCACCTCCCACCACCCTCAACAGGCTAATCATGATTTTAATTACGTCATAACCAGCGTTTATGTCACGTGACCAGGTAGATGTTATTCACTGCAGAGCCCTTTTTTTTTAAAGATTTTTTTGATGTGGACCATATTTTTTTTAATTTTTGAATTTTATTTTATTTATTTTTTTATACAGCAGGTTCTTATTAGTTATCCATTTTATACATATTAGTGTGTACATGTCAATCCCAATCTCCCAGTTCATCCCACAACCAGCCCCCCCACCCCCACCCCGCCGCTTTCCCCCCTTGGTGTCCATACGTTTGTTCTCTACATCTGTGTCTCTATTTCTGCCCTGAAAACCGGTTCATCTGTAGATGTGGACCATTTTTAAAGTCTTTATTGAATTTGTTACAATATTGCTTCTGTTTTATGTTTTGGGTTATTGTTTTTTTGGCTGCGAGGCTTGTGGGATCTTAGCTCACTGACCAGGGATTGAAACTGCATCCCCTGCATTGGAAGGTGAAGTCTTAACCACTGGACTGCCAGGGAAGTCCCATGCAGAGCCCATTTTCTTTTTTATGCATCTTTTGCTCTCCCAGAGTTAATAATTTCCTTGTTCTTTTTACTTGCAAAATTGCTTACATATACTTTGTTCTCTTTAAATTCTCCAACATTTTTCATCCAGTCCAGTGTTTTCCAAGCTGTTTTGACTGCAGCCGACCATAAGAAATATATTTTACAACAAGGCCTGGCATATGCACACACACACAATATAGGAAGCCAAAACTTCACAAAACAATATTCACTTTCATGGTAAAGGATATCCTTTGATAGTTTCTACTTAATTCTGTTATTTCATGTTTTAAAATGCTGGTCGAGGCTCATGGAATTGATGTCAGGCCCCGCTAAGGTGGCTCGATCTGCCCTTTGGGAAGCTCCGCACTAGCCCAGCTCAGCCCCGCTCTCCCCGGGCCCCCAGCTCCTCTCTGGCAGGGGTGACTCTCCTGTGACCGACCAGCTCTCATCTGGAGACTTTTCTTTTTTCCTCTTCAGGGATGATCAACTTTTTGATAAACTCCATGTCTTGTTTTTCATTGATTTTCTGCTTTCTGTGACTCACTTCCAAATTATTTCTTTTTCACTGAGGAAAAGAAATTTGTAGTGACTCTCCAGCCTATTTGATTTGGTCACCTTTTCTCCAGTAACAGAAAAATAAAAGTGGGAAGGAGACAGTTACAATAGGAAGAAGCCAGAGAGCAAATAGGAGAATTGATTTATGCATGGTTTTGGTTCTGCACGAAGCCAACGATACTGAAAAGCCAGGCCTCCAGCCATGTATCATTTCTGCCGACACCCAGATGATGGAATGAAATGTTCACTGTGGCTGTAAAATCAGTGTCTCACCCTCAGCAAGCTAGACTTTCTGGGCAGGATAAGTCTTTTATTTTATTTTATTTTATTTTATTTTTGTGGTACGTGGGCCTTTCACTGCTGTGGCCTCTCCCGTTGCGGAGCACAGGAGACGTGCAGGCCCAGCGGTTCACGGGCCCAGCTGCTCCGCGGCATGTGAGATCTTCCTGGACTGGGGCACGAACCCGTGTCCCCTGCATCGGCAGGCGGACTCTCAATCACTGCGCCACCAGGGAAGCCCAGGATAAGTCTTTGTGGTGGAGACTGTCCTGAGCATCGTGGGATGTTTAACAGCATCCCTGACCTCTACCCATGAGATCCCAGTAGCCTCCCTCCCTTAGTTCTGACAACCAAAAGTATTTCCAGAAACTGCCCGATACGCCCTGAGGGCAAAACCACCCCTGGCTGGAATCTCTGCTCTGAAGGTCTGGGCTCTGCCTGCGCCTGTGATTCCAGGCAGCATCATGGCCTATTGACGATGCATCAGGCGGAGCCTGAGTTGGTCGATCGCATCCTCCAGAAGCCGCAGCAGGGGTAATGAGCAGACGCCTGTCATTTACTGCCTTGGTTGTGTGTGGGACGCCACGGGGACTCGTGCAAACCGGCAGCCCAGGGCCTGCTCCAGGCCAGCTCTCCACTGACTCAGCGCTCCTGAGGACTGATCTCGGCCTCCTCTGAGTTATTATAAAGTTATTAAAAACTAAAATCATTGATGGCCCGGAACTGACTCTGCCTCTTCTTAATAGGCTCACTAGCAAATTACAATAAAAATAACCTGGGGCTTATGAAGCTATTAGTAAAATGGGCCATTTACTGTCACCTGGGGACATGTTACTGTACTGTTTCAGCATCAATATCTGAGATGAGGTCCATGGGAAAAGGTGACCAGAGCTGCCACTGAGACAGTTAATTGGCCAAGATGTGTCACTCACCAAGCTGAAACCAAAGTCACAACTACGGGTATAACGTTGACCCAGGAATTCCTTGCAAAAGAGGCAGGAGTGGTTTACTGCAGTGCTGACTGTCCCTTGGGTTCAGAGCAGGCCTGTCCCCGCCCAACAGGCTGAGGCACGGGGAGAGTGGCCGGTCTCTCACCAAGCCAGTGCTGCCGAGTCTGAGTCTGGAACACCAGCGGAGGGACCAAGTCATTCATTCTAATGACTGGAATTTCACCACCATAAACCAGCAGGAGGGCTGATCCGGTGCAGATCAGCGAAAGTGGCATAAAAACGTCGGGCAGCTGGTTAGCAGGGATGCACAGATGTTTGTTTCCTCCTCCTGAGAACTGCCTCTCAGCCTCCTCAAAACAGTGTTCCTGCATTTCCTTTGTCAGCCCGGGGGTGGGTCCCTGGGCTGGAGGCCAGCTTTGGGCCCCTCCACGTGTCACAGTCCCGCTGCCCCTGCTCGGTAATCCCGGGTAAATCCCGAGCCTTCCCCCGGTCAGGAAACACACCCGAGACCTGATTACACAAGATGCAGGAGGAGCTCTGAGCGGAGATGAAATGTGGGGATCGGCCACGCTGTCATTCGTCATCCTGTCTCAGCAAGTTCGTTTGCAGAGAGTAACTTGACAGTCCTTTCAGAATTTGGAACAGCCCCACATCATGTGCCCTAGAGGGAGGTATTAATGGATGAGGCGGCAGCCCTGTGGTTCACTTAATTAAAATCACTTGTTCCTGCAATACTTATGGGTTAAGCACTCATCCTGCAATTCCTGCGCCCAGGGCAGGGCTGGAGGGGGTCCTGGGCTCTCTCTGCGGGAGCTGTTTCACACTTGGGCTCCCCACATACTCGGGACACGTGGTGCTTCAAGTCTCCGTGTTCACGCCTGCACGTGAGTGCGCTGTGCGCTGGGAGAGGCTTCACAGGTGCGTGCCGGCACGGGGATGCTGACAGGGGGCTGGGCGGCGGGCGGGCTGAGTTCACGTGGTTCTCAGCTCTTAAGCCCTGAGGCTGGAAGACGATAATGTTCCTTCTCTGCCATCGAGCAGAGCTCAAAGCCAGGCCCACGGACCTGCTCGTTCAGCTCCCCAGTCCTTCCCTGTCCAGATTGGCAGAGAGAATTCCGTTCATGGAGGCCGGACGAGGAAGTCCGTTTGTGGCCCCAGGTCAAGCTGCCTTGTCCAAAGCAGCCTCGGGAGAGACACCGTGTGTCCTCGGCCCCCATGCGATCCTCGCATCTCTGCTTCTGGCTTCTGGACCAGGAGCGGGGGAGGCACGGGATTCATTAGCGGCCACAGATCCCAACACACATTTTAAAAGTTAAACGCGACTCCCAGGTTCTTCTTAGAAGAGTTCTTTATGTGATCAGTCCGAGTGCAGTCTAGTGAGTGTCCGTGGTTTTCACAGTGTGGGTGGTGGGGTCTGGGAGGAGAGGTGTCTTATAGAGACGGTCCTCGCTGGCGAGTTGGAGCCCCGGGGCGGCGGAGCCCAGCTCTGGGGAAGGAGGGCCTTTCTGGCGGGGCTGGGAGGAGCCACTGCTCCCTGGCCGGCTCTGCTGCCCGTCCCGGGTGGGATGTGGGGTCCTTGGGGACGTCACTCAGGGGAGGGCAGCCTCCGAGCGGCAGGACAGAGGAACAGAGGCTGCACCACAGCTGAGCTTGACCCTCCCGTTTGTTCTCCGAGAGGCCCTTGCAGACAGAGGTCTAAACACCCGCCTGCAGGCGGAGAGAGGGAGGCGTTCAGTGAAGAAAGAAACCCCTTGGAAATGTTGTCTGTGAAACTCAGCCTTTGTTGCAGAAATGCGTCCAGGCCTGAGCTAAACGTGGCTGCCCCTGGCCCCTGGGGGAGCTTGGCCCCAGCCCAGCGTCTGTCCTTCACTGAACACAGTGGGCGGTGCCCAGATCGCGGAATAAGAGGCCACAGGAGAGATGCAGGACATCCGACTGGTCCAGCCACCTCCTTGCATGTGGGGCAGGTGAGGCTCAGGGGGCAGAGGGACCCCTCCAGGCCCGCGGGTGATGGGTACAGAGCCGAGGCCCGAGGTCCCAGCCCCAACTCCTCCCTCAGCGCTCTCCCTGCCGCCGGCATCACTCATCGCAGGCCAGGCCTGCGCTGAGCACTTTCTACCTCAGCGAGTTTCATCCTGACACAGGAGCCCGAGATGATCCCCATTCTACAGACGAGGAAGCCAGGCTCTGAGCGGCCGCGTGACTTGCTGAGATCCACAGCTGCTCGTGGCAGGGGTGGGACTGCGACCCAGGACTGTGTGACTCCACAGGGCCCCGCCTTCTCTGCACCCTCCTCAGAGGGAGTATTCCACCCCGTGACAATCAGGTTTTCCTCACATTAAAGAAAGGAAAATGTAAATTGTCAGGAGAGTGATTCTCTAATGAGATGCTCAAGGGAATTTCTACAACTTTGAGCATTAACAGAAATGCTAATAGCTAATATTAACATCTGCCCCTCTGTTGTAAGCACTTTGCTGGGATTCACTGTTTAAACTTTAAACAAACTTATGTGAGATGATTTTATGTGACATCATTACCTCTGTTTTACAGATGTGGAAATTTCATCAGGGAGAAAAGAAATCACTTGCTCCAAAACCCCGCGTCCAGAATTCTGTTTCCCTGGAAATATGTCCAGGATGGGGATTTTCACACCTATGGGAAGTTGCATTGTTGGGCATCATTGTCCTAATTCTTCACCCTCCCTTCCCTGGATCCTTGGCCTTTGTCACGTGACTTTGTAGGTTTCCCCTCTAGATGTGGAGTCTCTTGTCTCGTTGAGGTTGGATTTGGTTATGTGATTCGCTCTGCCTGATGGGATGTGGGCAGAGGGTTGAATGTGCTTGCCCAGCTGGTCCTGACCTCCTGTGCTCCACCTTCTCTATGAGAAGAATATGCCTCTGGTGTCACTGGTCCTGGGAAGATGAGAGACTCGTGGACAGACCCGGACTCGACCCTTAGCTTGAAACCAAGTAAAGCCAGGCCCGGCCTGGATGTGATGAACCCCAGCAGACGTGTAGACATGAGAATGAGAAATAAATGCTTATTGTTGTTTGCAACTGAGTTTGGGGGCGGTTTGTTATGCAGCTTAATTGGGACGATAGCTAACGGATACAAACCCCTGTGAGTGAACACACTGCAGCCCTCGGAGCATCCACACCACTTGCCCTCAGCACCAGGGAAGGAGCCCATCTTCTCCCCCCCACGCCACACGTCCCACTGCCCCCGAGCATCTTCACGTTAGACGGCATGCCCTGACTGCTGTCTTGTGTTGGCACGCATTCCAGGGGACAGGCACCGGCACCTTCTTTTCTGTGTTCATGGAGCTTTACCATCATGTGCCCCGTTTGTTTGTTTCATTTTTCTCTGATCAGATATTCAAGGGCTCATCAAATCCCACTAATGCTGAGAAAGCCTTTCAGACATCATGATGTCCGTTCGTTTTCTACTTTACCAACCATTTTCCACTAAGCCTTTGTCAGTCCTAGAGGCAGCCAGCGACCAGCCAACAGCAGGGGTGGTCCGCCCCTCCGCTCATACATCGCTCTCTTTTCTCATTCACCCTGAGGTCTTTGCTGGAGGGAATCCAGCTGTGACCCCTCCTGATGACTCTACTCGCCGTGGAGTTTATTATTAAGGAATCAGCAGCAGCAGCATCACTGCTCATCTTTGGGGGCAGAAGGCGGGGGGCAAAGCTCCTGCCTGTTAGGATCAGGAAAGACACGGCAGAAATTGCCCACGACCAAGTGCTTCCCCCAGTGGTGCTACGGGGTTGGCTTCTCAGTGTCATGAAACCAATGCATTTCTTAAAAATTTTTTTCCTTAAAGCTAAGCTGAGTTGTATTTCTACTCTTTGCAAAGATTCCTGACTCATACTCACCTGAACTTTCAGGAGTCATGGATTAAAGAAAATGGTGTCATGTCCAGTCAAAATGGCTCCTCCACCCAGGATCCACGACAAGGGGCCTAAGGACTATAAAGCCATGGGGAAACTTTTTTTTTTTTTTTCCAGAAGTAGAAATTGTGGCAAAGATGGTGCATTTTTCTCCTTAGATGCAGAGCCAGGGCCAGAGCAGCTTAGGAAAGAGGAAAAGACAACTTGTGAAAAGTCATTCACGGACAATTCCATAAAAGGGCCAATTCAGTATTAAGCTCTCAGGCTGAAAGTTCATGCTTTCATATTAAATCAAAATGAGCTTCAAAATATATATGAGCTGGTTGCATAGAACAAAGAGCCTTGCTGACATGTCAGTTTTAAACATTCTTCTGTCTGCTGCGCGTAAGTGGGAGAGAGAAGTGTCCCCGGTGAGGCCGACTCCCCACTAGCGGCTCTGAGGAGGCCCCTGTCCCCTCCATCCTCTCTCAGTGGAGACACAAGAGCCAGAGGCTTGTTTCTGCCTCAGTGGAGCTTCTGTTCTTGGGTGGAGCTCAGAGCCCCGTTGGTCTGCCCCCAAACAGACACTCTCTTATACTGAACTAGAAAATAAGAAGAACACCCCGAGATGCTCCATTTTAAAATTATTTAGAGTTTCCCATGGCCCAGTGATTTGTGGACTGAAAGGTCAGGTCCAGCAGGCACTTGCACCCTGTGCTGGGCTTGCACCTGAGAAGCAGCCCCGGATGATGTCCTGGGGAAGAACCCGGTGCCCAGGTGTGGCTCCTGGGTGGCCACAAGCATTTTCACACCCACCTTCCCCTCTGCTAACAGAGCCCTGAGAGTACCTGGGATTTATGTCCAGTGTGGGCTTCGGTTTTTCTTCTTCCCCATTTGGAACTTAAATTATCTCAAGAATGACTCAAGATTCCTAACTAAGGATGTTCACGGCCATGTTAGTTATACTAACCCCAAACAAAAAAGATAATGGAAATGCAAAAACCAACCTTACAGTCCAGCAATAGAGGAATCATTGTATATCTATGTGATGGAATATTTCATAGCTATTAACACTGATGTCTCTAAAGATGATTTTATGGTGCAGAGAAATGTATACAATATACTGTGAGGTAAGTCAAGGGAGGATCTGAAGACTGCATATTCACACTAAATTCTAAATTTATAAACCGAGTAGACTGTATGTGCAGAAAATACTGGAGTTGAGTTTTATTTTTTCTCTACTTTATAGGAGTATTTTATAAACTTTCTATTACCTTTTATATCAGAAAATAAAAGGACATCATCAAAAATAAAGGGATAATAAAGGCATAGAGCAGGCTTGAGTCACACGTCACTGTCTTTTCAGCTGGAACATTTTGAAATCGTGCTGTGATGATTAGTCAAATCCATTTCACCTGCCTTCACTAATCCAGGTCATTTTAAGACTGACATGTCCTCCAAGCAGCATGTATCCTAAATAATAAGATGTTTGCTTGAGTTGTTTTCCAGGAACTTGGAGTCAGCTCTGCATATTTTAAGCTGAGCTTGTTAAGACTGGATAGGACCACTGATCCACCAACTGGGCATGCGCCAATGTCCGTGCTCCGTGACCATTTTTTTAAAAAATAAATTCATTAATTTATTTTTGGCTGTGTTGGGTCTTCGTTGTGGTGCATGGGCTTTTCTCTAGCTGTGGCGAACGAGGGCTACTCTTTGTTGCAGTGCGAGGGCTTCTCATTGCGGTGGCTTCTCTTGCTGCGGAGCACGGTCAGTAGTTGTGGCGCACGGGCTCAGTAGTTGTGGTGCACAGTCTTAGTTGCTCCGCGGCATGTGGGATCTTCCCAGACCAGGGCTCGAACTTGTGTCCCCTGCATTGGCGGGCAGATTCTTAACCACTGCGTACCCGGGAAGTCCCTCCATGAGCTTTTGATGTCAGAGGGCTGAAAACTCCACCCTCGGGTGGTGCAGAGGCCAGTAGCTTAGTTACACCTGCACAGAATGATAATTGCTGCACCTTTTTCCAGTCACCTTTCCCCACGCTCCCCATGCTCAGACCGCCCTCCTGCTTTATTCATTACCCCATACCCTAGCCTTTGGGGAGGCAGATCTGAGATTTGTTCTCCCGTCTCTGTGCTTGCCTGCCTTGTGACTGAACTCTCTTCGCTGCAGACCTCAGTGTCTTAGCATTTTGGCTTGCTGTGCATCACGCAAAACGAACCTGTTTCGATAATCATTTTTTTTAGCCCCACAAACTGTCCCTTCCCCCTGGCAAGCCCCCGGGGCAGGGACCCTGTCTCCTTTATGTCTTGATGGCCGCTGGGAACATAATCAGGGCTCAGTAAATAACTGATAATCACAAAGACCCCAAAAGGAGCCCATTCTCTTCCCCTGGGTGGTCTGCTAACCTTTCAAGGCATTCTCTTAAGTGCATTTCATTTCTTTTTAATTTTTCTCCACTTAAGTGGATGGAAATGAAAGTCAGGAGAGAGCGGCTGGCTTGCTGAGAGTCAGAAAAGGGAAGAATAAATGAATGAGAGCAATCACTGCGGGGCCCTGCGTGGAGCCTGAACCCCAGGCAACTGCAGGGCTGAATGTCCCTTCTCAGGTGGGGGAGGGGCCTTTCATACCCTTCCCCACACAAGGGAAGCCACCATCTAATTTCCTTTTTGAAAACGAGAGTTTTTTGCCCAGCAGTTTTCCGAGGCTCTATGATCTAAGAATCAATAAAGAAGTGGGTGATGTAGGAAACACCATTCAAAATCAACAGGAGAAAGAGCGACCTATGAAATTAGAGAGCAGGGCTCTGCCCTGAGTCACTTACTAATAGGTATTTACTGAGCACCCGTCCCTGCTGGGCACTGCTCTGGGTGCCGGGACAGGGCAGGGAACCAAACAAAGTCCCCACTCTCACGGAGGTCACTTTCTAGTCTGGAAGACAAGCAATAGCCATTGGACCAACCATTGTCTGACATGTAGGGAGGTGAGAGTTGCTAGACAGGAAATAGAACTGATGGACAAAGTCGCATAAGTGGGCAGGGATGCCCTCTCGGAGGAGGTGAGCAAGCCCTGGGAAGAGCTCCCCAAGCAGAGGGAACAGCAGGTGCAAAGGGCCTGAGGCAGGAGGGGGTCCTGAGTGAGGCAGAGAGAGACTCATGCCCCTGTCTCAGGTGGACAGGCTTAGTGGAGAGCTGTGGTTCTCGGGGTGTCATTCCAAGGTTAGCAGCATCAGCCTCCCGGGACCCTGTTAGAATTGCCAATCCTCACGCGTCACCCCAGACCCACTGAATCAGAACCTCTGAGCTGGGACTGGCATCTGAGTTTTAACAAGCCCTCCAGGGGGTCCAGAGTCTCACTAGAGTCTGAGAAGCCCCAGTAGTGCTGGACCCTTGGCTCCAGTCTTCCCCCAGGAGACCGGGGGAGTTAGTGCTGAACCGCAGGAGGGGCGGAGGGTCACCCATGAGCAGGATGGAAAACGGTCCCAGGAAAACAGTCAGGTGGACGCTATGCATTTGCTTGTCCTGAAATCTCCTTTGGGGGTTTCTCGGGTGGGAAGTGATGCTCTGGATGAGGGGGTGGCCTGGTCCTCTAGGAGGCAGGAGAATGGACAGAGGGAAAGAGGGTAGAAGGGCTTGATTAGAGCTTCTTAGTGACAGAAACTTGGAAAATCAACACACAGAGACCCCCTGCCCAGGGCTGAGGGGCAGAACGAACGAGGGGTTGGAGCCCAGTCACGTCCTGCGGGGCCCCTGTCATCACTCCCCTGGCACCCCTCCATCCTCGGTCCCTCAGCTTGGACCCGCCCGAGCCCTGCCATGTACCGGTTGTGGGCAACGCAGTGGGGAAGGGGCCCTGTCCCCTGGGCTTGTCCACAATGGAGTATGACTCAGGGTGATGGTCCAGAGCCCCCAGGACAGTGTCCCCAACCCTGAGGAGCCCGAGAAGGAGTCTCTGAGGAGGTGACATCTGAGCTGAGACCTGCTGGATGAGTAGCGATGAGCTGGGGACTTCAGGGGCTCTGGGACAGGAAATAAAGACCCAATCAAAGGAGCCATTGTCCTGGGTCAGAAGTTCCAAGGCAGGAGGTGCCGGCTTGGGTTTCTGGGCAGCTTGGGCCCAGGACCGACTTCCCAGCCTCGCCTTCAGTTTCCACCTCCTGGTCACAGACACAGCCTTAGCCTCAGGCACTGGGCGTCCTGTGGGACCCTCTCACCAGGAAGGGGGGCCTGCATGGGTGAACCAGTGGAAACCCACATATGCCATGACCCTGCAGTAGTGACAGCCACCACAGCTGTCCCCTCTGTGCTCCAGACACAGCTCTCAGCAGCTCTGGACATGCACTGTCTCACTACAAATTAGTCCAAGTGCCCAGTTATGGGAGATCAGGAAACCAAGGCACAGACTGTTTCTAGGTCCTTTGCATGTTCACAGGGGGCAGAGCCGGCTTTGTCCCGAGGGCTCTGAACCCAGCAGGAGTGCTCACCCCAAGATTCTCACACCAGGACCCTAGTCGCCTTGAGTGAACTTGCAGGAAATGAAGGCATTTCCCATCTTCGCCTGCGTCCAACGCTACCTCATCTCCTAATTAGCGCAAAGCCTTTATTAGAGGTGCCTAGTGGGTGCACTACTTTGCCGCATCGTCCCTACAGAGATCAGATCTGCGTGTGTCTCAGAGTCTACAGGATTCTCGATCTTCTAGCAGGAACTCGTCATGATTTGCCTCATTTCATGGAATCGCATTATATCTCTTTGCACACCTCATCACACCTAACAGTGTTTTGCATAGACTAGCTGTTTAACAAATGCTTGCAGAATGACCACGTGACCAATCCATTAGTTCCCTTTCAACTGAGCACTTACCTTTGTCCCTACAAATGCATAAAATAAAATGACTGCAAAAAAGCTTTGATTTCCATACAACCTTTATCCCAATTAAATGCTTCTCTAAGCTTCGGAGAGCAAGATAATTCGGTTCTTTTGATTTTAAGCTCAGATCTTTTCAGTTTTGATCAATGCAGGTCTGGAAACCTGTGAAATTTGTCATGGGGTGGCTGCAAAAACGTGATGCTGGTGGCCAATTTAAAAATTTCATAAGGAGATTTGTACACTTTAGAAATGATGGCAAGTTCTGGAATGGGACTCAACAGAGTCAGTTTTAGGGAATTTGTTTCAGGGAACTAACTGAAGAGCAGGCAGCCAAGCAGCCAACTTGGATGTTACACCCAAGAGACAAGCTCGCCCCGATGAACGGTGCCAAGCTCGGCGAGTGCAGAGTTCCCGTCCCAGAGGGGCCGCCTATTTTCTGGCAAGCCGCAGCTCTATCCGTTAGCTCCCCATGTGCTGTGGGACAAGGAAGAAAATTGTCTTCAGCCCTCAGAGAATATGGCAGTTGTCCTCTTGAGTTCCACACAGTCCTGTTTCTAAGTGAGCTTTTGGGATTCATCAGTGGTGAGATTCTAATCACACGCTGATTTGTTCTGAAACGAGGACTCTATGGGAAATAGAGCTGAGGCAGGCGAATATGGGGGATCACTTCTTCCCCGAGCCCGTTCTCCAAAAACGATGCCTTTGTGACAGTGTTTTGAAGGTGATATGTTGATGCGAGTGCAGGTAAGGCAGTGATGCAAGGGCTTTAGAGGGGGCAGCGTGAAATAAGCATCCCTGGCACCGTGCTAGAGATGGAGGTGGTGGCTTTCTGTGTGCTCAGTCATTCACCAGCCTCCAAAGATGCAGGCATTACCCTGACCTCCCCCAGCTCACTCAGCCTCCGTTAGAATCAACCTGTGCCTCTGGATCTGATATAAACCAGAGCGAAAGACTGGGAGAATTCATGCCCCTTTCAGAGGAGGAAGATTTAGGGCTGTGAGAAACCCCTCCCCTCTGTCTTCAGTAATGGGTGTGGTTAACATCACAGCCCCTGTGGTGACTTTCAGAGCCCAAGCTCAGGACTCCATACGTCAGTCACTGGAGATGCTTCCGAGCCAGGGATTCGCCTCTCCTGCTGGGGGGCGGTGGGGGGCTGAGTGCGGGGTACGGCACACCTACGCTGTCCCTGGGCAGGGACCGAGAGGACCAGAAGAACTGCTCCTGCAAATCGTTCTGCAAAATCAACGACCAAGATGTAGGTCTTTGAAATGGGACCAATGCCATTCCTGCATCACCGAGAAACTTTTTAGCTGTCGCACCTCTGCACCTGAGAGGTCAGCCAATGCTGATGAATGCTTGTGGCCGTCTCATTCCACACTAGGGGACAGCCGTGCTCTAAAGCCAGCCTCGCACTCATGTGGAAGGGGCAGCTGAGTGTTAGGTTTCAAAATCTCTCATTAAGGGGCTTAGGACTGTCCACCGATTGACGAATGAACAAACAAATGTGGAATATCCATTTGATATAATATTCAGCCATGAAAAGGAATGAAGTGTTACAACATAAATTAAAATGATGAATTTTATGGTGTATGAATTCTACCTCGATTAAAAGAAATTACATGAGAAAAAGTAATCTAATGGCCCACAGTCAAGGCAGATATATTAAGTTAAAACAGAGAAAAAAAGTCCCAGTTTCAGGCACTCATTGAAAAATGGTAATATTGTAGAATGCAGTCCCGGGTTCTTCCAGAGCAACAGTGGGCTGGAGCTGAGTGGCACGTGCTCCTTTAGAGGGGACCCGGGCCCCCCAGTTTGCCTCAGTCCCCTCCCCTCTCTGTATTCATTTGTTCATGTGTTCACCTGGTCCCTGAGGGCACTGAGTTTCGTGGGGTAACCATGTTGAAGGGCTCCAGCTGCACCACCGACACGGTACTCCGTGGGAGCAGTGCCCATGGAGCTGTCCAAAAGGTGGTTACCCCTACTTTTTACCCTTCCTTGTCCCACCCCTAGAGTCTCTTACAACAGTGCACACAGGAGGTCCGAGGACGGCCAGGAAGACCCAGCGATGGGGCCAGCCCAGATCTGTGTCCAGCTGGGATCCTATTTGTACGTTCTTGTCTTCCTTCCCTGCTTCATTGTCCTTTCCCCTCCCTCCTGCATCCTGGGATCGCCCTCCCCTATGCTTTAGCACATAACGTTTTTCCTCATCTCTGTCTGTTTCCTGGGGAAGTTGGGCTAAGACAATCATTACTAAGACAGTTATTATTGTTGGTTATTATTGTTGTTACAAGCAGACCTCAGAGATATTGTGGGTTTGGTTCCAGACCACCCTCAATAAAGTGAACGTTGCAATAAAGCGAGTCACATGAGTTTTTTGGTTTCCCAGTGCTTATAAAACTTGTGTTTACACTATATTGTAGTCTATTAAGTGTGCAATAGCGTTATGTCTAAACATAAGTACGTACCTTAATTAAAAACTACTTTATTGCTAAAAAATGCCAACCATCATCTGAGCTTTCAGCAAGTCGTAATCTTTTCCCTGGTGGAGGGTTTGAAATATTGTGAGAATTACCAAAATGTGACACAGAGACAGGAAGTAGCAATGCTCTTGGAAAAAATGGTGCCAATAGACTTGCTCTCCGCAGCGTTGCCACAAAACTTCAGTTAGTAAAAAAAAAATGCAATATCTGAGACGCACAGTAAAAAGAGGTATGCCTGTATTAACCAGGACCTTCTGTCTACATTGAAGCGGCATGATTGAAGAGACTCTAGCCCTGAAGTTTGGTGCATAGCCACGGTTTATTGGAAACAGCCCTGGACTGAGATTCAAAGGATGGGCAACAGGTTCCCGTTTCTCCACTTAGTGGCTGTCTGTTTTGAAGGACGAATAGAGGTGATCTCACCAAGTGGCTCTGACTCTGGGATGCAGCCGGGGCTCTGGGGTTTTCACACTCTGCACCTGCATCACGACTCCTCTGTGAACCCCACTCCCCCAGACCTCAAGATTCCTTCAGCTGTTCTTTGATATAACCCAAAGGATGGATGGTAATCTACCCATTTGTTTGATAGGAAAACTGAGCTCCAGGGACAGGAGAAAGCTTGAGCCAACCTCAAGCGGGGGCTGAGCTGCAGGTCCTGAGCACTAGGACGTCGGCAATCATCCACTGCCTCTGTGCCCACTTGACCACTGGGCCAGTCCTTGCCCCCATCTGTGGGGAGGACCCCTGACAGGCCGAGAAAGACCCCAGGCCCAGATTTCAGCAGGTCCCTGGAGCAGTCAGAGCCACACCAGGGCACCAAAGGTGGCTCACGTTAATCCCTCCGGAGCTGGGGCTCTGAGTCCCAGCACATTAGCTGGAGGAGAAATCAATACCCATCGCCTCCAGGACTTGAGTGACTAGTATGTTTTTGAAGAGGCCCTGGGCTCGGCTGACTTTTGGGCCTCTCCCCACTCCTCTCCACGGCACAATCATCTCTCCATAATCCAGTCAAGACTGGAGAAGATGGAGAGAGAAGCAGCGAGCATGTTTCTCTCTGATTGGGCTGCCTGGCCGTGACCCGCTTCAGAAAGGCAGCATCTCCCCCTTTCTGGAGCGTTGCCTTGAGAGAAATATCCACAGGTTAAGGCATTTGCTCAGATGCCCCCAACTCTTAAATCACTTTCAGTTTGGACAGGATTGGATGATGACATCGGGCTGTGATCACAGTTCGCTCAGCCATGTGCCCCCTGAGTGTCCCGCCTGCATTCCTTTTCTGTCCGGTTTTCGAAGCTGCCTTTAGATATTTATTTTCACCATGATTAGAAGGAAGCAGTCAATGTGGACGTGGCAGGGGCTGATCCCATTGGTCACTTGGTCAAATGTGTGGTGACGGTGAGCTGGGGGATGTGGCGGGGGGGGACTCAGAGAACATGACCCGCAGTCCTTTTCCTCGAGCTCTCGATCCAGCTGGGGAGAGAAGACAGATGAAATAACTCCTCTGTACCAAAAAAACGTTTGCTGAGGCCCACCCACCACGTGACTAGCACTGTCCTGGGAATGGACCAGGCGGCCACCGCCCTTTGCTACGGCAACAAAGAAAGTGACCAGCAGTGGCCCCTGGGGGGTCCTGTGTGTTTGGGGAGCAGGACGGGGAGACATCACCCAGTAAAGTCTTCCAGGGGGCGAGATGGCTGAGCTGGAGCCTCTCCGGTGAGTAAAGGTTTCAGTCTGGTAAAAAGAGCGAGAGAAAGGAATTCCAGGCAGGGGGCACAGCACATGCAAAGGCCCAGAGGCCAAGACGGTGCAGCAAGTTTAAGAAAGGGAATGAAGTTCACTGTGACTGAAGCAAAGGATTGGGGACGAGGATGGTGAGGGAAGAAGGTGGGGGCTGGGGCTGCGGTGCAGACGGAGGCCAGGTCACGCAGGGCCTGGTGAGCCAGTGAGGGAGCTGGGAGGGTCTGGGGGAGCGGCGGGGAGGTCTCAGTGAGGGCTAAGCAGGGATGTTACCAGGCCCCTCTGTCCGTGGTGTGGGGGATGGGTGGCCGTGGGGGACAGGGGTGAGATGGTCCTGTGGGTGACAGAGGACAGTCCCCTGAGCTGGAGGGTGACGGCAGATATAGAGGGAATGCAGCAGAGTTGACGGCAGAGTTTGAGATGCGAGGAAGAAACAGGAGAGAGGAGACACAGCCAGGATCCTGCCAGGACCTGGGGGCTGGAGTCACCGCTCCCTGAGGTGGGGACGTCCAAGAGGCCGCGTTTGGCGTGAGCTCATTGAATTGGGTTGGAGGCCCCTGTGCGGCCCCCGTGTGGACATGTAGGTCCTCAGCAGGGGAGCCATCTGGGCTGGGTGTGGGTAGGGTCCCCTGCGTGGATGGGGACCCTGAAGTCATAGGGGGCTGAGACACCCCCAACTAGAAGGGGAGCAGAGGAAGATGAGAAGACAGGCGAGACCTGCACTGTCCACTATGGCGGCTACAAGCCCCACGTATGCACGGGAGTGTGAGTGTGCATGTGCGTGTGTCCTCTGCCGGGAAGAAGCCTGCAGCATGTGTGCAGTGATGGCTGGAAGAAACGAGGCCTGAGCCATCCAGGGTGAGCCCCAGACACGAGGGAATAACCAGAGCTTGGGTTACAGAGCTGGTCCTGACGCAGGCCCAGAACCGAGCACTGTGCCTGAAACACCTCAGTTAAGCCTCCCCGCCATGATACCCACGTTACAGAGGAGGAGACTGAGGCCACAGAGGGCAGTGATGGCCACACAGTCACACAGTGTGGGTGTCGAGCCCGAGCCCCTCACCACTACTCTCCAGATGGTTCAACTGCAGGAGCACAGTCCCGGGGCCGACCGTGGCTCTGGGTGTCCCAGGGCTTGGGGTGCACAGGGCCAAGGAGGCCCAGGGCTGGCACGTGGAGGCCACTTGGGGCGCTGCTGGCTTCTGCAGACTCGGGCTCCCGCCTCGTGCTGAGCCCCCTGGATCAGACAGGAGTCTCCGTGACTGACGGTCTCCAGGGCTCTGGTCCAACACTTTCTATCGGTCACGGCGCCTGCAGGAAAGAGAGGCTCGCTCTGGGGGGCTTCAAGCAGAATTAAGGGAACTCTTCAGGGATGGAGGCAACAGGGAACAGCAGGAGAGAGTAGCTGCTGGTGTCCCTGGGTCTGACGGGGCAGGAGGAGAGAGGAGAGGGCTTGGGGAGCCCAGGGAGAGCCGGGCCGGGGACGGGTTGCCCACAGGGGCTACAGCCACTCTGGGCACAGCAGGGAGCCTGTGGGCAAGGGACACGGGACCTCCCTCTCCTCCTGCCCTCACCTCCAGCGTGCCTCCCGCAGGCGGACCCTGATTAAACCCTAGAGGGCAGGGAGCTCAGGAGAGGGAGTTCTCACGGGCCAGTTGCCAGGATGCAGCATCATTGGGCCGGGAAGAGCAGAGGTGGGCCTGGGCAGAGGACAGGGAAGATGCAGAGCGACCCGCTCATAGGACCTGTGAGTCTTCCCACATCTTGTGTTCTGGTACCCCAACCCGCCGCCAGGAGTCCTGACAACAGTGTCCCTTCCAGGCCCAGCCGGACCTTGGGACCCACAGCGGGGAGGGCGCCAGCAGGGGCGATGGGGGCAGGCTTTGGGGAGCTGGGAGAGCAGGTGGTGCTTTAAGAGGGAGACTTCAGGTGGTCTGGAGGTTAGTGAACAGGGCGGTGGGAAGAGGAGGGCAGTGATGTAGGCGTGTTGACTTGGACGCACACTCAGCACCGACCAAACATGCGTCATTCTACGGTTCTCCTTATTCTGTATTAATTTTCTCGGTCCGCTTACATCCTCTTGCTGCCAGGTCTGTACGGTATAAATGAAGGAATTGGCAGCTGCCTGGTTTACCCATGCCCACTGCCCGACAGCTCTTCTGGCCTCAGAGCTTCCCTTTGGAGCCTGGAATTTCTGCTCAGATCAACTCAGGATGGAGACATGTCTAAGAGCCTGTGTGTGTGTGTGTGTGTGTGTGTGTGTGTGTGTGTAGGGCCTCCAAACGTTCATATTGAAAGATTACTCCACTTTTTCCTCTATTGGAGACTACAGATCGTTTCAGACTGTTAGGGACGGGGCCTTTTCAAGTCCAGGCACAAACTGAGAGCCCGGCCCAGGTTTATATTCAGGTCACTCTTGGCTTCGACAGGAAACATACATCATATTTCACTCCTGGGTCTCATGCTTGAAAGTCGTGTCAGCTTCTGAGAAGATATAACCCCTGTGCAAGGGAACATGACGATTCCGCCTGAAATGAAGACTTCTCCTTTAAAACTCCTGCAGCCCACATGGAGGTCTGTCTTCTCGGGCTCTCTAGAATTGTTCATTAAGTTGCCGGTCAGAACTGACCGAGGACTTCTTATTCTTGGATTCAAGAGGCGGTAGTTGCTTCTAAGACCATCACACATTAGACCCTGAAGTCGTGGCCTCTGTGGTCCAGCTGGGGAAGCAAGGATACTTCATTAAAACACAGTTCACACTGGAAGCACTTTTCTGGAGGTCAGCCTCCGGGAAGCTGCATTTTTATGTCATTCTGGCACAGGGACAACAGACACACACACGTCCTTCTTGTAGGTTTTAAAATCTCATCTTCGTCTAAATCTTGTGGGTTCCCTGAAGAGAGAGGTTTCTCCTGTGTTTCTTTCATAACCCCTAAAATGTTCCCCGGACACTTGTTAAATATTTCTTGACTCATTGAGATTCTGACAGGTGGCCAGAAAGACTCCCTTTCTCTGTCGCCAGGAAAAGCTACAAAAGAAGAATCATTCTCGGAGAGCATCAGAGATCTGTCTGGCCAGCAGGATTTGTTGTATTTTGTCTCTTAGGGGATATGCTGAAAGTTGCTTTTCTACTGGTTCCAGAGCCCATATCTCTGCCTGGAGAGCTGAAAATTGGGCCATTTCTATACCAGTGACTCAGCACTGAAAAAGTGATCAGTCTCAGGTTTAAAATTAAGTGCAAAATGCAAAAGAGGCACTTCCACAGAGGGGGAAGGTAAGCAGTAAGCACATTTTGCAACATAAAAAAAAAAACACAACATTTTGGAATGTCAATCTGGAAATCTGGAAATGGGAGGCAAAAGCTGCGAATCTGGGGGTAGAAAATATTTTATAGCTTAAAACCCTTTAGGAATATTTTATCAAAAGATCCGTTCCCTGTGATGTTATTTTGGGTAACTTTTCTAACCAGCTGACACGCTTCCATTTAACATTTTCCGTACTTGAAAAATCACAGCAGTCTAATTACAGCCTCTCACAAAAAGTGAAGTGGGTCTGTGAACAGCACCTAATGGATACGTTTATTTCTACACCCATCTCTGTCTTGTCTCAGATGATCAGGGTGAAAATGTTCCTGAGTTCTTTATTTGGGGAGCAAAGAGCAAGAAGACGGGGATGGAGTGGGCTGGGGAACCTCCTCTCTCTCCTTGATCTTTTCCTTCTTGGGTCATCCAGTGGAGGGGGAGGTCACTGGACACTGCCTGGCCCAAGGGAGATAGCTTGTGAACCTGGCTGACCTGCTTTGAGGTAGAAGGGTTGAGAAAAACCGAGATGACCTGTAGTTTGTCCCATTGATGGCAAGAGCAAACCCTCCTGGGAAGGTGCACACCGCCCAGGGCTTTTGTTTATCTGTGGCGGGAGGGACCAGTTTGGAGCCAGCTTCCAGGAAGGGCAGATGAGGAAAGGCCCATTTTCCAATTAAGAAGTTATATTAACCAGTTTTTACCACTTCAGTGATGTGTAATGCACCAGCTCAAAATTCAGTGATGTATAAACCTTTCTTTTCACACTCAAGGGTGTTTGGTGTTGACTGTGGTCTGGCTGATCTTGGCCAGCCTTGTCTGGTCATCTGTAGCTCAGGCTGCTGACCAGCTGGGCTTGGCTACAGGCAATGGGATGGTCTCAGTTCAGCCTCATCTGTCTGTTGCTCTGGGACTCTGGCTGTAAGAGGAGCAGCTGCCTGGACATGCTCATATGTGGGAGGGCAGAGTACAGGAGGCCATTGCAAGTCATGCAGATGTAGAACCTCTGCTCAGTCATGGGCTACACGAAGTCTGCCCACATGGGCCAAAGCAAGTTACACAGCCCAACTCAAAGCGAGTAGGTTGGGGATGTCCGCCCTGCTCACGTGGGAGACACTGCTGAGGTATTGGGTTGGCCAAAAAGTTCCTTCGGTTTTTAAGTAAAAATAAAAGACACATTTTAAAATTTTCACCAAGAACTTTATTGAACAACGTATTCACCCTTTTGTTCTACTACCTTCTGCCATTTTTCAAGCAACTTCATGATTCCATCTTCCAAAACTTTTTATCTTTTTGAGCAAAGAACTTTTCCAGGGGTCTTTTACAGTCTTCCAGGGAACTGACATTTTTTCCACTAAGAGAATTTTGTAAAGGCTGAAATAAATGGAAATCCAAAGGAGCAATGTCTGGTGACTACGGCGGATGAATCAGAACTTCCCAGCCAAGCTGGAACAGGTTTTGCCTGGTCATCAGAGATACATGCGGTCTTGTGGTATCTTCATGGAAGATTATGCATTTTCTGTTGACTAATTCTGGTTGCTTTTTGTCGAGTGCCGCTTTCAGTTGGTCTAATTGGGAGCAGTGCTTGTTGGAATTAATTGTTTGTTGTCCGGAAGAAGCTCATAATAGAGGACTCCCTTCCAATCCCGCCATATACACAACATCACCTTCTTTGGATGAAGACCGGCCTTTGGTGTGGTTGGTGGTTGTTCATTTCGCTTGCCCCACGATCTCTTCCATTTCACATTGTTGTACAGTATCCACTTTTCATCACCCGTCACCATTTGTTTTAAAAAAGGAACATTTTCTGGACTCCCCTCATTGTCCAGTGGTTAAGACTTCACCTTCCAGTGCAAGGGGTGCGGGTTGGATCCCTGGTTGGGGAGCTAAGATCCCACATGCCTTGTGGCAAAACATAGAACAGAAGCAATATTGTAACAAATTCAATAAAGACTTAAAAAATGGCCCACATCAAAAAAATCTTTAAAAAAAAAGATGTGAAAGAACTTTATTAAAAATGAAACATTTTTGTTACCTTTAAGTAGAGAATCACATGTGGAAATATGATCAAGAAGATTTTTGGCACTTAACTTATGTGGAACCCAAACAGCAAAGCGATTTCATGTATCCAAGCTGGTGCAAATGTTTTTCTACACTTGATTTGGGTACTTTGCGTATGTTGACGATCTCCCACGTGGTATAACATTGATTGCTCTCAGCTAATGTCTCAATTTGATCGCTATCAACTGCAACTGGTCTACCAGACCATGGGGCATCGTCCAGAGAGAAATCTCCAGCACGAAACTTTGGAACCCACTTTTGACACATTCGATCAGTCCCAGCACCTTCTCCATACACTGCACAAATCTTCTTTCAGCATTTCATTTGCGTGTTTACCTTTCTTGAAATAATAAAGCATAATATGCTGAAAATGTTGCTTTTTTCTTCCATCTTCAATATTAAAATGTTACACAAAAATTCACCAGTTTTAATATTAAAATGTTACACAAAAATTCACCAGTTTTAAGGTTTTTTTTTTAATGCACGCTGATATGACAGCTGTCAAAATACAG
Source organism: Grampus griseus (assembly GCF_964374135.1). NCBI lineage: Eukaryota > Metazoa > Chordata > Mammalia > Artiodactyla > Delphinidae > Grampus > Grampus griseus. The sequence continues at coordinate 76,042,475 of NC_139008.1, read as the reverse complement.
TCTAACAAAATCGTTTCAGATGAAGTTAAAGACAACTAAGTGCTACTAGAGCCATCATACGGAAAAAAAGAATGAACATTTTGGCCAACCCAATATATGAAAGAAGGTGTCTGTGTGTAATCCTATTACAGAGGTATGCAGGACTGGACCAATTATTGGATATATCACAGAACCACTCCCTCCCCCCACTTTAGTGTACCTTTAACTAGGAACCCAAATAACCTCATAACTGACTTCAGTGCTGACATCCCAGATGATTCTCATTGGATTGAGGCAGTAGGTTCTCCCAGACAGCAACTCCTGAGACACCCGTTAAAGGAGAATCGAACCTGGGAAGTGACTGCCATATTGGAATTTTAGGGCTCATCTGGGTTCAGGTGTTTCTAGCTAGTTGAGTTTCTAGAGTTAAGATTTTTAAGTGATTACTCAAGAATGACTCAACAGAGTTAAAATTATAATCAGATTTCCTAAGGAGTCAAATTAAAATACCAAATGAATATTTTGTCATAAAAATGTTTATGCCTGATAACCTTTTTGTTCAACCAGTGTTTCTTTATGGATATGACTTCTCTGCTGTGACTTGGGAGATAACTTTAGGTGTTATTTGGATAGGTTTGTTTAAAGGTATGTATTTATCCTCACAGTTACCTTCAATTTATCGCAAGGGATGGTCGGTTTTCCTTTTAGAGGTGTGACATCAAGTTTTCTGTTTGAATACATTTATTTATACAAAAAAAGTGAGTTGAAAGAAATAAGCAAATCATAGTGTAAGTGGGATGTGGAAAAGTCAACAAGTCTGAGGAAGTTTTTGAAACACCTTCCTAACTCTATACAGATGCAGCGTGGGTTTAGATGACAAATACCCCCTCACCATGATACTGGTTATTGCTTTGTTTCTAGAAGTGGCCACACATTCAAGCAGTTCCTTCTGTCCCCTTGGTCTTGCTCCATCATCCTCTTTACGGGTCTCCATGGTGACCAGATGAGTCCCTCAGACCACGCCCTCGCTTTGTCCTAGGTCCTCTCTGGCAGCTAAGTGCTGGGCCATGTTCTCAGCACTGGAGATTCAGTCATGTGTCTGCTTCCAACAGCTGCACCCCCTTCTTTCTGGCTGACAGAATCTAAGGTTGCTAGATAAATTCGGGGCCATGCAGTATTTGGTACCTACTTAGAGGAAAACTAGGCATCGTTTAACTGGGTGGCATCCTGTACTTTTATTTACTAATTCTGGCTGCCCAAACAGAGCCCCTTCCGATGTGACCATGTAGGCAGTGGATGGTTAATGGTCTATATTCTGGAGTCAGTGTTCTGAGTTCAAGGTGAGGCAATACGACCCACCAGCTGGTCACACGGGTGCTCTGAGCTTCAGTTCTCTCCTGTTTGTGCTGGAAGTAGAAGATACTAGTATCTTCCTTGGAGGGTGTTGGAAGGAATAAGTGGGTTGATACCTCACATGCCCTTAGAAGAGTTTCTGGACACAGAGTCAATGCCCAGAATGATGTTGTTTTTTTTGGTTGGGGAACATGTTGTTTTCCTAAATTGAAGTATAGTTGATTTACAACATTGTGTTATTTTCAGGTGTACAGCAAAGTGATTCAGTTATATATATATATATATATATTCTTTTTCAGATTCTTTTCCCTTATAGATTATTGTAAGATATTGAGTGTAGTTCCCTGTGCTATACAGTAGGTCCTTGTTGGTTCTCTATTATATATATATATATATATATAGTGTGCATATGTGTTAATCCTAAACTTCTAATTTATCCCTCCCCCTAATGTGATGTTGTTGATTCAGGTTTCCTGATGTAGAGACCAGGCAGCATCCTCTCAACCTACAGTGCCGTTTGGTGGCTCTATGAGAACCCAATCCACACGAGGACACTCCGTCCTGTGCCTCACCTGTCCACCTGGCGAGCTTCGGGGGTCTTTGTGTCCTGGGTGCCCTTATACTACCGCTAACTTACGACATAACCAAATTTTTTTTCGGCCGTGCTACGCGGCTTGCAGGATCTTAGTTCCCCGACCAGGGATTGAACCCGGGCCTCAGCAGTGAACGTGCTGAGTCTTAACCACTGGACCACCAGGGAATTCCCTCACATACCCATTTTAAAAAATAGTTTCCCCTAAGTAAGATCAAGCAAATCAATCAGAGGCTTTCTTTCCAATGACTTCTAAATCATTGAAGATTTTAAGCGTGCTTAAACTGCTCTTTGGAGCTAAACATTTGCAGGTTACCTCTTTTGGGAAAGGGAGGGAGAGCAGAGGCTGAGATAACCCTGAGTAAATGGTGAATACTTTGACATAAACCATCTCTGTGTTTGACCTCCAGTTTTGAACTGTACGTGTTCGATGTAGATGGGGGTAAAATGAATCAACAGCAGAGAAAGCAAATCCTAACTCCCGGGGGACTTCTTTGTAAGGGGGCCACTCAGATGCCGTGCAGCTTGAGTCAAACCAGACCCTGCTGCGTGGTGACGAAGCCAAATCAGAAGAGGAAGCCATTTTTTACCTCCTTGTACACATGCTGATGCATCAGAAAATTGAAAAAGAATTAAAAGATCATTAAAAAGCTCTTCCAAAGGATGCGAGGTTCAGGGAATGCAGGCAGCCAGGAATGGGAGAGGTTTAAAAAGTGCAAGACAAAGTCGTCTTGTGGAAGAAAGCGGCGGATATGTGTAGGTGGAAATTTACTCCTGGGGGAGTTTGCTTTTCTCCCAAAGACGATCACACATCCTAACTGAAGCAAGTTCAATGTAAAACTCATATCTATCTGAACTAAACTTCATCAGATAAGCCTGGAGGGCCCCTAGTTGCTTGAGGAATGAGGCTACAGATAGCATCTTCGCTTGGGTTTCTCCCATAAGCAGAGCTGGAGATGAAAGCTTGTAGGCAGGTAGGTTACTTAGGGAAGTGATTTGCGGACTGAAAAGAGTGAAGTGGGAAAAGAGGAAAAGCCAATCTTAGGATGCAAAGCTGATTGCCATGTGTGGTAGTTTTAAAACATGACAACGTTTTTGGATGCCCCTCTCATGAGAGGTGGGTCTATTGCCCCTAAACTTGAATCTGAGGGCTGTTTTTGCTAGGTTACTTCCAAGGCTGGGTCATAAAAGGCCACGTGGGAACTGGTGATTCTCTCTTCTCCTTCCATCCCGCGGCACAGCTCTTAAACAGCAAAGCCTTAAGCCTTCAAAAGTTTAAGTCCGGATACTTTTTCTGCAGTAGAATGAACTTGAGTCATCAGAGTGTTCCATGCCCTTGGCCACAGAGATTGGATAAAGGATAAACACATGATTCAGTAAGACTCATTTCTGGAACTTCTGTTGAAACTGTGGGTAGAAAATCATTTTTCTCCCAGGGCTGCTGAGGGTGTGAATAGGTGCTAGGAAAGTAGAGCCTGCCAGAGAATGGGGCCTACAGAGGGACAAGCAGAGCCAAGAGGTGGAAGGGGATCACTTCCTGATACCATTATTTGAGTACCTGGATCTAGCCATGCCTGAAGCTGTTGCCTTTGTACTTTTAAATGACGTGAGCTAATAACCCCTCCTCCCTGTTTTGTTTTGTTTTTTTTTTCCTTTTTTTAGTAATTTTTATCTGGATTCTGTCAGCTGCAATCAGGATAGTCTGACTTTCAAGACCAACTTAGTGAAGATCTGAGAAGTGCTGAGAGATGCTGACCTATTGGTTGGACACTTCAACTACAAGACCCCTCAGAGGGCATCCTCTCTGGTCATCCCAAAGTGTTCCCTTTTAATGAGGGCTGATGTAGGTTCTCATCTTAATGTTGTTCTCACTGCAGCAAGATTCAGTTTGGGTCCTAGTGTGCTGGATGTGCCCCCGATGCCAGGGAAATCCAGCAGAGGCTTCACAGGCTGACCCAAGGCTAAAATTCATTGCTCTTTATCATTTATCTTTTCCTATAAGACAAAGAAACACAATATGTGTAATTAATGTTTGGCAGAAAAAGATACATAAAATTAATTTTTTGGAAACTTAAAAGCAAGTATTGTTTTGTCTGGACTTCCTTTTTACAGTCCAAATGTTTTCTTCTCACTCATTATGGAATCAAAAATGAACTCTAGTTCAGTTTTTAAATTCCTTCCTAAATATTGCTGTTAATTCCCTGATGGTCCCATGTCTATTCAAGACATCTGAACACGATGCATTCAAGGTTTACAGCGATGCTTCAAATATTTTCTTAAAAAGTATTTTCATTGTGGCAAGATCCAGAATCCATAAACACATATTGTTCTGCATTCTCTTACTGTTTACATATTTCCTTAAAAAACAGTGACTTTCCTTCTGTTTCAGAGTTATGTTCATGTCCTTTCTCATTTGCCCCATAGTTTGCAGCCATGAAACAAAACTGTGCTTTAAAAAAAGAATAATTCCTATCACCTTCCTCAACAACCTCTAACAAATCTATTATATTATGAAATCTCTTTTCTTCTCAAAGGAATAAAATGGGTCTTGAAAATGCATACTGTTATGTGCATATCAGAGGGGAGGAATGCCTTCCAGCATTTCTATCTTTCCATCCGGGGCTGTTAGGAAGCAGAGTTGTGAGACCCAGTGTTGCAACCTTCCTGCAAGAGAAAGATGTAAGGCAGGGTCTCAGAAGAGGGTAGAAAAATGACTTATTCACTGAAGCTGGGGCTCCGCTCAAAGCGAACAATGATGGTTCAGCGTTTTGTGGACGTGCCCATGTGTAATAATCAAGGAGCCCTACAGCATTCTCCATAACGCACTTTTTTGGTTGTAATTCCTTTTTGCCAGGAGGAGGCCTGAGGTTCTTAGACACAGGCTGACTTTGGCTCCTGGATGATGTCGGGATGCATCTTGAGGACCAGCGGCCTGTGGCTGTGATGAAGGATGCACCGCCAGGAGCAGCGTCCATCCTCCGCAGCTCTGACCCCGAGGCTGCAGGGCGGGCGGCTGCCTGGGGGCAGGGAGCGCGGCACCCGAGGGGCAGCATGGGTCTCACCTGCGGGACTCTGTCCAGAAGTTGGACTCAGCCAGGAAAGCCAGTCCCGCCCAACTTGCTAACCCTCTATTTATATCCAGGTCAGGTCCTCTGAAGGCCGAGGCCAACCAGGAATGAATCACCCGTTTGTCCAGAACATGACACAGCTGAGTCCCCAGGCCGCCTCTTCGGCGAGAGAGCGGCGGGTGGACGGGGAGGCGCTGGGTTCCCATCTGCTCCCCAGGCCACTGTCCGCCCGGGGAAGTCCTCCGTGTCTGGGCTTTCCTTCCCTACCGGGAGCAGGGCCGAGGGCAGCTCCTCTGTCATGGGTCCTGGCAGGGCCGCCCTGGCTCCAGGGGCCCAGCCCCGCAAACAGCACAGAGCAGGGCTGTGCGGTCTGAGGTGAGCTTATGCTGGCGATCATTATGACCAGAGGCGAGTTTCTGGTGCTGAGCTGAGGATGTTACCAATGTCTCAAAAAGGAAAATGCGGCAAAGTTTGGGTTCACGGGAGGATGTTTGTTTGCCCAAAACCCAACACCAAGCAGCACTGATGTCTCAGAAATTTAAACGAGCAGAACTGGCTGAACGTTTGCTGCCCGGTCAGCAGAGCATCCAACAGGCCTGAGGATCTTGGATTCCCGTCCTGATGTCGAGCAGCCTTTGCTCTTTTCTCATGTTTCTCTCCTTCCTCCCTCCCTCCCTCTTTTCCTCTTCCTTTCTTTCAAATTGCCCTGAAAACGTGCCTTATCGTATGAAATGAAGGCCCCACGTCTTCTGAGAAGCAGAAGAGCCGGACAAATGAGAAGTGAGTCCTTGGTGAAGCCGAGCCTCTGAGATCTTGCCATGTTCCTGTGGCTAAATTCACGCCCAGTTTGTAGCACAGGCTCCTGGAGGAGGCTGTCGAGGAGGCGGCCTCGTTCAAGTCCGGTGGCAGCCGTGAAGCGCTCTGTCAGGTCTGACCATCAAGGCTCCTCCGGCGCTGGTTTGGGGTCATGGAGGATGTGGGAGTGAGGCTCTTAGAAGGATCACGGGCCCCTCAGGGTTCCCTCTGTGAGTCCGGGCAGGGCTCGTTCCAGGCCGCCCTGGGCGCCGGGCTTCCTGCTGCCCCCATGTCTGGGTCGGGTCCGTCCTCAGGCCGAGGTCGGTGCTGGTGACCTGTGCAGGGGTCCCTGCAGCTCCCGGGGGCCCTGAGGGGCTCCCCCAGCTGCTTGGGGGGCAGAGGCTCTCAGGCTCTCAGACCTGGCAAGTTCTCAGCGAAGCTCAGATGACCCAGTGCCCCCTGCTCAGTAAGTGACGCCCCCAAACGCCAGTCACTCGGGCCGGTGACCACCCACGTGTCGTCCTGGGGTTCCCCCTCTTTTTCCAGCCACAGTGAACGCACTAAATTCAAACATGCGCTGGTCTGTCTGCCCTCTCCCCACCCTGCTCTCACCTGAGTCGGCACCTCCCTCCTCCTGGGGTCACGGCAGTTGCCCCCCCAAGTCCTCCTGCCCCCTCCTCTCTCCACCCCAAAATCTACCCTCTGCTCATACTCAAAGGGAGAATGAGTTTAGTAAACACAAAGGAGACCCTGAGTAAACGTTGCAGTGACTTCCCACTGTGCCCAGGAGAAAGGGGACCCCACCCCTCACTGGTCCCACAAGGCCCAGCCCCATTCCTGCAGGTTCCCCTGAACTGTGTCCCTCACTGCCCCCCTCACTCCCTCCATTCCAGCCCCACTGGCCTCCTGCTCCTCCTCCAGATCCCAGAGCCTTCCTGCCTCAGGGCCTTTGCACTTCTGGAATGCTCCTCCCCAGCTGCTCCTCCTCAGCTCTCCCCACGACCTTCCATCCTCTGCTCAGGGAACAGCCCTGTGCACCGTCTAAAGAAGTGTCTGCAGCCCTGCGTCACGTCTCATCCCCTGCACAGAACTTGTCACCATCTGAACTAGATTTACTCGTTTTTATACCTTCTATGGTCACTTGCACCCAAGGAATGTCACCCACAGGAGAGAAGGAACATGGTCTGCTTGCTGTTGGATTCCTGCCCTAAGAACTGGCCCAACCACACAGCAAGTTCTCGATGTGCATTTGTTGAGTTAACTGCATGAGTGAGAAGAATCAGAGAATGGATGCTTAAGAATTCTAAACTAAATATTTAAATCAGAGAACGTTCTAGTCAGACGGGGCCCTTGGAAATTGTTTAGTCAAACCCATTCGTTTTGCGGGAGGGTAAACGGAGGCTCAGGAGGAAAGGGGGTTTACTCACACCTGAGGCTGAGGCTCCTGCTGTGTTAGGAGAGGGACCCGCTTAGCGGGGTGTGTTTCGGGGTGACGGGGGGCTGTGGAAGCTTCTTCTACCCTTTGACGCATCACTGAGGAAAGCAGGGAGGAAGGCGCGGCCATGGCGGAGGCTAAGTGGCTCAGAGCAGCGGCTCAGAGGAGACAGAGCCGGCGGCGGGGCGGGCAGGGCCCCGGAAAGGCCCCCCCGAGGACGAGGAGGTCTGAAGGGCGTAAAGAGCAGGGGAACCCCCGAATTTGACGTCACCTCATGGGAGGGCCTGAGGCAAGAACTGGGTGAGGCAGATCCCTCAGGAATTGAACTTGGGGACAGAAAAGTTACTGACTGCCTGTCACAGCAAAAAGGTCTTTAAAATGCTCATCAGATTAGGTGCTCCCTGCTGAGAACCTTCTGGAGGCTTCAGGATGAGTTTCTCAGGTCCGCCTTAATGAATTACCACAGACTGTGTGGCTTCAAACAATGGTAACCGGTTCCTCCCAGTTTAGGAGCCAGAAATCTGGAATCAAGGTGTGGCTGTGTGGCTCCTTCTGGAGGCTCCGGGGAGCATCCGTCCCGCCTCCCTCCCAGCTTCCGATGGCTCCCGGCGGCCCTGGCCTTCCTTGGCTGGAGCCGCATCCCTCCCGTCTCTGCCTCATGGTCACGTGATGTTCTCCCTGTGCGTCTTCCCATGGCCTTCGTACAAGGATGCTCTCAGGGTATTTAGGGCCCACGCTAAGCTGGCAGGACCTCATCTTAACTGATTACACTTGCAAGGGCTGTCTTTCCAAGGAAGGTCACATTTTGAGGCTCCAGGGGCATGTGAATATTGGGGGAAGAGGTTATTCAACCCCAGTACAGCTCCCCGTTGCTCCCACATTAAAACCCCTCCCCTCCCCAGACTGCGAGCCCGCGCAGGCTGCTGGTTAGAGTGAGGACGCGGAGCTGGGCGGCCCGGGAGCACGCGGCTCGGTCGGTCGCCACCCCGACGTGCTCGTGCTCAGTGGGTCGTGGTTCCCAGCTCTTCAAAGACCTTCCAACGATGCGGGGTGGCCAGGGCACCCGCTTTGGCCAATGGGGCCCTTGTGGGCTCGATGCAGTGAGAGGCTGTAAGTGCATTTGTGAGGTCTGGCTTGGTTTTTGGCTTCTGGAAGGTCCTGCCCCAGGGCACTGCCCTTCTAAGGCGGGTGAGGGCTTTGCAGGGCTGACTCGACCCTGGTCCCCAGCCCGAGGTCCAGCCCAGTAGCTCAGTGACGCTAAGCAGAGTCGCCCAAAGGAGCCCAGCTCGGATCAGCTGAACCCAGAGGACCTGCAGCCCTGTGAACTGAGATGTGGGGAGTCACTGAGTTTGGGGGTTTAGTTGTGGATCGTTATTGGGACAATGGCTGAGACATACAGTTTTCTCTCTCAGTTTCGCCGTCTGTCAGAGGGGCTCATAGCAGTCAGGTGGTTGTGGAGAGTCAATGAGCTACTGTGTGTGAAGCGGCTCCTGGTGAATATCGATGAGCATCAGCTGCGATATCATCGCGAGGGCCCCGCCCAGCTCGTTCTGCCCCGTCCCCCACCCCGGGTGGCTGTGCTGGGAGGCAAGCCCTCCGCCCTGCTTCTGGAAAACTCTAAACCTTTGCCTCTTCCCCAGTCTTCACATGACGGGTTTTTCTTCACGTGATGGGGTTCCCTCGGTCTCCAGAGCTCAGCTCAGAGGGGCCCTTCGCGGAGCGCTTTCCCGAGCGCTCCACTGCGGCTGATGCTGGGCCCCGGGGGTGGCTTGTTCGGTCCCCGTCCAGGCGCTGGAGGTCAGGGCAGCCACGAGGCAGGGCTCTTTGTCTCTTGTTCTCTGGTGCATCCCAGGACCTGACCTGGCCCAGCGTATAGTGGGTGCTCTGTTAATACTGTGAACTTGTTCTAGAAAGCGTGGTCAGACCTTGCCCTTCGTGTGTGCATGCGTGCAGCCAGTCGTGTGGGACGCCTTCCCTGTGCGCAGCTCTCCTCTGGGCAGCGGGGAAGGACAGTAAGCCAGGTCCCTGTTCCTGGAGCTCACGTGTCGGCGGGAGACAATGATCATGAAAACGGACGGCATGTGCGTTCTAGAGGTGACGATTGCTGAGCGGAAAGTGCCGCAGGATGAGGAGGGAGTGACGGGAGGGGTGCGGGTCAGACGGGCTGCTGGGGGGGGGCGCTCGCTGAGACGGTGACGAGGGACAAGGGTCCTGGAGACGGGAGCCGGGGCTCGTGGATCCCGGGGGAGGTGGCTCCAGGCCGAGCGCACGGCCAGGGCGGGGCCTGCGTGTGAGGGGCAGCGAGGGCCAGAGTGGCTGCCAGGCGGTAACAAGGGGGCCGGCGGGGCTGAGGTCAGGGAGCGGACGGGGCCACAGCTGTGTACGACCTTGTCGGCCCCTGCAGGGACGCTGTGTGTGACCGGAGCCTGGGCGGGTCTGAGCAGGGGAGGGCCGTGCTCTGAGCGTGTTTTACAAGGACCCTCAGGCCGTGAGGGGAGACAGACTCTGGGACCGAGGGCACGGCAGCTGGACCCGTGAGGAAGCCATGCTGGGGGGGACGGGAGGGTACAGGGCGGGCTCATCACGCCCGGCTTTGGGATTCACCTGTGAAGGTCGGGCTGACGGGATTCGCTGATGGAGGGAACAGAGCAGGTGAGAGGAAAGCAAAGCGAGGTCAACTCCAAGGATTTGGCCTGAGCAGCTGGGAGAATGGAGGTGCTGTAGAGTAAGGTGTGTGCGTCTCAGGAGGGGCAGGTGGGGGCCAAGGAGGGGCTGAGATGCAGAGAAACCTTCTGGAAGGGACGGAGGGGCCTGAGCCAACTTGCCCTGGGCTCCCGCGCTTCCTCTGTGAGAGCTGCAAGGACGACCACCTGTGTCATCAGAGAGCTGGCGAAGCCAGACTCTGCCCTGTGTCTCCCCGGAGGGACAAAGGTCAATGTCACAGCAGTCTGCTCTGATGCTGGCTTCAAGCCAAGACCTTAATATTCAATGAGAAATCTGCATTGATGAAAATTTCATTAAAGAAACATTATCCCTTTCACTCCCCTCATTATTCTTGGCTTCGAGTATCGGGCTGATTTGGGTTTGATTACCTGATGATCTGAAGATTGGAGCATTAAAAATTTAGATGAGCAGTGATGCGTCTGGCCTCCCTCTCCTCTCTCAGCCGGAGCACGAGGGGCTCTGCTAATGATCACAAGGAAGTCGGGCAGACAGGGCAATTAGAGAATTACCTGTAGTTTGAGGGAGCCTCGACCCCTTTGCCTTCAATGGAAATTAGCTGCTTGGCTTCCAGGGCACACAGGTTTAATCGATAAAATGCTCAAGAGGAAATTTCAGTCCTGGACGCAGTTTTAAGACTAACGAGCTGTATGTGTTCAGGTCCCCTCCCCTTTCTGTGCCCCAAACGTGCCCCCATCTGTAGAGCAAGGAGGTTGGATCAGGGCAGGTGCTTAAAAATCGTGCCTGTGGGCTGAAATCAGCTTAAAGAGGGAATCTGCAAATTATTTTGTTTATGTTTGTAGTTAACACTTTCTCAGACTTATGATCTTGGGTTCTACATGTTTCATGTATATTAACTTGTCTGATTCTCCCATTCACACCCCCCCCCCCATTGACAGCAATACTCTTTTCAGTCCCACATGATAAACAGGGAAATTCTGACCAAGAGGGGTGAAATAACTTACCCTGCGTCACCTGCTTGGCAGGAGCAAAGGCAGGGTTTGACCCCAGTGGTTTGATTTCCAAATCCATGCTTTAACACCTGTGCTACAATTTCTGAATTTTTAAATTATTGCATATGTTTTCCAAGCACAGTGTCTCAAAAGTAATTAGGCAGTAAAATTTAAATCATTTGTATTTTTTCTATAAAAATAGAACTTATATATTAAAAGAGTGGAAGCTCTGGCTAGATGTTCTTCGAGGGTGTCCATTTCTGGAATATCAGTTGTGCTTCCATGAGACACTAGTTACTGACATGATTTACCATGTTTCTGTTAGGAGAGATGGCAGTATTCAAAAAGAGAACCCCATCTTTCAAGAAATCCAAGAGAAAAGCTAGCTGTATACTAGGGGAAAAACCTATTTGAATACATCAGAGAGCAGCTTAGGCTGCCAGGACTTGAGGGGCCAACAGTGCAGACAGAAAGGAAATGCACTGAGGTGAGCCCTATTTTCTCCACCTCTTTTCCCTTTGAGGAATTTGCCAATTTGTAAGCAGAGAGGGGCCAAGAGTCACAGAAACGGATAGCTTTTCAACAAGCTCATGGTTCTGGGGACATATAGCTTGATATTTGGGGCTACCAAGCAAGCCAGGGTTTGAGGGCCCAAGATTTCAGAGAACCCCCTAGAAGTGGGTCTGCTTTTCTGCAGTACTTTCCCTCTTGAAGCATTTGCTGATTCCTGAGCTGTACCAAGAGGCTCAGAAGATAAGCAGAAAGTAAGCAGCTGAAAGGCTAAGAAGCGAAGTGAAGTTTTCACCAATGTCATGATGCCATAACAGCAGAACCTGGAGTTCAGCGATCACCAAATAGGTGGAGGCGTGGAAAGTAAACGGTGGTTTGTGCTGAGTCCCTCAAAGAACTTGTCCTGGGAAGTAAGGACAAGCCAAAATAAACTGGACCCATAAAGTAGAAAAATCAGTCTGGAATCATTACAATCACGATAATCTGTCCTCACTATAGTGGCTGCCGGGAAAAGAAAAAAAGGAAATGATAAATTAGAATCCTCTGGGGAAATAGAGGGTCACCCATAGACACTACAATGTTTCAAACAAAAGGCCTCGCCAACGTTCAGAAAAATATTACCAGACATGTCAGAAAGGAGACCTAATAACCAAAAACCAAGAGAAAAAAAAATGATAAACAATAAGGAAAATACTTCACAGCTGATGGATTATCAGAGGCTATCAGAGATAAACTGCAAAATATTTATTATTAACATATTCAATAAAAAGATCAAACAACGGAGAAACTTATTAGAGAAATGGAATGTCTAAAAAGGGCTCATGTGAATATTTGCTAACTGGAAAAGATAAAAACTGAAATTAAAAATAGAATTAATTGGCATAAGAGGAGATCAGACAAAGGTTTAGATAGGTTTGTTGAAAAGATCCATGTTGAAGCCTGGAGACCAAAAAGGATTCGCATATACAGGCACACCTAGTTTTATTGTGCTTTGCAGATATGATTGCATTTTGTACAAATTGAAGTTTGGTGACAGCCCTGCATCGAGCAAGTCTATTGGCACCATTTTTCTGACGGTATTGGCTCACTTCATGTCTCTGTGTCACATTTTGGTAATTCTTGCAATATTTCAAACTTTTTCACTGTTAAATTTGTTGTGGTGGTCTGCAGTGATCTTTGGTGTTATACTGTAGTTGTGTCAGGGCACCAAGAACTGTGCCCATATAAGACGAGGAACTTGATACATGTGTGTGTTCTGACTGCTCTACCGACTGGTGTTTCCCCTGATTCTCTCCCTCTCTTCGAGCCTTCCTCTTCCCTGAGACACTACAATATTGAAATTAGGCTGATTAATAAACCTACAACGGCCTCTAAGTGAAAAGAAGAGTTGCATGTCTCTCACTTTAAATGAAAAGCTAGAAATGCTTAGTGAGGAAGGTGTGTCGAAAGCCAAAACAGGCCAAAAGCTAGGCCTCTTGTGTCAAACGGTTATCTGAGTTGCGGATGCAAATGAAAAGTTCTTGAAGGAAGGAAATTAAAAATGCTACTTCAGTGAACACATGAATAATAAGAAAATGAAATAGTCTTATGGCTGACGTGGAGAGAGTTTTAGTGGTCTGGATAGAAGATCAGACCAACCACAACGTTCCCTTTTCTACGCACTGGGAAACCCAAAATTTGTGTGACTTGCTTTATTGCGATATTCACTTCATTGTGGTGGTCTGGAACAACAGCCATGACATCTCTCAGGTACGCCTATACACAAAAGAGCGTTAAGCCATATGGAGCATGGTAATAGTTCTAACGTACACATAACTAAGTCCTGAAAAGAGAGGAAAGAGAAAACCAGAAGTGCTATATGAAGACATACAACTGAGGATTCTTCAAAGTTAATTCACAGATTCAAGAACCCCTAGTATGCTAGACAGAAACACCTACCTGAAAGAAAACAGCTGCCAGTCTAGAACCTTATCTCATTAAAATTATCCTTTGAAAGTGAATAGAAATCAATGTTTTCATAGAAGCAAAAGCAGATACTTCATTGTCAGCAGATCTTTCTCTTTTTGGCATTTTTGGAATTTTATCATTTTTAATTATACAAGTAGCAGATAGATGTACTTTCTGGGCCCCTGGGGATTTGCTTTAAAATAAATATTAAATGGAGTTCTTTTTTTTTTTGAAGTAATTAATTTATCTTTCATACAGCAAATTCTTTTAGTTATCTATTTTATACATATTAGTGTATATATGTCAATCCCAATCTCCCAGTTCATCCCCCCCCTCACTTTCCCCCCTTGGTGTCCATACGTTTGTTCTCTACATCTGTGTCTCTTAAATGGAGTTCTTTAGGAAGAAGGGAAATAATTTTAAATGAAGACTACAGGAAAAATAAAGAGCAATAGAAAGGGTAAATACATTGAAAACTTTATTTTAACCATGAGTATACAAAACAGCAATAATAATAACCTGTGGAGGTCTACAATATATGTAGAATTAAAGTACTTGCTGAGGATGACACAACAGCCAGGGGAGGTTAAATGGTTTTAAAGGGCTCTAAAGGTCTTCTGTTGCCCAAGTGGTAAAGACGTAATTTAATGTAGATTCTAATAAGTTGAGAATATATGTTGACATCTACAGGATATCCACTAAAGAATGATGGAAGTAAAACTGACAACCTAACGGAAGGTTGCAAAATAGACTAATAATAATTGTTATTGATTAATACAAAGTAATGCAGTAAAGAAGAGAAAAGGGGATGTAAATAGAAAACCAATACACGTATCCCCTGCTTTTAGAAAGTTTGCTTTATGCCACTTGGTTTTTACGGAAGACCTATATGAGTACCTGTTTTTGCTTTCTGAAAGAAATCCAAAGAGAATTTTCACATTTATAAGAAAGGCGAAAATTAAAATAAATGAAACGCTATTCTCTGCAGCAAACCTTTACAGAGACGGTGCACACCCAGAGCAGCGAGAGAGAAGCTCTGGAACTACACTCAGCATCTCAGAATCGAGCCCCATAGCCTTGAACTGTGCCTGTGAGCATCTGTGCTTTATCTCAGTTTATTTTGTGCATCTGTTAGCAAGATGTGCTCTAAGGTAATTGCTTCTTTGCTTTGCACCATTTTGGCTTAGGGAAGGTCTCATAAGAAGGCTCTATTTTCGGAAAGCAGGGAAAACCTGTAGATCATAGGAATAATTGCGTCAAATGTAAACAGATTAAATTCTCAAAGAGAAGGACCAGCTTTATTTTTCATGGGCAGAAAAACACAGATCTGTTTCTCACCTACTGCAGAGTGTTTCAAAGGTAGGCGTGCTTGTGAATCACCAGAGGAGCTCATGGAAATGTCTGATGCCCTGGGCCCGACTTCGATATGTAGGGGTGGGATTTGAGGAGCTGTGTTTTTAATAAGCCCCAGACCTGTCTTTGAGAGACCATAACCTATTGTGTGGAATGGAAGGGGACAGGAATGAGGATAAATTGGAAGCATATAGTTCAGTTCTTGCAGAGCCTGGAGCCGAGCAGGGGAATAGACAAGCGCACGATAACCACAGTGAAGAATCTATACAATGATTGTCTCAGTGAGGACCTTTGCCCTCGTGCAAATGGCCCAGAGTCAGAGGTCTGCCCCTATCTTAACTATTCTGGTCTCAGCTACTCGGGATAGACCAGCTGTGAGTAGGATCCAAAGCAGGCAGGCAGCCAGCCACATACTCGGATATTTATTTATGTGTGTAGCTCAACCAGAGAAACAACCCCGGGCTGGCTGCGTGGGGACCAGAGGCTGCATCTGGTCCAGGACGCCGGCTCCCCCCGGGGCTGTCTGTGCACTGGGCCAAAGCCCTGCTGGACACAGATCACAGATGGGGGAGGGGCTGCTCAAGGCCAACAGCAGCTGGCCTGTTCACTGGCTCCTGGTCTCCCCGAGGGTCCCAGCCCTTGGCAAGCAAAGGTAAAATGAGGATTTTATCCCAAGGCAGGAGGGGTCCCGCAAGCCCTATGGTGAAGCAGGCTCTTTCTGTGACAGCCCCCGAGTGCTGGCTGTGCCTGGGGGGTCACAAACGGGGACCTGAAAGGGGTCACTGAGGCAGAAGCCACGCAGGGTGGGGAGCGCAGGCCTGTCCTGCCTCAGGCTGCCCGGGGGACATGCCCACAGCTGTGAGGACCTCCTGGCAAGTCTGATGGGGTTGGAGGGGCTGCTCCAGAATCCCACCCAGGTTTCCCAGGTCTGACCCGGGGAGTTGATGGTGGTGGTGAATCCGGCCATGCTCACTTCACTTAACTCTACCAAAACAAAACAAAACTGATAGGATGTGACTTTCCCTTTATGTCATTTTTGGAATTTTACAATTGATTTTATTTACACAGCTACTTGATTCTTACTACTTGTTTTTCACATTAGAATGGTTTCTGTTTTCCTGCCTGGACTCTGATTTGCACAAAATAGTATGAGCATTCTTATTTTAATTTGACAGCTAAAGTGCCCATTCCTGTTTATTTAGACCAATAGGAATATCTGTTTACCCACAGCCTAGCAAGCTTGGCCTTGCCCATGTGTAAGTGAAAAAAAGGATATTTAATTGTCATTTTCCTTTGCCTAATCAAAGATCAAGTTCTAATCTTTTCATATGCTTATTAATCATTTGCATATCTCTTCTGTAAACTATCCATTCATATCCCTGTATCAATTTTTCTAGCAAACTATATTTTTCTTATTGCTTTATAGGAGCATATCAAATTAATCCTTTGCTATGTATAAGCCAGATACCTCCTCCTTGTCTTTGTTGAGGCAATCCTTTGTTACACAGAAGTTATAAATTTTGATGTATTAAATTGTGAGAGAAACCTAACCCTAACAAAACTAGCAAAAAGAAAATGTGTTGGCTCATATAATTAAACAACTCAAAGATAAAGCTTCAGGTGCAGTTGGATCCAGGGGCTCTAACAATGTCATTAGGATACTGCTCCAGCTTTATTCTTCTTCATAATAGTGTCGTTCCAGGTCTCAATAGGGGAGCAACATGACTCCCAGCAGCAAGTTTTACAAGATTGAATGTAAGTAACAAAACCTTGTCTTAAAGAGGGTTAATTATAAAGTTCTTCTTTTTTCTTTTTCCGCACCAGAAGCCTGAATGTAGTTAGCTGTAAGAGTAATTGAGTAACTCAAAATGTAAGGGCTCTGAGTAGCTTTCTTTCTTTTTTTCTTTATTGTGAATAAATGGCTGTCATATTTCCAAGCATTGTGGACTGATACAACAACATCCAATAAAAGTAGGAAAGGAAACCTCTTGTCAAGCACAACTGTCTTTTTCCAGATCTGGCAAATCTTTCCCAGGAGCACTCTCCTTCCCCCGCAATAGATGCTCCCTGGGATCACTGGCTAGGACTGGGTCATGTGCCCACAACCCACTGCAAAGGAGGATGGGAAAGCAAGTAATGCATTCTCTGCCTCTAGACTGGGGGATGGGCTCTGCTGACAGGAATAAGGGTTGGGGGAGCTCTTGGGTGGACTTCCAGCAGTGCCTGCCCCAGAGAGCATCTCTCCTAGTCACTCGCCCTCCAGGGAGAGGATTCACTTCGCTTGGACCAACTCTTGTCAGGTGCTCGTCCTGAACCACTTCCGGGTGAGGGGGATATGCCAGCCTATTGGCCAGGCCAGGTCACTCCTTAGACTCAGACCCTTAGACTCAGACATGGCGCTCATCCTGAACCCCATGGATGGAGAGTGGGAGCATGAATGTTTATTTATCAAGGTACAGTTACCAGAAGATGGGGGGGGGAATGTGTGCTTGAAACTCCAAATAGGAGGTTTACACTAAAGATACATGAACATATAATAATCATTATTGGTGGTAATGTCTATTTCTGTTTGTGAATTTCTGGTTAAAGGCTGGACAAATGCTCACTTTCTTGCCATTCTTTCATCCCTCTGAGCAGTGAATGGTAAAAGGGACTTGTTAACGGGCTAGTTTTTTTCTCTCTGGACTGCACATGCTTCCTCACCCCCGCCAAGCCTTATTATCACCCCTTTGGAAATGATTACCTTTCTCTCACTGTTACCAGGCCTCTCACTGTTGTGGCCTCTCCCATTGCGGAGCACAGGCTCCGGATGCGCAGGCTCAGCGGCCATGGCTCTCGGGCCCAGCCACTCCGCGGCATGTGGGATCTTCCCGGACCAGGGCACGAACCAGCGTCCCCTGCATCGGCAGGCGGACTCTCAGCCACTGTTCCACCAGGGAAACCCGGAAATGATTACCTTTTAAGTGGGGATTCAGAGAACCCTAACCTTGACCAAGGCCACACTGACCAAGTTTAGTGTCCAACACAGATATCTTTAAAGAGTTTGCTGCCCAGCTTCTGGAGGTGTCATTAGGAAGGTTAATGATGATTCTTCAACTTCTGTTCAAATTTCCATTCCTGCCCTCCTAAATGAAAGCCATCCAATCTCGCCTTCACTCTCCCCATGTTCCCATTACCAGCTTATGCAGAATCAGCTGCACAAAGGCTCAAAATTGCTGTGTACTAGGGTAGACGGCTCAGAAGCAATTAGAATGTTCACGGCTTTAAAATGATTTGGCGGTCTGTCTATAACATGTCCTGTGGCCTGAAAGGGGATGAAAACACGTCCGCAAACATGAGCGATTAATTGATCTGCTGATGGAGCCCTGTTAACCTTTGTGACCAAATTGAGAGAACGGCTCAGACCTCAGCAATCAAACCAGCCATTAAGAATCCTGCCTGGTCCACAGGCCTGCTCCCTCTTGGGTTCCTGGGGAGAAAAATGAAAGGAAAGGGGTGTAGCCACAAACGCAGGGAACGTGCAGACAGGCTAGACAAAAGTTGGCGAGGTTGGGGACTGTTCATTGCGCTGGTAGTTTGTGACTTTCCCTAACCCCCTCCTGGGTTAAATGCAGGGGAGCAAAATGCAAAGTGACACTGGGGCTCTGACACCCTGCAAGGTGATTGTCCTGCCATTTCCTGCAGCTGTGGATCTAAATGCAATGGAGGGGAGCATGTTTGCTGTTAGGGCAAGTACAGGGTGGGGATGGGGACACTCGGGTTCTTCTCTCCTCAGTAAGGGGGTCTCGCCTCTGTGAGCTCCTTCAGGCCAGGTCTGAGGCTCTCCATCCCAGGCCAACAATTGTGCCGGATTCAACAAAAATGTCGTGGGGAGAGTGGATGGCAGTTACCTGGAGCTCGTGTATTAAACTGAGAGGGATGGATTAGTAAGTGGTATCGGGTATTTAATCCCAGACATTTCAGAACTTTTCAATGACATTTTCTTTAGCAGTTCATTTTCTCTCTTAAAAAAGAAAATGATCTTGTAGAAGGCATCCATTGTTTAAAAATCTAAATTTGAGGAACACCCACATCAAAGAGATGTGGAGAAGGAGGCTTGTTGACGCATTGCTTGTTTCACAAAATCATCAGGAGGCGTATCACTTTCCTATTACTGCTGTAACAAATTAACCCCAAACTTAGTGTCTTGAAGCACAAGTTTATTCTCTTACAGTTGTGGAGACCAGAAGTCTAAAGTGGGTTGGGACATATGTACACATACAGCTGATTCACTTCGTTGTACAGCAGAAACTAACACACCATTGTAAAGCAAATATATTCCAATAAAAAAAATCAATAAATAAAGTGGGTTGGCTTGATGGGACAATCTGTTTCCTCTCCTTTTCTGGCTTCCAGAAGCCACCTGCCTTCCTTGGCTCATGGCCCATCCACCATCTTCACACCCAGCAGTGTAGCATCTTCCAATCTCTCTCTCCACCTCTGTGGTCACGTCGCCTGTTTTCTGACTCTGACCCTCCTTTCTCCCACTTGCAAGGACCCTTGAAATTACTTTGGGCCCATCTGAATAATCCAGGTTAATTTTCCTATTTCAAGACCCTTAACTTAATCACATCTGCAAAGACGCTTTTTCCATGGAAGGTAACATAGTCACAAGTTCTGGGACTTAGGATGTGAACGGCTTTTGGAGGGGTTCATTGTGGAAGTAAAGGTAGACACCTACTCCTGCTGTGTGGTTTCTTTAAAAAAAAATTGCAGTATATTGTTTATGCCAGATGGACACGTTGTCCCAAGGGGATTCCAAATTGTCACCTTTTATTTAAACCAACATGAAAAAGAGTATGAGATCTCTTTTCGCATCATCAGAATTTTTTCAGCTATTGGTTCCTGAAAAGAAAAAACCTGCAGTGCAGGAGAATCAGCTACAGTAATTTGTGAAAAGGGACATAAGTAGGCCAGGAATTAGTTTGCCTAATAGACTTCAACTTGAATTAGAGGGAAGACAGATGAGTGGGTTTAGGCTGTTACAGAGCAAAAAGAATCGCAGCGTCAGACAGAGCAATAAAGAGGCAAACATTGAGCAGAAACACGTGTTCTGTAGATATTAGCTGTTAGGTATGTGCCTTTCTCTTGTTGAGGTTATTAGTATGAAATCCAGTATTATCCCGGGGAAAGGAAACACGGCCACTCACTGTCGGGTGGCGAGGTGTGTTCTAGTTCATCAAGTCCCCTTGGTAACCTGGCACGCAGCTTGTACTGCTCGGGTTGGCCAGAGAGACTGAACCTCTGCTTTCTCTCAAGTGACAGGTTTTGGAAAAGATGCCAGCATCGGTGTGCTGGCCGTTCAATACAGGCAGATCTTTGGCATGTGTTTTGTATCTTTCCCAAAACAAAAACTCCTTGCTGCCCTGGGGAGTGTCCTGTGGCAGATACAGCAGGGTCAGCACCGTCTGTCCTCCTCCCTGAGTGTGACCAGTGATGCCAAGTGGGGCTACTTGATTTAGGGCCTCCTAGATGACTTTTTAATATAGATGGGTTTTTTGTTTTTGTTTTTTGCAGTACGCGGGCCTCTCACTGTTGCGGCCTCTCCCGTTGCGGAGTACAGGCTCTGGACGCGCAGGCTCAGCGGCCATGGCTCACGGGCCCAGCCGCTCCGCGGCATGTGGGATCTTCCCGGACCGGGGCACGAACCCGTGTGCCCTGCATCGGCAGGCGGACTCTCAACCACTGCACCACCAGGGAAGCCCATATAGATGGTTTTGATCATGACAAATTAGATTGCGGTTCCATTTTTCTCTTCCCTTATGGCAAAAATCCAAAAGTTGGACAATATTCCGTGTTGATGAAGCTGCGGGGAAACAGGCATTCCCAAAAGTGGCTGGTGGGGGTGAAATGGTGCCGCCCCTCTGAGGACATGTTAGCGATATCTACAAAATTGACAAAGGCATTTACTCTTTGAGCCAGCCAATCCGAACCCTGGGGGTTTATGTTGCAAGTATTTGTGTGCAAATACTTAATGATCAAGGTTACAAATCACAATATTGTTTGCGAGAACGAAACAGAGGCACCAAGAGACATTTGCCACTACAGGATACTCGTTAAAAACAAAAACTTAAACAAACAAAAATTATGAACTGTCCACACACTGAAACATGGAATGGTTAAACTAAAGATACGGGATTATGGTATAAATATTGTTGGCTATAAGATCTTGTAAATGGTAAAAAGCAAGGTGCATAGCAATATATACAGAATGGTGTTTTGTGTCTATAAGGAGAGAATGTGAGGCTATGTACGTTTATAATGCTTGTGTTCGCATGAAGAAGCACTGAAGGCTACGTCGGAAACCAGGACAGTAACTACCTTTGAGCGAAGTGGGGTACTCAGAGTGGGGTGAACCCATTAAATGCATACCCTTTTATGTTGTTCTGACGGTTAAGCCTTCTGAATATATTGCCTGGAAACAACATAGGTTGATGGTTTATAAAAGGGCCCTTTCTATTTTGCAGTCAAGGGTGGCATTAGGACCAAAAATGTAGCGGGGGTCAGTGGAGGGCAGGACACAGGAAGCCCTTGTGTGTCTGTAAATCAGGAAGCAAAGGATGACGTGACCATCCTGACACCCCCGGTGATGCCCACTGCTGACCTCTTGGCCAGCCCTGCAGCCTGGTCCGGACAGCCTGGGGATCATGTGGAGATGACTTAACAATAGGTAACAGGTTTGACTGTGTGGATAAGAAATCCCACCAAATTTCATTGAAGGCTCTGCAGAGGAAAGTCACGATAATGTTTCAATTTCAGAAGAAAAGTCGATGAGCATGGGAGGGTGACCCACCCCAATAATCTAAAAAAAAAAAAAAGGTTCTGATGAACCTAGGGGCAGGACAGGAATAAAGTCGCAGACGTAGAGGATGGACTTGAGGACAAGGGGAGGGGGGAAGGGTAAGCTGGGACGAAGTGAATGAATAGCATTGACATATCTACACTACCAAATGTAAAATAGATAGCTAGTGGGAAGCAGCCGCATAGCACAGGGAGATCAGCTCGGTGCTTTGTGACCACCTGGAGGGATGGGATAGGGACGGTGGGAGGGAGACGCAAGAGGGAGGGGATATGGGGATATATGTATACATATAGTTGATTCACTTTGTTATACAACAGAAACTAACACAACATTTTATAAGAATTATACTCCAATAAAGATGTTTAAAAAAAGAAAAAGATCACACAGCTAGTGAGTGACCAAGCAGAAAGGAAAAAAAAAAAAAAAAAAAAGAGCAGATCTGATCCAGAGTGGACGTGATGGGAAGAGTGGAGAGGGAGGCTGAGCCTTCTCTTGGTTCCATCCCCACTGTCTTCCTGACCCAAGGATGACGGGTTTCCATCTCTAAGCTTCCTGGGCTGAAATTCTCATTGTAGAGGGACAGAAAGGAGCTCAGATATTAAACCACAGATGGCCCTCCATTTTTACTTGAAGTGCTGGAATTTTTCAGGAAATGCCAGAGGAAGGGAGGAGGTCCAGTCAGCTGTGCTCAGCAATCCGTCATCGCCAGGTTTTACTGAACAAAAGCAAACACGGAAAACGTGATCACAATTCAAAGGGGCAGCTGAGCAGATAGGTTTCACCTGTGGTCCCTCCTGCAGCATCTGCTGCTGCCATCGTGGTTTTAAGTGTTTATGTCTCTTACTAACACAGTGAGCGCCTCTAGGAAGGCACCTGTGCCTTCCTGTCTTTTTCATCCTGGAATCCGCTGTGCCCAGCTTGGGGCCCGACACTCAGGATGCTTGGTACTGAGGGTGAGCATATGTCCTGGTCTGAGTGGGGAAGTCCCCGTGCAGGCCTGTTTGCCTCCTTAATTTATTAATAACAGCCTCTTTCACTCTCCAAAGTGACCCAATTTGAATAAAATATTCTTTTGTCATCCTATCAATAAGGCACAGAACCACTCTCTGGCTGACTTAAACAGAAGACATTATTGTGGGATTGTAGAGTAGCTTTATCAAGCACAGGATTGCTTGTCTCGTGTGACTGAGAAGTCAGTCCAGAGTTTGCCCAGGACAGCCCTGATTTATGCCTGCTAATTCTCATTGTAATAATTACAAATAGTGCTCCCATTTATTTCCACAAGTCTCTTGGGTTGGACAGTAAGGTACATGGTCGTTTTAGGCAGGTGTCAGTTACATGCTGGATTCTGCACTCAAATCATCAGGACATGTTGGTATTGGTTCAGGGACCTGCTGCGGGCAAGAGGTCCCCAGTGCCTGCATCCTTGCATCCACTGAGATTCTCAGACAAAAGGGGGCTTGTTTTCCAGTAGCTTCCACAAAAGACCTGGGATTAATTCTGACTGGATCACCTTCGGTTATACCCATGGCTGATGCAAACTAAATAAGTGGGAGGAATGGAATCTCAGAGATGCTTGGATCAGAAAGATTTAGGTAGAGGGGCAGGAAGCTCACCCCCACCCCAGGGAAAATTCTGGAATATCTATAGTTTTTTCTAGTATCAAACTAGGCTCTGGTGTGCCTTGACACCTGACAACTTCTATAAAGTTTATCCCTACTACCTAAGCAAATCTCAACTTTAATTAAAGTTCCTTCCAGCTCTTGATTTCCTGATTCTATGATGCCTCTTAACAAATGCCTAGGAAGGTTATCTGAAGGCTGACTTGTATCAATCTCAGAAAAATAACAGTGAAATCTCCAGGGTTTAGCACAGATGCCAACAGGCATCCCAGCAGGGGTAGCAAATTAAAATATATATCTATTCAAAAATTTGATGATCAGGAAATTACTTCTTGGATGAGCTCTTTAGTTACTGACTTCGACAAAGGATTTGTTAGTACGGTGAAATGAAAATTATACGTTATCATTTGACATTTTCCATGCAAATGGAAAAAGTAGCAGAAAAATCTGTCATTTCAGTTCAAAAAAGAGTTCACCTGGAAAGAGGAGAAGTACACACACTGTCACCTTAGTGGGTGGTTTGTTATGGGTGGTTGAAAAATAGAGATAAAGTTTCTTGAGGTTTACTTTGGATACAAGTTACAGAGACCCTTCTTCCCAAGCCCCGTAATTTGGGGGGTTACTTTTCCTCATGTCAAACAACTCTAGAGGTAGGCAGTCCTCTGCCATGATAACACCGGGAGCCAGGCTCCTTTTGGCTTTCTACTGCTCTTTTTTTTTTTTAACATCTTTATTGGAGTCTAATTGCTTTACAATGGTGTGTTAGTTTCTGCTTTATAACAAAGTGAATCAGTTATACATATTACTCCTCTATCTTTAGTGTGAGTCCTGTCCTCATGGTCTCAAGATGGCTGCCAGAGCTCCAGCCAACAAGACCAAATTTCAGAAGACAAACAATGGCAAAGGGCACTCGTCTGCTGACTTAGCTTCCTTTCAAGAATTTTCCTAGAGTTACCACCCTGTAGCTTATGTTTAGTAACCATTGTCTAGATCTGTACACACAGGATGAAAGGGAACCTGGTAAATGTTTTTAGCTGGGAATACTGCTTCTTGAAATAAAAATAAGTCTTAAGTTAAAAAGAAAGAAGGAAAGAAGGAATATTGGACAGGCAAGCAAGCTCTGACACAAACCTAATCAATTGTGTCTCTGCTCAGTTTTCTCTAATCAGCACTTTTGATTTTTCCTTCCCTCTTCCTCTTTTCTTTTTTTCTTTTTTTTGTAATGTCCTATCTTCCAGTAAAAGCAAACAAGCAGCTGAATATGTCCCTGCCTTACTTCTCTTATTCTTCCTTCTCTCCTTTAAATGTATAAAATGGGATCTGCATTACAGAGACCTGTGGTCTTGTACCTAAGAAACACCGTGGAACCATCATGAATACTGCAGGAGAACAAACCACCAGAGCTCTGCAATGGAAAACTCTGTATTATAAATCACAACCTCCATCTTTCCACCCCAAATTTTATTTTCCAAAAATTTTGAAATGTGACTCCTTAGCATATATATTTAATTCTATGAATAAATATTTTTAGTCACCTGAATTAAACCGAACATCTAAATGAACTGTGCTAATTAACTAGACTGTCAATCACAGATTCAAAGCTAAATGTCAAACTTTATTTCTTTTAAACCTCCCCCGCCAAACCTCAGCCAACAGCTCATTAAAGAATTGAATATGTATATTTTCTTTAAAGATTCAACTTCAACATGACAAGATCCATTCAAATATTCCTGAAAGATATAGTTGGTCCAGATATATTTCTGAGTCCAGTAGCCCAATCGAAACCAAATAAATCTTAAAATGTAAGCCACTGTTAATTCATGGTGTTTTAAAAAATGAAGACCCAGCTGACGAAGTACCTGAGGCTGTAAAGTCTCATGGTGCCCAGCTGTCCAGCCTGCAGCCGTTCCCATCTTGAGGTGTGCAGACGACTTGACTGGTTTGAAGCCCTGAGCCAGGGAAACCTGATAATAGACCAGCTGTGCCATGGTCAGTCCCTGGGCAGCAACAAGATGCATCAAAACTCCCAACTGGTGACCAACTGGGAATCCAGAGGAGGCGTTTGTATCTTGGAGATGGGGTGTGAATCTTAGGATCTGGGGCAACAGAGGTTGTCATAATGGACTAAGGAATAGAGTCTGGACACAGTAGGTCCAGTGAAAAGGATATGGTGAAGCCTCTTAGGGAGACCCATGGTTCATCCCATGACTCTGCTAGCGATAGAGGCATTACACCCTTAGAAGGGTGTTGTGTACAGATGCATGGCTGATGGAATTACGGTTGCTGAAGAATGGATAGATGAGTGAATGGAAGGATGGATGGATAGACAGGTGAGTGCACCTTCCCTGTCTTGTTCTATGCTTGGCACGTGGGAGAGACTCAATAAATACTACTGAAGGAATGAACATTCATTCCTATCTTTCCTATTATCTTACCTTTCCTATTCTGAGAAAGCAAAATAGTGAGATAGGGAGACTTGAGCTCTGAAACGAGATGGCCTGTGTTTAAATCCTGGATCTGTCAGGATTTGTTGTGTGACCGTAATCACTTAGGTCCTGGACATCTCTGAGCCTCAGTTGTCATCTGTGATGGAGAATATGCATTGTCGTATCTGTCATCATCACCATCATTATCCTCTTCAACATCATAAAGATTTGAGAATGAATATGGTAATGCATGCTAGGGCTTAGCAGAGTTCCAGGCACCTACAACAAAGTCAATCAATAAAGGTTACTGTTAGTTTGAACCAGGTGAAATTGTCATCATACTTATGATAATACTGTGATTAATTCTGTTTTCGTAAGAGGAAGGAAAATTCTATTAGTACAACTAATTTTAATAGTAATATCAATACCTATTGAATGATAAGTATGCGATAGAAACTCTTTTGAGCACTTTATTAACCCACTTAATCCTCCAAATAATGCAGCGAGGTGGGCGCTATTATCATCCGGATTTTACAAATAAGGAAACTGGGGGATGGAAAGTTGAAGTCACTTGCCCGGGTCACATGGCTGGGAAGTAGAGGAGCTTCGATTGCAACCCCAGAACTCTGGCTCCAGAGTTTGTGATTTTAGCCACGTCCCATTACGTGAGGGTGATGGATCCATTATACAGATAAGGAGGCTCAGAGACAGGTGAAGCCACTTGCCCAGGATCTCACAGCCTGGGAGAGGAAAAGCTGGGGTCAGACCCTAGCAGGCTAGCCCTAATGGGTGCTTCCCTAACCCTTGTGTTGCAGAAGGCCTGGCCCTGAAGGATCTTGGCTAAGAGTGGTCAATTGGACCAGCTTCATTTACATGTGAGATGTTCTGAGGGATGGAAACAGAGGATCAATAACAGTTTCCAAGTCCTTTCCGTTTGTAGGTATGGCTCAGCTGTCTGATTCACATCTATACATCAATTAATAGTGTCAACAAGAGGACAAGAGGACTGTGTGTTTTAGTGACCGTGCATGTCTGGAAGGAATAGAAGCTCATTTCATTTCATAAGTCTTTGATTCAGTAAGTCCTTTAATTCAGGGTGGCCTTGGCCTCAGGCTGAATTTTCTGATGTTCACGCTCACAGCTCAAAGTCAGTGCCCAAATACCACTTTGGAAGCAAGAAGGGCTTGTATCCTACGATTTTATCCTCACCTCTGTTGTCATCCGTCATTGATCTTTCACCAACTAAGGTTTCCCTTAGAGAGTCTCTGAAGTGCTTCTGAAAGAGATTAACATGTGTGCCAGTGAGGCCAGGAACCATGAGGCCTGCTGAGAGTCTGGTCGGCATCCCCTGCATTGCAAATAACGTGAAAACCCAACTCAACAGAAAAGGAAGGTCATTGCTCTCGTTGCTAAGTGCTTCAGAGCTGAGTGGGTGCAGTAGATTGGATTAGTGTCCCCAGTCCCTTTCCTCTACCATGTGGCCTCTTGGAGAGTGGGCAGAGCCCCGTCCTCATCTTAGGGACTTTGGTCTTGGTTATGTGACTTGACCAATGGGATATGAGTGGATGTGACGTGAGAAGACCCCTTAAATATGTTTGTGTGGGATGTTGGACTGTTGTCCTTAAGGTAGGGCCATGAGAAGGACAGGCTCTGAGCATCCTAGGAGCCCAGGATGAAGACATGGAGCTGAACCTGACCTGAAGTCTGAAGCAAAGATGCATCAGTTAACCTGCAGATTCACGAGTGAGAAAAATATACATTAGCTTTTAATGAGCCTGCAGGATTCTAGGACTATTCGTTACAGGGCTCTGTTGGGTTTCTGTTCCTCTCTGAACTGAACACGAGTCCGGGCAGAATGAAATAGGTTTCTGAACTAAGCCCATAACAATTCATTCCTGGAGCTGAGGGTAGAATCAATGCTTTCCAGTGTGGGCTGGGGATAGACCCCCAAGAAAGTAAAAGGGGTCATGATTTTATTAAAAGTTATGTGAATGAATGCTGGGGAGCAAAAACAACATTGATCTACTACGCTGAGTTGATGCTTATAGTTTTAATGCTTCATAATCATAATTTTGGAAACTTGTAGCATTTATTCACAGCCTACTTATTATGGGAACAAAAGCAATCTACACTCCTTTGATTTCTGAGGCTGTGGTTAATGATCAATTGTCCAGTCTCTTGGGTAGAATGTATTTTTTCTTACCTTCTCCTTCCTATTTCTTAAAAGATCCAAATAAAAACTATGCACCATAAGATATGGTGGCAATTCCCAAATGACAGCGAGCACCTTAGCCCCACAGGTTCATTCCTCCTGTTGCTCCATTTGAAATACAGACCTTGAAAGCTGTACGTTTGGCTCTTTTCAACTTTGGATCTCCATTGACAGAACCATTAAAGTGTCTGTGCTCAGTGACAGAGCGTTTCAATGCTCCTTTCCTTTTCATTGTGTTCAAGTTTGGGGGCAGCGTTTCCCGTTGGCTGAAGTTAGCTGCTGTCTTGTCTGTAACCATTCTCTGTTTTTGTTTGGAGGAACTTGAGAACCAGTCTTAATTTGAGTCTAAGTTTAGGGGAAGTCGTGAGCTTTTAATGTCTCTGTAACAGGAGATTGGGGTGCAGGATGGAGTCACGAGTCAGGATAGGCAAGGTGATGTTGCAATAACAACAGCAACATCATCTCGGCTTCGCACGACAAAACTCATTCTCTATGTTAAACAGGGTTGGTAGAGGGGCTCTGTTTATTATAAACTCTCAGGGATCTAGGCTGACAGAGGCTCCACCACATTATGATGTCACCATATCAGTATGTGTTCCCACGATCCCATGGCATGGCCAGAGACTAGAGAGAATCATACACCAGATCTTTAATGATTCTACCTGCAAACAATGTCACTTCCTCTCAGATTTCATTGCCCATGCAAGATCATGTCTACACATAACTCCAAGATTTGAGAAAGTGTGACCCTCCTGTGGGGCTGGAAGGGGAGGGGAAGCCAGAAGGTGGATGAGGGCTGGTGCTGTCTACCCTAGTGGAGTATTAGTCGCAGAAAGGAAAGAATTAACTTAAAAACAACTTCACTAATGTGATGGGTTTCTCTTTGACACGTTGGATCTCAGCAAACAATTGGGTTTCTGAGTGGATGGATTAAACAGAAGTACCATTTGAGGTTGGGCTTTTTCTGCACTCAATCTCTTATAATCTTATTTTTGTCTGCATGAAGGCATTAGCATGCATTTTCTGGGCTCGGAGCCAGGATGACTCATTTTCTTTGCCTATTTAATCATCTCCATAGTGCCCTGGTCTTTGACAGAACCAAAGAGCGGCCCCAGTCAGGAACTGCTGCAGGGATCCTGAGTCCCCCAAGCCTGGTGCCCGGTCACCCCTCCTGCTCATTGGGTGAAGCCCACCCTTAACAAGCACCTCGGCCCCCCTCCCCCGAAAGGGTGAGGCGCCAGGGACAATGCCACTTGGAAACTGAGAAGTAACACTTGGGGCCATGCCCAGATCAACTTTTCATCACCTTAGAAAAGGGATGGGCTTGGGACATTTCAATCTCCACTGGAACCCTCAGGCATGTCTTTGTTATTACTGGGTGGGATTATTGTAACTCTGCTGGAGGGGCGAACCGTTCCCCCAACCTTGGGCTGTGTGAGGATTAGAGAGGGTGAAAAAGCGAAATGAAAATGTCAGATTTCTATTGGGGATTAAGAGGCACTCAACTCTAGCCAAGTTTTTTCCCCTTAAAGAAGGGAAAAAAAGAAAACCCAATCCAATTTTCCCATCCGCTTCGACATTCCATAAAGCATGAGTTAGGGGGAAAAAGACATAATTCAGCTAACAAGTGAGGAACGCTTTGCCTGAAATGTCACATTTTCCTATAAGTTTGAGGCCAGCAAAGCAAAAGAATTTCTGTTCATAACCATTGTGTGAACAAGGGCTATTTCCAGGAGAGAGAGCGCTCCTCAAATTGGGAAACAGAAGAAAATGCAATCTGTTAATTATTCACAACTGAGTCTAACAGCTCTCCAAAATTTCGTCAGACGTGGTGTGTCGGGCAGCTTCTAAAATGACTACCATCCTGGTGTTATGTCCTTGTGTGATTTCCTCCTTGAGTGTGGGCTGGACCTGATTACTCGTTTCCAACAAGTAGAATACAGTGAAAGTAATGAATGTCACTCCTGAAATCGGGGTTGAACAAATTCAGCCCCAAGGGGTTCAGCCTTTCTCACACTCTTTTGCCCCTTCAGCTGCTCACGCTGAGGAAGCCAGCCGCCATGTTGTAAGCTCCCTTTGGGGAGGCCCATGGGGTAAAGAAGCAAGCCAGCAGCCAGCAAAGAGCAGAGGCCCTCAGATCAACAAGCTGTGAGGAAAAAATCCTACCAACAACCACTAGAGTCAGCTTGGAAGCAGATCCCCAGTCTCAGGCGAACCTTTGGATGAGACCACAGCCCCAGTGGACACCTTGATTGTAGCCTGTGAGAAGCCCAGAGTCAGAGGACAGAGCTAAGCCACACACAGATTCCTGACCCACAGAACTGTAGATAATAATGTGTGTTACCTTAAGTTGCTAAAATTTGGGATAACTTGTTCTATAGCAGTAGATAACCAATACACAGGGGCCAACTTCAGTGGGCATGTGACCCTGACTAGAACAATATTTGACTGAATTGTTCTGCTGAAAATGACTGGGTTTTTTTTGTTTGTTTTTGTTTTTTTTGCGGTACGCGGGCCTCTCACTGCTGCGGCCTCTCCCACTGTGGAGCACAGGCTCCGGACGCGCAGGCTCAGCGGCCGTGGCTCACGGGCCCAGCCGCTCCATGGCATGTGGGATCTTCCCGGACCAGGGCACAAACCTGTGTCCCCTGCATCAGCAGGTGGACTCCCAACCACTACGCCACCAGGGAAGCCCGAAAATGACTGTTTTTAAAATGAAATGATCCCAATTTAGACTGAAGCAGCTATTCTCAAAATTGTTAGGTGTGAAGACTTTCTTCAAATGAAACCCTACAGAAAAATCCATTTGTTAAACAGAGCTGCTCTGGCTGAACCGGGGGTGGGTTTCCATTTAACACCCCTGCCCCACGTTATGCCCTCGGAGGACCCTCCTCTCAACCTTAAAGTCGCCAAAAGAACCATAGGTCAGCCAGTTGGGGCAGCCCCTCTGCAAGAATACTCGGTGACAGGAGGTGGCAGTAGCTATAGACTTTGAGATAAAGCAGTTCTCCCCCCGTTCCCCCTACCCCTCCCAGCCTAGACTTGCGTAAGCCCCCAGGAAAGCCAGGAGGAGGGAAATCTCGTGTGGGATCGTGAATGTACGGGCCTTTCTCCTTCCTCCCAACTCGCCCCACTCTGCCCTCTGTTCCACCCCCAGAGATAGACCCACATCGCCCTCCAGAAGCCCCTGCTACAGTGTAGGCCCACATCACTCCACCTGCCATCCCGCCAAGGAGGAGGGACTGGTAGAAAGCCAAAAGAGAAGAAATCTCTGATGACGGAATTCCAGGCTCACAGCAGGCTGGGGGGAAGGAGGGTCGGAGATGGGCACCCCCACCCACCTCAGTGAGGAAGATTTAGGGTTCTGCCAGTCCTAAATGGAGATGGAGATGGAGACAGGGTGGGGCACCAAGTCCCCAGCTTCATCTCTGAATGTCAGACCTCCCCCCTCCCCACCGGCCTACTGCTGCCCAGACCTGCGGGTCCATGTAGATCCCAGCATGGATCAGACCTGACCATGATCTCCTGGTTCTGTGCAGCTGGACGATGTCCAGGTCCCTGTGGGGAGATGGCCACGCCTGCAGTTCCTTCCTGAATCCTGATTGATGATCAATAGAGAAATTACAATGAGACAAGCGCTGTGGGCAGGAGGGCATCTTCTCTCCCCAGCAACACCGCAGAAACTCCAAAGGGATCCTGAAAAGTGGAGCAGGGATGAGCCACCGCTAAGTGGGATCAGCGAGACTGCCCACGCCTCTGAGGTCGTCTAAGAAGATGTGCAGATTCACGGGAACAGAGATCATTTCAGGGCAGAGCAGACGAGACCCTGGGCATGGGTTGCGTGCCTGTGGCTTCATTCTTTGTTGTTGTTGTTGTGCCGTGCGGCTTGGGGGAATCTTAGTTCCCCCACCAGGGATTGAACCCACGCCCCGGCCAGCAGTGAAAGTGCCAAGTCCTAACCACTGAACCGCCAGGGAATTCCCTCTTTTTTTTTTTTTTTGAGTATTTTAGGCATGTAGAAAAGCGTTAGGCAACAAACCACTCCACAAAAGACATCAAGCTTTACACGTACAGCTGAAGCTTCTCATGTAACCATCCATCGTCACATTTCCCTCCCTCCCTCCTTCCGAGAACCACCCGCTGAATTTGGTATTTGCTGTGCTCATGCGTATCTTTTCTACTTCATGGCATTTGCATGCACGCCTGCATTTCCTGTTTATCTTAACCTCTTAGTATTTCATGCCGTTGCCTCCCGCTGATGGACATCCACTGTCACAGATAAAGCTTCAGTGAATGTTCTGGAGCCTGGGTCCTGGTGCACGTGCTCAGGACTGGCTCTAAGGTGTATGTGGATAACAGGAAGGGAGTCATTTTTTCAGGCTATGTCTGTGCAAACCAAGAAGAGATGGAGAATAGAAGTGGGAAGAGAAAGGGGTCAATGGTCAATCGTGGTTTACGTCGAAAATATTTTCTTCCTTTCCTTTCCCTTTCCTCCCCTCCCCTCCCTTTCCTTTCCTCCCTCCCTCCCTTTCTTCCTTCCTTCTTTCTTTCCTTCCTTTCTTTTTCTTTTTGCCTTTTGTTCTCAGGCCAGAATCTATGCCCTGAATCCCCTACCTTTTTTTTTTTTGGATAACAGTACCTTGATTTTGTTTGAGAGAATTACTTTCTCCACCAATTGGGTGGCACCTTGGTGGGTCTGCGGATCAAGATTGCCTTCCCCTCTCCCACGCTGGCTACAGCTAGAAAAATCAAGCACTCTCTCACATGGGAATTGGATCTGAGGAGAAGAGACACACATTCCACTATTGGCTGGAACACATGGTGGTGCCCTGAAAAGACTGCCCACCAGTTAATTTCCCCTAGAACTCCAGAGCTGACTCGGTTTTTATCCTTCTTGAAAATGTTTCTTCAGATTTTCCTTCCAGTCTGTGAACATTCCATAACTTTGTTTCACTTAGGTTGGCCAGAGCTGGTTTCTGTTGCTTGTAACCAAAGGTCTCTGACTATACATGGAAGATGTACCGAGGGGGCAGGTGGAGAAAAGGTGAAATTTCCTCACACGGGAGGCTGGGTGCTGTGGACATTACCTCTGCCTCATCGTGGGGAGGTCACCTCTATACATTATCATTTGGAAAATCCACACTCCCATTCTTAATCTTGGTTAGTACACCATGTTAAGACCTTTTTGTTCCTTTCCACAGGCCAAACTCTCCTTCTCTGTGTCCCAACACTAAGGGGATTTCTCTTTCCAAGGTCACAGGTACATAACTGGAGAAGTCGGCCCAGGTAAATAGGTTCAGAAGGATAGTGAAACTTTGTTTCTGTGCATCCCACTTCAGTTTATAAATCTGTTCAATTCATACGATTTTTGTAATGAACATTTTGGAGGCTACCCAGAATCCATTGCACCACCTTTTGGTAAACAAGCCCCGATTTCCCTGGAAAACTATCCCACAGCTCTCACCCAAACGGCTTGGCCAACCCTGGGTGTCAGGTGGACTAAGATGGCAGGGCTTTCCTTTCCTGACGACTCTGATTGGTTCAGGGATGGACATGTAACAAACTCAGGACCAATGAGATGCAAAGAGACTGTTGTCATGGCTTCTGGGACTGAGGCAGGGACCCTTTCCCACTGGACTTAGTCTGTCCTGCAGCCATGACAGGAGGTTCTCTAAGAATGGACCTAAGAGGGAAAGGAGGAGGTAAAAGACCAGGAGACATTCGTCAAGACTTGATGACATCATTTGAGCATCTGGATCCAGCTGTGCCTGAACCTAACAAACTACTCCTTGCACTTCTTAGTTATCTGATGTCATAAATTCCTTTAATTTAAAGTTATTTAACTCGGGTTTTCTGTTGCATGCAACCAAGTGTCCTGACTGATACAATCTTTCAGTTATATGTTTACATTTAAAAAGGGGTGTCCAGTATCTCAGCCCAGAAGGAGTAGTGACCATAAGATTGCAGACACATGGCAATGGGTTGTAGAGGGTCTCTGATGACATATCGAATAGCTGGTCACTACTAGGTCTCTAGATTCAAGCTGGTTCTGCAAAAAGGATCCACAAGTTATCAATTCTTTCCCTTCATTCCTCCAGAAGGTGTCCTTCTGTCCCTTTAAGATAGAGGAATAAAGTAGCTTTGTGTGGTTTCAATTAGGTCTACAGTTAAGAAATTGAGAGGAAAAATTAAAGCCAGAACCATTGGAATGTGATGATACATACCCTTAAGAATTTTCCAGGAGAAGCTGACCTTTGATGAAGCAGGACTCTGATGCTGGATTAGGTGCTCTGGTACCACTCAGAGTTCAAGAATGCTGGATCCCTGATCTGCTAAGGCCTCAGACAAATGCGGAGGCAATTCCATGCATAGAGAGAAAAGTATCTTTCTAGTCACAAAGAGATTTTTCATTGTTCTGCAATGGATGATTTATCTAAATTGGAGTTTGGGTATTTTTGTTGTTGTCATCTTAAAGGAGTGAAGGTTCCCACCAGCCTTCAGGATTCACTAATCACCAGGTGAATGAACACATGCAGGATGGCATCTGGGTCTGTCACGGCTTCATTGGATTACAGGTCGTGCCCTTTGGTCTGGTTCACCAATTTTCCTGAGTTTCCAGGGCTGATGAATCTTGTTCCCTGGTCTCCATTAGCTGCACATGACATTTCTATTGAAAAGACCTTCCTGTTTACATTCTTATTTAAATCAAATTTTGATGGACACCGGCTGGCTTATTGACCAGTGTCTCTGACCCTGGGTCAAAGCAGAAAATGGAATTGCCGAGAAATGTTACAGGGGTCCCGGCCTTCAGGATTAGTACCCTGAGCACAGACCCCCATGGTCAAAGGGCTTTGGCCGGCAGCAGAATAAATCATGGTGGTAACTCCTGGGTCCTTTCTGAAGTCGTATACCAAGGAGAGAGTACAAGCTTGGCAGTTTTCAGAATTTGTTCCAAAAGGCAGATTTAAAATGCAGGTCATGCAAAGGACCGAGGTTCTACAGGTGAAAAAAAAGCACAGTCACCAAAATAAAATGCGCACAGTTGAACTCTTCACATGAAGCTTTAACTAGTAAATGACTGTGTATTAGTCAGAATGGCCTAGCTTATGCTGCAGTAACAAAAGATCCCCAAACCTCAGTGGTTTAAAATAAGAAACAGTTAATTCTCATAAATGCTGCATTTCCACCTGTTACAGCAGGGATTTCTGCACATTGTTTTCATTCAGGGACCCAGGCTTCATCTCGACAGGTGTTTCTATTAAACCACCATGGCTGGTGGATGATAATGTGGCTAAAGGGAATGACTCAAGAATAGCACACACCACTTCTACTCACACGTCACAGGCAAAGCCAGTCACATGGCTGCACCAAACTTCAAATATGGTGGCAAAGTGCAATGCTATCCAGGGGAAGGATGCCCTTGTATATTCAGCAAATAGCTCTGAGGACCATCACACCCCATCATAAGCAGTACTGTGTAGCTTTGCTGGGGCATGAATTTGACTGTCCTACAGCAAAGCTGGCGGGTGAGACAAGACCCCTTAGCTGGTGAATAAGGCTGACCCACCACTCAGCATTTGGAACCTGGAAAGGGCTGAACTTTTCTCCCATCTATGTTGTGTTCAAGTAAATAATAACTGATTAAAATCCAGATTCCCGGTGAACGATGATCTCTGAACAGAAGTCCAACCTCCAGTCTGTTGCAACTTCGTTAAATTAACATTTGTTAAATAATAGAGTCCCGGGTGTCGGATGAAACAGATTCGACAAAAGACTGCCAGGGAAAGTGAAATACACAAGTTGATTACTCACAGGTCCTGGAGGTGGTACATGGTACGTGGCACACCTGGAGGGGCCACCTGGGGAGGTCAAGGCAGGATGCAGACAGAGCGGGTACAGCAGAACCTGGGGCACGTGCCTTTATTAGGGTCTGCAGGTGGAGCGCTGTGGGGTTCCTAGACGAAGGCCAGATTGGTCAGTTGAAACAAAAAGAGCAGGGTTTTGGTAAGCTTCGGGGCTGTGAGAGGGTGGGGGGATTTGATCTAAACGGCGCATAAGGGGAAGGCTCTAGGCTGTGTTTATCATAAGGGTCGTTGGGGGAGTCGTATCGGGAACTTACATTTATTTGTGATTCTGCAGGCTAACATATAGGGCATGGGGGAGGGGCCAGTGTCCATCCAAGGCCCCCAAAGGCTGCTTGGCCTCACGCAATGGATGCGGAGGCAGCAATATTATGGAGCAGTTGATTTCTTATTTATTTTTCTACCTTTATAGTCTAGAGCTGTGTTCATCAGATAGTTTCCCATATTTAGATGAATATTTGTTAGGATGTTTTAATTTTTATTTTTCCATGATAAGACCTGGATCCTGGCTATTGTTTGGAAGAGGGACTATTTTATAGAGGTGCTGGTGACCACGTAAAATACTATATACACTTAGTAGATCTAATTAACAGAATAGTGTTAAATAATACCAGACGCACGAACTTGAGTGTGAGGGCCAAAAAGGGCTTCTGTGATATTTGTGTATAATAATGTCGTCTTTCAGGGGATGTTCAGTATCGTGGAGTAGTTTAGCTAAACTCTCGGCACAGCCTTTGAAGTTGGAGAAGTCTAAATGATGAATGGTCTTAGCCAGGAAACGGCTCTTTTGGAAAAAAATGAAACAGTGAGATGCAAATGCAACCAAGATGAATTAAACGGATGAGGCCACATTACAGGCCGAATGGAAACAGAAAACAATTCATGAAACTGTTTCAGTGGGAAGGCAGCCTGTGACTCGCTGCATTTTAAGGGGACCTAATCTAGGCCACAGAACTATTTGCAAATAGGGGAGTTCCCAGTGGTCTCTGGAAGCTGGGATTCATCTGCATGTTGAGAGACGAGTCTGTACAATCAGGTGGCCTGGGCACTTTGGGGCAGCTCAGGTAAAACAGGTCTCTGTCCCTGTGGTCTTCCAATACATACGTAAATTTTAAAGTTTGCTGTGAACAGAAGTCCCTAAGGGTTTAAAAATGTATTTTGGATTGAATTATCAGTAGTACTCAACTCATGAAAATAGTATAAATGAAGAGCAAAATGGGATGATTTTGAAACATTAAAAGAATATTTATATTGGAAATGCTTCTCTTCAAAAGATGAATAGAGAGCATGGTGGAGTGTTGATGAGAGGGGCCCTGGCCCACATGCCAGCGTGCTTAATTGTCCCTTTTTAATTTTTTTTTGCGGTACGCGGGCCCCTCACTGTTGTGGTCTCTCCCGTTGCGGAGCACAGGCTTCGGACGCGCAGACTCAGCGGCCATGGCTCACGGGCCCAGCCGCTCCGCGGCATGTGGGATCTTCCCGGACCAGGGCGCGAACCCGTGTCCCCTGCATCGGCAGGCGGACTCTCAACCACTGCGCCACCAGGGAAGCCCAATTGTCCCTTTTTTGATGCCTAGGAGGTAAGTACACCTAGAGGTAAAGCACCATGGGACGGGTTTTCATGGCTGGAAACCATGCCTTTCTTTTGCAAAATTCGAGAAGGAGTATTGTGAAGGGGGGTTGGGAGAAGGGAACAGACTTGCTGACAACACAGCAAGAGTGTTCTCAGGCAGATCAGTTTAGGCAACAAGAATAGTTAGAAGCTTTTGAACCATCCCTGCCTATATATGGATACCCCTTGGAAAGCATGGTGGAGCCCTAGGTATGCCTTCCTCTGTCAGGTAATCTTTGCTCCACTCACAAAATTACTGTTCTGGCTTCTTCTCTCTCTGCTCAAACTGTAAGTGTCGAAATTCTGTGAGTTGTATTTGACCCTTTCAGGATCATTGTCTTGCTTGTGTCCTCATGGCAGTGCTGTGAGGCGCCCAGGGAAGGAACTGTGTGCTGCAGAGAAACTCTAGTTTACTACGCCCCTGGCACCGAACTGTTCCTTCTTTCCTGCCTCCCTTCTCTCCATGACCCCATCTCTCCTCCACTTCCCTCTTCCTTCCCCTCCATCTTTCTATTTATCTGCCACCTTGGTCATGTTCTCTCTGTCTTCTTTCTCCCTAAACGTTTCCCCAGAATTAAGTCATGAAAGCTATTTGCATAAAACCATTACAAAGGAGGCGAGAGTGACATTTCTTTATGGGCCTGGGTCGATAGCTTTGACAAATGAGGCTGATATCAGGGAAAACAAATTGTTAGTGTTCTATGGAAATTTCGCTGTGGGTATTAAATATTCGCATGAGGTAACCAAGCACTCTAGGGGTTAGGCAGATGAATTCCATTCCAAAACCACTAAAATGAAAAGCCAACTGCAAATTAGGTTTGAAATGGACCTGCCTGTCCTCAGAGATTTCTCAGTGACGAATGGATTAGTCCCCAAGTGGAACACAAACCTACTTTGCTTTCATAGAAGCAAAGAAGATTAATAAAGGCTGTGTCTCTGTGCGGCTCTGAGTCAACCGGGGCTCGGTCAACCTCTGTTTAATAGCCTGATGCTTCTCAGCTGAGCTTCTTAATGAAGTCGCAGTAAGAGTTGGCCCTTAAGAAGTCCCCAAACACCTGAGTTCTTGGCGTAATATCCTTTACTAGTGGTAGTGCCAACAAAGGCGTGGAAAGAGCCTTCACCAGCCCCTGCGATCTCCACTAGGGCCCCACCAAGAAAAGATACGAAGTAAGAATAAAATAATCATTATAAAACTTTCATCTTAATTGTATTGATCTGAGACATACACTCCAAATAGAACCAGGATGCTCTGCTGAGGCATCTTCAAGACAAGTATCCTCCACCCATCCTTATAGCCCCTTATTAAACATATAGGGCTGGGCTTACTCTATAGTAACAATTACCCCCAAATCTCAGTGGTAATCAATTCAAAAGTTGGTTTGTTGTGTATTAACTTCGATGCTTATTTTTTTTTCTCATGTGAGGTTCACTGAAGGTCCAGGTGGCCCTCGAGGGCAGTGTCACTGAGTAGACTCAGCCATCCGGGGCTCCACCTTGCAGCACCGGCTGCCCACATCATAGTGCAAGGCAGAGAGCCTCGGAGCTCCTGCGGCTGCCGTGAAACGCTTCGGTGAAGTGACACACGATGCCTCTTCCATCCACACCGACCATCTCGAGCGTGTCCCACGGCCCCACTTAGCTTCAAGGGCGCGGGGAAGCATCATGCCTCTGTTTCTGGAAGTGGAACTGTGGGTAATCATTAGTCAAATCCATTTCACCTGCCTTCACTAATCAAGGACTTGCAGGTCCTCCAAGCGGCAAGTGGCCTAAACAATAAAACGTTTGCTCAGGGTGTTTTCCAGGAACTTGGAGTCAGCTGTGCTTAGTTTCAGCTGAGCTGGTTAAGATTGGATAGGACCACTGACCCTCCAACTGGGCATGCGCCAGTGTCCCCTTGATGACCTTATGACGTCAGAGGGCTGAAAGCTCCACCCTCTGATTGTGCTGAGTGCCTTCATTTGTGAACCAGGCCCAAGAAGAGGCCCGTGGCTTAGTGACGCCTGCGCAGAAGGACATGATGCGCCTTTTTCCAATCACCTTTCCCCATGTTCCTCGCACTCCCCAGGCTCAACCCGCCCTGCTGCTTTATTCCCTGACCCATAAATACCCCAGCCCCTGGCCTCCAGGAGGTTGGTTCTTTCGTCGTCGTGCTTGGCTGTCTTGCAGATAAGCCATCTGCTGCAAACGTCGGCGTCTCAGGGTTTGGGGTTGCTGCACATCAGGCATAAGTGAACCTGGTGCGGCAGCGGGAGGGGGAAATGCTCATCGGCAATGGAAGCTTCTCTCAAATCCTTTTCAAGCCAAATAGTCATAGTCGTCTGCTATAGAATTCCAGAGCCACTAATAGGGAGCTGAACTTTTTTTTTTTCAAAAGAAAACAATTTTTTGACGTTTTTTCTAAAAGCGGTGCCAGGAGGGGAGTGGACCCCTGGGTCAGTCTGTGACCACAGAGGCAGCCTGGGGTGTCCTGGAAGAGGCTGCCCCATGGTACCTCCACCGCTGTCTGGAGTGAGGAGACGAGAGTAGCTGGCCCAGCTGCCCTGGGAAGCCCAGCTCAAGGCCCCGCCCCCTCACCAAGCTGAGTGACTTGGGCCGCATCATCGTCTCTCTGTTGATACCTCGATTATTGCCCGGCTCCCCCACTAGGGCTTGTCTTCATCTCTTTTGCTGTACCCTCCATAAGTATCTTTTAAATGAGTGAGTTCCCCAAGCCTCAGTTTCCCTATCTACCCTGTGTTCATGCTATTAAGAAAAGTTGCCTCGACAGGAATTTAAAAATTTTTTAAAACGCTTTGCAAACTTAAGTCCTGTGCAGGGGTGCGTTGGGATCACTCTTGTGCGTGAGAGTCTGTGCAGACAAGTGATCTTGATTAGAAACCAGTTCATGTTTTCCTGCCCTCACATAATTTTGCTCAGGAAACATTCTTTTCAAGCTCTGCAGCTTTCAGAATCAACATTCTGTTTAATACCGAACCCGGCCCTTCTCCTTTCTGACTGTGGGAGAGTTCAACTTGTTACTGGGCTCAAATCCCAGGAATTTTTCTGCTTCTCTGTTCTTTGCCCAACACCTCGTCCCTCACACCCACTGCTTATACCCTGCTCCCCGCTGGTCCCCATCACGGTAGTACCAGTGGCTGTCCCTGTCACTAGGTCCACATGGCGCTCCATCCAAAGGAGAGCTCTTTTTGCCCCAACATTCCTAGCAATAAACCCCAAGTAGCTTTTCTAGGGGGATGGGCAGGTCACAGGCCCACTGCAAACTGAGCACTGTGGCCTGGGGTGAAACGCTTAAATTGACCTAGCTATGTGATCTACCCATGTATTGACCAAGTGTGTACTAAGGAGGTAGTAAGTTCTAGGCAGTGTTGTAAGTGTTGGCAAAACAGTCGTGGAAAAGAGTTAGAAATCCCGGTCCTTGTGAAATGGATGTTATAGTTGGTTGTTAGTTTTCTATGGCTGATTTAACAACTCATTATAAGCTTAGTAGTTAAGACATCACAGAGGCAGCCTGGGGTGTCCTGGAAGATCTCTTACAGTTCTGGGGGTCAGAAGTCCAGAATGAGTCTTCCCATAAAATCAAGGTGTCAGTGGGGCTGTGCTCCTTTGCGAAGGTTCTAGGGGAGAAGCTGTTTCCTGGTCTTTTCCGGCTCCTGCATTTCTTGGCCCCGGGTCCCTCCTCCATCCTCAAAGCCAGCAGTGTGGGTTGGGTCCTCCCATTGCATCTCTGACCATGCTTTCGTCATCACGTGTTCTCTGACACTCTTCTGCTTCCTTCCTCTGCTCTCAAGGACCCTGCGCTTCCATTGGGTCCACCTGGAAAATCCAGGACAATCTGCCCACTCCCAAAGTCAGTTGATTAGCAATTTCAGTTCCCCCTTGCCATGGAAGGTCACATACTCACAGGTTCTGGGGATTAGATCGTGACATCTTTGAGGGGCGTTATCTGCCCACCTCACTCCGGCACACTCACTCTGTGAGTCCTCAACCCCTTCCACGTATCGACTTCAATCCTGCCAACAAGACTAGTCTCATTTGACAAATCAGGCAGGCAGAGGCGTATTTTGCCCGAGGTGACACAGTAGTCGGTAGCGTCCGCCCCAGAAGCCACAGGCTCGAGCTTGCCTCGTGCTGCCTTTGACTAAAGTAAACAAAACCTGCTTCCCATCACAACAGCAGTTGGAATTTCAGCAACTGTTTCAAGTTAAAGGGGTAAATCAGGGGGAATAATCTCCATTTGGAGGTTGTTCAGGAGGCAAAAAACAACTTGTCCAGCTCTGGTCCTGTCTCTAGTACAAACCGGGGAGGGTACTTTGAATCCACCCGTGTATTTGTTCATGTGACAGATACTTATGGAGCACTTATGTGGCAAGCACTGCCCTAAGCATAATGTGTCCTAACTTAAGTAACTTTCACCTCAACGCTGGAGGCGGGTGTCCTGAGAACGGTCCCTCCCCTTTTACAGAAGAGGAAACTGAGGCACAGAGAGGCGAACTCACTGCTTCTCTCCCCTAACTGTGCTGGCTACACCTCCTCCCCGCCAATCACAGTACAAAGTCACGCCTGCCTCAGGGCCTTTGCACAGGCAATTTCCCCCTGGCTGGAATGTGCTTCCCCTGGGTCTTGGCCTGGCTCTCTACTTCTCATCAACTATGTATTTGTGACAGGGCTGCTCAGAGAAACATTTCCCAATGCCTTTCTGAAATAACTCGCCATACTCCTATCACAGTCCCTATTACTGTTTTTTATTTTTCTTTGGAAACACATAAAACCAGCTGACAGTAGACTCTGTGTTTGCCTTTATATGTTCTGTCTCCCCCATGGACTGTGAGCCCCATGATGAGGGCTGAGTAGGTTCTACTTAGGTTCTTCTCTATGTGTCTGGCACATAGTAGCTGCTCAGTGCATACCTGCAGCAGACAAAGGAAGGAGTGAGGGAAGGCAGGAAAGAAGGAAGGCCTAACCCCCGATGTGACTGCATTTTGAGATGGGGCCTGGAAGGAGGTCGTAAGGGTGAGGCCCTCATCCCATAGGATTGGTGTCCTTATAAGAGGAGGAGATGCCAGAGCTCTCTTCCTCCTCATGCACAGAGGAAAGACCATGTTCCTTCTGGAAGGAACGCCCTCTTCCTGAGACAGGCAGGGTCCCTTGAAGGGGCAGATCAAGACCTCCCTCTGATTTTTGTCATGTAGCAGAGAAAAAGCAGAACACTCCTCAAACAGCAGAAAAGAGAGGGGGCATACGGTCAAAATGCAGACCTCCACGTTTCTGCCACCTCAGATGAAGAGGCAGAATTATCCCTCCTTGGAGAGGAAGAAAACCTTTTCTTTGTTCTCATCTGTTTTGGGGCGTGGAATAGTGGCTGCTCTTTCTTCCTGACCAGCTGGGGAGTTAGTGAGGGTGGGGATCTCTTAAGAGGGAGAAGTATTTCGCTCCATTCCTGGGAATCTCAGTCAAAAGGAAACTCCCCACTCCGAGGCCTGTTTCATACCTTCTCTTGTCCACACTCCAGGCCCTGGGCAGGCTTGGTCTCAGAACGGGTACCATCTAAGGGGCAGCCCCAGAGCCCCAGAGCCACCTACCAGAGTGACAGCATTGCCTCCATCTGTGACTACGGACCTTCCAAAGTCTCAGTTTCCTCATCAGTAAAGAGAGACTGCTAATTCCTTGTCTCCCGAGGTTGCCGGGAGGGTCAGTGGGACCTAGCAGGCCCCGGGGGCCCAGCAGATGGACCTAGCAGGCCACGGGGGCCCAGCAGATGGCTCCCAACAGGAGTGAGGCCCCATGCAGCCAAATCTCCTTCTTTCTTGAAAGACAGTTTAGAAATCTGGGTGTTCTATCTGGAGTCTGCCAACTAATTTAAAAATTCAATAGCCTGTGGTCTGGGTTCAGCCTGGGGCTTTCAGTTTTCTGAACTGAGCGCAGGAGGAAAGAACTGTGAACTAGGAGTTAAGATGCTTATATCAGAGGCCCAGCTCTGCCGCCTTCCAGCAGGGTAACTTTGCCTGTCACTTTGCCAAGACTTGGTTCTTTCCTGTGACTTGGGGATACTAATGACACATTTGTTCAACGGTCAATGGATTGCTGTGATATTCAAATGAAAGAATGTAAATGAAAGGACTTTGTAAAGTGAAATTCATTCATTCACTCAGCAAGTAATTATTGAGGAGCTCTTCTAGATCCCTGGGTGCCAAACAACGGAGTAATAATTGAAGGTGGGGACTCTGTACCCTACACGTTTCCATGGACCAAATCCTGGCTTCCTCACCCACCAACTCTGGGAGAGTTAATTAATAATAATACTTAAAGGGTTATTGCCAAATTTTAATGAGTTAATATTTGCACAACATTTACATGCCCGGCATAGAAAAGTTGCTATAGAAGCCTTTGGTAACAAAAGATTTCTTTGACATGAGCAAACTAAGAAGTTGAATTGCCCTTTAAGGAGGCAGCTGAATATCTTACCTTAAAATATATCAGAAGAGGTAAAAGAACAGAGCAGTACACACCAGTATAACCAAATTCTTTAAATATAAAATGAAGTTTTAGTCATTAATCATTAGCTATTGAAAATGCATATCTAGAATGCCTTAATTTACTAGGGTTACAGAGTAAAGGTTAATTCTACTGCCATCAGAGCATCTGAGGTTTTGTCTTATTAACTAATTACACAAGTGATATGTGCATATATTCCTTTATTAAAAAATAATGAAGGGCTTCCCTGGTGGTGCAGTGGTTGAGAGTCCGCCTGCCAATGCAGGGGACACGGGTTCGTGCCCCGGTCCGGGAAGATCCCACATGCCGCGGAGCCTGCGCGTCCGGAGCTTGTGCTCCGCAACGGGAGAGGCCACAACAGTGAGAGGCCCGCGTACAGCAAAAAAAAAAGATATATAATAATAATGAAAACATTTAGATGAGGCTAAAATTCCCGTTGATATCTGATGTAATTCTGCCATAACATGTAAGGAAAAAAACCAAATCGCAGTAGCTTAAAGCAACGTT
This sequence comes from Grampus griseus, assembly GCF_964374135.1. Classification (NCBI taxonomy): domain Eukaryota; kingdom Metazoa; phylum Chordata; class Mammalia; order Artiodactyla; family Delphinidae; genus Grampus; species Grampus griseus. The sequence goes on along the minus strand of NC_139008.1, from coordinate 75,998,195 downwards.
TATTATCTCTGTTCAAATCCACATCCACGGCAAGGCAGTGGGCATCGCCGCTCCGCGAGACCCTCACTCACAGACCCGAGATGGCAGTTTCTCAATATCTAGAATGTGTCACCATGGCAAGAAAGCAAAGCACATCCTGGATCACGGTGACATCCTCCCCAGAGTGACACACACTTCCCGCCACATTCCACGGGCCAGAGCCAGGCACACGGCCACCCCCAATTCACAGGGTGATGAAGGTCAATCCTATCATGTACTTGACCCACCACTTACCTTGGGAAAGTTGCTTAATTTCTCTGCACCTCAGTTTCCACATTTGTAAAATGAGAACAGAGATACACAGGTAATGTAATGTGATATAATACTTATAACATGAAAATATACACACAAACCACACGTTTCTGTTTCCATGAAAACTCTGAGACACAGTTTTATTGCTTTTGGCCTGAGGCTTCAGCACAATTTATAGAGCAACCAGTGGGTGGATACTAGGTATTTCCTCCTGCGAGCAAAAGGGTCTATTTGCAATGGGCAGTTCTGTCCCTTGTGCCCACTGACCCTGTCAATCTGATGTCACAGGCGACATGAACCAGGGCGCTCAGATGCTTGAATGGTGACACATCTGGAAACCCGGAGTCTTTCTTGGCCCATCTAGAATAAGCGCTGTTGGCTTCTCAAAAATTGCAGTTTACTTTCGTTCACTCTAAGAAGCCGAGTATTAATTCATCCTTGACGAGCACGTGTCTTCCGAATAGCCTCCCCAGCCACTAATATTCACTTCCCTTTTGATAACTTGTCTCTGCGTTATTAACATGCAGCTCCACGCTCAGCCAGCCCACCCCAAATCCCCATGACAGTCAATCATCATCTGGTTGATTTGATTTTTTGTGTGTTTAAATCAGCTTTAACTGAACCCCTAAAATGTGTTTACTCTGAATGCATTAAGGTTATACTTGTCAAACTGGAACTATATTACCTCCTTAAATTACCTTGAAAACAAAGTCAATAGTTTATTTAACCAGAGTCAAGAAAAGACAAAGAAAAGGAAAAAAAAAATGCCCTAAGGAATTTATTTAATAAGTTTTACTTGGAAAGAAACAATGTGGATAAACTTGGGGAAAGAATTTCAGGGTAAAGCCAAGAATAGGGGTAGCTTGGAGGAATAAATGGGCACCTCATTTAATATTGTTCATTCCTGGGCAGTTTCTTACAAATAGCTGACCAGGGTTTGTCAAGTATAGGTTGCTTTCTGAGCAAGCCATGGGAATAAACAACCTTGGGACATTTTTTAACAGTCACAGCAGTTGGATTTAACAGATATTTATAGCATTTCTTTAACCAAATATGAGATCTTTAAAACACTGGGCTTCTTATTAATGCCTCCAAATTGAACTCAGGGGGGAAATTTTGATGTAATTCAGATACCTCTACCTGAGCTCCCTGTGTGTTTTACATTTACAGTTTCTCAGGGTTTTCTGTCCCAGGTCACAACTCCTCTGTACTGAGGAAAAATGACAGTTCCCCGTGGAGTGACAGCCAGTATCGTCGAAGACCTGAGCCTTCCCATCAAATAATCTGCTGGCGCTTTGAAAACATCCCATGGCAAAAGCAGGAGGCACCTTCTTCCAGAAAAGCGGATCAACATCTCCTGGGGGATGGACGGTTGGATTGAGCCTAAACACACGAGGAAACCAGAGGGATGGTTATTTCGCCAGCTTCCAAATGTCTCCAACTTCATTCCCTTTTGGATCTACATGTACTGGTCCTGCAAGTCCTAGAATTCTAGAGTTAGATGAGAGTTAGATGAGAATTGCGACTCCTGGGGCTCAACTCGTCTGCATTTGCTCATTTGTATACTTTCTCATCAATCGTTTCCTGAGCGCTCCCCGGTGCCTGGCCTTGATCCGGGCTCTACGCTGGCAGTGGAGACAGTGAACAGAGGAGCTCTGCCCAGCCTGAGAGACAGAAAAGAAAACAAAGGGCCCACAAACAGGTAATTTCAGGTGGTGATAAGTGCCACGAAGCAAGCAGGACCGCATATTGTGCTGCAGTCCCTAATATCCACAGTCCCGAAGCTTCCATGGCTCCCCTCGTTCCAAAAACTAGATTCAGACTTGTTTCACCTGATGACCTTCCCATATCTTTCCAATATAGCTCCTTCTTTTTTTTTTTTTTTTTTTTTTTTTTGCTTAAGGTAACTAGACCCAGTTTCTCCTGTTTGTGACCAAAGCGCCCAATGGATACAGAAATGGAGAGTGTTCGAAAAATAATCAGGAGTTCTTCCTGACAAGACTGTCCTCAGAAGAACTGCAAGTACAGTTGAAATCAGAACACTGCGTGAGAGAAGGGTCAGTCCTTTCCTGTTCAGAGGAGACATTTGGCAGGGTTCTGGCTGCCCTGCATGTCAACTGAAAAAAAAAAAAAGCACAACTTGAGAGCTGTGAATTGTTTTACCTGGGGCAAAATGAGGACTATAGCCCTGGGGACAGCATCTCAGACAGCTCTGAGAAACTGCACTGAAGGAGGTCAGCATATATGTGATTTGGGGAAGGGGGATGCACACAGTCAAGCACACATTTTTTTTTTTTTGCGGTACGTGGGCCTCTCACTGCTGCGGCCTCTCCCGTTGCAGAGCACAGGCTCCGGACGCGCAGGCTCAGCGGCCATGGCTCACAGGCCCAGCCGCTCCGCGGCATGTGGGATCTTCCCGGACTGGGGCACGAACCCGTGTCCCCTGCATCGGCAGGTGGACCCCCAACAACTGCGCCACCAGGGAAGCCCCAAGCACACATTTTGTCAGAGGCTTGCCGCTAGTCACAAGGAGCCGATGTCTCAATGATTTTAGAGCTTTTCTAGATACGAGAAGTTGAAAGAATCTGGGCTCATAAAATCTTCTCTTGAAAATATCGAATTATTTAGATATTAAGGCCTGTTCTGCCAGTTTTGCCCAGGGTACAGGGTGCCTCATCCCTGATCTCCATCCTGAATTCCTTTCAGGGGCTGTTGAAGGTCAGCGACTGCAGTGGCTTGTGACTTAATTCCCCCAGAGGCAGATGGAACTTGGCACGCGTATCTAAACACACTGCCTGTGTCTGGGGGAACTTCCCATCCTAGCCGCCATCCCATCGCGAAGGTGGAAGCTGGAAACCTGCAACCTCTCCTGCAGGTAGAGCAGTCACATGCGCACCCATGTGGAGACCCCCCCACCCCCAGAAGCTCCTGATGTAGGGAGCAGGGTTTGTGATGACTCTGTTCTGGTGATGGGGACACCGTGACTTATTTCCAGAGGCAGCTGGGACCAAACTGCTGGAATCCAGCTCTTGAATACAGCGCTCGGGGTCCACACTGCAGAGCTCCACAGTGTGAGACATTATTCCCGGCTGCATAGACTCCGAGAAACCTGATTTGCTGTCCTTCCCAGAGAGTCAGGGAGCCGCTTATTAAATTCCTTTCCTGCTTAAATAGAGTGGACTGCAGCGACCAAGCCCCCTGACAGATGCGTGGTTAGGACCTTCTGCTCTACATGCCCATCCTTTCCAAGTCGGAACAGCTGGTGGCCCGCAGAGCCACCAGCCAAGTGTCCGATGGGGAAGAGCCTTTCCTTGTCACCTGCCAGCAGCAGCTGACAGACTAACAGAGCAGAAAACATTTTTTGCTTCACAATATGAAAATTGGATTGTAAATCAACAGCGAGCCATCTGTGAACACGTTCCCACAAATGCTAAGTGTTCCAAGTTGGTGGACAAGTCCCTGGAGAGTTCTCAGTATCGATATTAATAACAACGAAGATGGATTCTTCTTCAGGGGGTGGGGTGGCGAGGAGCGCGATGATGAAGCCTCTGCTTACAGGGATTAGGTTGAGTGGGATATATACATACAGATAAATAGATATTGCCTAACCCAGTGCCTGGAAAATAGAAGTGCCCGATAAATATAGAATTGTAACATTACTGTTTTGCTGTTGCTAATTGCAAAAGAGAGGATCTCAGGGTCTTTAAGCCAATTTCCTCTTTCTGGGAAGTCTTTCCCCCGACCTATTCAAATCCCACCCTGGTTTTGAGCTCTGGAAGTCTCTAGGAAATCTGTTCTGACCCCAGCGATCTTTTCTTCTGACATCACATTATTCCTTGAATTCAGGGTCTTCAAGAGGGCTGTCCTGGACATCTTCTAGATCCTTATTTTTTTTCCATCCCCTGGATTTCCCAGCCACATGAAGGGCCCACATCAACATCTGACCCCTGGTGAATCCTCCGAATTCATCCCTTCCATTTCCTTTTGCATTTAAAAATCCGCGTACCCCCTCTTACATTTTTAACACCTAATTTTTAAACATACATGTAAATCATTGCATCAGTAATATTTAATGTTCCTACACTGAAAGAAAACTGTTAGATCACTTTTCAAGTATGTCCGGTGGAAACTCAGGACCATAGTGATTTGACATCCACCATCCCGGATTTGAAAAGTACATGAGAAACTCGGCTCTACCTGGTGGAAATTTTACATTATTCTGTTTTCTTTCGAACCTGCCCTCTCCTTGCAGGATTGGATGGGGATGTGTCACATTTTTATGCTTGGAAATTTTTCATTGATCATCACTAACACAAAAAAAATTTACAAATGTCTGTGACCATCACACTTCAGATGTTTAATACATGACTCTATTATAATTGTGAGTAGTGCACAATTGACTAAAACAATAACTATTGTGGGTGGGGCTGTTTTTCAATTAATTCATGTATTCATGAATGAATACTGTTTTGTAAAGAGACAAGTTTCAGCATCAATGCTATCCTTTAAAAAATCTTTTTTTAGTTTGATTGATGTAAGCATGGTGAACCTTGATCATAGAAATAGATGGGAATTGACGAGCTTCTGTTATGTCAACCAACCCTTTGAACGCCTTGCAGGGAAATACGCTGCCTTGCTTTCTGGCTTTTGAATGAGTTTGTCAGTGTGTGGGGAGAACCAGTGGGAGATGAGGAAGTGGCGGGGGGGTGGGGGGGGAGGTCTTCATTCCAGTGGTTCCCCCGGTTGGTGTAGCCCCAGCTGCCTGTATCCACACCAGGTTACAGCTCCTGGCTGGAGGCCCCACCCTAGAGAGCCCTCCTGTCTTCAAATCCCAGACACCTCCCTCCCTGCACCTTGCCTAGGGCTCCACTCGTACCAGCCAGGGCCCTGCATTAGCCTTTGTAATTCCCCTCCATCCTGCTCACAAGTTTTAAACAGTACCTACGTGAAACTCCCCTCCAATTAGCCAATGTGAGTGCCATCTGCTTCCTGCTGGAATCCTGACCTACCAATCTTTCTTTTATAAAGTGAGAGAAGGGTATTTGTAAAAGAGGATGTGGAAAAGAAGAACCCACGGGGAACACACATCAGTCGAGGGTCTGGAAATTGATTCTCTTAAAACTGTCTGTGCCTGTAAACCCTTGCAAAGTCACCATGTGCCCCCGAGGGTCTGAGTACTCCAATCTGATGATCGCTGATCTAATATCTGACCATCTGCCCCCTCTCCTCGGCCCCATAATTGCAAGAACCATGTTGAGAACCAAAAAGTCATTAAAGAAAGCTGGTAAGTGTTTTAGCATCCGGACAAAAGGATGCTGGGGGATGCTAGGCGGCCATGGTGTGTGCGCTCCCATCGACCTCATAGCAGTGAAGCCGCTTCCCTTCTTGAGATGATGTTGGCGGAGAGGGGCTGATCTCAGGAGGCCAGGACCCCAGGGTGACCTGCTTGAGTTGAGCACTTATCACCCTTGGTGGGGAGCCTCCCTGGTTTCTCTGCCAGCGTCTCTGCAGTGCTGATTTAGAAATCCCAGAGAACCCATTGAGAGTTTTTATTGCAGCGGCGGGCAACTGATCTACAATAACATGTAAAAAGATAGGGGTCCCCAGTTAACGACAGCAGCTGCTGTTTAAGTTGAGATTAGAGTTAAAATGTGTGCTGGGTCCACCTGCTAGCAGGAGAGGGGCAGTGGGGAAGGGGGACGGGGTGGTGATTCCACACTTCACATCTCTGAAGGTGGCAAGAAACCCCAGGGTCATTGCCCAATAGTCTAGGTGTCCTCATCCCTAGGAGAGGGAAGGCTCCTGGCAATGGCTGTGGGTGTGTTTACATTAGCTGCCAGTGGGTCTTTTCCCCCAGGGTCATTCAGATGTAAACCAACCCTCCCTCCTTCCAGTCCTGGATTTTGGTGCCCAATTCCTCGCTTACACAAGGAGAGAGTCTCAGATCTCCATCCATCTGGGTTGTCACCTTGTCTTTCCAAGGGAAATGATGTAATGGATGTGCACACTCATAGCACTTGGCTGGGAAGGCAGGAAATGAATCCAGCCTGTTTCCCAGCCCATTTCTCCTGCTCTGCTCAGCTGCCTGATGTTCTCTGAGGCCAGGCTGGGGTGGGGTGAGTGGAAAGGAGCCCTGAGTCCAGGCAGGAGCAGATGATCCTCCTGAATTAAATCAGGGGCTGTATGGACTTATCTACACTACCAAACGGAAAATAGCTAGCTAGTGGGAATCAGCCGCATAGCACAGGGGGATCAGCTCGGTGCTTTGTGACCACATAGAGGGGTGGGATAGGGAGGGTGGGAGGGAGACGCAAGAGGGAGGAGATATGGGGATGTATGTATACGTATAGCTGATTCACTTTGTGATACAGCAGAAACTAACACACCATTGTAAAGCAATTATACTCCAATAAAGATGTTAAAAAAATAAAAATAAATCAGGGGCTGTGGGGGAGAAAGCGGGGAGGGAGACGATGCCCACCATGTCCCTTGCAGGGAATAGGTGTTCTCACCTCTTGCTTGGGTTAACTGGCTCAGTCACTTTGTGGTTGGCCTTGTTTCTGTTTGCAGAAAAAGAAACTGAGGCTCAGAGAGAGTCAATAACTCATCCAAGGTTGCACAGGGCAAGAATAGAATTCACACACAAGAACACTCTTCGATCCATTCAATATTTGTTGAGCTTTCTAAAGTCGTCAGAGAAACAGCAATGAACAAAATCAACAAAGCCCTGCCCTAACGGGCTGTGTTAAGAAGACAGATGAGGAACAACACACAGCCCATCAGGTGGTGATCAGGACCGTGGGGGAAAGGAAAACAGTAAAAGGTATCCTTGGGAGGGATGTCATTTTTAATCAGGTAGTCAGAGAAGTGACAGCCAAGCACTGACCTGAAGGAAGTGGAGGTATGAGCCAAGCTTTATATGAGGAAAGAGAGCTCCAGGCAGAGGGCACAGCAAGTGCAAAGGGCCTGGGGCAGGACTATGTCTCACATGTTGGAGGAATAACAAGTAACTGCTATGAACTTCCTAAGAATCCCACAATTCAAGGGTCTAGTAAGTAAGTGAGGGGTGGTGGTCGCAGTCTGCCCCAGGTGTAGGCAGTAAGGCTCCTACCCACACCCCCATCCCCTAAAATGCTAGTACCCACATTAGACCAGAAAACTTGGGAGGGCTGAGCTTGTCCTGTTCCTTGTTGCCTCCCCAGGACTTACCATCTTGGTGTAGAATCCAGCTTTTTTTAAATTGAAGTATAGTTGATGTACATTATTATGTTAGTTTTAGGCATGTAAAAGTGATCTGACATTTAGGTACATTAAACACTCACCACTGTAAGTCTAGTAACCATCTGTCACCGAAGTCATTACAGTATTATTGACTATATTCCTTATATTGTGTATTACATCCCTGTGACTCATTTATTTTACAATTGGAAGTTTATACCACTTAATCCCCTTCACCTATGTCACTCATCCCCCTCCCCCTTCCCCTCTGGCTACCACCAATTTGTTCTCTGTATCTATGAATCTTTTCTGTTTTGTCTGTTCATTCGTTTTGGTTTTTAGCTTCCACATATAAGTGAAATCATACGGTATTTGTCTTTCTCTGACTTATTTCATGTATCATAATGCCCTCTAGGTCCATCCATGTTGTCACAATGGCAAGCTTTTATACTTTCTTATGGCTGAGTAATATTCATTGTGTATATATACCGCATCTTTATCCAAGCATCTGTTGATGGACACCTGAGTTGTTTCCATATCTTGGCTATTGTAAATAATACTTCAATGAACATAGGGATACATATATCTTTTCTAATTAGTGTTTTTATGTTCTTCAGGTAAATACCCAGAAGTGGAATTGCTGGATCATAAGGTAGTTCTATTTTTAATTTTTTGAGGAAACTCCTGACTCTTTTCCATAGCAGCTGCACCAATTCACATTGCCACCAACAGTGCACAAGGGTCCCCTTTACTGCAAATTCTCACCAACACTTGTTATTTGTTGTCTCTTTGATAATATTCTGACGGTGTAAGGTGAGATCTCATTGTGGTTTTGATTTGCATTTCCCTGATGATTAGTGATGTTGCACACTTTTCATATGCCTGTTGGCCATCTGCATGTCTTCTTTGGAAAAATGTCTGTTCAGGTCTTCTGCCCATTTTTTAATTGGATTGTTTGGGTTTTTTGATGTTGACTTGTATGAGTTCTTCATATATTTTGAATGTTAACCCCTGATCGGATATACCATTTGCAAATATCTTCTCCCATTCAGTAGATTGCCTTTTCATTTTGTTGATGGTTTCCTTTGCTGTGCAAGAAGTTTTTTAGTTTGAAGTAGTCCCAGTTGTTTATTTTTGTTTTCGTTACCGTTGCCTGAGGAGACGTATCCAAAAAAGTACAGCTAAGACTAACGTCAAAGATGTTACTGCCTATGTTTTCTTGGAGTTTTATGGTTTCAGGTCTTACATTTAAGTCTTTAATCATTTTGAGTTTATTTCTTGCGTATGGTATAAAAAAGGGGTCCAGTTTTATTCTTTTGCGTCTAGTGGTCCAATTTTCCCAACACCATGTATTGAAGAGGCTGTCTCTTCCTTGTTGTGTGTTCTTGCCTCCTTTATTGTAGATTAATTGACCAAGTAAGCATGGGTTTATTTCTGGGCTCTCTATTCTGTTCTATTGATCTATGTCTGTTTTTGTGCCAATACCATACTGTTCTGATTACTATATCAGAGAGCGTGATACCCAACTTTGTTCTTCTTTCTCAAGATTGCTTTGGCTATTTGGGGTTTTTTGGTTTCCATACAAACATTAGGATTCTTTGTTCTAGTTTTGTGGAAAATGCCATTAGTATTTTGATAGGGATTGCGTTGAATCTGTAGATTTCTTTGGGTAGTATGTTCATTTTAACAATATTAATTTTTCCAGTCCATGTACACGGTGTATCTTGCCATCTGTTTGTGTCATCTTCAATTTCTTTCATCAATGTCTTGTAGTTTTCAGAGTACAGGTCATTCACCTCCTGGTTAAATTTATTCCTAGGTATTTTATTCTTTCTGATGCTAGAATTCAACTTTTGTTGTAAGCATAAACACATAAGAAAAAGCCAGTTGTCCTCGGAGATCTGTGAGTATGTGGCCAAGTGTGAATGAAGAGCTTGATGGAGAAGGAGAGCTTGATAATAAAATGCTGGACTCACTGGCAGGGTCCAGACAGGGCCACCTGCTGGGGCTGGACAAGGACAGACGTGATGTATATAATGGGACCAGGGCCACTAGGTAGGCTGTCGCTGTGCCATGGTTCCCTCCCAATGGGCTTTACAAAGCAAGTAGGTGTCCGTGCCTGCCCTGCCTGCTCCCACTCCGCTGTGCTGGACTCACAGAAGGCTTTTGAGCATAGAGGCTCCACCCCTGGTCTCTGTCCTGGGCAAAGTGCTGGCTTCTCCAGCTTACTGCCCACCTGATGCTGTTCTGTGAGAACAACCCCTCACCTGAGCAGCCAACGAGGATAGAGAACAAGCAGGGGCCTTGATATCCAGAGGCCAGATTCAGGTCCAGGCTCCATCAGCAGCGAGAGCCGTATGACATTGGCTGGGATGTCCCACCTCCTGAGCTTCATCTGTGACCCAAGGCTCTGGATTCGGTACCTAGGAGGTATCTTGAACACTGATTTCACAGGAGTTCAGGTATCTTTTTCCCCTAAAGACTACTCTGTTCTAGCACCGTTGGAAGTTCAGAGCCTTGTGGGACATGGTCCTTATTCAGGTGATGGAAGTCATGGGCAGGCAAAGCTACACACTTATGTGCAGAGAACTCTTAAACCTCTGGTTAAACACCTGCTGTGCTCTCTCCACCTGAGAAGAGTGGGAGGGGAAACAGCAAAAGCAGTGACGTCTATTTGCTTTGTAAACCGCCTGTCATTGTGATTCACTTGCCAACTCATTAAAGTCTCGCAGCAGCGTAAGAGGTAGGTGCTTTTATCCTGCATGATTCGCAGGTGGGGAAACTGAGGCACCCAACTTCTTCATAAGCTTCTCAGGAGCAGATTCTCATCATTCCTGGTTTCCCAGGTCTTTCTCCCAGGCCTCAGGGATGGTCCCTTACATGCCACCAGACCCCAGGAAGCTCAACCCTAAATACTAATTTTTTTTTAACAAATCGACAAGAATGTATTATGCATCTGATTAATCTTGGACCCCACAGACTGGTCTCCAGGAGGAATCATACTTATTCCAACAATGGAGTCGTTACCAAGGTAATCATGGCATCCTCCAGGATCCTCAGAGCTGAGGTGAGAACCACAGGGAAATCTGTCCCTTTATGCCACAGTCATATCTTACCTGGGTCTCTCCTGAGCTGAAGCACATTTCCTTCTCACTAACCATGAACCTGAATCACCTCCAGACATTTATAAATGCTGAGCTCACCCTCCAGGACCAGCTGGATGGGCATTCTACCTGCAGAGTTGCACGGAGCCCCCCACTCAGAAGGGCCCTTGCTCAGTTTAATGCTCTGCTATTATTGTCTTGACATTCTTAAGAATTTTTGGACACAGGATTCTGCATTTTTATCTTGCATTGGGCCCCAAATGTGATGTAGCTGAACCTGCTACCTTCCAAGGAGCAAGGTTTGCCCCCTCTCAGGTTTTGAGAAATACAGGCTCCCCAAGTGTCTGATCACTGGGTGTGTTACTGGAGGGTCCCACTCAGTGGGATTCACAAACACCATTGACTTGGCTAAACAACACAAGTCTTACTACTGCTCAGCTCATACCCTGAGAGCCAAGTTATGATTTCAGTATCTGAGCCTGGTTAAAGATAGAACATCATCAGAGAATGGCCAAGAGGCTCCTGATTAGTTTCTTCCGATCCCATCCATTTCTTCTGCTTCAGGATGGGTTTGATCAGGGTGTCACTGAGCGCTGGCTGCTCTGTTGATAAGTTTGGGGCTGGGGCAGTTTCTGTTTAGTGCCCCTGATTTTGTCTATACTTGAGTAAAATGATGCCTCCCTCCTTTGGGGATGGACCTCCAGGTTGGCTTTCCCTACAGTCTCATTCAGCTGAGGCCCCACCCATGACCCCAAGGCCGTCATCCTCAGTCATCCAGGAGCTGCCATGAGAACCCACACCCTTCCACATCACAGACCCAGGAATGTCCCCCAGGTCGCCCTCCCCTCTGAAAGTTTTGAGAGAAGGGTTTGAGCAACTGTGATGAGAGTGAGGAAGAGGTTTCTTAGCACAAAATGAAAATGCGGGGCCCCTTGTTCAAAGATTATTAGGAATTTTAAGACAGAATTAAACCAAACCCGAACCCTTCTAAACACGGGTTGTAAACCCTTGAGGCCAACGCTGTTTCCAGGGTCCTGTAACTCATCACAAGGTGAAGCCAGGCTGTAGGTCTTTTGAAAGTAATTACAAACCTCATTCTTCATTCGTCTCTATTGCGTGAGTCCCAGGCAGTCAGGCCATGTGTAGCTGATCAAAACCAGAGCCCAAGGCTGCCTGGCGTGATCTCAGAATGCATAGAAGGAGGAAACAGAGAGCTGCCCATAAACTTAAGGGCTGTGTGTGCTACCCAGGATGCTGGCAAAGTAAAAACAAAATTACCCCCCAAACCCTCCACCTTCCGAGCAGCATTTTCACACCTCCTACTCTGAAGCTATCCTTTTTGTGTTACAATTATTTCAAATTCCAGTGAAATGGTTCTCTGTCTGCTAGGTGTCCTAATTTTTTTCTGTCTTTTGATTATTGATAATGAAGTTTTTATCCATCAATGTGTACGTCTGTGTGGATTGGTGAGGACTGTGGCGAGCTGAGGGGACTGGTCGGGAAGGTGACTTTGCACAGGGCTGTGGATGTGGCTTAGCTTTTATTTTTATTCCAGGTGGTTTTAGTTGGAGGGCTATGGGGAGTCCAGGAGGGGAGGTAAAATTCTCCAAAGCCACCCCTTCTGTTGTTAGCTAGAGAATTGAGAAAACTTTTATTTCATCAGAAAATTCTGCTTGTCTATTTTTTAAAAATCATTTAAAGCTCTCCAGACTCCAGCAGCTTTTCATGACCTGCAGCCCCACCATCCTGGTCTAAGCCACTATTGGCTATGGCCATGGCCTTCTAACTGCTCTTTCCACTTCCATCCTTGCTTTATACCATACTGAAGCCAGTCATCTTTTAAAAAATCATTAGATATTTTTATGCCCCCTGCTTAAAGTGTTCCAGTGACTTCCATTGGCACTTGGAACAAAACCCAAACACATTTCTACTGTCCACAAGGCTCTGCTTGATCTAGAACTCACTGTCTCCCTGACCTCATCAACTACCCTCTTCTCCAAGTTCACCTGCCCCAGCCATGTTAGTCCGTTAAAGCTCCTTGAACAAAGCGTTAGTATTTCATAGCCTTTGCCTGTGCTGTTCACTGTCTGGAATGTGCTTTCCACATGCATCCATGTGTGGAAATAAGAATAACTGCCCCCCAAAGATGTCCATGCTCTAATCCCTGGATCCTGGTAATACAATGAGATGATCCCGGGTTATATTTGGGTGTAACCTATATAATCACAAGAGCCTTTAAAAGCAGAAGAGGAAGCCAGAGGCTCAAAGTTCCAGAAGGATTCAAGGAAACTGAGGCCAGGGAGTTGCAGAGTCAGATTAATTAGAATCTTGGCCCTGGGGCTGCTCTGCTTTTATTAAATCAGCAATCACATTAATCATCTCATAAGTGAATTTTTCTAGAAGGTGATTGTGAAACAAGATACGCTGTCACAGAGAGAAACCTAAATCGAATTGCACTTATTGTCAAATGGACCCTGCTTTTCAAACCCATTAGAAAGCTATTATCCACCAAAGACCTACAAGCTGTACTTTGCCTGTGGAGATCTGTAGCTGTGCTGCCCAGGGCGTTACTCGTTATAATACACAATTACATGTGCACTAATGCTTGTGGGTCTGTTTCATCACACAGTGAAATCCACATGTTTCATTTTCCTTGTCTGCTTATCCAAAGGAGGACTGTTGGTGGGTAATAAAGCAAGCAAATCGCCACCTTTATCTATGATCTCAGAGCAGTGTCTTAACCGGTCATGGCCCTGTTTTCTTTCACTAGTGAGAATTTAGAGTAACCACCATCCCTATCTGCGGTCACACATAAAACACTTCATGGGTGACTATAATTAAACCAGTTCATAATTCTCCCCAGCTCCCAAACTAACCCTCCGTTTATGAAGATGCCCTGTTAGGCACTGGGCGTTAGTATAAATCAGACTATACCCTTAGGTGTAATTAAGGGGGGAAATGGGTACCTCACTGCAGAGATGAGCCCTATTTTGCTGAAATAATTCCATCTCTATGTCAGCATGCCAGCCCAGGGAGGCAGCATGAAATACAATTATCTTTCTTATGACTTAATGGGGGGTTATGCTGTTATTTTTCATTATCATAATTTCTCAAGTCATATAAACAGATTTTTTTTCCCTAATGCAATTATAGTCCTACATATGAGACAGCTCATGTCTAAATGAAAACTCAGGCAAAGTTAACCATAAGATTTTGTTTTAGATGATCCTGGCATTTCTATTTAAAACATGCACACAGTTCCCACTCCAGGGGCTGAGGAGTTTGAGTGCAACCCTCTGAGGGTGACTGCAGCATCTTTTGCTCTTGAAAAGCAACTGGTACAGCCCCTCTGCTCCAGCTCTGTGCCCGTCCTCTCCTGAGCGTCCATGCCAGGTTACAGCCATTTCCCTTACTTTTAACCTTTCTGTTGCATATGCTGATTTGTTTGACTTGGTGAAAGATTGACTTTTACAACCCTCATAAAATCCCTCTGCTGCAACCCAAACTTGGCCAAAGAGTGCTGGGGCAAAAATGGCCCAGGTGTATTTCAGCTCTTGATGGACATAAACACACACACACACACACACACACACACACGCACACGCACACACACACACACACCAGGAATGATATTTTTTAAAAACTGTTGCGTAGGAGTCCCTGAAATAGAAGAACATTCTGGCTCAGGCAGGTAGATAGAACCAGACGGGGGTTCTGCACAATGGGAACTCACGGGAGGAGGAAAGGGGGCTTGTGGGTGTCAAGGGAAAGGTCCCCTGAGGTTAAACCAACAAGGAGGTGGGGAGTGGCGTGAGAAGCCTGAAAAGCCCGATTATCCAACCAGGACCAGGACGATCACGGCGAGAGGTGCCACCAGAGTGAGGAGGGACACGGAGCTGAGACAGGCCGTCCCCGACGGTGTGGGTGGAGACCGGCAGGGGCTGCAGGGTGGAAGGGCCTGAGACTTATATTGAGGCCGCACCCAGGACCCCGCCCAGTCGTGGCTGAGTGACTTCCCAGGCTGGGGGGCGTCTGAGCCCCTGAGGTCCCTTGTGTTTCCCGGGGGGACCCTGAACTCCCGAAAGGGGCCAGGAGTCCCCACCTGCCTGCAGGAAACCTGGAAAACTTAGGCCAAATTCTCTGAATCAGAAGACCGTGGGTTTACTGAGAATTATGGGAAAAAAACATGGCCAGAGAACACTTTGCAGACCCTCCAACCCCATGAGTGTCTGAGCTGGTGAGTTAAGTCCTGACCAAAAGCTGGATCCGCAGCATCTGCCTGCAGTGGACACACACACAGGTTCACGTGTACACATGCATGCTTGTTCTCACACACACACTGCCATTGTTTGTACAGTAGTTCATCCATTCATTCTACAAGCGTTTATAGAGCGCTCCCTCTTGCCAGGTACTGCATTATGTTCCAGAAAAACTCAGACGAACAGAATCCATCAATAGCTGCTGAGCGCCCGAAACTCCTGGTCCACTTGGAGGGCAGCTGGGAGGAGAGATGCTGTCTAAAAGTAAAGAGACAGCCACAAATCCTAGTTTTGCCCAATGCCTCTGTCTGCAATTCCCCACCTGCCTAGAGACTGAAGACCACATCCCCTGCACACAGTAGGACAAGCCCATTTCGACAATCCCCTTTCTCCTCCCCCATCTTCCTGAAAGTTCTGAATCATTCGCTGCCCCCTCTGCTCTCTGGACAGCCTTTCCTGCAGCTTGTTTTAATCACTTTTTGAGTTAAAAGTCAATATTTAATTAACCAAGTCATTACATTTAGCTTACATTTGAATCTGGGTATTTGCACATCTGTGCATGTCGGGACACCCTCCCGCGTGCCCCTCCATCTGTCCCCTGCCTCTTTCCCACAGCGCCGCTCTCCCTTCCTTTGGGCAGAGAAGGGAGGCTGCTCTTGGGCAGGTTCTCTGGGGGCCAGAGAAGCAGGGAGGATGGGCTTTCCCCGGAGGACACCTGGCACCTCTCCATGAATCAGGAAGAGTTACTCTCATCTTGTAGTTAATAGCGAAGGGGATTTCTTACTACATCTCCAGTATCCATTACAGAACCACTGGAAGGTTTTAATTAAATCAAAGCCATTCATTCCATGTAGAAAGGGGGTGGGGAGGACAGACGGAAGACCACTCACCTGGTGAGAGAGATTCTCCCAGCTGTGCTTGCCCCACGTGTGGAGGAGAGAACTCATCACAACAGCCTGTCCGGGTGTGTAATTTAGTGTCCTCATAAGCAACTTGAGAGGAGATGGTGGCGGGAAGGCTTAGCTGATGGCACATTGGACATTTGCACGTGAAGGCTCTGCCTCCTTCAAGCCAACTTTACAGACATAAATGCACGATGTTGGCAAAACTGCCATGGCTGAGGGGTAAGTGGGAAGGGCACACATGTATTTCATTGGAACTTAGGACTTTTCCCTTAAACTCTAACATGATTCTAAGTACTGGCTGATCCACGAGTCGATTGTAAAGTGCCTGGCCTGGGCGAGGACAGCATGTCCATGTGGTGTCCTGTGTGTCCGTGTGTGTGCGTGTCTGTGTGTCCATCTGCCCAGGATGCAACACACATTCAGCCACCATCCCCAGGACCTGGGTCATGCAGAGCTGTAAAGCCAACCGCAGAGGATGCCCACGAGGCCTGGAATGCACCTGCTGACTGGATTGTCATTTGAAGAGCACTTTGGATAATTATCTCAATAATATTTTACCATTCAGTGGCCTAATATTTGAAGGTACCAGGGACAGCCACTTTTAGGTGGTCCCTTTGTACGCATCATTAAGTGCCAAGCATCCCAGAACGTTTCCCAGGGAGTGGGGCAGGGGCTACTGAGAAACATAAGGATTAGAGAATCATCTCCACAATTTAGGGTAGTTCAGGGACCACATTAAATACCACTGAATCAGGCAGCTAAAAAGTCATCCTCTTTTCCATTCTCTGCCGGCCCTCCCCGAACTTCAAGTAGAAAGACCCATTGGAATGGGTCTTTACAGTGGCTTAAAGAAAGAGATTTAGAAAGAGAGAGACAGAGTTGGAGAAATGTTATCTGATTGGAATATAATAATATTGTTTTTGTTTTGGGATTTTTAGAAAACTTTATTTTGAAATAATTTAGATTCGCAGGAAGTCGCAATTAATTGTTCATGGAGGCCCCCGTACTCTTCACCCAGCTGCCCTGAATGGTAACATCTTGCATCACTATAGTACAATATCAAAACCAGGAAATTGACATTGGTACAAGCTACAGAGTTTATTCAGACTACACCAGTTCTAAATGCACTCATTTGTGTGTGTGTATGTCCATAGTTCTATGTGATTTTTTATCATATGTGTACCTTTGTGTAACCACTACCACAATCAAGACACAAACTGTTCCGTCACAAGGATCCCTGTGCTACCCCTGGATAGCCACACTTACCCACCCCAACCGCTCACAATCCCCAAGTGATTTCCATCTCTATAATTTTTTATTCAAAAGTGTTATATAAATGGAATCATATAAGCTGTAACATTTTGAGATCGACTTTTTTTCACTTAGCATAATTCCCTTGAGGTTCACCCAAATTGTTGCAGGTATCAATAGTTTCTCCTTGTTGCTGGCATATTCCATGTTATGGAAGCTCTTCAGTTTGCTTATCCATTCACACATTGAAGGACATTTGGGTGGTTTCCAGTTTGGGGTTGTTATAAATAAAGTTGCTATGAAGTTTCATGTACAAGTTTCTATATGAACATAAATCTTCATTTCTTTGGGATAAATGCCCAAGAGTGTAATTGCTGGGTCTATGGTAAGTCCATCTTTAGTTTTAAAAGAAACTGGTTATGCATATGCTTACACATATATATGGAATTTAAGGGAAAAAAAATGTCATGAAGAACCTAGGGGTAAGACAGGAATAAAGACACAGACCTACTAGAGAATGGACTTGAGGACACGGGGAGGGGGAAGGGTAAGCTGGGACGAAGTGAGAGAGAGGCGTGGACATATATACGCTACCAAACGTAAGGTAGATAGCTAGTGGGAAGAAGCCGCATAGCACAGGGAGATCAGCTCGGTGCTTTGTGACCGCCTGGAGGGGTGGGATAGGGAGGGTGGGAGGGAGGGAGACGCAAGAGGGAAGAGATATGAGAACATTAAAAAGAAATTGGTTATGGGTGATGGGACAAGATGGTGTAGAGAAACTTTTCCTTGCCCTTTCTCTCTAAATTCAGCTGAATACACTGGAAATAATTCAACGCACCCTCACAAAGGACTCAGAAATGTGGGAAGAAGCAGATGAATTGGCTAGGAACCTCAGGACTTGAATAATGACACCTCAGTTGAATTACCTGGGTTTTCTCTTTACGTCCCATATATCCTATCCTGGGCTCTGGAGTGAGCTGCAACCTTAAACTGTCAATAGGCATACACAAAAACAAGCACAAGATCAGGAAAGAGGCAGCTTTTTTTTCATTGCTAGTATATCGACATGCAATTGATTTATGTGTATTGGTCTTGTATCCTGTGACCTTTCTGAACTCACTAGTTGTAGGAGTTTTTTTGGTAAATTCTTTGGGATTTTCTCTGTAGGAAATCACGTCGTTTGCAAATAGAGACAGTTTTATTTCTTCTATCTGTATATGTTTTATTTCTTTTTCTTGCCTTACTGCACTGTCTAGAACTTCCAGTATTATGCTCAATAAAATTGGCGAAATGGCCTTTCTTGCATTCTTCCTGGTCTTAGAGAAAAGCATACAGTCTTTCACCATCATGGATGACATTAACTACAGAGTTTTTGTGACGCTCTTTATGAGACTGGGGAAGTTGCCCTCTATTCCTAGTTTGCTGGGTACATTTATCATGAATGGATGCTTTTTCTTCAACAAGATGATTTTTCTTTTTTAGCTTGTTGATATGTTTGGATGATACTGATTCCATTTTTTTTTTTTTGACTGTTGAACCAGTCTTGCATACCTGGAAAAAAAATCCCACTTGCTTATGTTATAAAATTCTCTTTATACATTGTTGTATTCAATTTGCTAATATATTTGAAAAGTCTGTGTTTAAATTCATGAGAGATATTGGCCTGTAGTTTTCTATTTTTTGTATTGTTTTTGTCTGATTTTGGTATCAAGGTAATACCAGCCTCATAAAATGAGCTGGGAAATGTTTCCTCTTTCATTTTCTGGAACATCAAAAAACTTTTTGTGCAAATTTGATGTTAATTTTTTTTAATGTTAAATAAAAATATCCAATGAAATGATGCAGAGATTTCTTTTTCAGTAGCTTTTCAATGACAAAAGCAATTTCATAAATAGTTTTAGGACTATTCAGGTTACCTATTTCATCTTGATTGAGTCTGGTAGTTTGTGGTTTTAAATGATGGGTCCATTTCTCTAAAGTATGGAATTTATGAGCATAAAGTTTTTCACAGCATTCCCTTATTAGCCCATTAATGGCTATATGGTCTATGGTGATACTCTGTTTTATTCCTGGTATTAATGACTTCTTTCTTCTCTCTTTTTATCTTTGTCAGTCTTGCTGAGAAGTTAGTCAATTTTATTGATCTTTTCAAAGAAGCTGTTCTTTGTTTCACTGATTTTTTTTTTTTTTCTGTTGTCTTTGTCTTCAATATCATTGAATCCTGCTCTTTTGTTTACTATTTTCTTCCTTCTGGGTTTACTTTGTGTTTACTTTGCTCGTCTTTAGTTTCTTGAGGTAAGAGCTTAGATTACTGATTTGAGATCTTTCCTTACTTCTAATGTATGCATTTAGTACTCTAAATTTCTCTCTCAGTATGACTTTAGCTGCAGCTTACAAATTTTGATATGTTGTAGTTTCATCTTCATTCAGTTCTATGCATTTTTAAAATTTCCTTTGAGACTTCCACTTTGACTCATGAGTTATACAGAAGTGCGCTAATATTCACATGTTTGAAGATTTTACTGTTGTCTTTCTGTTGTTGATTTCATTTCTAGTTTGATTCCGTTATGGTGAGAAAATATACTATTTGTGATTTGAATTCTTTTAAATGTGTTAAGATTTGCTTTATAAACCAGGATGTTGTCTCCCTTGGTAAATGTTCCATGTGGGCTTGGAAGATGGGTATTCTGTTGTTGGAATGAAGTAGTCTATAAATGTCAATTAGATCCAGTTGATTGATGGTGCTGTTCAGTTTAACTATATCCTCACTGATTTTCTGTCTGCTAGGTATGGAAATTACTGAGATAGGGTGTCAAATACTGATATGTTAGTTGTTGAAGTCTCCAGCTATGATTGTGGATTTATCTGTTTCTCTCTTCAGTGTCATCAGTTTTTGCTTCCTGTAATTTGAAGCTCTGTTGTTTGGCACACATACATTTAGGATTATTACATCTTCTTGGTGGACTGATCTTTTTATCATTATACAATGTCCCTTGTCATCTCTAGTAATTTTCTTTGCTCTGACGTCTACTTAATCAAATACCAACATAGCCACTCCTGCTTTTATTTAAGTAATGTTTATATCACACTTTCCATTCTTTTACTTTCAGCCTACCTATGTTATGTTTGAAGTCAGTTTCTTGCACACAGCATGTATTTGATTGGTATTTTCTAATCCATTCTGCCTCTCTCTTTTAATTGATATATTTAGGCCATTTACACTTTAATTACTGATGGGTTAGGGCTAAGGCCTGCCATTTTATTTTTTATTTTCAGTTTGTTCCCTCTGTTTCTCTTTTCTTGCCTTCCTGAGGGTTTTTTGAATGATTTTTAAAATTTCATTTTGATTTATTTATAATGTTTTACTGTGTTTTATTTTTGTATATTTTTCTCAGTGGTTGCTTAGGTATTACAGTATGCATGTACACAACTTAGCATACTGCTATCAATGTTTTAACACTGCACGTTAAGTAAGAAGCCTTCCCTTTACCCTTCCCACTTTAAAAATACAATTGTCTGAAGTGTTTCATGCGAGTAGGACATCATTGATGTGATTATTTTTGCTTCAACCGTCATATATGATTTAAGAAACTCATGAAGTGAAGAATAGTCTGCTAATACCTATTTTTCACCCATCCCAATATTCTTTTTTCCTTGCTAAAGTTCCAAGAATTCTCCTGCTACTGGTTTTTTTCTGCCTCTCTAGTTATATTTGAAGTGAGTTTCTTATAGACAGCATAAAATTGAGACATGTTTTTAAATTCACTCTGCCAATCCTTGCGTTTCAAATGGTGTATTTAGATCATCTACATTTAATGTAATTATTGATATGATAGGGCTTAAGGGTGACATTTTTTGTTTTCTTTGTTCTTTCTGGTTTCCATTTTTTTGATCTTCTTGTGGGTCACTTGAACAAGTTTTAGTATTTCATTTTGATTTATCTATGATGTTTTTAAGTATATCTCCTTGTATAGATTTCCTTAATGGTTGTTCTAGATATATTGATAACTTATCACAGTTTACTAGTATCATCACTTTACCAGTTTGAGCAGAGTGTCTGCCTCATAAAATCCAATGAGATACCGCAAGTAGAGTGTTTAACACAGGAAATGGCAGTAATAAAATAACAATAATACCCAACCTTTATTGAGTGCCCATTATACAACCAGGCACTGTTCTAGGCACTTCCTATGTATTAACTCATTTAATCATTACAATGATCCAATGAGGAAGATAATATTGCACTCAATATATAATCAGGATGGTAAGGCATAGAGGGATGAAGTAACTTTCCCAGGATCACAAGGCTAGTAGCCCAGGGACTAGAAATTGAGGAAACCCTCACTGGCCCTAGCCCTGAGGGAGCTAGGAGCAGGCAAGTTACTGTAGGAGAGGGTTGCCACGTGGAGCTGAGGCCACAGGAAAAGGATCTCAGCCACTGCCACATCACGTCCCAGAAAGGGGATCTGCCCACGCTGTCTCCTTCCTGTCTAAGCTGCTGCCTCTTCCTAAGGGCCAAACACAGCCAGAAACCACAGGGTAGGAGAGCAGGGGTGACCCGCCAGTGGAGATGAGTCTCTCCCAAGGCACAGAGCAGCGCTGAGGAGGGGTAGGAGCAATGGGGCGGGAGAAGCAGGGCAGCCGCCCCGCCCTTGCTGTGGTTTTAGAATGGGCTGCACGGGGCCACGGGGGCAGGGAGGTTGTTTCCAGGCCATAAATACTGTGGTGGGAGTTTTGTTTCCAGGCAGAAGTTTGCAAAGTGGATGTGACCTTAGAGAGGGCAGCAGGGACCATGTTACGTGGGACCCCATGGGTTGTGGTGAGGTTTGGGTTTTATTTTAAGGGAAAGAGGCGTGGGTTAGGGGGTTTTAAGCAGAGGAGGGACATGCCTGTCTTAGGTTTCAACATGACCCCTCCATCTTCACGTGGAGGAAGAACTGTCAGGGGTTAGAGTCGAAGCAGGGAACCTCGGAGGAGGCCAGGTCAACAATCAGAGAGATGATGTTGGGGCCTGGCAGAGTCCAGATGATGGTGAGAAGGGGCCAGACTTGCTGTGTGTCTGGGGGATCAAGGTCTAGAGAAAGAGCGAGGGCATCTCCGAGAATTTTTACCTGAAATACGAGGTTGGTGACTGAACACAAAAACTTCTCTCTTGGGATCCATAAATGTTTGTTGGAGAATATGTGGTCAAAAGAGGGTAAATCTTAGGCTTGGGTTATAATTTGGCATTGATGACTGTTGATGGAAACCAACACAATACGCTGGTCTAAGAAAGGGAGCTCTGGGTGTGATATGGACAAAGAGGAGAGCAGAACAAGAGAAATTGTGGACGGTTGAAAATATATCTGTGCATGTGTGTATACTTGTACATGATAGGTATACAGGTATATAAATTTACATATGTATTTATTGCAAATGACAGAGCCCAGCTTTGAACCCAGAACCCACGTTCTTAACCACTGCGCTGTTTAACCAGTCTACTGGTTTCGTTGATATTGAGTTGTTTCCATATGAAAGATTATCTTTCACTGTTATGAGTAATGTTGCTGGGAATGTCTATACCCATACATCCCTGCACCCTGAGTAGGCATTTCTGAAGCCAAATTCAGGGAGTAGATGTGTCTTAGAGCCCCTCACTTCTGTGGCATCTGGCAGTCCACCCTTTATTATTTTTTTTTATTTTTATTTTTTTGCAGTACGCGGGCCTCTCACTGTTGTGGCCTCTCCCGCTGCGGAGCACAGGCTCCGGACGCGCAGGCTCAGCGGCCATGGCTCACGGGCCCAGCCGCTCCGCGGCATGTGGGATCCTCCCGGACCAGGGCACGAACCCGTGTCCCCTGCCTCGGCAGGCGGGTTCCCAACCACTGCGCCACCAGGGAAGCCCTGGCAGTCCACCCTTTAGATCAGTGCCTGAGAGCCTTTCCTGTTCCAGTAGACCTGGGACTTCCTCTCCAGCAGCTGAACTGGCCTTTGAAGGCGGCCAAGCTCCTTCCAGGAGAGGGGGAATGGGAAGGGGGGATAGGCCTTCTCAACCTCTAAACAGATCCAGGTCAATTATGATGCCCTCCCACCAAAGTTCACATTTCTCCCAGCTGGGTAAGTCTGGCAAGCAAAGGTGGAGGTCTGGGGAAAATTGTGTCACTGCTATTTTCTGCCCATCCATGCCACAGTTCTGATGGTTCTCTGGGCTGGAGACTTCTAGAACAAGGTCACCCAGGCTTCCTTCCAGTCCCAGGGGCAGGTGAACCGTCATTCCCCCTAATCTGGGGCTGGTTGGGGCACAGCAAGAAGAGGGACTCCTCCTGTTTCCTAACTGTGAGGGAGCAGTGGATGGAGTCTTCTTTCCCTGCAGAGAGAGTATCACGGGGAGGGTCCAGATCTTTGGTCCTTTGTCAGGAAGGCTGTGGCAGTGGTGGACTATTCCGGGACACCAGTGGACAGGTATTACAGGCTTAATTCAACCCAGATGAATCTCTGGGGGCCAGCTCTTGGCCAGGCCTGGGACACTCAGAACGATTCACAGCTCTTGTCTTGAGGAGCAACCAACATAGCGCTAGGTTCCCTACCATCGGCGAGGTACATGCAGTTGTGCTGGTTTTGCAATAACCCAGTGCCTCCTCTACCATTCAGACTTTTCTGGACTGGACTTTGTATTTTTACGCTTAAATAATTTTGTTTTAAAATGGGTAGTATATCCTGACTGCGAAGAGGAAACCAATATTCACTGAAATAAGGAGAAGGTTGGTGTAAAATCAAGTACAATGAAAACAGTTATTAATCTTCAGCAAGTTACTACCTCCCATGATGGCTGCTATGACTTTATTTATGAGAGTGAGAAGAAGAGAGGCATTAAAGGTGCAGTCAGTCGCTCCTCACTGAGACTTTCTCCTTGACCTAATCAGTAGGTTGGAGATGGGGAAAAGAAGAATTTCTCAGGTGTGAGCCACGGGCTTTTTTTTCCTTTTCTTTTCTTTTCTTTTTTTTTTTTTTTTTGCGGTACACAGGCCTCTCACTGTTGTGGCCTCTCCTGTTGCGGAGCACAGGCTCCGGACGCGCAGGCTCAGCGGCCATGGCTCACGGGCCCAGCCGCTCCGCGGCATGTGGGATCTTCCCGGACCGGGGCACGAACCCGTGTCCCCTGCATCAGCAGGCGGGCTCTCAACCACTGCACCACCAGGGAAGCCCTTCAATGCTTTTGAGAAGCAGCAAGGAGGCCTGTGCAGTTGGAGCAGAGGGAGTGAGGAGGGGGCGTGGTAGGAGTTGGGGTTGGAGAGAGGATGGGGCTGGGGGTGGTCACATCATGTAGGGCCTCATGGGCCATTGTGAAGACTTTGGCTTTTATTCTATGCAAGAGGTTAGGCCACTAGAGGATTTTGAGTGATGATCCAGCTCAATGTATCTAAGGGCCCCTGGCTGCCAAGTGGGATACACAGGGTGATGGATGCCCGAAGACCAGTTAGGAGACTTGGACAATAGTCCAGGTGAGAGACGACAGTGACCAGGCACAGATTTAAGTCAAACGCTGGGTTTACAGACTCTGGCTTCATTCTCACGGTTCCAACCTCCCTCCCTCTACTTTCCCAAAGAATTCCTGCCATCACAAAATCTAGTTATTTACCTATAATTAAAAACAAAACAGAACATACATGAAGAAATCATCTCAGTTCTCCATCCCAAGCAGTGCTGCTGAACCTTCTCAGAAGGGGAGGCACTGCAGGCATTTGGTCTGAAGGGGGCGCTGTGTGCAATGGCTCCCAGACTGGGCTTCCATCTTTGAAACTTCAAAGTACCAGACACCCTCTGAGTCCCAGTCAGTACTGTTTGCTCTGAACTTTGGAGTATGGTGTCCATTCGGCATTCTCCAAGTGCACTGCAGGGAACACACCAGTAGAACCTGGCATGCCCTCAAGTATCATTTATTCCACTATTTGTTCTTTAAAGTTTTAAAGAAAAATGTGTAAAACTAGCACATCAAATCCCTGCTTCCATAGACAATACTGCTTGGTTGGAGGCTGAAATTTTAAAGAGTGAGTCCATTTAAAGAAGAATATTAAATGATATTCCAAGTAGTACATTAAAATGGCCCAAAAACAACAACCATGAAGGGAGTGTGTATGAATGGATGACGCTTGGGAAACGCTGAGTTTCTGGCTAGCAGTATGGTTCTAAATGCACTGGCATTTAAGCCCCATCATTGCGGTTGGAGGGGGCCCTCCCCAGCTCATTAGAGTCCCAGAGAGAGGTGTCAGGGTGACCTCACCCCCAGCCCAGCGTGGTGGAAAGGTTTGGTCATGGAAAGAAATTGGGTCTGTTTTTTTCCCACACATCCTTAGGCTAATGCTGGAGAAAACAAGTTTTGGTTGGCTGACTATTTAAAACTGGCTTCTTTCGCCCTTCATGGCGATGTCTTCCAGGTGCTTTGCCTCTCATCTAGGCTGTCCTTCTGCTGCAGGGCGGGGCGGTGGGAGGAGATTAGATCATATATTTTCGTGTTAAAGATGTTGATATATAAAGCTTGGTAGTTACAGCATCTTAAATAAATCAAGTTAGTGTCCCGAGGGGAGGCTTACCATGTACCATTTATGCACGAACGCCTCCATCATTTAAGAGGCTGGTTAAACATTGTGGTTTAAGAGCAGATTCACAAAGCTCTCCACAGCCGGCAGATTGGGCAGGAACGAGTGCACAAGCAGACACGCAGGGAGCTGGCCGGCAAGAACACCCAACAGCTAATCGCCTCCAAAATTAGTAGGATGGAAAGTAGGAGCCTCAGACCCTGGTTTTGCACAGGTTGAAAATAAGACACGGTTCCGCAGGCTGTTTTGCTTTTTGCCTACGCAGCATTTGGGGCTGCTGAGTGCAGGTGAATTATTCACCAGGTGCTGGCCTCCTGCTTTCCAGGAGAAGTCTGACAGGTTGGGTGGGCATCCAGCTTTGTCCTTTTTACCACATAAGGTGCCGGAGAGAGGATTCAGCCTCCATGATGACCTAGCAAAGCCTTTAGCAAGCAGTGATTGGTTCTGGTGTCTGAGGACCCCACGGCTGGCTCATCGGGGTCCAGCAAAGCTTTCCCTTCCACCAGCCAGTCAGAGGGATCCCAGTCTAGGCCCTAAGACTTGCCTTTTTTCCTTTCTGACTTACTTTGTCCGGACTATGCCATCCAAGCCCCAAATACCTCCTACAGACAACAAAAACCCAAACTCAAGACCAGGACGATTTCAGATCTCAAGAAGTGACATGGAGAAATGAGTCACAGGCTGGTAGGGACAGAAGGGGAATGGGAGGAGGTGGTTTACCTCAGATCAGACGCTCATGGAAGATTTCTTGGAGGAGGTGACATTTGAGAAGAGACCCATGGGAACTTACGGAGTCACTTACAGTGATATCTGGGGAAGGCTGTTCCAGGCAAAGGGAACAGCGAGAAACAAGAGCCCTGATGCTGGATGAGTTTGGAAATGAAAAAGTTCCCGTGGGGCTGAGGTGAAGTGGGAGGAGGCTGGATCCTGCAGGACCTCATAGACCAGTGTGAGGAACCTGAACTTGACCTTGAAGGCCACGAGGAGGCATTAAGGGGCTTTTGGTGAGGAGGTGACATGGCCTGTTGTCCATATTAGAAATTCACTCCCTTCTGTTACCTAGGAGATGGAGGGAGTGACAGGGGAGGTGGGGAAGTGGACAGAAATAGAAGGGGTGACAGGAAGGGGAGAGGAGGAGGTGAGGGGGGATGGAGGGGGTGACAGGAAATGGGGAGGTGGGTCTGACCAGATGTAGTAAGGGGCACTTCCTCCTCATACCAGTTAATCATTAACTCTCTTTACTGAGCCCTAATTATGGGTGAGGCATTCTTCTAAGTCCCCATCACAAATCACCTTGTTTGATCCTTAAACAGCCCTCTAAGGCAGGTACTGTTATTATCTCCAATTTATACAAGAGGGGACAGACATGGAGTAATTTGCCTGAGATCTCTTGGTGTCAATGTCAGGATTTGAACCAAGGTCCTCTTGCTGTCCTCTCCTCCAAGGAGCCACAGCCACCTGAAATCCGAGACAATATTCAGGACCCTGGGGGGCTAACCAGAAGCTAGTTGCTAAGCAACCTACTTGTTCTCAGCAGATCATGGGGATAGAGTCAGAGCAAAGTCATTGGTGGTCCCGGTTATCACATGGTCAGGATCTGACCAATTAGAGTATCCCATTCCCCTGACTATAGTGATTGGCTTCGAGCTGTACATGTGACTCAGGATGGTCCAGATGGAGTCAGGTCCAGGACTTTGACATCAGTGTTCAGATAGGTACCCGGGTTCCATCGGGGGGCAGAGATGAGAGCCCATTCCTTAAACTCCAGGAAAATGGCAGGCTGAGGGTGAAGCTGACAGAGGCAAGGTGAGCTCTGACAAAATTCTCGGAGTGCCAGGATTGAGCTGAGCTTTATTGAGCTAATATAAATTCTCTTTTTCTGTTAAGCCAGTTTGAATGGATTTTCCCATCACTTTTAACCCAAAAGTGCCACGGCTGGAAGTGCTCTTATCTGGGCCAGCCTCCCAAGCAGGCTCCCCTGTGCTCCAGGCTTGAATCACTCCCACAGAGCCGGGCAACCCCAGAGAAAGAAATGCCTCTCTTTCCCTCATGTTCCAGCTAATGTCCCCAGCATGTCTGCACTGGACCAACTTGGGCACGTGTCCGTGTCTGAGAGCCATGGTGACACCCTTGACTCCAGCCATGGTGGAACACACAGAGCGGCCAAGCCTGGACACCTGTTAACCTCAGGCACCAGGAGTGTATGGCCAGCGCCTCTGAAACACATGCAGAGAATACTTGCCAAGAGACTGGGCAGTGGGAAAGTAATAGTTAACCTGGGAGCTACAGACCGTGGGCGTCCTGGAAGAGCCTAGGAGTAGGCGGGCTTCCTGAAGCAAGACCTGGGAAGGGTGGGAGAGTGGGCAGGATTTGGTGGACAAATCCGCCCTCTCTAAGCACCAGTGGTCACACACAGAGTCCTGTCCCCATTTGACCTGCCATATTGGCGAGAAAGGTCTTTTCTCCTGGAAGAGAAGAGGCAAGACGGGCCCTGGAGGGAGTCTTGGTGTGGGAAATGGGAGACCTGGCCTCTCATCCCCAGCCCAGAGGGACTTGGGAGCATCATAGTTTTACCTTTCCGAGACTCAGTTTTCTCGTTTGCAAAATGGGAGCAGTTGGCCCCTCTCTGGACCTCAGGCGTCCCTCTTCTGTCAAACGGGGTGGGGGGGGGATGCAGTTGGAGAACCTGGCTGGTCCTGAAAGTCTCTCGGGGCATCCAGCCCAGCCTGGCAGGGAGACCCTTCCGGAACCCACGTCAGCAATTCTGAGTCTGTGGAAGCCTCAGGAAGCTTCTCAGCTCCCTGTTGGAAGAAGGTAATTAGCTGTGTTAACAGCCTGATTATGGGGGCTGCCTTTGGGTGCCTGCCGCCCCAGAGGAAGAGGGGAGATTCTCAGCTGGAGAACTGCTAATGTGATGAGGTGGTGGCTTTATGAGCGCATCTCACAAACCAGCTGTGCACTTAGCACGACACATAAGGGAAGAGTAAATCTCCAAGGTGAGTGATGGAGGGGAGGAGAGCACTCCCGTGGGGCTCCAGGGAATCTTTCAGAAAGAGGGAGGAGGAAACAGTAACAAGCCCCTGCCCCTCCCATGACTTGACTGCCTGGGACACAGGGAGCTAAGGAGGTGTTGGCTCCCGTGCCCTACAAGGCTGCCCATTATCTCTCTGAATCTCCGGATGTGAAGTCTCCAGCTGCTACTGACCAGCCCCGCTTGGCAGTCTGTGGACACCACAGATCGAGCACGTCCCAAACTGAGCGCGGACAGTCCCCACCCTGAGCCTGCTCCTCCCACAGGTGTCTCCTTTGCAGTTGATGGCGAGTGCCCAAGAGAATGGGAGAGAAGGGCCTTAGCTAAGATGCTAAGGCCACGTTGAGCGCTAAGGGGTGCCCAGTAGAAAACATTATCCACAATAATTAAAACTACCTGTTACAGCAGAGGGCGGGATAAATAGATAGAGCACAAAGGATTTTTAGGGCATTGAAACTGCTCTGTGTAATACCGTAATGGTAGATACATGTCACCATGCATCGTCCAGACCGGTAAACGTACAACACCAAGAGTGAACCCTAATGTAAACTGCGGACTTTGGGTGACGATGATGTGTCAGTGTAGGTTCGTGGATTGTAATAAATGTCCCAGTCTGGTAGAGGATGTTGACAATTGGAGAGGCGGTGCATGTGTAGGGACAGAGGGTAGATGGGAATTCTCTGTACTTTCTGCTCAATTTTGCTGTGAACCTAAAATGTTCTAAAAAATAAAGTTTACTAACTTTTAAAAAAGTAACTGATTTAGAAGGATACTGTCTAAATTCATAATTGTCTCCAAGGTGAGGAAACGGGGCATTCTGGGAAATAAAAGGGACTTTAATTTTATCTTTAATTCTTATCGCCTTTTTTAAAGAACTAAAGGCACAAGTTGGATAAAATGTTTATAATCGTCCATTCTGGGTATGTTGCTCCACATGTATTTGTTCTTGATCTTTGTACTTTTATATCTATCAGCCACTTCTCATATAAAAATACGACAAAATAAATAACCTGTCATGGCAGTGGGCCCAGAGAACCCAGGAGATGGGTGGGAGGCCTGAACCAGGGTGAGGGTCTGGCAGTGGGACACAGCGGGTGGGTGGAACCAGACAACGCTTTTATCCAGAAGGTCAGGGAAGAGATGTGAGCTGACCTCGAGGTACAGACTGGTGGCCAGTGAGGGACATGGAGCTGCTCCCTGAAAGCCTGTCATTTGGTTCATCTTCCTGAGGAGGGAAGGCTCTGTGCACGTGGCAGACTCTTAGTAAAAACTATGGGGGACCATGGGTTCCTAACCCCATGAGTTAGTGCCTGTGGGCCCGTCCAGGTGACGGATGGTGATTTCAGCTGCCTAAAGAACTGGCCCCTGTCCCCAAGACAATACTCACTGCTTCCTGAGAAAAACAAGGGAGAGAAGTGCAGTTTCAGGCTCCCTGGGAGCCTTACGTGCCACAAATTTGCTGAACCAGAGACCCCAGCAGGAGGTGATGCAGTGAGGTTTCTCTTTCTTTTCCTTCTCGTCACCCCCCAGGTGCTGGTGCCCCGAGTTGGAGTCGTTCCTCACTCCCTCCATCCCTGTCTCCTCCTTGGTGGGTGGCCCTAGGATGCCCATTCCTGAGCCCCCTCACTTCTTCTGTCTGCAAAATGGGTTGCAGTCTGCAAAGCAGCCTGGGAAAATCCCTACGATGCTGTGAGATGTGAGCCCCGCCCCAAACGCTCCATAAACGATTCGGGGTACGAAGTAAATACCCCGATCTCCTCTGGGATAAATAGATCCTGGTCACTGATTTATAATAAATAGCAACAACAGTCATAATAATGGTGGTTTTTAGAAAAATTGCCGGCACCTGGCAGGAATATTAATGTTTCATCTCTCCTGGGATTTTATTCTGGAGTCGGTAGGCTGTTGTGCTAGATTCAGGTTGATTCTTCTGCAACCTGGACCACATCGACTTGCTTACGGCGGCTCTGAAACCTCGCAGCCACCCCCGCCTCAATCCCTATTCCTCCTTCCCTCAATCCCTATTCCTCCTTCCTTCTCAGGTCCTCTTGGCTGTTCTTGAGCCTGTATTCCTGCACTGGAGTTTGAAGTTGCTTTTACCCTGGAGTTGTTCTGCCTGAGTTCAAATCTTGCTTCCAACATCTCACAACCTGGGTCACTCACTGCCCACCTTGGGCCTCAGTTTCCCCATCTATAAATGGTGGGCGGGAAAATACTACTGAATCGGACTTTCAGGGAAGAAGCTTGAGTGAGATCTCGTGTATTCAGGTGGTTGGAATAGTGCCGGGCATGTGGTAATTGACAATAAATGGTAGCTATTTTAGTATCATCATTATTACAAAAATTAACGTGAGACTGGAGGACTCCAGTCCTATTTGCCTCAGACAGACTTCTTTGGGGCTGGTGAGCGTCATCCCTTGAGATCAGACGCCCCATATATCCCTCTGCACAGGCTGTGATCCTGCAATATCTAGGCTCCACCCCCATGTACACAAAGGGCAGCAAAGCCCAGCCCACTCTGGCCCATGCACACACTTGTGTGTGCACACAAGTGCACACTTGTCTGTGCACACACTTGCACACCCAGTGCACAGGTACTCTGCTAAAATATCCCAGCCCCTGGGGTGGCAGTAAGTCCTAGCACCACCACCTCCCTGCCCCCGGGGAAGCCCTGGACAGAGGTGTTTGCTCTCCTTCAGGCTCCTGGGGCTGGGTTTGAGCCTCCTTGGTGCTCTCACCCTGGGCCTCCTGGAGTGGCCATCTTCCCAGCAGAAAGCCCAGCCCTCGGGATGCCCCTGACCTCTCACTCCACAACCTGCCCTCCCTCAGGTGTGCAAGCACAATTGGGGGCGAGGTGTGGATTTGCGCCCAGGCGTGATGGAGGGATCTCAGGGCCCTGGAGGAGCTCTGAGGGAAGCCGACATCCTCCCTTCCCTCCCCCTCACCCCCCTCCCCACACTCCTTGCCCTGCAGCTTCTCCTCCTCTTCCCACTGTGTCCCTGCGGGTCCTCTCAGCTGGGGAGGAGAAAGGCAGCCTGACGATGAGTCTGCATTAGATGCTGCTCATTTGTGTTCTCCAAGCTGGGGGCAGAGCACTGGTGGGGTGTCAGCAGCCCCTGGGGAGGAGGGCGGGCTTCCTGGGGTTGCTCATATGCCACAGGTTGCATTTCGGGGTGTGCACAGGAGGCTTGCCCTCGTGAGACAAGGGGTGCGGTTCTGGAGAGAGGCCTCCACCCAACACCCTGTGTCTCCTGGGAACTTCACAGGTGTCATGGATGGAGAAGAATGAGGACGCCACTCCCCCAGGCACCACTGCGTGTGAAATCCTGAGCTGCAAACCCTCCTCCGGATGTTGGAGCATCTTGACCTTGGCTGAGGCCTGTCCCACCTCTCAGACTCACTCTCCTGCTCGGAGATAAGGAACCTCAGTGACACCCATGATTTCTGTGTCTATGTGTCCATCCCTGTCCACCTCTGATTCCCCTCTGTGGACCAGGCCTCCCTCACACTGAGCCACTGTGTGAACTGGGCAGGGCTGACCCCAAACCCCAACACTGGGGTGGGCGTGCGACCTAGGAGTGGCCAAGCAGACCCATCCAGCCTCTTGGACACTCAGATTGGCTGTGGGATGGACGTGTGACCCAAAATGGGCCAATGAGGGCCTGCCCTGGGGCTTTTGCTGGGTCTGGTGGGAAGAGACTCTCTCTGTGCGATGGGGCTGCTGGGCTGGTGGGACGGAAGCTGGGAGCTGCTGATGGTCACCTTGGTCACTCCATGGAGACAACCTGCTTGAGAGTGAAGCCAACCCAGAGGAAAGCAGAGCCCAGACACAGAGAGAGACTGAGTCATGACTGAATTGTTGGAGTCCCTGGATCCAGCTGGGTCAGAAGCCCAATATACCTGACTTTACCTGAGACAGTAAATTTTCTTTTTTTCATTTAAGCCCATTTGGATCGAGTTCTGCCACTGGCAACCAGAAGAATCCCAACTACTAGAACCCAGCGTTTGCTCTGGGGACATCTAAGTGGTGGGTCCAAGCAGACCCTCAGAAGGGGGCACTTCAGGAAGGCTGTGTCCTGGGTGTCTGTGACCAGGCATGAGGTTGGGGCAGTGCTGAGTTCTCTCCCCCACCCCAGGATGGCCCCCATGGTCCCCTGAGCACCCAGCTCACAGCCCTCTTTCCATGGACCACACAGTTGACTCCGCCAGGCCCAGTCAGGTGGCTCTGGACAAAGAGAGTCAGAGGAGGCTTCCTGGAGAGCAGAATCTGAGTGGGATGAGGGAGAAGAGGTACACGGGACAAGTGCCCACTTGAAAAACGGATGGCTGCCCCATCTGACGCTGCCACCGTCCTCTGTCCTGCTTTCTTTTCTCCACAGCTCTGTGGTCATGATTACATGTAATCAATAAATAAAGCATGTAATTAACACATGATTACATGTAACTAATAAATACGTGTAACTAGTAAATTACATGACCAGCTCTGCAGTCATGATTACACGTTTTGTCTCTTCCCCCAAACTAGGCTGGAAGTTCCATGAGGGCAGGGATCTCGGTCCACGGTCTTCACTGCACAGCCCTGCCACATAGTGGGAGCTTTACAGAAATATGTTCACAGGAGGAATGAACTCTCCCTTCTGGGCACAGCACTCCGACTGTCCTTTGGGGAACCTCGATCCTGCACTCTCTGCTCATGAGCTTTGAGTGGGGGGAGCCCCACACCCACTGCCTGTGGGTCCATGACCCAGACCTGGCAATCAGCATATCCAGGACCACTGGCTACACCTGGACAGGTGGTACCTGCACAAGGGGCTGAAATTCCTGCCCCCCAAGCCTGTGTCCTCACAGGACATAGAGCTTCTTCTTCCAAGAGAAAGGGGCACCCTTTCTAACTGACACCAAGGTACCTCAAGGGGTAATCCTGGCCATGGACAAATCCCCTTGACCCCAGTGTTTGGGTCAGAGATGGGCATGTGACCAAGTTGGATCAACCAGGTGAATTCTGAGAAATCTGCAGATGCCACCAGGAAGAGAAGGTCTTCCCTCTGAGGTTGCTGTGTTGGCAGGTGGCATCTCCCCCGAGTGAGGGAAGAGGAAAGGAACAGTACTGTAAGGCTGGGAGAAACTGACTAGAGTCCCCGCATCCAGCCCTACCTGAGGCCCACCCCATCCCTGGGGCTGTTTAATTCTATGAACCCACACATTTTCTTTTTGCTTACATCTCTTGGAGTTGAGTTTTCTGTCCTTGCAACTTTAGGACCCTGTCCGACCTTGCGTCAGTGTAGTGGTACCCACAGGGCAGCCGTGAAAATTGGACGAGAGCTGCCTTTGAAAAGCACTTTGTTGTTTTTAAACACTTTATGCATGTGAAGGGCTGCTGGAGGTGCTGGTGGCTTGTCCCCTCCCCAAAGGGGGTTTCAGTTACTCACAGCAGCTCTCTTTCAAATGAGTGATTTTCTCCTTTCCTATTTTTCATCTTGAAAAATGACAAATTGAAGCGCTTAATTTTCCTCCTCCAAGCCAATTAATGTGGACGTGCTCAGCGCCGATGCTGGGCTGTGAAAGGCAAGCCATTTATATCAATTAGCAAAACACACATGAACTTTGTGGCTGTGCGCAGACTCCAGGGGAGGCTGTCCTTTGAGAAGGGAAGCCCAGTGGGGAAGCCAGGGGTGAAGACCCCATCAGGAGCACGTGGAAGGTGTAGGATTTGGGGGCCATTAGGGTTGTGTTGTGATGGCATTTGGGTCCAGCCACTTCTCCTTCCCTCAAAGTCCCCACGGAATTTCCAGACACAGCCATACCTCACTGTTAGCAGAGGTTTTGTTCCCAAACCTCAAGGCGGACGCCATATAGACAGGCTGGAATGTCGAGTCTATCTCCAAACTGTGCCTGAACCCTTGTATGCCTTCCTAGGCCAAGTCCCATCATCTGTCACGGTGCTCCCGGATAATTACAACAACTCCCTCCCTGGGCTGTGCTGTGCACGCTGGCTTCCCTCAATCCATGCCCACCCCCTGCAGTCAGAACAAACTTTTAAAAATATAAATCAAATCATGTCACTCTTATACTCTGAAACCTTCAGTAGCTCCCTATGGCTCTTAGAATAAAATCCAAACTCCCCATTGTGCATGGTCTGGCCCTTGCTGCCCTCTCAGACTCATCTCCCCCTCCTCTCCCCAGTTCACCCCCTCCCCTGCAACCACACTGACCTCCTTGCTGTTCCCCCGACTCACCTGCTCAGTCTTGCCCCAGGCCCTTTGCACTTGCCAGTTTCCACATCCCTTCCTGGTGGCTCTTTTTCATCCTTCCTGTCTCAGTTTAAATGTAACTCTCCCCCTGCCCCAGGCTAAAGTCACTGTCCTTAGCTGCTACTTATCCCTTTTGCATCCATTCAAACAAACATTTAGGGAGCACCGCTGCCTAGCAGCTACTGTTCTATGTGCTGATATTACAGAAGTAAGCAAGATAAACACAACTCCCTGCCTTCCTAGCACTGTCCTTGGCACTCTGTGGACTGGACGAGATATGGGAGAGATCTGTTGTCTCAAGGAACTTCGGGTTTCTAACTGGAGTTCCGTTTACTCAAATGAAGTCCTTATAGAATTAGGTATGGGTGAGTCAGGCAGAGAAACAATGTTCACAGAAATCAGATTAAACAAAGAGGACGACTGGAGCCATCCACTAAGGCCTGACCTGGGCCCTGTTGACAGAGTCTTGGCAGGAAAGGGGCAGACACCACACCTGGCCCGGAGAACATGCTGAGGGAAGGCTTTCGCTTTTGGTGTTTGGTTTCTGTTTTAATTGATGTGAAAGGGATTCCAGGCAGGGACTAGAAAAAAATCCCTGCCCTCTCGAGCTGACGTTCTATTTGAGAGGAAGACAAACAGCAATAGAGGTATGTAAGAAAGATGTCAGACAGTACAAGTTCTATGGGGAAAAAAAATAAAGGACAGAAGAGATGGAGGCTGTGTTACCAAGTCCAGGTTCATACTGCTCACCCTACGACAGGCCAATAAATCGAGAGTCGAGTTGCTGGGGCAAAGAATAGCAACTTTATTCGTAAAGTCAGCAGCCCAAGATGGTGGGCTAGTGTCCCAAATAACCATCTTACCCGAGTTAGAATTCAGGCTTCTTTTATACTGAAAGGGGGTGTGGTTGCTTGTTGCAGACTTCTTGGTGTTGGAATCCTTTGTTCTTGTGGTCAGGTCAGGATGTTCCAATAAACCTCCAACAAGACAAATGTTACTCTTTGTTTTGCAACTTTTATCTCTAAATGAATGGAAAAGTGTTACACCTTTAAGGGTCAGAGCCTTGAGAATGGGCTAGCCTGTATATTTCAGGCTCTAGGCAACATTCTTAATTTGTAGCAAAAGCAAAAGAATACAAAGGTTAAAGTAAAAGAAAGATCCAATAAGGAGTCTGATTTGTTTTTCCCTATTACAGCTGCAGTGACAAACAGGGAGATCAGGGCCGGCTTCACAGAGGGGGAGACATGTAAGCAAAGACCTGATGGAGCTGATGGAGGGGGCCAGAGGACACTGGGGAAGAACTTTCCAGGCAGAGGGAAGAGCAAGGACAAACTTTCCAAAGGGGGAGTATGTCTGGTGCATGGGAGGAAGTGTGACTGGAACAGAGGGAGTGAGGGGAGCATTCTAGGAGCTGGAATCAGAGGGGCAGGGGCATGAGGCAGGATGTGTGAGCCCTGCGGGCCCTTGTGGAGACTTGGCTTTTGTTGTGAGTGAGGTGGGAGCCACGGAGGGCTCTGAGCAGGGGAGGCATAGCCTGACTTGCATTTTCGATGGACCCCTGTGGCTGTGAGTAGAGAATAAACTGTAGGGGGTGGGGAGGGCAGAATTAGGCAGAGTGTTGGCGGGGTTACCACAATTATCCAGGCAAAATGCTTTAGGAAGGAGGTTTGGGGTGGGGTACGGATGAGGTGTCTTGACCTTGATCCTGAATAATTCTTGGGAATTAGAAAGTAGGTAAGGGGAGGTAGAAAGAGGCCTGGACTCTCTGTGGGTTTTGAAAAGCCCTCATGGGACCCCTGCTTGCAGGGACCTTGGGGTGGTGTGTGTTTGTTTCTGCATTTACTCATTCCTTCACGTTGGAATTCATCCATTTATTCCAGACCTGTGAGAGGCTTTGAATCCAGATGGGCCTGAGTTCAATTCCTGCCTCCACCACTCCCTAGTCGGGTGTCTCTGACCTCCCCGGGCCTCAGTTTCCACATCTGTAAAATGGGGAGCACGCAGTACTTGCACCTAATGGGTTGCTGGGAACTCCCAGTGAGATAGTGTATGAGGAGTGCGTTTATCCCAGCGTGGAGCAAACCTTCAACACAATGGAGCTTACTTTTCCTTCCTTTCTCCCTCCCTCCCAAATGTCCATCTTTCCTTCCTCCCTCTTGTCTTTACCTCACTCGATTAGGCTATAGATTCCAAGAGTGCAGTGATTTTTATCTGCTGTGTTGTTGTTGTTCAGTGTTTTATCCCCAGTGCCTAGAACCCTGCTTGGCACAGAGCAGGTGCTCCACAAACACCTGGTGAATGGATGGATTCCTTTCAGTCCTGAGCAGATGGGAAGCACCCCTGGAGGGGGAGCGGCAGGGTAAATTCTAAATTCCAGAAAAGCAAATCAGAGTGGGGGCGACAGACAAGTCTACGGGGACCTTGTTCTAAAGTCTCAGAAGCCCCACAAACGAGCGTTGATGAAACGTTTAATGTCTTCTTCAGCTCATGTGCAAGTTGTAGGTCAAATTCATGGGCCAGAGAGAGTCGTATTTTTAATCTGCTCTATGTAATTTTTATTACCTTAGGGCCCACTGTGTAATCAATATACTCTTTATATAAATATATGTCTAGGAGCGTATTTTTATTGTTTCTGATATTTATGAAGATCTACCAAGGCCTCTCGGCCTGGGAGTGTGGCAGTGCCAGGGGGTCGGGGGGAGATCCCTGGAGTGGGACCCTCACAGCCAAATTAACGGGAAGGCTTCTGATTTAAGGAGCATCTGCGGGGTCCTGAATCAGCCACCCACGTGTGTGATGTGATTTCACTGAATCCTCAGGACAACCCCAGGAGGAGGATCCTGCTACTATTTCCTTTTTTATAACTTGAGATAATTTTACTTTTTATTATCATTAAAATTAGAACAACTGCTACTACTTCCATTTCCTCCAGTGGAGGAATCTGAAGAGCAGAGGCTCTGGTGATTTTCCCAAAGTCACGCAGCCAATAGGTCAAACCTGGACCTGACCCCACATACACCCTGACTTACTCCAAAGCCCAGGCTTTGAGTCAGCTTTTGTCATGCTCTTGGGCCGGATAACTCATCCCAAACAGCCTCCTAAACTCTAGAAAGACAAGGATTTATGCACGTGGATAAAAGGTTTAAGGTCTGTTCTGGCCCGTCTGTTAATTGTGCGTCATATATATGGTTCCAGAAAGTTATCTTTTTAATGTGTATGTGTATATTTTTATCATACCCCGGGGGCCTTGATACAGTAAGTGTTTTATAAGACTTGGAGGATAATTTTATTCCTTTTCAATATTTACAGAGGTTCAAAGTTGTAGCTTTGCCTTTAAGGCAAATTGTGACACAACGTGGTCCTATCTGCGACTTGTTTGATGCTAAGCCCTTGGTTAGAAAACAACCTCCAAGAAGAACCTTGGGCCTTGGTGGGCGCGAGTAGTGTTCTGATGACCCTGGAGGGAGGCAGTGTCCAAGCGCAGAGCATGGGGAGGAGGGAGGACATTTAAGTGGAAATAAAGCCCCGGTGAGTGGGCCAGCAGGGCTGCCTCGGGACTCAGAGAAGACCCCCATTCCTGTGAACCAGGAACTGCAGAGCAGACCTGGGGGAAGAGGCAGCACTGGGCCAGGCCTTGAAGGGCAAGTGGGGCCTCAGGAGATGGAGGAGATGGGGGCAGAGCTTCCCCAGGGAACCATTTGACATTATCCATGTGACACTTGTCATCGTGGAAAGGTTTCCTTCCCTCCCAAGATGCTCTGGTTGACGTCCCCGAGCTCTCAGGAACTCAGGTTTCACTCTGTTATTTCTTCCATAAATCTTCCCCAGACATTCTTGGACTGGAGACTGAAAGGACAGAGCATAAATCCATGGAGGCATGACGATGCTCTTTGCCCAGAGGAGGGAGAGGCTAATGAAGCCCTTGTTCTAACGCAGCAGGTGTCAGCGGGGGACCAGGGTGGGCACTGGCTCCTGGCTGGCTCTGGTGGAAGCTACTACTGGGGAATTGTGTCCTATAATTGGACAAAGATTCCCACCATCAGGCGAGGAGGCCAGAGGGGGCGTACGTGTGTATGGATGTCTGTGTGGGCGTGAATGTGTGTGTGTTTATGCAGGCTATATATTCATCAAGTATTTAATTTTTTTCAGGCAATATTTACCAAATACCTACTGTGTACCTCGGATTGCACTAGATCCTTAAGATTCAGTGGTTAAAATGGCAGACAAGAGACAGACAACACTAAGTAGCATCGACTAATAAGGGTTAAAGTTAATTTTAGGATGTCATGAGTAATGAGGGAAATTAACCAGGCAGTGTTTTGAAGGTTAACAAGGGAGCAGGGGCACCCACCCATAGGCCGTGATGATGCTGGAGGATACAAACCCGTCCAGATGTTTGCCTTCAGCTCAGACCCTTCTCATAGCTTCGGGCGCTAAGCTCCAGACACACCAACTCAACATCTCCCCCGAGGTCCATTCTGACCCCAGGTCCATGTGGCTGAAGGGAAGCTCCTGTTTCTCTTGCTCTCAAAACTGCCCTTCCCCCCGACCCCTGCAGTCTTCCCCAGTTCAGTCTGCGGCCCCACTATCTACTAAAAGATGGAAGGAGCTAGTATGGGAAGAGCCAGGGAAGAAGCATCCCAGATACAGTGCGCAGTACGTGCAAAGGCCCTGGGGCAGGCAAGACCTTCCTGGAGTGGAAGAATAGAGAGGAGGTCAGGCACAGCCAGGCCAAGGTGACCCCCCTGGGAGGGAGGGAGGGAGGCAAACCACCACCCTCCCCGTCCTGCTGGCCTCCTGCTGGGGCTCCCCACTAGCGGACCAGACACCAAGCCAGAGCAAGAGCCCGGTGGTGTGGGCCACCTCAACCGGCCTTGCGGGTCACAGAGCAAGGCGAGGCGGGGAGAGTGGACGTGGAGAACACAGAAACACGGGTGGCACAGGCCTGCAGCCAAGGCCAGGGCCCTGGCACTTACTCTGAGTTAGGTGGGGAGCCACAGGCCGCAGTGAGCGGACAGATGACAAGGTCGGACTTGCATGTTTGAAGCGTCATCTCACTGCTGTGGGGACAGTGGACTATAGAGGGCCACTGAGGCCGGTGGGGAGGCGTCTGCAGGGTCCAGGGAGAGGTGAGGTGGCTCGGACTACCTGGGGGCTGGGAGGGGGGTCTGTCCTGGAGGCAAAGCAGAAAGGCCACACTGAGGGCTTCCCGGTGGCACAAGGACCAGGGATGGGCTCAGGCGCGCCTTGAACTTCAGTGGTGGCTCAGTCGTGCAGAGAAGCAGCCTGGACGCCTGTGCAGATGGGGAGGGGGTTCAGGCGTCGCGAGACGGTGGGAGTCAGAGCTGGAGCCTGACCCAGAGCCCCTCTCGCCCTGTGCCTCCCGAGAAAGTCCATCTCTGGCCTCGGAAGGAGCAGCAGCAGAGGGAGTGAGGCGCCCCCCGACGGCTGCGCCAGGGCAGCGCTGCCCTCACGTTTCCCCTGCCGTCCAGCAGCAGAAAACGCGCTGGGGCGCGAGCAGGCGTCCTGCTGGAGGAAGGATGGCTCCCGAGAGCCACCTTTGCCTCCCCCCGCTGCCTGAGAGTCACTAGAACTGGCCTGCACCGAGCGAGACTCCAGCCGCGGAGGAAGGCAGGCCGGACCTAGGTCCTCCCAACGGGCCGCACTGGCAGGGCCACCCCTCAGCCCCGGGGCCCGGCAGCCTCGCCGAGGGCCGCCCAGCCCTGCAGGAAGGTGACCCGTTGCAGCTGCAGCGTGGACTGAAGCGGCGCCGTCCGCCTGACAGCCCAGCCCCACCCCTTGCCGCCGTGTGACCCGGAGGAGTCGCCTCCCCTCTGAGGACTCAGTCTCCCCATCTGTAAAAAGATA
The DNA here is from genome assembly GCF_964374135.1 of Grampus griseus. Taxonomy (NCBI): domain Eukaryota; kingdom Metazoa; phylum Chordata; class Mammalia; order Artiodactyla; family Delphinidae; genus Grampus; species Grampus griseus. The sequence continues at coordinate 75,957,441 of NC_139008.1, read as the reverse complement.
CATCTGATACTTTATCATCAGGGCAACAGAGTCACTTTGTCAACGTGTGAGCTAGACGCGTCCTCCGCGCGGGTCCAGTTTCCTTGTCTGGAGTCTCTCCAGTGGAGCTTATGGGGAGGGGGGAACCCCCAAACGCCGCCCTCACAGTCTCACCGCAACCTTCTCTGAGCCCACAGCCACCCTGGGGACGAGCCTGGCCTTGCGGGATCTTCGTCCCACTCACACCTGGAGGAGACGCTGGGCGGAGATGTGAGCAGAGCCGGGATTTAGCTCCGAACACACCTGAGTGCATGGCCTCCCTCTGGCACTCACTGGCTGTGTGACCCGGGATGGCTGTGTGACCTCCCCCTCCGAGCCTCGGGGTGCTGCTCTGTGAAACAGGGATGATGGCAACATCGACCCCACAGGGTGGAGGGGGCCGATGTGTATAAAAGTGCCGGTACACAGCAGGCACTTAGAAACAAGCGGGTGTCCTGGTCCTTCCCTCCTGCCAGGAGCCCCCGTGGAGGCAGAAGTGATAGCAGAGTCTGCATCTGCCCTTGGTCAGTTACACGAGGTGACACAAGAGAGTGAAATGCACCTGCTGGCTGTATTAACGGCTCAATAAGAGTGTTATTCAGAAGGAGATAAAGTGGCTTGGTCCCGCGCTGCAGCTGTGACGGAGGTGAGAAGAGAATGAATTCGGGGTACTTTCAAGAGGAGGGCTGCGTGATTGGATGGAATGTGGAGTGTGTGAGAAACGGGGAGTCGCTGGTGGGATGTGACAAGCCAGAAACATACCTGCTCGCTTTACTTTTGTCATTGACAACTCCCAGAACTGTACTAGCCCCTAGCAAGAGCCCCAGGGGGGTCGGGGTTGGGGTCCCGGCAGGGGCAGGATGCATTTCCTGCTCACCCAGCTGTATGGACCTGCGTTCAACCCACAGCCTGACTCACGCTCATACCTGTGGGACAGGAGTGTCACTAGGGTGGGGACAGAGTCCCTTTCTTCCTGCGTCCCCAGCACCCAGCCCAGCCCCAGCCCCGGGCTGCACACACACTGTCTCCACGTGGCGCACCCCAGTGAGGGGTCCGCAGGCCACATCCCCCAACCCCGAGGCTGAGAGGTGGCGCCACCCCACCCCCGGCCGCTGCCTGGGGCCCAACAGCTGCCAGGTGTTTCCTCAGCCCCAGGCATGTGTCTGCCCAGACTCCACAATCCCTGACCTTTGGGGGCTCAAGTGTCAGCTGTGCCTGGTCAGAGAGGGAGGTGGGGGATGGCAGAGTGAGAAAGAGAAGACGGGCAGAAAATCCTCGGAGGCCCTGGAGAAGGCCCCCTTCGGCAGGTGTTGGGGCCCGTGGTGCCCCGTGACAGGCCTCACCACCAACTCAATTACATTTACCGAATGCCCGACGTGCAGGGGCCACGGCTGGGCATCCCAGGGGCAAATCCAGCCTGCGGGTGTGCGAGGGGTAGAGGGTGTTCAACACTCAGACAACAGGTAAAGACCCAGACATGGCAGATCAGGACAGATGCCAGCCATAAATAAGTGGCAGGTGCAGGCAGGTGTGCCCAGGTGACACCAGCTCTGGGCGTGTGCAGCCCTGGTGTGCAACACCTAGGGCTTCACACATGGCATCGCTGGCCAGATTTTAAGTCAGGAGATTTGGGTCCAGTAAGTAACTCTCAATTCATTGTCCTGCCCAGCGACGATCAACTGAAGCTGAGGGGTCAGGATGGGACCCGTGGCCCCTAGCCACCCCCAACCCAGCTTCACTTGTTCCTATAACCCTCAGGTGCTTGTGGATATTTGACTTGGGACCCCTGGCCTATAAGGGGTTCAGTCTGATGGGGCATCTAGAAATGGACAATTCAGGGAGTGTGATCAGTGCTGGAAGGGGCTGGGCAGGGGGCTGTGGGGCACAATGAGGTATCTAATCTAGTTTGGGGAAATCAAGGGGTGCTTCCTGGAGGAGGTGTTGCCAGTGCTGTCTAAAAAGAAGAGTAGCAGTGGGGGATGTATCGGGGAGGGTGCATTTGGCTGCAGGCACAGGATTCTTCACCAACAGAGCCTGAACTCTAAATGAATGAGATGACTGATCCCATGTCATGAGGAGGACAGAGGTGAGTTCCCGGGACCCCTGAGCTCCTCCACTGCCACCAGCAGCATGTACCCTCGTCTCCCCAACATCCACCACCAGGACTGAATGAGTGGATGGAGTCACAGGCTAATGAGGGAAAGGCCTGTGTTTCCAATTTTGTTCTAACTCCAGCCCTGGGATCTCCCTTCTCCACGGAGAACATCCCCCCCTCACCCCCGCCCCCAGGATGCCTGATTTACAAGTGAGCTTTCCCAGAGTGGGGACCAGGGGTTTGGGACAAGACGTGGCAGATAGAAGGTATTCAGTGAATTTTAATGATAATAACAACAAGCGGACACAAAACACTGACCTTAGGCTGGGCCCTGTTTTAAACATCTTGCATGTAGTGACTCACTAATCCTCGAAACAACCCTGTGAGTCAGATGCTGGTAGCACCCCATTTTACAGCTGGGCTAAATGAGGCACAGAGAGGTGAAGTTCAAGGTCATCCAGCCAGCAAGTGGTGAACGCACACTTTGAACCCAGCCATCTGGCTCCTGAGTACTGGTCCTAACCCCTTCAGCCACTGATGGGGGAGCACAAAATGGAGAGAGAGGGCCTCATTTGTCTACAGCACCTGGGAAGCCCTTGTCAGAGCCACTTTCAGAGACCTGTGTCCACCCACCTGCCAAGGCATCCAGGAAGCCAGGTCCCCAGTGTCCCTGCCTGTCACAGCCCTTGCCCTAAGTGCCCAGTTCTGGGCAGCAGTCCCCTGCCGGGAAGCTTCAGCTGACAGAGTATTGATCAGAGTACTGGTCGATGGGAGCCTTGAACTGCCCGGGCTTCCTGCTAGACCTCTGTGACCCTCCAGGAGACCGTCCTCTCAGGGCCAGGGGAGCATTCTGGAGGCTTCTGTAGGAGGCAGGTGGGCACAGGCAGAGGACCCCAGGGGAGTCAAGGCCTGGGATTCTGCCCTGCCACCATCTGGGCCCCAAAGGTTGGCATTCTTACTTTTCAATCTTTATTATAAGTAATTAATAGGAGCAGCAATTTACTCTCTGTGCTTTACAAATGCCTGGAGTCCAGGGACAGGAACTCGCAGGGCCTGGATCTCATGCTGCTGGGGCTGCAGCCCACACCAGGGTCGCCTCCCTCTGCCTGTGCCCTGCCTCCGCTGCCCTGCCAACACCCAGGTTCTGTCTGGAGCCACATGCAGGCGATCACGAGGGGCTCAACCAGTCACAGGAGCCACCCCATGTCTGTGATTGGTGGGCAGTGACGACACCTGACCAATGAGTGTAAAGGGCATCCTCCGGTTCTGGGACACATTTGTCTTGTAAGGAGAAAAAGGATACAAAACAAAACAAGAAGCCACGAGCGCTTTTTTTCTTTTTTTGCCCCAACCTCTTTGTTCCTGCTGTGCACACTGTCATCCGCCCCCATGTCCCAACGCCCCGCCTCTGCCCTGGCCCATCCCCATCATTCCCTTGAACCCTGCAGTGGCTCCTCCTGGGCTCCTCGCCAGGGAGACTTAACCCCCATCCCCCACCCAGGTCGCTCCTGTGCCGGATATCCCAGCTCCCATCTTGATCAGAGTAAAAGCCAAACCCCTTAGGACGCCCCAGGGGCCGACCTCGCCTCTCCCACTCTTCCCACCTGGTACCTGACACCTGGCCCTGCAGCCCCTCTGCCTGTCCAGGCGGTGCCACCCAGCCCTTCGCCCTTGCCCTGCCCTCTAGGCTCTGCCTGGAGCCCCAGCCCCTGCATCCGCCTGGCTCCCCGCAACTCCCCCAGGTCTCTGCTCCCGGGTCACCTTCCCCAGGTCCCCTCCGACCTCCGTTGCTGAAATAGCACCCCTGTTACTCCCCGCTCCCTGCCCTGACATTTTTTAAAGATTTATCCCGACCTGACATTTTATATGCAATTGTTTACTTGTTAAATGTCTGTCTCCTGTCATTGAAATATGAACTCCAGGAGGGCAGGCATTTAAGGCTTTTTTTCCCACTGCTGTATTCACACGTGCCTAGAATCAGCACCTGGTACTTAGTAGGAGGTCAGCAGACAACCGTGGAATAAATGAAGGGAAGAACATGAATAGAGAGGGAGCAGGCTGCTGGTGGGAGCACTGGCATTGCTGAAAGATAAACCGAGGCATATAAAACTTTCAAGAGTTTATTTGAGCAAACACGGATTAAATGCATCAGCCCCAAACGAGCGCATTCTTCACAAACAGGAGCTGGGAGGGGTTTTTATAGGAAAGACCCAGAAGCAAAGCAAGAGAGTGATTTGATTGGCTGTGGCTTAAGCAGTTGCAGCCCTGGAAAGCCTAGTTGGCTGTTGTGATTGGTTGTTCTTAGGTTTCCTTTTTCTCTGATTCCAAGCTCACTGACTCTGGCATAGGTTTTCATTCGGTACATGGGTGACAAGACATCAAAGTCACCTCAGGCTGAGGGCCTCCTTGTTTAATTACTTTACCAGCATCATAACACTCCTATGGAGCCTATTACATGCAGGCACCTCCCTGAGAGCTCTGCATCTTATTCATTCATTCACTATCCATTCGTTCATTGATTAGTTCACCCAAATGAGTCTTTACTGAGCACCTACTATGTGCCAGCAATTATTATGGGGACTAGAGGTAAAGCAGTGAGCAAAACAGGCAAAAATCCTTTTATTCAGGGACTTTACTTGTTCGTGGTGGAAGCCAGACAAAGAGAAAGAGAGAAGCACAACACACGGTGTGTCTGATGGGGGTCAGGGCCGTGGAGAGAACTGAGCGGGGGAGGGGGAAGAAGTATCAAGGGGCAGGTTTGGGGCTTTAAATGGGGTGGCCAGGGACAGTCTCACTCAGAAGTGATTTTTGAGTCAAGACCTCAAGGAGGCTGTTGGCTCCTTCCCACAACCCTAGGAGGGAGAGACCACAGTCATCCTTATTTTCCACGTGAGGAAAGTGAGGCTCAGAGGGGGTCAGTGACTACCCCACAGCCACACAGCCGCTGAGGGACAGAGCCGGTTCCGGCCCCTGCAGACTGGCTGTGACTCTGCTCCTCCGCTGTCTCCCTCAGACCCTCGGGGTGCTCCAGGTCTGGGGGTGTCCTGGGCTGCATCTCCCCCCTCCCCCAGCTCTGGGGCGCTGCAGCAGCTGCCAGGAAGGAGCGGAGGACCCCGCACGCTTCCCCCCGGGGCTCTTCTCCCTCCATCCCCCCAGTTTTCTAACAAGCAGGGAGGAAAGATGTTGGAGAGCACCGCTAGAATTCATTGCAATACGAATTCTGGAACCTCATCTTCAGCAGATAATGAAATTACTTTTCAATTACAAACAGAATATGTGTGCATTCCCCTGAGTGGGCTCAGGCGGGTGTGGAGGGGAGAGAAATGAAGACAGCTAAGCAGGAAGGGGCCAGGCTGGCATTTCCCGCCCACTTTCCCGCACGTCAGAATCAACACGGGCCGCCCTGCTGGGGCCCAGCGAGAATGGTCCCTTCCTCCGTCATGTCTGAAGGTCGTGAGTGTGTCCAGGTGCCCCTCCTGCCCGGTCACCAGTCAGACCCCTCAGATCTTCCCTCGGGCTCTGCTCCACGTGGGCAGCACATCCGCCCCGCAGCCCGCCCCCTCCCAAGGCCTGCAGCAGCTCCAGAGGGAGCACCGCCGAGTTTCAGCCAAAACGGAAAAGCAATCACTCTGAGGTCAGCGCTGTCTGATGGGCTCAGGCTCCGGCCCAGAGGGGCGTCCGCAGTGAGGGAGCGGGTCCTCCTGACCCAGGGGCGTCTGAAGCCAGTGGAGAGCCCACCCCAGTGTGCAGTCCCTGCAGATGGAGGGACCCCAGACCTTCCTTCCTGGAGACGCGGGTCTGCAGTGGCGCTGGCACAGGATGGACCGTCCCCTCCTGCTTGCTCCCTGGGAGAGCCCCTCCCTGCGCCCTTGACCTGGGCCGCCCCTGGCTGGAGTGTCCAGGCTGCAGGCCAGGTCAGTGCTGAAGGGAGACTCCCAGGGGGGCAGCCAGCAAGTGCTTCCTGGGGACTGTCACCAGCTCTGGCCACCAAGTGACTGAGGCAGGATGGCCTGGTGGGGTGACCCTACAGCCAGAGGGAGCCTGTGCAGATCCTGGCTCCGTGGCTGCCCACTGGGAAGGGTTGAGCACCCGCTGCATCAGAGCAGCCTGGCCCTGGGCGGGGAGGGGACATCTGAGAGGAGCTAGCCCAGAACCACCTGGGAGGGACGGGCACAGATGGTGACAGCGACCCCAAGTGGCCCTGCCCCTCAGAGGCACCCTCGTCCCTGAAAGCGCCTTCTGGCGGCTTCCTGCTCATCCTCGACCCTCCGCCCTTGTGGTGGGACCTGGGGTCCCAGCACAATGTGCTCCACGAGCAGATGGCGGCCCCCAGTCGCCGTGTCATGTCCCGCCTGCCGTTCACATGAAAATGGAGGGAGACAGCCAGACAGATGTCCACCAAGCTGGCCTGGCCGGGCAGTGGGGACCCGAGGCCGCGTCCACACCAGGTGCCTGGAGTGGCCCCTGGACAAACGGCCTCTGGTCGGTGCTTCTTCTGCCCGTGGCCTCGCTCCCTCCCAGCCCTGTCCATCCTCTACCCAGAAAAATCACACCTGTTTCCTCCCCCTCCCCCAACCTCAGCCCCGCCTCTGAGGCCACAGGATGGGATCACCCAGTGGGCTGGACTGACTGGGGCCTGGTGAGTGTGGGCAGGGCCTCCCATTTTGAGGGGATACCCAGTGCCCCCGACATAGTGAAGAGCAGAGCGGGCATCTCTGCTGGAGCAGAAGCAGCCCCCGAGGACGGACTCCCACCCGAGCCCATCACAAGCCCCTCCTCTGCTCCCTCACAAGACCCCGGGGCAGCGGAGAAGGGGGTCACCCCACTGTTCTTCGTTCATTCAAGTGCTATGGGGGTTCCCCAACCAGAAGGTGAGGATGACAACAGTCCCCACTGAAGGGCAGTTGGAGGATTAACTCGAAGGTGCTGGGAGCCCCTGGCGGGGCCTGGCTCAGAGGGTGCGGTCGCTAGTGTGTCCTCCCAGGCCGGGGTGCTCCCGGGTGCCGTGGGAGCCACGGGCGGTTCTGAGCAGGGAGGACGAGATCAGATTTAGGTTCCAAAGGGATCCCTACGGCTACACGCAGAGCGCAGTGCAGGCAGCGAGGGCGGGGGCAGGAGCCCAGCAGGCCCCTGCCCACGGGAGAGCAGCTGCCAGGGGAGCCTCCTGCCGGCCTAGCTCGAGACGGGGTGGCAGAGCCAGGCACAGCCGGCTCTACCCTCCACACCGCAGCCGGAGCCCTGCCCGCCACCTGGAACCAGCTACTGGCACCTCCACCAGCCCACCGGGTCCCCGAGAGGAGGCCTGGCCTGTGTTCCCAGAGAGCCCTCAAAGTCATTCACCCCCAGAGTGTCTGCAGTGTAACGGCCCCCCCCTTCCTGGTGTGGGGTTCTCCTGCTCCTCAGTGGTGGCCAGCGCAGGGCCGAGTGTGGTCACAGCCGTCCCCGGTCAGGAGGTGCTGCAGGATGCTTCTTGTCTAAGGACTTCCCCAGAGCGTCGTGCCAGCGCCATGCAAAGGAGAAGAGGGTTCATTCTACTCCCCCAGATCTACAGACTCTGTGTAGAGACGTGAAAAAGCAAAAGACGGGATCCCTGCCCTGAAGGATCCTCAGTTTCCTCATCTGCTAAACGGGCTTAGGGAGAAGACAAGGGTCACTCAAGAGCAATGAGAGAATTCTGCTGGGCTTGTGCGCCTGGAGGTCAGTGGGGATGGGGCTTCCCTGCCCCCCTCGGGAAAGTTACCCCCAACCCCCATCGTTAGTCCCTGTTTTCTCACCCTGTGATGAAGCCCTTATCCCTGCCTGCCCGTTTCCTCTACCTTATGTCTCCAGATCATTGTGAAATTACCTTTTTTATTTGTTTATTTACTTTTTCTCTATTTTCCCCCCAAAATGTGAGTCCCTGAGAGCAGGGAACTTGCTTGTCCTGTCCACTGGTGGATTTCCAGGGTCCAGATCTGCAAGTGCCCGGCACATAGTAGGGCTTCAGAAATATCTGTTGAGTGAACGAATGAATTGGGAGGTGAATGAATGAATAAGTGGGCTATATGTGACCTTGGCCCTGCTCGCTCTCTAGACTCACTGCTCGGCACTTTTCCTCTAAGTCACTCTGGCCACACCAGTCTTTGCAGTTTCTCAAATGCCCAGAAATACCCCTGCCTCAGGACCTTTGCTCTTGCTCTCCCCTCTGCCTAGAAAGTTATTCCCCTAGTTATTTCTCATGGCTCCTACCCTCACCTCCTTCAGGTCTCTGTATATAAATGTCACCAACTGACTACCTACCTAAACCAGGAACTGGCCCCACCTCCTGGCATTTCCTCCCCTCCTCTCCATCTTTTTGCTTTGTTTTCTCCATAGCACTTGCCATCTTCGAATGCACTGATTTCTCTGTTTTGCGTATTGCCTCTTACTCCTCACAGGCAGGCCTGAGTGCCTGGCACATAGCCGGTGCTCAGTAAATATTTATTTACTGCATGAATGAGGCCATTGGAGGTCAGACAAAGAAGCATTCCCTGCAGGTTGGGATAAGCAGAGAGGGCTTCCTGGAGGAGGGGACTTGAGATGGGGTTGATGGGACTAAGAGAGGCAGAGTCTAGATGGGAGAAAATTCCAGATAGAACCAACAAAATACTAAAAACCAAATGCAGTTTCTGGGGCCATGAATAAGGGTACCACAGGCCCAGTCTCAGGTTATTTTGTGCTTTCTAAGGGGCTCAGATCTCATGCAGGCTGGTGACAGTTCTTTGGCAATTAATTCAATGTTTTATTCATCCTTGAATTCTTTAAAGCTGCAAATCAAACAGTCACTGGGTGCTTTGCTAACCATGTTCCCGGCTCTTGTGTTGCAAGTAACTGTGCTTTTTTGCATACCAAGCAGACCTTTCTCTGTCCCCGGAAAATGAATTTCTCCTGGTGTTCATCACTCTAATTGCATCCACAGCGAGCCAGACCCAATATGTTTCCATCCTGATTCACATTATGCAAAACCTTCATCTCCCCAAGTTTCCTAAATCGCTGTGAGTGATTCACAACCTCCCGATACCTGGAAATGCACTGTTTGATCTGCCAGTCCATGCAAATTAGATTTATTGGAGGGAAATAAAGGAGCCTTGATACCATAAACTATCAGGAAATAATCGCCCATGTGCACGTGTACCCCATAAATTAGCTACCTAGGAGGAAAATTGGGCAGCTGACCAAGCGCACGTTGCTGAATTTATGTCCTCAGTGCAATTATCAAAATAAGGAGGACGATAGACTTCTGTCTTCACAGAATTATGTGCAGTCGAGTGGGGGGGGGCAGTCAACCCTCACATGCCCTGAACTGGGGGTAATTGGCCTAAGTAAGGCCCTGGAAAGACAGCAGGGATGCAGGATGCCCAGGGCTGTGGCATGACCCCAGCATAAGGAATGCTGGCTTTGTACTCTATTTGCTGTGTGACTTTGAGGAAGTCACGTACCTTCTCTGAGCTTTAGTTTCTTCACCTGCGAGTGTGGAGATCACAACATAGCAGACCATGTTTGTGAGGAAAAGCTGAGGTCTTGGATGGAATCATTTTGGGGTGTCTTCTCTGTGCCAGGCTCTGGCCCATGCTCTTGGGGGGAGTAGAGGAAAAAGGCAGGCTAGGCCCCCACCTTCAGAGCTTAGAGAAAGCAGACCGGGGAGCAAATTCACAGCCTGGAGGAGCTCAGACAATAAAAAGTGAGGTGGTGCCTTGTCTTTATCCTATAATGCACTTCTAGTTGGATTTTCTATTACTTGCAGCCCAAAGCACTCCACCTGCGATAGTCAGAACTACTTTGCCCTTGTGCACAGTCCCTTCCATTAGGTGAGCAAAGACTTTGTAATTTACAAAGCACCAGGACTTGGTATGTCTGAACCCCTGTCAGGCGTGGGTTATGATCCCCATTTACAGACAGGAACACTGAGGCCAAGGAGGAGCCAGAAGGACTTGCCCAGTGTCAGATGCACATCAATGGCTAAGCTGGGACAGCCCTGGTCCTGTGCTGACCCCCTGTGCAGAGCTCCTCCACCAGCCCACACTGCATCTCGGAAGTCTCCTCACTTCTGTGATTTGATGCCTCTTACAGGCCTCCATGCCCTAAATACCCACGCCGCCCCCACCTCCGTCGCCATCATTTTACATTCTCATTATTACTTCCTGGGGTTAAAGAACTACATCCCTGGGCATTCCTTATTGATAGCTACATGTGTCACCTAGAGAGAAATGGTACACATCCATTGGCACAAAGCTGCTCTTCAGATTAGGTCTAGAGGTGGTAGGATTTGGAAGAAATGGGACAGGTCAGTTTTGGGCAGAGTCTAATCGTGGTGCCAGGGTACACTTTCATTCATTTATTTATTCATTCATTTATTTATTCAACAACCACGTGTGCCCTAGATACTGAACACTGCTGTGTGCCACAGCAGAGGACCAGCCATGGCTCCTGCCCTCGTGGAGCTGGTGAGTAGAGAGAAGACAGCAATCGTATAAACAAGATGATTTCGAGATGTGATATGAGCTATAATGTAATAACCCCAGGGAATGTGACAGAGTGACTGGTGAATCAGGTTTGGGTTCCCTAGAAGAAGACATCAGGCAAAGATTCCAGGGCAAGGGTGGTTTATTTGGAAGGTGATCCAGGCAACACAGGGAAGAGAGTGGGGAAGCAGGGAACTCTGGGAAACACACACACAGGCGAGTAGAACACACACCTCTTGAGTTCCCAGCGGAGGGGAGGGACCTGCACTATTCGTTCAGGAACTGCTGAGAGGGCTTCCCTGGTGGCGCAGTGGTTGAGAGTCCGCCTGCCAATGCAGGGGATGCGGGTTCGTGCCCCGGTCTGGGAAGATCTCACATGCCGCGGAGCGGCTGGGCCTGTGAGCCATGGCCGCTGAGCCTGTGCGTCCGGAGCCTGTGCTCCGCGGCGGGAGAGGCCACAGCAGTGAGAGGCCCGCGTATCGCAAAAAAAAAAAAAAAAAAGAACTGCTGAGAGTCGTTACTGAGAGCTGCTCTGCTGGGTGGTAAGTCTCTGGCATTTCCAGCCTGCGGAAAAGATAGAAGTGCCTTCCACGGTTCTGGGGCAGGGGGAGGTGGCTGGACGTCTGCAGTGCACACTCAAAGTTCTGAGCTTTATGAGGTTACTAGTATCTTCCATGGGGATCTACATCAGATATCTTGGGCCAGGTGCAGGGTCAGCCTTCATTCATTCGTTCATTTGTTCACTCAGTGAATACCGTTTGTTTGGTTTCTTTTGCGGTATGCGGGCCCGGGAGGGAAGTGCTTTTATTTATTCCCATTTTACAGAGGAGGAAACTGAGGCTCAGAATGGTCATGCATGTACCCAGGACCACAGAGCCAGTAAGCAGCAGAGCTGGAATCCGAACCAAGGCCCATCTGACTCCTCATTTCCGGTTCCCGCTGAAGTCACCCTGGGCACTGGAGGTGACCTGAGGGCTAGGACAGGCTGTAGGGTGCAGATGCCCAGGGGCTGTGTGTTCTACACCCTCTGCCACGTCCAACCCTGAGGGTGCCCACCAGGAGCAGCACAGGCTTGAATCTTGCAGCTCCTGGCGACTGGACGGAGGTGACCCCCGTGGGCAGGGGGCAGCGTGGTCAGCACAGCCCTTCACCCACTCTGCATTCAGCCAGGCGGTGCTCCTCCACAATCTCCACGCCTCCTGGTCTGGAACGGACCCCTCCCTGGAGCTAACCTCATTGATTCCTCCTAATTAGCTCCTCCAAGGGAATCGTGGGTTATTTTGGGAGCAGCGACCTCACAATGTTTCCCTGGAGCACTCAGCTGGAAAATGCAGATAGACACACGTCTTTGTCAAATAAATGAATGCAGGTCGTCCCCAGGGCCCAAGCCTATCCCAGGCCCTGGGCTTCACTTTCACAAAAGGCGTGAATCTTAGACTTTTGGAGGTGCCTCCAAATGAGGCTGCGTCCTGAGTCAAAGAGAAACAAACTGTGGGCTGTGTGGCCGAATAACCATCGCAGCAACCTGGGCGGTTCCCGTGACCCAGCGCTGCTGAGGCTTTACCTGTGCTCACTCAGCCAAGCCCCAAACCAGCCCCGTGAGGAACATGCTGCTGAGCCCATGCTACAGATGGGGAGACTGAGGCACAGAAAGTCACGTCACTTACCCAGGAATTTGAACCCAGGAAGTCCAGCCGCAGAGCTCAAGCGCTAAATCACCTACGTCTTCACCCGTCTCTCCGTCTTCACCTGTCCCTCCATCCCCGTCCTCATGCCTGAGCGCACCTGGAATTGGTGTGGTTGTTTTTAATCAATGTAGTTCTTACTCTGTGAATAGCACCACGAAATGTGTTCATTTGTCCATCTCAACCTTTCAGACGGCCCATGGTTTTCACAGCCCTGTTTTGCCATTTCTTCATTTGTTATACACCAGGAGGCCCCCAGGAGAGACCCGCCCTGAGGCTCCCCTCTCTGATGGACCCTGCGCTCAGCAGCAGCATCTCTCATTCCACGAGTGGCGGGCAGGCCTGGGGATTGGGAGCAAGATCCTGGGACCAGACACCATGCTCTCAAACTTCGGCTCTGATGCTCCGGAACCTTGTGAGGCTGAGCGAACCCTCCGGCCCCCCACCTCCTCCATCACCTCCGCCTGCACAACAGGAAGCTGGGGATCACAGTGCCCCTTCCTTGGGAGGAATCAAGGAAGTGACATGCACATGTGAACACCAAGCCCAGCACACAGTAGGTGTTCAAATAACACTGCATATCACATCGACTCTCCGGTCCCAGACAGGCACGGGGATCCCACTCCTTTATTAATCAGGAGGAGAGAGGCTAGATTTCCTCTGATGCCCAGCAGGCAGGGTCAGACATTCTGGGCCGCTGCCACTGGGTCGGACCCAGTTGGAACAGAGAAGCGGTTCGTGGGTGAGGGAGGCACCGTGGCCTGGGCCCCTTTTTACAGCTGAGGCTCTGCACACAGGACCCTGGTCTGGCTTGGGCCCTGCCGGGACACAGACTTGGCAGCCCTTCCCACAGCCCCCCAGGTGACAGCAGCCAGGACCCCCGCCAGCTCCCTGACAGCGGGTGGCATGATGGATGGAGGGGCAGCCCTGCCACCCGCACCTGAGCTCCCCCACCCCCGGCTCCAGGCGGGCTGGTCCCCAGGAGCCTGTAGCTCCATCGTCCTCCGGTGTCAGCCACACACCATGGAAACAAGTCCCACCTGCCACGGTCACCCCGCGTTCTTTTCCTAAGGGCTGTTTGGGCCAAAAGCCAAGAAAGAGAGCGGCAAGTCTGTGCAGGCCCCCAGGGCTGGCCCTCCTCCAGCCTGTTGGCCTGCAGTGCTCCTGTCCCTGGAACAGCCCATCCCCCCCCCGTCATGGTGTCTGAAAGACCCCCACTTGCCACTCCCACAGTCAAGGGGGGCTCTGGTGAAGCACAGATAGGGAACTGGGGGCAGCTCCCCGTTACCCATGGGCCCCCGTGCACTGTGATGTCCATGTCCCTCAGCAGGGCCAGAGCGAGGGGGACAGAGGGTGCATAGGCTTTGATTGGAGAGAGGGTGACGTGGCCAAAAGGATCTGGAAAGATCTGGAGGCCAAACCCAGGTCAGCAGGGACATGATGGGGATTCTGGGGCAGCTCTGTCCTGGGAACCTGGGCCTGGAAACTGCTGGACGGCAAACAGCAGGGAGGACAGGGCGGGGCCCTCCCCACACGCTGGGCAGAGGCTGAGGTCTGCCCAGGAGGGGACTGACTGGTGGGACCAGGCCCCTCACTGGGGCCCCTCGGGGCTTCTGGGCAGGAAGGCAGAAGGGCCGACCACTGCCGCAGGGATTCAGGGAGCGGAGCCTCCGACCTCCCCAACCCTTTCACCCCAGGACCTGCCCCTAGGCCACACCCCAACTGGAACCCTGGGCTCAAATCCCAGCCATTGTCCCTGTGAGAGGATTTTAGCGGCAATAACAGGAGATGAAACTGGTGAAGGTGCTGACACTTCCTCACCTCCGTCAAGGAGAATCTGGAACAGGAGGGCCCCGGCTGGCAGGAGCTCTGCTGAGTCATCGGGGTCCCGGCCCAGGCTCCCCATTCAGCTCGGGGGAGGGAGCTGAGGGGATTCCTGGGGAAGAGCATTCCCAGCACAGGGAGCAGCTTATGCAAAGGCCCTGAGACAGCTGCCTGGTGATTTCAGTGAGGCCAGAGTGGCTGGAACAGAGCGAGTGAGGGGGAGAGAAGCAGGGCAGGAGGTCATGGGGGGAGTGGGACAGGGGTCGAGTGGGGTCTTGTAGGGGATGGGGGGTTGGGCTCTCACTCAGAGTGAGATGGGAAGTCCCTGGAGGGTCTGACTGAGGAGGGACATGGCCTGACTTAGATTTGACAGGATCCCTCTGGCTGCAGTGGGGGTGATGGGTGAGTGTGGCAGCAGGGATACCAGTGAGGAGACTGGAATATTCTAGGCAAAAATGATAGTTTAGATCAGAGTGGTAGCAGTAGATGTGGACAGAAGTATCCAAGTGTCCAATATCCAAAGCAGGAAGGCACAGGCATGGGGAGGAAAGAAACGTTCTTTATGAGCCCCGTCTTTCCAGGGAAAAAAGATTTTCCCAGAATCCCCCAGGGCATGACCCTTACACCTATTTGTCAGAAGTGGGTCAATGTCTACCAATTACAGGCAAAGGGGTGCGATCCCATGATTGGCTTAGGACTCTCTCTGGGATGAGTTCCAGAGAAACAGCGTTTCCAGCAGAGGAAGGGCTGTGGGGAGGTGATCACTCATGTTAGCCGTAAACAGTCACCCGAGCGAGGCCCCGGTACGTAAGTTTTTGTGCCTGTGTTTGTCCATAAAAATGAGGTTAACGCCGCAAAGAATCATAGGAAAGTTTAAATGAGAAGATGCATGTGGAGAGCTTAGAACAGTGTCTGTCATAGCTTAAGAGCTCAATCAGTATCAGCTAGTATTATTCTTGTGTCTTCTAAGGACCCAGATCCATCTCTTTCCCAATCTAATGGTGTCACATAATTGTAACCACAGTATTCTTGTAGAATTTCTCCTCCCTTCACCCTGTCACAGTGTCTGAAGTTCCTCTATTAGTCACACATCTACCAGAAGGACCACGGATACCCAATTTTGTAGTTCACTTCAGAGACAGCTATGGAGAATAGAGGGGGAAATGTCTATATCATCACAACTCTACAGAATTCATGAAATTCGGACAATAAGGTATTTGCCATACCTACAAGCACAATAGAGAGAACTTCCTGCATCATTGGTGTGAATATCACATTGGCCATGGCACCTGCAGTGAACACCTGGTGTTCCCCCTCCACGTCTACTCCCCCTTCTCCTGATCAGGGCATGAGTGTCGTCCCAGAGACCACTTTCCTCTCTCTGCCATAGGTGGAGCTGGCCTCCACTCGCCTGGCGGTTGACATAATACCTAAGACTAGCTAATCAGAGAACTGCATCATTCCCTTAACCATCATGATTGGTTCATAACTCAAGGCTATCCAATCAGATTCAAAGAAGGTGATTCCAAGCCTTTCCCTGTAGGGATTAGAAAAAAGGCTCTCTCCTTCTTGCTGAGTTTAAAGCTGGAATTAATAATGAGCCTGGAGCTAGTGGCACCTGTCTTGCCACCCCATGGTGCCTGACACTGCAGCCCACACAAAAGTAATCAGAACTGAACTAGGAAAGAGACCTAGTCCTGATACCGTTGTTTGGGGTTCTAGATGCAGCCATGCCTGAAGTAAGGCAACACAACGTCTGACTTTTCCTTTTAGCTGAAGCCGGTTGGGGATGGCTTCCTGCCACTGGCAACCAAATGAGTCGTAACCTACACACTGTAACCTGTCACCCTCTGCAGCCTTGTCACTGTCCCCACCTCCCTTCTCATTGAATGAGAGTCAGCCACACCAAAGGGACAGTCTGGAGCAGTGGTCAGAAGCCAGACAGTCTATGTAAGCCTGGACCAGATATTCAGCTGCTCTGTGCCTCAGTTTCCTCATCTAAACAAACAGGGATAACAGTACCTACTCTGGGGTTTTGTGACGGAATGAATTAACATAATCTAAAGTGCTTGGCACGATGCCAGGCAAATAGTAAGCGTTGTGTGTTTTTAAAGAATTATTAACCTTAAGCTGCAGAAGGCTCCCCGAAGCAAGCCTCAGTCTTACTGCAAGTGGAAGGCAGCCTGGGAGCCAGTGGGAAGAGGAGTGGCGTGTGGGCCTACAGGAGAGACCCTGTCCTGGGCATCTCATGTGCCAGAAAGAGCTTATGGGAGCAAACTTCCGGGGGGCCTTAACGCCAAGTGTGAAAGTGCTGGGCAGCACCTTCCACCGGCATTCAAAGCACAAATGCCAGAGTCAGGTGGGAAATGGGTATAAAAATACAGGACAGAATCACGTCATTGGAGGATTAAATGAGATAACATATGTGAAGCCCTCGGAGCAGTGACTGGCACAGACTGGATGTTCTCTGGGTACTGGTTATTATTATAATTATTATCCCCTTGCTAAAATATTATTGTCTGGGGTGAGCCTATTCTTAGTGAATTAATTCTCAGTGAATGAATCAATCCCCTCCCCTGCAAATGGTCATTGAGCGTGTGCTGTGTGCCGGTCATGGTTGGAGATGCAAGGGAGACCTCAGTGCATTAGACTGACAGGTCCTTGTCTCCCAGATCTGACGTTCAGACCCACCAAGGAATCAAACAGATAAGAAAGGTCAAGCAGTATGAAGGGCCCTGAAGATGAGGACATGATCATGTGACCACAGGGCTGTGCTCAGTAGGGTGCTTGGGGAAGGCCTCCCAGGAAGATGTTGCTATGGGCTGAAAATCTGTGTCCTTCAAAATTCATATGTTGAAACTTATTCCCCTAACGTGATGGTATTAGGAATTGAGACCTTTGGGAGGTGATTAAGTCACGAGGGTGGAACCCTCATGAATGGGGTTAGTGTCCTTATGAAAGAGACTCCAGAGCGCTCTCTCCCCACTTCTGCCATGTGAAGACACAAGGAAAAGAGGGCCATCTATGAACCAGAAAGTGGGCTGGTGCTTTGGTCTTGGACTCCTCAGCCTCCAGCCACTCAGTCTCTGATATTTTGTTATAGCAGCCAGAATGGACTAAAACAGGCACTATGTGAGCTGAGCCCTGAAGGAGCAGGAAGACGCAGCCATGGGACCACCGGGCAGAGGGACCAGCAGGGACAAAGGCCCTCTGTGGGAATAAGCTGGGTCGTGACACCAGTGTGCAGTCAGGGGCTAGGGCAGAAGGTTGGGGTTGAGGGGAAGACAGAGGTGGCTTGGGAACCCAGGTCTCGGGGAAGTGGGGCAGCAGATGTGGACACGGCTCCTGAGTCCTTTCCCATGACCTTCCCCCAGCACTGTCCGGGGGCTGCATGCCAGGCAGATTTATGAGAAATCAGAGAATTGGCCATTGAAGCTGGGAGGCCATTAATATGGACTTTGGCTAAGTGGCCTTCTGGGAGCCATGAGGCAGAAGGAAAGGAGGGATGAGGTCCGGGGGTGGCAGCAAAACATTGTCCACAAGGCCAGATGGTGGAGGCCTGGGAGTCATAAATCCCTCCAGGCCGGAAGGGAAGAGGCACAGCTGGGGAGGATGCTGGTTCCTGGTTGGGACCAGATGGCGATGAGCTGGAGGGGCCTGGGGCGGGCAGGATGGGCAGCTATTCTGAGAGTCCTTCCAGCCTGGGGCGGTCTGCATGAAGTCTATCTTCCACCTCCTGAGAGGCCCTGGGGGTTTGGAAAGGAAGAGTATTTTTAGAGGAATCTGAGAGAAGCTGACATGTGATAACCCCAGGCCTTGACTTTGGAAGTCCTTGCTTCAGACCCACTTTGCACTGGATGTGGGGCAGGAGACTGCCACCCTGAGTGAGTTGGGCAGACTGTGGGATGCTGGGTCCCTGCACCCCACTGGGCAGAAAAAACTCCTTGGTGTCTCTGGGCCCCACTTTCCCATCTGGAAAATGGGGATAATGATAGTACGTAACTACTAGGCCTGTGAACATTTGTACAATTAATTCATTCCAGCAACGTGCCAGTCCTTGTTCGAAGCACTGATAATGTGAGTTAATATTCACTGAGAGCTGCCTGCATGCCAAGTCCTGGGCTAAGAGCTTTCCATCTGTCACTCACGGAATCCTCCCCACAGCCCTGGACAGTAAGTACTGAGCTTTCCAAAGAGGCTCAGAGTGGTGCGGTACCTGCCCAAGCGGCAGAACAGGGATTTGAATCCGGGCCACCGGTCCCAGGGACTACACCACGCATCCTCACGCATGGCTGTACGCTCGTGTCTACTCTGGGTGCAGGAGGGGCGGCTGTTATGAACCCCATTTAACACATGGGGAAACTGAGTCCCCCGAAGATCAGAGACTTGACTGATGCTGCACAGTGACCAATCCCTGGGCTTTTTCATTCCACAGGAATGGTGGGAGGAGGGGTGTCCATGTCACTTTTCCCGAAGCCACTCCAAGGTACATGTTCCTGGGGCAAGATCTCCCCCGGATGTACCTGCCCCTGCTCCCGAGAGAAGCCCCACTGGTGACCGTGCTGTGCTCACCTGATCCTCCTTCCTGGAACTGGCGCTGAATGTCTGCACAATGCCTTGCAGCTCTACTCACAAAACTTACGCTCCAAAACGAGTCTGGTAAACTCACTCACATGACCGGTAACAGCATACTGTGGAACCGTCCGTCCATCCATCCACACATCCATCCCTCCTGTCCATCCGTCCATTCATCCATCCATCCGTCCATTTGTCCGTTTGTCTGCCTGTCCCTGGAGCTCTCTGGGAACAGCAAGGCAGCCACACTGAGTCAGGGAGATGGTGGTGAGAGATGAAGTTGGACATGTGCCCGCGAGTAGATCAGCGGCCCGGGTAAAAACTCTTCGCAAAGTAAGGTTTGATTAGATTCCTAAGCCGCAGAGCAAAAGACTCTCCCAGAATCTCTCAACAGACCCAGCCCCCCACACTCCTGGGGCTACAGCAGATGCAAGAGTGGGCGGGTTGGCTGGCAGCTGACTAGGGTGGGGGTAGGGTGGGAAAGGAGGCTTTGTCCCAAGCAGAGAAGAGACTCCGTCGCTCACTCACAGGCCCATCTGTCAGCCCTGTGCACCTCGCCCCCATCAGCACCCGTGTGATCCACACTGCCCGCCCTGGGAAGGTCAAGACAGCCCAGCGCAGTGAGGGACGCTCCGAAGGGAGCATTCTGCTCTGTTCTTCCCAGCTGCAAATGTCCCCCTGGGGAGGAGCCGGCCTTGGTTCCTGGGATCCCGGACTCAGAGGAGGGGAGGGGGCCAGCAGGGTAGGCTCACCAGCTGGCGCCTGGTGTCTCCTCCTACGCACCCGCCCGCCCCCGCACCGCCCCTGCTTACCGCTTAACACCTTAGTGTACTCATCCCTAAAATGGACGCAATAACACCTCCCTCCTTGGGTTATGGGGACATGACACAAATGAAATACTTAAGTAAGTGCCTGACACATACATAGAGAGCCCTTCATATCCTATTGACCCATCAATTAGAAAGAATTCTGGGATGGCAGAGCAAGTACCTCCAAAAATCCACTCCTCCACAAAAGCAGTGAGAACACTGACCCAAAAAGCTCCCCAGATCAACTTTTTCAGAACTCTGGAGAGTAACTAAATGCTTACAACTACAGGCGGAAAAATGTAAGGAAAAATGGCGGACTCTCTGAAAGAAGGAAAAATGGCGGACTCTCTGAAAGAACAGCAAACTTTGTGCAATTGTAACTTGCCCTCATCCTCCCTCCCTCTCCCCAGCTCTCTTACAGCCATGAAAACCCACAGCCTCACAGCTTCAGTAGCTGTGAACATAAGCGGCCCAGCAGCCACTGGAGAGAGAAGAGTAGCCATTTCTCCAGAGAAGCCATACAAATGGCCACAAAGAAATGTTAGGGAAATACAAATCAAAGCCCCAAGGAGATGTTCCTTCACACGCACTAGGCTGGCTCAAATCAAAAAGACAGACACTAACAAGTGCTGGTGAAGATGCAGAGAAATTGGAAGCCTCATACCTTGCTAGGGGAAACGTTAAGCGATACGGCCACTTTGGAAAACAGTCTTGCAGTTCCTCAAAACTTTCAGCCCAGGGGCTTCCCTGGTGGCGCAGTGGTTGAGAGTCCGCCTGCCGATGCAGGGGACGCGGGTTCGTTCCCCGGTCCGGGAGGATCCCACGTGCCGCTGGAGCGGCTGGGCCCATGAGCCGTGGCCGCTGGACCTGTGTGTCTGGTGCCTGTGCTCCGCGGCGAGAGAGGCCACAGCAGCGAGAGGCCCGCATACCGCAAAAAAAAAAAAAAAATTTCAACCCAGAGTTACCATACAACCCAGCAGTTCCATTCCCAGGTACATCCCCAAGAGAATGAAAAGCATATATCCACACACAGGCTTGCAGGGGAACGTTCACAGCAGCATTATTCATTGTAGCAAAAGTGGAAGTAATCCAAACGTCCAGCAACGGAGGAATGGATCAATGATAGTACGCAGTATGCGCATGCCATGGAGTATTATTCCACCACAAAGAGGTTCCGGTACCAACACAGGCGACAATATGGAAGACCCTGAAAACACTACGCCCAGGAAGCCAGTCACAAAGGCCACATGTTCTGTGGTTCCATTTATTTGAAATGTCTAGAACAGGCACTTCCATAGAGACAGAAGGTAGATGAGCGGTTGCCTAAGGATGGGGGTTGGGGTGTGGAGCGCCTGCTAAGGAGTATAGGGTTTCTTCGGGGGGCTGACGAAAGTGTTCTGGAATTAGATAGTGGTGATGGTCACACAACTCTGAAAAGTCTACTAGAAACACGGCATTGTACGCCTTACAAGGGTGACCATTATGGTATGCAAATTATATCTCAGAAAAGCTGTTATTCAACACATTCTACTAACATCTGGCCCAACACCATCATTTCACCTCTGGACCATCGCCGGGGCCTCCTCAGGGCCTTTCTGCTGCCACTCTGCCCCCTTCAAACCATGCTCCCCTCAGTGGACATAGCCGTTTTCTTAAAGTCAGAAATGTGAGCTTGTCTCTCCCGTTTAAACGCCCTCCACCTCTCGCTTCCGCACGCTGACACTTCTCTCTTGATTCCAGGTCTTAGCATGTGCTATTCCATGTCGGATGGGCTCTTCCCTACTCTCTCCCTGGCTAAGTCCTGTCCACTCTTCAGGACTCAGCCGAATGTCACCTCTTCCTCGAGGTCATCTAGAAATGCCCTGCCTGGAACGACTTGCCCACGGCTCATAAATGTTTCTTCGTGTGATGTTCGTTGCACTTGTTCAGTGTCTGTTTCTCCCTGTGGCCAGAGGGGCGGTCTGGCGCATCCACAGCTATAACCTCAGCATCTCCATTCGTGTCTGGCACGTCACATGTGCTCAATCAACACCTCTGAGTCGACAGCAGCCCAGGCTTCAGCGCAACACAGGATCCTGCCTGGCAGAGGCTCCACTGCGTGACCTTGGGCAAGACACCACTCGCTCACCTGTGAGCACACCCTGGAGGGTTTCCTGGCGGGGCTGATACAAAAGTCTAAGTTAATTGGCGTCAGTAACCCCTGCGTGAAAATACATGGTTCAGCAAGAGCTTCTCTATATACAAGCTTTAGAGAAAAATAATCCCATCTCTCCTGCGGAGAGAGCTTGATGCAATTAGCGCCACTTTGCAGATGGAGAAAGTGAGGCTTAGCAAGGTGACATGTCTTGCTTGAAGTCGCACACAACCTGAAAGAGGCAGCGCCTTTGCTTTATTCGTTCATTCACACATTCACTCAATAGATGCATATTTATTATTCATGTACAAGGTGTTCTAAGATACCAGGATTCATCTTAATTATGCTCCTTCTTTTTTTTTTTGGCTATGATATGTTTTTCAGACTAGGATTTCTCCTGCTGCAAATCCACTTCCCTTTCTTCTTATGATGAATCCTATTTTCCTTGGCCAGCCACCCCTCCCCCACTCTCTGTCCCTGTAGTTTGGCTGAGTCCAGGGCTGTGCACGTGACCTGGCCTGGCCAATCAGAAATCTATATTCCATGACCACAGCGATTGGCTAAGATATGGTCATGTGACCCAATTAGAATTAATAAAAGCCAATTCTCAGCTCTCTGCTGGAGTAACTGCAACAGTGCTCTCTTTATTTTGCTGTTGCTGAGACCTTACCTTGTTGACCTGGAGTAGCTGGTGGCCACCTTACTACAGGTGGACAACATCTGCCTAGATGCAGCCAACCCAGGTGAATGAAAGATGAAGAAAGAGCCATATGGTCACAACCTCTGAATTCCTGGATCCAGCCACACCTGAAGCAAAAATCCCCACCCCCCTGCTTCAATCTGTGACCCAATAAAATACTTGGTTTCTTGAATCCAACTTGAGTTGGAGTTTCTGGCATTTTCAACCAAAGTATCCTGACTGATCCAAGACGCTCTTTCTCACGGACCCTTTCTTGAAACTATCTGATTACTACATGATCTCATAAACTGAAACTACAAAACATCAGACTAGGAAAGGAGCCATCTTTTAGGTCTTTGGAGGGTAGACGTTTTTTTCTCCTTAGAATTCAAGCAAAGAGGCCAGAGACTGCCATGTGCTAGTGTCTTGACATCAGCCACTTTCTCTTCTTTATTACTTTAAAATCATCTGACGTAAAAGCCTCCGTGTTGGTCTATAAGACATATGAAGTGTGAGTCCTCAGGGCTGCCTGAGGTCTGAGGCCCATTCCCCGCTCAGCTTTGCCCTTTTGCAAAACACTGGTCATTTTGTCTCTGAAGATGTGATTCCATTGCTCACATATCTGGCTGCTGCCTCCAAAACCAATATTTTCATTTTGGCTTAAAAGCCCGTCTCAACGTAAATATCTGAGCTCCTGGATGTTGCTCAACCAGCTTTGACAGCTCTGTAGGTGTAGGGCTGGCTGCCAGCCAATCCAAATCTTTCTGCTTCTTTCTTTTAGTATAAACAGGGCCTCTGAAGAACTGTGGATTCATTGAATGAACAAATGAACTTGTTCACATAAAACATGAGGGTGAAATTTCCACTGTGCTTCAGCATATAAGTTGAGTCTGTTTTCTGATGGGCCAGCACGTTATGGAGGTTGTTTTCTTAGACGAGGATGCTGTCCTCCATATGTTGGCCTAATCATTCATCCCTGCTGGTAGGTTTAAGATTGGGGGTGCAGGGTGGGGACACACAGGAAGGAGCAATATTAAATTCTGCTGTGTTGTTTCACAAAGAATGGACTTTTTTTAAAATAAATTAATTTTATTTATTTATTTATTTTTGGCTGCGTTGGGTCTACATTGCTGCACGTGGGCTTTCTCTAGTTGCGGCGAGCGGGGGCCGCTCTTCGCTGCGGTGCGCGGGCTTCTCATTGCGGTGGCTTCTCTTGTTGCGGAGCACAGGCTCTAGCCGTGCAGGCTTCAGTAGTTGTGGCTCACGGGCTCAGTAGTTGTGGCTCGCGGGCTCTAGAGTGCAGGCTCAGTAGTTGTGGCTCACGGGCTCTAGGGCGCAGGCTCAGTAGTTGTGGCACCCGGGCTTAGCTGCTCCGCGGCATGTGGGATCTTCCTGGATCAGGGCTCGAACCCGTGTCCCCTGCATTGGCAGGCGGATTCCTAACCACTGTGCCACCAGGGAAGCCTGAAGAATGGAATTTTGAGCCTGGGAGACCCCTGCCCAGTTATAAGGAAGTAAGAAATAGGAGGGGACTGAAATCACAGTGTTTTTTTTGTTTGTTTGTTTTTGTTTGTTTGGTTTTTTTTTTTTTTTGCAGTACGCTGGCCTCTCACTGCTGTGGCCCCTCCCGTTGCGGAGCACAGGCTCCGGACGCGCAGGCTCAGTGACCATGGCCCACGGGCCCAGCCACTCTGAGGCATGTGGGATCTTCCCAGACCGGGGCACGAACCCGTGTCCCCTGCATCGGCAGGTGCACTCTCAACCACTGCGCCACCGGGGAAGCCTCGAAATCACAGTGTTTTATGGAAAGGCAGATTTTTCTGGGCACCCCAAATGTGTCCCCCAAATCTACTTACTTACATTAATTTGTAGAAGGTAAAACCAGCATGAAGGTCACTCAGGAGGCCGGGTGGGATGATTAATGATGATTTTATGTTATTTGGGGAAAAATAAAGGTTGCTTTATACAGACTCTTGCGTGGAGCCCAATGAATCATCTTTTGGTTAATGAAGAGGCCCCTCACATCCCTCTACTTGCTGATGACAAATCGCCCTGGGGGAGGCCGAGGGTTTTCAGAAAATGGTTTGTGTGATGATGTAAAACCCAGAGATAGAACACACTGGTGGGGAAGGAACAGAGGGTGGTGCGGGCATGAGATGGCCGTAGGGGTTGGGGTGACGTGGGAGGTCAGGGGAAGCAGGTGGCCATGGAAATATGCCCTTGGAGAGGCACTGGAGCATCTGTGGGAGTGACACGGTCTCACACGTGATGATCGCTGAGCTCGATGCCGGAAAGCCTCCTGCTACCCTCCCCTACTTTATGAATTATTTCTTTTGATCATGGGTCTATGGAGCGCTGGTTTGATCAATAATGGGAACCAGTCAAGTCTACTTATAAACTAAATAAATAAGTTCTCCTACAAGAGGTTACATTTTATCATGATTTCTTTTGAATGGCCCATAAATCCATACCTCTGAGATATTACCTTCTGGGACACCAAAACGAAATCAGAGAGTTCTTTAAACAGAGTTATCATTTCAGCTGAGAGCCTAGTATGCTCCTCCCGCAAGCCAGATAAGAACAACGATGATAATAATTCTAATAAGAACGAATATTTAACGAGTCCTTCTGTGCAAAGTGCTGTTCTTAGTATTTTATGTACTGTATCTCACAGTCATTAAAGCAACTCTATGAGATAAGACCATCACGAATTCTATTTTGCAGATAAGGAAACTGAGGCACAAGCAAATTTAGCACCTTGCTGCAGCTAATGCATGTAATAAACGATGGAGCCAGGATTTAAACACTGGTAGATATTAAAAGCCCTGAATGAGAGTGGGGGAAAAAAAGGAGTGAGCGAAGGGTTCAGGTTTTTGTGGAATGAAGGGGAATGAGAGAATGGAGAGTAGTGGATGGTGGTGATGGGTGGTGTAGACACAGAGCAAGAGATTCAAGTAAGACACGCTTTTGAAACCAGAAGAAGGCAAGTGGTTACATTAAGGGCCGTGGAAACAAAGAGGGCACTGACCCTACCTCTTGGCCTGAATCATGAAAAAACAAACAAACAAAAGAATCCTCCAACTTGAGAGAGATGCCATGTCCTTGGAGAAAGTCAGATTTCAGTTAAGGCTGGTCAGTGATAGGACTGTTAGGAGAGTCATCTGAAGATATTGGGGACGGAGGGAGATTGTTGATCAAACTGTTGATTCGAAGGTTATAGGAGGCAGAGAGGAGGATGGGTGAGGGAAAGGATCAGAGGAGGCAAAAATTAGGTGAGAAAGGAAAAAAAAATATTGATAGGGAGAAAAGAACCAACATACGGATAAAAGAAATCCCTGAAGGAAAAACTGTAAAAAGAGAACAAAACAAATACTAGAAACCGTAATTCAAGAAAAATTTCCTAAAACTAAAACAAAAAGGGTTTGAAACTATTTATTGAAAAAGCATACTGCATCCTGAGAACTGTGACCTCAAATGAACAACACCAAGTTCAAGTCAAATTACTGGACTTCGGAGAAAATGAAAACATAGATCTTTTGAACATGTGATTGAAATGTCCAGAGGGAAGCATGAAATTCTGGCCTGGTTGGATCCATCGGCTTAAATTGTTTCATTAGGACTGACCTTTCTGGCTTCTTTTCTCTCGTCTTTGTTTCCATCGTGTGGCTCCGTGTGCCAGCCAATTTTCTCCATATGGCATTCCAAAGAATTTCTCAGCTTATATTATTACAGGATAAGCTCCCGCATACAAAGAACGTCTCTTTATTTAACAAGCTCAATAACAGTTTAGGAATCGCATTTCAGTGGACTAACTTGGGGTTAATCCAGGTAGCGAATGAATCTGATGCTCTGATTGGCCAGGCATGGGTCACCTGCTCACACCTGGAGTCAGCCAGGAGATCCCAGTGGGCTGAGAGAGGGAGAGGGGTGTATTCCCAAGAAAAATACAAATTCTGTCTTAAAAGAAGAAGAAATGTATAAAGTGCAGGTTAAACAACTTCTGTTCACCAAAATTCTTGACCCAGTCTTCCAGGCCTATGTGTTTCAGTCCATAACCTGGGAAGAGGCTCCATGGGTGGTATTGGACAAAAGGATGGGTTGATGTGTGGCTGGAAATACGATTCCATCCACCACCTTGTTCTCCATAATAAAGAGTTTGTCTGATGTTTGTCCTGAGTTCCTGGGAGGGAACTTCCTGGTTAGTGAACACATCAGTGTGTCAGGAGGGTGATGTGTTCTGATTCCATGAAAAGAGGACATGGGGACTCTGGGTTTCAGACCCTCGCAGCCCTCACCACCATGTGTCTTTTCATTTGGCTGGTCCTGATTTGTAGCCTTTATATTAAGAATGTAACCAGAAGTATGGCGAGTTCTGTGAGTCATTCTAGTAAATTATTGAACCTGCTTGGGTCATGGGAACCCCTGGATTTGTAGCCAGTTTGTTAAAAGTGTGGGCTCCCCGGGGACCCCCAAACTTGCAGCTGGTATGTGAAGTGAGGGCGGCTTGCTGGGAGCACTGCCCTGAACTTGTGGATTCTCATGAACTCTGCGTGGTTAGTGTCAAAATCTTGTTGCAATATTGCACCATCCCTTCCTCCCTTCTTTCTCAGGGCACTTCAGGTTAGAACTTGGAAATGAATCCCTAGTCTTAGAAGACCACACAATTTGATCCACAATCCTATTGTTGTGGAAAGGCTCAGATGGGGAAGGACCATGCTGGCAGCAGGCACGGCCAGGATCAAGGCCACTTGATCTGTCCACTCCCTTCTTGGCACTTGGGTCATGTGAGAGCTCACGTTGACCATTGGTTCCCAGCTGCCCCTCCTCCTACCTGGCGAATGGGCAGTGAGATGGATGGGTGGGAGCTGCGCCCCCTTACCTGTCTACCTTTGCTGGAAACCGGAAGTAGACGGTGGCCAGAGGGGGAGGAAGGAGCCTGCGTGAGCTGCAGTCTCGCTTACCCTTCCCAGGGAGGTGGGAGACCACCGCTTGTTAAGCACCTGGGGTACCTGGAAATGGATGACAGATTCTTCCTGAAACCACGCTCTGGTCCCGCATCTCAGGATTTGGGCTGACTTTGACATTCTCGTCTTACCTCTTCACCTCTCTTCTCTCCCTTGTTGATTTTTTTCCTGGGCTCTGCCCCAGTTATAAAGAGGAGGCAGTAAATGGTCATCTAGTTTATCAGGGCAGTAAAAGGTATCAGGTTTCACGACCAAAGGAGTCCTCTGGAATAACCACTGTGCACCTAAACTCACCTCCCTTGCACTGTCTTTTTGGAATCTAAGTGTGGTGAAGAGGACACAGGAGGACACAGATTCCCTGATCAGCCTTGAGTTACTCTTGCTTAGGCATAAGAGATGACCACACTTCACATATTTACTGGTACTTCAACCAGTATACAGATCATTGTAATTAATCTACAACATGCCTCTGAATCCAAATACTGGACACTCTGTCCTGGAAATTCCTCTGACTGGGACTTCTCCCAATAACCCAGACCCTTTTCCATCGAGCAAGTCAAAGGCAGATGTGTGAGGGTGCTACTGACCCATGTTGGCTTTCATGGGATGGAAACCTACTTGGCTCTATCTCCGGTAAATATGCTTCAAAATACTTGCTCTTCAGTGGGTTAACTGTTTTCTCCTGACCACACTGAAGCTGGCAGCCAGGGATGGAGAGTTAATCTTAACACTCATTTTCCCAGGAAAGAAAGTAATCCAGCGTCATGTAGCCAGAAGTGTGGGGTTGCCAGGCTGGGACCTGGCGAGGAGTGGGCCAGACTGGGGTTGGTTTAAGAGCCACAGAGAGGGCAAAGTGTTGGCCCTTCATGGAAGAGAAGGTGAATTACCCTGGCCTCTCCTTTCCTCCAGCCTCCAGTCCCCAGGCAATGCTTTTGATTGGCCAAACCTGGTCCAAAGCCCCATAACAAGGGAGCCTGGGGAAGCAGGGGTCAGGCTCCCTGTGACACAGAGCAGAGCGGGGGAATGGCAGGCAGTGACCCGCACAGAGAAAGCCGGAGACGGTTGAAACAACAGGCCTTCCTAGAAGCTGGGCCCCAAGGGCAGGCCTCTCAGTGTGCACTTCTGAATCCTACTAGTCTCATCCAATTCTCCCAGAAGCCCTTCAGTATCACTCTTTAGAAGAGGATTTTTTTTTTTTTTTCTGGCTCTTGGCATTGTTGTTATACAAAAAATATATAGCCAGCTACCCCTGTGTGTGCATTTCTCTGTCACTCTCTCTTTGGCTCTCTCCTTCAGCTCTCCATACATCTTTGGGCCTCATAGTAAGTATTTCTTAAGCACCTTCTAACGGCTGGGGGCAGTGCAAGACTCTGGGAAATACAAATATGGAAACAGCAGGGTCTCCGTCTCCCTGGAATCCACCATCCAGTCAGGAAAATGGGTAGTTAAGATGCAGATTGAGGGTATCATAGGGACAACACGCTTTGAGGAGTCTCCAGAGAGGGACACACTTCTCTCTGCCTCAGACAGTCAGGGAACGATGCACAGAGACAAATGAGACAGATGGGTGCTCTTGGGTTGCATGTCCACCGTATCTTCCCTTTCTCGCCTCTTTCTGAAAGAACATCAGAACTTTATGGCTGGAAGCACGGACTCAGGAGACAGCCTCTCTTTTCAATTCCTGGCTCCCCAACTAGCTGTGTGACCCCTGGAAAATGACCTCAGGGAAATGCCATCCTCTTCCCAGCCTCAGTTTCTCCATGTACGCAATGGGGATAATAATAGTACTTACCTTATAAGGTTGGTGTGATAACCAGATCAGGGTAGTCAGGGTAACTAACTAACTGCTGTATCATATAACCCTCTAAATCTAAGGTGGCCAGATTTCATTTTGTCTAGGACTTTGAGGGGTTCCCCAGGATACAGGGCTTTCATTGTTAAAACCAGCACGATTCCGAGCAAACTGGAACAGATGGTTGTCCTACTTAATCTCAATGACTAACATAATAGAAGTTTTTTTTTTTTTTTTCTAGCTCACGTGGGTGTTGGGTGGCTGCCCTCCATGGGGTGATTCAGGGACGCAGGCTCCCATCTTTTGGCTCCACCAAGACAAACATCAGGTTGCCCTGGAGGGCTCTCTGGTCCAGCCACATGTGATTGGTCAAATCTAAATCACATGCCACACCTGACCGCAAGGGAGACTGGGAAATGTAGTTCTTGTTTGCCGGGAGGGAGAGGAAGGTGCTTCAATGAGGACATGCTAGTCTCTGCCTCGCGAGAGTAAATGAGTTGAGGGAAGCAAAGCTTTTAGAGCGAAGGTGACCGGTATGTGTAATGCCGTATATGCATTATTATTTGTGGTGTTATCATTACTCCTCCTCATATCCGCCTACTCAGAGAGGCCTTCCCTGACCACACCGGCAAAGCAACCCCTCCACTTCCCCAGCACTCTCTACCTGACAACACGAATTTCTTATTTACTTACTGTTTTTCCTGTTTACTACCCATCACCCCTCTCCAAGTAGAATAGGAGTCCCACTAGAGCCGGGGCACTAGACATCTCCTATGACCAGGGCCCAGCTCAGGAAATATCTACCGAAGGAATACAGGGTAAAGAGTGGGCTGAGCCTTTCTCGCAGACACTCCTCTTTCTCCGCATTGCTCAGTCTGTCCGGTTTCGCGGAGTCCTCGGTCTCCTCGAACCCCCTTGGCCCCGCCTCTCCCTCCTTCCTGGTCTCACGTCCAGCCTCCATCTCCTGGGAGCACTCACTCCCCAGGGCACCCATCCTGCCCCCTCCCCAGCCTCCTGCTGCTGTTTCTCTGGAAAACGCCCCCTAAGTACTTTATTCCCGCCCACACCCCACACCCCTTTTCTGAAGAGCAACGTTTGTTTTGGTACAAATGTAATTAACACACAGTCAGTAAACACCTTATGTCACAAATTGTACCGAACTCCTCATTATTAGACTCTGCAGTTGGCTTCTGGGTACAAAATATTTACGTATGGTTTCCATGGCATATGGCCCAAGAGCGAAGAGTAACATGGATGGGGGTGCTGACATTTCTCCCAGGATGTCCCCTTCTCTGCTGCCTCTGGGGTTGCCAGCACACACACACCCCCTCCCTGTTTAGAGGGCCTGTGGGGTTTGGGATGAGGCCCCTGGGTGGCCCTCCCCAGAGATCGGGCCAGGATATGAGAGATTTCAGGGGATGTGTCTGGAGGGACAAAGCTGTGCAGAGTGTGCAGTAGTCTTGCAGGGCTCTATGTGCCTGGGGAATTATCCTGGTGCAATTCATAGACTCCAAGAAGAGGAGGGGTCCCAGGCTCCCCACCAGCCCCACCTTTTATTTGACAGATGAGGAAATAGCTGGTGGGGCTGAACAGACAATCTGAGTTCAAATCCCAAGACCTTTTTATTTTGCCTTAATTTTTCCATCTGAGAAATGGGGATAATAATAGAACCAACCTCACAGAGTTGGTGTAATAATATAATCACTTGCTGTGTTGAAAGTACCTGGAAAACCTCCTAGCATGTAGAAAGTGCTGAGTGTTATACTATTGTTAAAATCAATAGCCATATGCCCTGAAAGAACAGGAGATGGAAACACGTACCAGCTGCTCTTCTGTGATTTAGATCGTGAACCTCCCACTCACCTCTTTATGTAAGATTCTAGTCTTTAAAATTACAAGGCTGTTTCCTTCATCAGGGCCCCTGAATGCATGCAATTGCAAGTGCATACAAAAAACCCAGGCCTGCTGCAGTTGATGGATGATTTAGGTGTATTCTGTGTTTTTAACTACACCTGGTTTCTGCCCTGTACTTGGTCTTTAGTCAAATACACGGGCCCCTCCCCCAAACCCTCTCCCTTAGATTCTACTCCTACTGAGCGTGCCTGCAGCCTGCTCCAGCCCCCAGGCCCAGTGCTGATGTCGTAGGAAGGAAGGAAGAGCAGAGGTGGCAGGGGACGGGAGATAGGGAAGGAATTGGGCATTTGATGGAGAAACGTGGTCCTTCTCTGGAAGCAGCTGAAATGGGGTTGCTTTCCAAGTTGTGCTCTGAGGCAGCCCTGAGCTGAGGGGCTGTTCCGTGTCTTATCTTCTTTCCATCCTTTTCAAGTGGCCTCTCCTTCCTCCCTCTTTCCTCCTTGTATCCCATTCAGAGGAGTCCCGCGCACCAGCACACGCACCGGATGAGCCTGCTCCTGCGTTTCCTTGGAGCTGGTCATGAAGCTGCCCGTGCCCCGTAATGCATCACTCTGCAACTGCCTCGCTCTGTCCTGGCTTCCCTTCCCTCTGTCTTCACCCTCTATACCTGGCTTTGTACTTCTGAAATAAAGGGACCACATTTTAATCCCAGCCTCTGTTTTCTAGAGGTCCCAGACCAAGGCACACCTTCGCAGCCTCCTCAGCAAACTGGGGGCTGGGCAAGTTCCCTAAATCTGCCCAAACCTAAGTGGATGATGCTTTGAAGCTG
Source organism: Grampus griseus (assembly GCF_964374135.1). Classification (NCBI taxonomy): domain Eukaryota; kingdom Metazoa; phylum Chordata; class Mammalia; order Artiodactyla; family Delphinidae; genus Grampus; species Grampus griseus. Next base: position 75,925,703 of record NC_139008.1, on the reverse strand, counting down.
GGAAGCTACCAGGTTGTACAGATCAACAGCCTGACGCACTGCATGTCTGGCCTTGGCAGAGATCCCAGATGGTGTCTAATGAGCTATGGCCAGGATGCTCTGAAACGCAACTGTGGGTCCAGATCCTGGGCTGGCTGATTACATTGCGCTGAGGTCACCTGACATCCACAGAAAGGCGTGTTTCTTCTCTCCTGTCTTCTCCTGAGTTTGATCTTGGCGTCTGTGGAACCGCTCCATCCTCTTGGTGAGCGGACCTTTCCTGGTCCCATCTGCTCAGCCGACACGGTGTGTATCGCAGACACAGACTCTGCCCTTAAGATGAACAGCGAGTGTTTTGGAGACAGAACCCTCCGCTTTATCTCAGAAGTCATCTCAGGCTCTGCTGGCGCACAGGGGCTGCCCCTTTTTCTGGATCCTTCAGGCCACAATGAGGATTATGTCCTAAAGATTGGGTATATGGTAAAAATGGTGCATGGCTTAAATTGTCCTTGAAAACCCTTCGATAGAGAATTGTCAGAGCTGGCGCATGCTCAGAAGGACCTTGCACTTGTCTTTAGTACCCTGCAGTCGCTGTCTTGAAATTCTTAATCATTTGATCTTTGAACTTGTGTTTTGTAAGTAAAGTCCAGTGGAACAATGGCGCATGCTCGAAGCCTCAGCTTCTGAGCTCTTGGGCAGCACTACCCCCTCACTGACCTGGACAGGTCCTCAGCTGTGTGTGTTTCCCTGTCGCCTGGTGCCCCAGGCCCCCCACGCTACAGCCCCTGCTATCAGGCTGGAAGAGCCAGGGTGGTGCGTCCACTTCATGGCATGACAGGGAGGGACATGGGCTACACCCGCCCCAGGCTGACAGCTAGAATTTCCCTGTGTCTGAGCCATACATTCTTTTTTTTTTTTTCCCTGAGCCATTTTGAACTGGGTTTCTACAGCTTCAAACCAAAAGATTCTCCTGGGCTCTTTAGGCAGCCAGCACTTTGCCCATACCACCTTAGCCCCAACATCGAAATCAGATTTTAGGAAATGATTTGAGAAACTTCTTCCAACAGGTGGCAACAGCTGATACACATGTTCATAGAGCATTGCCAGGAATGTAGAAAGTCGAAGAGGGGGCTTCCCTGGTGGCGCAGTGGTTAAGAATCTGCCTGCCAATGCAGGAGACACGGGTTTGAGCCCTGGTCCAGGAAGATCCCACATGCCGCGGAGCAACTAAGCCCGTGCGCCACAACTACTGAGCCTGCGCTCTAGAGCCCGCAAGCCACAGCTACTGAAGCCTGCACGCCTAGAGCCCCTGCTCCGCAACAAGAGAAGCCACTGCAATGAGAAGCCCATGCATTGCAATGAAGAGTATCCCCCGCTCTCTGCAGCTAGAGAAAGCCCGCACGAAGCAATGAAGACCCAACACAGCCAAAAATAAATAAATAAATAAATAAAAGAAAGTCAAAGAGAGGGATCTTAAAGATGTTGGGGAGATCCACATAATTTCTCTATATCAGTAAATGAATACTCAGAGAAGGCAAGGGACTTGCCCAGGGTCACACAGCAAATGAGGGCAAGAAGCTTGCTGCTCTGACTCATGTTCTCATATGGCTACAGAGTCACCTCAGACATGCACTTGACCCCCCAATCCCACCCCCAATTTCAATATGATCTCCTGCTGTGCTGTCTCTCTCTGTTTCTGTTATCGCTGTCTCTGTTTCTCTGGCTCTATCTCAGTCTCTCTGTCTGTCTCACAGTCTGTCCCTTTATGTCTCTCTCTTTCTCCTTCACATACGCCATCCCGTGAGGAACGGACAAACAAAATATGGCCTCTCCATGCCATGCAATATTATTTGGCCACAGAAAAGAATGAAGTACTGATACATGCTACAGCATGGAGGAGCCTTAAAAACATCGTGCGAAGTAAAAGTAGCCAATCACAACAGGTCATGTCTCGTATGATTCCATTTATGTGAATGGGAAGTAGCCAATCACAACAAGTCATGTCTTGTATGATTCCATTTATGTGAATGGTCCAGAGCAGGCCATCCATAGACACAAGTGGATTAGTGGTTGCCTGGGGCCGGGAGGAGGGAGGCATGGGGAGTGGCTTCTAGTGGGTATGAGACTTGTTTAGGGAATGATGAAATGTTCCAGAATCAGATAGATGGTTGCTCAACTTTGTGAACCTACTAAAGTCACTAAGGCTGGTACATAGGACGTGCACCCTTGAGGCGGGAGAGAGGACTGTTTTTCAAGGGTGAATTTTGTGGTGTGTGGATTATACCTCAGTAAAGCGGTTATGAAAACCACCATCATGTGACTTTGCACATTTATTCCATTACACACGTAAAGCGGCCGCACAGGTGAAACGCATACACCCGGGGCACTGCTCCAGGTTGGTGACAGGGTTTTCATGGCTGAGTTTGACTGTAGCGATTTCCGCTTAAGGTCAGCTTCAGGAGATCACACCCCAGGTACGAAGCGCAGCTCCTGGCTCGACGGCGATGACCAGAAGAGAGCAGAGGGTCCTAAACTTTACAAATAAACACTGCTGTGGGCTTCCCTGGTGGCGCAGTAGTTGAGAGTCCGCCTGCCGTTGCAGGGGACAAGGGATCGTGCCCCGGTCCGGGAGGATCCCACATGCCGCGGAGCGGCTGGGGCCGTGAGCCATGGCCGCTGAGCCTGCGCGTCCGGAGCCTGTGCTCCGCAACGGGAGAGGCCACAGCGGTGAGAGGCCCGCGTACAGCAAAAAAAATAATAAACACTGTTACTCCATTCTGGGTGGACCCTGGGTCCTGGAGGCTCTGAGCAAGGCTTGCTTTCTCTTCTTTCAAAAGAGAGACCAGCATTTGTTGGTGTTAAAGCCTTCCTAGGACCAACCTGAAACTTTCTCCTTGAGAAAATCACAAGGTTGAAAATGAACTTGAAAGGGACCAGTTCTGGATGGGATACAGTGTCATCCAAATGCTGTTTCTCAGAGCCGTGGCTTGAGTACAGTGGAGTCCTCTCAGCTGCACATCCACCTCAGGCCACTTCTTCCGGATGCTTCCCACTAAAGGAAGCAGACCGGCTCACTGGCTGCCCCGGAGTCCCCGGGCCCAGGATGAGCCTGGAACGAGGCTCAGACCCTGCTTTTCCCGGCCTGTTCCATCCCACACTCTGCTCGATGTCTGCAAATTTACTGAACTGAGTGCAATTCTGCCCTTTAGATACAGCTTTTCCTACAACAGGACCATCCCCTAAAGGCAGTCGATGCCTTCCTTTGCGACCCAGCTAAAAAAAAAATGATGCCTCACCCCAACGCTGGAGGGAAATACTGCCTTAGACTTGCCCAGAAATGGTACATCTGGATAGACCAAACTCCCTGGGCAACCTTGACCCTACGCCGTTTTTGTCTCGCACACCATCCTCAGAACTTCTTCCTGGCTATGCCTGGGAGGTCCCGAGGGAGGTGTGGGACCCCAGGATGGCTTCGATTCTGGCTAACAGCTGTGGAGCACTCCCCATGAGCCTGCGACATTCCAAGTGCCCTGCCTGCCCTGTCATTGATCATTGATCCTTACTATAACCCGATGAGGTCAATGCTGTTACCCACATTTCACACACAAGGAAACCGAGGCACAGGGAAGCTGATTAAATCCCTTGAGATAACACAGCAAGAGAGATGACACAGGATGTGAATTCCAGGGCCCCCTACTATTAGCCATTTTAAGTCACGGCCTCCAAGGGGTATGGCTGGTGTGCTGAGCCACCCCCAGCCAGGGCAGAAAGAAGTCACGCCCAGGTGTGAATGGACCCTGCTTATGGGGAGTGACTGGAACTCATGCACGCGGCTGGGGCCTATATACCCTGGCGCCAGCCTTTTCCAGGGCAGTTTGGCGTTGTCGAATAGCAATGGAGATGCAAAGACCTGATGGCCGGCCATTGCGTTCTTGGTGTATCCTCAACGGAAGTGCATTTCACATGTGCAGCAGGAGGTGTGTCCAAGGACATCCACCCCAGCGGCACTGGGAATAGCCCCGGTTGTCATAACCACCCAGGTGTCCCTCCTCAGTGGAATGAATAAAGGCGACGCGATGCACTCACCCAAAGGCATACAAACCATCAAGAGTAAAAGGAGGGATGCAATTACGTGCACCCCACCACTGAGCAAAGGAAGCCAGGCACCAAAGACTCTATCACGAATAATCCCACTCATAGTACCTCCAAAAGCTGGCAACGCTAAACTGTAGTGTTTGTTTAGGCAAAGCAGGGTAAGGCAGCGTGAAAACAGGGAAAAAGAAGGAAGCTACTACCCGAAGTCAGAACAGTGATGACTTTTAAGAATTGAGGAGGCTGTGATGGGGCCAGGAGACAGAGAAAGCTTCTGGGAGGCTTGATATAGTGAGGGAAGGGGCACCTGAATGGTCTCTTGATAATAATCTGTTAATAATAATAAATGTTATGCACTTTTCTGGATTTTTAAAAAATAATGGTTCCACCAACTCAGTGGTGGGCGCTTCCACTTTTACCTCGATCCCTAATTTCCCACGAACACGTTTCCATCTAACCTCATGCTCAACCTACAGATAAAAGCAAATGGCTTTGCGCCACTTTGTTGATGATTGTAGGTTTGTCTGTCCCACCTCGTATTCCCAAGCGCTGTGGCTTGCAAAGAGAAGGGCATTCCAGTCTGTGCCAAGCAACCCTGGCAGAACGGCTGGGGAACACAGGGGCACAAAGGGAGCTTGGTCTTGTTTTCTCAGGGGTGCCCTACCCCCAGAGCCAGCTCTCCAGCCTCAGTTCTCAAACACGATGTTTGCTGCTTTGTAAACAAAAAACCAGGGCTATGAAAACTTGCTCCGAACCCTCGGGGATACCACACTCCTGCAACTCCAGCCAAAACTGCTCTCGAGACATCCCTCCAGCTCCCCAGCGGTCTCCACCCGCCCTCAGAATGAGAAAACAAAATCATTTTCTTTTCAGTGTCCAATGGTGAGCCAGGAGAAATGCACTGTTTGTTTGGACTTGCAGTGCTTTGGGGTTTCGTTTTATTTGCTTACTTATTTACACTTCTTCTTTCTGGTCTGAGGTTGAGACCAGGTTTTAGTCCTGATGGCTTGTGTGTGACCTGGGTGGCTGTCCTGTTGGAAAAGAGCTTGGTACCCTGGCCCTGTGGAGGGAACCACAGTGCGGCCGGCACTGCTTTGCAAGGAGCATTTCTGTTTCTGGTTGGCAGCCACGCTCTTTTTGGTTTACTTTCACCTGCTTCTCCCAAGGCTCTTGCTGGGATAGGATTAGCAGCCGAAGCAAATAAACAAAAACGACAGCTGACCTTGCTTGGTGGCCACTGTGTGCCAAGTACCACTCCGTTGTGTACTGTGGCCCATTTAATCCCCACACTTCCCTCTATGGGAGGGGCATTGACTATCATGCCCATTTTATAAATGAGGCCACTGAGGCACAGAGAGGTTAAGCAACTTGCCCAAGGTCACACAGCTACTCCCTGGCAGAGCTGGGGTTTGAACCCTGATGGTCTGGCTCCAGGGCTTTGCTCTAATTGTAGCTTCCTTCCACTCCACTGGAGAGATCGTCTTCCTATCCCACAGTCAGGGCATAGTGAGTAGGGAAGGCCCAGCCCTGGGAGAGATGCTCTGGGAGTTACATCTGCAGAGGCCATTGCTGCCCAGGATACCGTCACCTTCACATGGGACCTGTCACTGTGGAGAACCAACTTCTCCTAAAAGGCCCCACCCACCAGGACACCAGGACGCCAGGACTTGTGTTTCATGGCAGGAGAGTCAGGTTATGTCCCATCACCTGCTGCTGGTTACACACCAGGCACAGTGCTGGGTTCTCCATGCAGCCATGCACAGGACCAAGTATAATATTTGCACCGGAAGAGCCACCCTTTTGGGGGCAAGGGGCAGAAACTCCAAAACGGGACTTATTCCCCCAAGATGTGGCAGTTCTTCATTTAAAAAAAACATCAAAGTGGGCTTCCCTGGTGGTGCAGTGGTTGAGAGTCCGCCTGCCAATTCAGGGGACACGGGTTCGTGCCCCGGTCCGGGAGGATCCCACATGCCGCGGAGCGGCTGGGCCCGTAAGCCATGGCCGCTGAGCCTGTGCGTCCGGAGCCTGTGCTCCGCGACGGGAGGGGCCACAACAGTGAGAGGCCCGCGTACCGCAAAAACAAAAACAAAAACAAAAACAAAAAAAATCAAAGCAAAATCCAGCCCTGCCCTTACCTGCTCTGGCAGGAAATTGAATCTCTCTCATTTTGGGAGCTTCTCGCCCACTGTGGTTTAGAGCAGACTCGGGGGCTGACCTGACCCAAGAAAACCACAAAAGGGCCCCTTGTGTCGAGGCAGGAATGGCTGGGCTGTGTCTCTGGAGCCCGTCACCTGAGTCAAGCCCCAGTTCTGTCACTTAGCATCTGTGTGGCTTTGGGAAAGTTATCCCCCTCACTCTCTGCCTCAGTTTCTTCATCTGTAAAAGGGGAATAATAATAGTCCCTACTCATGGGGTTACCTTGATGATTAAATCTCATAATATATAGGAAACACCGAGGACGTTGCTTGGCGTATAGTAAGCACTCTGTCAGCTAGGATGATAGTAATAATAATAGTTGTTATGGGAGTCGTTCCCCCTGCTCTCCATGGCCTCTGTCAAGGTCGTGCTCCGAAGCTCTGCTGGGCGGCAGAGATACCCTTGCACTAAGCGTCAGTTCCTGCACAGCTTCCGGAAGTGCCTCTGGAGTGTCCCAAGGATGTGAGTCAGTCTCCCCCAGGCTGGGCTTGTCTGCACAGTGGGACAGGGCTGTCATCACCTGTAGCTCTCCCAGGCAGCTTCATGGCAGTTGAGCAGGGCTTTGCTTCCTAACCTATTATTGGTGTTACAAAACCACTGAATCTGGTTTATTGCGTCCAGACCCCTGGCGGTATCGGTCACTGCCACAGCTAATGGTAGCCCCTGCAGACCATTAGCTGACCTTGGCTTTTCTTCTGCTGATTAAGGGCCCCGTCTGCCACAGGCTGACGGGACTTCACGGCCCCTGTCCCATTGCTTAGCACCTGGATGGGAGCAGAGCTCCGGGGCAGTTCTGGTGTACTTTTGAGAAGCCAGGCAGGTCTCAGGAAAGGGGGGTACAGGAGCACAGTGGGAGGCCTGGGCATAGGAAGTCCTTTTCCTTCATTTCCCAGAGGCACAAAAATGCCTGTGCCAGAAGGATCTCAGAAGTCGCTGACCTGGTCCCCCCTGGGTCTTAAACTTGGTCAGCATTTGAGTTTGCTGGATTGGGGAGGGCTTCATGGAGGAGGTGGCCAGTGAAACTGTAGGTAATTAGTCCAGTCTGTTTCACCTGCCTTCAGTAATCAGGGTCATCTACAGAAGACTTGCATGTCCTCCAAGGGGCACAAAGCCTAATTGAGATGTTTCACTGAGGTGTTTTCCAGGAACTTGGAGTCAGCTGTGTCTAGTTGAGCTGAGCTGCTTAAGATTGGACGGAACCACCGACCCTCCAACTGCGCATGCACTAGTATCTGCTTGGTGATCTTCTGGATGTGCAGAGAGGCCTGTAGCCTAGTCACACGTGCAGAACAATGATGACTGCAACTTTTTCCAATCACCTTTCCCCACACTCCCCGCACCTTGGACAGCCCAGCTTCTTTATTCCTTATCCCATAAATACCCAGAGCCCCTCGCCTTTGGGGAGGCAGATCTGAGACACGTTTTTCCATCTACTTGCTTGGCTGCCTTTCCAATTAAACCCTCTCTTTGCCGCAAACCTCGGCGTCTCAGCGTTTTCACTTGCTGTTCATCAGGCCAAACGAACCTGGTTAAGTAACACCAGGAAGCTTGTCCTTGAAAGAGTCACTGTTGGGCTTTAAGAGAGATGGAAGACTCAGGGAAAGCATCCCAGGCACAGGCTGGGGACGCGGGTAGAGGGCAGGACCTGCAGTGGGGCAGGCATGGACCACATCCCAGGGGGCTTCAATACCAGGCTAGAGACGGTAATTTTTTACTTTTCCCCTTAACTGTGGAATCAGTGCTGCACATCCAGCTTCTACCAAGGCCAGGCGGTAGTCCTAGGCAGGGAGTGCCTAACCTGACCACACACGCCCTGGAAAGAGGCCGCTGCCAGTGTGTTTTCAGTCACTACCCAGGGATGCCAGCCAGGCGTTGCCGGGCCCTTTGTCTTTGCAAAAGGGAAGTCGGAGAGCTGGATGTCTATGAGAACACAAAACTTGAGCCGACTGGCACCCACGTGGGCCAGGGGGGTTTCTGCCCAGGCAGCTGGAGCAGTGGGAGACTGTCAGCAAGGAGTGGAGGGGCTTGGGGTCCTCAGCACACTCACGTCTGGCCTGGGCCGAATCGCTCAGCCAATGTCTGCGAGGACTCGGGGGCAGCAGCTGGGGGCAGCAGGGCCCATGGCTTCCTGGAGGCATCTGGTTTCCAGCAGGCTCTCTGCATGGGGCCCGCGGCATCTGGAACCACTTAGGAGCCCCCGTTCCCGCATCTCTGAGAGCCGGGGAGTCGGAGAGACTGTTGTTCAGCCTTGTCTGTGACGGGGGTGGGCCAGGAGAGAAGGGCTGAGTCCTGCAAAGCATGGGGGCTCTGCTCGGCCCTTCGGCCTCTCTGACAGCTCTGCCCAGGCGAGAGCTGCTCTGGCTACAGCCCAGGCACCCCCGTGGGTCCCCTCGTGGGTCCCCCCGGGGGTGCATACATTAGCATCTATTATTTAATCAAGACTAAATCCACACAGCCTGCCCTTCCCTGGGGAAAGGGAATAGAACAGAGATGTCACTGGAGGACTACTCTGGCTTAGAAATCTCAGGGATCTGGAGCGCTGGGCTCGAGTGGATAGAAGGACAAACTGCCAAGGAGTGGGCAAGGGGGTGGGCGTGGAATGGTGCAAGCCAGGTCCTCTGAAGAGACCAGGAGATCCCTGGATTGAAACTCAGCAGGTTTAAGCGCAGCCTCCCTGGCTCCTGTTCTCTCTCTGAAGGGACTGGATATTCTCTGTGGGAGAGAGTGAGGGGGCAGGAACCTGGGGACACTTGAGGGCTGGCCAGGCCCCCTCGGGGGTGGTGATGGGGGTTGCAGATCACAAGCCTGCGGGGCTTTACTCTGGGTGGTTGGAGTGGGAGCATCGAGGAGGAAGAGTCCCAGGGCCAAAGCCAAGTTGGAGTCGCCCAGTGTGGGCAGCAGAAGAGATGGTCCCTGGTGATCTCTAGACCCTGTGATGGTGGCCCAAATCAGGCCGCAGCAGGACCAAGGAGAGTGTCAGGAAGACTGGGGAGAGAAACAGGACAAAACCACGGATGCTCCACTGTGGCCTGTAGGCAGGCAGGTGGGTGGGAATCATGAGGGTGGGTGTCCAAGCAGGCGGCCTGGCTCAGAGCGTGGATGTGTGTGGTAGGGACACCCAGCACCACGGAGAACCAAGTGTGCTCGGAACTGGTTAAGTGCGTGATGGGAACCAAAGCCTTCATTTCTCCCCAGATCCTCCTAGCTGGGTGACTCATCGTGCCCAGATGAGGTCGTTGAGAAAGCGGTTTATCCAACGACTCGAAGCCCCTAGTGATGGAACTAGGGTGGCCCAGGCTCTCCCCACTCAGGCTTCCTCGGGTCAGCTCAGCCTGGCGTGGCCTTTTCAAAGGCAAACGGCCCACGGTCTGAAAGAGCCCTTCACAAAGAAGGGGGTTGAGAGGGAACGCGGCAAACACCACGCCTGGGCGGACTTTTAAGTGTCCTCCCCATAGGTGGGACCAGGAAAGCAGGACCCAAGCTCCCAGGGCGAGTTTCAGGGGAATCTCTCTGCTCTTACTGAAGACAGCATCGTTCCGATGAACAAGCTACAACTCACTGCACACAGACACCCACCCACGTGCGTGACCTCATCCATCAGCAAGTACACAAACGCACCCACTTGTCACCCAAAGCCCGCGAACACAGGCATGTCCCCAATTCTACTTTCTAAACATAAATACGTGCCTGCTCGTATGTTGCAATTCATTGAACATCTCCTGAGCTCTGGAGGCTTCTTCGTAAGGCAGCCTATCAGATGCCCTGGGGAGCCAGGAAGGAGCGTCCAGCCACGTGTAGGGGGCCAGGGAAGGTTGCCAGGGAGAGCAGAGTTATGCCCGGTCTTGAAGGAAGAAAAGGAATTTGCCTGGAAAGTTGGGGAGACCAGTGATTCCTTCATTCGTTTTGGCTTTAAGCTATACCTTTGTTTGTGAATCATCCGTTCCCTCCATAGAATAGAAGCTCCAGGATTTGCTTTTCGCTCATTGTTCTGTCTCCAGTGTCTTGAACAGGATCGGACATATATCAATCTCTTAATAACTTCTCTTGAATGAATGAACTCATCCTCCCTGAAGGATTCTGATGAAGGCGACTTGGCTCCTATTTGATGTGATGGGTTGTTTCAAAATGTTCACAAAGAAGAAGGATACTTCTGCCCCCTTACAAAGAAGAGGATGAAATTAGTGGGTTTTTTACCTGGAGATAGTGGCTTGGAGTGAGTTAGGCAGAGCCGAGGTTCGAAAACCTGCTTGTATTTCAGAGTTATGGGAGGGGGAGAGTGTGGGAAATGGAAGAAGGAAAGGAAGGAGGGAAGGAGAAACGGAGGGAGGGAGAGAAGCAGGGTGGGGAGAAATCAAAGAGCCCCAAGACTTGAGTCTCTGAGAACTAAGTGGCCTTGCCCTGAGGCCTACTTTCCAAACATCAGCTGGGAATGAACCAGCCCAGAGGACAGAAGGGAAGATGGGAATGTGTGGGGCTCTCTAATCACGCGGTTTTGAACAAATCTCTGGGTGTCAGCCGCGCAGGAACTCGGGCTGCCCAAGAGCAGCATTTCCCCAAGTGTCACCTCTGGGTGAATTTTGTGTGGTACCCAGATGCACGCTTTTCATTTTAATAACTATTTATCAGAAATGAAAGAACTGCAATAATGTCATGATTACTACTCTCAAGGATGAGGTTATCTTCTGCGAGCCAGCCACTGTAAAGCTGGTTTGAGGAGACGTAGCTGACGATGGGCAGGCGAGATGCAGGTATGCAGCAACGGTGCTGGTGGGTGTGAATGCTGACGTTTAGGAAACACAGACCTAGGTGACATCAAAGGAAGCCTCTGGCTATGTGGTTTTTCAGGTATGACAGGACCTGGGTGACTTGAGAAGGGGCCCCCATGGAGCTCCCTGCGTCCCTCACTGCCCTTTCAGAAGAGGAAGGAAGGGCTTCCCTGGTGGCGCAGTGGTTAAGAATCCGCCTGCCAATGCAGGGTACACGGGTTCAAGTCCTGGTCCGGGAAGATCCCACATGCCGTGGAGCAACTAATCCCATGCACCACAACTACTGAGCCCACATGCCACAACTACTGAAGCCCGCAAGCCTAGAGCCTGTGCTCCACAACAGGAAGCCACCGCAATGAGAAGCCCGCACAACAAAACAAAGAGTAGCCCCTGCTCGCCGCAACTAGAGAAAGCCTGCGCGCAGCAACAAAGACCCAACACAGCCAAAAATAAATAAATAAATATATTATAAAAAAGAAGAGGAAAGAAACCTAATGAGGTCTTACTGGGATGAGAGGCTGCACCTACATTCTCACAATATCATGAAGCAACCTGAGTGGATGAGAACAATTCTAATGGGAAAATGATTTAGACTCCAAATAAGGTAGACTCTGAGCCTTTGGACTGGCTGTTCCACCTCCTGGATACTCTTCCCTGCACTCCTCATTTGGTTGCTCCATCTCATTCGGGGTGTTCACTGCTGGTACCTGGTAGGGGCCCTGATATTTGTTGAACCATTGAACGAATGGCCAGGCAGTATTCTGGTTATCTGCCTCTCCCTCTTGAATGTGCATTACATGTTCAAGATATGCCAGGGTTATTCTTTTTTTCTCTTTCTTCCAGGGCAACCTGGAGGGCCTTCATATTATAACTAGAGCCGGCATCAGCATGTTTTAATAATAGGAATTGGAGGGATGGGAGGTGGAGCTGAACATTATTTAAGCAGAACCTGCACCTACGGCCTCAGAGAGCTCATCGAAGACCCTGCCTCTGCCACATCTGCCGCTGCTTTGGGTGTCCTGGTCAGCCAGGCCCCCAGAGGCCAGGAGGGAAGCCCGAGTCCCTGTGGATGCCTGGCAGATTTGCTCTCAGTGTTTCCATTCAAGGAAAGGCTTTGCAAAGACAAAAGCGTCAAGGCCAGGGCCCAGCTACCCATCAAGGTTGCCAGGTTGGCAGATCTCCATGCAGATCAAAGAAGCACAGGTGTTCCTTCTCACTTCCCAGGGAGGATTAGAGAGCTGATAAACATCCTGCAATGCACAGGACAGCCCCTGACAACAGAGAAGCATCCCACCCAAAATGTCAGCACTAAGGTTGAGAAACCTTGTGAGAAGAGACTGGGGCCCCGGGGAGCAGGTGACTCAAAGCACAGCGGCAGTCCCCCTGAGGAGGACCTGCAACTGGAGTGAAAAAGTGGCCTCTGCTACTGTGAGCCAGTGAGACACCTGTTAGTTATGCAGCTTGGTCTAGCCCATTCTGACTGATACAAGGTGCCTGGAGACACTTGACTGGATTTGGAACCCACCCCAACTGTGGCAGGATGAGATGCTGTGATCGATTAGTGATGTCTGCCATGGAGCAGAAAGGCAAAGTAAGTCAGAGTCCTCATACTTAAACTGCTTCTGACCTATCCCGTCCTACACAGAAAGGTGCTTTGTCCGAACTCACAGAACTGACAAACTAGTGTTCAGCATGGGGCTTGGCATGTAGTAAGTGTTCCTGAAATATTTGCTGGGTGAATGAATCACCAGTGAGACTAATCAGGCCTCCAGTTATCTTTGGAGTGTACTGGGTCACATTCCCAGAGACTGCCATGCTCCCCAAATACTTTAAATCCTGGAACCGAGAATGCCACAAATTCTACTTTTCTCTTATCAACAGCTGCTCGTGAAAAAATATATTCTCACACCCTCATCTAAGAGGCTTAAATATAAGGTTTAAAGTGTCCTTTGCTCCAGGGTAATTTTCTCCATATGGGAATTCAACATGAGAATCTAATGCTGGCTTTTCAGGCAGCAATGATGACATGCGGAAGGTTCTGGAGGAAGGAGGAGTCATGCTCTTGGTGCTTGCGTATCACTATAGGTGGTGGAAGGCTGCTTACAGTGTCAGGCCAGCCTGGCCCTGAACATACATCAGTCATTCAGGGAAGATGGGGTTCATCTGCACACAGAAGGGATTAATCTAGGAAGGACTCATGCTTCGCATCTTTGGAACAGAGACTAAGAGGAAAAAAGTAAATGGCCTGAGAAGCCCAGCCCAGAGCGTGTCTGACCCAGCAGAGGGAGGGGCATCTCTGTGTCACCTTTGATGGAAGCTCTGCTGGAGATGGCATCTTACAAGGAGGTCTTTTGTCAGGATTCTTTTGGCTGCAAGTGACAGAAACACAAATCAAATAGACAGAAATGAAAGAGGAGTATATTGGCTTAAGCAAAGGAAAGCTTGAGGTGTTTGTGGGATCAGGTATGGCAGGGCCCAGGGCTTCAGTGGCCTGGATTCTAGAAACACAGATCTGTCTCTCCCCATCTCTCAGCCCTGCTTTCCTCCAGGTTGGCTTGATTCTTGGCTGACAGTAATGGAAGAGAGGATAAGCAGAAACCTCAGGGCTTTGTCCTGCCCTCACAGCAACTGTTACAGCAAGAGAGGCCTCTTTCCCAGTTGAGCCCGCAAAGATCCCAGGGTTGGCTCTGATTGGACCAACCAGGTCATATGACCACACCCTGCTGGTAACTAAGGCCAGACAATGGATGGGCCAGGCCTGGGTTACATGCCCATCCTTGGATCCAGAGGTGGAGATAGTCCCACCCAAAGCACGTGGACTGAAGGTTGACACCACAAAAGAGAACCTGGGTGTTGTCACCAGAAGATGAAGGAATAGATGCTGATAGTCAGAAAAACCCAATGTCCATGACATAGACCGAGGACCCCATTGTAAAAATTCCTATTCCTAGCACAAGTGCCCCTGGAGACAGCTCTTTCCTCGCCAATGAAATGTAATTTAAATTCCTTTCTCACACCAGATACGTCAAGACAGCGTGTGGTTCCTTAAGAAGGATGAGCAGGTGCACACTGCTGGATTTTAATGCTTTGAAAACAACTTCGCTCATCTGTTTAAGGATTACTATTTCCTCCAAGAATTCAGCTCCACACGATAAGTGTTAATACCTTATTTCTTGGGGGACTCTGCAGTCCGGAGCTGGAATTGATTGCAAACAGAATAAAATAATTTGCTTTTTATCAGCATCCTCCACAGAAACTCGTTTCCTTGGAGGAAAATGCATTTAGCCTTACCTCTCTAATCCCTCTGTCAGATTCCTAAATCACCACCCATCATTCAGCGCCACTCAGCCAGAAATGGCCAACACTCCGTAATACTAAAAACAGAATTACGGTCGCTGTCACCTCCTGCTGATGACTCCTTTAGGACCAGATGGGAGTGAGATTCAGAGTCAGTGTCATGGAGAGAAGCAAGGCCCTGTGGGTTCTGAAGAGAGGGGGGCATCCCATAAGTCAGGGCTAGTGCTGGTCTCTGTGTTCCTGTTTCCCAAAGTCAGAATCAACAGGCCTTTCTTGTACCCTGAAGGTGGCGGGCAGGCTGCCAATTTACAGACTCCCAAGGGGTTTCATTTGGTTTTTAGGAAATAAATAAGTCACCAAATCTAACAATCAGGAATTTCTACATCAAGATCAGTGTCTTACACTCTTCTGGAAAATTAGGGAAAGCTGAAAGCTCTGCCTTTGGCTGGGGCCCGGGAGCAATGCCCCTCTCCCCCTCCAGTTCACCACTCCCTGGGGGTCTCTTCACTGTGTCACCTGTGGGGTCAGCACCACCTGCGTCAGAGAGCCCACTCCCGGTACAGTGAGCGGCTCAGAGCTCAGACTGCAGACAGACCGACTGCCAGCCTCCGCTGCTAGCTCTGACCTGCACCAGGGGGTGACTTATTTTCGTGTGTGTCCAGGTTTCCTCATTTGTAAAATGAGTCTAATAACGGCACCTGTTACCAAGGAGAGTAAACGTGTTAAAGGACATGCAAGGCACTTAGAACCACTCCTGCACACAGGAGCGCTGAGCATGTGAGCTGTGGCTGCTTTCATTTGGCCTTTGTACCATCCTCACCCTCTTGGGTCGTGCAGTGGGTTGAATTGTGGTCTCCAAGAAGACAAGTCTGAACCCCTGGTACCTGCAAATGTGACCTTATTTGGAAAAAGAGTCTTTGCAGATAAAATTAAATGAAAGGTCTCAAGATGATATCATCTTGGATTAACCATTTGGGGCCTAGACCCAATGACAAGTGTCCTTATAAGAAGAAGAAGAGAAACATGGAAGAGAAGACATGTGAAGACAGAGGCAGAGCCTGGGATGATGCAGCCACAAGCCAAGGGCTGCTGGAAGAAGCCAGGAAAAACTCTCCCCTAGAGAACGAGCCTAGGGAGCCTCGCCCTGCCAACACCTGGGTTTCAGGCTTCTGGCCTCTAGAACGTTAAGAGAATACATTTCTGTTGTTTTAAGCCACAAGCAAATGTGGTCATTTGCTACGGCAGCTACAGGAAACTGAGATGGGATGGCAGACCCTGCAGCTGGTACCATTTCTCACCATCCCTGACCCAGCCCAGTGCCTTGTGCATTGGTGCTAGGCATGCCTGGTTGACTCTGGAAGACTTCTCGGTTGAGAAGATGTAATTATGCCCCACAGGATGTTTGTGAGGGAGAGAGGGGTCTTTTGTAAGGAAAACTGTGCTGGGACCTGGAGTACAGGGCTGTGGGGCTTCCATGACCTGACAGAAAGACACACAGCAGTTGGGCTCTAGGGGGAGAAAATGTTGCTCAGGTGTTTGGAAGGGATGAAAAAGGCTTCTTGCTTCAGCCTAGTTCGTCCACCAGGACTGTACCCAGTATCTGTGTGCGGGCAGGAGCAGCTGCCTAATATGCAGGGCCCAGTGCAAAGTGGAAACGTGGAGCCCCTAAAGAGAGTGGAGAAACAGAGAGGCTAAGTAACCTCCTGAAGGTTGCACAGCTGGCTTTGATAAAGCTGCAGCCTGGCTCCATACTGTGGGCTGCTTACCTACTGCCCCTCAAGCAGAGAATTACCAGAAAGCTGGTACCTTGCACTTCACATATGCAACGCAAATGTGTTCAAATCTGAACACATTTAACCCTCCCAGGTGCCCGTGGTCAAAGTTATTATTATCCTCATGTTACAGATGAGGAAACTGAGGCACAAAGCACTTAAGTCACTTGCCTAACATCACGTAGCCAGTAAGTGGCAGAGTCAGGATTTGAACCAGGGAGGCCACTCTGGGATTCACACATAAGACCCCAGTTCTCTACAACTCCCACCGAAGAGACAGGATATTCCAATAACTAGTCCTAACTTGTTAGGTTATATTTTGACTAGTCCTAACTTCAAGTAATTGTGTCCATTTTGAGGAACTTCATGGAATTCAGTCTTGTTTTATTGATAGCATAAATGTGATCAGGAAACCACAGTGTTTTTTGCCCAAAGGGAAAAATATTACAAGAATTTGCCCCACATGGAGTTTCTTGGGAATGAGGAGGTTTTTAGGAAGAATCACCTGTGCAATGAGGCGGCAGCTTGAGTTCCTCACCTGCATTAGATCAGCACAGGCTCTGGCCCACATCTCCTTCCACTCCTGTCAGTTTCGTTCACTTATATGTTTATTTCCAGCTCCAAGCACAGTGCCCTGTACATGCTGGTTGTTGAATGAATCTCTCCCTCTCTCTGTCTCTGCCTCTGTCTCTCTCTGCCTCTGATGTCTTGAGGCTCGTCCCATGGAACATGCCGGAGACCCCGACGCTGATCTGTCCAGGTGGAATGTGAACCAAACGGGGGTTGTGACTCGGGGCTCCCAAGCCCAGTCCTATCACTCCAGGAAAAAGACGGATGGACCCGGGGCTGTGGTGATCAGTGCCTGGATTTGAGGTCTGATTACCTATCCATGGAACATTGATTTATGGGTAATTCTCCCTCTCCTCTAAGACTCCGGATTGCAGCTAATTTACAGACAGTCTTAAATCACCCCCTCCCCCACCATGCAGCAAAGCAAGGCGAGGCACCATCTATCATGTGCCTTCTGTAACCACTGGCTTGATTAAAACGGGGGCGGGGAAGAGAAATACTCACCTCTGTGCCGGGGCAGGAGGGCTCAGGCAGGAGCTGGCTGGGTAATTCATCCAGAAACAGTGGCGGCCCCCACACATGGCCCGCTTAATTTCATGTTTGGCTGCTGGTGGGTTTTCATTTAGAGATAATATAAACAGGTTGACAGGGCCCTAATTAACTGATTTGTGGTCCCCTGGGAACAAATGGTTATTAATATTCATAAACATTTGTAACACTCAGGCAGATGCCCGGCCCTGACATAATCATAATATGTCCTCTACCACGTGCACTTGTGATTTCCAATTTGTCTCTTGCCCATGGACCCTGGTGGGTATTGTCAGGTGCTGATGGCCCTTTGCCAGGAGACAGGTCCATCTCTTGATCACGACATTAGTGCAAGATTTGCCAATTACCACTTGCTGGATTTTCCACAATCCTTTCTTCTTCCTGGGTGTCCCTGGCCCAGCTCTCCTCCAATCCCACCCCCCACCCCAACTCTCCTTGAGACAAGCTGAGAACCCCCTCCTCTGGGAAGCCTTCCTGGATTGATCTCTCCCCAGAGCGACTCTAAGTATGCTGTCTCTCTGTAGCATAATTCCCTGGTGCAGTGTCATTGTTTACATGAGGATTCGTTGTCTGATGGTTTTAGGTTGTTTTATCCAAGAAGGTGCTGCCTCATGAACTTTTGCTAAAATCAGGGACACATCTGTTTCTCCCTTTTGCAGTGGAATTTCATCTTGTGCAAAGTCAGCTGTACAGTAAAAATTAAGTAACAACCCCTAAAGCAATAGCTGGCATCTACAGGGCTCTTTATCATATGCCGGACAATATGTTGAGTCTCTTACCTGCTTCTCACCACAGCCGTACGTACAGGCAGGTACGAGGATCCTCACCATTTTCCAGATGAGGAAACTGAGGCACAAAGAGGCCCAGGAACTTACCCAAGACCACAAGTCAGTGAGTGGCATGGTCAAAATTACTCTTAAAAAAAAAATCTCTAAAAAAAGCCCAGAAAGCCCAGTCTATGTAGTTTAATGCAGAGACTTTTAAACTTTGTCTCAACACATAGCATGAAATGTATCTTTCGTTGTGACCCGGTATGCACACGTGCAGAGAGATACATGTGTGGGCAGACACACATGGGACAGAACTGACAAGCCTCATAAAGTAATATTTACCTGATGATGTGTGAAGCGATCAGTTGTTTCCCTCTCTAACCTATTGTCTTCCACTCTATTCCATCCTATTAAGAAAAATTCTGACCCCCTGATTTTATTTCTTAACCTCCTAACAGCTCACAACCTTCTGATCCGTTATGATATAGTTTGAAAAATCACTAGTGGGAAGCATGTCACACAAACATGTAAAAAAGATGTTATACGTTTTTTTAAAAAAATCTTTGGAAATAGCGATACTGACACGTATTTAGGGCTTATTATGTGCCAGACACTCTTCTTGGGACTTTTTAATTATTAACTCAATCCCTAGCACAACGCCATGGAATATTAGGTTCAACCACATGACATTGACAATATTTAACATTTTCCTATGGAAAACAGCAATTTCATATGGTTGAAATCATGACAATTCCATTTTATACACAATAAAACTAAGGAACAGAGAGGTTAGGTAACCTGCCAAGTTTGCACAGCTGGTACGTGATGTTGCTGCGACTCACTCCCAAGTAGCCTGGCTCTAGCCCATGTCCTCCTGACCGTTGTTTGGCCAGTGCTTTTTGGTCACTGACTCCTCAAGGACACTGAGGAAGCTTGCAGCAGCCACGTGAATGAGCAGTGATTTCCCTCCTTTGCTTTATTCCTGGGAAAACTTTCATGGCCTCCAGTGCCTGGGGCACCCCCCTACAAACTCAAGGCCTGGCTGGATCCCCACCTAATCTAGTCCTTCTCTGCACTTCCTTTCCCCTCCACGAGAGCAGCTGAATTTGTCAGTGAGTTAAGTGCAGTACGGTACGATTACCTGCTGTGCTCTCCTTGGGATTATGCTTGGGGGTCCATCATCGGATGAATGGATAAAGAAGATGTGGCACATGTATACAATGGAATATTACTCAGCCATAAAAAGAAACGAAATTGAGCTATTTGTAATGAGGTGGATAGACCTAGAGTCTGTCATACAGAGTGAAGTAAGTCAGAAAGAGAAAGACAAATACTTGTATGCTAACACATATATATGGAATTTAAGAAAAAAAAATGTCATGAAGAACCTAGGGGTAAGACAGGAATAAAGACACAGATCTACTAGAGAATGGACTTGAGGATATGGGGAGGGAGAAGGGTAAGCTGTGACAAAGCACGAGAGAGGCATGGACATATATACACTACCAAACGTAAGGTAGATAGCTAGTGGGAAGCAGCCGCATAGCACAGGGAGATCAGCTCGGTGCTTTGTGACCGTCAGGAGGGGTGGGATAGGGAGGGTGGGAGGGAGAGAGACGCAAGAGGGAAGAGATATGGGAACATATGTATAACTGATACACTTTGTTATAAAGCAGAAACTAACACACCATTGTAAAGCAATTATACTCCAATAAAAAAAAAGAAAAAAAAAAGTCATCAGAGGCTCACTGAAAAGTCAAGCCACATCCTGGACAAGAAGTACCTTTCTCAGACCTAATGCATTTACAGAAAGCTTAGAGCTGGGGGAGCCATCAGAGTTCTGATGGCCTGACTGCCCAGCACGAGTCTCGGCATCAGAACATCCTCAACACTGGATGACCCGCCCCGTCACAAAGCCTTCCAGTTTCACGGTGCGCCTTTGCACCAAGGCCTCATCCATCAGCTTCTGGAAATTTGAATTCTATTTTGTGAGCGGTGGGGTGCTCGCTTACCATTTACTCACCTCCCCCGGGATTTTCATCTCCTCTTAAGCTTGATGGGTCTGTGAGTTACAACCAAACAGTCCAGTGGGGTAGCACCTGATGCCGGGTTTGGGCTCAGGTTCTAAAATTACTAAACAAAGGGAACATCAAGTGTAGGAACCACCTGCATGTTCAAACCCCGGAATGGTAGTCAGTGTGGGTGAATGAGCCCATCTGCAGCGGCCTTTGGCAGCTGAGACCCGATGGAGGAAGAATGCATCCATCTGCCATCTCCCCCTCCACCGGGCAGGGGCCCAGGCGGGGGGCGTGGCAGGCAGGATTATTTGCATACATTTAAATAGTCAATGTGTATTAGCATGACATTTACTACTATACGTGTTGTAAAACGAAAGATAATCTTCCCATGTTTTGTTCGCTGTCAAGTGTATTTATTTCTGATGCAACTCTGTGGTAATCCTAACAATAGATCTGCTCTTGGGGGGACACTGATGGATTTTAAAGAGCATCAGATGGGATAGAGGAGACCCGGATGCTGTACCTCTTTCATTTACCGACTGTGTGACCTTGGAGAAGTCATTATTTCTGAGACACAGGTCCTCTTTTTTTCCTAGAGTCTCAACTGGGGTCAATTTTGCCCACAGGGGCCATTTGGCAATGTCTGGAGACATACTTGGGGCTGTCACTACTTGGAGGGGAGGGTGCTACTGGCGTCTAGTGGGTAGAGGCGATGGATACTGCTAAACACCCTACAATGCACAGGACAGGTCCCTACAACACAGAGTTATCCAGCCCCAAACACCAACGGCGCTGACGTTGAGAAACACTGTTGTAGACATACAAATGGTATGAAAAATACAATATCAATATACACATCTCTACCCGGCAGACATCAGGAGAGAGTTGAAGCTCCTGCTCTCCATGCATGCCCCTCCTTCCCGGCAGAGGTAGCCGCTGTCCTAAACTGTGTGATTATCATGCTCATGCATGTCTTATGTGTACACACTCCCCATAACAAGGGAATGATAATAGCAGATTGGTCTCATTAACAGGGCTGTTACAAGGCATTTGCAACGGAAAGCCCAAGAAAGTGTCTTAAATATTCCATAGCATAAGTTATAATTTGGAATGATTACTATGACTTTATTTGCTTTTCCTATTGCCCCTTTGAGCATTCAGAGTAGAAATCATTCTGCCTCGTTTGACAGAGGCAGACATGAAGCCCAGAGAGGTTGAATGACTTTTCGTTGGCTGCACAGCAAGTTAGGACCCAAGCTGGGCTCAAACTCTGGTCCTCTGAGTCAACTTCTGGTTTCAAGAGTGGAGCTTGAAGACACTTTCAAAGAATTTGAACCATGGGAGTTAATAGAAGCTGATTCTGGGCCTTTCACCCCAGTTAGCAGTGCTCTCGGGTGTGTGTCAAAAGCATTTCAGTCCGATTTATTTGCCTCTCCCTAAGTTGCCATTTCATTTCATGAAGCAGCAGTGAAGCCGCTGTCTCTCCAGGTGGGTTGAAAATTGAAGTCTGATCCAAAGGCATTTGCCCTTTCAGGCCAGCCCCCTCCTGAGAGCGAGAGCCAGCAGGGACAGCAATTTGCCTCTCATGTTCATTTTTGTTCCTCATGAAATACGGTTAAAAAGAAACCAGATTTTGAGAAAATGACCCAGGTGATTAGGTGAAATCCCTTCTCTTGCCTTACGCTCCTGCCGAGAAGCTGCAACCAGATTGGGAGGGGGAGGCGGCGGCAGGAGTCAGGTGGGGGAGGAACGTGGGTCAGAGTTACTGCCCATCCCCCCAGGAGGTAAGTTTGGGACGCAGACCCACTTCACAGATGACCCCTATCTTATTTTTCTATTTAATCAAAGGTATGTACACACAGATTAAATGACCAAATGGTTCTATAAGATTTGTTACAGAAAAGGCATTTTCTCACTCCCTTTGCCCCAATTTTCTGGCACTCTTAGGAGACTGCTTTCAACTCTTTTAGCTGAGTATGTTGGTACTTAAATCTAAATAGCATGCTTATAAAAAGTCTCCCTGTCTTGGAAGGCTAAGCAGTGACCAAGGAGATATAATCGGTTGTTACTAAGTGAAGGACACGTTCAGCTGCACGTATAGCAGCAGCAACCTTATGCTCGTGAAGCGTGCAGCTAATGATGCTGAACGTAGAGAAAGGAGCCACCTGTGTCCCCACTGGCCATGTGGAACCTACTCACCGGAAGGGCCAGGACTATAACCCAGGTCTTCTGTAACTCCCAGTGTGGCGATCATCTTCATTGCAGTAGAGCCGATGATAAGGGTCAAGTTTCCATAGGGTTAGCAAAAGTGTCTAGTAATCATTACAGTAGTAATAGTAATAGCAGATGCTCTTGCTTGTCTACCCAACAGCCATCACCTCTCGCTTCCTACAAACAGATCCCTGATTTTGTGTTGAGATAGGAGTTAGTGACCTCGAGATCTCTGGGAAGCTAGCCCATATTCAATCCCAGAGGATTAATTTAGTCTATAACCACCATGGTACATCCTTTTCCCCTTTGTCAGTGATTGGCTCAGGAGTTGGCATGTGAATCTGTTCTGGTTAATGAGATGTAAGGAGAAGTATGTTGGGGACTGAAAGAGACAAAGCCTTATGACAAAACCTTTTACCGCTGAGTCTTTCTCCCTTCTAGGGATGGGAGAGCAGAATGTTGGCAGCCACCTTGTGACCATGAGGATGCAGGTGTGAGGATGAAAAGCCAATACACTGAGAAAGGCAGAGCAGAAGTGTGGAAAGATCCTGCGTCCGTGGTGACGTCACACTGCTGCTACGCCAGCCCTGAGCTCTCGGGCCTCCAGATACCTTGTTCAATATGAGACAAGAAGGTGTTTTTAAAGCCTAAGACAGAGTTCGTCAGGGGCTCTGTAATTGCAGCCAAGTGCATTCCCATTGCTATAAGCATCTTCCCATTTAGAGTGGGCTCTGATTGAGTGTCTCATTTCCTTGGGAGGAAATCAACAAATACTGTAGCCAGCCACAATGATGGGCCAGGGATTTCCTAGGCCCTCAGAATACAAAGATAAATTGAACTCTGTCTCTGATTTCACAAAAACTAAAAACATAAGAGAGGAAACATGCAAAATGGTTGTATTTACAATAGCTGCTACCCTTATGCATCAACACTGCCCTGAACACTGGACATGTGATAACGCATTTGACCGTGGGTGGAGGGGGTGGCAGGCAAAGCTGGTTGAAACAGCACCAGCCTTGCTGGACAATAGTGGTTCTGCTTCCTGTTTGTAACCAACCCGGGTCCAACATGAGTCTAGAAGCTGAACTTCAAGGGTGTGACGATTCTGAGGGTTAACGGTGGGCAGGAGCCCGAATCCCTGACTCTCTCATCTTTACTGAAATGGAGTGTGCAAGCCTCAGCGGCAATGAGGGGAAATGCCAGAACATTCCAGAAACTCCAGCTTAGGAAGACTGGAACCCACCATGCCGCATTGGACTCTTGAGTTCCAGCTCCTCTGCCCTTCGGGATGGGAACACACATCTGTTGGCCTCCACAACGTGCACGTGGCAGGAAGGGTTATAAATAAACTGTCCTCCCTCCCTCCCTGCTGCCCTCCACCCTCTGACAGCTCAGCTTGTGGTTTCCTCTCCCTTTGAAAGCCTTCCCCAGCCGGATGCAAATCCTAATTAAAATCATGCACAGCGTGACTTTTAATTAGCCTGAGCAACCCCAAGAAAGGCATCAATATTGGAGCAGGATAATTGTGCCCAGGGCCTCTCCCCCAAGGATCAACACAATGCCGCAGCTGGGGGAGGCCCTAGCGCCCATGCTGGGAAGGGCCACCGAGGGGTCAGGCTGGGCTCAGCAAAGCACAGTTTCACTTGGGGCGGCCTCTTTGCAGGCAGGAGGCAATGACTTTGATCAGGGGGTTTGCAGATTGATTTTATGTAAGCTAGATGGGATTTCAAACAGGTCCCAAAGGGTCTGGGGTTGGGGTGGGGGACTCGGAATCGAGATTTGGAGGAGGGAATAAATGGAAAACAAAATCCTTTTTTCCTGACAAATAAAATAATTGGGGCACAGTGATTTCTTAAAGCAGAAATTTCGCTCTTCCTGATTCCCTCAAAGCCATAGATGTTTTCTGTGCCTTTGCTCATGACTCAACTAGAAATGTGACTGGGGGAGGGGGACGTAACAGCGTTTTTTTGCTCAGGAGAATTCATTAGGAATTCTGGAATGCTGACGTAAACTCACCCCTAGGGCTGCCAGCTTGAAAGTTCCTAGAACCCGAGGTGGGGGAACCCATTTAAAACCGCAGGCAGCCTTCCTGCAAAGAGACCCAGCTCAAAACGGATGCCTGGTTGTAAGCAGGACCCTGGATGCCTTCTTAGGGCCTAGACTCTTAACAGGTTCCATGGTCCATCTAAATGCTGGCTTAAAGATGGACTTACACATCAGGGGGCAAGCCTGGGAAACCCTAGAGCTAACAGGGGAGAAGAAGGTAAGTTCCACAGGTCAAAAATCATAACAGGAGTTAAAGGGAAAATGGGATTCGAATTGCCAAAAAGCAGATTTTCATAAGACACATACCTACACGTTACTATTTTGCAGATCTAGGTGTGACGTATACTAAAATCAATGTAAAAGAGTTGGCTGTTGACAATCTTTTCTCTTAAATTCTTTGTGTCTGGCTCCCTTATTTTATGACCTTGACATTTTTAAGGAGACAAGATAGATTACTCAAGTCAACAAATGGATAGGCTTCCACAAAAGGGACATCTTATTTAACCTGAATCTCAGAAATGAGAGAGAAAGATGTTTATGTCGTAGGTGGGGATGGGGGTAGTGGGGTGGGTTCTTCACGTCATAGTTTCCAGGGCAATACAGATCTGATATGTTAGGATGACAATCTCTGCTGTCTTCAAATTCCCCAGGGTCATGAAATGCCCCTGGGCTATGCTGCTTCCAGCAACTGTCCACATCTGGTGATCACTTCCCACCAAGAACTTCAGTGACAGGCATGAGAGCCTTCCAGAGTAAAGGACATCCCCCCACGATCATTTGTTCCTTCCTTGATGGGTGTCACCCTCTGACAGGCCATAACTGCTTCCCTAATACTTTTGTGAAGCCTCCATCCCATGCGTACAAATGCCTTTGTCTGGCCACCATGTTCCCCAGGATGTGCAACCATGGTGGAAAGAGAAGCAACGGTATCACTTTGCTTCTCCTCTTCCTCTCACACTCAGTCCAACATGGCTGTGAGTCCTATTGGTCCTTCACTGAAAAATATACATCATTCGACCACAGCTCCCCACCTTCATTCAAGTCCCATCTGTCCCCTCTCTCCTGGTTTGCAGTATTAGCCCCCTAAATGGGCTCTTCGTTTCCATCCTTGTCTAGAGAAACTGTCCTGTTCAAGACTATACTTTTTAACCTTTTCATTTAAAAATTAGACACAGGTACCCAAAATCCAACAAAAAATGTATAGCTTAGTGAAATATATCAACAGACATTCGTTTAATCAGGACCAAGTCAAGAAATAGCACTTTGCTGGAAGTCCCTCCATGGCGCCATGGCTGCATCCCAATCACAGCCTGACCCTCCCTCCAAAAGTAACCACCCTCTGACTCTTTCAGTTAATAGCTCCCTACAATCTTTATGGCGTCATCACCCCAATGTGCCTCCTTAGATCCTACAGTTAACATAACCCAGTTGGTAAATCGTGGCATGTCTTTTTAGTCTACGGGTTTCCTGTCCATGCCTCTTTTCCTTAGAATCTCTCTGTTTCAGTGCCTGGGCTGCGTGACCTATAGAGTTTCTCACAGCCTGGACCTTGGTAATTTCATATTCATGGTGCAGTCAACACCTCCTTCTGTCTGTCCTCCATCTTTCTTGGAAAATGGCAGCCGGACCCAGAGGTGTAGTCAGAATTATGTGTGATACTGAAAAGGTTCTAAATTAGAAAGGAGCTATTGGGGAACTGAAGGGGATGAAATTAGAAAGTTGGATGATGATATTAAAGTCCACCAGTCAGAGACCACCGGGAACCTCCCTGCAGCCACAGTTACATTTAGCTAACCTGCTGCAACAAAGGAGATCACACCCATAGCAACGCAGGACAATCTCCGTAAGAGGCACAGGGAAGAGCTTCCTATAGGATTTGGGCCTCCACTGAATGATTCGAAGGAATTAAGGAGGCAGGGTCAAAAAGTGGGGGCAGTTTGGTGATTGGGTATCTTTTTTTTTTTTTTGGCGGTACGCAGGCCTCTCACTGCTGTGGCCTCTCGCGTTGCGGAGCACAGGCTCCGGATGCGCAGGCTCAGTGGCCATGGCTCACGGGCCCAGCCGCTCCGCGGCATGTGGGATCTTCCCGGACCGGGGCACGAACCCGTGTCCCCTGCATCGGCAGGCGGACTCTCAACCACTGTGCCACCAGGGAGGCCCGGGTAGCTTTTTTTAATAAATATAATTGACGTATAACATTATGATGTGATGGGGTATCTTAAATATTTTTACCTTGCAGGGAGGAAGATGAATGCAGGGCTAGGGTGTCATTGGTAAAGAGGCAGCCACCACTCGCACTAGCAGAAGAGCACGTTCAGTTATTTCTGTACGTGCGTGGTCTTGTCTCTGCCTAGTTTCACACAGGGTCGTGTCATGGCCTTGTCTGAACATGTTTGTGTTCCACAAGCTTTGTTCCTGTTGATTGGGAGCATCACGGCCTAGCCGCCAGGTGCCAGGTGGGTTATTTTTCCCTTTCTCCGTTCCCCTCCTGGTTTAGCTGCAAACAAGACTGATTTTACTTTATCAGTGGTCCTATTATGGAAGGCCTTACCTATCCGTTTGAGGAAGTTTGTATTTCATTTGGTACATAAGAGGGGAGCTACCAAGGATCCTTGGGCTCTGGAGTGAGGAAGTTAGCATCGTACTTAAGGAATTGGGTGTCAGTCTATTGGGAGAGAAAAGTTAGAGGCAATTATCAAGAGCAAAGTGAGAGGCAGTGCCGTATGAATAAAGGTGCTGGCAGTGGGAATAAAACAAAGATGATGGAGCCATTAGAGGGGAGGAAATAACAAGGCTGCACCCTGGACGGGCTGTGGGGTGAAGACAGCGTGGCAGGCACTGATGTTTGCTGACCCAACACCCATCCCCCACCCTTCTTGCCAACAAAACCCCGATGGCTTTTCCTAAGCCAATGGCAATGAATCATGATTGGTCAAAACCCATCTTGACTCTCCCAGGCACCATACCAGATGCTTGCCCTGCACCCCCTGCAGTGAAGGCTGCCCTGTGACCTCACTCAGGACAAGGGGACCAAAGAGGATGTGTGGTGGGGCTCCTGGGAAAGGTGTTCATTCCTTATAAAAAGGACAGATGTGGGAATTCCCTGGCAGTCGAGTGGTTAGGAGTCGGCGCTTGACACTTTCACTGCTGGGGCCCGGGTTCAATCCTTGGTCAGGGAACTAAGATCCCGGAAACCGCACAGTGCAGCCAAAAAAAAAAAAAAAAGGAAAGAAAGAAAAAAAAGGACAGGTGTAAGGAGAGTGCTCCCTTGAATTGCCCCCTTTCCCTCGTTTTTGGCAAAAGAGGAATATGTGATGCCTTCAGCTGCCCTCCCAAGTGTTTTGCTAAAAACACTTGTTTTTGTGAACTGCTGTTTGTTGGAGTTGCTGTGACTTGTGGCCTAAAGCATCCTAACCAACGCCCAGGGGGAGCCAAAGATGACTGGAATGTCTCTGAACCTGGGTGACTGACTGATGCGGGGGTCTGGGTAGAAGCATGGACCTCTGGAGGAGAAGTGTATTGGGGGTGGGTAAGGAAGATGGTGATTTTGTTGAATCTTCTGGGCTTAAGTTGAGAGCAAATACCAAAGTCTGGGGCTTGGGACAGAGGCTAGAACTTGAGAAGGAGGCGCTGGGATCCACTGATTGGCTGGAGGTTGAAAAATGATGCCACGGGTGAGGAATCCCGCAAGCGTTTGAAGATCTGCCTCATGTCTGTTTGGGGGGGGCTCCTTGGTAAATATATACTTTAATTCTTTTCCAGATAGTCAGACATGACTTTTAGGATGTTGTGAGCTCATAGCTTGGCTCGGTTTCTGCATTTCCGAAGCCTGGCTGGAAAATAAATTTGCATCCCTTGTCAATACCGTCACCAACCAATTCCCAATGGAGAATTTTCCCACTGCATTTGTTTCCTTTTCGAAAAAAAATTTTTTTTTTTTCATTTTTCAACCTTCAAATGCAGCTGTGGCCACAGTTTCTGGGAACCTGTACATCAGTGGAACAGCCTACAGGGAACGGTGGGTCCTGCTGAGCCAGGAGGAGGAGGCATGAGGGTAAAGGGCAGAGGACCCTCTGGCCCGGGCCCCAGGAAGGGGGATCGAGACAGGGAGTCAGGGAGGGAGTGCAGAAGAGTTTGGGGACCCCTGGATGGCTGACCCCTTTACCTCTTAAAATATCCACATCTAACCATTTGAAACAGGAGAGAGCTGCCCATTTTTCCAGAGTCGGGGACAACGCTGGCTCCAGATCCAGTTCTCCTAACTCTTGGTCCATTGTTTGCTCCCCGCCTTCTCATTCCGAATGAGATGAGACATCCACGGAGGGCTTTGAGCAGAGGAATTGTTAAGGTCTGATCTGCATGTAAATATACCACCCAAAGCACTCCAATAAGGAGAAGAGATGAGCATAGGCGGGCAGGGCAGGAGGTGGGAGACCAGTGAGAAGCCAACGCAAAACCCGTGTGAGAGAAGATGGCGGCTTGGATTCTGATGGACTGGACGTGGCATCTGAGAGAAAGGAAGGAGATAAAGATGACTTCCATACAAATTATTATGTATAAAATAAGCTACAAGGATATATTATACAACAGAGGGAATATAGCAAATAATCTATTGATACAACAACTATAAATGGCGTATAACTTTTAAAAATGGTGAGTCACTGTATTGTACACCTGTAACTTCTATAATATTGTACAGCAACTCTACTTCAATTAGAAAAAAAAGAATAAATGAATAAAAGATGACTTCCGGGTTTGGGTCCTGAGCAACTCGACAGCCTTGCCTTTCTCTGAGATGCGGAAGACAGAGAAGAAGCGGGTTTAGAGGGAGGCGTAAGAAGTTTCATTTTGGACAGGCTGAGGCTGATATGCCTGGGCAGCTGAGTGCATGGGTTGGGAGTTGAGAATTCAGGGGAGTTTCAGGCCAGAAATATACATGCGGGCGCTGTCAGTAGGTAGGAGATGTTTAAAGCCTTCAGGCTGGAGAAGCTCTCCCAAGGAGAGAGTGCTGTATGGGTAGTTTTGAGAAGAGTCCCTCCCTGTCCTTCTCAGACATGGGTTTCCTGAGTGACCTTGACCAAGTCCCTTCACCTCCTGGGCCTTTGGCTTGTCTGCAGAAGTATGGACTGGAGCACTTGGTCTCCAAGACCCTGCCCTGCTCTGCGATGCTATGATAGAGGCTCTTCGAGGTGCATCACCGCCTGGGATGTGCAGGCAATGGAACGGCTGCTGTCCTCCATCAGTGTTGATCCCAACGAGGACAAAGATTCAGATGTGGATGGGCTACCACCACGCTCAGCGAAACCTTCGTGCCGCTGGAGTGAGACCTCAGATGTCCTCCGTTCTTCAAGCTGTGAAACAAGCAAGCCCTTCAATATCTCCAGTTTTCTACAACAAGAAGTCAGAACCATTAGAGAAATCTGTCCACCTGGGAATCTCGGGAGGACTGGAGTGGCCAGCAGGGTCAGGCAGCCCTGCGATCATGTCACCAGGAGATCGTTTGCAACCTGCTTATCCACGAGCTAGGAGATGCAGGGCTGTGGTTGCAGCCTGGGCCCTTCTGCTGGGCATCCTCTTTCCCATCAGCAGAGCACTGCCATTCTTACCTCCAGATGTAACCATTTCCATTACACTCTAGGGTGACCGGACCCTGAGGGGGCGGAGTCAACATCTGTCCTAATGACGCAGTGTCTTCAGCGGGTGCCTCAGAGATGGGGCCCCGGACAAGGGGGGAATCCTTTGTTTCTAGGTCATGCAGGCTATTTTCATAGAGAGCAGAATGAAATGGAGACCAGAATAGACTGGAAGGGCTTATTGGGTTGAACTGAAAACTTCCTGGCACCCAAAAGGTCAAAGTCAGCAATGATGAGCTGATGAGACCAACAGGAAAATCCACGTGGGTGGCCCTCTCATAGGTGGCGGGTGCCATGGTCTCAGAGCACGACCTCTGGCAGACGCTCCCTGGCTTCAAATGCTGGCTCTGTCGTTTTTCTAACTGTGTCACCTTGGACCAGTGACATAAACCTCTGTGTGTTTAGAAGCTCCACATGAAAAGTGGATGCATAATGGTCCCCACTTCATAGGATTGCTCTTGGGATGACGCGAGTTCACACGTGTCCAGTCCTTAGAACGATGCCCGGGGCACTGGGAGTCCTGTAAGAAGCTCGCTGTTCGTAAGGGTGGATCCCTTAACCAAACTCCATCCCACTATTTGAAACATCACCAGGGACACATCGGGACCCAGAACTCCTAGTAGATGAGAAGAAGAACTCAGCTCACACACGTCTTACTTCTCTTCTCGCTCTTGAATCAGATTTAAGCCAATGTTTTTTGTGGTGTTTTTTTTTTTTGCGGTACGCGGGCCTCTCACTGTTGCGGCCTCTCCCGTTGCGGAGCACAGGCTCCGGACGCGCAGGCTCAGTGGCCATGGCTCACGGGCCCAGCCGCTCCGCGGCATGTGGGACCTTCCCGGACCGGGGCACGAACCCGTGTCCCCTGCATTGGCAGGCGGACTCTCAACCACTGCGCCACCAGGGAATCCCAAGCCAATAGTTTTTGACTTGGTGTCTGCAGTGTGAGGGACTCTGGCCGGAAACACAGAACCTTCTGATCAAGACATGGAGCCGAGACACAAGAGTGTGACTTGCTGAACAGAACGCGAGGTGCAAGTGACGCGCAGATGGTGACGGGGAAAGTGTCAAAGGGCAGCAAGTGATCAATGCAGACACTGGGACAGACTGGGAGAAGTAGAGGAATTTGAACAAAGAGTATCAGTGGGTCATCCACTCGGAAAACCCAAGAGAACCAACCAGAACTTTCAGAGCTTATAATTGTGCCAGAAATGCCATGAGCTACAAAGTCAGCCTATAGTTAGGGAGCCAAGCAAGTCAATTATGACATTTCCATAAAGAGAGAAACAAGTAAGGAGAACCTAAAAGTTTGTTGAAAAGGAAGGAAATTTAAGAGGAACTTGCTTTACCAAATTTGGTGTTGATACAGGAATAAAGGAAAAGATCGATGGAACAGAATCCAGGTGCTAATTAATGTATCCTATGTATGAAGAATAAGCAAGTTAAATCCCAAACAGAAACAAATCCAATTTTCAACAGCAATGATATACAGGACTTAGGTATTATTGTTATAACAAGTCCGTGGGAGCCATGTGAATAGAGCTATGCAAGGGAAGAATCAAATGCTAAGTTTCATAGCCTATTACTGGATAAAAGTTAATATTGACTAGATAGCTATTTCCTTCCTTTCAAGCTATAGAATGTGAAGTTCCATGCAGTTATCATGAGAAAATGGTCTAAAGTGAATTTGGAAAAGAAAGTCATAAAAAAAATTTTTTGAATAAAAAAGAAATTATGGAGTTAGTTCTATCAGATATTCTCACACATAGAATCATAATAACTGAAGTGTGGGGCTGATTGAGAACAGAACTCAATAGAAAGTTCAGGAAAAGATATAAGATTTCACAATGTGATAAAGCTTGCATTTCCATTATTTGGCGGAAAGTAGATTATTCAGTAAATGACATTCAGACAATTTGGAAAGGACCTAGTGATCTAGACAAAAATATTAAATTCGATCCATACGTCATTACGTCCGTTGAAATAAATTCTAGACGCACTGTTAATGTAAATAGAAAACAATGCAGTCCTGGTAGAAAATAAATGAATGTTTATATAACATCAGGGAATGTGTGAATATGACAGTAAATGCGGACAGCACAAAGGAAAAGTTGGCTGCATGTGACAAGCAGATGAGAAATTTTCTCACATATCTCTCAAATTCATTCATTTCTCAATTCCACAAACTTATGCCAAGATATCATTTCTTCCCTGAATTCATTCATTCATTCATTCACTCATTGAGTGCCCACTCTATGACAGATGCTGTTGGTGGTACCAGGGATAGCGTAGTTTAAAAACAAAGGGGCAAAAATCCTGACCCTCTGGAGCTCTAATACTGTTGGAGCAGACAGAGTATAAACAGGATAAATAAGTAACATATATAATAAGTCAGACTGTGTTTGGATTTTTGAAGAACGATACAGGAAGGGAAGGAGATACGTTTCTGGCAGGGAGGGAGTCGTTTGCAATTTTAAACAGTGGTCAGGAAGGCATCTCGGAGAAGCTGACATTTGAGCAAAAAATCAGAGGAGGAAAGGGGGTAATTTCTGTAAATAAGAGCAAAGGCCCTGGGCCAGACGTGTGCCTGACCATGTGTGGGGATCCCCAGGGAAGATGGTACGTGAGGGAAAAGAGTAGCAAAGATGAAGACAGGAAAAGTCAGCCCTGGGCTGAGGGCTGACCACATGGGCTCTTATTTCCCAGGGTCACAGAATAAAATGGTCTTAGAACCAAGACTCAGATGGAAGTTACCCAATTCCAGGCCTTTCTTACGTGTTCCTTGAGCCCGGCTGGTCCCACTCTGCTCATCCACCTCCTTGAGGCTTCGGCCCCCACTGGGAGGGAGGGTCCATGGGCTGACTATGTGATTCATCCCCCAAACTGGATCCTTGTTGAGCACGGCTGGAGGCACCATTAGCAATTATTCCAGGACATGGCGCCTGTCCCAGGCAAACTGAGCATGACTTGTGGTCACCTCACCGGCACCATGTTTGCACAGCACTTTCCATAAAATTGAGGAAATGCCCATTGTCTGCACAGAGAATGGGGACAGGCTGATGGTCCAAAAGGGTGGAAACCCAGGCTCCACCCTTCCCAGCTCTGTGACCCTGGGCAAGCTCTGTGCTTTCCCTAGGTCTCAGTTTCCTCAATTGTCAAATGGCTGAGGCAATAATATCCCCCACCTTTCATGGTTTCTCTAAAGATGCAATGAGGTGACACGTGTGAAGCTCGTCAAACCATGCCCGGCTCGTGGTGTGCGCTCTACAAGGACTGACTTTCATTGTCACGGGTCTGACATGGGTCTCAAAGGTCTGAAATGAAAGTATCAGCAGGGCTGCTCTAAGGGAGAATCTGTTTTCTGGCCTTTTCCACCTCCTGTGCCACCCACATTCCTTAGCTCATGGCCTCATCCCGCCATCTTCGAAGTCGGCGATGTAAGGCTAAGTCCTTCTCACGCTGCTTCTCTCTCTCTTCTGCCTCCCTTGTCCACTTGCAGGGACGCTGCTGCTAACACTGGTCCCACCCAGGTAACCCAGGATCATTCCCTATTTTAAGGTCAGCTGACTAAGCAACTTAATTCCATCTGCAACCTAATTCCCCTTTGCCATTTAACGAGCATGTTTAGTTTCCAAGAACTAGGACATGGACATCTTAGGGGACCATTATTCTGCTCACCACAGGGGTAATTGAAACCTAACCTCCTCCCATTCCCCAGGTGGGAGCACTGAGGCCCCTGAAAAGGAAGTGAGCTGCCCAAGGTACCATCAATGGTCAGTGCAGTGACCAGACTCCACCCACAAACCCTCGCTCCCAGACCAGGGCTCTCCCAGGTAGAGAAAGTTCCACGCAATCGATTTCACAGCTGGGGTATTCAGAGAGAGATTTACTGCATTACGGCCGTGGGAAGCACTTGCTCATTTTCCTAAGCTGCTCAGCCTGGGGTCTTTCCTCTAGTAAGAGGTAAGTGACAGTTGGGGACTTTCTCTGTTGCTGGAAGTCACACCAAGTTCAACGATAATCATTGTGGAAGCACCCTTCCCCAGTCACAGATTCATTACAAAAAAATGTTTCAAAATAAATGTCCATTTCCCACACCTAGAATAGAAAATGGATGCGGCAGTCGTGCTCAGGGCACGTGACTGATCCAAGAGCTGATTCAGTCATATTCCTGCATCTCAAAGGTCACTCAGGAATCTTCAAGAGCACAGCCCCCTCGTGCAGCTGGGCGGGGGAGGGATGAGAAGGCGGGTAATTTATACACATAATTATCCTCCTGGAGTGAACAGATGGGAGTCTTTCTCCAGGAGACGTGGTGTACAACGTCCTATTTCTCACTGGGGCAGCAGGGACAGTTCCAATTAACCAACTTCCCATGAACCGGCCCCCAGCAGAACTCAGGGGAGGGAGAGGAGGGAGAAAAATGTTCCGTGTTTGTGTTCGCATCTGTCCAAGCGAGGCGCCCACTTGAAAACTTAACGTTCTCCCCACAGTTAGAAGCGACGTGCTGGGGTTTCTAGAGTCAGAGGCTCACAGTCGTGCTCACACGCCACCTCCAGCCCGCAGCAGTCCCTCCGTCCTCAGCCAGGAGGCCAGGGTTGAGGGGGGTACTCTCCCCCTTGTATGGGAACACAGGAACCCCACAGACCTTAAGGAATGTGCAGTATCGTTGGGAGAGATGAAGCAACAGACAGGAGAACTGGCTGTGAGCCGACAGTGACCATTTACCCAGGCTAACTGGAGTTCCATGGGAACTGGTGGATGGCAGAGAGCGTGCACTTGCCATTGAGAAAGGCCCAGGTCCATATTCCTGCTAAGCCCTGTACCTAGCTGTGACCTTGGGCAAATCATTACTACCCTCTGAGCCTCAGTTTCCCTACCCAGCAAGGATGTACCATCACCACCACCTGAAAGGGTTTGGAGGGATGACTCGGGTGGGTATTTCATCAGATTCTTCTTCCTGCTTCCTTTTTCATGTTAGTTTCTTAGAAGGGAAGGGGAGCCCATTCCCTTGGGGTGAGTGTGGAAGGATTTACATGGGAGTGTAGTGTGATCCGAGCTGTAAAGAAGGGTGTGGCGGACACAGCTAGTTGCCCCCTAAGCATCCGCTTCTCCCTCCTCACCATCAGGACCCCAGCTTTGATCAAGATGTCATTGTGCCCAGCTAAGATGCTCACTTTCCCAGACTCCCTTGCAGCTAATGGTAGCCACATGACCCCATTCCAGCCAATGGAACATACATGGATATCCACATGGTGTTCCTGAGAATGCACTGCTGCTTCTGCAACACAGCAACCTCCCCTCCTTCCTTCTCTCTCATTCCCGCCTGGAAGTGGAGCTGCCACTTTAGAACCAGAAGGTGTTTGACGAGCCTGTGGATAAAAACCACTATGCGGAGGATGCAAAGTGGGGAGACAGAAAGAGTCTGGTCCTTGGAACATGAGTGAGAGATACAGCTCTGGCTCTGTACTGCCTGCCTCTGGGCTTCTTCCTGTGATGTAAGAAAAACAAACCCATCTTCATTTAAGTCACTCTTAGTTGGGTTGCCTGTTACTTGCAACTGAAATGGTTCCTAAATAATACAATGTCATGATGACACCAAGGAACAGGACAGGCATTCCTGCAGGACAAATGGCAGAAGTGAGTCAAGGGAAGTAGAGAAGCACCAGGTCTGTGCAGGGACCAGGGCTGCTGCTTCACCCCCAGCCAGTCAACTCCAGATGACCAGTCAGTGAGGTCACAGCCCCCTGCAGGGACTGGTCTAGGAAGGAGCACGTGACCCACTACTGGCCAATCAGACGTGATGGGAAGTCTTCTGGAAGACTCTACAGAATGTTTTCAGACTCCTAAGAAAATACCCAAGAACGGACAATCACTCCCCTCTCTTTCAGACATTTTTCACATGCAGAACTACCTGGAAGTGTTGGCAGCCACCTGGTTGTCAAGAGGGGAGCTGGTCTATGGACAAAGCTGGCGTCCCAAAGATCACAGAACACAAAACGGGAAAGACCCAGGTTGCTTAATGACATCCCTGAGTCACTGGATTAACCAAGCTGCAGCAACCTAAACTCCTATGTGAATAATAATAACCACTGACGTCACCAATGTTGAAAATACTTGGGAGTAGGGTTAACTGTTACTTGCAGCCCAAATCATCCAAACTAATGCCTTGTATCTGAGGGGAAAAAAGATGGGTCATCATCAGTCAGCTAAGCTGAGGGTGTGCGGTTGCTTTGAGTCGTTGCATACATGGCTTTCTTTAACCTTCCAGAGTGGATCATAAGTGCTTGCTGCAGGGCAAGACTGTCATTGATGAGGTCTCTGTCTTATTGTCAGGCAGCACGGCTCCATGGTAAGAACACGGACTGTGGACCAGATTGGCTAAGTTTGAATCCTGATTCTGCCAACTTCTAGCTTTATGACTTTGAGTGAGTTGTTTGAACTCTCCTTACTTTGCTGATTTAAAAAATAGAGATAATAATAGCACCTCCCTCTTGGGGTGGTTGTAGGATTAAACAAGAGAATCCACGTAAAGAACAGCTCCCGGCATGTGGAGAGCGCTGTGTGAGTTAGCCGTTGTCATAGTGACAACACAGGTGAACAGAATGTTTTACTGCTGTTACAGCACTAGTATTCCCATTTTGCAGACAGGGATACTGAGGCACAGAGAATTAAGTTCTTTGCCCAAGGTCCATACAACTGGTAAGTGGAGGAGCTGAGGTTTGAGCTCAGGCAGTGATCTCTTAATCACCACTCTATCCCATATCCTCTACACAGTGGTCAGATGGAATGAACCAGACAGCTAACCAGGGTGGTCATTAGCCGGCTGGAATCCATCCTGCTTCGCTGGTGCGTGAGTGCGTCAAGTACCAGCAGCAAGGGTGTGCCCCCTCGTTGCCAGGCTCCACGCGGCTTCCAGCTCCAGTCATTTCAAAGCACGTTATCATTTCTCCTTTGCATCTTGGAGCCTCTGAATGGGTCAGCGGGCTCACAGATCTAGAGGGAGCCCGGCCAAATCCCCACCATCTGGCATCGCCCGAGAGACAGCATATGTTGTGGCCCCCTGCGTGATGCCTTCCCCGAGATGCCTCCAAATGAGACCCTAAATGCTCCCCTGCTGAGGGCGGCTGGTCCGCAAGTCCCCTGCCGAGGAGCGCCAGTCCCCACAGCTGACGGGCTCCCCAGGCCCCGGGTCTTCTTGGGCTTCCGGGGCCAGCAGCTCCCAAAGGCACCAAGCTTGGATGGAGGTACTCCTTTATCTTTTCAGGCTGGAACAGTGTCCTCCGGGCAGGGAGAATGAAAAAACTAGCTGATATGAGATCAGACTGCAAGCACGGGGCACTCATGTGGCAACGACCAGGTCCAGGCACTGTACGAGGTGCCAAGAACACAGAGATAAATAAAGCCTGTTCGTGCCCTTCAGGTTTAGAGAGCAAGACAGACATAAACAACGAATAATCGCCAACATTATGGAGTTGCTCCCCGTGTGCCAGACGCCGCCTTAAGTATTGACACATTTGGTCTCCACCACTACTCCATGAATTGGCTCCCGTTATCATCACCATTTCTCCCAGGAAACTGAGGCACACATAGAGAGGTTAAGTCACTTGCCCAAGATCACACAGCAAATAATAGGTGGCTAGAGCCAAGGTATGAACCCAAGGCTTCTGGTTCCATGCTGCAGCCTCTTCACCACCCCCGCTGCTGCCTATGCCCTGAGCAGGAAGCAATGAATCCTCCTCACTGGGGAGGGGCCACCCAAAGGGAAGAGAAGTCAAGAGAGGTGCTCGGGGCTTCCCTGGTGGCGCAGTGGTTGAGAGTCCACCTGCCGATGCAGGGGACGCGGGTTCCTGCCCCGGTCCGGGAAGATCCCACATGCCGCGGAGTGGCTGGGCCCATGAGCCATGGCCGCTGAGCCTGTGGGTCCGGAGCCTGTGCTCCGCAACGGGGGAGGCCACGGCAGTGAGAGGCCCGCGTACCGCAAAAAAAAAAAAAAGAGGTGGGCAGACACGGACATTGCCAGATGACAATGACAATGATGATAAGAATGATAGCAGCTAACAGTTGCTGTGCGCTCACTGAGCGACTCATCTGAGTTTCCACCCAACACGCTTAAGAGGCTTACCATCATGACCCGATTTTACAGATGAGACAACGGGGGCACAGAGAGGTTTGGTGACCTGCCTAATCTCACGAGGCTGGGAAGAGGCAGAGCCAAGACTTGAGTCCAGAAGTGTGGCTTCAGAGCCTGTGCCCTCACCACCAGGCCAACGGAACGGGGAGATGGTCCCGGGAGAGGAAGCTGCCTGGGCCTGGGTAGAGAATAAGCCAGAGTGCGTGGGGTGGTAAGGGGTTGGGCTGCGGGTGTAGGGGCACACGGGGGAAAGGGGCTTTAGGAAGGCCTTGAACTCCAGCTAAAAGGAGACGGGATCTCAGGCGGAACATGGAGATCCGAGTTCTGGTTCTGACTCTGGGGTCAATATGTGACCACGTTGCTGAGACTCAGCTTTCTCTTCTGTAAAGTGGGCACATCCCAGCCTATAGGAAGATAAAAATTCCCTGAACAGAGTAGTGTAAGGAGAGGGAAGCAAGGGGTCCATACTTGGTAGTTAGAGTACAAAGTGTGAGATGGGGTCACCAAGCATGAGGCTGGAGGAGCGAGCAGGGCCTGGTGGGCAGGGAAACCAGTGAAAACTATTTAGGTAGGAAAGTGATGTGGTTTGTATCCATCAGGCTTCTTAACTGCAAACAGCAAACACCACTCTGACTGGTTTAAGCAAAACTCAAATTCGTTAAAGGAGGGCAGGCAACATGGAGAATCCTCCGAAGGTCCAGAAAGCTGAAATCAGGAGACACAGCCAGAAGCAGCACCCGACCACAGGGCACTGGGCACCAGCAGGCGTACCCCACTCCCTCCAGAAGGACCAGATGCCTCCACGGCTTTGCTTAACAAAACTCAATTCTGTTTGTCCCTGCATATTCCCTTCGAAAGCATAGTCTCAAATGAGAGCATCTGATTGGAGAAGCCAGAGTCACCTGGCTGCCCCTCGCAGCAGAGGAGGCTGGGAGAATGCCATGACTGCCCTCTGGGGACGTGGCAACTGCACTATGGGAAACTCCCCAACACAGGGTGAGCATTCAGAGGGTGCTGGGCAGCCTCAAACCTTCCCCAAAGCCCCTTCCATAGTCCAATTTGCACTGTAGTCTGATTTCTCCACTGGGAGCCTGGAGTTGGGATTTTAGGAGGTTAAGACTGAAGACAGGGAGACCAGGAGGTGAAACCGTGGGAAATTAGTCAAATCCACTTTACCCACCTTCGCTAATCAAGGTCATCTGCAAAAGACTTGTATGTCCTTCAAGCAGCAAGTGGCCTTAGAGGCCTGAATCAGCTGTTTTCTAGGAACTTGGAGTCAGCTGTGTCTAGTTTTTGAGCTGAGCTGGTTAAGACTGGGTGGAACCACTGACCCCCCAACTGGGCATGCGCCAGTGTCCGCTTGGTGACCTTTTGAATGTGCAGAGGCCTGTAGCTTGGTTACACCTGCACAGAATGACAATGACCACACTTTTTTCCAATCACGTTTCCCCAAGAAACCCACGCTCCCCACGCCTCGGACCGCCCTGCTGCTTTATTCGTTATCCCGTAAATACCCCAGCCCCTCGCCTTCAGGGAGGTGAGTTTAGGATGCGTTTCCCCATCTATTCGCTGGGCTGCCTTGCAAAGAAACCCTCCCTGCTGCAGACCTCAGCAGCTCAGCATTGTGGCTTGCTGTGCCTCGGGCGAACTCAACCTGCTTCGGTAACAGAAACAACGGCAAGAAATGATAGGGACCTGAATGCGGGCAGTGGTGGCCAAGATGCAGAAAAGGGGCTGGACCTGGGAAAGATTCAGGAGGTAGAATCAGCAGGACTTGAAAACGAGAATGGCTTTACAACAGGGGCACACACATGGGACCAAAGACGTGGTCAACGTTTGAGAGTATCATAATCCCACCCAGGCAAAAGCGACACTGTTGGAAGTTGGCAAACGATGCGGGTGGCTGATTTCAGGGAGGGAAGCGAGGGTGAAGGGGATGCGTGGGATGGGCTTTAAGGGCTGTACTCATGGTATATTGGTTTTCTTTGAACCCTTTACAATGGGGATGTTCTCCTGAGCCAGCCTTCCTCTATTCTCTGCTCAGATATTGTTTTTTCAAGGAAATAGTTACCACAGAGGCTTGGCACGGATAGGCAACGAGATCTCTAAGGGAGCTGAGGCCTGTGGTTTGCTCACCGTTCGATCCCAGGGTCTTGGCATAGAGGCTGACCCACCTTGGGCACACGGTGACTGCCGATCATGGAATGACCGTTCTTGAAGTTCTGCTAGGCTAGATCTTCAAGAAGGTTGCTTCCATAAGAGAAATAAGAAAAAAGGGGAAAGTCATTCTGTGTCCCTTGCCCTCGTTGAAGCAAGGGTGTTCTGGATAGGATGAGAAGCATTCAGTCTTCACTGAATGATGTTTTATTACACCGAGGAGGCAGCCTAGGGATTAGGGGTGAGGTCGAGCCATAGGAAGGTCCTGCCCTCATTAGCTCTGACCACACTTTCAACCCAGGGCAAGATTTAAGGTTTGGCAGTAAACCTGCCAAAGTGCTATACCTCCACTTTGAGTGGAGAAGGGGAGGGAGAGAGAAAAGAGTTCAAAGTCCGACTCCATTGTTTACCAGCGGTAGAGACCCCGGGCAGGTGTATTTAGTATCCCGTGTCTCTGTCTGATGCCTTAAAACAGGTTCTGCCGTCACCATACCTAACTCCGGGGTGAGGGATACACATGCGCACTTGGAAGGGAGCCTCACACACGGTAAACACACTACGTTCACCCTGATGATTGTGAGCGTTTCCGTATTAAGCCAGCCAAGCTCTCCCTTGCCTCTGGGATCTTGCCTCTGCTATTCTGTCATCCGGAAAGACTTTCCTTCTGACCTTTCCATGCAGCTCCTTCCCAGCACGTAGTTTCAGCTCCAACGTCACCTCCTCTGAGGACTCAACTTGAAAGCCCCTCCCTCCCGACTGCCTGTTTAATTTCTTCGGAGGACTTACCACAGGGTGCCCGAGGTCCGCTTCTCAGGGCGA
This sequence comes from Grampus griseus, assembly GCF_964374135.1. NCBI lineage: Eukaryota > Metazoa > Chordata > Mammalia > Artiodactyla > Delphinidae > Grampus > Grampus griseus. The sequence goes on along the minus strand of NC_139008.1, from coordinate 75,884,697 downwards.
TGCCAGGTTGCAGGGGGATCAGCCTGTAGATGCTGACTTGTGAGATGTAGCCTGCAGCTTCTGGTGGCCACCTGTGCCATCAGGAGGGAAAAGTCGGCCTACAAATGAGCCAAAGAGATGGAAGAGAAGCAGAGAGGTGGAATGTGAAAGGCGGGCTCCTGATCTCAGCCGTGCCTGAAGCCCACTTTGTCCCTTGGTGTATTCCTCCCATGAGCCAATGGATTCTTTCCTGGCTTGCACCAGTTAGGTTCCTGTCACTTGAAACTGAAAGCTTTCTGCTTATGGCTCTGCTTCTGGATCCATAGAGAAGCCCACAGGGGACTAGGGCATAGGGAGCGGCCACAGTTCCCATCTCTGTGGGCATCCCCTACTGACCCTGGGTTCCACCTTGCTGGGTCTGCCGTTTCAACAGTCCATCACCCCAACGGTGGCCCAGCCTCAGCCCCCGGTCGGCTTCTTCTGGCTTCCTCTGGCTTCTCTCTCCCTTTCCTCCCCGTTGTCAGTCTGAGGCTGAGACCCCTTCAGCCAACCCCCGAAACGATTCCACAGCTGCCAAAGACTAGTATTGTGATGTGCAGTAGGGCGTTGCCTTTCTTAAAGCCCTATCTCTTTCTCTCTCTCTTTTTAAAGCTAATACATTTTAAATTGTAATTGTTTAATTATACATATAACAACAGTTACTATTTTAAACATTAAGGGTACAGTTCAGTGGCATTAAGTACATTCACATTGTTGTGCCACTGTCACCACCAACCATCTACAGAAATTTTTTCGTCTTACAAGATGGAAGCTCTGTTCCCATTAACACTAACTCCCCATTCTCCCTCTTCAGAGCCCCTAGCAACCACCTTTCTAATTTCTGTCTCTATGAGCTTGACTCCTCTAGGTACCTCATGTAAGTGGAATCATATTTGTCTTTTTGTGTCTGGCTTATTTCACTTAGCATAATATCTTCAAGGTTCATCGTGTTGTAGCGTGTGTCAGAATTTCCTACCTTTTTAAGGCTGAATAATTTTCCACTGCATGTATAAACTACATTTTGTTTATTCTTTCATCTGTTGATGCTCACCTGGGTAGCTTCCACCTTTTGGCAATCGTGAATAATGCTGCTATGGGCATGGGCGTATGAATGTCTGTTCTTGTTCCTGCTTCCAAATCTTTGGGGATGTATACTCAGAAACGGAATTGTTGTATCTTATGGTAATTCTATCTGTAATTTGTTGAGAACCTGACATACTGTTTTCCACAGCAGCTTGACAATTTTACTTTCCCACCAGCAATAGCACAAGGGGACAAATTTCTCCACATCCTTACCAACACTTTTTTCTGTTTGTTTGTTTGTTTGTTTTTATAGCCACCATCCTAATGAATGTGAAGTGATATCTCACTGTGGTTTCGATTTGCATTTCCCTAACAATTAGTGATACAGAGCATCTTTTCATGCGCTTGTTGGCCATCTGTACATCTCCTTTGGAGACATGTCTATTCAAGTTTTAGAGCCTTCTTTGTTCATTTCATTCGATCTTTAGTCATCCATTCAGCAAATATTTCTTGAGCATGTACTATATGCCAGGTATTGTTCTATGCACTATAGGTACAACAATGACCAAGACAAAGCAAACAAACTGAACAACATAAAACATAAGCTCTTTTCTCCGTGGAGTTGCCGATCTTTATTTATAACATAATTCTTGCTTCCGAGGGCTTGTTGTGAGAATGAAATAAAGTAATATCTAAGACCCCAGCAGAGGCAAGGCATCAGTCAGCCCGTCCCTTATCCCCTCCCCCGACTCCCTGTACTTCCACCTTTCCCCTTCCTGTGCTTCCTCCATCCCCTCTTCCCTCTTCTCCTCATCACATTATCCTGCCTTTTCCCTTCTTTGTGTGCATTTCAAGAGCTGGTGAATTTCAAGATCTCTGTGTGCATTTCAGTAGCTGGTAGATTTCAGGAGCTTTGTGTGCATTTTCCCAGAGCTGGAGCCACCAGGGCTGCCGCTGGGAGATTTCCATCCCTCCTTCAGCTTTGTTCGGAAACATGAGAAAACATTTTGAGAACACTCACCCAACCTTACTTTTTAACTCTGCCACGGAGCAGTTGTACTCAGGCTACATGGAACCTCCGTGAAGAAAGCTACCATTTCACTATAAAGTCCTTTTTTCTGATAACATTTCTTGAGAATCTTCTGTGACTCGGAAGACACGGTGAAGCTGGGAGAGACAACTCAAATATTTACGAAGAGCCGGCCTGTAGAGCCGGGAAGAGGTGGCTTGTAGGCAGGAGGTGTCTGACTAATGAGTTGGGGGGTTGATCAGAGCCTAGAGCGATGGGTAGCATGTGAACTGCAGTGAGTAGACAGGAAATAAAGTGGAGAACTGGGCTTACCAATTGGCCTCCCCTTCTGCTAACTAATGACTATTTAATCCCTACTGTGTCAGGCATTTTTAAAGAGCTTTATTTAGATTAACTTGCATAATCCTCACAACCACTCTGGAAAGTGCAATTAAACCGATTTCTAGAGTATGAAACCGACATGGGAGAAACGAAGGCATTTTTCCAAAGTCATAATACTGTTGAGTGACAGATACAGGATTGGAATGCAGGCTGTCTCTGGCTGCCTCTGTGGGCCGGACCACTGTCCCCTTCCCCCTGTGCTCAAGGGCAGAAACTGTTCCTTGGAATCTAAGTCTAGGCCTGTCTGACTTGCAGTAGGTGTTCAATAAGTATGTGTTGGGTGTTGATGCATATCTGAGAAGAACATCCCAGTTCATTAAACCCTTCACCTCTCTTAGCCCCCGTGTCCTCCCCGGAACCCTGAGAAGGAAAATCAATATTCTATAGATCAGGAAAATGAGGCATGAGCACAAAGCAACCAAGCAGTAGAGTCGGGGCTCAAGCCAGTATTCTCTGACCTCTGCTCCTGTGTCGTCTCCACCAGGCCAGACCATTAGGAACCATCAAGCCCAGAGCAGGAAGGGCCCTGGGGCAAGAACATGATAAGGTGGCAGCCGGAGAGGAGCTTTGATGTTGGAACAGATGTTTATGAAATTCTAGCGTCCAGGGAAGAAATTAAGGTAGAGAGGGTGCTTACAAAGGAAAGTGACAATGAGGTGGTTCCTTTAACGTTCTAGGAAAGGATCTATCTGGGCAATGAAGGGTGCATATGCAAAGGTCCTGAGGTAGGAGTGAGCTTGGTGTTCAAGGAACAGAAAGCACCCCGGTCCAGCTGGAGTGTTGCAAGCGTGTTACAGAGGGGCCAGGAACACAGAGAGTTGAAGCCAGGGAAGGAGGTGGGATTTTATTCTGGATGCAACTACCCGCCCCTGGAAAATATTAACAGGCAAGTGACTTGGTCTGATATATCGTTTCAAATGATCCTTCTGACCATTCTGTGGAGGATGGATTGCAGAGTGCAAGATGGAAGAGACAAGTTTGAGGTGGTCCAGGTTAAAGATGGTGGTGGTTTGGATCAGAGTGGACTTGATGGAGGTGGAGAGAAGTGGACAATGCAGGGTCTATGATGGAGAGATAGAGCCATGGCTTTGCTGATGCCTTGGAAGGTGGCAGGAAGAGGGAATGTGAGCAACCAACCGGGCATTGATCCGGAGTCGTGGACAGCTGGCTAAGGCAAAGCCCCTGGAAGCTTCTCCCAGTGGAGTGAGCAGGTCTCTCAGCAGTGGCTAAACAAGTCATCTCATGTCCTTAGGAAGAGGTGAATGGGACCCTGATAAATGCCCACCTTCTTCTCCAGGCTTCTTCTCAGGGCTTGTTTCCATGTGCCCAGTGAGGGGTCAGGCCTCAGAGGCTGCCAGATTTCCGAGTTCTCTGGAGGTGCGCATACCGCTCTGTCTGCTGCTCCTGGATGGAGAAATGTGAGACAGGAGGGAAAACATACGAGGCTGCCAGCCCCATCGCCCCGCCGCTCAGGCCTGTGTCCTGGCGCCAAGCAGTCCGTACAGATGGGCTCTGTTAGCTCCGGGCACACAGGCCCCAGGTATTGGATCCATCATCAACTTGTGATGAATGGTAATCAGAGCAAAGACTTCGCCAGCCGCAGAAGACTTGGAGGTGTTCAGATGGCAGACGGGGCAGGCATGAGGGCCCGTAGTGTACCTTTCTATTGGAACAGAGCATCTAGAAGAGCCTAGACATCCCTCTGCAATTCCCTCTGCAAAAATGGGGGGGGGCAGTGACTCTGGGTTCAGTATGTCCCCATCACTCTTCTACGATGGCGACTTCCCAGGATTCCTTTGACCGTCCAACCGCTGTGCCCTCCCTGTCCCCCAAGTTCCTGGGGGCCCAGCCTTTGGCTTTTCATCTGGGCTTCCCGTCCCAGGTATGGAAGTTTCCTGCACTCCTCCCCATCAAAACTTCTGCATTTTATTTTATCAATGAAGACACTGTTCTTAGAGCTTAACTAATCTGATGAATGAATGTGCACAAAGGGGTTCAAAGACTCTTTGGCCACGTAGGCAGTGATTTGGTTTCCTGTCCCAGAGTCACCCCTAATGAGCTTGGGGGATTAGAAAGCCCTGGAGAGATGATAAGGCGTTCTGAGTACCCAGCTGAGACTCGCTCCTGGGCTTAACCAGAAGGGTGGAAGAGAAAGAGGGAAGACAGTAGCTCTGTCACTGTGTAATCCACCCACCGGCATTTAAGTTCCTTCCTCGGATGCTCTGTGACAGAGTGGACACAGACGGGAAAGCATTACATCACCTGCAGGGGGCGGGGAGGACGGTGGTGTGAGCATCATCAGGCTTTTGCAACAAGTCGCACAAGATGACGTCATGTAAAACTCTGAGCGTTCACTGACCTTCCACCCCTTGTCATTACCCGAACTGATCTTTTTGAGTTGAGGGAACAGGATTCTCCTCAGGGTAAAGTTTCAGGAAATGAGTGAAAGGCCACTGACAAGCGAGAAGAAGTATTCTACTTTTTAAACCGCTGTCAAGGCTACTGTTAACCTCTGGGCACCATGGTAGTTTTTATTTTCATGCCTGTACATTAGCTCGCTGTCCTTTAGGAAGTGGAAAGTTGCTATGCCTGATGAATAAATTCAGCTGGTCTTTTGGCTTAAAAAAAAAAAAAAAAAACGGAGTGTTTTTCATGATGCTTGTTGCCTGTTAGATCTGACCAGGGCACAAACTTCGGGGGAGCCACAAGCTTTGCTTTCTCTGTGGAGCAGTCCTGTGTCTGACCCTCCGTTCTGGGGGCAGCAGAGCTTTAGCAGCTCTCCAAATTCAAGTGCCAGTTTGAAGTCGAGCAATCCAGACGCCATCATGATAATCACAGCTGCTATTTATTGAATGCCTGCCATGGGTCACCTCTTCTGGGCATTTTAACGTGTATGTCCTTATTTAATCCTCCTTACAGCTCTGTTGAGATTGGGTCTTGTCATCCCATTTTCTCAGACGAGAAAGCTGAAGTCCAAGTGCTTGCCCGAGGCCTCACTGTGGGAAAGAGGCTTGAGCAGGTGGGTGCGCCTCACAGCTCACTTGACCCCAGCATCCATGTTCTCTGTAGGACCCACGCTCTCCCTGCTTTGTAGTGAGAATGTGTTCCAAACAGGCCCAACTCAATTATCCTAAATTTCACCACATTTCTATATTCCTACTTTGCTGGACTTCTCTAAGGCTCACAGAGAACGTCACTGGATTAGAGGCTGGAATTGCTCCATCTCCTGATGTATCATTTAACCACACAGCATGTGCTCTCGTCTCTCCTCTCCTTTTCTCCCTATTCCCTCCTCTCTGACTAGCCAAATCATACTCAGAAGACTCCTTTATTACAAGCAACAAAACCTCCAATTCAAAATGGTTTATGCATATAAAAATTTTTTAGAAAGAAAAAAAATGGCTTATGCACTAAGAGAATGCATTGACTTTTGTAACTGAAAACAGCAGGAGTGTGCTAGCTTCAGGTACAGGTTGATCGAGTTTCAGGTACGGGTTGATCAAGTTGTCCAAAGGATACCATCAGGATCTGGTTTCTGTATCTCTTGGCTCTGTTCTCACATAAATTTTCCCTTTGTGGCTGCAATATATTTCACTTCTTCTCAGACTCAAGGCTTCTGGGAAAGAGGGAACATCTTTGTGCCAACATTAACTTAGGCATTCAGCCAATATTCAGGGAGTATCACTTTGTTCCAGAATTTTTTCTAGGTGCTGAGGATTCCTGAGACAAAACAGGCTCCTGCCTTCCTGGAGCTTCCAGTCCAGGTGGGTAACTGACAACACAGGCATTAACAAATAAACATGAAAGATGTCAGCTGTGACAAACATGATGAAGAAAAACAGTACAAGGCAAGGAAATAATAAAAAGGGACTATTTTAGAGCAGTTGGGAAAGGAGGTCAATTTTTAGAAAAAAATCTACATGAGGCGAGCTCTGTGAATACTGGAGAGAGGAATGTTTCAGGCAGAGGGACCAGCAAGGGCCAAGGCACAGCAGAGGGACCAAGGGGGGTATGTCAGTGCAAGAACAGGAGATGAGAGTGGCTGGGGATAAAGGGTGAAGGGGGAGAGAGGCTGGAGAGGTGAGCGGGAGCCCCATCAGGTCGTGGGAGGGGCCTGAGTTTTATTCTACACGTGAAAGAGCAGACAGTGGAGGGTGGAGGGCAGGCGTGAGGAGCTCTGATCAGCACACAAAGGACCCCCTGTCAGCAGCAAGTCTCACGGGGACTTTGGGGCCACATGCTCATTCCTAGATCTTTACTGAGACCGGGGATGTGCGACCCTGGTGGGCTGAGGTCTGAGCTGAGGCGGGGGCAGCAGTGGTTCTCCAGAGAAACACGCGGTACTGCCAGCAGGAAGATGAACAGATTCCAGGCGGCTGAAATAACGGGGTCCGCTCTGGCAGCTCCTGAGGCTGCTCTCAAGTGTCACCTCCAGGAACCCGCCCCATGCCCACCCCTCCCTCCACGTGGTCTCTGCAGACACACACGTGTGGCCAGCGCAGGCAACAGGAGGCTGTCCCTGCCCTCTGCTCACCCATCTGTGTCTTGCCTTCTCTGATGGATCTGGGGTTTGCAAACAAGTGCCCTGGGCCAAATCCAGCCCACACAGGCTGTTTTTGTCCAGCCCCTGAACTAAAACGGTTTTTACACTACACACACACACACACACACAAATATGTGACAAAGACCACACTTGGCCCGCAAAGCCTAAAATATTCACGATCTGGCCCTTTTACAGAATAAGTTTGCTGAACTTAAGCCATTTAGGGAGGTTTTTTGTTCCATCTCTGCATCTCTAATGGGATGTGTTCCAATGGCAACATCTGATTGCATCAGGCTAGAATCAGTCCTCTTTGATCACTGAATGCACGGAGCACGTGGAGGGTCCAGTTTTGCGAGCCAGGTTTTCCTACAATAGTCATAGTAAACGGTGGATTCTGACGGGTGAACGGGACGTCAGCTGTTTGTCCCTGCATAGCACCCACTCTGCTTTTCTTTATCACAGCAGTCTTGTCTCCATTCTTAGCACTTGAGTTTCCTAGGGCATCACCCCAGGTTCCAGAAAGGAGTTCTAAACCCCTACTGAGACAATGAATTGAAATTCTGTGATTTCTGGCAAAAAAAAAAAAAAAAAAAACTTGGTAGGGGCTGGAGTAGGGGTCTCTTTCCATTGGCCCGGGAAATGGGAGGATCTCAGCCTGGACCCCTGGCAGTAGGGAGCCCCAACAGAGGAGGGCAGAGCTGAGAGATGGAGAAGGAGGGAACCTGAGTCTGGTAGTGGCAGCTGCCCCTTTTAGTGGCCATTTGTCATCCAAGCTTCTCTGCCCAGCTGTGTGAGTGGGTAGACTAACCATGGAATTCATTGGCCAAATCAGACCACTTCTGAGCAAAAACGGGGTGCTCATAGCATTATATGGGGCCTGTCCCAGGCAAGCCAGGATGGATGGTCACCTAGATGGACCTGGGCAAGTTATTTAGGTCTCCTTATCTCAGATTCTTCATCTGAGGAATACCTATCTCCAAAGGGATATTACAATGAGTAAATTAATTGATGTAAAGTACTTCAAAGACTGCCAGGCACATCATAAACTACTGACGTGTGTTAGCTACTGTTGTTGTTGATGACATTGTTGTTTTCATCATTGTTTGTCCTGGAGCATCCTTAAGTTTCCTCCCATATTTAGAGAAGTTCCCATCTTATGGGTTCATGTTTCCCCAAATGAGAAGTCAGAAACATATTTTCCTGCACCCCCTAGGGTGCAGGAAGGTGACCCAGTTCCGTGAGTTAGACGCACCTTGCAATCCAGAAGCCGGTCACCTGGAGAAGGCACCACGCAGATTCTTGTTGGTAAGGGGCCCCTGGGACACACACCCCTGTGGCATCAATGTGGGGGCTCCAGTGCTGGTTCCTGGGCTCAGCTGCAGTGTCCTCAGGAGAGGGGACAGTGATGTTTGCTCTGGGGCAGCTGTGCACTACAATCTGGATGTCGCTCCTGGTTTCAGAGCCACCAGACCTGTTTCTTTGCTCTTCCCAGAGATCTTGTAAGCCACGTGATAGCCTTCAATAAGCCTTTTTACACTTAAACAAACTAGATTGAGGTCTCCTGTTTGTAGCTAATATGTAACTGATAAAACCCCCTAGATCCAACCATGCCTGCAATCCTCCCCCAGACTTTTTCAGTTAAACAAGCCAGTCATCCTGACCCATCTCCCCTTGTCTTCTAATTCAGTTTAATTTGGATCCCTACCATTTATAGCCAATGACTATCACTAATACACATTCCTGCTATCAAAATTTGGAGGGAAATGTAGAAAATTTAAAACCATAGTTTTTGTACAAAGTCTTAAAACACTCCCCTCCCCACCATGTAATATGTCCATTTTCACTCATCAGCCATTTAAACAGAGTTCCTGGATACCTAAATCCGAAGCCAAAGATAGACAACAGGTGTCGCCTATTTTTGTACTGATATTTCCCAAATGCTGGCTTAGGAAATGCAAACTAAGGCTCTGGATTGCTGCTGTCATCTCTGGCAGAGCTCCAGGAATGAGGTGAATCCGTGTGGGTGATTTGAAAGGCGATTGTCTCTGGAGAAGCCGACCTTCCTTCCCACCTTGAACTTGTGGTTGCGTGATATCCAGAGTGCTTTGTGAACAAATAAAACGGCAAAGAAAACACAGTAATTGCCATATGCCCTCCCACCCATCAGCAGCCCCCCAGACTCCCTATAAAAAGTTCAGCCCTGAGACTGGCTGGTTTTCTGAATATAGACCTTTGTGAAAATCCTCTAAGACGTATCCTCTTATCAACACCCCCAGATAATTTATCTGGTTATGAATGAGGGTTTCAGCCCAAGAGGAAAAAATGTTAAACATCTCTGGAAATAAAATTTCCAATCACACTCAAAGTTTACATTTCTAACATTATTTCCATGTGCCCGTCAGAGCTGGGAGAAGGAAGAGAAAAAAACTGAGCCTTCAGACCAAGACTTTGCCCGTCCTGTATTTTTATGGGCAGGCAGTGTTTGATGCCACCTTTGAGGGAAGGGATTCCAGCACTGTCCTCCTGCAGGGATTTGGGATTTCATTTTGAAAAGTCAGGCCATACCTAGATGAGGGCGGGGCCTGTGGGAGAATCTTTTTTTTTTTTTTTGAAATCCAACTAATGCCTTCAGAGACATCAGTTTTGCCTGTGTGACTTAAAATGTCATTAAAAAAATATTATATAGTGTAATTGACCTTTTGTAGTGTACAGTCTATGAATTTTAATGTATGTATGTGTTGTGTAATCCCCATCATAATCAGGATACAGAAGAGTGCTATCACTCCCCCTCAAAAAATCCAACCTCCTGCTATTTCCTTATAGTCACTACTTCTTCCCCACATATAACCCCTGGCAGCCCCTGTGCTGTTCTCTAACACTGTTTTTTTCCCTTTTCAAGGAAGTCATATAAATGGAAATGTACAGTAATCTTTGAGACTGTTTTCTCTCTCTCAATGCCTTCCAGATTCAAAGAAGTTGCCGTGTATATCCATAGTTCGTTCCTTTCATTCCTGAGTAGTATTCCATCATGTGGATGAAAAGACTGTTTAACCATTCACCTGCTGACGGGCATTTGAGTGGTTTCCATGTTTTTGCAATTATGAAGAGAGCCGCTGTAAACTTTTGGGCACAGGTTTTTGTGTGAACATAAGTCTCCTTTCCCCTTGGGTAAATACCCAGGAATGGCATTGCTGGGTCATCTGGTAAGTGTATGTTTAATTTGATAAGAAACTGGAAAACTGCTTTCTAGAGTGACTGTACCATTTTGTATGCCTAAATGCAATCCATGAATTCCAGTTGCTCCACAAGCTCTTACATATATTGATATATGGCGCTTGTGCTTGTATTGTCAGGTTTTTATAATAGCCATTCTAACAGATGTGTAGTGGTATTTCATTGTGGCTTTAATTTGCATTTCCCTAATAGCTAATGATACAGAAACGTTTATCATGCGTAGCAAATGTCAGAAAATCCAGCTCAAACTATTTTCCTTAATAAACGGTTTTGGTGTTGTTGGCTGGGTTGGGTTTGGCGCCCATAACAAAGTCCAGAGGTAGCATGCCTCGTGGCAGGTAGAATCCGGGATCTTAAGTGATTTGATTTATCTTGTTCACCTCTGCTTTCTGTAATGTTGGCTTCATCTTTGGACTCTATCTTCTGGTGGTTCTGGGTTCTCAACGGGTGGCAGCAGAATCGCTCCTGGGTGTCTAGAACACAGATCTTTACACCACACAAACAAGAGGAAGAAAGGAGGTCTCATAGTATCTAGTGTGTAAGTCATAAAGTTTGTATCCTTTTGCTAGCCCAAATTGGGTTATGTGTCTATTCCTAAACCAATCATCCAAACCAAAATGCCAGAGTGTGCCGTTTGGCATAAGCTCACATGAGCTCCCCTGTGTATCTGAGCCTGGTATCAGTTCCACCCAAAACATGTGTCTGGGAATATAGGAGGGATAATTTTCCCAAAGGAAAATCAGAGTATAAACAATGGGAGAAAGGATAGACAGACAGATGCTCTGGGGCCAAATCATTTAGATTGATTATGAATGCAACATCAAAAGTACTAACTTATCCTAACTTAATTATTCAGAATGATTTGTTGGGCTTCGCTGGTGGCGCAGTGGTTGAGAGTCCGCCTGCCGATGCAGGGTACGTGGGTTCGTGCCCCGGTCCGGGAAGATCCCACGTGCCGTGGGCGGCTGGGCCCGTGACCCATGGCCGCTGAGCCTGCGCGTCCGGAGCCTGTGCTCCGCAACGGGAGAGGCCACAGTAGTGAGAGGCCCGCATACCACAAAAAAAAAAAAAAAAAAAAAAAAAGATTTGTTGTTCATGTAAGCAATATATTCAGAGGTTCAGACATCAGGAGTGACTTGAATAAGATCTCTCTCCATTTTATCTTTCATTTTCCATGTTGTACCCTTCTCCTCCTCAGCCTGGCTTCTCAAAATGGCCTAGCAGTGCCTGGACTCAAATCACCAATTCTCCCATATCCAGAGGGTAGTTTCCAAGGAAGATATTAACTCTGCCCTGATTGGACCACCCTGAGCCTAGGAAAATATTACATGCTGATTGGCTCACGCCTAGCTTTGCTGAACCAATCATGTGGCAAAGAGGGTGGCATTATGCTAGTTAGCTTGGAACGTTCAGGTCCCACTGTAGTTGGGCATGGGGTCAGTTTCCCTGAGAGACATGGGTGACTTGGGAGAAGGGTGAGCATGACCAACACTGAGGTTATTGCATGGCAGGGGTATGGGTGGCCAGATACTGGGTGGGCATGAAAACTATCTACAAAAACCACCAAACATAGAACCCAGGTCTTTCCAAAGCAGAGAATGGGTCTTCTTCATTTCAAATTTCCACAATATTCGCAGTTAATGGCACTTGGCACTCAATCAATTTTTGATGACCGGATTAACAAGTTAAAACAATCAGGCTATAGGGAATAAAATTCTAATCACATTTAAAAATAAGATTCACAGTCCTAGGGCTAATTCCAGTTGTGACACTATAACTGAGAGACATAGTTGCTATAACTGTGTCTATGAAGAACTGTCAAAATATCTTGAAGTTAGGTAATAATTTGGTATCTATTAAGATTCTATCTTCAAAAGTCATTTTTCAGTGCACACAGCATGGAGGACAAGGCAAACCAATGCCAAAACATTCACTTTATATCATTTTATCTCAGCTTCTAGGCTAAGGGCTGTGATAAACTGACACATGTCACAAAACTCACACAGTTCTTAGGAAGAAAACAGATGATCATTTAAGACGCAGCACCTGATGGATGGTTGTGGAAGTTAATGCTGCAGAATCTCAAGAAGGGTGAAAACGCTTCACAACTCTTGATCAAGGTACGATTTCAACAGAGCCCTATGGGTGAGTAAGATGATCCTAAAAGTCAAGGATGGTGTTAGAGGTGGGGGGAAGGGTCCAAAGCCAAGCCTTAGAGTCAAGAAAAGGAAAGGGATGCTGTGTTGAGGGTCCCCAAGACCACTGTCAGGCGTGCTGACTCACTGGGAGGACTCAGTAGGACTCAGCTTACAACCATACTCGGGGCTGTGATTTATTACAGGGAATCGGTACAAAGTAAATCAGCAAAGGGAAAAGGCATATGGAGTGAAGTCCAGAGGAAGTCAGGAGCCAGCTTCCAAGGGTCTCTCCCAGTAGAGTCACACAAGCCTGCCTTTATTCCTCCAGCAACAAGATGTGACAACATGCGTGCAATGTTGCCCACCAGGCAAGCTCATTAGAGACTCTGCCCGGAGGCTGGGCACGTGGCAGCCTCTGCCTCGTTCGTACCAAAACCCCAGACTCCCGGAAGGAGAACAGGTGCTCAACATAAAACACATTGTTTTGTATAAACAGTTTAGGCAGAGGGAGCCACTCTTATCAGTCAGGGTGTTGAGAACCCTCCCGAAATCCAAGTTCCCACATACCAGCCAAGGGCCAACCCTGCAAGCAGGCCCTTCAAAGGACAGCAGTCAGACCTGCTAGAGCAGCTCTCTTCTGCACAGATGTTCAAGAGTTCAATCTTTTCACTTCCCTAATCACGGGGACCTGGCATAATAATAATTAACAGTTACTGCTCCTGCCCTGTGCCAATAATTGGGTGAGTTATTCTCTCTCTGAGCCTCAGTTTCTTCATCTGAAAACAGAAACGAGGTTAACCACAAAGTGGCTGAGTCAACCCAGGCAAGAGGTGCGAACACCTGTTCCCCACAGGGGAGACGGTGAGCATCACCTCCCTTCCCTCTCCCTCCCCCACAGCCCCTGATTTAATGCAGGGGGATCATCTGAGCCTATCCAAGCAGGAGCAGGATTCCTTTCCACTCACCCCACCCCAGCCTGGCCTCAGAGGGTCACGCAGCCGAGCAGAGCAGGAAAAACGGGCTGGGAAACAGGCTGGATTTATACCCTGCCTTTCAAAGCACTTTAAGGATGTGCACCTGCATAACCTCATTTCTCTCCTCAAGATCAAGGGACAACACAGACACACAGAGATATATGAGTCTCTCTAGAGCAGTGCTTGATACCTAGGGTGATCAAAAAGCATTTGCAGAATAAACAAGCACATTCACAAATAAATGCCAGGATGAATGAAACCTGGTTTTGAGTGGAGTCATGAACACTGCTTCCCTTGGGTTCAGCAGAGCAGAATTTGCAAACGCAGTCTTTTCTCGGGCGTTGCCAGCCCAGCTCAGTGGTTGACAAGGAGCACCTATCCCCACACTCACAGGTCCATGGGGTCACCACAGCTCGGATGATCTTGGCGGGCCTCTGCGGGGCTTGCTCCACAAGCTCAGGGGGAACATCTACCGGGGCACGCTCTTCTCGTGGCAGATCCCCAAAAGCAAGAGCAAAACAAACTGCAGGAGCACATTGAATGCCTTTGCTCTGTGTCACTTTCACCGATATTCAACTGGTCAAAGCAAGTCACAGGGCCAAACCCACATGGAAGGGGGTGTGAAGCACTACTCACTCACAGGATGAAGAGAAGAGTGTGAATAGTTGCTGAACAATAATTCAAACTATCATGTGAACCATAACCCTAGATAGATAGATGATAGATAGATAGATGATAGATAGATGATAGATAGATGATAGATAGGTAGGTAGATAGATAGATAGATGATAGATAGATAGATGATAGATAGATAGATGATAGATGATAGATAGATAGGTAGACAGGTAGATAGATAGGTAGACAGGTAGATAGATAGATAGATAGGTAGATAGGTAGGTAGATAGATAGATGATAGATGATAGATAGATAGGTAGACAGGTAGGTAGACAGGTAGATAGATAGGTAGACAGGTAGATGGTAGAACCTGAAACACCTTCATAAAGGAAAATAATCACAGTGGCAGTTAATGCCACACCTACAGCCATCTACCAGCAGCCTCAAGTCTCAGTGGCACCAGGCAATAGCCCCCAGGGGCTTCTAGACCATTCCAGGATGGGAGGTGCAAGATCATCGCTCCAACCTCAGCAGGTGGACCCAGCTCACATTTTAACTCCAATTTAACTCAAACGGCAGCTGCTGTCGTTGCCTGGGGACCCCTATCTTTTTGCATGTTATTGTAGATCAGTTGCCCGCCGCTGCAATAAAGAACTCTCGCTGGGTTGTCTGGAACTCCTAAATCAGCGCTGCAGAGAGGCCAGCAGAGAAACCAGGCAGGCTCCCGTCACGGGTGACTGACGCCAGACTCCAGAAGGCAGTTATGGGGTCCTGGCTTTTGCGAAACCAGCCCCGGCCACATACCAGAGCTCAAAGGAGGACTTCGGCTGCCCTTGCAGGTGAGGCCAGTGGTGGCCGTGGCTGGGCAGCAGGAGTGTTTGGAAGATGCTGGACACACATCACAGCTGGATGGGATTCACCTGTATCCACTGGCGTTCGTGAAAAAGCACTTGCCAGCTTTGTCTAGTGCCTCTTTGGTTCCCAACTGTGTCCTTACCGTTATACAGTGGAGGGGACAGAGATGGATGGTCGGGTACCAGATGGCCCATCATCAAATTGGAGCACCCAGAGCCCCGGTGGGGCCGGGGCATGAAGATTTTCCAAGGGTTTATAGGCACAGAGGGTTCTAAGAGAGTCAATTTCCACGACAATTTCCAAGAGACCTTCCACTGACATGTGTCCTATCTGCCACTTCGTCTTTCACACATGTCTTTCTTCCACTATATAAAAAGTAGGTTTATCAGTCAGGGTGCCAACACGAAACAGAAAGTGCACTCAAATTGGGTAATTCGAGGAGAATTTAACAGAGGAAGTAATTTACAAAGGGGTAGGTGGGGTAAAGAAAACTACAAAGGATAGTGCCGCCTTTGGGCTGGTGTGGCCCTGAGTAGGGCGAGGGGAGAGAGAAGTTTCTAGAACCTGGAGACGGGGAGGCTGCCTAAATTGCGAAGGAGGTGTGGCCTTCTGGAGAAGAGGCAGCCACCCTGGGTCACCTCGCAGATAAGGCCAGGGAATAAATGCCCAGTCGACTTTACTCTCTCCTGGCTTCCACCAACGCTGCATCCCTCATTGGCCTTAGGAGAACAGAGCCCATTGGTCTGTGCAGTCAGCCTCCTGGGGAGTAAGGAAGGTGGAGAGGAGTGGGGGATGGGAGACTCCCCCCTGAAAAGGCATCACCCATCCTGAATCTAACAAAGGTGCCGTCCCCTGCTGCGAAAAAAAAAAAAAAAAAGTCCTTCAGGGCACCAAACAAAGGCACATTTTGAAATAGTCACCTTGCGTGGAGAACACAAATGTCTGATAACTGGGTACCACGTTTGGTGTCTAACTGGGAACCACCTCCTTTTAGGAGTTAGGCTGTTTTCAATTCTTCACTGTCACTGAAATTGGAGAAACTAGTACCTATGTCAGCTCATAGATTATCAAAAAGCACTAAGTAATTTTTGGCATATAACTTGAAAGGAGCCCAAACAATTGCACAGCAGACAACAGAAGCCCTTCCGAGCCCATCTGTTTGTTCTCATGAACAGGCTTTCCGTGCTGACACCAAGAGAAACAAATGGTATGAATAGAGTTGACACTGACGCCTATCTTTCTAAATTAACAATATTCATTCATGAATACATTCTTTGAAAAAACAGTCCCACCTCTCATATTAAGAGAAATATATCCCAAAGTATTGTACTTTATGGATTGATCATTCTTTATCACCGGCTGTGACATGCTTAAGCTGTTTTGATCAAGTGTATTCTACTAACCACCATAACGATCATTGAATTTAAAATAACATTTTAAAATTTAAAGACTTGTAGTCAATGAAAAATTTTTAATTTCAATTTTAGGCACATTTTTTTGTGCAGTCAGTGATGGATGATAAAGTGATTAATAAAAGACTTCCAAGAATAAAAATCTATATTAAGACCAAATTTCTGCCAGGGTAGTACAAGTTGATAAAAAAAGAACGATGCAGAATTCCTAACAATTAAAACAAAGCTTGTATATGTATTAATTTTATCCATGATGGTGGGTATCAAACCGCAAATGAGCTTCAATGGACATACTTTGAAAATTACATTACAGTCCTCTTTTAAAACACCAATATTTACATGTCAAAAATTATATCCATTTATACAAATTTTATTTACTATATTTATATATAAAATAAATATGTATTCTATTTTGATAATATTTACGTATATTAACATTCTATATAATTTAATTATATCCAAATATATATTTAAGCCTATTAGACAAAATTTAGATGATAACTTAAAAATGTGAGAGTATGTGGGAAGTATTATCAGAAGCATGGAATTGTTCACACCTTTTCTCTGATTATCACATATTAATAATTATGAATATTTTAAAAATATAGTTTCAAAGATATTAACAGTGAAAAACTAGGGGGGAAGTGAATGTCCAGCAATAGAAGAATGATTATTACACATCCATTTAAAAAAATGCAATAACTAAAGGTGAAATGTGAGCATATGGATGTGATTTTCAAAGTTGGAGGAGATGCTACAAGATAAGTCTGCAGAATCAAGCAGGGCTCAGATATTTCGAGGGGTCTCGTTGGCCCACCGAATGCTGGGAAAGCAAGGAATGAAATAAGGTAAAATCTATCCAGGATGGCACAGGACAGCTGCGTCCAGTGCCCGATGACAAGGTAATAACGTGCTGTCAGAGCAGGGGAAGATGGCTATGGAGCAAGGTGATCACAACTGCTGTCCTAGAGGAACAGAAATTAACCCAGGACCTGAAGGAGCATCGAGCTGCATCTGAGAATGTGGAGGAAAAACTGCCAGGGAAGTTTTGAAAGAGGCAGTGGCTTATGGACCCTGGCATATTTCCCTTTGCAATCAGATCCACCTGTGGACACTCAGTTACTCTCAACCACAACAACAACAACAATGGTAGTAGTAGCAGTAATAATAGTACTAGTCTATATTTGTTGAACGCTATTTTTAGGCATTGGTCTGAGATACATTGATATGGATTCTAGGAGTCTAGCCCCCATTCTTAGCCACTATTCCACACTGCTTCTCTTATTTCTCTGGGTGCTATTCATGCCATCGTTCCTTCTTTATTTCATTCAGCAAATAACTGTTACCTGCTGACTATGCGCTGGGTCCTGTAGATACAGCGTTCAAGGTATCTTAACTATCAGCAAGTTCTCATCTGCACTGGTTTCCTCGTAGAATCTTACTCTGGTGTGGTTTGATTCTCCCCTTCTCCCTGGAAAGGATGCTGACTTCCCCCTCCAAGCTGTGGAAGACAACCATCCTCTCTCTACACTCCTCTCCCTCACTTTCCAGTCTCAGGACCGAGCTCCCGTGCTCAGCTTTTCTTGGCCAGTCCACTGAGTGTCCACCTTTCTCAGAACCCAGACATCTCTTACAGTCTGTCAACCATCCAGTTCTCAGTCCATAGAGTTTTGCACTACATGCTTCCAATAGAGTGACCACTGGTACTGCCTATTACATTCGGAATCGCCCCAAGATTTCTAGCTCAGTGGCACCCACTGAGATGAGATTTGAGATTTCATTCAGCTGTGAGTTCCCCCCGCCGCCACAGTGGACAGGACCCTTGAACAAGATAAAGGTGTATTTCTGTCTCATATAAATGTGGACAGTCCAGGGCTACTACAGTGGCTCCAAGACATCAAGGGCCCAGGCCCCTTCTATCATGTTGCTCTGCCATGCTCAGCATAAGGCTTCTCACTCATAGCTCTGGGCGCCTGCTCTACATCAGACACCCGAGTCTGCATTCCAGCCACAGGAAGCAGGAAAAAAGCTGCGGAGGGGGGACATGCCCTCTCTCCTTAAGAGGCTTTTCAGAATTTGAATACAGTACTTGGGCGTATATCCCACTAACTAGAACTTAGTGATCTGGCCGCGTCTACCGGCAAGCCCGAATGGGAAATGGAGTTTTTCTTTCACACAGTCGTGTGCCAAGCAAAATACCTGGGCTTTTAATACAAAAGAAGGGAAGCACAGACATTACGGAAGAGCCCCCATAGCATCTCACATTCCCTTTCCTCCAGACTGGGCCCATTTCTCCAGCCCAACCACCACCCTCTGGTCTCACTTTTCCATGGATCTTAAGGACCAAGCAGAGTCTCTTTGGCTGTGACCAGCCCTCCTCCCCAACCCCCCAGGAAAATCCTTAGTATTTACTAATACGATACAGTTCCCCAAGGACTTGTCCTCTGACTTACAACATCTAGGATTCATGAATACATGTTTGCAGATGGGCTTTCCATTGATGCACAATCCAACCCTCACACTTTGAACCAAAAGCTAAATGTTTTCTGCCTAGAGTCAACAATACTTAAAAATTTGTTAGGAGGGTAGATCTCACGTTAAGTGTTCTTACCACAAAAGGTAGGGTGCAAGGAAACTTGGGGTTGATCGATACGTCTATTACCTTGATGGTGGTGATGTTTCATGGGTGTTTGCATACGTTCAAGCTCATCACATTGTGTACATGAAATTTGTGCACTTTGTCATGTATCCATTACACCTCAACAAAGCGGTTTAAAAATAAATAAGGAAATGTTTCTGCTCAGCTAGTCTGTCATCTGTCATGGGGAAGTGAGCAGGCATGGCCGCTGCCCGTCAGACACTTGGGTGACGGCTGCAGCATGGCCAGCAGCTGCGGAGACTTGGGAAGGACGAGCATGTAAAGCGGGTGGTCTTCCCCAGGACATCTGTCAGCGTGCTCGCTTGCCAACAATGGAATCCACCGTAGCTATTTAAGCAGAAAAGGAATTTCATAAAGAGTGTCGGGGAACTCCCAGACTCTCCGGAAGGAACAGCAGATCAGGCTTCTTAGAGTCCACACAACTGGTAATAATGCTGTGTGTTTCCCATGGCAAACTGACAATTTCACAAAAGGCAGGGGAGCTACGATTAGGGCAGAAAACCTCAGAAATTTCAAATTTAAAGAGAAGATTTTTAAAAAATAAGTATAAGCAGCTTAGTTGTTGGTATCTGAATTAGCTCAAACCTTGCTCCTGAGTCCAAGCGGAGTCACTGAGGAGCTCAATGTAGTTATGATCTCAAATGTTTGGTTAAAGAAATAGTCCCATGTCCACACTGCCCAAACCAAAGGCACTTTTATTCTAATCACTTGGTTAGGAAGAAATTCAGACATGGCAGGGACTTCCTGAGCTATTTGTAAGGAAGAGCCAAGAAATGGACAATCATAAACTGGGGGTCGGTTTATTCCTCCAAGTTACCACAAACCTCATTTACCCTTATCTTACGCATGTGTTTCCTTCCAAGGAAAATTGCTCACACATTCCTTGGGGCATTTTTCTCCACTTTTTCTTTTCTTGACTGTGTTTAAATAAACTACTAATTTTGTTTTCACGGTGATTTAAGAAGTAGTACAGTTCGGATTGGATAACTACCATCTTAATGCTTTCAGAGCAAACAAATTTTAGGGTTTCGTTTTGTTGTCATCAAAATCAACCACATGGTGACTGGCCCTGTGGAGTTTTCTAGGTAGACCGGATGGACATGAAGTTGTACGTGACGTCAAGGATTCAAAGACCAATCGCCAAGACTAAAATTTGTATCGGAGGCTGTGAAGGCTCTTTGGAAATGTGTGCTTTTCGAGAGCAAATTAACATTGGATTTCTTGGGTGTGGGGGGCACTGAATCAGAATGTGATTTTTGAGAATTCAACAGAATTTATTCTCATTAGGTCAAAAACGTCTATCAAGTGTCTTTGCAGAGTGAAAGTGTTCACTGAGAAAAGAAACACCAATCATCAAAGAGGCACATTCTATGTTTTAGAAGACATTTGGTTGTAAGTGACAGAAAACCCACGTCTATCTGGTTTACACAAAGGGAATTTATTGGCTCATGCCAACGTAAAGCCAGGGATGAGCTGGTTTTGGGTGTATCTAAATCCAGGAAGGCTCAGGGTTAGTTCTCATTGGCTCTGACTGCAGTCACATGCCATTCCTGAGCCAATCATTGTGGCCAGAGGCGTGTGCTATCTGATTGGCCAAGCCTAGGTCACATGGCCACCACTGGAGCTGGCCTGGAAGTAGCAAAGCCTGGTTCCCAGAGTTATCTGAGTCCCGTCCCTGGAAGTGTGGGGGGTGACTGCTGGGCGGGCACAAAGACAACCATCTTCCTTGCATCCACCCAGACATGTTGTCCTCCAGAGTCAACCTAGACTCCTTGCACTCCTTGGCCTCATTTCCCAGGACCCCTGCCCTCCACCATGGCCACCTGCCTCCTCCTTGAGCTGCTGCTTCCAGAACATGGCTTTTGTCCAGATGCCTCCCTTTTCTGCTCTTCCTCAGCTCTCACTCCCCCGGGGATGTCTCATGTGCCCTCTTTTGACCCCAACCTCGCTCTCCTTTCTTCATGCATATCCTGACTCCGAATTTCCAGCTACCTCAGGGTTCAAGCATCCTAGCTCCCTGACTCATGTGTCCTCTCTGACATCAGATCCCCACGGGCCAGTGGGCACACTGGCCAGAACTGTCATTGAGAACAGCCATCCTCTCTTGCTAGCATGAGGAAATGCCAAACATGGGCCCAACATTTTCTCTTTCCATCATTAAGTGGCCTCAGGCCCAAAGCAGTAAAACTCTGACACCGAGTTTTTATGGGAATCGTGCAAAGCAGTGA
This sequence comes from Grampus griseus, assembly GCF_964374135.1. NCBI lineage: Eukaryota > Metazoa > Chordata > Mammalia > Artiodactyla > Delphinidae > Grampus > Grampus griseus. The sequence continues at coordinate 75,863,587 of NC_139008.1, read as the reverse complement.
GCTGCGTATACTGACGTATGGTGTGTGCATGTGTGTGTGCATAATTATGGAATAAAATGGAAGGTTATTGTTTCAGCCAGATCATGCATTTCTACTAGCACTGAAGTATCATAGCATAATACTACTTATATTAAACAGACACAACACACACAAATAATACTTTTTTGTTCTATGGGTAGATGACATCATTATCACTATGTTGATAGCGAACATTTTTGGTTTATCATCACATTTAATTCTCATGACAATGCCACAAACAATGTTTCTGTTTTCATCGAACAAAGAAACTGAGACACAGGGAAATGAGTGAAGTTAAGTGACTTGGCCACAGTCACACATATAGGAAGTAAGGAGGTCAGGCATGTGATAGCATTGAACTTCCTCCTTCTGGTGAAGTCAGGGGTGGCCATGTGGCTGGCTCTGGCCAGTGACATGTGAAATTAAGTGTGTGTGTTACTTTGGGGTTGATCCTTTAAGATCCAGTGTTTCTTTCCCAGGCTTTCTTTCCTTTTCCAAATTCCAGATGGTAAAGGAACTGTCATCACAGGTATATAAGGGAAGGTACTGTGGAGTAGAGATGTCCACTTCCCTGAGATAGACGTGGATTTGAGCAAGAAATAAACTTTGTTGCTTTAAGCCATGAAGATTTGGGCTAATGAATAAAATAATAATAAATGCCCTCATGAATGAGATGAGTGCCCGTGTAAAAGAGACCTCAGAGAGCTCCCTCATCCTTCCATCACATGAGGACACAGAGAAAAGACAGCTGTCTAGGAAGCAAGTCTCATCAGACACCGAATCTGCCGGTGCCGTAACCTTGGACTTCTCAGCCTCCCGAGCTGCGAAAGACAAATTTCTGCTTCTTTATAAGGGACCAGTTTATGGTATTTTGTTATAGCAGCCTGAGCAGAATAAGACAAATTACCTGAGGTAACACATAGAGAACTTTAAACGGTACCTGGCACATAGTAAGTGCTCAGTAAATTTTGTTCAGGGGAGAATAAATAAATAAGAGAATAAAAATACAGTACAAAATGTCTTTATACTATGGGATAAAATTCAGGTATTTTCCCCTCAACAGTCTCTGAATAGAGAGCATTTCCTCTGAGAAACTCCATCTCCATCATTCCATGTAAGGGATGGAATTCTAGCCACAGGCATCATCAGAAGAGTCTTATTCTATTTTTTTCCAGAGGCTGCAGCATGTAGAGTTCAGTGTGTGGCTTCTAGAACCCTCTGCCTGGGTTTGAAATGTAGATACCGGTTGTGCCAGCAACTATATAACCTTGGGCGAAACACTTAATCTCCATGCCTCAGTTTCCTCGTTGTCAAATGAGGATAATCTTGCTGTGAAGATTAAGCAAATATCTGTAAGGTATTTAGACCTGGAATGTCTGTCCAATGTAATGTTAATAGTCAGAGTTGATTCCATATCTTAAAATGCTTTCCAAACTGTAGAGTCCTGTGCACGGGTGTGTTGTTGGTATTATTCTTTTTCCATCCATGTGAGCTTAGGCAGATGGGATGATTATTATTAGCAAAGCCAAGTCACGCTTTCCCAGCTAGTTTCCTGGTCTCTCCCATTTGGACATAATTTTATTTGTGTAATCCAGACATCCCCGGTAGATATCAAGCCAGATCCTTTCTTCGTTCTACTTGTCTAATAAAAAGTTTAGTCTTTTCCTGGCTTCCTGACTCCAGATAATTTCCTGGTGCTTCTCTCTGCTCTGCCCCAGTCTCCACCTCCAGATGGCCACTACCCCTGTCCAGTTCCCCCATGCAAGAAACAAGTGGCTAGAGCAGCTCCAGGCACATGTCTGCACAACACACCTGTTCCTTCACGCACAATGTCCGTGGGGCTTAGCGTCTTGCTCCAGCTCAGAGCTGTCAGCAGAGACAGGGCTAGAACCTGGATCTCCCATCTTCCCAGGGCCGCCCTCTGCAAAACACTGTCAGCATCCCAAGAGGAGTACTGATACAACGGGAGAGGCATTGCATGACCCTCATTCATTCATTCAGTCATTCAGCCACTCATGAACTTATGAATTCATTCAACAAATATTTATGATGCCTGTTATATGCCAGGCACTCTTCCAGGTAGAAGGCATGGGCCCCACCTTGTGTAAAGGAAAAAGGAAAAAAGGAGAATTGATTATTTCTTTGGAAAATATCTTTGTTCCATGTTGTGAAAAGCATCAGTGGCTCCAGAATTTGTTTACAGGAGAGTCTTAGAAGCAGCGATTTCGTGGAAAGGGGAATAGTAGAAACTTTGAGTGTTCCTGCATATCTGGTTCTTCCTCCTTCTGGAAACAAAAAGGGATGCCACTTCCGGTTCCCTGGAAGCTAGGTGAGCTGTGGGACACACCCTAGACAATTGGTGTGGATGGAAAAGGCGTCACATGTCACTGAAGACTGAAGGGTTCAGACAGGTACAGGAGCTCCGGGGCTCACAACCCTGATCTACGTGGTGGAAACAGGTGTGGCGAGGTTGACACTGCCAGATGGAAGCCCCTGACGGGCTGAGTCCATGCAGGGACACTGCCCTCCAGGGTCCTCTGGACCAGCAGTCCACTTTGCGTGAGAAAGAAAAATAGATCTTGATGTGTTAAGTGACTGTGATTTGAGGGTTATTCGTTATTGTAGCCCAGCCCAGCCTTTCCTGACTGATAGGAGGCTGGGGGCGAGAAGCAAGGTTAGGATACTGGCTTGAAGCTGAGTTTGCAAAGCCTCACCCTTGCTACCTGGAGTTTGTTCCCAGATAAATCACAGTAAACAGTTTCCTAAAGATAATTTTACTTGACCTTGCAAATATTTCTTAGCATTATACTGATGGCGTTGAGAACACTGATAGATGTTATAAGGGCATCAAAGGATCCTTCTCCATGCTATTCCTTGGAAGCACTATTAATTTAAAAATAATAAATAATATAATAATTAAACACATTTCATTTTAAATGAAAGAAAATTAAACATTAATTAATAAACTCAAGTGTTTACAGGTTTCTTAAGGGCCAACTCTTACTGCAACTTAATTAGGAAGCTCAGCTGAGAAGTGATTAAACAGGTTGATGCAGCCCCGGTTGATTCAGGGCTGCATAGAGACATAGCCTTTATTAGTCTTCTCTGCTTCTATGAAAGCAAAGTAGGTTTGTGTTCCACCTGGGGACTAATCCATTTGTCACTGTGAAATCTCTAAGGACAGGGATGTCCATTTCAAACCTAATTTGCTGCTGCCTTTTCATCTTAGTGGTTTGGGAATGGAGTTTATCTGCCTCGACCCTAGTATATTTTGGTTCCCCCATGCACCTATCTAGTGCCCTCAGTGAAATTTCAGTAGAACATGAACAATTTGTTTTCTCTGATACCAGCTGCATCTGTCAAAGGCTTGGACCCAGGCCCTAAAGAAATGTCACTCTTGCCCCCTTTGTAATGGTTTTATGCAAATAACATCCAAGGCTTAGTTTTGTGATAACAATTTCAAGGAGAAAGATGACTGGAGGAGAGAAGGAAACAGAAGAAAGAGAAAGACAGAGAAGGAGAGGAGAGAGAGAGAAGGAGAGGAGAGAGAAAGGGAAGGGAGAGAGGAAGGAAGAGGGAAGTGATGAGGAGATGGGATCTTGGAGAGAAAGGAGAGAGGATAGAAGGGAGGTGTGGGGAAGGACCAGTGTGTGGATGTCCAAACAAAAATATACCCAGTCAGGGCTTCCCTGGTGGTGCAGTGGTTGAGAGTCCGCCTGCCGATGCAGGGGACACGGGTTCGTGCCCCGGTCCGGGAAGATCCCACATGCCGCGGAGCGGCTGGGCCCGTGAGCTATGGCCGCTGAGCCGGCGTGTCCGGAGCCTGTGCTCCGCAACGGGAGAGGCTGCAGCAGTGAGAGGCCCGCGTACAGCAAAAAAAAAAAAAAAAAAAAAAAAAAAAAAAAAAATATATATATATATATATATATATATATATATATATATAGACACCCAGTCCTACACAACACGGCGGGATGGCGGCGAAGACCAGTTCCTGCTCGGAGCAACTCTCAGCATTGTTGTGACGGGAACAAACGAGACACGGTGTGACAAATGCTGTGGAAAGGGTCCAGTGTTCCTTACACAATATTAGTTGCTCCGGCGCAAGCCAGGGGAGGGAAGCCATTCCAGCAAGTCAGGGAGTGGAGGAAGGATTTTCAAAGCGAGGCCGACTTTCCCGTGGGGGCACACAAGCACTTCCCAAGAGCACGTGGGCACCGATCCTCAAACTCCATGCGATAACATTCCCTACTGACCCACCTGAAAGCGCTCTCGCTGCCCACCTTTCCCATCTCCCCTTCACAACCGGCCTTTCCCATTTTAGAAGGAGAGGTGAGATCTTCACCCCCCCAGAGTCTCCGCACGGTGCTTTGCTTCAGGGTTGGTGGGCCTCCCACAGGTTCAACAAGGGGGCAGGTTGTTACATTGGGGGCTGAGGCGGTGTCCTTTCACTAAGACTTCCCGATGCCCTCCATCCGCTTCATAAAGATGTGCATCTCCAATAAAATGTTGCTTTGATGTTTAATAATTATTTATCCAAATACGTCATTTTGATCACTTGGATGTTACAAATTCCAAAGATAAATCCAATTCTAAACATAGTTAGTTCATAAGTAAAATAATTTACAGGGTAAAAATGTATTGAAATAAGACAAAATCACCAGGGAGATAGAGGAGGGGATCTTTCGAGGAGAAAGGGAAATGATCCATATTCCTAATGGTTAAGAAAAATGTAATATATTTTTTGGAAGGATAGTGGCTGTTAAACGACTATGCTATTTAGCTTTAATTAGATACATTTGAAAGGATGATACAGCAGTTTTATGCAAAATATCAACATTTACGCTACTCTGTCATTTACACAACTTTGTCATTTTGTTCTTTGCATTTGACTCTAGGTTTTTCCGGAAGAGCTGTTTGCTAACTAAGAACCCAACTCCTTTGAGCCTCTTCTCTTGTTCTTTGCTTCCATGACTAGACCTGACTTCCTCTTTGGGGCTAATTTTTCACCCCCCAAATCTGCATTTGTATCAATTCATGAGAATGATACAAAGTGGATGAGAGTGCAGCCCAGATCTTTCTGGCACCCTGAGCCTGAGCAGTGAGTGGACCGAACTCGCTCAACAGCCACAGGGCCTGGGCCCATCCACCAGCTCTACTGTAAGAGAGTGGAACTCATGCCTTGTAAAGCTAGCCGTTGCCGCCTGTCATGGGCTGTGTGGGTGTCCCACTCACGGAACATTTCCTGTCTCCTCCCAGGCTCTTCCCCATCCCGGTGGAGGCCATATAATTGACATTGCACATGAGATGGGGAAGGACGTTGTGGTGTCCCTCTTGGGCAAATATTTTAAGCCATGTCATCTTCCTCTTGCCACAGTGACTGTAGGAGGAAGCGCCAAGATAGAGCCTCTGTGAGCCTAGGTCCCAATAGGAAGAGGTCCCAGCTGACCCTGAAGCGACAATGCAGCCTTCATGAGAAGGAACTGGTTCGTATTTTCAGCCACTGAGATTTTGATCTCGTTTGTTACCGAAGCACAACCTCACCCACCCTGTAGAACGAGTCATTTGCAAATAGCCGAAACTTCAAATATTGAATCTGTAAAAATGCAGAATTATTTATATTCAGCTCATTGTTGTAACCATTTCTTTTCCTTCTACAAAACTTGCAGCCCTTCATCAAGCGGAATTTTCGCATCTGCTGTTTTGGAATAAATTCCATAAATGGACAAATTTGCATTCTCTCCTCTGATTTGCCTTCATAAAGGACCCAGGGATTCACCACTGTGATGGTTAATCTTATGTGTCAACCCCACTGGGTCATGGGGTGCCCAGATATTTGGTTAAATATTGTTTCTGGGTGTATCTTTGAGGAAGTTTCCAGATGAGATTCTCACTGAAATGGGTGGACTGAGTAAGGCAGATTGCTTCCCTAATGTGCGTGGGCATCTTCCAATCTGCAGAGGGCCCGAATAGAACAATAGAGGAAGGGAGAATATGCTCTTCACACCTGATTGCTTGAATGGGGACATGGGTCTTCTCCTGCCCTTGGACTAGGACTTAACCATTGGCTCCCCTGGTTCTCAGGCTTTTGGACTCAGACTGGGACTATGTCACTGGCTCTCCTGGGTCTCCAGCTTACAGATGGAAGATCATGGGACTTCTCAGCCTCCATAATCATGTGAGCCAATTCCTTACAATAAATTGTATAAACACACAAACACGCATACACATCTCCTGTTGGTTGTTTCTCTGCAGACCCCCGACTAATAAAACCGCCCTGTCGGATTTTGCTACTTCCCATAGATTCTTGAGCACTGTGATTACTTCTTTACTCCTGCCTTCTATGACCTTTGTGACATTTCTGGAAAAGCCCATTTCCTGCTCTGACCCAGGGTCAGAGGCTCTCGTCAATAAGGAGGCCTGGTGTCCCTCAACATTTGCTATCAAATAAGAATGTAAACATGAAGGTCTTTCTGACAGAAACACCATGTGTAGCTAATGGAGACCAGAGAAAGTGATTTATTAGCCCAGAAAACTCAGGGAAACTGATTAGTGAGTCAAAAGGGCACACTTTTGCTGCTCCACCAAAGCACGTGCAGACGAAGACACCGTCCTACATGTGCCAGGTCACTTGATGAATGGCCAGCCCTGAACGCTGGTGGGAAGCTTTGCTCCTTTAAGTCAACCAAGCAGCTCATTTACACAATTTTTTAAACCTCCATCTTAGACAGTGATTTTCTGGATTAATGGTGGTAAAGCAACTGAAATTCTCACTTTGCAACTGAAAGAGCTTTTTCCCTCCATGCACATAAATGTTTCCCCACCTATCTGAGGTCTTGGCAGATCAGGGATCCAGCATTCTTAAACGCTGAGGGAAGGGGGCTTCCCTGGTGGCGCAGTGGTTGAGAGTCCGCCTGCCGATGCAGGGGACACGGGTTCGTGCCCCGGTCCGGGAAGATCCCACATGCTGCGGAGCAGCTGGGCCTGTGAGCCATGGCCGCTGAGCCTGCGCATCCGGAGCCTGTGCTCCGCAACTGGAGAGGCCACAACAGTGAGAGGCCCGTGTACCGCAAAAAAAAAAAAAAGTTGATGGAAGCCAGAGCACCCAATCCAGCATCGAAGTCCTGAATGACGTCAGCCCCACCTGGGTAACCCGCACTTCACCACATCCCAACGGCTCTGGCTTGAGTTTTTTCCTCAGTCTCTCCACTGTTGGACTAATTAAAGCCATCCTAAGTTACTTGTATGCTGCCTTAAAGGGACAGAAGGATACCTTCTGGAGGAATGAAGGGAGAGAATTGATAACTTGAGGACTCTTCTTGCAGAACCAGCTGAATCTGAGGCTGAGTAGTAACCAGCTCTCCGGGATGACATCAGAGACCCTCTAGAACCTATTGCCATGTGTCTGCAATCCTACGGTCACTACTCCTTCTGGACTGAGACACTGGACAACCCTTTTTAGATGCAAACATCATATAACTGGATGATTGTATCAGTCAGGACACTTGGTTGCATGCAACAGAAAAGCCAAATTAAATAACTTCAAATTAAAGGAATTTACAACATCAAATAACTAAGAAGCGCAAAGAGTAGTTTCTTAGTTTCAGGCACAGCTGGATCCAGACGCTCAAATGATGTCCTCAGGTCCTGACTAACGTCTCCTGGTCTCTCACGTCCTCCTTTCCCTCTCAGGTTCATTCTTAGAGAACCTTCTGTCAAGGCTGCAGGAAAGACTAAGTCCAGTGGAAATGAATCCCTGCCTCACTCCCACAAGCCACAACAACAGACACATCGCGTCTCATTGGTCCTGTTGGGGCCCAGGGCAGGCTGCCCCAAAATATGCTTACAATGGCATATTGATTGTTTTGAATTGAAGTTACTTGAGAAACAGCTGGTGGAAAAAAAATAATATAAAAAAACACAGACCTCCCCACCTTTCTCTCTAAAAGTGGTAAATAAATCTCGCATGTGAAGGTATCCTCCCTACACCAGGAGGAGAGACAGCATCCTTATCACCAGAGTCAGGGAACTCCAGGCTAAGAAAGCCGTATAAACTAACTTTGTTACTCCTTCATTAGTCTGCTGCCCCAAGCGCCAGCCCCTTTGCTAAATCTTCACAAATAATTGTTTCTTTGTCTAAAACTGATTTACAAACAGCCTGCTTTGGTCACCTCAGGGGTCCCACTTGTCTGAGACCTCCGTGTGTAGGAATTACATTGGTTTTCTTCTCCTGTTTGTTTGTCTTGTGACAATTTAATTAGACCAGCAACAAGAACTCATGAGGGTGGGGGTACATTTCTCCTTCCCCAACAGTCCTGTTGTCACATGCCCATCCCTGGACCAATCAGAGTCATCAGGAAAGGAAAGCCCTGATGGCCTTAGCCCACCTGACATGAAGGGCTGGTCAAACCATTTGGATGAGAGTCAGGGAATGGTTTCCCAGGGAAATTGGGATTTGGATAGCAAAAGGTGATACAGTGGATTCTGGGCAGCCAAAGAAATACTGTACATTACAAAAATCATATTCATTAAAGAGATTTATAAACTGAAGTGGGACGCACAGAAACAAAGTTTCCCTGTCCTTCTATCTGAAGGGAAACCCATGAACCTGTTTACCTGGGTTGACGTCTCATAATAGGTACCTGTGACCTTGGAAAGAGAAATCTCCTTAGTATTGAGACACAGAGAAGGAAATTTGGCCCATAGAAAGGAATGAAAAAGTCCTAGGTGGAGTAGGAACCAAGACAGCAAGGTGCTAGGGAATGGTGGCAACCAGCAGGATGGAGGGAGATATCTAGACGGGATCATCAATATAAATAACAACATAATAGTGATGAAAGCTACCACTGATACAGGGCTTACTGCATGCCGCTACCCCAATCACTCTGCATGCATTAACACATTCACGTCTCACAACAATTTTACGAGGGTCATATTATCTTTATTTCCATTTTACAGTTAAGACAATGGGGACACAGAGTAAATTGCTCAAAGTCACAGCTAGTGGTGGGGATACTGAGATTTGAACCCAGGCAGTCTGTCCCAAAGTTCACTCGCCCAGAAAAGAGAGTGAGGAAATCACCCAGAACCAGAGAACCAAGATGGTGCTGCTGGAAGGGAATGCTGAAACTTACTAGATTCTGAAGTCAATTCAAAGAGATTCACTTTTCGCTGGTGCCTTGGAGCTATCTCTAACTGTGTTCACTCCATTCCCAGGTTCCAGGTGGAAAGGTGGCTGTGGCACCTCCAGCTTCATCCTCCATGTTCAACCCAGCAGGAAAGAGCCGGGAGCTTCCGGGCAAGTCCTGAGACTCATGCTGTCATGTGCTCACCCCGATGAATCACTGTTGCTGGGAGCACCATATACTGATTGGCTTAGCTCTAGAAATGCTACATGCTGATTGGGTCAGCTCTAGAAATGCTACATGCTGATTGGGTCAGCTCTAGAAATGCTACATGCTGATTGGGTCAGCTCTGGGTCTTGGGCTTGCCTTCTGACGCCCAGATGCTATGGGTTGAAAGTGGGGAAGGAAGGAAAATGGGGGAGGGGGTTGAGAGTGCTCTGTTTCCAAAATAAAGTGATAGAGGTGGGGGGTATTAAAGACAACTATTCACAATACCCAGGCTACTATGTGAGAAAAGTTCATTTTTTTTCTTATATAACTTGGAAGCAATCAAAATGCATGTAACCCACAGTGACCTTGCCAGACTGTCATCTGTGTCCTTCAGATTCATCTGTTTGTCTTTGGAAAATGGATTTGAAATCACTGACCTATTGTTTATGGGGTCTCTTGATTCACTGGGTGTATGAGCTCACCAGTCACTGCTGGTGAGTTCATGTGTTGGTGAGGTCAAGCCGCACGTTTATGAAATGTCTTGTCTGCCTTAAAAGAAGGGACCATTCATTTGTAGTGAGGTGGATGGACCTAGAGTCTGTCATACAGAGTGAAGTAAGTCAGAAAGAGAAAAACAAATACCGTATGCTATCACCTATATATGGAATCTACAAAACAAAAAAGAAAGGGTCGTGAAGAACCTAGGGGCAAGACGGGAATAAAGACGCAGACCTACTAGAGAATGGACGTGAGGACATGGGGAGGGGGAAGGGTAAGCTGTGACAAAGTGAGAGAGTGGCATGGACATATATACACTACCAAATGTAAAGTAGATAGCTAGTGGGAAGCAGCCGCATAGCACAGGGAGATCAGCTCGGTGCTTTGTGACCGCCTGGAGGAGTGGGATAGGGAGGGTGGGAGAAAGGGAGACGCAAGAGGGAACAGATATGGCGATATATGTATATGTATAGCTGATTCACTTTGTTATAAAGCAGAAGCTAAACACACCATTGTAAAGCAATTATACTCCAATAAAGCTGTTAAAAAAAAAAAAGGGACTATTCCTTCTCCCCATCCTTGGGGGCAGGCCAGAGTGCAGAACGATCCTTCAATGGAAACCACATCTTCTACAAGACCTCAGCAGGGGAAGGAATTGAGACAATGACCTAGATGGATATTTCTTTCCTGCAAATGCACAGGTAAGGGAGCTTTCTCGCCACATCCATTTGGATGAACTGTGGTCCCTTACTGAGAACACAAGATTCTACCCGGGCCTCTTCAAGGATGAAGGATGTGTCTTCCTTGTTAATACAGTGCCTAGCTCCACATTGGTGCTAGATAAATGTGAACTGATGGCTGAAAATGCATATTTAAACGTAGGGGCTGGCTACTGCTCGAAACAGCCAAGCCCCCGACCCTCTTCAGGGTTGGATGGTCCAAGGCCGTGGTGTGAATACATTGGGAGAAAGAACAAGAAGGGCTTTTCTTGTCTCGGGTGCCCTGAAAACCTGCCCGCCTGCCACCCTCGGAGGCTGCGTCACTCAGGGATCTTTGTTTGCATCCCATAGACGCTGAGTCCAGCCAACTTAAGGGGAAAAAAGAAGTTCCTGGAAGGACATGGTTACGTTCAAAAAAGGAAGAACCAGGGCTTCCCTGGTGGCGCGGTGGTTGAGAGTCCGCCTGCCGATGCAGGGGACGCGGGTTCGTGCCCCGGTCCGGGAAGATCCCACATGCCGCGGAGCGGCTGGGGCCGTGAGCCATGGCCGCTGAGCCTGTGCGTCCGGAGCCTGTGCTCCGCAACGGGAGAAGCCACAGCAGTGAGAGGCCCGTGTATTGCAAACAAAAACAAAAACAAAACAAAGCAGCTTTGTCTGTGATAGGGAAAAACATGGCGGCCTCTAGAATATCTGTTGGCCGAGACAATGGCGTGGTTACAGATGTTAAAATAAACTAGAAAAGTAGATATCAGTAAGAATCAAATTCAAAGACGATGTTAAATAAAACCAAGCAAGTTAGAGAAGGATGCATACAGTAAAATACCATTAATATAAACATTTAAAATATACCAAGTAATATATTTATTTGGAAGTATAAATAAGTTCATTAAAAGGGTAATATGCATGAGCATGGTAAGAAAACAGTTATGGGGATAGTTATTTCTTGGGGAGAAGGAGGGAAACACATGGGAGAGGAGAGTGCAGGAGCTTCAAATGCACATCTGAAGTCGGATCTCTTATGATAGAGTGGTGAGTACCCAGATGCTTGTGACCTAACACTTTTCTGCATGTTTAAAATGCTTCCTTAAAAAAAAAAATCAAGCGGCAAGCGTACAACCATTGCCCGAGTTCTCGTCTGCTCTGCCCTGAAATGATCTCTGTCCCCATGAGTCTGCACATCTTCTTAGATGACCTCAGAGGCGTGGGCAGTCTCGCTGATCCCACTTAGCGGCAGCTCATCCCTGCTCCACTTTCAGGATCCTTTTGCAGTTTCTGCGGTGTTGCTGGGGAGTGAAGATGCCCTCCTGCCCACAGCGCTTGTCTCATTGTAATTTCTCTATTGATCATCAGTCAGGATTCAGAAAGGAGCTGCAGGCACAGCCACCTCCCCAAGGGAACCTGGACACCGTCCAGCTGCACAGAATCAGGAGATTGACGGTCAGGTCTGATCGGTGCTGGGATCCGCGTGAGCCTGCAGGTCTGGGCAGGAGTAGGCAGGCGGAGAGCGGAGAGCGGAGAGGTCTGACACTCACAGGGAGAGATGCAGCGGGGGACTTGGTGCCCCACCCTCTCTCTGTCTCCCGGCCTGGACTGGTAGAATCCTAATTCCTCCTCACTGAGACTGATGGGGGCAGGTGGGGGTGCCCATCTCCGCCCTCCTTCCCCCTAGCCTGCTGTGAGCCTGGAATTCCATCATCAGAGATTTCTTCCTGTTTGGCTTTCTACCGGTCCCTTCTTGGTGGGATGGTGGGTGGAGCGATGTCTGCCTACACTGTAGCAGGGGCTTCTGGAAGGCAATGTGGGTCTATCTCTGGGGGTGAAACAGAGGGCAGAGTAGGGGGAGTTGGGAGGAAGGAGAAAGCCCTGTACTAGATGCTGTACAAGCTTCCATCCTCCCAGTTTTCCTGGGGGCTAACACAAGTCTATGCTGGGGAGGAGAGGGGTGGGTATGAGGCAGAAGGAGAATTACTTCACCTCAGAGTCAGTAGTTAATGTCACCTCCTATGGCTGAGTATTCTTGCTTGTGTTGGGATGGACCTAACAGATAAATGATTCTAAAGAAAAGTATAGAATAGCCGTTAGTAACCAGAAGCTCCTGCTATACAGAACACACACAATCACCCTCAGGCAGAAGCGGAAGATCAATTACAAGGGAAGGAGAGGTTTACTCCGACTCTGAGTCAACAAGAAAAACCCCAGTGGAAATCAGAGTGTCAGTGTATGTGCAGAATATTTCCTCGGAGCTCTGCTCCCTACTTCTAAGTGAATCTGACATAGGAAAGTGTATCTACTAAAATGTGTTTGGATGTCAACAACCAAAGACCCCGTTAACACAGACTTAGAGAGTCATATTCATTGTCCCCTCTAACAGAAACGATGATTAATTCAGCTTAACCACACCCATCTTTCTGCTCTGCCTTTGCTCACTACGTTGGCTTGGCTCGTAAGCGTGTCTCCTCGTGCTCACATAATGGCTGCTTTGCTTCCAGCATCTTGTCCTTGACCAACTGTTTTCAAAGCCAGGAAGTAGAGTTTCTTCTTGTGCGTCCATTTTATGAAAGATGAACGCTTTTCCTAGAAGATTCTCCAGACCCCATAATAAATGTACTCTCCCACTGCATTGGTCAGACTTGGATTCCACAGCCACTCCTGGTTGCAGGGGAGGCTGAGTAAGATGTTTCTGGCATATTTATGCTCTATGGTGGGAGGAGTGCCATACTCCTCCTCTTGGGAGAGAAATGGGGACTAAGGTGGGGCTGGTGAACCTTAGCTCCTGCCCCTGGAAGAATGTGTCTTCATGGGGGCTGTATGGACATTTAAGCAGGATAATTATTTGTTGTGATGGCTGTCTCATCATTGCAGGTCATACAGTAGCATCCCTGACCCCACTAAATGCTAGAAAGGACATCAGCCATTCAGTTATTAGGACACCCCAAGCCTCCCCTAGATGTTTCCAGATGCTCTCCAATGACTGGGACTGTCCCCAGTCTGCACCAAGGATTCTTAAAACGTGTGAAATGTCTACAAGATTCAGAGATAATGATTGGCGTGGGTTGAGGGCAGGGCCCACCCCCAGACAAGCTCAGTTTCTGGTCTATTTTACAAGTTGAATTTTTATCAGGTGTTTTCTTTGATAATAATGTTTATCCCTAGAAATAGTTGAGAATGACTATTCGATTCTACACTGGAGTTATGGGGATTCAAAACTACCTTTTTCAATGTGAGAAGAAGCGGTCAACATGGTAATTTTACTCAGCAAATATTCTGACCAAATTTTTACAGTTGATAGAATAAATGGTGTTTTCTTCTATTCCTTACTTTTAGGGGGCCTCTATCTCCAGGATTCACGCCTCATTCACATCAGAGATGGGTCTTAGAAACTCTCGAGTGTGCTGACCTCAAAGTCATAGAAAACTAAAACATTTCAGGTAAAGAAATCCTGTCAAATTGTTTCATTTTCAGGGTTTTTTTTCCCCCTTCTAACTCATGCATTTACAGCATGTTGCAAGAATGGGAGAATTCAGCGTGCACTTTTTTTTTCCCTCCTTTAGAATGGAAAAAATAAAACTTGGCTAGAGTTGAGTGCCTCTTAATCCCCAATAGAAATCTGACATTTTCATTTCGCTTTTTCACCCTCTCTAATCCTCACACAGCCCAAGGTGGGGGAGCGGTTCGCCCCTCCAGCAGAGTTACAATAATCCCACCCAGTAATAACAAAGACATGCCTGAGGGTTCCGGTGGAGATTGAAATGTCCCAAGCCCATCCCTTTTCTAAGGTGATGAAAAGTTGATCTGGGCATGGCCCCAAGTGTTACTTCTCAGATTCCAAGTGGCATTGTCCCTGGCGCCTCACCCTTTCGGGGGAGGGGGGCCGAGGTGCTTGTTAAGGGTGGGCTTCACCCAATGAGCAGGAGGGGTGACCGGGCACCAGGCTTGGGGGACTCAGGATCCCTGCAGCAGTTCCTGACTGGGGCCGCTGTTTGGTTCTGTCAAAGACCAGGGCACCCGCGGAGACAAGGAAACAGACAACATGACTCATCCTGGCTCCGAGCCCAGAAAATGTATGCTAATGCCTTCATGCAGACAAAAATAAGATTATAAGAGATTGAGTGCAGAAAAAGCCCAACCTCAAATGACACTTATCTTCAGTCCATTAACAGGGAGAACCAATAATTTGCTGAGAGTCAAAGAGAAAATCTTCACATGTGTGAAGTTATGTATTAAGTCAATTTTGTCCTCCCCACACCCCCGCTCCTCTGGATAGACTCTGCCGGAGCTCACCAATATCCCTAGCTCCCCACTTCCAGGCCCACAGGAGGATCAGACTTCCCCACCCCGTTATAGTCTGAGAAGGACATGTGACCGCTCCCAGCCAATGAAATCCAAGAGAAAGTGACAGTTGCTAAGTCCAGGCAGATGCTTATAGGGGCTGGAATATGATGTGCTGTGCTCCCTTCCCATGCCATGGTGGTCAGGGTGGGCCTGTACTGAGATGGTGCAGCCTCCATCACACTGGATCACTGAATGACTGCAATGAACAGGGCCCCCCAAACAACCCACATATGGACGTAAAGTGTGAGAAAACTTCTGTTGTGATAAGCCATGGAGATTTCTGTCTTGTTTGTTACTGCAATCCTGATTAATATCCCCAGCATCTTCCACCACGATATCCTACAGATGGACACATGAAAAGCCCATGACTTCCTCTAAACATACATGCAAAAGATTATTGGTGTTCAAGTTCCTCCAGACGAAAAAAAAAAAAAATCAGAAGTGTTACCGATGAAACAGTGGCTGTCTTCAGCAAGTCAGAACTATTGCCCCAATATTGAATGTGACGAAAGGGAAAGAAGCATTTAAAAGTGCTGACATCGGGGATGGACACTTTAATGGCTATGTCAAAGGAGACCTAAATTTAGAAATAGAGTCTAGTGACAGGTAGGAATGAACCATTGGGACTTGGGTGCTTGGTACCATTTGGGGATTATTTGAGCTACATAACTGTCATCCATGTTATGAGTGAGACAGCCTGGGACCTAGGACCCTTTGCTGCAATGCTTGCACCTAGACAAACGTCTTCTTAAGCAACAAAATACACAGAAACTATAAGGGACTAAAAATAACTGTGTGCAAGTGCAGTTGGGGCAAATTATGGACAACAAGATACAAAAAGACCAAAACAATACCCAACTGCCACTTCTGAAGAGCCAGGAGCAAAAACAGAGTGTTGGGAGCAAAAGCAGGGTACTGCGCATGCCCCCTGCACACAAGCCCACCTAGCCACCCTACCCGACCTCTGGACACACCTCTGCCCTCACCCCGTATAAGGAACTAGCTCGCCCCCCTCGGGGAGCGAGCAAAGGAACCCGTTACTAGTTTTTGCTCCCCACGCTGCTGCTGCAGCAGCGGCCCCAATAAAGCCTTGCCTGAATTTCTTGTCTGGCCTCTGGTCAATTTCTATTGATTGGGGAAGGCCAAGAACCCTGGTGGGTAATAAGAGTATATTACATCTTAAATCTATTAAGAAGTAGGAGGAGAAAACAGAGGAAATATATTCTTCTCAAGAGGCTGGTCAACATGTCTTAGCCACAACTGCATAAATCAAAAGAGACTCAATTGTTTTTGTTCCGAAGAGTGAGATATAAAGAGATGTAAGAAGGTTGGTGAACTGCAAGTGTAAAACACCAAAAATGACTTTATTTTATGAAAAAAGCAAAACCAAAAAGCTTGGCTCAGTGTAGTAGACAAGTGTCGATTTTGGTCCCAGCACACACACTTACACTATTTTTAGTAACAAAACATTCCCCATATATTTTCCAGGAGACCCCTGCCTACCCTGCAGTTGCAAGCCAAGAAAAATGGAAACGTATGTCCACACAAAGATGTGCATATGAATGTTTACAGCGGCATTATTCATGACAGCCAAGAAGTGGAAACAATCCAAATACCCACCCAACGGGTGGATGGATTTAAGAAACAAAAAACTGTGTGTATCCATACCACGTTCCTTTTTGTTGCTCAATAGTATTCCAAACTATTGGTACAAACCGTCCCCTAGGTGAATCTCACAAATATTACGCTAAGCAAAAGAATCCAGGCTTAAAAAGTCACAAGTGAATGATGCCATTTATATGACATTCTTGAAACAGAAACTAGAGGGATTGGGGGTCAGATCAGTGGCGGCTGACAGTTGGGGACAGAAGAGAGGTTGGCTGCAAAGCGGCCACACAAAGAAATTTTGAGGATTATGAAGCTGTTTTGTATCCTGATTGTCATGGTGGACGCACAGATCTATACAGGTCTTACAGTGCATAGACCTACGCACCCGTGAAAGGATTACTGTCCTGCAGGATCATTTTTAAAATAAAAAAATTTTTTTTTAAACTCACTTTGTTTAAATTGGGTTTTGGGACTCTGAAATGGATCTGCTGGATCAGAAGCTCTTTGGAAGATAATTCGATGGTATCGTTTTTTAAAAGTTGGATCATTAAAGCAAATATACATATTCAATTCTTGAGCGAATTGATTATTTTTTGGAGGGAATCAGGGAATAAAATGTAACAAATATAGTGTTGATTTTGATGGCATTCCAGCCAATTAGCACGGTTCACTTGAGTGTTTAGTTCAATTTGGGTGGCTAAAAATATTTACTTATATAACTAAATGTATATGTCATTTCAGAAAATATGCAAATGCAATTTTTTTAAAACGGAGGTGCCTGATTTCTATGGGTGGTCTTTCGTCATATCACTCTAAAATTTCCAAACCTTCTGCAGTATTTATGATTGTTCTGCTGTGTCTCTTAGATAAGAGACCATGGTGTCTTTGTAACCCAGATCCTATTCAATATAAACATTCAAGGGAAGAAGGAAGGAATGCAGTAGGACAGGAGTAGGTTCTGCTGCCTTTTTTTTAAATGGAGTTTGAAAGATAAAATTTTTTTAAATGAAGATGATAAAGGGGGCACCGGCAAGGAGGAAAGGGAAAAATCAAAAGCTCTGCCGGTTCTTCAAGAAAACTCTATGTAAAGAGATATCTTTCTTCCTTATTAACTGAACTCTGATGTTATTTGAAGAAGTTGTATTCCCAGATAAAAAAAAATTTCCCAGGCTCTTTCGCATCCAATGTTCATGTGACATAGATCTAGCCAATGGTTACTCAACATAAGCTTCCAGGAAACTCCTTTAAAAGAGCTGATTCAGCAGGCAGGTGGTGCCCTTTCCCATTGCCTGCCATGTTAGCTGGAGCTCTGGCAGCCATCTTGAGAGCAGAAGGATGGAGCCAATATACAGATAAAGGAGTGGGAAGCCAGAAAATGCTTGGGTCCCTGGTGTTGCCATGGAGCCAATATTCTAGTCCCAGACTGCTGCTAGACTTATTTAACATGAGGGGAAATAAGCCTCTAAGTTATCCGAGGAGGGGTTTCGGGCGGGAGGGGGGGTGGTCTCTGTAACTTGTAGCCAAAGGAAGCCTCAAGAAACGTTATCCTGGGCTTCCCTGGTGGCACAGTGGTTGAGAGTCTGCTTGCCAATGCAGGGGATGCGGGTTCGTGCCCCGGTTCGGGAAGATCCCACATGCCGCGGAGCGGCTGGGCCCGTGAGCCATGGCCGCTGAGCCTGCGCGTCCCGAGCCTGTGCTCCGCGGCGGGAGAGGCCACAACAGTGAGAGGCCCGCATACCGCAAAAGAAAAAAAAAGAAGCGTTATCCCTATTTTTCAACTACCCATAATAAAACACTCCCTGATGTGACAGTGTATATATTTCTCTTTGCAGGTAGGCCCTTCCTTGAACTGAAAACACAGATATTTCTGCTACTTTTCCATTTGCATAGAAAATGTCAAATTATAATGTATCATTTTCATTTCCCCATCCTCACAAAACCTCCTTTGAAGTCAATAACAAGAAAGCTCATCTCAGGAGTAATTTCCTGATCATCAAATTTTTGAATATATATATTTTTAATTTGCTACCCCTGCTGGCATGCCAGCTGGTAAGTATGCTAATCCTTGGGGATTTTGCTGTCATTTTTCTAAGATGGATACAAGTCAGACTCCAGATAACCTTCAGTGGTATGCCTTTGTTAAGAAGCATCACAGAATCAGGAAATCAAAGAGCTGGATGGAAGTTCAAGAATAATTAGAGTTGAGATATTGCTTATGTAATAGGACAAAACAGACGTTGTCAGCAAAGGAATCTGTGGGCACTGCAAAGCTTTGCTCAGTCCTGTGAAAAATGACAGGTATTCCAGAACACATCCAGAAGAGTGAGTTTCCTGTCCCTCTACACGTCTGTCTCTGATCCAAACATCTCTGAGGTCCCCATATCCCAGTTATTCACAGTTTGGGTCAGGCATGGGTCTGAATTGCAAACAACAGAATCTACTCTATCTAGTGTAGGGGAGGCCACACTTCCTTCTACCCTCTTACATCCGATGGCTGAGCCTGAGAATTAAACTGACATAAGACAGATTAACAAGAGAAAAGCATACAAATTTTATTTAATATTTTTATGTGCACATGGGAGTCTTCCAAAGGAAAATAAAGACCTGAAGAAGCTGTTAGGCCAAATCGCTCATAGACCTTTTGAAACAAAGAATGATGTATTGTGGGGATGTGAGAAGACAAAGTGGCTTGGGCTGGGGCAATATGTTGTGGGACAGTGACTAGAAAATATATGGGATGTTCCTGCAATCCCATTCCTGGACATATATCCAGACAAAACTATAATGCAAAAAGATACATGTACCCCAATGTTCATAGCAGCACTATTTACAATAGCCAAGACATGGAAGCAACCTAAATGTCCATTGACAGATGAATGGATAAAGAAGATGTGGTACATATATACAATGGAATATTACTCAGCCATAAAAAAGAATGAAATAATGCCATTTGCAGCTACATGGATGGACGTAGAGATTATCATACTAAGTGAGTCAGACAGAAAAAAATAAATATCATATGATATCACTTACATGTGGAATCTAAAATATGACACAAATGAACTTATCTGCAAAACAGAAACAGACTCACAGACATAGAGAACAGACTTGTGGTTGCCAAGAGGGAGGGGAGTGTGGGTGGGATGGAGTGGGAGTTTGGGATTAGCAGATGCAAACTATTATACAGAGAATGGATAAACAACAAGGTCCTGTTGTATAGCACGGCGAACTCTACTCAATATCCTGTAATAAACCATAATGGAAAAGAAGAATATGAAACAGAAATATATAAAACTGAATCACTCTGCTGTACACCAGAAACTAACACAACATTGTAAATCAGCTATACTTCAAGAAAGAAAGAAAGAAAATATATGGAAGAAAGTAGCAGAGGATACTGGTTATTTTAGTAGGTTTGTTTGTACAGATCCATTTTGGTGTCAACTCCCAGTCTCTGGTGATAAGATTGCTCTTCCCTTCCTGGTACAGGGAGGGCACCTTTCTCATGAGAAATTTTATGAACCCTTTTTAGGTAGAAATGGGACATCAGACAGCCTTTCCTGCATCTGTAGTTTCTTACGTGTCTTCATCTCAAAAGAATCAGAAGCCAAAGCGGCATATTTTGAGGGTGGCATGTTCTGAACCCCCTTTACTTGTTTAGGCCAAATAGGGATTTATTTAGTGGCTCCCAGAACCAGTAGGCCAGAGAATCAGACTTGGAGGTTATAACCAGGAACAAGGCAGGCTCATCACTGGTCCTGGACACAGACCCTGCGACTCCCACCGCTGACACTGAGTGCAGGGCACAAGGGGACAGCCCTCTGCCTCCCCGGCAGCTTCTGAAAGTCCCACGGATCTCCAGTCCCCTGCTCAGAATGAACCACAGGCTGCCAGATTCATGCCTCTCTCTCTGCTGCATTGAATCTTCTTTGTCTCCATCCGGTCAGTGGAATCCACGCCAAGTGTCTGCTCCCTTCCCGGGAGACTGGGAAGGTGGGTTTCTGGCTTTTCCTTTGAAGATGGGCAGACACATAAGTGCAGACATGCCCCTGAACATAGAGAGTTTTCAGAAGGTTCTGGAAGTCCACAAATTATGACAAATCTCCACTCCCAGTTATTATCTCAGCCTAGGTATCCTATCCTTCCTCTTGACCACAGTTACATCACTTTTAAAGACCGGCAAAGGAGGGACGAAAAATGCAGTGTTAAATTCCCAACTCCCTGATGCAGAAATTGAGAGGGGGAAGCCAACACTTGAGAAAAGTCACAATATAAATTCCAGATGTTTTTCCAGGAAAAGGTGTTTTTGGCATGGACTTGCTATTTTAATGTAATGAAAACCATTCCATTTTAGAAGAGAAAGATTCTAGTTTCCCAGGGGCGGGTGTGTGTGTGTGTGTCTATGTGTATCAAAACATAATTCTCAAGACGATAAAAACATAATTCTCAGGAACTAGATGACGAGCATTGGTCAAATCTATTTAACTAATTAATGATGGAAATAATAGGACGGCCAAGCTGATTCAAAATAGGATATGAGCACAGGATCCTACACAGCCCAGGGAAAGGCAGGAATGCCACAGTACATTTGCTAAGTCAGAGATGACTACGTCACTGTTTCACTAACAATAAACCTATAACTTTGGGGTTATCTTTAGTACTATCGGAAAAGAAAACGATTTTACTTTACAATTTTTCTATGGGTTAACCTCTAACTTTCCAGGGCTGTCTGGGCCCCAACCGATATTAATAGGAAGTCAGACTCTCATTTCCTTAGAGAGTCAGACGTCCCTTCCATGGCCTTGATACACTGTCGTCTACTCTGACACTGAAAGGTCTCACAATCATCTTTATACTTTACTTCCAAGTTTTGGATATTTTTTCTTAGCGCTTATGAAGTTTTCTCCTATATCTCAAAGATATTGGTTTGACTAGGGTTTCTCCCTTTGAACACATTCATCTATTCCACGAACATGTACTGGGCTTCCATTCTGTGTCAAGAACTCAGCTGACCATTGAGGAAACAAATTAGACACAAATTGAACTAAAAGAAGCAAGAACATGACTAACAAAGTATGTTAATTGGGTTGCTAGAAGTAACAAGTGCTGTGGGGTGGACGGGGAGGGAGCAATTGTGTCTCAAGTTTGGGGGGCAGAGGTAAGTTGGGCGAGTTCAACAGTTCTTGAAGACCTACTAAGTGCCAGGCACATCCCAGGCTGCAAAAATCCCAAGATGGGTCAAGTAGAAATTGGCTGGCATGGGTTTCTGGTGCTACAGGCTGGCCAGCACCCCTGTTTCCTACCCTTCTGCCCCTGGAACCTCAGTTTTCCCTTGAGGATTCCATGCCCACTTTGTTACCATCTTGATGGGACAAACGATCAAGGTGCTCTGGCCAGAGGGTAGACATGGGGCTCAAGCTCAGACTTCTGGGAAATTTTATCTTGAGATGAGTAACACAAGAATGATGGCTTATCACCCCAAAACATAAGCCCTAAAGAGATTTCCCAGGAGTTCCTGGTCCCTGGACCCCATAGCTGACACTAGTCTTATCCTTCCAGAGCCTAGTCCCCCAGCCTTTCCTTTTATTCTCAGAGTCACACTACACCTTCCCATAGATTCCTGTTCCAAAGCCAGTTTCTGTTGCTTGCAACCAAAGATCCTGGCTGATGATTATTGCCACCCATGGAATGTGCCACCCATGGAATGTGCCAAGGATGACATGTAGGTGGGTCTGCAGCAGATACAAGCCTGGCAGCCCCCTCAGCACTCTCCTTCCCAGTGTGTTCACAGTCCTTACCCTGGGGATGGAACCATGGCATGGCTCTTTCGAGAGATGGACAAATCCCAGCCAGGAGAATTCACCTTATCAGACACAAAGCCACATTTTTCAGCCCCTTCTGGGGACCAGGAACTATGCTAGGAAGAAAATGATGTAATCCCCGCCCCACAAGAGCTTCTAGTAAATGATTCAGCTAAACTCCCAGGGGGGACCAGAGTCCATCAACATTAGCTCAAATGAGAAAATCCTCCAATCGTGTGCATTTCTCACAGGAAGGGAGGATCCATTTGGAAAGTAACTCTATCCTGTGGAGGTTTGTGGGAGACCCGGCTTCCTCTAGGTTTTCTCATGCCCAGGACCCTTACTTCACTGGGAAAAGGAACGTCCCTTCTTGTAAGGCAGGCATCAGAATTCCTATAAACATGGCAGGACTGAGTCCAGCTCTTGAGGTATCGGAAGGGTTAGTGTCATCAGTGTAGGAAAGACATAAGCCATGGGTCAGTGACTTCAAATGTGTTTTTCCAACACCAAAGGATGATTATCTTGGGGGAGGTCACTGTGCTTACCTTTATTTTGAGGCTGCTTCATGAAGCATTTGCAGCAATGAAGTGTATCATATTTCACACAAGAGACTGTGTCAAGAAAAATTGCTATTTGTCTTCTCAGTATTTTTTCATTCAACAGATATCTAAGGAGCTTCTGTCATGAGCAGGTATTGCTCGTGATGCTCAAAATACAGCATTGGATAAAATGCACAGAAATCTCCGTCTCGGAAGGACTGGAGAATGCTTGTGGAGGGGGCGGAGTTTATGGCAACAGCTTGACTTTCATTTAGAAGACCCTACCTTCTCGGCCACAACTGATATGATGTGAAGGTGTTACCAAACCAAACTTCGGTCTGCTCGCCCGTGCGCAGTAAAGCCAATCTGCTGACACCGGGCTGTGGTGAAGGAAAGTACAGCGTTTATTGCAGGGCACCCAGCAAGGAGTCTGGGGACAGCTAGTGCTCAAGACACCCAAACTCCCAAAAAGCATTTTTAAAGACAAGGTGAGGGAGGGGAGTCCCAGGGTAGGCGATCAGCTCGTGCACAATTCTCTGATTGATTGATGGTGAGGTAACAGGGCGGTGTCACAGGGGTTAACCTTAGGCACCAGTAGGTCTGGGGGCTACGTGCTCCCGGTCATTAAGTAGTTAATTGCATTTTGGTGGGGGTTTTAGCATCTGTAAAACAACTCAGGAAATGTGCACCAGATACTATTATCTCCGTACTTCACAGAGGAGCTAAAACAGAAGATATGGGGGAGGGGTCTGTCCCGGGGAGCCTTCATAGCGTCCTGCTCGGTTACACAGGGAAAGGCACCACAGTCTCAGGAGGTGATACCTACAATCCACGCTATACCTAACAGCCACGTTGCCCTGGCAACGGGACTTCATTACCAGTGGACACGTGACCTAAGCTGATCCAATCAGAGCTCAGCTCAGGGCTTTTGTGAAAGCCACAGGAAGACCGGTGACCTTAGCCCATTGTTTGAAAACCTCAGTAAAATGGGGCCATTTTACACCCATCTGGTCCCCAAGAGTTAAGCCAGCACCTATGTGTCCTGATGACCACTGCATTTGATGCCTGAATTTTGCTGGGCCTGATTTGGACCTAAGATGACCACGCAATTTACTGTCCAACCTAGGACTCGTGTGAGAGGGAAAGCCCTCTTCACTATTATGCCGGAACAGCAGGCATAAACGAGGACCAACTGAACAAACTGGGCTTAGACGCCACCACCCCCTACTCATGACTGATATTCTTTCGTCACAAGAGGCAAGAAGTTACCTCTTCATAAAGGCACTCCATCTCTTGCAATGAATTTCCTCGGCTTAAGTTAGCTAGAGGGCAGTTCTGAGGCTTAGTGAAAGGTAAGATTGGAAGAGGCTGCTATTAATTATTAAGGAGGCAAACAGGCCCGCATGGGGACTTCCCCACTCAGACCAGGACATATGCTCACCCTCAGTACCGAGCATCTGAGTGCCGGGCCCCGAGCTCGGCATGAAGGATTCCAGGATGAAAAAGACAGGAAGGCACAGGTGCCTTCCTAGAGGCGCTCAGTGTGTTAGTAAGAGACATAAACACCTAAAACCACGATGGCAGCAGCAGATGCTGCAGGAGGGACCACAGGTGAAACCTATCTGCTCAGCTGCCCCTTTGAATTGTGATCACGTTTTCCGTGTTTGCTTTTGTTCAGTAAAACCTGGCGATGACGGATTGCTGAGCACAGCTGACTGGACCTCCTCCCTTCCTCTGGCATTTCCTGAAAAATTCCAGCACTTCAAATAAAAATGGCGGGCCATCTGTGGTTTAATATCTGAGCTCTTTTCTGTCCCTCTACGATGAGAATTTCAGCCCAGAAGGCTTAGAGATGGAAACCCTCATCTTAGGGTCAAGAAGACGGTGGGGATGGAACCAAGAGAAGGCTCAGCCTCCCTCTCCACCCCTTCCACTGAAGGCTCCCGAGGGTGGGGGAGGTGGGGGGGGGGTCGAGGGGATGGAGCAGAGGTCAGGGGGAGGGGGTTCGGGCAATACCCACTCTTGATAAGACCTGTTCTTGATGTGCAGTGTATCACCAGGGTGCATTCTCAACCATTTGCATTTCAAAATTAAAACATAAGCATCGTTTGGCAAAAAGGAGAAAAACACCATTTCTCTGCCCGGGAACACCTGCCAGTCTTGGGAGGGGGAGGGCCCTGGGCACTGGAGTCCAGTGGGGTGGTGTTGGCAATATTCCTTTGTCTTCTGTATTTGGAAGAATACAGACCATTGCGTTGAATGGCCACACGTGCCGTGGTCAGCACACCAAACTGGCATCTCTTCCGTAACACGCCATGAGGGAAAGCAGAGATATGATTTCTCTTCTTCCTGAGCCGTACAAGCCATGTGTCAAGTTAATGAGTGGATCTGATGAAGTGTAAGACAGCTTGTCAGCCAACAGTTAAGTGGCCTTGTTTCCTTTCCCTGGGATAATATTGGATTTCAAACTGATAACATCAACAAGAGAAAGGCACAGAGCTAACAGCTAATTTCTGAAGAACATATGTTTCTGCTCAATTTTTGCACCTTTATTGCTCCATGTGACACTGTAATACTTTCTGCTACATAACAGCCTGATTCCCCTCATCTGTCTTCCATCTAATTCAAGTCAAAACCAGGAAAGAGAGCCAATTCCTGGCCTATTTGTAACAATTCCACAAATTATTGTCGCTGATTCCCCTGTGCTACAATGTTTTTCAGGAACCAATAGCTGAAAAAAAAAACTGATAAAGTTGAAGGAGATCTCATTTTCTTTTCTATATTGTTTTATTAAAAAACAAAAACGTGGGATCTAACAAAATGATACAAATGAACTTATTTACCAAACAGAAACAGATTCACAGACATAGAAAACAAATTTATGGTTACCAAATGGGAAAGGAGGTAGGGGAGGGATAAATTAGGAGTTTGGGATTAGCAGATACACACTACTATGTACAAAATAGATAAACAACAGGGTCCTACTATATAGCGCAGGGAACTATATTCAATATCATGTAATAAATTACAATGGAAAGGAATCTGAAAAAGAATATACAAGTGAATCACTTTGCTGTGCACCAGGAACTAACACAACATTGTAAATCAACTATACTTCAATTAAAAAAAAAAAGATAAAATATGAAAATGGCAACATGAGACCCATGATGAGACAAGTTTCATCTGCATAGATAATTGTTATTTTTATAAAGAAACCATGAAGCAGGACGATATGTCTACTTTTAATTCCACAAACACAAAATTACTTCTTTGGAAATCTGTATACTTCTTGATAAACTTGATAAGCTGTCCCAGCTCAAAATTCAAGTTGCTCAGACCAACACATTCATAGCCATCCTGGAGACCTGTGTCAGGGTTTTATTTTTCTCATTCAATCCATTTTACAAAAACATTTCTGTTTTACAACCACTTTAACCATACTGCAACCACTTCTGTCACCTCCCACCCCACGTGGACTCCTGCTCCTACCTTGGTCAAAGCCACTATTAAAAACTGTCTCCTCCCGAATCTCCCAGGGTCTGTCCTTGCCCCCTGCCCCATCCCTTCCCCCAGGCTACTCTTAACACATTGAGCAGAGTGATCCTTTAACTACAAGTCAAATCACTCACTCTGTCACAGGCAGGCTTCTAGGATGGCCCCAAGATTCCTGCTCCCTGGTGTATAATCCCTTCCCCTAGAGCATGGGCAGAAACTGCAATTTCACCACCTCCCCCCCTTGATTAGGTGACACCTTGATTAGGTGACTAATCAGTCAACTTTAAACGAGTCAGAATGCAGGGTATATGGGTGGGCCTGACCTAATCAGGTGAGTCCTTGAAGGGAACTAGATCTTCCTGAAGGAGCCATGGAGGCAGCCACATGGCACACACCTGAGAGGGACCTCTAGGAGCTGAGAATAGTGTCTAGCTGGCAGCTCACAAGACAACAGGGACCTCAGTCCTTCAGCCACAAGGAAATTAATTCTGTCAACAATCTGAGGGGGTTTGGAAGTGGATCTTTTCCTAATGCAGCCTCTGGATGGGAACTCATCCAGCTAATATCATGATTTCAGCCTGTGAGTCCTTGAGCAGAGGGCCCAGCTAAAACATACATGACTCCTGGCCCCCAGAAACTATGAGATAATGGATTTGTGTTGGTTTAAGCCAGTAAGTTTGTGGTCATTTGTTACAGAGTCATAGAAAATGAAAACCCTCTCCTCAAAAGCCTCCAAAATACTCCCAACTCACTCAGATATAACCTAGATCTTCCCAATGGCCTACAGGGTCCCATGTGGTCT
The DNA here is from genome assembly GCF_964374135.1 of Grampus griseus. Taxonomy (NCBI): domain Eukaryota; kingdom Metazoa; phylum Chordata; class Mammalia; order Artiodactyla; family Delphinidae; genus Grampus; species Grampus griseus. Next base: position 75,836,440 of record NC_139008.1, on the reverse strand, counting down.
GGTTTCCCCACCTCTCTGGCCTTTTCTGTCCACCTGTCTCCTTCCTTCACTCTGCTGTGGCCACACTGTTCACGCATTGCTACTCAAACATGCCGGGCATGCTCCTGCCTCAGGACCTTTGCACTTGCTATTCCCTCTGCCTGGAATACACTCTCTCCCCACATATTAGCCTGTGTCCCTCCATCACTGCTTTCAGATCTCTGCTCCATGTCAATGTCCTCTGAGGAGCCCACTTGCATCCCAAACTCACCATCCCCTGCCTCACTTTCCTTCTTAGCACCTGCCACCTCCTGGTTCACTCCAGATACATTTTATCTTGTTATTGATTGTCCCTGACCAGAGGTGAGCCCCATAGTGTCAGGAGCTTCACTGATTCCCTGCTTTACACCTGGAGCCCAGGACAGTGCCTGACACATAACTGACACTCAAAAACTTTTTGAATGAATAAATGAGGGATCCAGGGTTTTGTTGGGAAACACAGGCAAAACAGAGCAGTCATGGGAGCCCCAAATGCCAAGTGAAATGAGCCACATGAACTTTAAAGTGTCCATAAAAAGAAAAGCCAAAACCACAGAGTTCTATGAAACCTTTTTTTCTTTTTAAGTACCTCCCAATCTTTACGTTTTTTGGAAGAAACCAAGTACACTTTCAACAGCCTTGACTGTTTGTCTGGGGTTTTGTTTTGTTTTGTTTTTTGTTTTTTGTGGTACACGGGCCTCTCACTGTTGTGTCCTCTCCCGTTGCGGAGCACAGGCTCCGGACGCACAGGCTCAGCGGCCATGGCTCACGGGCCCAGCCGCTCCGCGGCATGTGGGATCTTCCCAGACCGGGGCATGAACCCGTGTCCCCTGCATCGGCAGGCGGACTCTCAACCACTGCGCCACCAGGGAAGCCCTGGGGCTTTTTTTAATAGATGTTTTCTTGCCTCCCCAGCAGCCACTGGAGCTCCTGGGTCCCCCAGATGCCCGTCTGGTTGTGGGGTCATTTGCACCTTGGAGAAAACGAGGCCAACGTGAGAAGTCACTGCATTTGTCAGCCAAGGCCAAGACCCACAGCACCAAATGTCAGCCAAAGACGGGCTCTGTAATAAAGGCTGCTCTGCTGGAACATTTTGCATAATTGGAAGGTGACGTTAACGGCAATAAGGAAAACTAACGTGGACCTCCAGCGGTTCATGAAGCAGATGCCGGAAAATAGAGCAGAGGGCGTCCAACCAGCTCAGCCTGACTCTGTTATTTACTTATTAATTTCAGAGCGAAGGAACAGCATGGAAGGGAGTGGGAAGGACGTGGGTTTGGGCAAAGTAACGGCTGTGGAGTCAGTCGAGGACTCAGTTGAAGTCCAGCTGCCCACTCTCCAGCTTCGTGGCCTCTGACCTCTCCCCATGTTGTAGAAGCAGAACAGCATTGACGAGAGCTGTGAGCTCCACCACGGGCCATGTCCCATCGGCCTGATTGCTTCTATGCAAAATTACTCTTTTCTCTCTTATTGTATCATTTGTGGCTGAGGTCTGGGATGTGAGCAGCGGCCGTTCCCTGAGCCCTGAATCTGGGGGTGGATGCCACAGCGACATGGCAGGGCTGCGAAGACCTGGTTCCCCTGAGAGGCCCACCCAGAGCCAGGCGGGATGGAAACACCTACTAAGGACCCAGCTCAACCAAAGCACAGCCTCCATCGCTGAAGGGTGCACACAGCAAGGGGTCATTGTCCCGGCCTGAGCCAGGGACCATGTCACATGACACAGATCATGTGTCATGGTGGAAAAGGAATTCTCTGCAGGTCCTGAGATGTGGGCTTTTTCCAAGAACCCAAATGCTAACGAGAAAGGGAGTGGGACCAGGGGACAAAGCACTTATTTCTTTTAAAAGAGGCAGACACCATTTACATTAGTTGTCTTGCCAAAGTTCATGAAATCATAGAAACTCTTTCCAGTAAGCTTTTCTTAAAAGGATCCCAGAGCTTAAAAGAAGTGTCAAGAGTTTGAATCTTTCAGCATTTCTACATCAGCCTCTTTTTGTTTGTTTAACGCTGTAACACATTGCTGAGTTTCTTTTTATCTGTTCAAAATATTGCAAAATTAAAACAGATTTTAAAGGATTATGGCTTAGGCATTATTCCTCTGAATATTGTCTGCTGTTATGCTGTGGGGTTTTTTTTAATTGAGGTATAGTTGATGTAAAATATTATATAAGTTTCAGGCATACAACATAGTGATTCACAATTTTTAAAGGTTATATCCCATCTGTAGTTATTATAAAATATTGGTTGCATTCTGTGCTATACAATATATCCTTGTAACTTATTTATTTTATACATAGTAATTTGTACCTACCCCTATCTTGTCCCTCCCCCTTTCCTCACCCCACTTGTAACCACTAGTTTGTTCTCTACATCTGTGAGTCTGTTTCTTTTTTGTTATAACCACTTAACTGGTTTTATTTTTTAGATTCCACATATAACTGATATCATACAACATCTGTCTTTCTCTGTCTGACTTATTTCATTTAGCATAATAGCCTCCAAGTCCATCTAAATCCCAGGGGCTTAAGTGGTGAAGGTTGACTCTCTCATACTGCACATCCGTCACAGGCAGCAGGAGGGCTCTGCCCTACATTATCCCCACTCAGGGACCCAAGTGAGGGTGGCCCCTTCTTGTGCTCTGGTGACAAGCAGATTTGTCCGTTACTGCAACAGCATCTTTTCTGTCCTGACAGACACAAATTCCTCTGTGGTCAACTGAGTAAGGACCCGAAAGCTCTTCACTTCCCAATCCCCGGAACCTATGAATGTGCTGCCTTACGCGAGGAAAGGGTCTTTGCAGATGTGATTATGTCAAGGGTCTTGAGACAGGAAGATTAACCTGGATTATTCAGATGGGCCCAGTGTAGTCTCAAGGGTCCTTGTAAGTGGGAGGAAGGAGAATCCGAATAAGAAAAAAGGTAATGTGACCACAGAGGTGGAGAGATTGGAAGTTGCTATGCTGCTACTGGGTGTGAAGATGGGAGATTGGCCATGAGCCAAGGAAGGCAGGTGGCTTCTGGAAGCTGGAAAAGGCAAGACAATAGATTCTCCCATCAATCCAACCCATTTTAGACTTCGGACCTCCACAACTGTAACTGAATCAATTTGTATTTTAAGACACTAAGTTTGGGTTAATTTGTTACAGCAGTAATAGGAAACTGATACGTCTCCCTGTGCTTTTTGTAAGCATCTCTTTGATGTCGGTGTTCCTCAAATTTAGATTTTTGAATGAAGGATGCCTCCCACAAAATCATTTTTTTTAAGTAGTGAAAATGAACCGCTAAAGAAAATGTCATTGCAAAGTTCTGAAATGTCTGAGATTAAACACACGATACCACTTACTAATCCATCCCTCTCAGTTTAATACACGAGCTCCAGGTAACTGCCATCCACTCTCCCCACGACATTTTTGTTGAATCCGGCACAATTGTTGGCCCGGGATGGAGTCCTCAGACCAGGCCTGAAGGAGCTCACAGAGGCGAGACCCCCTTACTAAGGAGAGAAGAACCCGAGTGTCCCCATCCCCACCCTGTACTTGCCCTAACAGCAAACATGCTCCCCTCCATTGCATTTAGATCCACAGCTGCAGGAAATGGCAGGACAATCACCTTGCAGGGTGTCAGAGCCCCAGTGTCACTTTGCATTTTGCTCCCCTGCATTTAACCCAGGAGGGGGTTAGGGAAAATCACAAACCACCAGCGCAATGAACAGTCCCCAACCTTGCCAACCTTTGTCTAGCCTGTCTGCATGTTCCCTGTGTTTCTGGCTAAACCCCTTTCCTTTTCATTTTTCTCCCCAGGAACCCAAGATGAAGCAGGCCCGTGGACTCGGTGGGATTCTGAATGGCTGGTTTGATTGCTCGTATCTGAGCTGGTCTCTCATTTTGGTCACAAAGGTTACCTACCTTCAGAAACCATCAATGGATCACTACATATGCAGGCATTAGTCCACGTGCCTCTCCCTTTCATAACACAGGACGTGTTATAGACAGACTGCCAAGTCTTTTTAAAGCCGTGAACATTCAAATGGCTTTTATAGCTGAACCCATGCTGGAACGTACTAATTTCAAGCCTTTGTGCCCCTCTGACTCTTCATAAGCTGGAAAGGCGAGATTGGATGTCTTCCATCTAGGAAGGCAGAAATGGAGCGTCCGATAGAAGATGGGGAGATACCATTCCACTTCACAGGGACACCTACCTCTATTGAGGCTCTATGAGGACATGGGCTGGAAGTGAGATCTTTAAAGACATCTATGGCTTTAATGGTCATTCAACTTAGCCAGCAGTGACACTGGTCTAGGCCAGGGCTCCCTGAATTCTTACCTAAAAGACAAGCATTTCCAAAGGTGCAAGTGGCACAGGTGGGAAGACTGAGAACAAGGGAAACTCAGAGGGAAAGGAAAAGAGCTTATCAGCAAGTCCTTTTCACCATTCACTTCGAGAAGATGAGAGAATGAAAGTTAGCAAAAGTCCAACATTCACCAGAAATTCACTCTCAGAATTGACATTATTCTGAGCAATGATTATTATATGTTCATGTGGCTTCTCAGTGTAAATGTCCTATTTTGTGTTTCCAGCACACATTCCCTCCATCTTCTAGTAACCATACCCTGATATATAGACAATCACTCTCCATCCGTGGGGTCCAGGAGGAGCACCCTGTCTGAGGGTGGAGCATGTGACCTGGCCTGGCCAATGAGCTGGCAGATACCCTACACCCGGAAGTGGTTCAGGATGACTGCATGGCAAGAATTGGTCTAAGCAGAGTAAATCCTGGAAGGGGTGTGATTGGGAGAGATGCTCTCTGGGGCAGGCACTGCTGGAAGTCCACCCAAGAGCTCCCCCAACCCTTATTCCTGGCAGCAGAGCCCAGCCCCCAGTCTAGAGGCAGAGAATGCATTACTTGCTCTCCCATCCTCCTTTGCAGCAAGTTGTGGGCACATGACCCAGTCCCAGCCTGTGATCCCAGGGAGCATCTATTGCTGGGGGGTGGGGAGGGTCCGGGGAAAGATTTGACCCTTCTGGAGAAACAGAGATGTCCTTGACAAGAGGTTCCCTTACCTGCTTTCATGGATGCTGCTCGAAAATATAAACATGCTGGGCTTCCCTGGTGGCGCAAGTGGTTGAGAGTCCACCTGCCGATGCAGGGGACACGGGTTCGTGCCCCGGTCCGGGAAGATCCCACATGCCGCAGAGCAGCTGGGCCCGTGAGCCATGGCCGCTGAGCCTGCGCGTCTGGAGCCTGTGCTCCGCAACGGGAGAGGCCACAACAGTGAGAGGCCCGCGTACCAAAAAAAAAAAAAAAAAAAAAAAAAGAAAATATAAACATGCTTAGAGACACAGCAGCTTTGTGGAGACTCTACCAGAAAGACTAAGAGAATCACAAAGAAATCCGCCCAGAACCTTTCATTCTGAGTTACTGAATCGCTCTCATAACTAACTACCTTTAGTCTTCTTGTTAAGTGTGTCGGAGGAGTGGGGTGGGGGGAGGGAACTAGTATTTCAGCCACTTTCTAGACTGAGGTTTTATTAGTATAGTCAAATTATTTTAAGTGGACTAAAAATATGGTTGGTTCCAGAGAGCCCAAGAATGACGCTCTCACAAACAGAGCTGAAATAAAAGAAATCTTGATAACATTCTTTAAGCCCCTGAATCCATGGGGACCTGGAGCCTTACCTGAGTTTTTCAACTACATGAATCAAAATAATTTTACTTTTGCTTAAATCCATTAGAGTTAAGTTTCTCTTGCCATTTACTACATTGCTTTAAAACTTCTGCATAACAAAGGATGCCATTAAAAATGTGAAGATATATATTCTCTACAGCAAAAGTAAAGGAATGAATCAATACACAAAGAAATGGAAAAAATCCACATGACTGCAACACAATGGTTAAGTCAACTGTGGCCCATCCATTCTATATACTACGATGCCGTCATTTAAAGGAATAAGGTAGACCAACATGTACTTACAGAGAATTATATCCAAGACATCTGTTTTGTGAACAGTAAGTAAAGAGTAATATTTATACGTATGCATGTCTTACACACACACATATATTTGCACATATTTATAGAGGTACGTGCATAGGAAATAGTCTAGAAGAATTCATATGGAAATAATAATAGTGTTTCGTATGGGAAGGGGAGTGGAACAGTGGGAAAAGAGGGTATTTATACCCTGTACACTTGCAAACTGTTTCAATTTCAATAAGAATATGTTTTTCTATTACTTGTAAAACTAAACCCCCCCCCCAAAAAATCTAACATATCCACATTGCTTGAACTGGGCTCTACTTAATACAAAACAGTCCCTAACGAAGAAAGAAAACTGAAAGGCAGGAAGCAGGTTGGGCCCTTGGACATGCAGCACGGAAGCTGAAAATTTCTGCTTGGCTTTCCATTTTCTGTCTGTAGTCTCCATGGCTGGAGCCTGGAACCCGCTAAGAATACCACTCCAGACAGCTTGTCGGGAGGCCCCCTGGTCCTCAGTCCTGCCTGGTCCTGCCCAGCTCGGACCCTGTGTCTGCTCCCCGCCAGTTAAGTCCCAGCATCTGAGAGCAGGTGTCTCAGGCCCCGAGCTGGACTTGGCTGTCAGTGAGCATTGCTGTTGAGACCCTCCCAGCCTCACGTCAGCTCCAGCCAGCCCGGACTGACTCCTCCAAGGCTGTCTTTGAAGGACTCAGGTCCACCCTCATTTCACCTGTCAAGCGACCAAGGGGAGTGAGCCTCCATCATTTTGTTTCCCTCCCCCTTAGAAGGCAGGAAATTGTTGTAACCTGCTTCCTGTGTATAAAGCTGCCACTCAAAATGTATGAAAATTCAGTACCAAACTCCAAACAAGCCAGCAATGTCCCACATGCTCACTGTTGGAGAACAGTGGTGTTTTCAGTGACTACAATAGCAGGGACCTCATATACCTGGTCCCTGAGGAGAAGAAAGTTCTGCCCTGAGCCTCGGCTGACTTGTATCTGAGGGGCAAGCTCCTCTCATGTTCCAGTCAGCAGTGTCTCTCTTCATCTCTCCAGCACTCTTTGGCACTGACCTGGCATCAGACTCTAGGACAGGTAGAAAATGTGATGGGAAGAAGTTTCTGCAGGGCTTTGCAGACCCTTGTGTCTTGGTCAGCTCGGGCTGCTGTAACAAAGCACCGTAGGCTGGTGGCTAATAAACAACAGACATTTCTTTCTCAACAGTGCTGGAGGCTGGAAGTCCAAAATCAGGGTCCCAGCTTGGTCGAGTTCTGGTGCAAGCCCTCTTCCAGGCGTCAGACTGCCGACTTCTCCCTGTGTCCTCACCTGGTGGAGAGCAGAGGGGAAGCAAGCTAGCTCGGGACTCTTAGGAGGGCACTGATCCCATTCGTGAGGGCCCCGCTCTCACGACCTCACCTAAACCTAATCGTTTCCCAAAGACACCATCCTGTTGGAGGGTAGGGGTTCAACATATGGATTTGGGGGGACACCAGCATTCAGTCCATAGCTGCTTGTGATGTCATAGGCTTTTACTCTAAGGAGATGGAAAGTCATTTGTCGCTCTGAGCTGAGGAGTGGGGGAACAGGACTCAGCCGCGGGCCCTGTGGGGAGTGTCTGTAGGAAGCCAGGGAGGAACTAGGTGACCAAGAGGAAGCATCTGCAAGAACACAGTGGGAGGCCGTGATGGTCAGGGCCACCATGGTGGAGGCGGAAACGTCAACAAGCAGACGGTTTCTGGATCTGTTCTGAAGGGGGAGCCCGCCGGATTTGTTGCCAGATTGGGGCTGGGGAGGGACAGAGAGAGAGGAATGAGGGGATGACTCTGGCTCCGAGGTTTCTGGATGGAGCCTCTGGAAGGAGGGAGTTCTGAGATAAAGATGTCCTGAGAAGGAGACCAGCCGGTCATGGGACGTGTGATCCCACAGCTGTTCCTTCTTTCCCCATAACCCTCTTTGTCCTGTACTTTCAGCATCTCTTCACATGTCTCTTTCCAAGCTTTGGGTTCTCAAGGACAGGGCCTGTACCCTCTGTCACCAGGTGGCTGGTGTCACAGCCAGGGCCTGGAAAATAGAGCAATCACTCCGTGTTTGTGAAAGAAATAAATAGAGGGTACAGGGATGGTGGTGGTGGGATGAACTGGGAGACTGGGATTGACATATATACACTAATATGTATAAAATAGATCACTAATTTAAAAAATAAAATAGCCTGTACTAAAAAAAAATCCAGAAAAAAAAATAGAGAGGTTGAGCAGATATATGGTGGATGCAACCAACCATAAAGTTATTAGTTTAAAATAAAAAATAAGGAAGAGAAGAAAAGAAAATTGAGCTTCAGTCAGATACATTTTTTTAAACATGTTATTATTATGGTTTCGGACACGTGCTTAGTGACTTGGCATTATCCATTAGAACTAAGCGATGAAGCCCTCTGACCCAGCAAAGACAGTCTTAGGAATCAAACTTGGGGAAAACACACATGTACACACACACACACACACACACACAGGAAGATGCTCCTAGCAGCCTTGTCTATAAGAGGGGAAACTTGGGGACAAGCCAAATGCGTATTAGTCAAACAAGGTGGCAGTGACATTACAAAGGAATCCTATACAGTGAACAAAAGTTCAAAACTGAGTGTCTCACCATGAATCTCAAAAACGTATCATGGAATGAGAAAGCAGTTAGGAAAATGGCAGAGCATGTTTTTATTTACACGTGAAACTTGGGGTTAAATCTGTTTCATCTGCTTTCACTAATCAAGGTCATTTTAAAACTTGCATGTCCTCCAAGCTGCATGTAGCCTACATAAGGTGTTTGCTTGAGGTGTTTTCCAGGAACTTGGAGTCAGCTGTGTCTAGTTCAAGCTGAGCTGGTTAAGACTGGATGGGGCCGCTAAACTTCCAACTGAGCATGCGCCATGTGTCCATGCTCGGTGACCTTTTGAAAGTGCAGAGGCCTCTGGCTGAGTTACACCTGCCCTGAACAATGATGACGGCACCTTTTTCCAATCACCTACCAGCCTGGGGGGGGGGGGGGGGGGTGTGTGCGTGTGTGTGTGCGTGTGTGTGTGTGCGTGCGTGTGTGTCCCGTTGCAGAGCACAGGCTCCGGACGCGCAGGCTCAGCGGCCATGGCTCACAGGCCCAGCTGCTCCACGGCATGTGGGATCTTCCCGGACCAGGGCACGAACCCGCGTCCCCTGCATCGGCAGGCGGACTCTCAACCACTGCGCCACCAGGGAAGCCCCCAGCCTGCTGCTTTATTCGTTATCCCATAAATACCCCAGCCCCTCACCTTCAGAGAGGCAGATCTGAGACTGGTTCTCCTATCTCCTCCTTTGGCTGCCTTGAGAATAAACCCTTTGTTTGCTGCAGACCTTGGCATCTCAGCGTTTTGTCTTGGTGTGCACCAGGAAAAACGAACCTGGTTCGGTAACTTACGTAAAATCTACCGCAAAAGCCACCTATTCTTTTTACTTAATTATAATTTTTATCAAAGTCATAGAGGATTAGAAGGCTGATCAAGAAAAACTGCAGATCCCTGCCCCACCCCTCACAATTTCTGCTCTCCAGAAACAACCATTTTCGGCAATTTTAGTGTTTCTATGAGTATTTACTTCTATATTTCTAAGTACTATGTTTATGTTGCCACAAAATCATCAGGATTTCATTCTTAGACCAACACTGCTCTCCCCTTCACTCTCCCCCATCATCCTGGTAGAGTCATATCAAGACCTCATGGTACATAAGAAACATGCAGTGTTCACACTACCGTAACAGGGTAAAAGGCATGCACAGATGAGCTGTGTGATGTGAAACTTAATTGCCTCGCCTTACAATTTTTCTGGGGTTATTTTTCCTCTAAAACGAGTAATTACCTTGATCTCCCACTTCCTTAGTTTTCTAGGTATCGATCATTAATCCATCCCTAAATTCTCTGCCCTGCCTATAACCAACCTCTCAAAATGATGACACCATCACATGGCGGGGGGGGGGGGGGGGGGGGGGGGCGGGCGGGGTATGGTTTCCTTGGCCACGCCCCTCCAGGGAAAGGCTGGCCTCAAGATCTGCTTCAGAGCTGTGATCCTGACATTTCCCTGGTGCTCTGGATTCATCCTGGAGACTCTGTCCCTCTTCCTCGGGAAGGATCTCCCATGTCCTTGTCTGGGATCCTACGGCACCTACTTTCTTAACCGACTCTTTGCTGGTGGAGCACATCCTCCGCCTATAGCTTCCCAAGAAAGGTCACAGAGAAGATGAGCCTATGATCTTGCGGGTCTGAAGTGTCTTTATTCTGTCCTTGCCCTTGATCTGTACACTGGCTCTGGTTCACCCTCCATGCTAGAGTAAACTTCCCAAGAAGTTTGAAGCCATGCTTCATTCCAGGGATGTGCTCTGAGTCCCTGGTCCTGAACTTGAGATCAACTCCCCCTCTCTGGAGGCTTCTAGAGTTTTCTCTTCCTCCTGGATTTTTGTGAATTCACAATGACGTTCCCAGTGCTGGGTTTTGTGTGTGTGTGCTTTTTTTTTTAATTGTTCTAAGCACTATGGGGACCTAGAAGGTGTAACAGAAATTCATTTCAAAATTCTGAAAAAGCCAAAAGGGACTTTGGAAGACAGTTGGGTAGTTTCTTACAAAACTAAACATACTCTTAACATATGATCCAGCAGTTGTTCTCTTTTCATTTACCCCAAAGAGTTGAAAACTTAAGTGCATACAAAATCCTGCACACGAATGTTTAGAGCAGCCTCATTCATAATTGCCAAACCTTGGAAGCAACCAAAGATATCCTTCAATAGGTGAATGAATAAAAAGTTTGGTACAGCCAAACAATGGAATATTATCAAGCCGTGAAAAGGCATGGGGAACCTTAAAAGCATATTGCTAAGTAAAGAAGCCAATCTGAAAAGGCTGCATACAGTATGATCCCAACTATATGACATCCTGGAAAAGATAAAAACTGTGGAGACCATAGATCCAAAGATCAGTTGTTGCCAGGGGTTCAGGGGAGGGAGGAATGAATAGGCAAAGCTCAGAGGATTTGTAGAGCAGTGCAACTATTCTGTACGAAACTGCAGTGGTGGATACATGCCATTTTATGTTTGTCAAAACCCATAGAATATACAACACAAAGAGTGAACCCTAATGTAAACTATGGACTTTAGTGAATAATAACATATCAATATTGGCTCATCAACTGTAATAAATGTTCCACCCTAATGCCAGATATTAATAGTAGGGAAAAGTCAAGGAGGGAGGGGATGAAGGGGGTATTTGGGAATTCTCCATACCTTTTGCTCAAGTTTTTTTTTATAAACCTAAAACTGCTCAAAAAAAGAAATAAAGTCTATCAATGGAAAAATGGAAAAAGATAAAGGGGGAAATTCACCTATATCCTATCTTTTTTTTTTTTTTTTGGGTAGAATAAGCAAAGGGTTAGGTGGCCAGATTCACTGCCACCACCTCCTCCCTGGGTCAGACCTGGGAGCTGGGCCATGGTGCTGGGGGCAGACTCCAGAGCTGCCCCTCCAGCCCCGTCAGGCTCACCAGGAGATCCTCACAGCTGTGGGCATGCACCCCGGGCAGCCTGAGGCAGGACAGGCCTGCGCTCCCCACACTGCGTGGCTTCTGCCTCAGTGACCCCTTTCAGTCCCCCTTTATGACTCCCTAGGCACAGCCAGCACTGCAGGAGCTGTCCCAGAAACAGCCCCCCTCACCACAGGGCTGGCAAGACCCCTCCTGTCTCGGGATAAAATCTGTATTTCACTTTTTCATGTCAAGGGCCGGAACCCTCGGGGAGACCAGGGTCCAGAGGACAGGCCAGCTGCTGTTGGCCTTGAAACCACAGCGCCTCCTCATCTGTGACCTGTGTCCAGCAGGGCCTTGGCCCAGGGCACAGATGGCCCCAGCAGAGCCAGCGTCCTGGACCAGATGCAGCCTCTTGTCTCACACAGCCAGCCCGGGGTTAATGTTCTTTGCTTGAGCTCACCAGTAAATAAATATCTGAGCACACTTGGACCCCTGCTTGCTTTGGATGTTACCTGCAGCTGGTCTGTCCTGAGTGGCCGCTACCAGAATAGTTAAAATAGGGAAAGACCTCTGACTCCCCATTTGCACGAGGGCAAAGGTCCTCACTGAGACAATCATTGTATAGATTCTCCAGTGCATTTACTGTGTGCTCTGCAAGAACTGAACTATGTGCTTTCAATTTATCCTCATTCCTACCCCCTCCCATTCCACACAATAGGCTATGGTCCCTCAAAGACAGGTCCGGGGCTTATTAAAGATGCAGCTCCTCAAATCCCACCCCTAAATATTAAAGTCGGGCCCAGGGCATCAGACACTTCCATGAGTTCCTCGGGTGATTCACAAGCACATCTAACTGAAAAACTTCTCATAGTTGAGAAACAGATCTGTGTTTCCCTGCGGATGAAAATAAGATTGGTCCTTCTCTTTGGAAATTTAATCTGTTTACATTTAATGTAATTATTCATATGATTTAAGTCTACTTTCTTACTATCAGTTTTCTATGTGTATCACATTTTTCTCTCCTGCCTCATTTTGTCTTTTTATTATTCATTTAGTAAACTCCAATTAGATTGTTCATTTTGATGCCTTCATTATTATTTTAGTGCATGTAATAGGGAATAGAACATATACCCTTCACTCATGATAGTCTGTCCTATGTTAGAACCTTATCACTTCCCAAAGAATGAAGACCTTTAGAACACAGTAACTCCACTTGACATTCCTCTGGACATTCATGTCATCACTATCATGTAATTTAATTCTGCATGTATTATAAACCCAGCAGACATTGTTATTATTTTTGCTTTGCATATTCATTAAATCTACCCACATAGTACCTTTTCTACTGCTCTTTATTCTTTCATGCATTTCTGCACTTTCATTTAGCATCATTTTCCTTCTGCCTAAATAACTCCCTTCAGGGATTATTTTAGAGCAGATCTGCTGGTAAGAAATTCTCTCAATTTTCGCTTCTCTGAAAATGCCTCTATTTCAACTTCACTTTCAAAATATATTTTTGATGGGTATAAAATTGTGAATTGGCAGTTGATTTCTTTCAGTTCTTTATTTCATTATCTTCCGCTCCATGGTTCTTATTGAAAAGTTAGCTATTTACTTACTGTTTCTCCTTTGAGGGAAATGTATGGTTTTCCTCTGAATGTGTTTAAGATTTCCCTTTTGTTTTCAGCTGGGGGCAGTTTCACTAGAATGTAATTAAGTGTATTATTTCCTTGTTTTTATTATGCTAGGAGTTCTTGAATCTGCAACTTGATATATTTCATCAGCTTTGGAGGAAAAAAACCTCACTATCTCTTCATATAGTGATTCTGCAATATATTCCCTTTCCTCTCTTTTTAAAACTTCAATTACACATATTTTAGACCTTTTCACAATATTCCATATTTTCTAATGTTTTTTCCCCTTATTTTCAATGTTTTTTACCATGCTTCAGGATAAATATTTTCAACAAACCTATTTTCTTCTTGAAAATAGGTTTAAATTGCTGATATACCAACCTCTTGTGTTTTTAATTTTACTTATTTTATTTTTCAGTTTGAGACTATTCATCTGATTCTTCTTATAAACTGCATTTCTCTGATAAAATACTCCAGCTGTACATCTTTTTAATTAACATAATAATAATTATTTAAATGTTTGTCTCTAATCATTTCAACACCTAGTTACCTGCACGTCTTTCCCTGTTTGGTTTTTCACCACTTGGTTTTTGGTCATTGGCTCCTTCTCCTGTTATGTCTGGCAAATTTTTATGAATGCTGGATATTTTAAAAATTTACTGTCTCATGATGATGTTATCTTTTCCTAGAGAGTACATTCTTCCAATAGCCACTGTGGGAGGGGCAGATTTCCTTAATCATATCTGAGATTAAGATCATTTAAGGCTGATTTCCAGTCTTTATAAGGCCTGGTTTATTTTGCTTTGAACTTACTCCCAAAGTCCTTTGAGAGTCTCAGTTGAAAGACTTGCACGTTTTCCAGGACCCCTATTTTTTGAGCCTTGAACTCTAATATTTGTTGTTATGACAACGTGATATCGGAGGAAACTCTGCTTAGTTCCTTAGCTTCTCTGCAGCCCATTTTCAGCTTGGCTTCTAGGCATCTCATTCCGTGCAGCTTAGGAATCAGCAAACACCTTAAGAGGAAAAGTGCTGCAGAAAGTCAGACTCACTACTGGGGGAGGCGGGGGTCTATTTCCTCTGATGTCTTGGGTCTTCAAATGCTGGCTATTTTTGGTAGCCTTGAATGTCAACTTGTGTCTCTCCAGATCTGTGAACTTAGCATAGAGCTCTGAAATGCCACTTTCTGATTTCTGGACCCACTCCACTTACAAATTTACAACTAGCTCAAGGGGAAAAGGAGTAGAGAACAGGGGGCTCACTGCAGTATATTTCACTTCTGTCTGGAATTGTGTTAATAGATCCTCCAGTCCTAGCAGCCTGGGTTGCTTTCTGATATCTTCAAACATCTTTCTTTCTTTCTCTTACTTTCTCTTTCTTTCTTTCCTTATTTCAGCTTATTAAGCTCTGCTACGTGTTCCTTGGGTTGGATACAAGTTATTCCATCATATCTAAATATAGAAATCCTGCCTATTGAACTAGATATAAATACCTAGAAAGCTGGGGTTCCATACCTCTTAAGTAGATAAATGGTAAATTGTTTTTGTTTCTAGTTTCTCATGAAACCAAAAATTCCAGGACTCCAGCAACAGACAAAGATTAAGACAACACCTAGCCTAGAGGTTACAAACCTAAATGCCTACCAGTACCAGGCAACCAAGTCAAATAGTGAAGCAGTTCAAGCATCACTAAAAGGGCAAATTCAATCATCTAACACAAGTGAAACTCAGCCAGTGATGGGCAGACTGTGGTATTGATGGGGTTGAGGTAGAATATTCCATCCTAAGGGGATGTTGGTACCAGCTGCTTGCGGCGAAGTGGAAAAATGGACTGAGAATTAAGAGAAGTCAATCATTTTATACATAAGCTATACTTTATATAAAAATATGCACTTTTAAAATTCTGAAAATTACTTTAACACTGTGCTTCCAAAAATGATAATAACAATAGCAGTTTGGCAGCGAGGTATAGTGTTTAGAGCTAAGCTCTACAGCCAGAACACCTGGGTTCAAATCCTGCCTTTGTCCTGAGTAGGTGACCCAGGCTAAGTCATTTAACTCCTCTTGGTCACAGTTTCCCTGTTTATAAAGTGGGAATGATTAGAGTATCAACTCCTGGGGTGGATGGGAGAATTAGACACATTAATACACATGAAACATGTAGAACCCAAGATCATAAGTCTAGGAAAGTGTTCATTAATCAAATAAAACAGTTTGCAGGACAGAGTCCCTCTGGAAGCTGATTTCAGCCCACAGGCACGAGTTTTAAGCACCTGCCCTGATCCAACCTCCTTGCTCTACAGATGGGGGCACGTTTGGGGCACAGAAAGGGGAGGGGATCTGAACACATACAGCTCGTTAGTCTTAAAACTGGGTCCAGGACTGAAATTTCCTCTTGAGCATTTTATCGATTAAACCTGTGTGCCCTGGAAGCCAAGCAGCTAATTTCCATTGAAGGCAAAGGGGTCAAGGCTCCCTCAAACTACAGGTAATTCTCTAATTGCCCTGTCTGCCCGACTTCCTTGTGATCATTAGCAGAGCCCCTCGTGCTCCGGCTGAGAGAGGAGAGGGAGGCCAGACGCATCACTGCTCATCTAAATTTTTAATGCTCCAATCTTCAGATCATCAGGTAATCAAACCCAAATCAGCCCGATACTCGAAGCCAAGAATAATGAGGGGAGTGAAAGGGATAATGTTTCTTTAATGAAATTTTCATCAATGCAGATTTCTCATTGAATATTAAGGTCTTGGCTTGAAGCCAGCATCAGAGCAGACTGCTGTGACATTGACCTTTGTCCCTCCGGGGAGACACAGGGCAGAGTCTGGCTTCGCCAGCTCTCTGATGACACAGGTGGTCGTCCTTGCAGCTCTCACAGAGGAAGCGCGGGAGCCCAGGGCAAGTTGGCTCAGGCCCCTCCGTCCTTTCCAGAAGGTTTCTCTGCATCTCAGCCCCTCCTTGGCCCCCACCTGCCCCTCCTGAGACGCACACACCTTACTCTACAGCACCTCCATTCTCCCAGCTGCTCAGGCCAAATCCTTGGAGTTGACCTCGCTTTGCTTTCCTCTCACCTGCTCTGTTCCCTCCATCAGCGAATCCCGTCAGCCCGACCTTCACAGGTGAATCCCAAAGCCGGGCCGTGATGAGCCCGCCCTGTACCTTCCCGTCCCCCCCAGCATGGCTTCCTCACGGGTCCAGCTGCCGTGCCCTCGGTCCCAGAGTCTGTCTCCCCTCACGGCCTGAGGGTCCTTGTAAAACACGCTCAGAGCACGGCCCTCCCCTGCTCAGACCCGCCCAGGCTCCGGTCACACACAGCGTCCCTGCAGGGGCCGACAAGGTCGTACACAGCTGTGGCCCCGTCCGCTCCCTGACCTCAGCCCCGCCGGCCCCCTTGTTACCGCCTGGCAGCCACTCTGGCCCTCGCTGCCCCTCACACGCAGGCCCCGCCCTGGCCGTGCGCTCGGCCTGGAGCCACCTCCCCCGGGATCCACGAGCCCCGGCTCCTGTCTCCAGGACCCTTGTCCCTCGTCACCGTCTCAGCGAGCGCCCCCCCCCAGCAGCCCGTCTGACCCGCACCCCTCCCGTCACTCCCTCCTCGTCCTGCGGCACATTCCGCTCAGCAATCGTCACCTCTAGAACCCACATGCCGTCCGTTTTCATGATCATTGTCTCCCGCCGACACGTGAGCTCCAGGAACAGGGGCCTGGCTTACTGTCCTTCCCCGCTGCCCAGAGGAGAGCTAAGCACAGGGAAGGCGTCCCACACGACTGGCTGCACGCATGCACATACGAAGGGCAAGGTCTGACCACGCTTTCTAGAACAAGTTCACAGTATTAACAGAGCACCCGCTATACGCTGGGCCAGGTCAGGTCCTGGGATGCACCAGAGAACAAGAGACAAAGAGCCCTGCCTCGTGGCTGCACTTACCTCCAGCGCCTGGACGGGGACCGAACAAGCCAGCCCGCGGGGCCCAGCATCAGCCGCAGTGGAGCGCTCGGGAAAGCGCTCCGCGAAGGGCCCCTCTGAGCTGAGCTCTGGAGACCGAGGGAACCCCATCACGTGAAGAAAAACCCGTCATGTGAAGACTGGGGAAGAGGCAAAGGTTTAGGGTTTTCCAGAAGCAGGGCGGAGGGCTTGCCTCCCAGCACAGCCACCCGGGGTGGGGGGCGGGGCAGAACGAGCTGGGAGGGGCCCTCGCGATGATATCGCAGCTGATGCTCATCGATATTCACCAGGAGCCGCTTCACACACAGTAGCTCATTGACGCTCCACAGCCACCTGACTGCTATGAGCCCCTCTGACACACGGCGAAACTGAGAAAGAAAACTGTATTTCTCAGCCATTATCCCAATAACGATCCACAACTAAACCCCCAAACTCAGTGACTCCCCACATCTCAGTTCACAGGGCTGCAGGTCCTCTGGGTTCAGCTGATCCGAGCTGGGCTCCTTTGGGCGACTCTGCTTAGCGTCACTGAGCTACTGGGCTGGACCTCGGGCTGGGGACCAGGGTCGAGTCAGCCCTGCAAAGCCCTCATCTACCTTAGAAGGGCAGTGCCCTGGGGCAGGACCTTCCAGAAGCCAAGAACCAAGCCAGACCTCACAAATGCACTTACAGCCTCTCACTGCATCGAGCCCACAAGGGCCCCATTGGCCAAAGCGGGTCCCCTGGCCACCCCGCATCATTGGGAGGCCTTTGAAGAGTTGGGAGCCGCGACCCACTGAGCACGAACACGTGGGGTGGCGACCGACCGAGCCGCGCGCTCCCGGGCCGCCCAGCTCCACGTCCTCACTCTAAACAGCAGCCTGCGCGGGCTCGCAGTCTGGGGAGGGGAGGGGTTTTAGTGTGGGAGCAACGGGGAGCTGTACTGGGGTTGAATAACCTCTTCCCCCAATATTCACGTGCCCCTGGAGCCTCGGCATGTGACCTTCCTTGGAAAGACAGCCCTTGCAAGTGTAATCAGTTAAGATGAGGTCCCGCCGGCTTAGCGTGGGCCCTAAATACCCTGAGAGCATCCTTGTACGAAGGCCATGGGAAGACGCACAGGGAGAACATCACGTGACCATGAGGCAGAGCCGGGAGGGATGCGGCTCCAGCCAAGGAAGGCCAGGGCTGCCGGGAGCCATCGGAAGCTGGGAGAGAGGCCAGGGCCGCCGGGAGCCATCGGAAGCCGGGAGGGAGGCGGGACGGATGCTCCCCGGAGCCTCCAGAAGGGGCCAACACAGCCACACCTTGATTCCAGATTTCCGGCTCCTAAACTGGGAGGAACCGGTTACCATTGTTTGAAGCCACGCAGTCTGTGGTAATTCATTAAGGCAGACCTGAGAAACTCATCCTGAAGCCTCCAGAAGGTTCTCAGCAGGGAGCACCTAATCTGATGAGCATTTTAAAGACCTTTTTGCTGTGACAGGCAGTCAGTAACTTTTCTGTCCCCAAGTTCAATTCCTGAGGGATCTGCCTCACCCAGTTCTTGCCTCAGGCCCTCCCATGAGGTGACGTCAAATTGGGGGGTTCCCCTGCTCTTCACGCCCTTCAGACCTCCTCGTTCTCGGGGGAGCCTTTCCGGGGCCCTGCCCGCCCCGCCGCCGGCTCTGTCTCCTCTGAGCCGCTGCTCTGAGCCACTTAGCCTCCGCCATGGCCGCGCCTTCCTCCCTGCTTTCCTCAGTGATGCGTCAAAGGGTAGAATAAGCTTCCACAGCCCCCCGTCACCCCGAAACACACCCCGCTAAGCGGGTCCCTCTCCTAACACAGCAGGAGCCTCAGCCTCAGGTGTGAGTAAACCCCCTTTCCTCCTGAGCCTCCGTTTACCCTCCCGCAAAACGAATGGGTTTGACTAAACAATTTCCAAGGGCCCCGTCTGACTAGAACGTTCTCTGATTTAAATATTTAGTTTAGAATTCTTAAGCATCCATTCTCTGATTCTTCTCACTCATGCAGTTAACTCAACAAATGCACATCGAGAACTTGCTGTGTGGTTGGGCCAGTTCTTAGGGCAGGAATCCAACAGCAAGCAGACCATGTTCCTTCTCTCCTGTGGGTGACATTCCTTGGGTGCAAGTGACCATAGAAGGTATAAAAACGAGTAAATCTAGTTCAGATGGTGACAAGTTCTGTGCAGGGGATGAGACGTGACGCAGGGCTGCAGACACTTCTTTAGACGGTGCACAGGGCTGTTCCCTGAGCAGAGGATGGAAGGTCGTGGGGAGAGCTGAGGAGGAGCAGCTGGGGAGGAGCATTCCAGAAGTGCAAAGGCCCTGAGGCAGGAAGGCTCTGGGATCTGGAGGAGGAGCAGGAGGCCAGTGGGGCTGGAATGGAGGGAGTGAGGGGGGCAGTGAGGGACACAGTTCAGGGGAACCTGCAGGAATGGGGCTGGGCCTTGTGGGACCAGTGAGGGGTGGGGTCCCCTTTCTCCTGGGCACAGTGGGAAGTCACTGCAACGTTTACTCAGGGTCTCCTTTGTGTTTACTAAACTCATTCTCCCTTTGAGTATGAGCAGAGGGTAGATTTTGGGGTGGAGAGAGGAGGGGGCAGGAGGACTTGGGGGGGCAACTGCCGTGACCCCAGGAGGAGGGAGGTGCCGACTCAGGTGAGAGCAGGGTGGGGAGAGGGCAGACAGACCAGCGCATGTTTGAATTTAGTGCGTTCACTGTGGCTGGAAAAAGAGGGGGAACCCCAGGACGACACGTGGGTGGTCACCGGCCCGAGTGACTGGCGTTTGGGGGCGTCACTTACTGAGCAGGGGGCACTGGGTCATCTGAGCTTCGCTGAGAACTTGCCAGGTCTGAGAGCCTGAGAGCCTCTGCCCCCCAAGCAGCTGGGGGAGCCCCTCAGGGCCCCCGGGAGCTGCAGGGACCCCTGCACAGGTCACCAGCACCGACCTCGGCCTGAGGACGGACCCGGCCCAGACATGGGGGCAGCAGGAAGCCCGGCGCCCAGGGCGGCCTGGAACGAGCCCTGCCCGGACTCACAGAGGGAACCCTGAGGGGCCCGTGATCCTTCTAAGAGCCTCACTCCCACATCCTCCATGACCCCAAACCAGCGCCGGAGGAGCCTTGATGGTCAGACCTGACAGAGCGCTTCACGGCTGCCACCGGACTTGAACGAGGCCGCCTCCTCAACAGCCTCCTCCAGGAGCCTGTGCTACAAACTGGGCGTGAATTTAGCCACAGGAACATGGCAAGATCTCAGAGGCTCGGCTTCACCAAGGACTCACTTCTCATTTGTCCGGCTCTTCTGCTTCTCAGAAGACGTGGGGCCTTCATTTCATACGAAAAGGCACGTTTTCAGGGCAATTTGAAAGAAAGGAAGAGGAAAAGAGGGAGGGAGGGAGGAAGGAGAGAAACATGAGGAAAGAGCAAAGGCTGCTCGACATCAGGATGGGAATCCAAGATCCTCAGGCCTGTTGGATGCTCTGCTGACCGGGCGCCAAACGTTCAGCCAGTTCTGCTCGTTTAAATTTCTGAGACATCAGTGCTGCTTGGTGTTGGGTTTTGGGCAAACAAACATCCTTCTGTGAACCCAAACTTTGCCGCATTTTCCTTTTTGAGACATTGGTAACATCCTCAGATCAGCACCAGAAACTCGCCTCTGGTCATAACGATCGCCAGCATAAGCTCACCTCAGACCGCGCAGCCCTGCTCTGTGCTGTTCGCGGAGCTGGGCCCCTGGAGCCGGGGCGGCCCTGCCAGGACCCATGACAGAGGAGCTGCCCTCGGCCCAGCTCCCGGTAGGGAAGGAAAGCCCAGACACGGAGGACTTCCCCGGGTGGACAGTGGCCTGGGGAGCAGATGGGAACCCAGTGCCTCCCCATCCACCCGCCCCTCTCTCGCTAAGAGGCAGCCTGGAGGACTGAGCTGTGTCATGTTCTGAACAAACGGGCGATTCATTCCTGGTTGGCCTCGGCCTTCAGAGGACCTGACCTGGATATAAATAGAGGGTTTGCAAGTTGGGCAGGACTGGCTTTCCTGGCTGAGTCCAACTTCTGGACAGAGTCCCGCAGGTGAGACCCATGCTGCCCCTCGGGTGCCGCACTCCCTGCCCCCAGGCAGCCGCCCGCCCTGCAGCCTCGGGGTCAGAGCTGCGGAGGATGGACGCTGCTCCTGGCGGTGCATCCTTCATCACAGCCACAGGCAGCTGGTCCTCAAGATGCATCCCGACATCATCCAGGAGCCAAAGCCAGCCTGTGTCTAAGAACCTCAGGCCTCCTCCTGGCAAAAAGGAATTACAACCAAAACAGTGTGTTATGGAGAATGCTGTAGGGCTCCTTGATTATTACACATGGGCACATCCACAAAACGCTGAACCATCATTGTTCGCTTTGAGCGGAGCCCCAGCTTCAGTGAAGAAGTCATTTCTCTACCCTCTCCTGAGACCCTGCCTTACATCTTTCTCTCAAGACAATCCTGGTCCTTGTGACTTCAGCTTATGAAAACCACTGGTTGGAAAGATATGAATATTTGAAATTCTTTTTTCCCCTAAGATACACATGTTGTGACAGGTATCGCAAAGATTCATTTGTGTCCCTCTGGATAAAAGCAGATTTCAGACACTAATAGCAGATATATCAACGGTTGGAAAGTACTTATTTCGGGGCCATTGGGGAAGCAGATATGAATTATTCTTTCCTCTTAAACAAATTTTGTGTGATGTGACTGCAAACTATGAGACAAATAAGGAAGGGTGTGAACATAGCTCTCAGAAGGAAAATCACTGTTTCTTAAAGAAATATGTAAACAGCAAGTAAGAGAATGCATAACGAATTGCGTTTCTGGATCCTGACTCTTGCCAAAAGCAACACAATTTTTAAGGAAATCTTTATAACATAATCGGTAACTTTGAAGGTATCGTGTTCAAATGTCTTTAGTAGATAATGAGGCCACTGGGAATTAAAGTGAGTATTTGAGAAGGAATCAAAAGTTAAACCGGAGCTACCATTCTGAGCTCATAATGAGAACGAAAAGTGTCGACACAGAAAAGGAAATCCGGCTCAAACAAGATTCATTTGAAGTTTCTAAAAAATTAAGTGTCTTCCATTTCAGTGATGTATCTTTTTCTGCCAAACATGAACAATCACATGCACGCTGTATTTCTTGTCTTTGTCCTTCAGGGAAAGATAAATGATAAAGAAGCAATGAGTTTCAGGCTTGGTTTAGGCTCACAGTCTCCCTATGCACGGGAAGCCTCTGCTGGATTTCCACGGCATTGGGGGCTCACCCAGCACACCAGGACCCAAACCAAGTCCTGCAGAAATGAGAACAATATTAAGATGAAAGCCTAACTCAGCCCCCATTAAAAAGTAACATTTTCTTTTTATCAAAGAAGACATTCTCCTGGAAGTCTTATAGCTGAAGTCCTCAAGCAGTAGACTAGCATCTGTCAGTGCATCTCCGAACTTTTGCAGGTTGGTCTCAGGATTAATCAGGACTCTTGATTACAAGTATCAGAAATCAAGTCAGATGGCTCAAGAAAATGGAGAGTTACTAGCTCATGTCTTTTAAGAAGTCCAGATCTCGATCCGCCTTCAGGCATGGCTAATTCCAGTCCTCAGCTCCGGGCAGCATCTCTCTCCATCCTTGGTACTGCCTTCCTGTCTGTTGATCTCCTTTGGGCAGCCCTTCCTCCTGGCCTGTCTCCTGGCAGGTCCAGGTTCACAATTCAGCAACCCCGATAGAAACATGACTTTTGTAGTCCCCGGTTTCCATGGAAAACTAGAGTCTCATCAGCTCTAATTGGGTCCCTTGTCCATCTTTGAGCCAACATCAGTGGCCAGGAGAACGGCACACTCTTCATGCAGTAGACAGGTCTCCAGTCGCGGAATTCTGAAGCAAGGCTTGGCTCCTTATGAGAGCTGTGTTACAGGAAGGAGGGAAACTCTCCCCAGTTCCCCAATACGGCAAAACCTCAAGCTTCCTTCTAGACCTGAGTCTACCTGAGACCCCTACAAGGTTCACCTGGAAAAGAGAAACTGCAGCTCTCAGGTGGGGCAGAAGCTAAGTAGGGGAGGGGAGCGTGGACCTCCTGGTCACGGATTAGCATCTTTATAGAGGCTTTCAAAGGGACCTGACAGTAAACAGTTGAAAGAGTTTTACAGTATTTTTCAGTAAGACATTCAAGATCTATTAAAAGGTCACAGTATTTGGCCAGGGGAAAAAAGAATTAAGAATATCCTTGTTCGTTGAGATTTTAACTTGCAGAATATGTGACCTAAAATTCCATTGATTGTGGAGGGCTAGGGCCTTGGGAAGAGTGGCCACCTGAACCACCTGCTGAAGGACAGGTGAGGGCTGGGCCACTAGAGGAAAACAGAGGGGCTGATGCTTGAAGAAGGGGGAACAGATGCTAAGAGACACACAGCATATACCGCACTAGCTCTCAAACATGTTATCACTGCTGTCAGATACCTTCTCTTTGCTCCTTCGGGAGGGAGGCTTCAGAGGTGAACCCACAATTCAATTCAGCCAAGTCCACGGGTGAGGAGTGGATGCTGTGTATTGCGCTCAGTGTCCGAGAGGCACAGGTACATCGGGCCTCTGTTCCCCAAGGACCTCACAGGATAGCAGGAAAAACAGATCTATAACCTGGGGAGTTATCATTCGATGAGTGATAAAGATAATCAGGAAATGTTATTTGAATATTTGTGATAAAGAAGAATGTGTATTCCTCAGGGATCTTGGATAGACTCAGAGCTTTGCACCATATGGCCCCTGCCATCTTTCCAGCCTCACCTCCTGTCACTGTCCCCTGACTCCCATTCTTGGCACTCCAGCCGTGTTAGTTTTAAATTCCTGAATGTGACCTCAGGGTCTTTGCACAGGCTGTTCCTTCCACACCTCTAGGTGGACTGTGGAACACTCCATACCTCCAGCTGACTAGCCCTTCCAGGTCCAACTCTATCGTCACCTCCTGCAATAGACCTCCCCCAACAACTGTGTCCAACGTTGGTCCCCCACCCCCAATATTTTCAATCTCACATCACGTTTGTTTCTTTTGATAAATTTTTCTGGAGTACAAGCTATATACCAGGCACTTTTCTAGGAGCCAAAGGTAAATCATTGAGCAAACAGACAAACATTACTGCCCTCATGGAGTTTACGTTCTAATTAGGGGAAGAAAGGGGAAACCCAAATAATAATTGTTAAAGGGTATTGGGTGCCATGGAGTTAAATAAAGCAGGAAGGAGAAAAGTGCCAAAGGGGTACAATATAACAAGGACAGGCAGAAAAAGCCTCCCTGAGAAGGTGATATTTGTGCAAAGATCTGATAGCATGAAAGATGCAATCGTGCAACTATCTGGAGAAAAAGTCCATGCAGAGTGTAAGATAAATTCAGCTAGTGCCAGCGTGGGATGAGAGTGAGCCTGGAGTCAGTAGGTGAGCATTCCCCCTCCCAGCGTCTCGGCAGAAAACGGGAAGGCATGGTTCCTGAGAGAGACTCCAGGGGGACAGTCACTCACACACATGTCCCAGTTATGCTTTGCTGCACAGCAAACTGCCCTGAAAATTACTGACATAAAACAACAGCCAGTTTATTATGTTCATTGATTATATGGGTCAGGAATTCAGATAAAACACAGCTCCAGGGTGTCTGAAGACCTCTGCTAGGAAGAGTTGAATTGCTGGAGGTGACTCACATCGCTGAGGGATTGAAGTGTCTGGAGACTTCTTCATTCACCTATTTGATGCCTGCTTAGAAAGGCTCAAAGTCACTAGTGGGACTACCCACCAGAGGGCCTACATGTGGCCTCCCCATGTGAGTTGGGCTTCCTCACAGCATGGCGGCCTCAGCAGAGTCAGACTGCTGGCATGGTGGCTCAGGATCCCAAGAGCAAGTGTTCTAGCAAACAAGGTGGGAGATGAATGGACTCTTCTGACCTAGCCTTGGAGGTCACATAGCATAACTTCCACTAGCCAAAAGAGTCACAAGCCAGGAGACGGGACATTGATCTCACCTCTTAGTTGAAAGAGCATCCAAAATTTGCAGCCATATTTTAAAACCACCACACACAGTAACTAACTCAGATCACATCCATGGATTGGCTTCTCTTCTTTCTTTCTTTTACTCTTCCTCAACCCCACCCCCACCCCCATCCCGTTTCAGTTCCTAGACTGATTTCCCCAGTCTACCTGACACAAACCCTTGTCTCCAGCTCTGCTCTGGGGCAAGTCAAGCAAAGACACTGTTTATAGAAAATGGCTTATAAGATGCGATTGATTTTAGCTAGAAATGAATTCTAAACTGAGCCCACTTCAGTTGGAATTTGTGATGGTCTCTGGGAGCAAAGGAAACTCACCCAAGGATATATGCCGACATAATCACACACCCTGGACTACTTTCTTTCATAGGACTACTTGGGTCGTCCAGTTTTATTTCTCTCCCCCTTGGGAGTCTACTTGTCCTGTCTGCTTTCCCTGGACAGCACAAGGCATGGGAGAGCTTTATAATAACTTAAATTCTCTATTTTGTGAAGAGAAAGAACAATGATGTACACATGAGTATTAACAGAGGTAAAAGATGCCTCCCTCCTTTGATTTGGCTTCATACATCCTGCATCGACATGGCAGGACTGGAATTGACTCAAAATGCATGAGTGGCCCCATTAAAAAAAAAAATCCTCTGGGAATTTATGTTTGTTTTCTCTGAAAGAGATTCACTTTGTTACCCAAAAACTGCGTTCACCTCTTAGTAGGCATTGAGCCAAAAAACACAACCAAGCCAAAGAGCGGGAGAAAGAATTTATTACTTGCAGCAAGTAAGAACACCGGGGGTCTTTTCCAAAGCAGTGTCTCCCCGAACAGCAAAATTGGGCAACCTTTAAGCTAAGGGTGCATGAATATTCATGAAGGGGCAAGGGTGCATGTATATTCATGACGATGAGAATTCTGCACAGAACTGGGGCAAGGACTTCCCTGGTGGTGCAGTGGTTAAGAATCCACCTGCCAATGCAGGGGACATGGGTTCGAGCCCTGGTGCAGGAAGATCCCACATGCCGCGGAGCAGCTAAGCCCGTGCGCCACAACTACTGAGCGCGGGTCCTAGAGCCCACGAGCCACAACTACTGAGTCCACGTGCCCCAGAGCCCACGTGCCGCAACTAGCGAGCCCGTGTGCTGCAACTACTGAAGCCTGCACAGCTAGACCCTGTGCTCCGCAACGAGAGAAGCCACTGCAATGAGAAGCCCGCACACCGCAACGAAGAGTAGTCCCCGCTCGCCGCAACTAAAGAAAGCCTGCGTGCAGCAAAGAAGAACCAATACAGCCAAAATAAGTTAATTTAAATAAAAAGAAACCAATAATAAAAAGAAAAATTAAAAAAAAAACGAACTGGGGCAAATGTTGACAGAGTCCAGGCTCTAGTTTACTGAAGTCACAAGGGTCAGCAAAGGTCAGCATCATCGTTCCTCAGGTTCCAGTTAACCTGCTGGTTGAGCGCTCAGAGGGGAGTTGGATCCTGCAAAACAGCTCAAGAATGTGTTTCAGGCTAATCTTTACCTTCAAAACAGAACTGAGAGTCTCTATAGCTGATATATTGTCTCCAAAATGGTTAAATTATCTCCCTGGCCTGGTAAGAGTTGTTTGTTTTTACATTCTTTTGTCCCCTTAAAATCATTCACTACTGAGACCTATTCTGCGAGGGTGAGCATTGTGGCCAGACTTAGATCGCAAAACGGCTTCAGCCTAAAATGGCTTCTCTTATGTCAAGAAAGCCATGCCTTGTTCTCTTTCCCTGGGGAGCCCCCACCCTCTCTGCCTATGACTTTTCGCTCATCCACTCTGAACATATAAAATCCAGAATACGTCAAACAGAGCACCAACTCACTTCAAGGTATTTTCCATTAACTAGGGCCACTTCCAGGCCTCATGTTCCTGCACTTTCCTATAGGCAGCCTGCAGCATTTTTATAATAAAGAGAAGTTAGCATGCATTAAATCTTCACTGATTGAGAAATTATTTCCAAGAAATCCACTGGTTGGTTTGTTACCAGTATTTTTTTTTTTTTCATTTGAAGTCTGCTTTACAAAGGCATTGTCCTACATCCTCCAACTCAGAGTAACAGTTGTTGATTCCGGTTGTGGCTGAAACAATGATGATGGAGGTGATGCTGTTGCTGCCGATGGTCAGGATGGTGGGGATGAAGACGATGGAGGTGTTGATGACTGTGGTGGTCCCCACACATTCGGATACACTGGTTGAAGATGGAAGGCATTAGCTGTAGATGGTTTAATACAAAATACTCCCTTCACATTTTAATTCCCCAGTGCACATGGTACTCATAGGTAATCACATAAGAACCTAATTCGAGAACCTTAACGAACCAGAAACACCTGAACCCAGATGGGTCCTACAACCCAACATGGAGGTCACGTTACTGGGTCAGAGTGTCCTTGAATGGTGTTTCAGAAGTGGTTGTCAGGGAGGGCTCTAGGAAAAGCATTACCTCAGCCTAAAGGGAATCATTAGGAATTCCCAAGTTGGGTCAACTGTGGAACTTTTGGGGAAAGAAGTCTACCTTAAGGCACACCATGTAGGTGAATCCCCTTCTTAAAAAATGAGCCCTTCTTTATCTTCTATCAGTGGAAATTAAATCCCAAGGGGCTCACCACATCATGAATAGACATCAGCCTTCCAGAAGCATCTCAGATGGGCTCGCCAGGTGGAGGCTTGCTCTTGCCACCTGTGGGAGGGACAACAGAATCTCTTGGGCTATAGGGCTTTCATCCAAAGTGTATCAGCCAAGTTCACAAGCCACCTCCATGAGCCAGACCAGTATCCAGCGACTTGCATTTACATGGCTGACCAGGAGGAAGACATAGATGAAGACTCAGCCAACCCGGGAGCCACTGCACCTTATTTTCCTTTTTTTTTCTTCCTTCCAAAATAAATAAATAACTCATGCAACACCTTCATCCATCATCTAAGGCAAAAATGAGACGAGTAGAGAAATGAATATATTAATCAGTCTCCACTCACAGACCTGCTCCCTTCTTTCGTTAGCGACTATAATTTGGGTGCTGTGATTTTCAAAGTCAGTAAAATACTAAATAGAAGCGTGTCAACTGGTGTCAAATGGAGCCCCAAAGTAGCATTGCTGGGAATGTATCACTTGATAAAATATTCCTAAAGAGTGTCAAGACAAATAATGAAGTTTCTTCAAACAACAAACTTGGCAGAATTTTCCTCCAGTTTCCAGCTTTCCAAGTATGGCTTTTATTCCAAAATACTTTAATGGTTGCAAAATGAGCTTCCTGCTTACCTTCCCCCTCTGCTGAATTGTCTCTTCTACATTTTGCAGCTGATTTTAAACCTGAGATTGATGACGTCTTTCGTGCTGAGTCACGAGAAGAGGAGTGGCCAAATTTTCAATTACATGTGGGCAAAATGAGGAGTCTGGAACTGGTATACAGGCAACATTCAGCACCTTCCTTAAGAGACTAGAAATGACAAATGCTGTTGACCAAAAGAATTTCTGTTCCTCCCCAAGAATGGTCTTTCTCTTGCAGGTTTTTCCTGGCAATGGGAAAAGGGAGTTTGGGGGGTTTTCCAATTAAATATCTCTTGTCTTTCCAGGTAGACCAAATGTGCTGTGAATCAGAATCAGTGTCTGGTTCATAAGGTCTTAGCATCATCCATAATTCCTTGAACCTAAGAGCAAGAAGTTCTCAGCAGATTCTTTCTGAGAGCTTGATTAACAACTCTAAGAATCAGGAGATGATGAATCTGAGTGCAGGCTGGGATGGCTGAAAAAGGAAAAATTTGCTTTTGTGAAAAAAGAAATAGCTATTATGGGCTGGATTGTGCCCCCCCCCCCAAAAAAAAATTCATATGTTGAAGTCCTAACCTCCAATACCTCAAAATAGGACTGTATTTAAAGACAGAGTCTTTAAAGAGGTAATCAATGGTAAATGAAGTCATTAGGGCAGGCCCTAATCCAATATGACTGGTGTCCTTATAAGAGGTTAAGACATGCACAGGGCTTCCCTGGTGGCGCAGTGGTTGAGATTCCGCCTGCCAATGCAGGGGACGCGGGTTCATGCCCTGGTCCGGGAGGATCCCACATGCCGTGGAGCGGCTGGGCCCGTGAGCCATGGCCGCTGAGCCTGCGCGTCCAGAGCCTGTGCTCCGCAACAGGAGAGGCCACAACAGTGAGAGGCCCGCGTACCGCAAAAAAAAAAAAAAAGACATGCACAAAGGGAAGACTATGTAAGGACACATGGAGAAGACGGCCATTTACAAGCCGAAAACAGAGGCCTCCAAAGAAACAGCTCTGCTGACACCTTGATCTTGGACTTCCAGCCTCCAGAACTGTGAGACAATAAATTTCTGCTGTTTAAGCCACCCAATTTGTGGTACTTTGTTATGGCAGCCCGAGCAAACTAACACAATAGCTATCTTGCCTTTAACTGGGTTCTATTCTCTGAAAGCTGACATTGTTTATAGGCATGCAGCCCATGGGCGAAATATGACATGATTTTACGTCAAAGTCAAGGATGAGAGACGATTGAATTTGAGTGTAAATGTTCGACGTGCACCTGGTCAAATAGAGCTTCTGTAAAATGCCTTGTCCCCAAAGAGTTCCAAATGATTTATCATCTTCAAGAGTGAAAAAAAGGAAGTGATCTTCTTTTACTAATATTTGAAATACCCCTATCCATCTCCTACTCAGGGCACAGACAGCTGAGCAAACTGTGATCACAGCCCCATGTCATCATCCAATCCTGTCAAAATTGAAAATGATTTAATGAGTTGGGGGCGTCTGAGCAAATGTCTCAACCTGTGGATATTTCTCTCAAGGCAACGCTCCAGAAAGGGGGAGATGCTGCCTTTCTGAAGCGGGTCACGGCCAGGCAGCCCAATCAGAGAGAAACATGCTCGCTGCTTCTCTCTCCATCTTCTCCAGTCTTGACTGGATTATGAAGAGATGATTGTGCCGTGGAGAGGAGCAGGGAGAGGCCCAAAAGTCAGCCGAGCCCAGGGCCTCTTCAATAACATATTAGAACCAAGCCTATCTCCCTGTGCTATGCGGCTGCTTCCCACTAGCTATCTATTTTACATTTGGTAGTGAATATATGTCCATGCCACTCTCTCACTTCGTCCCAGCTTACCCTTCCCCCTCCCCATGTCCTCAAGTCCATTCTCCACGTCTGCATCTTTATTCCTGTCCTGCCCCTAGGTTCATCAGAACCATTTTGTTTTTTTTTAGATTCCATATATATGTGTTAGCATATGGTATTTTTACTTTTAATGGAGTATAACCTGTAGGAATACTGAATCACTAAGCTGTATACCTGAAACTAATCTAATAAATGAAATATGCTTCAATGGAAAAATTTAATAAAAAATAAATAACTGCATAGAACGTGAAAAAAAAGAACAAACATATTAGTCACTCAAGTCCTGGAGGCGATGGGTATTGATTTCTCCTCCGGCTGATGTGCTGGGACTTGGAGCCCTGACTCCAGAGAGATTAACGTGAGCTGCCTTTAGTGCCCTGGTGTGGCTCTGACTGCTCCAGGGACCTGCTGAAATCCGGGCCTGGGGTCTTCCTAGGCCTGTCAGGGGTCCTCCCCACAGATGGGGGCAAGGACTGGCCCAGTGGTCAGGTGGACACAGAGGCAGTGGATGATTGCAGACGTCCTGGTGCTCAGGACCTGCAGCTCAGCCCCCGCTTGAGGTTGGCTCAAGCTTTCTCCTGTCCCTGGGGCTCAGTCTCCCCATCAAACAAATGGGTAGATTAGCATGCATCCCCTGGGTTACCTCAGAGAACAGTGGATGGAAACATAAGATCCCAGCAGTAGGATCCATGGAGGAAATGATGGTGAAGACGCAAAGTGTTGAGCCCCCAGAGCTCCAGCTGGCTGTGTCCTGCAAAGCCACATGGTAAGATGGCTTTTATTAATTCTACAAATTAAGCTCATTTATCATAATAAATTGCTGAAAGAGCAAATGTTGTCTCTGCCTGCCCAGCTTCCAACCACCATTTTTTCCCCATATCATTCCAGTTTCCTTGGGGAAGCCTCTCTCCCCATTCCCAAACCTTGAGGCTGACCCCACTTCCAGAGGGCATGTGATCCAGGTCTGGCCCATCAAAGCACCACATTTCCTGACCGTAGCAATTGGCCTAGGATGACAGGTGACCCAGCCTGGTCCAATGACTGTCCTGCCTCAGAACAGTTGGGAAGATGAACCTCTTTCCGGTAGGGCTGTGAAGCTGGTGGAAGATAAGCCTGGTGGTCCACTTACTACAAATGCATAAAAAATGACTCCAAAGTGTCAGGGCTTAAAATCACCATTTTATTATCTCACGGACTCTGTGGGTCCGGAATTCAGACCGAGCAGAGCAGGATGGTTTGTCTCTGTATCCCAGCGTCTGATGCAACAAGGGGCATTTTTAAGTTTCATGAAGCCAAACAGAGGAACTGGGCTGAAGAATAATGATGGTAAAAAAAATAATAATGCTTCCTCGCAAATCACAGCTGCCACGTTATGCCAACATCAAGGTCTCCAGCGTGGGTAATGTGGATGTGCTGCTGGGTGGAATAAGCTCCGGGGCACGTTGTGGTGGCTGCAGGCTGGATGGCGTGGACCCAGGATGCTCTAGAATCCCAAGGAGGCAGTACTGCAGACACATGCCAGCCAGGCCAGACCTATGGGCCCCTGTGGTTGCCCCAGTGACAACCAGACACGATGCGGTCAGGAGAGAGAACACAGCAGCCTCTCTGGTCCTGGGGATGTGCTTGTGGTCCTGAATTCTACACTACCCTCTTCAAGGGCAAGCCCAAACACAATGAAGCAGAGATACTGAAGCACTTGCTTTGCCTCCTCTGTACCTTGGTCAAGTTGTAGCCTGGAGACCTTTCCTCTGGTTGGCAGGAGGCCAGGAGCTTTCCCATAAACCACAGGCGTGCCCCATCCTACAGCACGAAGCAGCGTCTGAGCTCCTCTCCCAACCAGCTTGATGGACATTTTAAAACCACATTAGTGTTTCTTTTATCCCTCTAAGAAATGACATCTACTCTCCCACCTTCACACACATGCACATGCAAGCACATTTTCCAGAGAACACGTGTCATTTGTCATGTCATTGAGTTGGAGGAATTTTATACAGCTTTTCACAGCCCCATCTTCTACCCACAGCAGAAATCCCTTCCTCAATATCCCTGACATCTTCTCAGTCTCTCTCTCCTTGAGCATCCTGGGAGTGTATCACTTAGCACGTTTGGGGTTGAAAATAATAACTGAAAAGTCAAATTGAATTAAACGTTAAAGGGATGGCATTGGCTTCTTCAGTTGGGTAGCATGGACCTCGGGCAGGTTTGACCAGCCTTCAGCTCTACTTCTTTGTGATGGTCCTGCTCTGTCCTCTGGAGTCTTCATTCTCTCTGGCTTTTCTCATGGTCACAGATGGCTGTCTGCATCCTCGCTCTCTAGAAGGGAAAACATTCCTGTTCCCCAACCATTAATCAAAAGTCCTATCTTCGAAAATCAATTAATGTAATCTATCACATCAACAGGAGAAAGAAGAAAAATCAAAAGATCATATCAATAGCTTCAGAAAAAACGTTGGACAAAATTTAACATCTATTCATGACAAAAAAAAAAAAACTCTCAGTAAACTAGGAATAGAGGGCAGTTTTCTCAATTTGATGAAGAAGAGCTACAAAAACCCTACAGCTAAATCACACTTAATGGTGAGAAATTAGAAGCTTTCTCACTAAGATCAGGAACGACGCAAGGATGCCCCCCTCACCACTCCTTTTCAACACCTAATGCAATCGAACAAAAAAGGGAAATAAAAATATACAGATTTGGAAGGAAGAAATAAAATTGTCTTTGTTCACAGCTGACATGATTCTCTTTGTAGAACAATCCAAATGCATAGAACAAGTAAAAACAACAAAGAAACAAACCTGGAGCTAATAAGCAATTACAGGAAGGCTGTAGGTTACAAGATTAATCGTATACAAAAGTCAATCACCTTCCTATAATATATCAGCAATGAACGAGTGAAATTTGAAATTAAAAACACAATACTGTTTACATTAGCACTCCCCAAAATGAAATATTTAGGTATAAATCTAACAAAATACGTATGAGATTTTTCTGAGAAAAGCTACAAAACTCTGGTAAAAGAAATCAAAGAGGAACTGAATACATGGAGAGATATTCCATGTTTATGGACAGAAAGACTAAATATTGTCAAGATATCAATTTTTCTCAACTTGACCCATAGATTCAGTGAAATCTCAATCAAAATCCCAGCAAGTTATTTTGTGAATATCACCAAACTGATTCTACAGTTTTTACAGGGAGGCAAAAGGCCCAGGATAGCTATCTCAATATTGAAGGAGAACAAAATTGGACGACTGATACTACTTCAAAACATTATAAAACTACAGTAGTCGAGACAATGCTTCATTGGCAAAAGAGTAGACAAATAGATCAATGGAACAGGATAGAGAGCCCCAAAGTAAACCTACGTAAATACAGTCAACTGATCTTTGACAAAGGAGCAAAGGCAATACAATGAAGCAAAAATAGTCTTTGCAACAAATGGTGCTGGAACAGCTGGACATCCATCTAGACACAGACTTTACACCCTTCACAAAAATTAACCCAAAATGGATCTCAGACCTAAATGTAAAATGCAAAACTATAAAACTCCTAGAAGATAACACAGGAGAAAATCTAGATGACCTTGGGTTTGGCAATGCCTTTTTAGATACAACACCAAAGCCATGATCTATGAACAAAAGGGTTGATAAGCTGGACTTTATTAAAGTTAAAAATTTCTGCTCTGTGAAAGCACAGTCAAGAGAATGAAAAGATAAGTCACTGACTGGGAGAAAATTTTGCAAAAGACATATCTGATAAAGGACTGTTATTTAAAATATATAAAGAACTCTTAAATTTCAACAATGAGAAAACAACCCAACTAAAAAATGGGCAAAACCTTAACAGACGCCTCATCAAAGAAGATATACAGATGGAAAATAAGCATATGAAAAGATGCCCCACATCATATGTCATCAGGGCAATGCAGGTTAAAAGAACAATGAAGTATCACTACATACCTAGTAGAATGGCCAAAATCCAGAACACAACAACATCAAATGCTGACAGGGATGAGGAGCAATAGGAACTCTCCCTCGTTGGTGGGAATGCAAAATAGTACAGCACTTTGGAAGACAGTTTAGCAGTTTCTCACAAAACTAACCATACTCTTATGATTCAGCAATTGCACTCTTTTTTTAAAATTTATTTTATTTATTTATTTTTGGCTGTGTTGGGTCTTCGTTGTGGTGCACGGGCCTCTCATTGCAGTGGCTTCTCTTGTTGTGGAGCACAGGTTCTAGCCACATGGGCTTCAGTAGTTGTGGCACGCCGGCTCAGTAGTTGTGGCTCATGGGCTCTAGAGCACAGGCTCAGTAGTTGTGGCACACGGGCTTAGTTGCTCCGCAGCATGTGGGACCTTCCCAGACTAGGGCTCAAACTCATGTCCCCTGTGTTGGCAGGCGGATTCTTAACCCCTGGACCACCAGGGAAGTCCCAGCAATTGCACTCTTTGGTAGTTACCCAAAGAAGTTGAAAACATATCCACACAAAAACCTGCACATAGCTGTTTATAGTAGCTTTATTCATAATTGGCAAACCTTGGAAACAACCAAGATGTCCTTTAGTGGGTAGATGGGTAAATAGATTGTGGTACAACCAGACAGTGGCATAATATTCAGTGCTAAAAAAGAAATGAGCTCTCAGGCCATGAAAAGACAGGAACGAAGCTTACATGCATATTACTAAGTGAAATAAGCCCATCTGAAAGGTTGCACACTGGATGATTCCAATTGTATGATATTCTGGAAAAGGCAAAACTATGAAGAAAGTAATTGCTGGGGATTGTGTAGAGGGGAGATGAATTAGGTAGAGCACAGAGGATTTCAGGGCAGTGAAAATACTCTGTACGATACTATAATCATGGATACAGGGTATTATACATTTGCCCAGACCTATAGATTTTACACCACCAAGAGTGAACCCTAATGTAAACTATGGACTCTGGGTGACAACGATGTGTCAGTGTAGGCTCATCAGTTGTAACGAGGGTACCAACCTGGTGGGGGAGGTTGTTAATGAAGGAGGCTGTGCGTGTGTGGGGTCAGGATCTCTGTACCTTCTGCTCAGTTTTGCTGTGAACATAAAACTGTTCTAAAAAATAAAGTCTACTTTTTTAAATGTCCAATCTTCATTCTGATTGGACCAACCTGGTCACATGCCCCATTCTGAACCGGTTCTGTTGGCCGAGAGGAATGCCACACGTTCATTGGCTTAGCCCCGTGTTATCGATCACCCCTGAACCAATCACAGTGATGGGGGGAATGTGCCCCGCTGTGGACCTATCTCCAGGTTCTTCAAAGTTTTCAGTGATGGAATATTAATCCTTCTGTCAGCTGGTTTTGTAGCTAACAGAACTCAGGGAGGAAATGGATGCAGAGGCCTGGCCCCCGTATCTACAGGCACACGCATCCCAGGACACACACGCGCGCGCACGCACACACACACACACACACACATCTCAATACACACGCACAAGTGCACACACACACCTGGGTAAGGAGGGTCTGGATGGTAATCCTCTACTTCCTGGGACCCCAGCCCCACAATAACTTGTAATGTCTCCACCGCTTGTTCAGCTGTGGGGTGACAATCTCGTATGTGGGTTAGTCCACTTCTGAAAACTTTAAAAGAGGTGGGGTTCCTAAACTGTTGGACAAACACTGGAAGCTGAGATGGTGTCCAGTGAGAAAGTCATCTTAAAAGAAGATTCACTCTTACAGCAGGGGCGCGGGGGCGGGGAAATGTACCTGGAGGGCTCCAGGCAGATGGGAGGGGATGAGGCCTGATGCTGTGAGCCTGGGCCCACCTACCCTGTGGTCCAGCTTCCAAGTATGACCTGAGGGACTTCAACGCTCTTTGTGGGGGGGGGTCTTCACTCTTGGAGCCTGAAGCAAATACTATGTTCCTCCTCCAATCTGCCCTCCCCCCACCCTTTTTTAGTGGTTTTATGAGTAAATAGAGGCTTGGAATGAGGAATCACCTACCTTTTAAAGTTTGGGGCCTCTGTCCCTAGAGTCACCTTGCCTCTAAATTCAAACTTCCCTCTACAAAGAAAATGACTAAGCTCCGTAACTAAGTGCTTTTCCAGCTCCAGCTCAGCTCACCCTTGCAAAGCCAGCTGCCCGTGAACTTGAGGATGGTGTTAGAGCATGGCCGACGCCCACTGCAGAATGAGACAATGACAAAGGCTTGTCCTAGCTGACTGATCGCCCCGGCACAGAGGTGAGACTGCCGAGGACGAGGAACGACTTTCTCTGTGATGTGGGCATGACATTCATTTCCACTTTCAAAGCACTTTTCTGTGGTTCTGTCGCCTGTGTGAAGTGATTTGCAGCCGGGACTGCAGCTATTAATCCTCTCACTCCCTGCCTGGAGGGTGGTGTGATGTATTTGCACTCCCAGCAGGAGAGGTGACCCCTTGCAAAGAA
The DNA here is from genome assembly GCF_964374135.1 of Grampus griseus. Classification (NCBI taxonomy): domain Eukaryota; kingdom Metazoa; phylum Chordata; class Mammalia; order Artiodactyla; family Delphinidae; genus Grampus; species Grampus griseus. The sequence continues at coordinate 75,799,752 of NC_139008.1, read as the reverse complement.
ACCTCAGCTCTAGGGACTAAGCAGTCGCAAGCTCGGGCTCTGAAAGTCACCGCAGGCTGTGGCGTGAACGGCATCAGTGGAGCCCCAGAGGGGAACCTGCCTGCAGCTCTCCCGTCCCTAAACCTTCCTCCTCCTCCAAAGGAGTGATTTTTCCAGCATTTTCCCCTTGCCAGTCTCAGAGCCAGAAACTGGTTCTACTCCTGGGTCAGGGAACCTCAGCGTAGACCTGGACGGGATCTGTGTCATCTGGGAGGTGGCTGAGTGAGCACACGCACGCGCAGAGCTGCTGACCTTTGACTCCTTCACGGAGAGTCTCCCAGCCTGACCGTTCCTGCCGCAATGGCATATTTCAGAAAGCTTTCTTGAAAGTCTTTTGATCATCCTATTAATATCACTCACGTCAACATAATACTTCAAGAAGATCGTTGTTGCAAAGGTACCCTTTGTGGAGAACGTGCCCAGGGTGAAACTACCTCCCAGCTTCCTTTCTGCCTGCCTCCCACCTATATTTCCCCTCTGGACATCACAGCCCTGGCTGTGGTGGTGGACCCACATGAATACCCAAGGATCTCACCCTGATAAATCCCAAAGCGTCACTTAGAAGCAGGATCGTGTGGAAATCAAGAGGACAACTGCCTTACTCTCTAAAGGCTGAAGACAATTTTCCTCGCTGTCCCACAACACAGATAGAGCTGCCAATTGTCAGAAAATAGGTGGCGCCTCTGGGACAGGAACGCGGCACCGTTCATCAAGGCGAGCCTGTTTCTCGGGAGTCACGTCCAAGTTGGCCGCTCAGCTTGCGGCTCTCCCTGAAACAAATTTCCTTCAACTGACTCTGCAGAATCCCGTTCCACAACTTGCCATCATTTCTAATGAATGTAAATCTCTGTAAGAACTTTTTAATTTGGCCACTAGCAACACAGTTTAACAGCATCCATAGCATAAATTTTACAGGTTTTCAAACATGCATATATCAAAAATGAAAAGACCTGAGCTTAAAAGCAGAACTGAACCATCCTGTTCTGCAGCGCTCAGAAAAGCATTTAATTGGCGTCATCGACATACGGTAATAAAAGCGCTTTCATTGTCACTTCATGATATTCACTTGTAAGGATGCTCCGTTGAAAACCTATTGATTGATCAAACATTTAACCACTGAAGCATTTTTTTTGAACAACTACTCTGTGCAAAACACTGTTAGGTGTGATGAGGTGTGCAAAGATATATAATGCGATTCCATGAAATGAGGCAAATAATGACGGGTTCCTGCTAGAAGATAGAGAATCCTGTAGACTCTGAGACACACGCAGATCTGATCTCTGTAGGGACGATGCAGCAAAGTAGTGCATCCCCTAGGCACCTCTAATAAAGGCTTTGTGCTAATTAGGAGATGAGGTAGCGTTGGACGCAGGCGAAGATGGGAAATGCCTTCATTTCCTGCAAGTGGACTCAAGGAGACTGGGGTCCTGGTGTGAGAATCGTGGGGTGAACACTGCCCCTGGGTTGAGAGCCCTCGGCACAAAGCCGGCTCTGCCCCCTACTCACTCTGCACGTGCACAGGACAAAGAAACGCTCCGTGCCTCAGTTTCCCAATCTCAGATAACTGGGCACTCGTACCTAATTCGTTGTAAATGAGACAGCGTGTATCCACAGCTGCTGAGAGCTGTGTCTGGAGCACAGAGGGGACAGTGGTGACTGTCACTACTGCAGGGTCACGGCAGGTGTGGGTTTCCACTGGTTCTATTGATAACTCTGTCGTATGCTGCGATCAGCGATGCCATCCTGAGAAGGACCGTCCCAGGTCAGGGACTGGCAACGCATGCAGATGCAACACCAGACCGTGAGTGCCCCCGCCCCCAGTCTAGCTGTGGTTTCAAAACCAGCCAGCCACAATGCGGGGCCACAGTAACCTCCTCTCCCCGACCATCACTGCGCGGTGTGAGGGCAACTCCAAGTGCAGAGGGAGGGCAGCGTGGCTGCCCTCCTGGCTGGCCACAGTCCCTCTGTGAAGGCAAGGAGCAGACAGGAAAAGTCAAATAAATGTTAAAATGGCACTAAATGCTGCGGCAGGAAATCTTAGTGACTTGTGTTCGGAAAAGGCAGAGTTTCGCAAGTTCTCAGGGACAGATTTGCTCCTTCTCTCCCCAGACAGGGGACACTGGGCGATGTCTGGAGACATTTTTGGTTGTCACAACTGGAGAGGATGCTACTGGTATCTGCTGGGTAGAGACCGGGAATGCTGCTAAAATCCTACAGCTCACAAGACAGCCCCTCAGAGCAGAGGATTATCCAAGCCCAAACGCCAGCAGCGCTGAGGTTCAGAAGCCCTCAGACAAGAGAAGCAGAAACGGTTGGTGCTTATTGGAGAGGGTGGTGGATTAGACTGAAAGATAATGGAAGTCCTTTCAACTTTCAAGAGAGGAAGGCCTTCCAGGAGGGGATCACAGCACCAGCGAAAATGAAGAGGTGGGAGTATGAAAGAGGGCAGGGGCCTCCGCTGAACGGGCAGCGATGCAGGTGAGGATGGGCAGAGGCTGTGTGTTTTCTCTGTTGGCACCGTTCCCTTTTCTGACACCAGGTCCTCAGGCTTCCACTGAGGAACTCGCCCTCCCTGTTGCTGTGGTCCAGGGGGGACTTTCAGCAAACAAGCACACCCTCCCCAGCCCAGGGGTCGACATGTGACCCACACAGTCCAGTCAGGTTCTTCTCTGGGGATCTGAATCCTGTGCAGAGTGATATAAGGTCCTAAAAGTTTGGAACAGATTCACTGTGATGGCGGCACAGGAGACCCCAGGAGCTGCACTGATGCCCACCCACACCCCAGGAAAATCCCCCAGTACTTCTTCCCATCCTCTGATTTGGACGTGATCTGATGATGCTGGAGCCACAGCAGCCACCTTGAAACCCTGAGGTGAAAACCAGAGAACCTCAGAGATGCAGAGAGACGTGCAGGGAGACAAGACCTGAGATCCTTGAGATACTTAGGTGAACAGATCAGAATTGCCTTTTCTGGGCTTCTCGTTATGTGAGCAAAAATATGTCTTTGTAACTTAGGTCAGTGCTTCTCCAACTTTAATGCACACGTGAATTATCTGGGTCTCTCATGCGAGTGCAGATTCTCATTCAGTAGGTTCGAGGTAGAACCTGAGAGTCCAGATTTCTCCAGGCTGATGGTGCTGACGCATGGACCCCACTTTGGGTAGCAAGGGTGAAAGCCACGTTTAGATGGGTGTTCTGTTGTTTGCTACCAAAAGTATCCTGACTCATAACCATTTGCATATTAGTCCTGCCCACTGCATGGAGATCAGGCCTCACCTTCCCACCAATTGGATACACTCTCCTCCACCTGTGGGAGGGGCCAAGAGACAGGCATATGGAGGAGGAGACACTGGCCCTCCTTCCAAAAGGCAAGAATGCTTGTTCCGAGCTGAGGTGAGAGAGAGAATGTCGGTGATGGAGGGCGAACCAGATGATGGGGACGGATGTTGATTTGGGGCTCTTCTGGTTCTTCTGTTGCCTCTTTATGGTCTATTTATGAAACCCAGATGCCCTTTCTATGAAGGGCATTTTTGCCATGTTTATGTCTTTTGGGGGGGAAAAGGCCACAAAACCCAAATTGTCATCTGTTGCCCGATCTTTTCCTGGGTTTCCAGGCACATCTCCATTTCTACATCTTGGAAAGCATTCCAAGCATCCTGGAATTTTCCTACAAAGGAAGGGCCTCAGGGTCTCTGCAATAGGATGACTTGCTGAGCCATGAGGACGCCCTGGGATTCCTTCCTGGAAGTCACAGATCCCATTGCCACTCATACCCAAAGCTCCCGAGAAGTCTAGAGCTTCACCTGATCTCTGAGGGAGGTTGAGTAGTGGAGGGAGTATTTGAAATGGCTCTGCCACTCGTGTGCTGTGAGGCACTGGGCAAACAACACGACCTCTCTGGAAACCATCTCCCTCCTCTGTGAGGAGCAGAAGTTAGGCTGGTGGTCCTGAGGGCCCTCCTGCTCTGGAGTCTGTGGTCCTCAGTTTCTCATAATGGCTCCTGGGATGGTGGGCGTCAGTTCAGATCAGGGCTCTCTGTCTTGACTGTACATTCCAGTGACCTGAGGGGCATTAAAGATACTTATCAAAGTCTGGGTCCCCCTCCCAGAGGTGATCTGACTTGGGCATCAGGAAGTTTTCAAGCTTCCCAGGACTAACTAACATACAACCCGGGTTGAGAGCCACGACCAGATCCGATTCTACCAAGGAAACTGAGCTCGCGCCACTGTTCAGCAAGTCAGCCACCTGCGGGACCCAAAGGATTCCCGCTTGCAAATATGGGGACCTCGCAGCCGCCCTCTGTGGTTGGTGCTTCCTCTAGGAATCAGTGAACATCCCCTTTCTGTTCTTCCAGAATCTTCTTTCATCCTGGCTTTCTCTCTCTCTCCCACTCCCAACAAGCTCCCTAAACTCTCCAGTGAGCAAAGTCTTTCCCAGACAGGAAGGACTGTTGCTCCTGTCCCGGGAAGGTAACTTCCACAAGGGGGGCCACCCCTGGTTCCCTCCCTGGGATGAGGGGACCATGGGCAGAGATAGGCACCAAGAGGTCTTCAACGTGACCCTGCCTCCACCTGACACCGGGCTCGGCGCATGGCAGCTGGAAGCTGCTGTGACAAGTCTGGGGTTGTTGAGAAAGTTGGAGAAGAGGAAGGAGGAGGAACAATGCGTCTTTAATTCAGTGTTGTCCGTGGATACTTGCTCGCATGTTTAGAAGCGCTTGCTCTGACCCAGGGTCACGTGTAGCTCTTTGGGCCCCTGGTGTGTTCAATCCAGAGCCAGCAAGAGAGCTTTCATCACGCTTCCTTTTAAAGTGACATTGATGTCGGGTCTGTCCTGCCCCACAGGCTCCGGCCCCACAGGCTCCGGGAACGCGGCAGCTGAGCAGATGCTTCTGCGGGCGAGCTGCTGAGCTTCCGGCCTCACGCTCTTGACACTGAATCAGGGAAAGTGCTATTCCTTCCTGGTGAGGTTTTCCCAGCTCCCAGGCTCGCTGAGAAGGAAGGGTGGGTGAGAGCTGCTTCCTAAGGGCCCTGCTGGAGGCCTCTTCATGGGGCAGCACAAGTCAGCACTTGTCACACCCCGATGACCCTTCTCCTTCCCCAGGCCGGCACTGTGGCCACGTGGAAGCCTGTGCAGTTCCCTGAGCACCCAGCTTCCCCTGCCTCTGGTCTTGTGGTCCCTCCTCTGGAGCCCACCCCAACTTAATCCCCTGGAACTGGGGAGTCTGTGCGGAAAACACACCCAGCGTCCCCCTCACCGTGGGGCTGGGGCAGGTATTCCCACACTCTCAGCCACTGGCCGTGGGAGGTGGACACAGGCGGCCAGAGCAGACCCTCGGGGGGACAGGCAGGCCTGGCGGCTGGAGACGGAAGCCTGGCACAGGGACAGTGAGGGAGGGCCGCCCCGGCAGACCCGAAGAGTCTCTCAGGGAGGGAACGAGACCCAGGGGAAGTCAGGGGGCAGCTGGGAAGTTCTCCTGGTGAGGGTGACATCCATGCAGGACCCCCTCCTGGTGAGAGGGTCCCACGGGACGCCTGGTGCCTGAGGCTGAGGCCGCCTCTGTGACAGGAAGTGGAAACCGAGGGCGAGGCTGGGAAGCTGGCCCTGGACCCTGACACGGCCAAGCTGCCCCGAAACCCTCCTGCATCTATCTGAACTTCTGACCCAGGACAATGGTTCCTTTGATTGGGTCTTTATTTCCTGTCCCAGAGCCCCTGATGCCCCCAGCTCATCGCTACTCATCCAGCAGGTCTCAGCTCAGATGTCACCTCCTCAGAGACTCCTTCTCGGGCTCCTCAGGGTTGGGGACACCGTCCTGGGGGCTCTGGACCATCACCCTGAGTCACACTCCATTGTGGACAAGCCCAGGGGACGGGGCCCCTTCCCCACTGCGTTGCCCACACCCGGTACATGGCAGGGCTCGGGGGGGTCCAAGCTGAGGGACCGAGGATGGAGGGGTGGGGACACGGCCCTGGGCCGGGGGAGTGATGACAGGGGCCCCGCAGGACGTGACTGGGCTCCAACCCCTCGTTCGTCCTGCCCCTCAGCCCTGGGCAGGGGGTCTCTGTGTGTTGATTTTCCAAGTTTCTGTCACTAAGAAGCTCTAATCAAGCCCTTCTACCCTCTTTCCCTCTGTCCATTCTCCTGCCTCCTAGAGGACCAGGCCACCCCCTCACCCAGAGCATCACTTCCCACCCGAGAAACCCCAAAGGAGATTTCAGGACAAGCAAATGCACAGCGTCCACCTGACTGTTTTCCTGGGACCGTTTTCCATCCTGCTCATGGGTGACCCTCCGCCCCTCCTGCGGTTCAGCACTAACTCCCCCGGTCTCCTGGGGGAAGACTGGAGCCAGGGGTCCAGCACTACTGGGGCTTCTCAGACTCTAGTGAGACTCTGGACCCCCTGGAGGGCTTGTTAAAACTCAGATGCCGGTCCCAGCTCAGAGGTTCTGATTCAGTGGGTCTGGGGTGACGCGAGAGAATTGGCAATTCTAACAGGGTCCCGGGAGGCTAATGCTGCTAACCTTGGAATGACACCCCGAGAACCACAGCTCTCCACTAAGCCTGTCCACCTGAGACAGGGGCATGAGTCTCTCTCTGCCTCACTCAGGACCCCCTCCTGCCTGAGGCCCTTTGCACCTGCTGTTCCCTCTGCTTGGGGTGCTCTTCCCAGGGCTTGCTCACCTCCTCCGAGAGGCCATCCCTGCCCACTTATGCGACTTTGTCCATCAGTTCTATTTCCTGTCTAGCAACTCTCACCTCCCTACATGTCAGACAATGGTTGGTCCAATGGCTATTGCTTGTCCTCCAGACTAGAAAGTGACCTCCGTGAGAGTGGGGACTTTGTTTGGTTCCCTGCCCTGTCCCGGCACCCAGAGCAGTGCCCAGCAGAGACGGGTGCTCAGTAAATACCTATTAGTAAGTGACTCAGGGCAGAGCCCTTCCCTCTAATTTCATAGGTCGCTCTTTCTCCTGTTGATTTTGAATGGTGTTTCCTACATCACCCACTTCTTTATTGATTCTTAGATCATAGAGCCTCGGAGAACTGCTGGGCAAAAAACTCTCGTTTCAAAAAGGAAACTAGTCTTCGCTTGTGTGGGGATGGGCATGAAAGGCCCCTCCCCCGCCTGAGAAGGGACATTCAGCCCTGCAGTTGCCTGGGGTTCAGGCTCCACGCGGGGCCCTGCAGTGACTGCTCTCATTCATTTATTTTTCTCTTTTCCAGCTCTCAGCAAGCCAGCAGCTCTCTCCTGGCTTTCATTTCCATCCATTTAAGTTGGAGAAAAATTAAAAAGAAATGAAATGCACTTAAGAGAACGCCTTGAGGAGTTACCAGTCCACCCGGGTGTAGTGAATGGGCTCCTTCTGGGGTCTTTGTGATCATCAATTATCTACTGAGCCCTGATTATGTTCCCAGTGCCACCAAGACAGAAAGGAGACAGGGTCCCTGCCCCGGGGGCTTGCCAGGGAGGAAGGGACAGTTTGTGAGGCTAAAAAATTGTTCCAGCTGAAAAGAAAGTGAAATGTCATGGCTCAAGGCTTCTCTACGCCTTTATTATATTTCTATTTTTAATTATGTTCATTTACTTTCTGATCCAAAAGGTAACAAAGTTTATAAAATATTCCTACAAAATAGAGAAAAAATAAAATCCAACTCCAGTATTCTACTGCATATATAAAAAGTCTACTTATCTTTTAAAATTATGATTTAGTTTGAATATGCAGTCTTCAGATCCTGCCTTGTTACTTCACAGTATATTGTATGCATTGCTCAGCACCATATAGTAGTCTTCAGAAACATAAATGTTAACAGCTCTGGAATAGTCCATGCTATAGATGTACAATGATTCCTCTATTGTTGGACTGTAAGGTTGTTTTCCCTTCTTCTTCTCTTTGTTTTTGGATAGTATAGATACTATTGCCATGAACATCCTTAGTTAAGAATCTTGAATCACTCTTGTGACGATTTAAGGTCCGAATGGGGAAGAGGAAAAACCCAAGCCCACACTGGACATAAATCACATGTGCGTGACAGTAAAGCTCTTTGAACACAGACAAGAAGGTGCCGGTGCCTGTCCCCTGGAATGCGTGCCAACACAAGACAGCAGTCAGGGCATGCCGTCTAACGTGAAGATGCTCGGGGGCAGTGGGACGTGTGGCGTGGGGGGGAGAAGATGGGCTCCTTCCCTGGTGCTGAGGGCAAGTGGTGTGGATGCTCCGAGGGCTGCAGTGTGTTCACTCACAGGGGTTTGTATCCGTTAGCTATCGTCCCAATTAAGCTGCATAACAAACCACCCCCAAACTCAGTTGCAAACAACAACAAGCATTTATTTCTCATTCTCATGTCTACACGTCTGCTGGGGTTCATCACATCCAGACCAGGCCTGGCTTTACTTGGCTTCAAGCTAAGGCTTGAGTCCGGGTCTGTCCACGAGTCTCTCATCTTCCCAGGACCAGTGACACCAGAGGCATATTCTTCTCATAGAGAAGGCGGAGCACAGGAGGTCAGGACCAGCTGGGCAAGCACATTCAACCCTCTGCCCACATCCCATCAGGCAGAGCAAATCACATAACCAAATCTAACCTCAACGAGACAAGAGACTCCGCATCTAGAGGGGAAACCTACAAAGTCACGTGACAAAGGGCAAGGATCCAGGGAAGGGAGGGTGAAGAATTAGGACAATGATGCCCAACAATGCAACTTCCCATAGGCGTGAAAATCCCCATCCTGGACATATTTCCAGGGAAACAGAATTCTGGACGCGGGGTTTTGGAGCAATTGATTTCTTTTCTCCCTGATGAAATTTCCACATCTGTAAAACAGGGGTAATGATGTCACATAAAATCATCTCACATAAGTTTGTTTAAAGTTTAAACAGTGAATCCCAGCAAAGTGCTTACAACAGAGGGGCAGATGTTAATATTAGCTATTAGCATTTCTGTTAATGCTCAAAGTTGTAGAAATTCCCTTGAGCATCTCGTTAGAAAATCACTCTCCTGACAATTTACATTTTCCTTTCTTTAATGTGAGGAAAACCTGATTGTCACGGGGTGGAATACGCCCTCTGAGGAGGGTGCAGAAGAAGGCGGGGCCCTGTGGAGTCACACAGTCCTGGGTCGCAGTCCCACCCCTGCCACGAGCAGCTGTGGATCTCAGCAAGTCACGCGGCCGCTCAGAGCCTGGCTTCCTCGTCTGTAGAATGGGGATCATCTCGGGCTCCTGTGTCAGGATGAAACTCAATGAGGTAGAAAGTGCTCAGCGCAGGCCTGGACTGTAATGAGTGATGCCGGCGGCAGAGAGAGCACTGAGGGAGGAGTTGGGGCTGGGACCTCGGGCCTCGGCTCTGTACCCGTCACCCGCGGGCCTGGAGGGGTCCCTCTGCCCCCTGAGCCTCACCTGCCCCACATGCAAGGAGGTGGCTGGACCAGTCGGATGTCCTGCATCTCTCCTGTGGCCTCTTATTCCGCGATCTGGGCACGGCCCACTGTGTTCAGTGAAGGACAGACGCTGGGCCGGGGCCAAGCTCCCCCAGGGGCCAGGGGCAGCCACGTTTAGCTCAGGCCTGGACGCATTTCTGCAACAAAGGCTGAGTTTCACAGACAACATTTCCAAGGGGTTTCTTTCTTCACTGAACGCCTCCCTCTCTCCGCCTGCAGGCGGGTGTTTAGACCTCTGCCTGCAAAGGCCTCTCGGAGAACAAACGGGAAGGTCAAGCTCAGCTGTGGTGCAGCCTCTGTTCCTCTGTCCTGTCGCTCGGGGGCTGCCCTCCCCTGAGTGACGTCCCCAAGGACCCCACATCCCACCCGGGACGGGCAGCAGAGCCGGCCAGGGAGCAGTGGCTCCTCCCAGCCCCGCCAGAAAGGCCCTCCTTCCCCAGAGCTGGGCTCCGCCGCCCCGGGGCTCCTCCTCCCCAGCGAGGACCGTCTCTATAAGACACCTGTCCTCCCAGACCCCACCACCCACACCGTGAAAACCACGGACACTCACTAGACTGCACTCGGACTGATCACATAAATAACTCTTCTAAGAAGAACCTGGGAGTCGCGTTTAACTTCTAAAATGTGTGTTGGGATCTGTGGCCGCTAATGAATCCCGTGCCTCCCCGCTCCTGGTCCAGAAGCCAGAAGCAGAGATGCGAGGATCGCATGGGGGCCGAGGACACACGGTGTCTCTCCCGAGGCTGCTTTGGACAAGGCAGCTTGACCTGGGGCCACAAACGGACTTCCTCGTGCGGCCTCCATGAACGGAATTCTCTCTGCCATTCCGGACAGGGAAGGACTGGAGAGCTGAACGAGCAGGTCCGTGGGCCTGGCTTTGAGCTCTGCTCGACGGCAGAGAAGGAACGTTATCGTCTCCCAGCCTCAGGGCTTAAGAGCTGAGAACCACGTGAACTCAGGCCGCCGCACCCTCCCAGCCCGCCCGCCGCCCAGCCCCCTGCCGGCACCCCCGTGCCGGCACGTACCTGTGAAGCCTCTCCCGGCGCACAACGCACTCACGTGCAGGCGTGAACACGGAGACTTGAAGCACCACGTGTCCCGAGTATGTGGGGAGCCCAAGTGTGAAACAGTGCCTGCAGAGAGAGCCCAGGACCCCCTCCAGCCCTGCCCTGGGCGCAGGAATTGCAGGATGAGTGCTTAACCCGTAAGTATTGCAGGAACAAGTGATTTTAATTAAGTGAACCACAGGGCTGCCGCCTCATCCATTAATACCTCCCTCTAGGGCACGTGATGTGGGGCTGTTCCAATTCTGAAAGGACTGTCAAGTTACTCTCTGCAAACGAACTTGCTGAGACAGGATGACGAATGACGACGTGGCCGATCCCCACATTTCATCTCTGCTCAGAGCTCCTCCTGCGTCTTGTGTAATCAGGTCTCCGGTGTGTTTCCTGACCCGGGGAAGGCTCGGGGTTTACCCGGGATTACCGAGCAGGGGCAGCGGGACTGTGACACGTGGAGGGGCCCAAAGCTGGCCTCCAGCCCAGGGACCCACCCCCGGGCTGACAAAGGAAATGCAGGAACACTGTTTTGAGGAGGCTGAGAGGCAGTTCTCAGGAGGAGGAAACAAACATCTGTGCATCCCTGCTAACCAGCTGCCCGACGTTTTTATGCCACTTTCGCTGATCTGCACCGGATCAGCCCTCCTGCTGGTTTATGGTGGTGAAATTCCAGTCATTAGAGTGAATGACTTGGTCCCTCCGCTGGTGTTCCAGACTCAGACTCGGCAGCACTGGCTTGGTGAGAGACCGGCCACTCTCCCCGCGCCTCAGCCTGTTGGGCGGGGACAGGCCTGCTCTGAACCCAGGGGACAGTCAGCACTGCAGTAAACCACTCCTGCCTCTTTTGCAAGGAATTCCTAGGTCAACGTTAGACCCGTAGTTGTGACTTTGGTTTCAGCTCGGTGAGTGACACATCTTGGCCAATTAACTGTCTCAGTGGCAGCTCTGGTCACCTTTTCCCATGGACCTCATCTCAGATATTGATGCTGAAACAGTACAGTAACATGTCCCCAGGTGACAGTAAATGGCCCATTTTACTAATAGCTTCATAAGCCCCAGGTTATTTTTATTGTAATTTGCTAGTGAGCCTATTAAGAAGAGGCAGAGTCAGTTCCGGGCCATCAATGATTTTAGTTTTTAATAACTTTATAATAACTCAGAGGAGGCCGAGATCAGTCCTCAGGAGCACTGAGTCAGTGGAGAGCTGGCCTGGAGCAGGCCCTGGGCTGCCGGTTTGCACGAGTCCCCGTGGCGTCCCACACACAACTAAGGCAGTAAATGACAGGCGTCTGCTCATTGTACCTGCTGCGGCTTCTGGAGGATGCGATTGACCAACTCAGGCTCTGCCTGATGCATCGTCAATAGGCCATGATGCTGCCTGGAATCACAGGCGCAGGCAGAGCCCAGACCTTCAGAGCAGAGATTCCAGCCAGGGGTGATTTTGGCCTCAGGGCGTATCGGGCAGTTTCTGGAAATACTTTTGGTTGTCAGAACTAAGGGAGGGAGGCTCCTGGGATCTCATGGGTAGAGGTCAGGGATGCTGCTAAACATCCCACGACGCTCAGGACAGTCTCCACCACAAAGAGCCATCTGCCCAAAGTCAAGCTTGCTGAGGTGAGACACTTTGATTTACAGCCACAGTGAACATTTCATTCCATCGTCTGGGTGTCGCCAGAAATGATACATGGCTGGAGGCCTGGCTTTTCATCTGAGTATCCTTGGCTTCGTGCAGAACCAAAACCATACATAAATCAATTCCCCAATTTGCTCTCTGACTTCTTCCTATTATAATTTTCTCCTTCACCCTTTTATTTTTCTGTTACTGGAGAAAAGGTGAAAAAAAATCAAATAGGCTGAAGAGTCACTACAAATTTTATTTTCCTCAGTTAAAAAGAAATAATTTGGAAGTGACTTGTGGAAAGCAGAAAACTGATGAAAAAGTAGTCAGCAAATAGTGGAGAGGAGCAAAGAAAAGTCTCCAGATGAGAGCTGGTCGGTCACAGGAGAGTCACCCCTGCCAGGGAGGAGCTGGGGGCCCGGGGAGAGCGGGGCTGAGCTGGGCTAGTGCGGAGCTTCCCAAAGGGCAGATCGAGGCAACTTAGCAGGGCCTCACATCAATTCCATGAGTCTCAACCAGCATTTTAAAATGTGAAATAACAGAATTGAGTAGAAACTATCAAACGGTATCACTTACAGTGAAAGTGAATATTGTTTTGTGAAATTCTAGCTTCCTATATCATGTGGGGCGGGGGTGTGGGCCGCGCACCAGCCTCATTGTACAATAGATTTCTTGTCATGGGTTGTGGTCAAAACAGGTTGAGAAACACTGGACTGGAAGGAATGATGGAGGATCTGGAGAGAACGAAGTATCTGTAAGCAATTTTGCAAGTAAAAAGAACAAGGAAATTATTAACTCTGGGGAAACAAAAGATGCAGAAGAAAGAAAATGCAGCCGTATCACAGAAATGGGTTCTGCAGTGAATAACATCTACCTGGTCACGTGACATAAATGCTGCTTATGACGTAATTAAAATCATGATTAGCCTGTGGAGGGTGGTGGGAGGTGGGGTGCGTGTGGAGAAGGGACGCTGACCCCTCATCAAGGGTGCAGACATTTGAAAGACACCAGCACAGCTTGAAAGCACCACCAATAGCTCACTCTTACAAGACCTGGAAGAAACTTGCAGAAACGGCTAAAGGAATACTGTAGATGTCTCTGGAAAGAGACGGGCGGGGAACAGACAGATTCAACAGTGTTTGATTTGGTCATCATGTATCCATTTACTTAAAAAGGGGGCTCACAGGCAGGGGAACAGGACCAGTGAGGGTGTGGTGGGGTCTCTGAAACGAGTCCGAGGATTGAAGTGGCTTTTGGTTCCATCACTTACAGCTGTGTAACCTCAAACCCGTCCCTTCCCAGCTTTTGACTCCAGGTGAGCAGTCTCTAAAACAGAGGTCGGACCGAATTATGTCGACCTCTCCTTCAGCCCTGGGGTCTGCGTCTTGCTGTGAAGTAGCCCGGGATACTGAGCATGACTCGCCTTGTCTCTGTGTCAGGTAATGTCGACGCCACGCGCACGAGGCACAGAGCAGGCGTCAGGAAATGTGTGTGGGTTCCATCGGTGCTGGTGGAATCGTGGGCAGCCTCTGCTCCCCATGCTGAATGAGGTCCTGTAGCCACGATTCACGGGACTGCTGATCCCCACCCCCATAGCAGAAAGGACACTCTCCTAAAAGGCTGGTTTTCACGCCCCTGGTGGTAGAGGAGATGATCTTAGGAGACCACAGAAGGGGCAGAGGCAGCTGGCTGTCCCTCGGTATCCATCATCCCCTTCCTGGAATATTAGAAATCCCCATTTTCAGCTGCGCACATGGCCACCTAGGCTGTAACGGAATCTCCTATCCCATCTTGCAGGTGTATCCTCCCAGTGCACCTTCAAACAATGAATACACCCCCCTGCCCTTCTCTCCTCCCCTCCTGCCTGATGTGACCTGCACTCCCTTAGACCAGGTGGACAAAAATAGGGTCCAAAGGAGACAGAGCAGCAAGACAGAAGAAGGTCAAGGTCAATCCCTTTGGAGCTGCCACCAAGCCCTAGGCCTCGATGCCAAGGCCATGCCTCGGGAGAGAAACAAACTTCTGCCTCATTTAAGCCACTGGTATTGGGTGGTATTGGCAATGGCCAGTGAGCTTATACAGCAATAAGTGAGAGAGTACATTTTTGCTTTGTTATTTTTTCACTTAAATGTGATTTAGGGGGGAAATTCCAGCTTGTTCCTCAAACCTGTGATTTCATTAAGATGGGGGATTAGGTTAAAGTAGGTAGCACAAAAATGAATGGATTTATTTAAGAAAGGTAGGAGTTGGTCTGGCTTAAAGGTAAATATTAAATAAGGTAACAGCGTGGACGCCACAGTGAGCAACAATTGTGAAGGTGCCCTTGAGTGGCCCAAGCTTGGGAAGCACCGTGCCTGACGGGAACTGACTTCTGTTTGGTGGCTCCGTAGGTGGCCTGTCCCTGGAATCCATGTCCACCTGGGAAAGGTGACGTGAGGGACCTGGGAGCAGCAGAGCAGCCGGGTGAGGGGTCAGAGCACAGATGTCCTCTCAGGACAGCACAAGCAACCTACATCAGCCCAGAAAATACTGAGGCCCCCGCAGGCGCTGTCCCAGCTCCTGACACCGTGGGGGGCACAGCACGAAGCCACCAGATGCTGGGCTGGCCTGACTCCTAGAGCAGCATCTCTGAGCACCTGCCGCATCTAATGCGGCAGATGCCTGCTGCAGCACCCACTTTGCTGTGCTGCGGCCCGACCTCTGGGGGTCCCTTTCTGAACCTGCTCACTAAGGCCTGTGCTGCAGACCTTGCAGGGAAGCCCTGTATCCCCACCCCCTCCGCCCTGGCCCCTCCCCCAGTTGCATCCGCACAAAAGCTTCTTTGTCCCCTAGCGCCTGACTCAGATGCACACTGGCTTTTGGTTTCCGCAAATGCCCACCTCCGGCTTTGGGTCAGAGGTCATCCCGAGCATCCACTGGGTCTGGGGCGGTGGGTGCGCTCCAGTGACCCCGAATTCCTATGCGATCCAGCAGCCCCCAGGAAGCCTGGGCCCCACGGAACCCGAGAGGGTCCAGAAGTGCACCAGATGCCCCGTAGACTGTAGATCGTGAGAGGATGACATCTCAGAACAGTGGGGAGGGCTCCTTTTTACTAAACGGTGCTCTCTCCCCAAGCTTAAGGGGACATGGTGTCTTTACTGACTGTGTCTCACACTTTCTAGGGAGCAAAGGGAGGCTCCCTAGAGGCAGTGATCTCCACCTTCATTCTGGCTGGAGATTATAAACCCCTTCATGTACATCCTCAAATGTGCACGCACCAAAGCATGTGTTACATCCAGCTCCGCGTGACCTTGGGGGGCTCTCTCACTTGTGTCCTTCACCTGTGAAGTGGGGACAGTGCCACAGGGGCAGCTGGAACCCGGGAACCACTGCCCTGAGGGTCGAACTGAATTTCTCTAAAGAGGCTGGTGTTCGTCAGCGGCTTGGGGTGAGCTGATGGTGAGGAAAGGGAAGAGGGTTCTCAGAGACCCTGGGGAAGCCCTCCCTGGCGCCCTGAGACCTCTCCTAGGGGCAGAGGCACCAGCCCGCTCTGCCTTCCCTCTGGCTGGCTAAAGCCCCTCCGTAAAGGTCCCCATTGGGTGAGTCCAGCAAGCGGGGTCAGGAGTTCCAGAAGCCCCGGCCTCACTCCCGAAGCCCTGGTCCACGTCCACCCTCACGCAAGCCGCCCTGCTCACGTTCTCAGGAACGGGCTGCGGGAAGGTTTCCACGGTTCCCTTGTCTTACAGGAGCCCGAGCTCGGGGGACGCAGAGCTCAGGGTGGCAGGAGACGGCCCCAGATCCCACCTGCGAGGACAGCACAGTGTGGCTTTCGTGGATGAAATTAGCAGCCTCGGCAACAGGAACGAGTTTCTCCCGGTGACCGAGACGTTGTTTGGTAGAGGGATCAATAGATGCGAGCAAGCGTTCCACGTGCTGTGGAGGGGCCTTGGGCGCTGACAGATGATAAATGAGAAAATTAGAGGCTTCAGGAAAATGTAAATATCATCCTTTGTAAGTTTGTCCCTTGGCAGGAAAAAAAAATGTTTCCCCAAAGCAACGAGGCCCTTCTGTTCTTTTCCCCACCAGGAAAATGCCCGGGACTGTTTTACATACTTTCACTTATCTTGAGTTCCTACCAGGGCCTTAGCAAAATGTGGGAGGAAAAGGCTGCAGTTTCAACTGATTTTCCTTTAATTCAGTGTTCCTCAAACTCTACTTCATTATCACCCCTAAGGAGCCATTTCAGACATTTTTCTCCTAACTGCCCCTCATGAAATTTTAATACTACAGAACTACCAGACAATGGTTTATGTACTGTAGGTACATCTGTGTGTTTATATAAGAGAGTAAGATCCTATCATGCCCAAGAACCAAGTTTGCCCTCCTGGGAGCAGTATGGTCGTGAGCACACGACCTCATTCATTCATTCACCCAAACACGCAGCACGTATGCACCTGGTGCCTACTCTGAGCACTGGGGACTCAGCCCTGAGCAGAGCAGGTGGCCCTGGTCCCGTGGAGCTGACACTGTGGCAGGACGAGGGACAGTGACAGATCACAGGGGGAACAGGCACCACACCCGATGCAGGTCGATGCCATGGAGACGATGAAGCAGAATAATGGGAGAGGGGGCGCAGGGGTGGGTTCCAGGTGGGCCAGGAGGCCAGGGAAGGCCTGGCTGATGAGGTGACATCTGAGCTGAAGCTGGAAGGAGGGGAGGGGGCGGCCTGGGGTTTGTGGGGACAGGGTGTTGCAGGCAGAGGGAACAGCAAGGGCCTCCCGGAGGGGAGAGGAGGGATACGTTTGAGGAACAGTGAGGAGGCCCGTGTGGCAGGAGCCAAGTGGGTGAAGGGGAGCGAAGGGGAAGATAAGTCTAGAGACGCAACAGGTGGTGGCCGGAAGTGGAGACAGATCATCTCAGGCCTGTGGACCACTGTGAAGGTCAGCTTTTCCTCTGAGGGAAGTGAGAGTCATTGAAACAGGATCTGGTTTATATTTCAACTGGATTGTCTGGCCAAAAATAGGTTGGGGGGGAGGCGGGAGGGCTGGAGCAGGGGGACTGGGGGGTGCCAGGAGGAGGTGATGATGGCCTGAGCCAGGTGACCATAGTGCAGGCGGTGGGAGGGGGTCAGATGCTAGTGAAACAGGTAGATACAGGTAGAGGAGGAAGGGTGTGCTGCTGGATGAGAAGGGGGGAAAGGAGTGGAGGACAACTCCCGGGGGCTGGCCTGAGAGCCGTGAGGATGGGGCTGCCATATGCACGGAGCTGGGGCAGGCTGGGAGGAGATAGTGCCTCCAAAGAGTTCCTCTGCTGACTGTGAGAAACAGGGTGGAGAGAAGACAGAGTGAGCGAGGGACACTTTTCTCCAGATAGGTCCAACTACATAATTTGTGTGGCCCGGGCAAAGGGACAATGTGCTCACAAGCAGGACCCAAATGCCATTAAAAGTCCTAAAATTAAGCTTTTGCTTTTCTTCTCCGGTCTCTCTCTGGAGCTGTCATGGTGTTTGTTATTCACTGTATAAGGGATATGCAGGGGACTCACGGGCCTCATAGGTCAGGCCCTCACAAGAAGCAAAGGATAGAAGCAGTTTCTGAGGGACTTCCCTGGTGGGGCCGTGGTTAAGAATCCACCTGGCAACGCAGGGGACATGGGTTCGAGCCCTGGTCCGGGAAGATCCCACATGCCGTGGAGCAACGAAGCCCACGCGCCACAACTACTGAGCCTGCACTCTAGAGACCGCAAGCCCCAACTACTGTAGCCTGCGTGCTGCAACTACTTAAGCCCATGCACCTAGAGCCCATGCTCCAACCCCGCTTGCCGCCAACTACAGAAAGCCCGCAAACAGCAACAAAGACCCAACACAGACAACAACAAAAAAAAAGCAGTTTCTGGGCCGGGTTATTCTCACGAGCAAAGTCTCTAAAGTGGCTCCTTTTCAATAGTGTTTTTTTAAAGAAACGTGTAGTCATGACAATTGTTAAGACTGATGAAAATTATCAGCGGAGCAGTAATGTAAACGTGAGACCCTGGACTCAGCCCTTCACCAGCCTACAGCAAGGCCCCGCCCCTGCCACGGCCCCACGTCCTAAACGGATCTGCCTCCAGCCTGGCCCCACCCCTGGCCTGGCCCTGCTCCCAGCTTGGCCCCGCCCCTGTCTTGGCTCCAGTCCCAGGTTGGCCCCGCCCCCACGTGGCCACACACCCTAAACTGGCCCCACTTGCAGCTCTGGCCTCGCCCCTGCCTTGGCCCGCACACAGCATGGCCCCGCCTCTATTCAGGTCCCATCAGGGACTTGGAGCACCTATTTTTAGCTATCGCAAACCCTGTCAGTTTCCAAAGCCTTCAGAGAACATTTTGATGTCCCGTTATGAGCAGATAATCGGTCCAGACTCCTGTTCCTTAGTTTCTGCCATAGCCACCTCACCTCCTGCCCACTGTCCAGTGTAGTCGGGACAGGCGGGTTCATCAGGGACTCACGGAGGCCTGCTGACGCATGCTCTTCAGGGAGCTCTGGGCTGTGGGCCCCCAGCGGTGAAGGAAGCTCTCAAAACTCTCTCTTTCTGAGATGACTGCCTGGTGGCCGGTCTCAGGGATTCCCGGAACAAGAGGACGTGGGTGAAGAACAGACTAATGGCAGAAATACCGAACCCACCGAATCGCCCGTCAACACGGAGGGGCTAAACCAGCTGCGGTAGACGTGCCTGAGAAACACTGCGCACAGGGAGGAATGAGGCGGAACGTGGTGACACAGAACGGACGTGGACAGAGTCCGTGGGAAAAGGGAAAGTGCAGAAGGGTACAAACAATATAGAAACACATACACATACGTATATACACGTACATATATGTATGTATCTTAAAACGCACAGTTCTATGACCTATACACATCTAGGTAAAAACATTTATTTCCCAAAAGCCTTTAGAGTTCACCTACCAGCCCAGAGCCCCTCCGACCCGGCCCCTCCCACTACTCCCCAATCCCCTCCCACCCCTCTCACCCTCTCTGTCTCTGCTCCCTGGAAATGCAGCGTGTTCTGTCCCAAGGTCTCTTCTCCTGCCTTTCCCTCTGCTGGACCAGTCCTCCTCCGGTAGCCTCCTGACCCCTCCCTCTGCTCAACGCCACCTCCTCCAGAGGGCTTCCCTTACCGTCCACCCACCAGTTCTCTCCATTTCTTTACCCTGCTCTGTATCCAGCTGTTCATTTTCTGCCTCATTCGGTAGAATGTATGCTCCGTGGACGTTGTGCTTGGCACAGGGTGGGAACTCAATAAGCATTTACTGAAGGAATGAATATTTACATATTTTATCTGGGTGTCTGTTTGGACAATTGCATAGAAAAAAACCCTGTAAGGGTTTTCATCACACTTACTGATAACAGTGGTTACGTGTGAGTGGCTGGACACCAAGAGGTCAATAGTGACTTGGGCCTGTTTCTGATACTCTGATGTTCTTACAGAGGGAACATACTTTGGTACTGATTGTGTAATGAAAATTAACTTTTTTTTTTTTTTTTTGAGGTACACGGGCCTCCCAATGCCGTGGCCTCTCCGGTTGCGGAGCACAGGCTCCGGACGCACAGGCTCAGCGGCCATGGCTCACGGGTCCAGCCGCTCCGCGGCATGTGGGATTTTCCCGGACCGGGGCACGAACTTGTGTCCCCTGCATCGGCAGGCGGACTCTCAACCACGGCGCCACCAGGGAAGCCCGAAAATTAATTTTAATTAAAAATCAATGTCATGCAATATCGACTTTACAATAGAGAAAGAATTTTCAGCTTCCTTGATTGAGATATCTGATATCAAGCACTCTGTCATCCCAAAAGAACCAATTTCACAGTAAACAAACAAATGTTGGTGCATTAATAAAAGTAACAGTAATAACCACGACATCTGCTCCTCCTGCCAAGTTATACGGAGCTTTGCTGATTCCAAAGGACTTTCCTCCCGTGACCTCCTGATTATTTGACAACATTGGAAAAAGTTGGAAGAAGTTATGATTATTGTCATTATCGTCATTCCTGTTTTGCCGAAGAAGGAAATCCAGTGACTTTGTCATGGGCAACTGTCAAGGGATTACAGGCCACTTTTCACCACCCCCTTCTTCATGCGACCCTGAATTGCTCAGCCCAGTGGCCCCAGGCGCCTGCTACCCCGGGCCCAGCTCTAGGAGAGGCCCGTGATTGGTCTAACCAGTGAGCTCACGGCACGCCCCCTACCTTGACTGGCTCAAGGGGAGGCACCTGCCCGGGTGGGCAGTGGGCTGTGAGGAGATGTTTGCCTGGACTCGTGGGCTCCTCTGAGGTTCGCTCTGGACAAGGGGGCTGCGGAGGCAGCTCTCAGAACCACGGCAGCCTTCCCCCACTACCGGGAGGGAAGGCAGTCTGAAATCAGCATTGACCCTTGAGAGAGGGAGGAAACAAGAAAACTTCGGGGAAACTGAGCCACAACCTGATCCAGTCACTCCAGAATCCTTTTATCTCTGGGATTTCCTAAGGCTTGAGCCCATAAATCCCTGTATTGTTCAAGCCTGTTTGCATCGAATCCTCTGTTCCTTGCAACGCCAAGCCATCTATTTGCTCAGAGTCACACAATAGTAAGTGGGAGATGATTAAACCAAGGCCTTCCCTTGCTGACTCCTTGTGTGCAAGGCACACCTCCTCAAAGCCAGCCTGGTTCTTGAAATCAAAACGTCAGACTGAAGATCCCTAAAGGTCACCTAGCACAGCCCCGTAGGCCAAGGAAGGGCGGGAAGAAGTGACCAGCCCAGGTCACAAGGGAGGGGGCGGCAGCGCTGGGCCTTCTGCTGCTGCTGCTTGTGTGTCTAGGTGAGCACAGTATAGGAGACCACCTGACACAAGACAGCCTGGACTCCATCTATCAACTCGAAGTTCATGTCTGCACTCCCAAAATGAAGTGACAAATGTCCACAGCCCTATAGCCCATTTAGCAAGAGACCCTCCTCTGCCCCACAGACCTGACAGTCCCGATTGTAAATCGGAGGGTGACTCCAGTATTTGTCTACCTGGTATTTTTTCTTTGCTAAATCAGATTAGTTAATCTTTTTTTATTTGCTACTGTGTTGCTTGGGTGTAGATCTGCAGGGCTTGGCTAAGCACTTGTTCCCATGTACACAAAAAAAATTTTTAAAGGAGACACAAATGGAGAATAGATTATGAACATACATTTTATTCTCTCCTCACTCCCTTTCAGACGCTGATTGGGGTTTCCTTTCCGTTGCTGTTATCTGTTTGTTTTGGTGATCGCCTGTCTCCTAATTTCTCCTAAGGCAGGGACACGTGGACTGACGTTTACCCTCTTGGGGACCGTGAGAGGCAGACCCCAAATTGGATTCTGTGGGGCGTGGTCACTGTGCAGCACTTGGGGGCAAAGAAGCCAGGAACCAGGCGAGAGGCTGCAGCTTTGCCAAGGTCCATGTCTCATCCGGGTGACAGTTCTCTCTCCCAGGGCTTCTCCTGGTTGAAATCGCTCATCAAGGTAACAGCAGCCCCTTCAGGTCTGTGCGGCTCTTCCAGGACAGATTCTGTGTTGAATTTTTATGGTAAAAACGACTGCAACTTTAGGCCGTTGTAAATGCCTTTCGGTTTCTGCTGAGCTATTGACAGTAAGAACTTATGTGAGAGATGTTCAGCCTTTACCCTCCTTCCAAAGCGACCTGGATGTTCCCTCACCTCTGAATCCAGCCAGAGCAGTGCAAGACGGAAAGCAATTTTCATAGTCGAGTCCTTGGGGGAGGGGAAGTCATCTTATAACCAATTTTTAATTAAGAATACAATGATGCAAAACTGACTTTAAGGAAAAATGATAGAAAGATCACCCATGTCGTTACAGTTACAGGAGGGTGTCATTAAAACCGGCAGCTTTGGAAGCAGGGCAATCCCCATTCAAATCCTGGCTCCATCACGCACCTGCTGTGTGACCCTGGGGAGGACACCTACGCAAGGACATCACTTACCTGACAATATCACTCACCTGAGAGGTCACTTACCTTCTCCGAACCAGTTTCTGGCAGTTTGAGGATTGTTATGAAGGTTCAAAGTCAAAATGAATTCAGCCCTTGCTTCTCCAAGTGTGGCCTGCAGACCAGCAGCATCTTCATCACCTGGAAGCTAAAAATGCAGACTTTCAAGTCCCGTCCAAGACCCCCTAAGTCCGAATCCAATTCTCACAGGATTCCCAGGTGGCTCATGTGTACGTGGGCGTGAGAAGCTAAGAGATGAGGCAGCGACCAGGCGGCCAGGCACCCGGTGAGGAGGCCAGTGCCGCCTGCAGACTGACGGAGGTTCGTACCGCGTTATACTTATTTCTCGTGCTTGAGTTTTACAGTTTTCATATTAGTTCACTTCACAGTTTACATAAAGCCCACTGAGTAGCTGCACGCGCCTCACCCCCATTTCCCATCCTGATTGTTCTGGGCATTTTGCTATTAGAAAATAGGACCCAGTGAGCAGCCTTCCACATAGACCTTTCCTTTGGGAGAACCCGCCCCCCCAAAAAAAACCCACAAAAGAAAACAGGGAGAGAGAAAAAGGGAAAAAAGAAAGAAAAAGCTAAAGCGTCCATCTGTCCCTCTAGAGTCCGGGGACTGGAGTCTTCTTTCCTCATGTTATCAGTGAAGGGAGCAAACCGTCCTCTGCTGCATCTCCAGGGCCATCAGGGCCACAGAAACAAGGCCCTCCAGGTGGGTGCAGAGCTGCGAGGGCACAGGACGTGGCAGGCGTGGCAGGGCCACACCGTAGGGCACAGCTGCCCCCTCACCTCCTCAGGGCGAGGCTGCCCCTCGGCTGCTCAGAATCGAGTGGACAAAAGCGCGGATCGCTGGAGGCTCGTGCTTTCAAGGCCCGTGACAGCGTTGCGGTTACAGTCACCTTTCACGTTGGGAGTTCAGAGCCCTTTCCCCTCACTGATGTCCTGGCTCCTGGGGACGATAGACTTTTGCATTAATGAGCGACCCGATTGCAGGGAAACCTGGTGTCCTCACGTGCTCAGGGCAGGGCCCCTCTTGGGACCAGCGGCACTGCAGGCCATGAGTGTCCCCTCACCCTTCCCATCCCCGGTCAGCAAGGACAAGGACGTGCAGAGCCCGGCCACGCCCCGGGCCTGCCCTTTCTTCCACGCAGGCCGCCTTCTACTCCGAACCCTGTTTGTAGGAGGCAGGAATGTACAGTGGAGAAAGGACAGCCTCTTCAATAAGTGGTGCTGGGAAAACTGGACAGGTACATGTAAAAGAATGAAATTAGAACACTCCCTAACACCATACACAAAAATAAGCTCAAAATGGATTAAAGACCTAAATGTAAGGCCAGACACTATCAAACTCTTAGAGGAAATCATAGGCAGAACGCTCTATGACATAAATCACAGCAAGATCCTTTTTGACCCACCTCCTAGAGAAATGGAAATAAAAACAAAAATGAACAAATGGGACCTAATGAAACTTAAAAGCTTTTGCACAGCAAAGGAAACCATAAACAAGACCAAAAGACAACCCTCAGAATGGGAGAAAATATTTGCAAATGAAGCAACTGACAAAGGATTAATCTCCAAAATTACAAGCAGTTCATGCAGCTCAATAACAAAAAAATAAACAACCCAATCCAAAAATGGGCAGAAGGCCTAAACAGACATTTCTCCAAAGAAGATATACAGACTGCCAACAAACACATGAAAGGATGCTCAACATCATTAATCATTAGAGAAATGCAAATCAAAACTACAATGAGATATCATCTCACACCAGTCAGAATGGCCATCATCAAAAAATCTAGAAAAAATAAATGCTGGAGAGGGTGTGGAGAAAAGGGAGCACTCTTGCACTGCTGGTGGGAATGTGAATTGGTACAGCCACTATGGAGAACAGTATAGAGGTTCCTTAAAAAACTACAAATAGAACTACCATATGACCCAGCAATCCCACTACTGGGCATATACCCTGAGAAAACCATAATTCAAAAAGAGTCATGTACCAAAATGTTCATTGAAGCTCTATTTACAATAGCCAGGACATGGAACTAACCTAAGTGTCCATCATCGGATGAATGGATAAAGAAGATGTGGCACATATATACAATGGAATATTACTCAGTCATAAAAAGAAACGAAATTGAGTTATTTGTAGTGAGGTGGATGGACCTAGAGTCTGTCATACAGAGTGAAGTAAGTCAGAAAGAGAAAGACAAATACCGTATGCTAACACATATACATGGAATCTAAGAAAAAAAATGGTCATGAAGAACCTAGGGGCAAGACGGGAATAAAGACACAGACCTACTAGAGAATGGACTTGAGGACGTGGGGAGGGGGAAGGGTAAGCTGGGACAAAGTGAGAGAGTGGCATGGACATATATACACTACCACACGTAAACTAGATAGCTAGTGGGAAGCAGCCGCATAGCACAGGGAGATCAGCTCGGTGCTTTGTGACCGCCTGGAGGGGTGGGATAGGGAGGGTGGGAGGGAGGGAGATGCAAGAGGGAAGAGATTAGGGGATATGTGTATATGTATAACTGATTCACTTTGTTGTAAAGCGGAAACTAACACACCATTGTAAAGCAATTATACTCCAATAAAGATGTAAAAAAAAAAAAAAATGGGGGAAATGGGGCTGCTCCCCTCCGGGAGTTGCTGCCCATTTACATGAGATAAAAACCTGCAGACAAAAGCTCTGAGGGCAGGAGTTTGCCTTCTAGAACTCAGACGAGTAAATGAGTAAGTTACCGAGTGTGCGCAGGGGTGGACTTGGGGTGGGGAGAAAAATAGTGGGGAGCGGGGCAGGGGTGGGGGGGAGGGGCAAATGGAGACGGGGACCAGGAGGTTCAGGGGAGGGGAGGGGGGAGGGCGCTTCTCACTGGCTAAGCGGGGGCTCGAGTCGGGATGAGGTGGACTTGGACCCTGGGTTTCCTCTGAAGATTGACCTGAACAGACACAAAGGGGGAAATGAGAACAGCCTGCTGGTCTGCAGGGAGGTGACGGCAGAGCAGCACCATGAGAGAACAGGGAGGGAGCTGGGGGTCTTGTCAGCGCCCCCCTTCTGCCCACCTGGAGGGGGTCTGGTCTACAGAATGTTCTGTGGTGTTGCTGCGTATGCGGAGTCTGAAGAATCCCAAGGATGCCCCACAAGCCAAAGCACCTCCCTTAACCTCTTCCCTGACTCAGCAGAGGGAGAACCTGGGGCCACCACCTTCTGGAACATTCCCTCCAGAGGCAGCTGCAGGTGGATTCTCATTTCATAGGAGGCAGCATCCCTGAGAGGTCCCACAGAGGCCACTGATTAAACGCCACCAGGGGCAGCTTAGCCACAGCAGGGCCAGCAGGATTTACGGCCCCTGCTTTCACAAACACCTCGCAGCCTGGCTCCCTGCCCTCGGGCGAGTCACTCTGGAGTTTAAGAGTAATTAAGAGTAGTGTATCCTTTTTATAACCAGTTCCCCTTTCTCTCGGGTGCTGAGGTGATTCTGGGATAAAAGCATCATGAAAACGACTGGAGGTCACTGACACAAAGCAGCGGGTGAACCTGGCTTCACAGAAGGGACACCTGAAGTGAAGCAGGAAGAAAAGGCCACCTTATCTGCCTCCAAACGCAGGGGCGGGAGGAAAAGAAAATGCCTCCCAGGCCCCAGCTCCCCTGCGACTCCTTCCGAGGGATGAGAGCCCTGGTCAGTGTCTCCGTGACTTCATGAGTCCTGAGCACGTGCCCTCGGGGTGGGCAGGGGAGGAGGAAGATCCTGAGATGAAGAGCAGAAAAATAAGATAGCGTTTCTCCAAGGCCCTTTGGAATTTAACAATAAAGAAGAGAACAAACGACCAAGGGTCCAGATGCCCCACGAGGGCCAGAAAGTGATGGTCGTGCTCCCAGCAGGGCAGGCGGGGTCCCGTCCCTTATAACGTGGCTCACTGCTCCAGCAACCAGATCAGAAAGAGAGACCAGCTATGAGATGCCACTTTCCCGTTAAAATCCTCACGTCCCATTTCTGCTTCTTCAAATAGAATGAAGTAAACATACAGCCCAGCTTCCTGCGAGCAGACTCTCTCTTTTCTTTTCTGTCCTTTTTTCTTTTTCTTTTTTTCCTTAATGACTTCTTGAGCAAGATCATTTACATTTACTGTGAATTTTATTCATTTATTCGAACCTGTTTCATTTACTTATCCACTATTTTCTGAGTAAATATTTATTGATCACTTTCTCTTAGCGCTGGGGGTAGAGGTTTGAACTGCGCAGACCTGGTCCTTGCCCTCAGAGGGAAACTTTCTAGTAAAGGAGACACATTTACAAGGAAGTAATAAACAAGATTGATAAAGAAGGTGAAACTGCTCGACAGGAAATAAGCTGGGAGTTGGGAAAGAAGGGAATAGAGGCCGAGCTACACAGGGAGGTCGGGGATGGCCGCTCTGAAGAGGTGATATCTGAACTGAGATGAACACAGAAGGTTCCAGCAGGCAGAGGCCGGCAGGAGTGCATTCCAGACCAAGGGTACAGCATGTGCAGAACGGCCTGGGGGCAGGACTGGGCTAGACAAGTGCAAGGAACAGAGAAGAGGCCAAGAACTGGGAGCAACTGTGGGGAGTGGCTGGAGGAGTTTACACAGCGTGACACATCACGGCTGATTTCATTACTGAACAGCCGTTGACTGGTTGCTAGGCGGAACCCATGGTGAGGCGATAGGCTGATCCCCAGATCTCTAAGATGCGTGATCTTGAGCAAATTTATCTTCTCTGAGCCTCAGTATCTTCATCTGTGGAATAAAGGGATCATGATCCAGGATTTTATAAGGTGCTGCCGTGGTGGAGCCCAGCCCACAGCGTCTGTGTCTTTCGGTAACTATAGCAAGTGAACATTGACCTTCCCAGACTGAAGCCCACGACCCAGAAGGTAATTGAGGCCAGAATAACAGACCCTTGGGTTGGCTAAGTACATGTGCTTGTCTAACACAGCCCCTTTCACGAGGCCTTCATTCCGTCACAGCTGTTCGCAATTCCTCACAGGCACTCTTGAAAACAGGGCCGTGGCTTTGGGACTTGAGTTCCAATCCACGTCTCAGCTGGGAAAGGCAGGCAGCTAATTCATGCGACTCAACCCGGAACAGAGCTGATGTCAAATGAGGTGGTAATGCTTGGGAGCAAACACCCGCTTTGCTAGTTCAACAATAATCCATGAAATGTTCTTAAATCACACACATTCACTTTCTCAAGCAATGGCTCCGTTGCTCCCACACCCCAGGCTGGGTATAGTTGAAACCTGACCCCCCCCCCAAGGGCGCCCAGTGTAAGCCACTTCTCCTTCCGGGTGGAGGGAATTCGGATGTGACACGTGAGGCAGCAGACAGACAAATCCAGAAAGGGGGGCACCCACGGGACCACTGATCCTGGAATCAGCAAGGGAGGGGCATGAAAAGTCAACAGAAGAAAGCGGGTCACGTCGACCAAGAGACTTTACAGACTTCACCACATGCCGGGCAGCCCTTGTTTAAATCCTGATTCTGGAAAAGCGATGAGACTTCAGAGGTGATGAGGCAGTTGCAGCCGCCTTAGAAAACATCCACATGACATCCGGGATTTGCTTTCAATACGTTGCGGGAAAGGGGAGAGCTGGAGGGGATGGGGCGGGTCCCGGTAATTGTGGAATCTGGGTGATGGGTACGTGGCGGTTCATCATATTCTGGTTGAAATATCCATAATAATTGATTGTACTCAGTTTATTATGTGATTGCTGTTTACTTGGGGAAGAACTGCACGACACTGCAAAACGCACAACAGGGATCTCCGTTCTGTCATTTCGGCTCCTCCCCACGTGAACTCGTGGGGACAGGGCATTTCCCCCGGGCCTGAGCCGTGACTGTACACGTTCCCGCTCCTTCCGCAGACAGGACTCTGGAACCTTCGACCAAGCCCCGCCCGCCGGGAAGGGGTTTTATTTACCCTCCATCTGAAGCTAGCAGCTTGCTCATCACAGAAGTCCACTGGCTGACGGCGATTTTATGCAGAGCTGAGCACGACAGCCGGGTCCTGTCACCCAGCTCTCAAGCGAAGATCCAGGGGTATTTGCAAGCAGAAATAATGGGCCGCTGCAGCTTTTTAAAGAGACGTGATTTATCTCCGGGACGGCATCCAGGCCGGCGCTGCTGGAGGACAATCCCAGGCTCTGGCCGGGGGGACGTTGTTCATGCCTCGGCGGCCTGTCTGCAGAGGGGGGACAGCGAGGCTCCGCCTGCCGGGGTGACCGGGAGTTGGGGTGACCTGCGCCGGGCAGAGAAACGCACCCCACGGAGGGCGGAGATCTGGGAAATTTCTGTTGAATTTGAACCACATGATGGTGAACTGGGTGACTCAGAGTCCAGGTGGAACGTCTGCAGGCAGAATCACGTGGTTTGGGCGCCTTCATTTCTCTAGAGCAGGAATGTGTGTTTGCGAAGATGCAAGTGATGTACCTTTGATTGAAAACAGCTGCACGCAAGTGCAAGCCTTTTTCGCCAGTTAACTGGACTGTGCCGACGCCAGGTGTCCACCCAGGGCCCTTCTTTCTCACTAACAGGACCCTGATGGCCACGCGCTCCAGCCATGGCCAGCCCCCCAGCCGCTGTGCCCGTGTGACCCCGTTCTCGCCCCGAGGTGGAGGCAGGCGGCCGCTGGCGATCCTGGGAAAGCGCGGCTGCCCCGATTCAGCCTCTTCCTCCTCTCGCCGCTCCTGCTTCCCTCCTGGCGGGGGGCAGACACGACGCCGAGGAGCAGCGGCATCCGCAGCCACGGGGACCCTGCAGGAAAGGCGCAAGCCGAGGACAGAGGCAGAACGGCGGAAGGAGACGCGCTTGGCGTATCGTGCAGCCCTGCACCAGGCCTGGACCGCCGCCCCCGGCCTCACTGACCCGGAAGCAGGCCAGTCACCCTGGGTTAAGCCACTGGAACTGGTGGATTCGAGCCGAGCGCAGTCCCGGCTGGAAGCGGTCACAGCTGGCCCTTGAGAACGGCGGCCCTGAGGTCCGCTCACCTGTGAACTGGGTTCACAGCAGTGGGGGTCCCCAAACTCATTTGGCCTAGGATGGAGACTGAATGCAGCATCACGGGACACCCAGCGACCCCCTTCACGGGCCAGGTCAGCCGAAGCTTTCAAAAATAAACCCAGAATTAGGGAAACTTCTTCTGTGCCCGCCATCTGAATCCTTACAGACTCTCTGGAAGTGTGATACCTGCACGTTCCCTTCGTGGAGAGAACGTCCCCCGTGCATCCTCCAGCGTCCACTTCCCCTTCTTGAATGAACAGAACCTGATCATCATTTGAGAATTCGCCTTCTCACCTCAGTCTGCGTGTTTGGGGTGGGCTGATGCAGGACCCCAGGCCTGGCCAGGGGGGGACTCAGTGATGGGACCTAAGCTGGCCACTCAGTGACTTGGGGCTCTCGTGGCACCTGCTCTTGTCCCTGGACTTGAACCTGAGCGAGTGCAGGGCAGGAGCTGTGTTGGAGCCGCACGGGGCGCCTGCAGCCCCTGGGCCCCAGCGGAGCCTGGCGGGAGCCGGCACCGTGGTGGGGGTTGGGGCCACTCAGCCGAGTCCAGGGGGCGGCGTGTGACACGCAGACCCGGTTCTGCCTGAAGACCTAGCACCGTGCACCAGCCTGTTGATGCCCTCGGCCTGAGCCACCCGAGTCAGGTCTCTGTCCCTTGTCACCGAGAGAATCCTGCAGGAAAAGATTCCGTTAGGGGCAGGGACTTCCCTGGCCGCTCGGGAAACCTCCAATCTGCCCAGAAACCAGGAGGACATTTACACCTGCTCAGTCTTTTCCTCTGCGAGGCTTGCCCTCTGCCACGTGGAGTCATCTTCTTTGGCTGAATTCAGGGAGCTGTCAGGGAACCGTAACTGGGGTTGGCTCTGCCCACTTCTTGCCAGGAGAACACACTTGGGTCTGTTTTAGAACCTGAATAATATCATCGTGCCCTCTGTGTGCAGAAATGGAGTGTTCTTACTTGAAGAGGGAATTGTGGGCACCTTGACTTTTGAGGTTTGTAAGCAAGCAAGCCTACCTCGGACCCCTGTGCCGGGAGGTCAGAGGCTGTGGTCGCAGCTGCTCCGTGGCGCCCTTCCCTGCACCCCAGCATCCAGGGCTCTGCCCCATCCCTTCCCCGGGTCTCTCAGCTCCCCCTGCACCACCACCAAAGGCTCTATTTCTGGGGATTAAAAAGGCAGCGATGGGTTTCCCTGGTGGCGCAGTGGTTGAGAGTCCGCCTGCCGATGCAGGGGACACGAGTTCGTGCCCCGGTCCGGGAAGATCCCACATGCCGCGGAGCTGCTGGGCCCGTGAGCCATGGCCGCTGAGCCTGCGCGTCCAGAGCCTGTGCTCCACAATGGGAGAGGCCACAACAGTGAGAGGCCCGCATACCACAAAAAAAAAAAAAAAAGGCAGCGATGACGGGGCAGCTCTGTCTGCAGAGCTCCAAGGAGCAGGGGTCTTGGTTGTCTTTTTGTTAAATGGAAGCCGCTGCCTCATTTAAGGGGCAAAATGAGCTGAGAGCCCAGACATGGTCCCCTGCAGAGGCGCTAACAGGAGAGATGCAAACACCCCTGGGACTTGCCTCAAGGATCGACCCTCACAAACTGCGAGTGTCAGGTCCCGGCCGAGGCTGGGTGGGCTTACTCCTAACAGGCCCTCTGTTTCTGTCCACGGAATAACCTCTGCTGACGGCCCGTGGCCACTTCTGCAGTCGCTGCTTCTCTGCTTTCTGGGGGCCCCTGTCCACTTCAGGCCTTGGGGCGGGGTCCACGTTCTAATTCTAGAACTCGGTGCTTCAGGGCACCAGGCCTCTCCCAGCCTGGGAGCAAGGGGTCCCTAGAGCATCACACTCCTCCCCTTTGGGTGGCCTCACCTTATTCCAGGCCCTATAATTTATGGTCGCCCAAGATGACATGTTTCCCTGAACTAAGGCCTGGCCCTCCCCCTGCAGACCCCGCGACTGTTATATTACCTGCTCTCTTTGCTTGTGGCATTTGTTATTTTCTGCAATTGTCTTGGGTATTGATGTATTTACCTCCTTCTCTATTGTCCGCCTCCCAGACTATAACACTAGCTCTCTGGGGTCGGGCTGCCTCTGCCTCCTTCTCTCTTATTTCCCTGGAGCCCACGGCAGCAGTCGGTACCCAGGAGGAGCTCAGTGAATGTGGGATTACTCAGACGACTGACAGAAGGAGTGAACACATGAGTGAGTGAGAGCAGACCTTTGGTCAAAGCTCTGGTGTTTATTTCTCATTTCCTTCTTGCCTGGCGACTCCTTCCAACCTGATAACTTGCTGGACTCAAAACCTACTCTGTCTAGCCAGCGCTGTCCATGAGAACTTTCTGTGATGATGAAAATGCTGCATATCTGTGCTGTCCAATATGGTGACCATTAATCACATGTGACTAAGGGCACTTGAAATGTGGCCCGTGTGACTTAGGAGCTGAATTTTAAAATTTATTTCGTTTTATTCATATGAACTTAGGAGCTGAATTTTAAAATTTATTTCGTTTTATTCATATGAACTTAAATAGCTACAAGTGGCCAGTGGCTACCGTGGAGGATGGCACAGGACTCCATCCTCGGGGTCATTCCTGGCCGTGTTCTCTAGATCTTGTCCTTCTGTCTGCCTGCCTGGCCCATCTAAGCTCCCAGCTCTCATCCCCCATCCTCAGCCTGGGGGTCGCCAGCCTCCTGCCAGGCGGGCCCCTCATTCGCCTTTGGTTCAGGGCCAGTTCAGGTGCCCCAGGCCCCAAGCTGATGAGAGCCTCCAAGGCCATCTCAGTCTGGACTCAGCTCAGAGGTTTCCCGAGAATACAGGACACATAGGACCGCCTTCTGCCAGTCTGGGCTTCCCCACAAAAGACCCCCAAAGCTCTAGAAATCTCTGAGACTAAAAGGGGGGCTGAGGTGTGTCAGCCAAGACTCTGGATCACAAGGGACAGAACACCGTGCAAACTGACATGAGCTGAAATAAAAATCCGCTCACTGCAGGCACGGCGCGGTCCAGCGCTACCTGGCTGCAGGCGCGGCCGGATCCTGGGGCGAAATGACGTCATCGGGAAGTGGCTCTCCCATCCTTCAGGCCCCTTCCTCCTGGGTCGGCTCCATTCTTGGTCACATGTTTCTCGTTACAGGGCAAAGATGCCCCAGCGCAACGGAGTCCCATCCCACTGGTCCAGCAAGGACAGTAAAAAGAAAGGCCTCTTTCCCAGTATTCCAGCGAAAGCCCTGGGACTGACGCAGATCAGACAAGCTGGGCTCACAGACCCGCCTCGTGATGGAAACAGCGCTCCTCCTCCTGTTCTCCATCTCCTGCCCCCCTGCCCTCGCTCCGTAGGACTGGCGCCATCGTCCTGACCACAGACGACACAAGGAGGGTGCAGCCATGAGGACGTTTCCACCAAAGGCGCTTCTGCTCACAGCTCACGGGGGGTTCTTACCACCTGTTGGGAGAAAGATGGTAGGATCCTAACAGCTCTCAGGACGCAGCGTGTTTATGTCCAAGCCAATCTGAGGCCCTGGTCACTTCACAGCCCAGGTGAGAGTGAGAAGCAGGGGTGTTCATGTGTCTGGGGCCTCCGAGGGCCAAGTTCTGTGCTCCAGGCTTTACTTACAGCAGATGGACTTTGAAGGTCAGAGTGGTCAAACATGGGCGCCTTTACATGGTGCCCCTGACATGATCTCCCTCACTTCTCTAAACCCCTCCTGTGTCCTCCCACTCCTTCCACAGGTATTTATTGAGCTGCTGCTGGGCTGCAGTGGCCCTGGAGATGGGGAAGTGAGCGACAGCACGGCCTCAACCTCTCCAGGCTCGCAGTGGAGGTGAGAGGGGGCCCCACGCCCAGATGATCCCGGCCCCATCGATGCACTTTCTGGATTTCCCCCTGTGGTCAGAGCACAGAGACACCCTGTGTTGTGTGCATTTTATAAACCTGGGGGACTTAACAGTAACATGTAGCCGACAGTGGTGGGGGTGGGGCACGGAGGGAGGATTTGAGGAAAGACCAAGAACAGCGTGGAGATGCCAGTTTCTCCACCGACAGCTGTGGGCAGATGGTGTCTGACGGGATAAACGGGGCCGCAGGGAAACACTGTCCTGTCCTGCACAAGCATTTATCGAGTGACTGCTGTGTGCATTGCACTGAGTCCTGTGTGGTGGGCAAAATGGGTGGGAGTGGATCTTCCTTTGGGGGCTTTGCCATCTTGGAGGCCGCCTCATGGTGAATGGACCCCAGACACCCAGGCTACAGGGACTTCCAAGGCCTCCCCCCGGCCACTCCCTACGCCAGGGAGGGACCAAGGTGTGGGAGGGCGTTTTAGGCACAGTCATGATCTCTACTCCCCTTCTCGGCCACCCAGATGAGCCTGGAATCCTTGTCAAACAGGGGGCTTGCTATGGGGGCAGCCTCTGCAGGACCCCCGGGCCCCCCTCCAGTGGGACTGCCCGCCCCCAGCCCCAGCCCTAGAGAAATCCTGGAGCTGCACTGCTCGCAGCTTCCGGGCATCATCTGGGCTCCGAGAACTGTGACCCCCGGGCTGGCGCCGACCCCCGAGCCCATCGGCCCTGAAAATGACAGGCAACCCTCCATCCCGTATGCAGAACTCGAGGGCAGCCACCCGCTGCTTCGGGGGCCCCGTGCCCCGGGCGGTCATTAGCCGATGGGCCCCGGTCGGTTGGCCAGGAGAGCGGGCCGCAGACAGGAGCCGAGCCCGCTGCCTTCGCAGAGCCCACCCTCCTGTGCGTGGAGCCGCGTCCGCCCTCGGGGTCACCCCTCCCCCCACCGTGCAGCCCGGCTTCCCACGCGCGGCCGCTGGGTGGTTTGCAGCAGGTCTGCCTGTCGTGTCCCCCACGAATCATGTCCTCATCGAAGTGGGCAGCGAACCTTACAAACCTGCCCCGGGGAGGCCTGAGAGCCGCCCTTGGGGGCGTGGGCACTGCGCTCAGGCCAGGGGGGAGCTGCCTGGACCCTCAGGAGTCTCTCCACCCCAGACCCCTGGAGGGTGAGGTGCGGGCTCCTGCAGATTGGAACGAAGGTCCCTTTTGGGTTCCTGTCCCAGATTGGGGGCCACGGGCATGGCCAGGGAAGGGGCAGGGAGGGAACACCCAGGCTTCTTCTAGGGCTCTCGGGCCACAGGCTGCACACAGGCTGGACAGTCCCCTGGAGCAGGGACCGTGGTGGTTCAGAGGACAAATGGCGGGGAGGGGGGCAGGAGGCAGGGCTTTAACCCTGGGGCGGGGCCGGCAGAGGAGGATGCCAGGGAGGAGGGAGGAAGAGGCTCAGTCCAGGTGGTGAACCAGGTACAGAGACCAGATTTAAAGCCCTGAACAGAATCCTGTCCCACACTACTGTATTCTGGGGTGAAAGAGACAGGGTGGGAAGCGTGAGACTGGGGGTGGGGGTGGGGGTGTGCACATCTGCGCACAGGGAAGAGGGGGGAGTCTTATCTGGGTCAGTCTGCTATAATATTTTTTTCTTACTTGCTTGTGTAAGATGATAACAGAAATATTTTCAGCAATTCCAATGTGGTCATACGTGGAGATTTCATTTGTGGCTCAGAAATAAATTCTAGAGAGAGTATAGTTTTATCTTCCAGTGCCTAAATTCTCTTCTAGAGCCTGAAGAACAAAGGCAGCTGGTGATGGGGCGTCATCAACAAACCTCAAAGTATGGTTTTTGCTAACGCCTAATGCGGGAGGGGCTGCCCTAACAAGGACACAGGCCGGAGCCACCCCTCTCTTGGAGTCTGGGATGTGAGCGTCTATGGTGAGGAATCCAGCTCTGTGAATTAGATATTGGTCAGCTGCAGTTTCCTTCTCTCTCATGGAATCATCTGAGAGCAGGCAGCCCAGGGCTGGCATGGCAGCTCTACAGGGTCAAGGTCCAGGTGGTTCACCATCCCCTGGGGTCTGCTCCCGTCCACGTGGTCCACCATGACGCAGCGCCATGTTTGCATCTGGCCATCAGGAAGTGGGTAAAAGGAGAAGATCCTCACCTCTAAGGGCTCAGCCTGGAAAAATGCACATCGCCCTCCTCTGTCCATCCCCCTGGAAAGGACTTGGTCACATGACCACAGACTGCTGCAAGGGAGGCTGGGAAATGTAGGCTTCATCCTGAGTGGCTCGATGCCCGGTCCCCAAAGCCGCATTCTGTTCCTCTTAAAGAAGGGGGAATGGATATTGGGGAGTAGCCAGCAGTCTTCAGAACAGAAGCTTCTGACTGGTTGAGCTACAGGAAGCTTGGCCCTGCCAGAGTGAGGGGAAAATTCAGCAAATGTTACCCTGTGGAGGGGTTAGCCTTTCCCAGTGGAGTCCAACTGGTCTCCCCTCCCACGCAGAACATCAGTCTGGAACATTCCACACTCCCTGTTTCATAGGCGGTGAAATCTTTCTCAAATACATCCTTATTCACTGCAAAGTCGAAGGATTTACCTGGGAGGAATGACGTGGCTTACAAAGCCTACTTTCACACAGATTTTACGGTGGGCCAGAGACACGGAGCCTCCATGGGTGAACGCAGGGATGAAGTGTGTGCCTCTACCCAGTTCTTGCAGGGGTACAGCCTACTCCACCCACAGCCCCGTTGGGGGAGGAAGAAGAACATATAGAGAAGACACAGAGAATAGAAGCCGGGGCAGTGCCGCTCTGGAGCCAGGTGCCTGGCTTCAAATCCAAATCCTCTCCACCTGCCTGACGTTAGGCAGGTGATCCAGCCTCCCTGGGCCTCGCTCTCTTTCTCTGCAGAGCAGCAATGACGATGATTATAGCAACACTTACGTACAGGTGCTTGCGAGGATTAAGTGAGTGAATACACGCTCGGCAGGTAGTAATCATTAGCTCTTGCTATTTACGGGGCCCAAGCGGAAGTTACGCCGCGTGTGCCTATGTGCGCATGCGCTTACATGTGCCGAGCGCTCCTGGGGGCAGCCGCCCTGGGCTCTTCCTAAGCCGTGACTCCTGTCAGGTGTGAGCAGGAACTGCGATTCAGTGGCTTCACTTCCATAGCTCTCTGAGTGGCCAAGCACTTTGCTGCACGTCTCTCTGTCTCTGAGCCTCGCAACTGTTGTGAGAGGTGAGTACGCTGGCACCAGCCCCATCTCACAGAGGAGGAAACCTTGACCCAGAGAGGAGGCGTCCCTGTCCCACAGTCAAGCGGTCAGTAAACCGCCAGGCCGGGATGCGAGCCCAGGACTTCGGAGGCCAGGCTCACCCACTGAGTCGTCCCCAGTCACTTGCTGGGCAGAGCCCCGTGCCAGGGGCAGCTGGAGGTGCTGGGCACACGGGGCTTAGGACAGGCAGGCCCCTGCCTCCTTGGAGCTCACACTCAAGTGGGGAGGGGGCTGCTGTGGGCAGGGTGGTCGGGAGGGGCTCGCCCAGCGACAGCGTCCCAGCAGGACGAACGGCCGGGACAAAGGCCCTGGGTGGGGATGAACCTGCTATGTAAGTGGCACAGAAGGAAGGGCAGTGAGTCCAGGAGGAGTGGGGGAGGGTGGACAGGCCCCCCCCCACCCGCGCTTCGACCTCAGGGCATGCGCTTCTGGAAGCATCTCTGTGTCTTCAAGCATATTTTCCAGGCAGAGAACACTCCCACGTGGGGCAGGGAGGGCGCCCTGTGTGGACGGGGAGGGAGTGGGGGACGTAGAGGACATGCCTCTGATGACTCTGGGGGAAGCCCAGGCCGCCTAAGCCGCCCGCCTCAGCCCAGGCTGGGTCCTTCCTCATCAGGCCTCTGCTGTCTGGGTGGGGCACCTCAGAATGAGGAGCAGGAAGTGTGACTGTCACTGCGAACACCTGCCTCCAAATCTCCTGACTCAGGAGGCGGCCTGTGACCGGCTTCCCTGTGCCAGTGGCAGTGACACGGGCAATCTTGCTGCCCCTGGAGGGACTGTCTCTCCCAGAGTTAGCCAGTTTTGAGAGATAATAAACAACTCACCTGTGTGTGTGCTTTTCTCCTGTAAACCAACCAATCCACAGCCCACACCCCCAACCACCTCCTTTATCAGGCTTTCACGCTCCAGGCCACCATCCACCTGCCCTAATCACTGGAGGGCCACGCACCAGACAGCTAGGAACAACCCCTATGCCCCAGAGCCTGCGGAAACCATTCAAGCAGCCAATCCTAAGCCTACGTACCCTGCCTCACCTGTTCCTTCCACAGAAGCCACAGTACAGACTCTTGCCACTGTTTTCTCCTCCTCCCTCTGCCTCCTGCCTGACCCTGGTGCTTCCCCACGTGGCCCTGCATGGAAGGTCATGCCTCCTGTTTCTATGGATCTGTGAGTATAGTAAACTTTTTCCTTTGTGAGAGTCATTTCTGTGTCTACCTGATTAAAACAAATTCCAGCCACCTGACAGCCTCTGCATGTCCCACTGGTAGGCACGCCCATACAGCACCACACAGACTCACTGGGCCCCTTGTGTGTTTAGACAACATGTCACTTTGCATCACAAAAACACCCAGTGATGTCAGAGGCACCATGAATCACAGCAACGGCTCCGGGCCTGGTATCCAAGAGACCTCGGCTTGCTGCTAAGTCACCGTCCCCGCTGTGAGAACCGGTGGCCGTATTGGGGCCTCCCGTTGAAGGGAACTAAATTACATCTAGAATGACCCACATTGTGCCGCAGCCAATGACCCAGTTAACCTCTGGTTCATTTTCTGCTTCTCGGTGTCCTGGGAACGGGTGGTGTTTACTCTGATTGGGACAAACCTTCATTACTGTGCGTTAGTTTGCCAGCGCGTTGGCTGTGCTGGGCCCAGTGCTTTAATAGAAACGGCGGATGGGCCAGGGCCCTGCCGAAGCTGCAGAATAAGAATGAGGGCCTTTCCTTTACCCTCCCTCCTCCGCCCTGATTTGCATGACTAAGCGTTTTTGCCTTTTTCAAAGATGTTTGTTTGTGTCTTGATTGTCGCTCTGTCTCCTATGAAGGAAAGAAATCACTTGCTCACCAGGCAGGGGTGTAAATGTGGCCAAGCTCAGGCCTGCACCTCCGGCCAAGGGGAGCCAGACAGCCCTACTGCCGTTAGTAGGTACCATTCCAGGGCAGTTTACGTGGCCCAGGGATGTGGGGGTAAAAATTGCACTGGTCTCCAGCAGACTTGTTTAGAAAGGGGTGTTGATCCTTGCAAAGGAGAGCTAGATGGGAGAGAACCCCTTCATTATGAAATTCGGCACAAACTAACTAATAGCTCGAAGCTGTCTCTAAATGAGGCTGCACTTTCCCTGGGGAGAGAGAAGACATTGCTGATTCTATTCAGACGTGTGGTTCGCGACTCAGTCAGAGCCACTGCCTGATTTTTAAAACAAATATTCTACCATTTCCCCTCTTCTCAACTGGAATGAAATTCAGAGATAATATAACCTACCTACAGGCATATTTTTTTCATCAGCGTAAAATCCCAACTATAATATAAAGGGAAAAGGAAAGGAATTCATACTAAAATAAAACATTTCAACATGGAAATGCTCTGGCACAACTCGACTAGAAGACGTAATAAAGCCATCACATGCTTGGACCTGGATGCAGAATCCCAGTGAAAGAAACTACAAACGCAGAGCGGTGGCAGCTGTGCTGTTTGGGGCGATTCAGGTGCCAAGACAGGCTTTGCTATTAGCAATGCAAGTTTCTAACTGGTGACCAACCTCCATGAGCCCTGAACAAAACAAAGTACTACAGTCTTCCTTTACTTAACACCATGGCTTCATCCCTGAAAAACTTGGTATATTTCAAAACAATGAAAAGCATACTTTTGTGTCTACGTCAAATGGAATCTGGTTCAGGATCATGTCGTGTGAAGGAGCTTTTTAACCTACACGAACATCCAGTGGGGCATTCAAAATCAGTGCCAATGCATGAAGAACAAGTAGGGGTGTGCGCAGGGCATGATCCCAGAATCAGTCCCTAAGGCAGGTGTCCGGCTCCCATTTCCAGACCAGGAAAGGAATCCAGAGAGAGGAACAAACTCACCCACGTTCCCACAGCTGGAGAGGGGCAAGGTCGGGGCTTCAATGGAATGCTATTGGAATGGACGTCTAATTCTACCTCCAGGGTAATTTCCTGCATTTTCGGTCACACCTCTTGGCACACTGCTGCAGCAGCCCAGGAAACCTTGAAGCCCCCAGCAGGAGACCGACAGATTCCATCTCTGCCTTTTCCCTGAAACTGAAGAGGAGGACCACCTTGACCACCCACCTCTTAGTAGACCATTAGAAGAAAGCGTGATGCTGTTGGTGCCCTGCCTGGACCCCTTTCCTGACCTCATGGACCAGCTGCTTTGAGTCAAGGCTGACAAAGGCTCACAGGAGCCCCCTTCCCTCTGCCAAATGGGATCTTCCTTGCCCAGGAGGTAACAACCCACTTGCACATCCTAGGGCAGCCCATAGGCAATGATGGAGTGACATAGAGATATAAATGCAAGCCCCCTTGCCCGAAGTCGGGACCAACGCTGGGATATAGATCATGCTCCCGGACTCTCCGTGGGATCAGGCTGAAGTTACTGTCCTTCCTTGCTTAGCTTCCCTCCCTTGCCCTGTTCTGCACCCTCACTCCCTTCACTTATGAGCATCTCCTCAGTAAATCACACGTGTAAGGATCTCCATCATAGGCTGTGCTTCTAGGGGACCTGACCTAATACAGGGCCAAGATGGAAACAAAAAGAAAGACCAGTTAGGAGACTATTGCAATAATCAGGTGAGATGACGGTGGCTTGGACCAAAGTGGCAACAGTTAAGGTGGAGAGAAGGAATTGGTGACTTCAGAATGTTGGTGACTTCATTAGGTGCTACTCCAGGATACCAATGAGCTAAGTCAGGGGTCAGCCAACTACCTTCTACAAAGAGATCTGAACCCTAGTCTGGGGAAGGGACCCCCCCCCTCCAAGTTTGTCATTCCTTGGGCAATCTCCTTTAGCCCTAGGGAACCATACAAGACTTTTCTTATACCATATAGTTACTCTTTTATCATAGTTTAATAATTCTTTATATAACATTGCCCCTGGTTTTTTTTTTTTTACATCTTTATTGGAGTATAATTGCTTTACAACGGTGTGTTAGTTTCTGCTTTATAACAAAGTGAATCAGTTATACATATGTTCCCATATCTCTTCCCTCTTGCGTCTCCCCATTCATTGCCCCTGTTTAAATCACTATATGGTTTCTGTCTCTTGACTGAGCCCAAGATGGTGGAACCATCCCCAGTAGGTGGAACCCAGCAAGAAGCCCACAGATAAAGGATCATTGGAGTTTGTAGAGTCTCAACCCCAGCATTACAGAACAGAGTTGAGAAGGTTGGGTTTGAGGCTAAAAAATAGTAGCTTAATAACCTCACAGGATCATTTCAAGCTTTATCATTATATTACTTCTGATCTTTCAAGTCATCCCATCAAAATGGCATATTGGAAAATCGCTTCCTTGGAAATCAAGAACATAGATTCCAGCCTTGTGTCTACAACTAACTCTCTAGATAACCTTGAGTGAATCACTTCCTTTCCCTGAGCCTCAGTTTCCTCATCTATCAAAGCAAGCAAGTATACTACATGCTCCTTAAGGTCCTTTCTTCTTTTTTTTTTTATTTGTTCATTTTTTGAAATTTATTTTATTGAAGTACAGTTGATTTACAATGTTGTGTTAATTTCTGCTGTACAACACAGTGATTCAGGTATCCATATATATACATTCTTTTTCATATTCTTTTCCATTATGGCTTATCACAGGATATTGAATATACTTCCCTGTGCTATACAGTAGGACCTGGTTTATCCATTCTCTATATAATAGTTGGCATCTGCTAACCCCAAACTCCCACTCCATCTCTCCGCCACCCCCCTCCCCCTTGGCAACCACGAGTCTGTTCTCTGTGTCTCTGTGTGAGTCTGTTTCTGTTTCATAGATAAGTTCGTTTGTGTCATATTTTAGATTCCACATATAAGTGATATCATATGGTATTTGTCTTTCTGACTTACTTCACTTAGTATGACAATCTCTAGGTCCATCCATGTTGCTGCAAATGGCATTATCTCATTCTTTTTTATGGCCGAGTAGTATTCCATTGTATATATGTACCACATCTTCTTCATCCATTCATCTGTCAGTGGACATTTAGGTTGTTTCCATGTCTTGGCTATTGTAAATAGCGCTGCAATGAACGCTGGGGTGCATGTATCTTTTTGAATTATGGTTTTCTCTGGATATATGCCCAGGAGTGAGATTACAGGATCATATGATAGTTCTATTTTTAGTTTTTTAAGGAATCTCCATACTGTTCTCCATAGTGGCTGCACCAATCTACATCCCATCAACAGTGTAGGAGGGTTCCCTTTTCTCCACACCCTCTCCAACATTTGTTATTTGTAGACTTGTTAAAATTTATTTATTTATTTATTTATGGCTGCATTGGGTCTCTGTTGCTGCGCACGGGCTTCCTCTAGTTGCAGCGAGAGGGGGCTACTCTTTGTTGCGGTTCACGGGCCTCTCATTGCAGTGGCTTCTCTTGTTGCAGAGCACGGGCTCTAGGCACATGGGCTTCAGTAGTTGTGGCACGCGGGCTCAGTAATTGTGGCACACGGACCTAGTCGCTCCACGGCATGTGGGATCTTCCCAGACCAGGGATCGAACCCATGTCCCCTGCATTGGCAGGCAGATTCTTAACCACTGTGCCACCAGGGAAGTCCCTGTAGACTTTTTAAGGATGGCCGTTCTGACCGGCGTGAGGTGGTACCTCATTATAGTTTTCATTTGCATTTCTCTAGTAGTTAGCCATGTGGAGCATCTTTTCCTTAAGACCCTTTCCATTGTGAAATTTCTGTGGTTAAGTGAGAGAGGGATGCAGCACTGTTTTCTAAACTCTGAAGCGCTTAGTGATAATAGTCGATTCTTCCTCTGATGATGATCTAAGTCTGGCGCCTCCCTTTCTTACACCACCACACCCTATCCATCAGCACCTCCTGACAGCTCTACCTCCTGAGTAGATTCTGGGTCCACTCACTTCTCTCTTCTCAACCCCTCCCCACCTTTCCCAAGCCACATCATCTCGGGTGGAAGGAAAAGGACAACAGCTTCCGCACTGCACGTGAGGTGCCTTATGCCGAACATCTGCCTGCCTTCAGCATGTCTGGAATCTTAGCTGAGCAGGGCGTGCCTATGTGACCAGCCCCCAGTAAACACCCTGGGTGCTGAGTCTCTAATGAGCTTCCCTGGTAGATAACACTTCACGTGTGCTGGGTCTCCCTGCTGCCTGCGACCCCCACTTGTACGTATCAAATCATGTCACTCTTTTGCTTCCATTTCTCCAATGATTTCCCACTAAATAAAATCCAGCTCTGTACTGTAGCCCACGAGGCCCTGCATGATCTGGTCCCCTAATGCTCCTTTAACAGCCAAGTCCTTTCGTGCTCAATGCCATTGCATTCACTACTTCTCCCCCCACCCCACCCTCGAGACAAGTGCTCCCCAGCTTTCGTCCTGGCTGGCTGCGTCTCATCCCTAAGATCACCTCCCCAGAGAGCCCTACCTTGACCACCCTGGAAAAGGTAACCTTCCATGGTCATCATTTTCTGTCTCCTCATCCTGTTTTCTTCATAGCACTTATCACAATCTGAAAATACCTCATCTATTCACTTGTTTGTTATCTCTTGCTGTCTCCTCAACCAGAATGGAAGCTCCATGAGGACAGAGACCTCATCTGTCTCGTTCAGTGATTTAGCCCCACCAGCCAGTACAGTGCCTGGTATCATCAGAGCTTAATGGGTATTTGTTGAATGACTAAGAGAAAGT
Source organism: Grampus griseus (assembly GCF_964374135.1). Classification (NCBI taxonomy): domain Eukaryota; kingdom Metazoa; phylum Chordata; class Mammalia; order Artiodactyla; family Delphinidae; genus Grampus; species Grampus griseus. The sequence continues at coordinate 75,756,846 of NC_139008.1, read as the reverse complement.
AAGTGTGATCAGTTGTGGACAGCCTGCCTTGTTTACCTGGTTCCTGTTTCCAGGTGCCCAGTCCAGAGCACACACACCCTTTTATTTACCATCTGCCTCTCTGGTACTTGGCAGGCAGCTCCGTACATCTGTACCATGTATGAGTCAGGGCGGTTCGTTGAAAACAACAGAACTCACACAAGTACATTTAAGCCAAAAAGAAGTTTACTAAAGCATAGTGGGTGGCTAGGAGATTTCCCAGAAGGGCCAGATAATCAAACTTAGAGCCCACATAGCTAAGAACTTGGTCCAAAAATCATCCCACAGAGTTCTTCACATGAAATACCTCTGGTACCTTGGAGACTCAATGGCTTCCATTACTCAAAGCCCTAATAAATAGCTCCTCCCATTCACGGGCCATCCCCAGAATTGACTTCATGAGGTTCCCATTTCTTAAAGTGACAAGATTCCAATTCAAAATGTACATATACTGGTGCAGATGACAAGTGCAATCAGAGTCACTTACCCTCACCCTAGCTGCAAGGGAGTCTGGGTAGCTGAGTAATTGGAGTCACGGTAAGATGCAGCCATTTATCAGGTGTGAAGTTTGTTGAACACAGTAAAGTCGTTCACAGTTTCTGTACAGCTGCATAAAGTACAAATGCCCACTAAACTCTTCAGGCACGTGGCCAAGGCAGAGCTATTTTCTCCTTTAAGCCGCTGGCCCTTACCACACCAGAAGGTTGCAATAAATCATCCTCTGGTTATCTCTCTCCTCTGCAGTGACAGACTGTGCTATAACGACTTCCCCCAAAGGCCTTTGTCTTTTCAGCCTCTTTCCTTTGAAGCAACAAGGAGAAGGTCGAATTGTTGTCAGCATGGCTCTGATCATTACTTGTTCTTGCTCAGCCAGAGTAAACCTCAGGGTCAATGTGGCTGTGCCTGAAAGAGTTTTTTATGCTAAACATCAGACATAGGCACAGCCTGGGGGATCACGGGGTCCACCCAGGTTTGCACGTATGAAAGCAGGAAACAGGCAAAGAAAGAGCTGCCCTAGCGTCTACGTGAAACTTTCTGTCCCTTCCTTCTTTCCTTCCATAACAAATCATTTCTGAGTGTCTTCCGTGTGCCCAGCAATGTGCTGAGAAAAACATAGTCATGCTGCCTATTTGGGGCACACCATTTGAGGTAGAGGTGGGGAGGGCAGGTATTAACCGAACAGCCATGCAAATAAATGTAAACTGTAGACTAAGACAAGCGTGCCCTTTTAAAGTCAATAAAATCATGCTACTCGCCTGCTCAGAGCCCTCTGACTTCTGCCTATGTAAGGAGGGGCTAAGGAAGCTTGGGATCCTGATTTTCATAATTCCAGCACATCATGTGCTTTGTTCTGCCAGTGCTGGGCTTTTCAGTTTCATTGTGTGCAGTAAGCAGGCTGCAGCTAAATCCAGGTTCCATCTCTTACCAGCTCTGTGACAAACAGCAAAACATTTCACCATTCTGGGCCTCAGTGTCCTCATCTGTGAAATGGGGCCAACGAGCATCCTCCCTGCCAAGGGCTGTTGTGAGGATTAAATGAGGTGACACCCGTGAGTGGCTAGAGCGAGGCCTGGCACACAATAGGTGCTCAATACCTGCTGGCTGATATAATTATTGCCCCAAGGATAAGCGGGCCCCTCCCCGACTCCACTGCCTGCCTTCCTGAAGGAGAGTCACGCTGGTATCATTGTTTCACAGCGTCCTGGCTCCAAAAGCCAAGTGAACGGTCACAGCCAGAGACTCGCCAGCCTTTGTCTCCCTGCACTGGGCTGACATGACCCAACGCCAAGGGATTTTATTCTTTTCTTTCCTTTGCCTGTTCCTTTCCTGTCCGGATCAACAGTAAGATAACAGCTGCACCTGGATCTTGTGTTTTCACAATTTTAACAACACACAGGAAATTGGGTGGCTTAGGGATGCGGCGTCAGGGGGCGAGGTGTCACCGTGTGGACAGACCAGGTGGAAGACGGAGGGTCAAGGGCAGGAAGGAGAAGGACCCGAGGGGATGGGAACAGAATAACTTGATAGGCTCCAAGGGCCCAAATTAAATTAAATGCAGGGAGTGCTTTCTTCTTGTGAGAAGTTTCCAGTGAGAGGAGGAGTGGGCACCTCCCAGAGGTGAGTTGAAAACGAAGGATTCGGTCCTTTGTTTTCCCTTTGGGGACAGAGTGTCTCCCCACCAGGGCTGCGAGCCTGACCCCGGCCCTGCCGCCTCCCCGTCTTACTCTGCGCGCCCTGCTGTTCCCCGAGACACAGCCAGGTGATGTCCCCTCCCCAGACTCTGTCACTGATGCTCCCTCCACCCCACCTTCACTCGCCGGCCTCCACCTCCACTCTCGGCCTCGGCTCTTAACAGCGGCTCAGAGGGACACAGTGTCTTAGGGGCCCCGATGCTGCCCCCGCCCTCTGACGGTCCACCGGCCTGCTGGATTGCCTCGTAGCCTTGTCACCAGCTGGAAAGGTCTACTTACTCATCTGTTCACCCGTATTTGGCGTGAATTTTCAGTGTAAGCTCATGAAAGCAGGGATCTCACCTTTCCTATTCACCTCTCTCTCCCAAATAACTAAACTGTGCCAGGCACATAATGTTCAGTGCTCAATAAATCTTTGTTGGGTAAATGAATGGATGAATGAATGAATGAATGACCTGGTCACTGTCTAAAGAGGTTTGCTAGTCTTTCCTTACCAACTGAATTGGGCACAAATCCACAGCGTGTGTGCTCAGTGCTCATCTAGTGATGCCTTGAACATACATCAGATCTTGTGACTCTCCCTTCCTTTTACACGCCTGCCTGCCTTCCTGGCTAGACTCAGAGCTCCCTGAGGGCAGGGGATGTGCTTTGTGCTTGTCTGCAGCCTCCCCAGTGCCTTGCACTTGACCAACTCTTTTTTTTTTAAGTCACCCCCTTTATTCTTTTTTTTTTTAACATCTTTATTGGAATATAATTGCTTTACAATGATGTGTTAGTTTCTGCTTTATAACAAAGTGAATCAGCTGTACATATACATATATCCCCATATCCCCTCCCTCTTGCATCTCCCTCCCAGCCTCCCTATCCCACCCCTCTAGGTGGTCACAAAGCACCGAGCTGATCTCCCTGTGCTATGTGGCTGCTTCCCACTAGCTAGCTATTTTATATTTGGTAGTGTATATATGGTACTTGGCCAGCTCTTAAAAGATAACTCAGTATTGGATTGAATTGGATTGGAGAGGGCCATGGGAAGTTGAGGCATCATTTAAAAAGCTTGGTCGCTTTCCCAGACATCATACTGTTTCATCAATAGTGGCTCTTTGATCTCCATAGACTTTGCATAAACTCTTCCCTCTGCCCAAATGGCTTTCCCTCTCAGTCCCACTTCTCCCTGCTAACTCCTACTTATCCCTCTGCATCTGTCACTTCTTCCGTGAAGGCTTCTCTGATTTCTCCCTCATTGTTCTACTACCATCCTTGGCCCAAAAGTTAATGCCTCCATCTCTATTATAGCACACACCCCACTTTACTACTGTTTGCATTGTCGTGTCTGCCTCTACCACTTCACTACTCAGTATACTGTGAGTCCTTTGAAATTAATTCTGATCGCCTGTTCATTTTTTAGTGCCTAGCTCAGTCTCTGGCAAATGGTCAGCCCCTCCCCCACACAAATTGGTTTTTTTTTGGTTTTTTTTTGTTTGTTTGTTTTTTGCGGTACGCGGGCCTCTCACTGCTGTGGCCTCTCCCGTTGCGGAGCACAGGCTCTGGATGCGCAGACTCAGCGGCCATGGCTCACGGGCACAGCTGCTCCGTGGCATGTGGGATCTTCCCGGACCGGGGCACGAACCCATGTCCCCTGCATCGGCAGGCGGACTCTCAACCACTGCGCCACCAGGGAAGCCCACAAATTGTTTTTTGAACAAATGATCAGAGCAACTATAAGATGAGCCAGAAGGACATCTAAGAACTAGACAGAGATACAAGTCACATGTTTCATCCCCAATGCCCCTCTGGAAGATGGCGGCTCCGCGAGGCAGGGATTCTGTGGTCTTTCCTGATCTGGTGCCCTGGCTGAGTGTAAAACCTTATGCCCAGAGGCTGAAAGAGCATGTGTGGGCTGCACGAATACAACGAGGCCAACGAGGCCGTTGAGGAAAGAGGGACTGACTCTGATGACCATCCCCAAAGGCTCAAGAAGGATGTGAGTCCAAGGCTGGTACTTTAAAGAATAGTGGACCCACGTAAAAACAAATACTGGTTGAGGACCGTGCGCCAAGGTCTGTCCTGGGTACTGCAGCTACAACAGTGAACAAAACAAAATCCCTGACCACTTGGACCTGACCTTGAATGGGAAGAATGACAAGAACCAATTAAAAAAAATAGAAATTCAATATAATGTCAGAAGTGAAAATGTTATGGAGGAAATAAAGCGGAATAAGAAGATGGAGAGGGATGAAGATGTTATTTTAGATGGGTGGCCCCTCTCGCAAGGGAGAGGATGTTAGAGAAGAGACCTGAATGAATGAGGGGCGGGGCATGCAGCTGAGTGGAGTGGAGGAGACGGGGAGGGGAAGCAATGCAGCCTGGGAGCTGTGCCAGGAGCACAGGCAGGCCCACGTACATAATATATGGGAACTGACGCCTTGGTCACACACTGTCTTGCATTCAGATTACACTTTGGGTTATGTTTTAGTATTTTTTAGTATTTGAGTCTTTGACAGCAGTTATTACTATTCTAATATCGTAAAGCCCTCCAGCAAAGGGCTTTCCAGAGACACTCTTCTCTGTATTGGAAATATGTCCCACTTGAGGAGGGCATAAAGATTTGAAGGAGAGGGCTTCCCTGGTGGCGCAGTGGTTGAGAGTCTGCCTGCCGATGCAGGGGACACGGGTTCGTGCCCCGGTCCGGGAAGATCCCACATGCCGCGGAGCGGCTGGGCCCGTGAGCCATGGCCGCTGAGCCTGCGCGTCCAGAGCCTGTGCTCCGCAACGGGAGGGGCCACGGCAGTGAGAGGCCCGCGTACCGCAAAATAAAAAAAAAAGATTTGAAGGCGATCTCATTCTCCTCACCCTGACCTCCTGATCTGTTGGCACGACCCTAACTCGTCAGGACGCTGACTTTAAACAGCAGAGCACAGAAATGTCCACGCACCTTTCCCTGTTCTGCTCTTTGCTTTTGGTGATGATTTTCTGCCTCTTCCCCTTAAAAGGCCCAGGGCTATACAAATGAGCACTAAAAAGATCAAAGGGAGGGCTCCTTCCATTCCAAGTAGCCTGACCAGAATACCAGGAAAACAGGAGACTCTCCCCATCCCCTGCTGTCAGACGGAAGGAATCAGGGTTACAAAGGAACCCACAGAATCTCACCACTAAGACCCTGGTCTTTTCTGTTTATAAGCTTACGCCGTCAAGCCCTGGTGGGTTTGGTTTTGTCTGAGGTTTAACGGGATTGCAGGCTTTGGGGGTGGTCTCTTTGGATTTTCTCCTTCTTTTTCCTTTTGATGCTTAAAAGTACCCCACGAGACCAAAGAGACAACCGTGACGGAGAAGGTTGGAGTTACACAGGCTGTAATTCCCCTTCGCGTAAATGTGGAGGGGTGGCGGGTCATCTCTGGAGTTATGATTTTCTTCACATAAGAGGCAAAAAGCTGAGGATTTTGGTTAAATAAAAATATTAGCTCTGAATATAGTGTGATCTCAAGGACCCCAATTTGAGGTTGGGGTCTCAAACCCTAAAAGCTCCAAGTGGGACACTTGTATAGTAGGGGCAATGTAGCTATCAGTCAACTAGTGCCCCACAAGGCCACAAGGTAGAGATAAGAGATGGGTTAAGACCCTTTAGGTTTGCTCTGTGTGTGTGTGTGTGTGTGTGTGTGTGTGAATGCAGCGACTCACAATGCATACAGTCTGGGGAGTTTGCGAAGAAGTCAGTCTTTGGTTGCACAATGATAGAGATTGTTAAAGAATATTGTTTTAAAAAAAGGTAAAATCATGAATGGACGTCCTACAAACATGAAGTGAATAAGTCAAAGGTTTTATTTAACTCAGTTATGAAGGAGGGAACCGGCAAGGTTTTAAAACCAATTCAAAGGAAAATGCAAAGTGTAGACACATTTCTAGGCTGAAATGAACTTGATTAATGGACGCAAAACTGGCTTCTTCCATAACGGGGGAGGGTTGTCCATAAACCCCTACTGGATATAATGTGCATTTCTAGGGACAGGAATCGTTTGCATTCCTATCAGTTTGCTACAGATTAACTTGTAGCGTTACAGGATTGTAGAATAGCCTAGTCAAAGTCAATGGGATGCAAAAACTACCTGGGTTGATGAGGTAGTCAAAATACCCTCTAAATTTCAAAATCTTTCCCAATTTCTTTCTTACAGAGGCCACTGACATTTAATGAACAGGAGCCCAGGGATGCTCCAACTCCTGCAACATACAAGACAGTCCCACTGTGTCCCCCGTGACTTTTTAATTCCCCTCTAGATATTCCTTCAAGTAAAAACACTGTGGATAAGTCATTGTAACTCAAACCCAACTCCATGAGATCACAAAGTATTCCTTAGCAGCTGTTAATGTACTTGAATAGTTTTTACCTCAGTCTCCACTCCACATCTGTTCTTTCATTTCCCTTATTTCTTGTACAAGTTGTGGCTTCTGATCATCTCGCTGCTTTTAAACCCAGACTAATTCTTCAACAGCAGAAGCAAACATCTCACTGATTCTTTAAATCTCATGGGGTAGCCACTCCTAAGCGTGTAATTATTATCCTTGAATTTTGTGTAATTCTATTGTTTTGTTATTTTTTATGCTAAGCAATATTCTACAAGTTAGTTTCCTTCTATTTCTCCTTGATATTACATCTAGGACAGTATTCTGATTTTCTTTTAAAGTATGCATATAGGTAAGTCATATTATTCATGAATTTCATTCCAGGAGTATAAGGCAGCATTAGACAATATTGGTCATAAAAGGAAGTGCTGAGTTAGTCAGTTGGGTTGAGAAACACTGTTTTCAGGCAATAACGCTATTTCGCTTTCTCCAGTAACAGCATCCCACTTCTCTTTGGGGGGACAAAGCTTTCCCCACTGGATACAGTCTGGAGGACCTGTCAGTCAAGACGCCCCATCCCCCTTGAGGGGTGGGCACTGACCCAGGCCTGGACAACCTGCCATCTCTTCTCAGAAGCCATGTTTTGGTACTTCCCTCGTGGTCTAGTGGTTGAGACTTCGCCTTCCAATTCAGGGGATGCAGGTTCAGTCCCTGGTCTGGGAGCTGAAATCTCACATGCCTCGTGGCCAAAAAACCAAAACAGAAAACAGAAGCAATAATGTAACAAATTCAATAGAGACTTTAAAAAATGGTCCACATAAAAAAAAAAATCTTAAAAAAAAAAAAAAGCCATGTTTTGCAGCTGAGTCTTAAGCAGTGAGACCACAACATCAAAGGCACTTGAAGCAGGCTTATCCTGGCAACCAGAGTCAGTTCCTATGACTTACAAAGAGTTCTGACCCCCAAACAAAATAAAACAAAGTAAACAAACAAGCAGAAAACCAGTAAAATGTTACCCAAGTCTTACCAAATGTATACCCAAAATATTAATAATATAGCACTTAAAAAAACACTAATTTGGGGCAAAAAAAAAAAACACCTTTCATTCATTCTTTCACACAAGAATTATCTGCTGGACTCCTGTATGTGGCAGGCCCTGCCCTGAGCAGTGGGGATAAAACAGTGACCAACCAGGGGAGGATCCCATCCCCCTCCAGGATGTGGGTTGGACACAGACAACGGGCAGGTTAAATCCTGCAGACAGGCCTTACGATATTTATGGAAGGAGGTGTCTAAAAAGAATTTGTGTAAAACAAATCACATCCTAAGGTCTGCTTCTTTGTAAAACGATAAATACTTACATAATGTGAATGGCAAACTTCTTTTTTTGGGGGGTCTCTTTTTGTTAAGTTCTGGATTCACTCTCTGGAGCTTTCCAAACGCGGAGCGCCCTGGTTCAGCAAAGTTTGTTTTCATTTGCATTTTGAAATCCTTCAGAGACTGCAGTGCCCATCAGCATGAGGAACAACTTGCTTAGAGGATCCTTCATTTATGAAAATGAGCACGCTTCCTCTACTCATTTTTAGTTCATTTACAGGCTCCAGGCTGGGGCTCTGTCAAGGCTGATAGCAGCATCCTTCAGGGGGCACACACGACCTCTGGGTGTGGGCTTCATTCTCAAGGCCATTCTCCTGTGAGATGCCCCCAGCTTGTCCCTCCCAGGAGTGAGCCATCTCTGCCGAGCCTCTCTTGGAATAGAGCCACCAAGTCCTGGTCACTTAGATGATGAATGTCCTTGGCTTTGAACTGAGTTTTGCAATTCTATGTGTTTGATCTCCATCTTTTCCAAACTGGACTCAAAATGTCCAAGCTGAACTTGAGTGAGTGGAGCTTCCAGTTCCTTAACCAAACTTTGACGGAGGGTCCATGGGCAGAGAGAGGAAACAGACCCTTTTAGTGTTAGAAAATTAAATAGTATATGATTTTCAAATTACCAGAAGTACAGAAAGGCTGAAAATGTAGCAACTTGTCCTTGGTCCCGCCTCCTGACCTTCAGTCCACATCCAGGATCAGCCACTTTTGATGGCTTCTGAACTTTGGTACTTCTGAAAGCAAGACTTCCAATTAATAATAGCCCTTGGGTTTCCCTGGTGGCGCAGTGGTTGAGAATCTGCCTGCCAATGCAGGGGACACGGGTTTGAGCCCTGGTCTGGGAAGATCCCACATGCTGCGGAGCAACTAGTCCCGTGAGCCACAATTACTGAGCCTGCGCGTCTGGAGCCTGTGCTCCACAACAAGAGAGGCCGCGATAGTGAGAGGCCCGCGCACCGCGATGAGGAGTGGCCCCCACTTGCCGCAATTAGAGAAAGCCCACGCACATAAAAGAAGACCCAACACAGCAAAAATAAAAAAAATTTAAAAAAAAAATAGCCCTTATCCACATCGTGGCGTGCGTCAGTAGTGGGTTCCTTTTTACAGCTGAGTAGTATTCCATTGTACTAATATCCTGTGGTTTGTTTATTCATTTACCTGTTGATGGACACTGGGAGTGTTTCTATTTGGGGCTATTATGAATGAAGCTGCTATAAGTATTCCTGTTCACATCTTTCTGTGTTTTCATTTCTCTTGTATCTTACATAGGAGTGGAATTACTGGGTCAGGGGACAGATGTACATGTAATTTTTTTAAACTTCCAAAGAGTTCGTCAAAGTGGTTGTACCATTTTACACTCCCACAATCAACGTATGGGAGTGCCTTCTGTCCCACATCCTCCTCTTATCAGCTTTAGACATTGGCTGCTGGCTTCCTGCCTTAACATCTGAAAGACTGAGCATTTGATCCCACCACTGCCACCCCCGCTCTGCCGCCCCAGCTGCATAAATTTTCCCTCCTACTGTAGAAATAGGAAAGATGGAGTTTGAAGAGAAACTGCATGGATTTGAAGCTCAGCTCTATCCCTTACTAGCTGTGGGAACTTGGATGAGTTATTGCATTTCTTTTTGTCTCTGTTTTCACTTCTGTGAAATGGGATAATAATAGTACCTACCCCATAACATTGTTGAGAGCACCGATTTCAAGAATGTCTTATATGTAGTGAACGATACATGTGAGTTACTATAATTCTACAATAAGAATAGTCACCGCTTGTCATTTTGAGCAATACTTGAACATCTTTATTTCTTTGTCCAGCTAGGAAGTGTCTCATGTCTCCTCACTTTGTAAGACAGTGCTTGTAGAAGACACATAAAATGCCTTCTATATGCCAGGCACTGTTTGGGGAGTATCATATATAAGTTATCATAATCTTTACATCAAACTTCTGAGTCAGGTGTTATTAATTATGCTCAGGTGAGAGGTGGGTAAACTGAGGAGGAGAGAAATGAAATGGCTCACCCAAGGTCCACAGCCCAGAGGTGGCAGAGCCAGGATTGGTACACAGCCATGTGGGAGCCAGGTCTATGCCCTCCCCCTCTGCCCTGGGCCCTGCTCCTCCCATAGGCTCTCCTCGCCCTCATCCACTTCCCAGAACTCTGGCATCTGTCCTTGTCTCAGAACAGCAGGCACACACTATAAAAGTTTAAAGGAAAGTGAAATTAGTTTTAAGTATCAGACACCAACCCAGAGAGGGGAAGGGTATTCTGAAAGGGATGTTCTCCCCGGTTTGTTCTAATAGCTGGTCTTTGACCCAGGTTCCTGACACAGAGCTCCTAAATACCTTGGAATTTCCTGGGTGATAAGAGTGCCTTTTGTTCTAATGAGGCGACTCTTGGTGGGCTCCTGCGTAGCTCCTGGATGGGACCTGGTCACCAGAAAGACCGAGCATGATTAGAAGTTTGGAACTTTCAGCGGCGTCCCCCATCCTCAGGGGAGAGGAGAGAGACAGGAAATTGAGTTAATAATTGATCACGCCTACATGATGAAGCCTCCATTAGCAAATCCCTCATCCGTGCAGTCCAGAGAGCTTCCGGGTCGGTGAACACATCCACAGGCTGGGAAGGTGGTGTACCCCACCTCACAACTCCACAGGGACGGAAGTTCCTGCACTCAGTGGACCTTCCCTTATGTATCTCCTCACCTGGCTGTTCATCTGTATCCTTTACTATATCCTTTATAATAAACCAGTGAACAAAAGTAAGAATTTCCCTGCGTTCTGTGAGCCACGCTAACCAATTATCAACCCCAAGGAGGGGATTGTAAGAACCCCAAATTATAGCCCGTTGGCCGGAAGTACAGATGACAACCTGGGACTTGGGATTGGCACCTGAAGTGGCAGCAGCCGTGGGACTGGGCCCTTAATCTGTGGGGTCTGCCACTTACGCCATACAGATGGCTTTAGAACTGAACTGAATTGTAGGACAAGCAGCTGGTGTCGAAGAATTGGTCAATGTGGGGAAAAAAAAAACCCACACATCTGGTCACGGAAGCATCTGTGTGAGTAGTGAGTGGGAAAAGAAAAAAGAATTTTCCTTCAGTGAGGGTAGGGAACAGTGAGTTTTTCCTAGACGGTAGTGGATATCATGGATGCCTACCAGCATCTACAACCCAGCCTCACAGAACAAGTTCCTTGACATCTCAGGGGCCTCCCGTTCCCCTGCCAATCCATGGAATGCAGAGAAGCCACCCCCACCCCACCCCAGCTAGAGTGCTGGTCTAAGGGTAACCCCACCCATTTCCCTTGACAGTGACTTGGTCGAGAACAGACGTGTGATGCAGTTGGGCCCAAGGTAATTCAAGATGCTGGTGCTTTCTAAGAAAGATCCTGCTTGCTCTTCTGATTCACTTCCAAAGCTTTCTTTGATCTGATTTCTGGACACCACTGGCCTCCAATACCCAGGAGGATTTCCAGCCTCAGGCTGAAGCCAATGCAGAAGGACAGGGCAGAGAAGGAAATGATCTGTTCTTTGAAGACATCTTCAGAGAGCCGATTCACCTTTTGACTGATGGGAACCAACATACTTTGTAATTGTTTAAGCCAATTTGAGTATGAGTTTCTGTGATTTCTTCCAAAAGCATCCTGACCCACAGTTGATTTACAGTGTGTGTTGGAGAGCTCTGCACTGATTCTTATTTTATCTCAAATTTTCCACAAGAGTGTTCAAAGTTCAAATCCTGTTTGGGAACCACCAAGCACCTACCATCCCCAAGAAGGCTCTGAAAGAGAGATTCCATGTGAAAGGGAACTGATTTGTTCATCACTGATGCTGTGTTTTATGTAGAAAATACAGTGGCCCCAAAAGTTAATCAATAAAAGTCCATGTAAGCAGCTCTTTGCAGGAAACCACCCTCAGCAGGAAGCCCCTTTTCTTGTCACTTTAGCAAAACTATATTGTTTTAAACAGGCACGCCCACGCTCTACTCATCTCCAGCCCACGCACACCTTTCAAATCTTTGAACCACACAAAACCTCGCCTAACTTGTCAGTTCTTTCCGTATATCAGAGAAGTAGAAATGAAGAATTAGTAATTAACAGATGACCAGACCTCTTCCCTAGCTTCCCCTTCAGTAACCTCCCAAACAAACTGGGTGACCAAACTGTGTGAATAAGAAAACATGTAGAGGAAGAGAACAAGAAGTCGAAAAGACCGCACACAAGCCTGCACGCAGCGGGGTTGGTGGCCATCTCTGACACCCCATCTCAATGATTAACCGAGACTACTTCTCTGTTTCCCTTTAAAAACTTTCATGACCAAGCCGAATCTTCAGAGGTGGCTTTTGGGGGATGCTGAGTCCACCATCTCTCCAGATTGCCGGCATTCTGATTAAAGGCACCTTTCTTTTCTTTTTAATTTTTTTTATTAAAGTATAGTCGTTTCACAATGTTGTGTTAATCTCTGCTGTACAGCAAAGTGATTCAGTTATATATACATTCTTATTTTTATATTCTTTTCCATTACGGTTTATCACAGTATATGGAATATAGTTCTCTGTGCTACACTGTAGGACCTTGTGTATCCATTCTATATATAAAAGCTTATATCTGCTGACCCCAAACTTCCACTCCATCCCTCCCCCCACCGCCTTCCCCTTGGCAACCGCAAGTCTGTTCTCTATGTCTGTGAGTCTGTTTCTGTTTTGTAGATAAGTTCATTTGTGTCATACTTTAGATTCCACATAAATGTGATATCATATGGTATTTGTCTTTCTGACTTACTTCATTTAGTGTGATAATCTCTAGTTGCATCCATGTTGCTGCAAATGGCATGATTTCATTCTTTGTTATGGCTGCGTAGTATTCCATTGCATATATGTACCACATCTTCTTTACCCATTCATCCATGGATGGACATTTACGTTGTTTCCTTGTCTCAGCTATTGGGAACAGTGTTGCTATGAACATAGGGGGAAAGCACCTTTCTTTTCTACTGTTTGTATGTAATTGATCTTGTAAGCGACAAGCAGCAGGACCTGATTCACTCCTAACATCCAAAGTGCTTCCAAAGATGCCAGTGTGACTGAGATTGTCTCTGGAGACGAGATCGTTTCCTCTGACTATTGGGGTAACTGTATTCTGGGGCCTGTTAGCTGAGTTAAGGAGGATCCCTTTACCTGGGGCCGAGCTCAGTTGTGCCCACCTAACTAAAAGTGTAAAAAGTCACAATTCCACCTTGGTTTGGTTGCCTTGTGTGTAACCACATAGATGAGACCAAGACAGACAGGGAGAAGATCAGGAAATACAGTCACATCTCCCAATTCACCATTTCCCAAATTTTCTCTCTTCTGTTAAACTTCCCCAAACCAACTCTCAGAACCATGGCATGATGGGGAAGGCAGACACAATGATCCATTGTCTCAGACCTGAAACCCAAACTCGAGGAGTCTTTGTCGCCCTGGGAGATATTTTAAGGTTTAACTTTTTTAAACCATATTCCTATTTTCTACACATTTCCCAACATTTCCACTGAATGTAATCCATCCGGATGGGTTTTTTCTTAATAGAGTAAATAGGAGGTTGGTGACAATGCTGGTCTCCTAGATGCTCCCAGCTACCCACCGCCCCGCCCCAACGTGCACTCAAGCATTAGAATCACTCTGTTAGGAGGGAGAGGCCGCGTTCCATATAAATGCAAAACGCTCCAGACATTCGGGATTAGCTGTGCTTTGCATGAATAACGACAGCAGCTTGCAAGTGGGCAGGACTTGGCGGAGAGGCCCCGTGGCAAATCCTGGGCAGCACCAGCACGCTCCCCCAAGTGCCTGTGAAATCTGCCTTCAGTTGCTAATTTCACTCTCCAGGGACGGAGCTGTGAACAGCTCAGAGCACAGAATTCCCATTTTCAGAACAGTTTCCTTACCCCCAGACCCCCCTTGGATGGAATTTTCTCCACCTTTTAAAAACTGTAAATGCTCAATGTTTTTTCAGGTTAAATCTCAGGTTTGTTTTTGCTTCATCATCTCTTTACTGCTTGACTTTGCCAACAGCAGACGTTTTATTCTGGCTTTAGATCTTTTGTGAAACTCTCTGGCTCGGTTGCATTTTTGAAAAATCAAAATGAATCAGTCGCATATTCTGCCTTCATTGTTCCCTCTCCTGCAGTTTTCTAAATAATGCAGGGACCGGGGAGGCTTCTGTGATGAGCACAAATGCATTTGAAATGTGCTGTTAAGACATGCCTTTCACCTTCCTTCAGATCAGAAAATGAGTTTTCTTCTCTGGGTTTCTGCAGACCTGAGAAATACTCTTCACTTCTAGAATGTGTCAAAAGACGCCGGGTGGGTCCTTTGGGCCCTAGGAAGCGAGGATTCTGAGTTGACTGCAAGAATTTTGGTAGCTGGATTTATAAACCCCAAAAGGGTTGCAATCGGGAATAGGATTTGATTGTTCCCGTTGTCAACGAACCCAATTGGGCATTTCTATCAACTCAAACATAATATCTATTCAGATCATAAAATATTGTGAAAATCTGGTTCATTTGTTTTAGGAAAAAAAAATCACAGGTTTGTTTCTGATATAAACTGGCTTCTGAGGGTTTTGTGTGTTTGTTTAAGAAGCCATGGTTCTCATTGTGATACTTAAAAACAGGATTGGTTTAGCAACGAGGAAATTTGAGGCAGACATGTCAAATTTTAATTCCTAGTAAAACAACAGTTACTGTCTTATTTTAAAATTTGGTATTTTGTTCCTTAAGGATTTTTTGGCATCGGTTTTGATTTTTTTAATATTGCATTAAAATCATATTTATCTTAATTACCCCAGCATTTTTGTGCCTCACCTGCCTTACCTTAGTCCCAGCCCTGAAATCATTTCAAGATCAAGGAAGTGGTGAGTGTAGGAGTCCCCAGCTGAGGATAGGAGCTCTGGGACCTCAACTTTTCCCTCATCAAAGATGGTGGTGAATTGGGATCTTCCCTGGAGAAAAGGGAAATTTGAGTCTAAGACAGGCCCCAGACTCAGGCCTCCTGCATTATTTCTAAACACCAGGAATTGTATCTCGAATGAACTGCTACCTCGATGTCATCGCCTGCCAACCTCTTGCGTCTCCTGCACTCTTTCCTTCTCTCTGTGTTCTCTTGACCTGAGATGGGGCTGGTATCACACCTCCAGCTTCATTCCAGTTTAAACCAGTTGAGTGCCAGAACATTCTTTGGGTGAGGGTCTCTCAGGTGAAACAGCAGCCAGGATCCCAATATCATCATTGTGTACACAGTGGGGTCCCCACAGGGACTGGGGAGAAGGGGGAGGATTTCCAGGCAAGACAGGCCTCCAAATTGCCAAATATTTTTATTTGGGGGGATGTCTGGAAATATCTACTTGTGTTAGTGATCTTTGCCCCCATTTTTTGCAGACGATTGAAGCCCTGTACATGTTTGGGACTGGTTAGTAATCACCCAACAGACATTACCCTGCTTTCTATAATAGCTGCAAGGGATCTAGCCGCCATGGCACCCTGGGGTCTGGCATGCCTCAAGGACAAGGCTGGAACAGCGGCTCATCTGAGACCTGGCAGAACTGTCTTACGGGAATGGGAGGGTGTGGGAGGTGTCCCCAGGCCATCTCCCACGCCTCCCTCTCTCCCTGGGAAGCCATCAGGAGCAGTTTCTCATCACCAGCTGGCTGAGGTATGAGGCTCTCTGTCTCACCCCCTCAGAATACAGCTGCGGACTATAAAACTGCTCAGCTCAGTCTAGAACTGGCTTCTTGGTAACAGGTGTCCCGTCATTCATTGCAGCCATCCAACCCCTTTTATTACAGGTCAAGCTTTCCTTTGAGCAGAAAGCCCCTTGGAGACAAGCACAGAAACCCAACTCAAAAAGGAATCGGCAAAAAAGGACATTTAGTGACCCACATAACTTATGGGCAATCAAAGGCAGTGATTCTTAACGCAGGTAATTTTGCCCCTCCTCCCCCCCAGGGACGCTGGGCAATGTCTGGAGACATTTTTGGTTGTCACTGGCGGGGGAGGGGCAGTGTGCTATTGGCACCTGGCCATTAAACATGCTACAACGCACAGGACAGCTCCTCACAACAAAGAATTATCTAATCCCAAACTGTCAATAGTTCTGAGGCTGAGACAACATGCTCTAAAAGTAATGGCTTCAGGCATGGCTGGATCCAGGAGCTCAAATCATGTCCACAAGACCCCATTTCTCTACAATGTTTACCTCTGTTCCTCTGTATTGACCTCACACACAAGAGGATCTCTGCTCCATGGCCTGGTTCATATTCTCACAGAAACCAATCTGGAGAGAAGCGAGGTGTTCTCTCCAGTAAATCAAACCGTGGCTGGCATTGAGTTTCGCGTGTCATCCAGGAGTCACTGAGGTGTGGGCGGAGAGGGAGAACACACTGCTTGTCAAGGCCTGGGTCATGAGGCCAAAGCTAGAGCTGGAGGCTAGTGGAGTCAACTCTCCCACACAGACTGAAGAGGAGAGGGATTGCTTGCCCAAAATAAAATCAGTGCAGTGCTACACTGGACAATGGACATCCATCACCACATGAACGAAAGGGGTGGGAGAAGGATCCATTTCTAGGGTTAAACACACACTATGGAGAAAGAAAAGGATGAAATACGAGACAAGGAAGGAATGCAGATACGAATTCATTGTGCTTTACCAGGAAGAATGCACAACTGAAGATCTGCAGGCATTTCCTTGTTTTCTGTTTTTTTATTTGATTAGGAAAAGAATTATAAATATGTGTGACCTGTGAATACCTTCCACACATTTCAGTGAGTACACATGAACTGGGGCAGGAGAAAATATCTTTGCAAAGTGTAACAAATGATACAAACAAAAGGGAATGCGGAAATATTGCCCAAAATGCTGGAATTATAACACACGTATTTCCCTCGGGCTCCTGTTTCCATAGAAAGATCAAGTTTTATTTCTTGTTCTTTAAAGTATGGCGCCTTGATTCCTTAACGAGAAAGAATGCATATTTTAAGGTAATGATGATCAGTCAGCAGCCCCGTTTGATTCAAAACACTGATTCTTCAATCTGCTTCGAGGCCCCATGGATGTATTTTAATGTACCTGCAAGAGCTGCTGATAAACAGAGAAGTCACAACCAAAGCCAACTTGCTGAGGCTGATGGAGATTTAAGGGAGAAGGTGAGGGCTCTTCGTGAGTTGGAATCATAGGAAACCCCTCAGCTAGACTCAAAGGGGATGGAGACTTAAAACAAACAAACAAAAAACAAAAAAAAACCCACCACTGTCATTTCAGTAATAACAACAACTCTATTACCTTCCCTTTCACTTTGTAAGGTCTATCCATGTCCCCATCGCCCACCACTGTCCCTACTCCTTATGCCTTATACACACTGGCCTCATTTCTGGTCCCTCGATTCTCCAGTCCTGTTCCCTCCTGTGGGCCTTTATACTTGCTGTTCCCTCTGCCTGGCACACTGTTCCCTCAGACCTCCTATGGTGGCGCCTTCTCATCCTTCAGGACTCAGCCCACATGTCACCTCCTCAGAGAGGCCCTCCCAGACCCCCTAAAATGTAGCAGTAACCCCACCCCAAGATACTCTTTATCCCATCCCCAATCTGTTTACATTACTGCGTTTTTTTACAGTCTGAAATTATCTGTGTATTTATTTGTTTACCTGTATAATGTCTACGCACATCGACTGGAACTTCATGAGAACAGATGGATTCAGTCATGAATCCATCTCAGTCATGGCTATATCGCAATAACAAGCGCAACAGCCTGGCTATAAACGTGCTCCATCAGTATCTGTTAACGTGAGTGAACGGGAGACGTTAAGTGGACAATTATGTTGATGGTGTTCACGTGGGGGTGTGCTGCTTTGCATTTATTTCGTTGGCTCCATTTTTCTTATATAATATGGACCTGACCAGGCAGAGATGGTATCTACACTCTATGAAAAAACTTCACATGCTCTGGTTGGACAAAATAAAATATGTAAACACCTCTTCTCTACCCATTATTCTGTACCTTTAAGGATAAATCACTACACCTCGCATGGGCCCAGGAATTTTGAAATACTTGTTTTTTAATTGAAGTATAGTTGACTTACGATGTTGTATTAGTTTCAGGTGTAACAGCACAGTGATTCAGTTATATACATACTTTTTTCTTTTTCAGATTTTCTTCCCTTATAGGTTATTACAAAATATTGAGTATAGTTCCCTGTGCTATACTGTAGGTCCTTGCTGGTTATCTATTTTATATATAGTGTGTATATATTAATGCCAAACTCCTGATTTATCCCTCCCCCCTTCCCCTTTGGTAACCATAGGTTTGTTTTCTATGTCTGTGGGTCTATGAAATACTTTTTTTTTTTTTTTTTTGGCTGTGTTGGGTCTTTGTTGCAGTGCACGGGTTTCTCACTGCAGTGGCTTCTCTTGTTGTGGAGCATGGGCTCTAGGCACGCAGGTTTCAGTAGTTGTGGCTCCCGGGCTCTAGAGCACAGGCTCAGTAGTTGTGGCGCATGGGCTGAGTTGCTCCACGGCAGGTGGGATCTTCCCAGATCGGGGATGGAACCAGTGTCCCCTGCATTGGCAGGCGGATTCTTAACCACTGCACCACCAGGGAAGTCCCTGAAATACATTTTTTAAACAAATTGTTTATGTAGACAAAGACCCTTCAAAAAAACAAAACGAAACAAACAAAAATTATATATAAATACATATACGTATTGCCTGGGTCCCACACATTCTAGTGTGGGAGTCTCAGCGGATTCTCCCCTGGAGCCTCTGGAAGCAACCAGCCCTGCTGACAACAGGGCGTTAGCCCAGTGAGACTGACTGCAGGCTTCTGGCCTCTGGAGCTGTCAGGGTATAAATTTGTGTTAATCGTCCACATCTGCGGTAATTTGTTACCGCAACCCTAGAAACTAACACACCCTCCCACAAAACTGAAGCCCCCCCGTCCCCCTCCTGCTTTATTTTCCCCACGGTGTGTATTACCAGCTTACACGCGTGTCATTTACAGATTTGTCTCTCTCCACTACTTGAACATGTTCCTTCTCGAATCACAGCTCTGATTGCCAGTTTTCAGTCCATCCCCTTGGTGCGGCGAGGCTGCAGCACGAAGAGTCTCCATTCGGTCAGCACCAAGTTCAAGTCCCGGCCCGCCACGGACCAGTGGGGTGACCCCTCGGGCAAGTCAGTTTACTTCTCAGGGACTCCATGTTCATTGTCTAAACTGGAGATCGTGACAGTAGCCTCTCTCCTGGAGTCCACGTGGAATTAAATGAGTTTGGTACCTAAAAGGCTTACAACAGGGGTGGCATATAGTATGCATCCTGGATATATTTGTGATTATTATTACTATCCATTCACCAAATAGTGACTGGACCCTGTTCAGGCTGCAATTGTGAATGAGGCAGGCGTGGTCCCCTTCCTCATGAAGATGACATTTTATTGGGGTGACACATATGACAATGACATGTAATCATCGTACTATGGAAACCGTGGGTAATCATCACTTCAATCTATTACACCTGTAACCTGCCTTCACTAATCAAGGTCTTTTTTTATCTTTATTGGAGTATAATTGCTTTACAATGGTGTGTTAGTTTCTGCTTTATAACAAAGTGAATCAGCTATACATATACATATGTCCCCATATCTCTTCCCTCTTGCGTCTCCCTCCCTCCCACCCTCCCTATCCCACCCCTCCAGGCGGTCACAGAGCACCGAGCTGATCTCCCTGTGCTATGCGGCTGCTTCCCACTAGCTATCTACCTTACATTTGGTAGTGTATATATGTCCATGTCTCTCTCTCGCTTTGTCACAGGTCATTTTAACTGTTGCTACAACAGACTGGCATGTCCTCCAAGCAGCGCGTAGCCTAAACAATAAGATGTTTGCCTGAGTTGTTTTCCAGGGACTTGGAGCCAGCTGTGTCTAGTTCCAGCTGAGCTGGTTAAGACTGCATAGGACCACCCACCCTCCAACTGGGCATGCGTGAGTGTCTGCTCGTGACCTTTTGACTTCAGAGGGCTGAAAACTCCACCCTCAGATCGTGCTACATGCCTCATTTTGAACACGTGTCCCATGAAGAGCTCTGTAGTTTAGTTACGCCTGCGCAGAACTACAATGAACGCACCTTTTTCTTATTTACTCTCGCCACGCTCCGCACGCCTAGGACCGCCCAGCTTCGTTATCCCATAAATACCCTGAGCCCCGGGCCTTTGGGGAGGTGGATTTGAGACGCGTTTTTATCGTTTGTTTGCTTGGCTGCCTTATGAGTAAACCCTGACTTTGCTGCAAATCCCGGCGTCTCAGCACTTTGACTTGCTGGGCGTTGTGCAGATGAACCTGGTTTGGTAACACTATGAAGAGGATAAAATGCGGTGGTGTGATGCACAGTGAAGAGGAGACCTCTGCAGACGAGGTAGTCGTAGAAGGCCTCATGGCGGAGGTGTCTTTTCAGCTGAGACCCGAAAGATGAGTAGGAGCTTGAAGTGCCAAGAACCAGGGAAGGAGCATCGGGGCGTGGGGGGACAAATGCAGCAAAAGCCACAAGTGAGGGCCTGAGTGTTCAGGAAAGAGCAAGGCCTGTGTGGACCGCGTGGAGGAAGCTTAGAGAGGCAGGGAGCGACCAGAGTGAAGAATTTCAACGTACATGTCTGGGGAGCCATGGAAGGGATCTGCAGCAGAGAGCTAGGGTGTGATTTACTCCCTTCCAACATCCCTCTGGCTGGTGAGAAAGGCCACAAGTAGAAGGGGGGAAACCAGGGAGGCAGTCAAGATGCAAGCGTGGCTGGTGCCGGGGACAGGCAGGGAAATGGAGCAAAGTGGTCCCATGTGATGTACCTTCCAGAGGCATCTCCAAGGAAAGAGGGGGTGAGGGAGACCAAGGGTGCTGGCCTGAGCTCCTGGCACGTGATGCTTGATTGAGTGAGGATACCTGGGGAGGAGAAGGACCCGCTCTCAAAAGGGCAGCAGCGTGATAGTTTTTCATTACCCCGTTCCCAGGGAAATGCTCCCAAACAGCCCAGAGTCCCGACACATGTGTGCAGGGAGGGCGGGACGTACCCCTTGTGTCTGGGTAGTGATTAGGAAGGCGTGCGGGGTGACTGCAGCAGATTTACCCAAAAGGAGCGAGCGTCTCTCTCCCCACAGTAATTAGAGCCCCCAGCGCAGTCTACCCACCGGGGGCCTGGGAGCTTGGCTCTGTGGGGACTTGCAGTTCCTGCAGCCTAACCTGGCTGTCCAGGGCCAGACTTTTCTCTACAAGGTGCCCCCCAGCTGTCTCAGGACTAGCCTCCCCAAGTGTGAGGCTTGTTGACTGATTATTTGGAAAAACTGGAAAGTTAACAGGGGATGAAACAGACACTCCATCACCCTTTCTATTTCAAATCTCAGTTGGTCTTGGTCAGAGTGTCTCAATGGGGACATTATTAGCACTTTGTACGTGGTGATACATTAAGGGACTGTCCCAGGCACTGAAGGACTTTGATCTTTACCCCGAACATCGTAACAACTGAAAACACCCCACTCACTTCCAATCACTGGGTTTGCATGCAAATCTTAACCCTTAAAATGTCTTAGAACCCTGGGGAAAGACAATGGGGGGGCTGCCCTACCCCCATGGTACCATTTGACAAGTGTGCCAAACCGGTTAGTTCCGAGCTTGGGTACCTACAAATATTCCATTACTGATGGCCACATCTCCAAAGAAAGTGGATGCCACTTACTGAGCATTCAACCCTGGAAAAACAGTTGTGACAAAATGTGAGAATAGAAAAAGGGACCCAGACATCAAGCCATCCAGGCAGTGGGCATTTATGAAACACTGAACTAGGAACAGTGTGCGGCGTCAGGGCCCAAGGAAGAAGAAAGACACCATCCCGTAGTGCAAGGAGCTCACAGTAGGTCCAGGAGATAAACAGAATTATGACTGGTGCAAAATCAATGAGAGCGCCTCCTTATGCAAGATGAGGTTTTAAACTGCAGGTACTAACGGATCCGTTTTTGAGTTGTTCATTTTATCACATCTTGAAGAGTATTTTTATGTTGGAATAGAATGAGATGGGATGGGATGAATTGGAATACAGTGGAATGGAATGGAACAGAATAGAATAGAAAATACCAGAGTCTATCCCAGTTGGCAAAACTAAGTAGCGTGTTCTTAATATTCGGATTACGTAAAGATGTACATTGTCTTGTGATACAAAATGTATTTCTAATGTTCGGTCACGTTCAAAAAAGTTAGTTTGAACCGCATCGTGTATATAATTGGTGTCCTGAATGGGATTGTAGAACAGAAAAAGGACTTCAGGGAAAACTAGTGAAATCAGAAAAAAGTGCAGAGTTTAGTCAACAGTACTGTAGCAGCCTTGGCGACAGAGGAAACTGCCTTTGCAGCATGGACTAGAAACGGGCATGAAGACATGTCATGGACTAGAAACATGAGAATTCCGGAATAATTTGCACGTGTAGCGCAGCTACACACACTGCAGAGTCCTGGTGTCCGTCAGTTTGAATGCTTCCCCAACACACCTGGGAGCAGTCAGGACAGGACCTTTCTTCCAGTTGCAAAGATGAAGAAAAAGGAGACTTCATCCAAGACACTCTCCAGAGGACACGGTGCTAAAGGCCAGAGCCCCAGACCCGGGACCTGCACGCCCATCTGTCTCCAGGCGCCTCTGCAGTTAAAGCCACAGGCTGGTAGAATTTTAGGAAAGCAACTCCGCCGCCAAGACCTCATGGGCACAAACTCCCCACAGTCCCCTCCTGGGAGAAAAGCTTCCTCCTGTGACCGTGACGCTTTTCTTCAACGCCACCGACTGTCAGCTCCTAAGGACGCCACCTGGTTTGAGCTCAGGATGTGACAAGGGAATAATAAAACCTCTCCCAGAGGTTTTATAATAAAAACCTCTCCCAGGTTTTTATTCCACCACAGCTCGTGGCTCATCATGACTCCTCAGACTAAAAGAGCCAAAAAAAAAAAAGAAAGAAATGTCAGGATTTTTTCCAGAGGAGAAAAGCCACACGAAATGGGGTAAAGAGTGAGTCATGCCCCTCCCCCATTTATGTTCCATCCCCCCCAGTACAGGTGTGTGTGGAGGGGTCCTGTCCACGCGCCACCTCCCTGCTCAGTGTCCCTCTGAGGGGCGCAGGGCCGTGGTCTTAGGTTTGGAGCTTACACATGAAGTGGGATCTGGGGTCTGAGCTGAGTCTTGGGCACAGACGGCTTCGTTCTTGCTGGAGGGTCAATGATGACCTGTGTCATGTGTGCCCAGGACGTGTGTCCACGTGGCAGTGCAGCCGGGGGGGCAGGGCACACGTCCTCTGTCGAGTGAGCAGGTTGGGGGTGACCTTGGGGATTTCTCCGCGTGCATGTCATCCATCCCACAGGCGCTGGGGAGCCCATGCTCTGTGCCGGGCACCGTGCCAGGCCCTGGGGATGCAGCCCAGACCTTGCCCTCGTGACGGGAGACACACAGTGAGCAAGAAATCAAGGCAACCCTGCAGACGATTCCAGAGAGTGAGACATGTACTGGGAAGAACTTTAACCAGGCTGAAGTGATGGAGTGGCGGGCGGGGGTGGACCTGAATAGGGACTCAGGGAATGAGGAGGGGACATTGGCCCTGAGTCCTGGAGGAGAAGGAGCAGATCGTGGGAGGGGCCAGGGGCGGGGCTCCCGGCAGAGGTAGTCACAGCAACCCGCCCTTCCCAGCGGGCCCTGCAGGACCCTGAGAGAAACAGGCTCTACCGTCCCCTGCACAAAAGTCCCTGCGCTTGCAGCCTGGGGGTCATTAGGAGCCCCTGTAATGAGTGATTAAGGGCATGGACTCTGGTGCCAGGCTACCTGGGTTCAAATCACACCTCTGCCACTTACTAGCTGGGTGAAATCTCTCTGTGCCTGTTTCCTTATCTGTAGAAAATATAGAGATTTTTATATAGATAAAAGAGAAAATAATAGCACCCACCTCACGGGGCTGCTGTCAGCATGATGGGTTAGCACACTTCGCACAGTGCCTGACCCCAAGTGTGTGTTGTCCACCGTTACTGTTAGGGTGGAAAAGTCCAGCATGTTGCGTGGGATTCCAAAAAAGCAATGGTAATAGACCGTGATGTCCAATTTGACATGTAAAGGGTGTACATGAAACAAGCACAGTTGGCACCAGAACATGTTTTCCTAGAACCTGTGCCTACATTTTTAGATAGACAAGG
The DNA here is from genome assembly GCF_964374135.1 of Grampus griseus. Lineage (NCBI taxonomy): Eukaryota > Metazoa > Chordata > Mammalia > Artiodactyla > Delphinidae > Grampus > Grampus griseus. The sequence goes on along the minus strand of NC_139008.1, from coordinate 75,732,709 downwards.
AATTTAACAGCATCCCAGCAACTCTTAAAGAAAAATTACCCCTGTGCTTGCCTTTCCCTTATTCTCCCTGTTTAACCTGCACTCTGCCACCCCCCCCCTCCACCCACCCCTAGGGGGTCCTGAAACTGCAGATTACACATGTACGGGGGTGGGATGTCACCGGATCTTCAGACAGTGAGACACAGCGAGAGTAAGCAGGATCGGGGCAGAGAGCTCCGCCCCCTGTTGTCTGACCTCCCTCAGTCGTGTCCTGCGCACCCGACCCCACTTTGTGCCCATGTGAGGCCTCAGACGGGCGCCCCTCGGGATGGGGAAGGCCCGGGACACTGCCTGTGGCCCCTTCCGACAGCAGGAAATGGTGCTAGAATCACTCCTGTCACGCCTGACCCCGGGGCTCCTGGAGACGCAGGAGAAGGCCTTGAAGCCGCATCCCCCGGCCAGAACCATCTTCCATCAGGGGATGAGAAGCAGAAGAGGAGGCGCCTGGCCGATCCCAGCGGCCACAGTTTCCAAAACATCTCCCACCCGCGGACGAGCACCCTGCCCCCAGGTGCACCCAGGCGCCTGAAACCAGCAGATAATAGGTGCCTGTGAACTTGCAGAGTCCTGCCCGGATTTCAATCTTAAGAGTTAATTTGAAAGAAATAATTTGCCAGATTGACCAGTTGCCAGGAATCTGGGCTGACCGGCGTTTTCTCTTGGCCTCAGTTCTGGACTCCGGAGCCAGACTGGGGCTGGGGGCTGCCCCTTGGCCTCAGTGGGCCCTCACGGTCTGCGGGGAGCAACAGAGCGCACAGGCTGATTTAATGGACGTTTATGCAGCCCTGCAGGAGGCCATAGCTGAGCATGGCCCCTCCTGATTAAAGGACAGCGGCCAGTTGTTCCCCAGCAGTGCTGACAAAAGAGGGTTGCTTTGGTCCTGGGAGCTTATGGGAGCTCCTCAGATGCCCAAATCTGGCACCTGCCAGCTGGCGTTCTTAAAGTGACCCTTTCAGGAGAGATGCCAGTGTGGGGGGACGGCTGTTATGGGGCCTCCACCCAGGCTGGGGGGGGGGGTCGCTCTGCCCACGTAGGGGCAGGAGGACAATGTCCTAAACCTGACCCTGCCCTGGCCTGGGGGGGAGAGAGGGGGTTTGCATGGGGGCGGGGCTACAGATGCAAATGCCTACAGGCCTGGGGGTCAGGGGACTCCCGCAGAGGCTGGGGGAGGGGCACGGCCCACAGGATGAGCCCATCTCCAGCGTGGAAGCCACGTGGAAATACAGGCCCAGCATTGCCCGACCTTCCGGCCGCCGGGGCAACCCCGGGAAAGTGGAGGTGACTGTCCACTCCGGGAGTGTGAGCTGCGTCAGGACAGGGCCTGTCCCGTCAGGTCCCTGTAACCCCGAGCCCCGCCCCACCTTCCCTGCAGAGAGCCCTCCTCGGCCACCCAGGGGGAGCGAAACAGGCGCCACCCCAAGCAGCACCAGCTCGGTGGGCGGCGCCCCCTGAACGTGACAAGGTCTCGGGGGAAGAGCCCTCCTCTCACACCAGCCAGCCCAGCGCCACACTCACCTGATGCTCACGACTTTCCAGAAGGATTTTCTCTCAGGGAGTCAGAGGTCATGCTGTGGACCCAAACCAGCAGCAGATGTGTCGAGTGTGTCCCTCCTGGTGCTTTTTGAAAAATGTGAAGCCGATGTCAACACGTGAAAAACCTGAGGTTTCACTTGAGCATCTGATGCTTTGAGTCTCTTCAGGTGTCAGGACACGGCGCCACCCTGCGCCCAAGTCCTCCCCTGGTAGCTTGCGGTGGCACCGAGGCCGGGGCAGCAGCCCCTGTAGACAGGCTCGTGCTCCGCAGTTTGCCACCGATTCCACCCCTCCCCCGATCGTCCCCACAGGGAGACGGAGGATCTGCCACCCAAACCCCTGTGCCGCATTGTCCACAGGCCGCTTGCTGGGTCCCTCCCCGGGTCCTTCCCCTACTACAGGGAAACGGTAACGAAACCACACCGCACGGCTGGGGGACTGGCTGAGTCAGCGTCCGGAACCTGCTTGGACCGCGTCTGGAGGGCGGGAATCCCTCAGGAAGTGCGGGCTGGTGGCTGGTCTAGCCCTCTTCACTCCTTTGTTACCTGCCGGGCACGTGGGGACATTGGCTTTCAGACCTGCTGCAGACGGAGGAACCAGACGTGGCCGTTTCTCTCCAGCTTTCTCCATCTCCACTGCTTTCCCCCACCCCACCTCCCACCTCGCCCACCTCGTCCCACACCCAGAGGGCGGGGGACGCAGAGCCTGGAGTCCCGCCACGTGGGTCCTGGGTCTTCCGTTGTCCTGACCCCCAGCGTCACTGCCAACCCGTCTGATGGGCATGTTCCTATTTTCTCCCACATCACCTACCTGGATGTTAATCCCTCTGTCCACCAGCGACTTCAGCACTGCATGGGAGATTTGATCAGGTTTGCAAGGGTGTTCTTTCTTCTTATAGCCCATGTTCTGTCAGTGACACACTTCAGAATTCACTAGATGTAATATATCTTTGGGATTAATATACTGTGTTAAGTACCTTGAATGCAATCAACAACTATAATCCAATTACTACTGACTGTTTTTAATGCTATTTTGCCCCCAGCCCCTCATCTCAACTGTGCGCCAGACTCACTCCCACCCACCCACCCACCCACACACACACACACACACACACACAGCACATGCCAATTTTGTGCCCCGCCGCCTCGCCTAACAGTGAGAGCACTGAATAGTGAACAGCTGATCTGCGTGAAGTAACGTGAGAGCTCCTGTAGTCCTGGAGCTTTTAAACTTACAAACAGGTATCAGCCAGGTTGCCATGGAGAGCAGTGGACCGATGCCAGGGCTCACCCTCCGGACTCGTGGCCTCCTCTGATCAGCAGGGTCACGTGGGCTCTGCGAGGAGGCAGAGGCATGGCCTGGCATTTTAATGACACTGACTTGCTGTCTGAGCGGCGAGTGTGTAGGGGTGAGACAGGGCACGTGTGTGTGTGATTGTGCATGTGTGTAAGTTCGCACGCACAGCCCCACACATACGGGATGAAAACTGAATGGCCCCAAGGATCTGCTGGACACCTTTCATGTTCTAACAGAGACCGTGAGGCCTGAGGGGTCACTGGATGGACAATTCGAGTTTCTGAGTCAGGGCGGCTGCTGACTCAGCACCGAGGAATCTGCTCCTCTGGCCCCATCAAGACCCCCCTCGCTCCCTCCTCTCTCTCACGGGCACCCATCCCCCCTTTTCTCCTTCCTCTCCCCCCTCCATTCACCGTCCTTGCCTCCCCCCCACCATTTTCCCTCACGGCGGCCTTCTTTGTCCTGCAATCCCCTCCCCCGCCCCGTTATGATGATGGGAGGGGAACCGCATCCTTGCCGCCTGCCATAGCAAACCCTCGACACCGGTTTGTACCCATTTTTTGGTCTTGCAAATCCACCCCAACTCAGGGAAAATACTTACATACGTACATACACGCATCACATGCACAGAACGTAAACACAGACCACAAGAAAGCCCTCCATCCTCTGTCTCTGTTTTGGTTTCTCCAGAAGCCGACCCCGAGGCAAGGCTTCAAGTCCAAGGCTTTCCTCTGGGGGCTGATCACAAACATTACCGCTCGGGCGTGTGGGGCAGGGAGACCAGACGGGAAGGAGGCGATGAGCATTCTGCCTGTTCCTCTGGCAACCAGCCGAGGGGTTGTCTGCAGCCCGTGGAGTCCAGCCCCAGAGCGCAGTCAGAAGATGGGCCTGAGGTTCTTGGGAAGGGGCGTGTGCCCACCTCCAGCAAGTTACGTCCGTGAGAAACCAGAGGCCCGTCCCGCTGGGGAGCGCGCAGCACAAACAGGCACCGCAGCCAAGAGAGCCGGGCGCGGCCCCAACTCCATCAGGCCTGGGCCCCCCGGGGCGTTCATTTCCAGCTCCTCCGGTCTCTGGGGCTCCCACACAGCCCAGCCTGGCAGCTGGGACCCTCAGGGGCGGCTGCAGGAAGCCAGGCAGGGGGCACGTGGTGGGCGGGTCCAGGGGACTCGGGGACTTTCGGAAAGAGGAGCCCCTCCTCCTGTCGTGCTGCTCTCTGGGGCTCACCCCTGCGCGGCAGACCTCCCCCCACCCCAGACATCCTCCCAACAGGTGAGTCCCTACTGTGCACCACGCTGGGCTCGAGCTGGGGTGCATCGGGAAACGGGCTCCCGTGCTGGGGGAGCTGGCGCTCCAGGGAGGCTCACAGAAGAGAAACAAGAGCCGGAAGTCACCATGGTAACATCTGACCTGATGGGCGCTGGGAAGAGCAGAACGCGGGGACACGGGCTGCAGAGAAGTGACAACGGGGCAGAGCGGCTTAGCCAGGGCGGGAAGGAGCAGGGGCGGCCCGGGGACTCATCGCTGCACCAGCCCTGCTGCCATCTCCTGAGACCCATTCTCTCCCACCTTCATGTTCCCGGCCTTACAGTCTCCTCCCCGAAATCAACAGAGCGCAGACCTGCTGGGCCCCGGCGTGACTAAGTGTCACACTTACTCACACAAGTGTCACACTTTGTGTGCCACGAAGGCCATGAGACAGTCTGTCAACCATTTTTTAACGCAACCGTAGTAAGAAACACACGTCACACGGTGTTACACACACGCCTATTTCTGTGAAAACCAGGCAGAAGTTTCCCCAAACACCCCTTCAGTGCACACCACGCGCTCTGATATTTCCTCATCTATTCTATTCTGGTCTATTGCAGAGTTTAAGCGCAGGGCTCCGCCCTCTAAATGGATTTCAAGACCCACTCATGCATCACAACCTGCAATTTGATACACTCTGTACCAGGAAACATCCGGTGGTGGGTGTGTTGGGCCAGAAGCCCTTTGTCCCACTGTGAGGCTGGGGATGGGGGCAGGAGGAGGGCCGTGCCCACTAGAGCCTGAGAAGTCACCCCCTCCAGTGTTTGCCCAGCAGCCTGCAAGTCCGGGGGGCTGGGGTTGGGGGCACAGGCCGGACGGCAGGAACTTGGCCTGTGGCCGCTCAGCCCGGCATCCTCCCGAGCCCACCAGGAGCAGCCCCCCAGCATGGCTGTGGCGGACAGGCCCCCGAGGGAGGCCTGAGCTGGGCCCGCCCGCCCCTTCCCAAGAACCCCAGACCACCCCCCGGACCCGCACTGGGGACCAGGCTCCGAGGAGCTGGCAGGCAAGCCCTCGGCCCAGAGGACAGGCAGGAGCCGCCGCAACACCCTCACCCAGAGCTGCTCCTGCTGCTGCCACGGGGTCGCCGGCAGCTGACTTGGCCGCAGCCAGTGCCCTGGGTCCTACGTGCGTCACCTCGCTTCCTGCTCGCGACGGCCCTCAGAGGCAGATACGGTGGTCTCACTCCTGGCACTCTTGGTGGCAGCAGCACTGATAGGATCGCAAACAGCACCTGACGTTCCCGAGCACCTGCCAGGCCACCAGCACGGTGCCGAGGGCTCCATTTGATCCCCGCTAGTCTGGACTCCTAACCACAGATAGCATCTGTGTGACCCCAGGTAAGTGACTTAACCTCTCTGTGCCTCTGTTTTCTCAGCTGTAAATGAGGCTGCCCCTAGGAATTAAAGATGCTTAACTAGGGCCTCGCACCAGCAGGCAGTCCATATAGGTTGATATTAGCCCCACTCGACAGCTGGAGAAACTGAGGCTCAGAGTCACTGGCCTGGTGGGAAGTGGGATTCGCTTCCCAGCCTGTCCAACGCTGAGCTCTTTGGCTTCCCTCCCTTATGGCCACCTTCAGAAGGACAGGGCAGAGGGCCATCACCCCCACACACAAAGGGACTGAGCCTCTGAGGAGCCCACCACCTGGCCAAGATGCCCCCCCCCAGCTCCCAGGAGACCACCAATCGCTCCTGTGTGTCCGACGTTCCGGCCTCAAACCACATGCTGCCCACCGCGGGGGCATCTCCCCGTCCCGGGCCAGTTCTCTGCAGACGACATGTCTGCTGGGGGCAGGCCTGTCCTCCTTCCATCGTCCACGACATTCCCTCCTCTAGCTCCCCTCTGGACAGACGCTGTCCCTCTCATCTCCGTCATTTCCATGCAGCTGACAGTGACAGCCACACTGGCCATGCTTGTGACACAGCCTTTTGGTTTCTGAGACTAATTTACAGCCAGATTTCACCTGATTCCACTTACAAGGGAAGGTTTCCTTCCAGTCTCAACTGGGTGGTCTTGGGTTTGGAGGCCTGGGGCTGGGCTGCAGGCTTGGAGGATTAGGGGGGAGCCAATAACACAGCCCTCACCCCGGGAAGGGGCTAGCGGAGCTGTTCCACCCTGGCTACCTGGGGACAGCCAGCACTCTCGGCCACCACAGGCCTCCCGCCTGCTCTGGGTGTTCTGGGTCCCACAGCCTGGGTCCAGGTCCCACACTTCAGACTTTGCGTCATCCTCTCACCTCCCAGAGAAATCTCGATATTATTCCCGGGAAGACGTTCTCATTCCCTTTTGCGGCCCAGGAGGTGGCAGAGCCGACTGGGGAACAGTATGGGCTCTGGAGTCACCTCCCTGGTTCAAATCCAGCTCTGCCACTGCCTGCTGTGTGACCTTGGGTAAGTTGCTTAAACTCTCTCTGCCTCCGTTTCCTCATCTGAAGTGCCTGTTGGTGTCAGGGCAGAGGAGAGCAATCTGTGCTTCCCAGCCTCAGACATTTAGGCTTTTATACTTTTTCCTCTTACAGAAGTCCTTAGAGATCCACCTTTGCATATTTTTCTTATTATTTCATTGGGATAAATTCCTATAAATGGACTTTGGGGCCCGAAGTTGTGCATTTGCAGTTGCAGTTGCTACATATAGTGCCAAACTGCCCTCCGGAAAGACTGTACCAATGAACCCACCCAAGAGGTGTGGTTCTATTTAATAAAACTTTCTCCACCCCACATTTCCTTTGATTAGGCTTACACATCTCTTCAAAATCCTTGTTTCCTAGATCATAATCTTAGAATTTAATACATGTTCTTCTTTCGGGTTATTATTAACATAAGATTTATCAGACTGTGTGAGAGCCCAGCCAGAGCCTTAGGGAAGGAGGTGTTCCTTTCAGAGCTGCAGGTAATAAAAATTACTAAGCCACGCAGATTTGGAAACAAAAGTGACCAGGGAGGAGTAGAAAGAATTATCCTTGTTATGTTAAAAGCATGGTTGGAATTTTCACTCTGCGCCTGGCATGTAGTGTTTAGAACAGCGGCTCATACATGAGGTGGGCACCCAGTAATCCTTTCTGAATGGAAAGAGTTGTGGAAAGTGTGTTCCAGACAGAGGTAACAGCACATGCAAAGGCCCTGAGGCAGGAACATGCTGGGCCCATTTGGGGATAAGAAAAGAAGCCAGCGTGGACAGTTCCTCCTATGACTATCCCAGGTCTAGCACTGCAAGTTCTGTGTCCAAAGAAATGCCTCAGCAAAGCAGGACAGTTGGTCCCCGCAGGCCAGAGCAGTGTGAGCCAACTGGGATATCGTCTCCCAACATCCACTGTCCCCTCCCAGTAACAGCCTGTTTCCTGGGCACACAGCCGGGCAGAATGAAGACTGCACTTCTCAGCCCCCTTTGCAGTCAGGGGTGGTCATGCGACTGGGCTGTGGCCAGTGGGAAAGAGAACTGTGTGCTCAGCTGCTGGGCCCCACCCTTAAAGGGAAGGCTTGTGCCCATCTGTCCCCTCTGCCCCTCCCTGCTGGCCAGACACTGGGATGTGATCCACCTTGTGGGAGAAGCCACACCCCAAGGGTGACAGAGCAGCAAGGTGGAAGGAGCCTGAGACCCTGAAAACTACAGAGAAGAATCACCCTACGGGCTTGGATTTCATGCAAAAAAGAAATAAACTGTCTTATTGAAGCCACTGTAATTTGAGGTCCCTGTCATGCTCACTGAGGCTCTAACCTACTTGGTAGAAAGGTGGGGTTGGAGAGTCAGGCAGGGGCCGGGAGGCCAAGGTGAGGGAAGAAACCAATGAGGAAGGATTCCAAGGCCCACCTGCTCCAGGTGAGAGTCCCAGTGGGTGCCCCTCCCACCGCTGAGTAATAGGATTTTCCCCACGTTCCCTTTAGGACGTTGCAAGACACACAGCCTAGTCTCTCGTGCTTATCTCCTGAGGTGTCCTTTAAGATTACTTAGATACCCGTTCATTTTACCCACAGGGAAACTGAGGCCCGGACAGGAAGTAGCCCGCCCTTGTCCTCAGGAAAGAGCCAGTTCCCTTGAATATCCTCCTGGGTCAAGTGGCCATAATTTGCTTCTACATCTACTGAGAATCAGACCAGCTGATTCTCATTCATTCGTTCATTTATTCATTCACACGTCCATTTGTGAAATACTTTTTGTAAAGCAAGATGGTCACAGGAGCCTTCATTGTAGGGAGAGGAAAGTCCTTCCTAATCAACGCCTTCTGCACCCAACGAGGTATTTCTAACCCAAAGATGCAGGGGAGAAGGTAACGACATGGGGCCGCCCCTAGCCCGCCGCCCCCCACACCTGCCCCAGCCTCACCCCAGCGGCACTTCCACCTCCTCCCCGAGCCCTTGGGGTTCCTACCTTCACGGCCACCACCGTCTCCAGCCTCTGGCCTCGCCTGTCCCCTCCCAGTGGCCAGAGGAGCCAGGCACCATGCGCCATGAATCCGAGAAGAGACCCTATCCCTGCCCTCCCGGAGCTTACCGGCCTGAGCGTGGGATCCTCCAGATCCGCCTCTCCACACACACAGGGCTCACCTGGGAGCAGCTCAGGGCTCACCTGGGTGGAGCCGGCGGGGGGCTGGGGGGGCCTGACCCCGACCTCTCACCTGGGAGCAGCTCATGTAAAGCGCTCGTAGCTCACCCCGGGCTGATGGTTCCAGCCTCCAAGACACCCCGAGGCCTCCTTGGCTGCTTGGTAATCAGACCAGGTACCTGTAAGGAGACGTGACTCTCATTTTCACTTAACTGGCAAATCCACATCATCAAAGAGGCGTAGATGCTCAGTGGCCCTTCCTTCCCTCGCCAGTGACCATTAACCTTTAAAAAGATGCTTCCTGAGCCGTTTGCTGAGCCTCGTTCTCTGTGCCAGGTGTAATGAGGCCCATACGTGGGCCAGACTCGGGAGGGGGTGAACGTGAGAAATGCCACAAACGAGAGACCTGGGCAGAGCGGGCCCCGGAGTGGGTGTGTCAGCCGCCACGCCGGAGCCCAGCCCCGGGGCTCTGGGACAGCTAAAGCCAAGTCTCGTTCAAGAAGTGAGTTCTACTGAGACAACGGTGGCAGAAATTAAAAAGCCAGATGCTGTCACTCCTCTGATCTAAACCCTCTGCTTCCACCTGACTCAGCGTAGAAGCCAAGTCCTTACACCCACCTTGGGGCCTTTCTGACTCGGCCTCTCCTCACCGCTCTGACTCCCCTTCCCCTCGACCCCTTCCTCTCTCCTGTCTGGTTATACTGACCGCCTTGCTGAGCCTGGAGGTCCAGCTCCACGCCCACCCCAGGGCCTTTGCACGAAACCTCCTCCCCCAGGTAGTCTTAGGGCTGCTCCCTCTCTGTCGCTTTCTCAGGGGGCCTCCCTCACCCCACTTTTAAAATAACACCCCTACTGCATCCTCCACACTCAGGGTCCCCCTCCCTGCTTCACTTCTCGCCAAAGCACGGACCAGCACTGACACCATCCCTTTTACCAGTTGACGTCGGCGTTCGTCCCGCTGTGTTAGGACGTACGGATCCTGTAGGGAGGGATCTTTCCGTCTTGTTCACGGCTTTGTTCCCAGTGCTCAGAACAGGTCAGACACGCAGCGGACACTTCATAAACATCTGTGGAATGAGTGAGTGAATGCATGAATGAATGAAGAAAATCATACCTGAAGGACAAACCCCTGAGACCTGGAAGAACTTGTTGATTAAAGGGGTGAAGTTCCAGAGTCCACGTCCCTCCATTTGCTGAAGGGAGAGATTAAGAAATACAGTTATCCAGTGGGACGGCCTCGTGCCCGGGGCCTGAGTTGGCGGCAAACTGGCCGTCACGGTGACGCCCTCCGTGCACAGGGGCAGAGACACGGGCGGAACAGCAGGGCCAGCTGCGCGGCGGCTGCTGCCCCAGAGCCACGTGCTGCCGATTTAGAGGCTGCGGCATCTTGCTCCCGCTGCGCTCTGCCTGAGCCCTCCCCGCCCAGCCCTCCCCAGGCAGCTCCTCTCCATCGTCTGGGGCTCAGCTCACATCCAGCTCCGCAGAGAGCCCGCTCCCCACCTCGGGATCCGGCGTGACGCCCCCTCCCCCAATCACGCGCCGTGGTTTCGATTCCTCAACGCGCTCATCGCTCCCTGACTTTCTCTGGTTCACTCCTTCATGCACTTGCTTGTTCTCGCTGAACCCCCATGAGGACATCAGCTCCGTTTGGAGGGGGACCTTCCTGCCTCGCTCACTGCTGAACAACCCCCAGCCCCGTTCAGGGTCCAACACACGGTAGGTGTTCAATAAACATTTGTGAAATGAATGGCTGGAGGAAACAAGTGTACATACACTTTGAGGATTTATAAAGTGACATGGAAATTACCAATTCTTTGAGGGCCTGCAAGTAACATTTACCGTCATCCCGGGGGGGTTAGTTAGATGTGGCCTGATGTGAAGATAGCCGTGAAGACGGAAGGGTGGCCCAATTAGCTTCCCACACCCCCTCGGGCTTTTCTGTACTTCAGTAAAAATGTTACCTTTCCTCCTTTTGAATCTGTCTTCATCGAAGCCCCAGTAACGATGGAATACAGCAATTACTTGCTTTTTCTTGTTTCCCCTTTAGGACACAACATGATTGTGTTACTGTTGGTTCAGAGGCTGAACGCCCTCCTCTGTCTCGGGAGGACCACGGTGTAGCATTCAGGGGGTTGGGCCACCCAGGAGTGACCAGGACTCTAGTGCCGCTTCTGCTCCTGCTACCTGCCCAGGCCACGTCACGCCTGGGCCTCAGGGCTGCTGCTGCCGCCTATGGGATGAGAACTGTGATGAAATGACCCCTGAGGTCCCACCAGCTTTGACCTGCTTTACTCAATGGCTCCCTGACAAGGTTGTAGAGGGTAGAATCTGGCTGGGGACCAGCTCCTGGAGTGGGCGTTGGTGCAATGGCCCTGTTCCCTCCTATGGATAAGGGCCCGTCCATCCTCCTCGGAGGATCTAATTCACCCCGATTCCTACCTGTCTGCCCGTCTCCTCCTGCGGCCCAGACCCCAAGGACGCCCTGGCTCCTCCGAGGCCCAGTGCTCTGCTCCCCCGTTTCCTTCTAGTCAGTTCCTCTTGTCCTGGCCTCAGAATCCAACCTGCAACCTCAGATCCCGAGTGACTCAACCACCACCTTTCACCAGGACAGGTTCCCGAGTCTTCAGGCCCCTAAGGGGCCTTCCTGGCACATCTCGGATGACGGAGCACCTCCAAGGAACCCCAGGACCTCAACACCCTCATCAAGAGCTTCAGGAGGGACCCCCGTTGGGAGACCACCATGGGGACCTTGGGGACCGTGGGACAGGCCGGGCGGGGCCACCACTCAGGCCTCGGTGTGTTGACTCAGGTCGTGGCTTCTGTTCCCCTGCCTCGACTCTCCCTCCAGCAGACCAGCCCCCGCTCTCCCGCCCACGCCCTGTGTCACCTGTTGTGACCTGCGGGCTGGCCAGGCTGTCCTTACGACCCCCACAAGGAGCAGGAGGTTGTGGGAAGGGGAGGGGTGGTGACGCCTGTGAACGTGGGCGTGAACGAGGTCAGGAGCTTGAAGTCCTCTGGGGCTAAAACTGCTCCGGGAATAATGCTGCCTCGTAATATTTAAGTAGACATTTATCAGATGTGTTTCCATGGGGCCCCACCTTCAGGGGGGATTGGATCCCATCACTGTGGGTGTCACTTCACACGTCAGCTGCATCGAACGATCAGACACACTCTGCTGCCCTCCCCTCCCAGCCCCAGTCCCCCGACCAGGTGTCCCCCAGGGCCCGGCCGCGCGGCTTCTGCTGGGGCCCAATGTCCCCCAGGGCCCAGCCGCGTGGCTTCTGCTGGGGCCCAATGTCCCCCAGGGCCCGGCCGCGCGGCTTCTGCTGGGGCCCAGCGCAGAGCTTGGTGCGGTTGGTGCGGTTCCATGAGACCCGGGAACCGGGCTGCGCTGGGATCCGTGGTGACCAAGTCCCTCGTGAATTAAATCATTTAACAGATGAAATGGAAAAGGCCTCCTCGCTTTCCTTTTGAATGAGCCGTGAAATAGGCTCCGGGACCGGCCTCCAGGGCGAAGCAGTCAGCAAGGCCTGGCTCCCAGAGGGACTGATGAGGTGTCAGAAGACGGGGCGCCAGGAGGACACGGCGCTCGGGAGCACCCGTCACAGTGCACAGTAGTGGAGCCTGTGTCCACAGGAGCCCCGGCCTCGAGAGGCTGGAATGGGCGAAAGGGGTGTCTCCGGGGTGCCCACTGGCCACATGCTAACGGGCGTCCCCACTCTGGGCGACCAAGCACCAGAGCTGAAATCCTTGGCCTCCCATCAGGGAGTGGGTTTGGATTCTGGTCAGAGAAGCTCCTGTCCACACTCTGGGTCACTGACGCAATTCTTCTCCAAGTGCTGGAGTTCCTCGTCAGAGGGAGCTGCTGGGGCACAAATGACACTCAGTCAGGCAGCGACTTGGTTTCCTCATTGGTTCGAAGGCGGGTCCATCCAACCCTGAGAAGGTGGAACCCAGGACTAGCGGGTCCCGGCAATGAATTCTCCGCAAATTAAAGAACAACAAAGCACAGTAAATCGGACTTGCACAAATGCTTTTCAACACGTACTACTCTGTGCCTGTGAGGACACAGCCACATGGACACAGAACGCCCACCAGCGGGGGCTCTCAGTCCCAGTGTCTCCAAAAACAATTTGGTGGCCATATCAAGAGCTTTTTAAAAAGCACTAACTCCAGATGCACTCATTGTACACATAAGACTTTATTTTAAGGAACAATTCATAAATGTGAACAGAAGTTACTCAGTAAGATGTTTTACTGCAACGTAAATTTTAACAGCAAAAGGAAACAACACAAGCGTCCAACAAAATAAGAATGGAGAAGATTGCATAAATTGTCTAGATAAGGGAATGTTGAAGGATAATAGTATAATATGTTTACAAGAAGTTTTTAATAGCATAGAAAATGCTCATGGTATCACATGAAGTGAAAAAAAAGCAGGTTATAAAACTATGAAATGGTACAGATGAACCAGTTTGCAAGGCAGAAATAGAGACACAGATGTAGAGAACAAATGTATGGACACCAAGAGTGGAAAGGGGGGGAGATGAATTGGGAGATTGGGATTAACATATATACACTAATATGTATAACATAGATAACTAATGAGAATGTGCTGTATAGCCCAGGGAACTCTACTTCACTTTGCTGTACAGTAGAAACTAATACAACATTGGAAAACAACTATACCCCAATTTTAAAAAAGAAAGAAAAAAGAAATAAAATAGTTTGGTTAAAATAAAATAGATAACCAACAAGGACCTACCGTATAGCACACGGAACTCTGCTCAATATTCTGTAATAACCTAAATGGGAAAATAAGTTGAAAAAGAATAGATACATGTATATGTATAACTGAATCACTTTGCTGTACACCAAAAACTAACACAATGCTGTTAATCAACTACACTACAATATAAAATAAAAATTTAAAAAAAAAACTATGTTAAGCTCTTGTCACATATACACTCATATTCAGAGAAAAAAACTTGAGTAAGAGATAAGTCAAGATGGCAGCAGTGGTGACATATGAGTGGTACAATCATATTGGTTTTCATTTTCTCCTTTAGAGTAATTTTCCAAATTTTCTAGAATGAACAAGTCTTTTAAAATCAGAAGGAAAAAAAGTTATTTAAAGTTGCCAACAGCCACCAGGTAAAAAGCACAATATTCTTAGCAGTTTCTGCAAAATATAAGACCTTTCATAAAATATACAGGTATTTTAATAATTGATATTTCATTTTCAATTAAAATTCTATCAAAGCTTATAAAATGATTTGAGGAAAGGAATGTTCAAAGCATTCATTAACATTCTCTATTTGTGTTTGAGAAAGAAACCCAGCAGTTGAATTCCTTTGGAAAGTGTAAAAATTGGTGGTTTGGTTTTAAATCAATATCTCTAACATATTCATGCCACTTGGTAAATTTTCTGCTCTCTGTCAGCTTTAGAATGCATAACTGTCATGAATTTGAGAAGTAAATCTATCATTTTGAACAGCCTTTAGAAAATAGGGTTGAGGGACTTCCCTGGCAGTCCAGTGGTTAAGATGCCATGCTTCCAAAGCAACGGGTGTGGGTTCGAACCCTGGTCGGGGAACTAAGATCCCACATGCTGTGTGACCAAAAAAAAAAGGAAAGACAGAAGGAAAAGAAAAAAAATAGGGTTGAATACTTTTTACATGATTTTCTCACACAGTTATAAAACAATCTCATTTGTCTCTGCAAATACAAATACCTTCTTAACATTTAAACTATGAATTTACTGAGTCCCAGAATACGCAGTATCCCTGAATGTTACTCTCTTCCCTAAAATCCTTTAATACTTTCCCATTGCCCTAGCACATCCCAACTCTCCACCAACTTACTACGCCCAGGGTGGTTTGGCCCCACCTTCTCCTCTCTGCTGCCAGGCTGCTGCCCACTAGCCTTATCACAGTTCCTCAAACAGAACAGACTCAACCCAACTCAGAAGCTTTGCACTTGCTGTGCTCTGCAGAGATCCCCATTCAGAAATCTTAGCTTATCCAATAAGACAAGAAAATGAAATAACAGGTATGCAAATTGGAAAGAAGAAATAAAACTGTCCTTGTTTGCAAACGACATGATAGTCTGTTTAAATAATCTGAAAGAGTCAACCCACAGCTCCAAGCTGTGGTCAGTGTCATGCTGACTGGTCAGCCCCACTGTGTGACAAAGACAGGGGTGTGGGCAGACATGTTATGGCCACTCTCAGGGGTAGGGGTGGGATTGGCCCAGAGAGAGTGTCTGAGCTGCCCTGGAAGCCTGACGGGAGACTCATGGCACCTTCAGCATCATTATACTCAGACCCCAGACAGACCCCTGACAGCTTGGGCACAGGGTCCCCAGGTCCCTGCTGGGGGACACACCTGTGTCCACGCTGGTTGATATAGAGCTGCTGTCTCCATCCCCAAGTCACCCACACTGACATCCCAAGATGCAGCAGCTAAGGGGGCATCGCCAGCCCAGCGGGGAAGTAGAGGGGAGGGAATCAAATTATTTTTGAAACTTCTCACATTATTGAGGGTTAGACAGACCCACTGCTTAGGAAACTGTTGCTCAAAACCACTGATAATTCGATAGGCTTCTGAAAGAGAAATTCTTCTGGAGTTCTTCCCACAAAAGTAAAATTAATGGTTTATGACAGGTGTTACAAATCAGTCCTTATCTCAAAGGGAAACAGACTTTCACTGTAAGAACCAGAGATCATCTTTCTCCTCTGAGCATTTTCCAAAGAGACCATTTATTAAAAAGTAATCTTGTAGATTCCACTGATAGGAGGGAAGGTTAATCCGTTCACCTGATTGGTGAGGGAGGTCTGTGTGTCGATGACCCACATATCATCCCCAGGACTGGCACACACCTTAGGGCTCTGAGGTGACCAGGCTTTGAGGCACAAGCCCAGCCCTGGCATCCTTCTCCACACATTCACAGGGGTCACCTCCAACAGCCATGCTTGACCCAAACTCCTGCCCAGGGCTGACTGGATGAGGGCAGAGCTCCTGACCTGGTCAGGACCAATCAGAATCTGCTTGAGGTCACTGAACTAAGGAGACATACATTGGGTTACCATGGGACCACCATTTCCAGCCATGTCCTCAGAGGGACAGAAAGAAGAGTAATGAAGTGGATGACCAGAGAGGATGTGTGGCTCCAGGACAAGGGACAGACGGGCCACGTGGTATCCTGATGGCCTGCAAGGACTCGGTCCTGCCCTCCTGAGCCTGGGCCCCACCTCCTGCTTCCCTCTTCCTGCAGATGGCCTGTGTCCGGGCAATGCATCCCCTGCCTTAGGTCCAGCTGGTCTGACTGGATGTCTGCCCTGCTCCACCAGAAGTTACCTCAACAAGTCCCCTTGTTTTCTCTCATGGAGACAAGATCTCAGAGTTTCAGTGGAGGGATGCTGGTAAGAGGTGGCACCGGAGGGTTACCGTTTCTTCTGGCAGCAGGAGGGTGGGTGGCGAGAGTGTTCTCACCCGGATGGCCAGACGGGCCGGGGGCAGTCAAGGCTCTTGGCTGGGAGCCGTAGTGACCCACGTGGGTGACGTGAGCACAGTGGGCTTTCCCTGCAGGATCTTGAGCCCCACAGACTAGAAGAGACGCAGAGGACCAGGCGGAAACCACAGGACTCCATGGGGCTAAGAAGGACCATCTCGCACCAGAACGGGCTGATCAGGACGCTGCCTGGGAAAGTGACCTCCTGCGATCCCTCTTCTGTTCTTCACTTGCTCAAAACAGGGTTCAGGAAAGAGCGTGAAGGGGCCAGACTTAGACCAGCGCCCACCCCTCAGGAAAGCCGGGTGGAGAGGGAGGACCTCGACCCTTAGCTTTCGTGATAGGACG
Source organism: Grampus griseus (assembly GCF_964374135.1). Taxonomy (NCBI): domain Eukaryota; kingdom Metazoa; phylum Chordata; class Mammalia; order Artiodactyla; family Delphinidae; genus Grampus; species Grampus griseus. The sequence goes on along the minus strand of NC_139008.1, from coordinate 75,716,137 downwards.
TGTCACCAGGGGCTATCCCGCACCCCTCTTACCTGGGGGAGGAGTGATTCCCAAAAGGACGATTGGAGCTTCAGCGAGGGGATCCAATTGTGGGCAGCCAGAAATGATCCCTGTGCCACTTGGGACAGGACCACGGTGAGCCTTGGGTGCCGGGCTCATGTGAGCTTCCCCTATAGGGGCACCGGGGGGCAGGGGACACATGGTGTTTATGGAAAAGGCAGCTCTCGGGACTCTTGACTCCAACTGAAATGCTACAATGTACTCGTGGGGTTATTTCTTTTTACAATGAATATTTATCACTTTCATAGTAAAAACGATTTTTCATTTAGAAAATTAAAAAGCTACCGTCTCGGGGCTTTCCTGGGGGCGCAGTCGTTGAGAGTACGCCTGCCGATGCAGGGGACGCGGGTTCGTGCCCCGGTCCGGGAAGATCCCACATGCCGCGGAGCGGCTGGGCCCGTGAGCCATGGCCGCTGAGCCTGCGCGTCCGGAGCCTGTGCTCCGCAACGGGAGAGGCCACAGCAGTGAGAGGCCCGCGTACCGCAAAAAAATAATAACAATACTAACAACAATTTAACGCTGTGCGTCCTCATTCCTACTGTGAAGCAGCGGCCTGGGCTCAGTGGAAGAGCTGGGGTGTGCTAAAGAGAAGTATCAACGGCAGCAGCTATGAAAGTCTCTCCCCAAGGTGAGTGAGGAGGCTGGGAGAGGGGGCGACAGGGAGGGGAGAAAGGAGGGGAATGATCACCCTGTCCCCCATCCACCTGTCCGCACCACCTCCACACAGGGAGGCAAGATACAGAGGAGGGTGAGCGGCTGCAGTTCAACAAAGACCTGAGGTCCTGCCTCCACACTGCCTTTTTCAAGGCAATGATAAACGGAAGACATTCTGGTCATTTTTCCCCACAAGGTCTAACATCAAGAACCATGTCCTTATTCGTTCCCAGCCAAGGTTGTTTGGTAACTGCATTAGTTTGTTCATTTATTCATTTCATAGATATTTATTGAAGGTCTACTATGTGCTAGAAATCCTGCAAGTGCTTGAGATGCAGCAATAAAACATACAATTCAAACATCTGCCCTTAAAAGCATATTGTCAAGTAGAAAGAAAGTGGCAAACGACGACACAAAATGTAAGGGATGTGTATCAGATACGTGTTACGTGTCGTCTCAGGTATTTTCAGCCCTACCGTCTCCCACTGTAGAAACTGGCTTATTGAAGGTCCACAGGTGTCCTATCACCTCCTATTCACCCCATCAGTGAGGGAGAGATCCCCCACCCTAAACTGCTGAAATAGCTAAACACTCAACACCGGACACTGGACAGAGGAGCCTGACAGCAGTTTATTAGTCACATATACTCAAAGCCCAGGAGGCAGGACACTCCACGTCAAGCAGAGCCACGTGGGGGCTGCACCTGGGAACAGAGTGAACAAGCAGGGGCTGTGGGACGCAGGCTTTATAGTAACAAGAGGGTGAGGTTGTCCCTGGTTCCCATGGGAGGATGTTATTGAGTTATGTGAATAATTCCATGGGCCAGCAGGGAAGTGAAACCACAGGTGGTGGCAGGGGCTGAGACCTGAACACCTGCCCTTGGCTCAAGGAATTTCAATGATGCTTCCACATTTCCACTAAACATTGGCATGTCCCTGTGGTTCTTCCACAAGAAGAAAGGATGGAGAAACTATGGCAGAATCAACAAGCTGCGCCTGGATGACTATGATGCTTCCAGTAAAAGTCTTTTTAACCTGAATTATCTGGGGCATCTACCCTGCTTTCCCTTTCTCAGTCTATGCTGCTTTCATGAATCCTTGGACATAAATCCACATTTGCATCTAAGCCTTCTGTTTGTTTTCTTCTGCCCGTTGGAAGGAAGGCAAAGTAGGGGACATTTAATAACCTGCTTCCGCTCTCTGGTTCCATGATATTAATCTGACCACACAGGATCCTTAATGCTTCACCATCACAAAGACTCAGTTTCATACATGAATGAATCGATGTCAAATGGGAGGGGGGGCACGTGCCATGTTTTCCTGACACCTCTTAAATGCGTTCTTATTTCATATTGATACAGATCAGGGGCCGTGGGTCATGCTGACAAGCTCGTGAACTACCTGCTACTCAGCAACAATACAAGGTCCTGTTTTCCTGATGGAGCAGTTGATGTTGATTGCAGAGGATGTCCGTGAACTTGAAATTGTTTTGATTGTTGTTTACCCGCCAGGGACCTTGAGCTTGAGACCTTCCTACTCCACACAGAGGTGCAGATGACACAAATGGTGGGAGTACTGTCGAGAGACATAAATTAGAGCAACTAGAGTGAGATGGAGAAAGAGAAGGATGCGTTTCTAATTGGGGCATCATTACAGGGCTTCTGAGAAGCTAAGAGAGATACAGCATCGACATCGAAACCCCCGAAGTGGCAGGCAGAAGTGGCCACATCTAGAGCCAGAGGCCATGAACATAACTGACAGGCTCTGTGACCCTGGGGGGGGGCAAAATCACTCTGACGTGACAATATGCTAAAGTGGGCGTTTCATTGTTTCCCAGAAGCTGTGATTTTCAGATGATGACTTCAGGGATCCTTTAAGGAGGATAACTGATCACCCGCCAAAGAACTTGTAGCGTTTCCTCTTTACAGTGGAAGAGAGAAAAAGCAACAACTCAGCTCTTTCAAGCCGAAAAGGAGCATTTTTCAGAAAAAACATTGCAAAGTTTATAACAATGGGAGCTGGAGGAAACACAAATACATCTCGCCTCTTGACAAATGAGATTTAATTAAGAGACTCTTCATGCTAGAAAACAAAGTCTTGCCTGTGCCATGAAGGGAAAAGCAACAGGCTGAGGGGGAGGGTGTCGCTGACAAACAGCCCTGCGTCGGTCCATTAATTATTCATAAACGTCCTTGTGATGGAATTCCACTGCTTCACCTATTTTTAGTTAATTCTCTATTTTTTTACTCCAAATGCTACTTGTGCTAATTGATGAAATAGTTAATCCAGACAACAATAAGCACAGATGAAACAGAGAGGCTTGGGTTTATCCGCTCGAGGAATTTTAATAATTTTACACTTTGCAGGGATGTAAAGCATGGGCACTGAAGGTATTTGCACAGAGATGCACCTGTGTCTCCCTGCTCCCCACGCAGACCTGCAGTTTAGTGGGATCTAAACCTCCCGGCCAGCTGGTGCTCGCCAGCCGACACTCCCAAAGCTGGGGGCTTCCATTCTGACCCTTTTGCCGGTCCCCGCAACCATGGTCCCTGTGATTCCAGGTGGTCCTGAGGCTTCTCCTCAAAGCCCTGCGTCAGGCTCAGTCCCAGAACAAGATACATTGCTGACTGACTCTGAGATCCCTGCTGGCCACGCCAGAGCTCCTTTCTGCATATTTCCTGACCATCTCTCTGATTTTCTCCTGAGTTGTGACCAAGGTCCTAAAACTGAGGTCTGCCATCCCACCCAGGTTCTGAGCTATGAAGCTGGCTGTGGTGGGGAATGAGGTGGAAAAGAACAGCCCTAGACAAGGAGAACTTCCCGTTACAACTGGAAACATCCGAAGAGGCAAATCTGACCCCAGTCACACCCCTGTTTCAAACCTTCCAGAAGCTGCCCACAGCCCTTAGGATGGAGCCCAAACTCCCAGGCCCCTGCCCCTCACCAGTCCCACCTCCCACCACTCACCTCTGTGTTCACTGGGTCCCGGCCTTGGACATACCAGGCTCCCAGCACCTCGGGGCCTTTGCACATGCTGTTCCCTCCTACTGGAATGTTTCCCCACCCCCACCCCAATTCCTCACCTAGTTACCTGCAGCTCACCCGTCATGTCTCAGATGAAATGTCACCTCCTTGAGGGATTCTTCTGTGTCTGTCATTATCCCCGCATCCTGGCCCAGGGACCAGGTCAGTTCCCCCGAAGCTCCTCTCATGACACCACAGTGTGTTTCTTTCCCCGCAAAGACCACATGTAATGACATGAGGTCTTTATTAGCTGAGGACAATCCAAACAGATAAAAAGTCATTTGAGGCAAATCCAATTAAATTAGGTATCAAAGCTTCATAGCAAATGTTTTGTAATTTAACAAATATGTATCTGGGATTTACTTTCGGCCAAGCGCTATTCTCAGTAACCTACCCATGTTGAATTGCTCAATCTTCCGCACCATGGATACTGGTGCTATTATCCCCATTTACAGGTAAGGATACTGAGGCACAGGAAGGCTGCCCAGCTAGTAATTGGCACAGTCAGAGTTCCTGCTCTCAACCACCTCTTCTGAACTAAAGGCCTCGTCTAGAAAAAATGAAACTAAATCTGATGACAAATAAGTTTTTATCTCATATTTAACAACGTGTAGGTGATAGTGGAAAATGTGCCTTAATTCTCAGAGTAATCAAAGAATGAATCAAGCACAAATTTTTTACATCATTTTTCTGATAAAACTGCAGCACGGTTGACATCCTTCCCTCCAGGCCTGGCTTTTGCAGCCTGATCAAAGGAGCCTCATTTTCAGAAAGACTCAAGGGCTTCTGGAGCCTCCCCAGGGGTCTCTCCCAACCCTCTCAGCCCCCATTCTCTCTTGAAGAGCCTGCTTCATCCTCATCCCTGCTGGCTTCTCTTCTCCAGTGTTAATTGGCCTGAATCTGCCAGATCCTCATTGTTTGTGACTTTGTGGGTGATTCCTTCAAGGAACACCCCCTGTTGTGTGACGATATGTACAAGCTCACCCGCAGCCCCACGGTGCCCCCTATCTCTGCTGTGAGACCCCCTAGTGGGGACCCGCCTGATCACTCATACTCGGTGGTGGGCAGAGGACAGACAGCTCTGAGAGCCAACTGTGAAATGTACAGGAATTTTACTAACTGATGGCTTGGAATCAGCCATGGTAAGAGAATAGACACCATGGAAATCAGCAAACCAGGGTTTTTTTTTTCCTAAAGCACCAGTTTACAAACATACCACTGCAGTCTCATCTCATGTACAGCCCTGACTTTTGGGTGGAAATCCCTGTTATCAAATTTGGGCCCCCCCCCCCTCCCAGGGGCTCCCCCGTGCAGACCCACTTCACTAAAAGTGGGTCGTGAGCCCGGAACCCACTGTACTAAGACCACTTCTCCTCCTCTTTGCTCCATCCACTAACAGCCCCCTGGGTCTTTGTTCTAGGACAAAAATTCATGCTTTACACGGATGTGCCTTGAGGGCTCACTATGTGCCAGGAGCTGTCCTGGGTGCTGAAATTATTTGCCTCGGGGGCAATCGGACGCTGGGTGGTTCTAAGATCTCAGACCCATGACTCTAGTTGAATTCACCTATCAGACAAGGAAAGGGGTGTTACAGTTTGTAATAAATAGGCCTGTCCTTGAGGGTCAAGCACACACAAAAAGAAGGCGAGAGTCCAGCTCCGTGTACTATTCATCCTACCCTGAGGACCCACCTCTTCTGATCCCCACGGTGGCCAGTGGTCAGTCACTCCACCCAGTCCAGGACTGCAATGGGGGCGTGGGGGGGAGAGGAGGACAGGAGTCCCTCAGGATGATGTAACCTCAGAAAGGAGCATCTAAAATACAGTCAGGGGCTTCCCTGGTGGCGCAGTGGTTGAGAGTTCGCCTGCCGATGCAGGGGACACAGGTTCGTGCCCCGGTCCGGGAAGATCCCACATGCCGCGGAGCGGCTGGACCCGTGAGCCACGGCCGCTGAGCCTGCGCGTCCGGAGCCTGTGCTCCACAACGGGAGAGGCCACAACAGTGAGAGGCCCGCATACCGCACATAAATACATGATAAAATACAGTCATACCCACCACCTTCAACTTGCTGGCTTCAACTGCCAGCAAACTGGCTCTACCTGCTCAGTCTGCTTTCACACACGGCAACCGCTGCCTTCCCAGACTGTTGTTACCTGGATCTCGAGAGACCCCAGACCCCAGGAGGTATGGACAGAGGGGTCAGATCTGCCGCATCTGTTTGACTGATCAAGAGCCTCCTTGTTCTCCTTGCTCCAGTTTGTTCATGTCACACTTGACACGTCTTAGGCCCTGAATAAATATTTTCCTGAAGGAGTGACAGGAACTTTGTTTTGGGAAGGTGCTGCAGGCTTTTGACTTCGGAGTGAGAATCGCCTTCAATAATCAAGAGATCTTCCGTTTTAATTCATTCATCGAACATATTGTTTCTTTCTGAGATGTTGATTTGATCCCTTTCTTAGTTTCTTTGTCCGTGTGGGAAGCAGACAGCGAATTGCCTGAATACGGAGCCGTTAGTGGAGCTGCCATAATTGGCTAATTTGCTTCTCTCTCTCCCGTAGCGCAATCAGAGAGTGTCTTCACGGGAGGCTGGTTACGCTATGGAGCGTGTCCTTTCCTTCTGCAGCTGCGGGTGGCCTGGAGCGGGGGCGGGGGAGGGGCCGGGGAAAGGTGGAGCATATCCCCACCGTTCACCCCAAACAAAACATCCTAATTCTCATGCACCAGCCACTACATTGTAATACAGTAGAAGGCGGAAACCTGCGTGCATCCTAACAGTCCTAGGAGCTTTTCAAACGGGGAAGGAAGCCTCTTAGTTTTCCTGGACTTGCCCTCTGGGCCCGAGGTTTAGCCTAGGTGAGAGGTCCAGATGTCCTTACCGATGTTTTAGCTTAAAGGACACAATTCTTCCTGCTACAAAGCTTTCTTTCAAAAAACAATAAACCATGGTCAGGATTTTAGAAATCTCTATGCTCATATAACTTTTGGCCCTCTCTTCTTATGACTAATTGGTTTAATTGTATTTCTTTACTGGACATCATCATCTGAGATGACCAGTTTTTATTTTGTGGCCAAGGGACAGGTTTTTGACTTCTCTAAGCCTCGATTTTCTGGTCTTTTAAAGGTTATTGTTAGAAGCAGATGAATAATGTAGACGGATCTATCGCAGGGCCTGCCTCGGATGTGTTGATCAGTAAATTCCTGCCTTCCATCCTTCCTGCCCTCCTTCCATCTCTCCTTCATTCCATCCTTTTTTTCCTTCCCTCTCTCCCTCTTTGCCTTATTATCCTTCTCCTGAATGATAGGGAAACAATTGCTCTTCAGATCTGTCTAGACCTATCCTTTGGTTGGTAAAAGCAAATGGTGTGTGATTCCTCATGTCACACAGAGGCAGCTGCGATAGGAGCTGTTTTTACAGGGCAGGCAGAGGGTCACAGGCTTGTCCCCAACCACAATTCCTGTTCTCTGTCTGATTTGTTTTATTTTATTTTATTTTCCCCAACTTATTATTCTGAAAGATGTTACAGCTCCAGAAAAGTTTAAAGAGTAGCACAATGAACACCCACATATCATACCCTCTTTATCTCAGTCACCAGCTGGTAACACTGAGCCATGCTTCCTTCAGTCTCTGTGTGTATTATTTACAATATGTGTCTGGATTTTTTTTCCTTTTTATTTTTGCCTAAATCATTTGAGAGTATGGTACAAACAACACGGTATTTCATGCCCAAACACTTTAGTGTAGATGTCATTAAAAAAATGATCTCCTGCAAAATGTCTAATCATTTTTACCCTCATAATATTTAATGTTGATGCAGAAATATAGTTTAATATACAGTCCAAGTTTAGAGCTTTTTCCCTTAATTCTGTAATCCTCTAAACAATCGTACCTTGCCTTTGGTAGTCATGACTCATCTCCTAGAACAATGAACCCTCCTTTCTTGTTTTTCATGATTTTGACATTTTTTAAAGATTTTTGTCTTGTACCAGAAAGCTAGGAAGTACTCAAAGGAGGATGGGGATAAATCAAGGAAACAGAAGCTGGAATAAAGGGGCTCCTGAAACAGTGCATAAAACATGGACCAGCTTAAACTGGTTTTGCCTCCTTAAGTAGGTTGATTGAGTATGCAAACCTTGAGTTATTTTACAGAGACAGCACTGCGCATCTGCAAGATAGGAACCCACGTCTCCAGGATGACCTCAGAACCAAGAATCTTCAGTCTACAGAACTCAAAGAATAGAAATGTTGCCACCTGAGCCATTTACAAAGTAAGAAGCCCTTCAATAAGGAAAACCTGTCTTCCAGCAGCATGAGTAGCTTATACAGATTGATTCAAGACTAGCGAATCAGCTTCCAAGTTTGAAATTCCCCTAAACCTTTAAATTTCCCCCTGAACCCAGGATCACAGAGATATTTGAGACCCTTGTGTTCCGTTTCCTTGCCAGTCGATCTCACAGAAAAAACTTTATTTTCCCAAAAGCTGGTGCCACAGTGTTGGCTCCTATGTGTGTCGGGTAGCAAGCCGTCACTCGGTAACAATTTTGGCAACAATTTTTGGCAGGTCTTGTGACTACCTGCCCAAGGCACTATAGTCCCCAGCAGAGTGTGCGCTCTCGTCACCAACCCTGAGTGGTCCATCAGACTGAATTTGTCTAGAGGGTTGGCTTTTGGGTTCCTGCTTCCCCCGCCTCCACAGTACTCCAGGCTCCTTGGTGCTACTTTCAATTTTGAGAGAAGAAACAGCTCCTGCTTCAAAGGTCTTTTGGGTGAGTAACCTCGTTAAAATGTGCCTGTGCCTAAGTTATTTAATAACCTCATCAGGATTGTGGGTTAGGGGCCCACCCTGGGGAGATTTTGTTCAACTTAGAGGTCAAAACTTTGGGTTGGATTCCCAAGGCCAGGATCGTGGGTCAGTAGGCCCACCCCAAAGAGACTTTATGAAGGGTTTAGCTGCTGAGATATTCAAACCCTGGGTTAGAGTCCCAGGCCTTTGGGGTCTTTGTCTACGTTATCTATGTCTGATTGTTTTATTTGGTAGGAATTGGCTAATTGTGGTTAACTATTGGATGACAGCAGCAAAACTTTATTGAAGCTGCTTTGTGTCATTTTGCTCTGGTCATCCTGAGAGAAAAACTTTCCAAAATGGGGAATGTCAACAGTACACCTGCTACTTTAACAGGAAGAGGAAAAAAGGAAGAAAAATGTGATTGTACCAGTCAATCTAAGGAATAGAGTAGGCACATTGGGCTTCCCTGGTGGCGCAGTGGTTGAGAGTCCGCCTGCCGATGCAGGGGACATGGGTTCGTGCCCCGGTCCGGGAAGATCCCACATGCCACGGAGCGGCTAAGCCTGTGAGCCATGGCTGCTGAGCTTGCGCGTCCGGAGCCTGTGCTCCGCAACGGGAGAGGCCACAGCAGTGAGAGGCCCGCGTACCGCAAAAAAAAAATGCATTACAATATACATTAGGTACAGACAAATACTGTTTGCTTCCACTTATACCAGGTACCGAGAATAGTCAAATCTATAGAGTCAGAAAGTACATCGGTAGATGCCAGGTACCAGGGGTGGGGAGGGGAATGGGGAGTCGGTGTTTAATGGGGACAGAGTTTCAGTTCAGGAAGGTGAAAATTTCGGGAGATGGATGATGGTGAGAGTGGCACAACAATATGAATGTATTTAGTGCCACTGAACTGTACAGATAAATATGGTTAAAATAGTATGTTTTATATTATGTGACTTTTACCACAATAAAAAAACATTTTAAAAAATAAATAAATGGGAAATAGAAGGAGTAGAATCAGTGAACTGGGAGCTAGGAGAAATCCTCTATTTCCAATGGGTGGTCAGCACAGATGAAAAAGCACAGCTGTGTGTCTTTAGAGTGATTTAACGAAAGGCAGAGATTAGAGAGAAACAAGACAGGTGGGGCAATGTTACTAGATGAACAGGTATTTAAGAAGGTTGTAATTAAGGCAGGAACGGGACAGATTTTATGTAATTATTTGCAGTTTAAATAAGAAATATGGTAGTCAAACTTGGCCTACATTTAGGCAATTGTAAAGCAAAGCAAAAGTTTTCCAAAATGCAAAGAAAACTTGGTAAGAATTTTAGTGGACTTGCTGAAAATAGCCCTTAATTGTTATACATCTAGAAAGTGGCCTGAGAAGGTCAAAGTATTTTGAAGTTGGAGATGATGTTTCTAATGCAGGTAGTATCTAACCATCATTTGGATACAGGACTCTATCAGCAAACGTGTGCTTGGTTCTGTTTGTACCTGTCCCTGTTGATAACAATATGGTGGTTCTAGCTACGTGCTTTTATTTGGTAAATCTTAACATATTAAGTTCTTGGTGTTTCATGTGACCTCCTACTCTATATGGTATACTGGAGTTATGAAAAGGAAAATGTTTCTTTTATAACACTGCCTAGTCCCAAAGTCAGCTGGAGTTTGGGGGAAAATGGCCTGAAAATGGGTCTTGGAGTTATAATACTATTTTCTAATTAAATTTCTTTTGCAAAAGAGGAGAAAGGGGACAGAATTGATTTTTCTCCCCATTTCTTGCAAGGGAAGATCCTTTATACAATTGGACACATTTTGGGTTTTCCTCACTGAGAATTTTAACCCTCTTTTATATGAGCCAAACTGGCAGGGAGTTAGCCTTGAACTGCTTTTAGGTGTGTGTGTGTATATATATAAAAGAGGAAATTTTGCCAAGAGGGACACACACATTGGTGGTGCCAAAGGCCATGGGCTCTATGGAGGACTTGGGCTGAGTATATTCCGCCTGGAAATTGCCCAGACATCTAGATGAGCTTGTCTGTGATCTCTGCTGGGGAGGCAAATGTTTTGGTCCTCTACCAGGAGGACCAAATTGATTAAAGAAGATCAACTTCCTCAGAAAGGAAGTGAAGGTTTGGGTATTTCAACCTCTATGCTCTTGAATTCCTCTCTCAAGCTCATCTGGGTCTAAGGCTCCTCACTTTATTTTTCAAGGTGATGCAGTCACCTCTTCTACCCTCCTTCTCTTGGGGTGAGTTTTTCCAGGCGGCAAGTGAGACAGTCGGGGCTCTCATAGGCCCCTCTGCAATGATCAAGCCTGCCTTAAGTACATGGGGGAAACTGTTAGGAACCTCTGACCACATTGGCTACAGTCTTGGAACTGCTGGGATAGATTGCTTGGCGGTTGGGTACCATGTGTGATTTTCAGGCCATGGTTCTCGACAACCACCTCTAATGGAAAGCTTCTCAGTGTTCCCTAAGTGAATCCTCAGACCCAGGCTGGTCTTCTTGGAGACTGTCCATTCTCCTTGGGGCTCCCCCAGGGAATTCGTACAGCCGAGTTGTGAATAGTTGCTACTACATTTGCTTGCTTGTTTCCAGAAACCTAACTAGGAGGTGGAATTGGTTCCAAAATCCTAAGGTTCTTGCTCTCACACCTCTTGAGGCTGTTTGATTTCTCCCTGCATTTGGGGGGAGTAAGGGAAGGCCATGTTCTAGAGACTTGCAATCCATAGACTGTTCTCCGCTCTTGGGTTTGAAACCTAGGATCCTGACTAAGCCTTTGACCTAGGGGTTGCTAGCTCATGCTTTCTCCAAACCTCCATTCTCAGAGTGGCCAGCTAACCCCTCAGAACCAGCGCCAAGGTGGAAAGCACTTGAGGCGGAAGCCCGGGTGCTTCCTATAAGGGAATAAAGTGTGCTCTGAGACATAGATTGGCAAACCCTGGTGCTTTCCTTCAGCTCCCATGAATTCAAGGGTTTTCCAGGTGACGCCAACTTTGCTACATCACATGGACAGTGAGTTTCTGGTAAGACTGCTGGTTGACATTGGGCCCAATTCATGAAGGCGAGGAAGAGGCCCTTGCTAAAGGTGGCTGTTCAGGCTCTTCCGTGGTTTTGCTGGCCAAGAAGTAAATTCTCTTGAGCGCTGCAATGCAGGAAACCCACTCATCCAACTGCAAAGCTCAGACTCCACTAAGGGTGTGTTTTTCTTCTGAGGATGGACGCCCACAGAGAGACCTCCTGGCTGTCCTACCACCAGCTCTGCCTTGCCCTGTGGCTATCCCTCTTCTAAGATCAAGAGAAGGCAGGGGGGCTTCCCTGGTGGCGCAGTGGTTAAGAGTCCGCCTGCCGATGCAGGGGACACGGGTTCATGCCCCGGTCCGGGAAGATCCCACATGCCGCGAAGCGGCTGGGCCCGTGAGCCATGGCCGCTGAGCCTGCGCATCCGGAGCCTGTGCTCTGCAGCGGGAGAAGCCACAGCAGTGAGAGGCCCGTGCACTAGAAAAAAAAAAAAAGAGAGAGAGAGAGAGAAGGCAGGTACAAGTAGTGGGCTTACAACATTCGACCTCAACTTGTGTAAATTATTTTGTATGTTTTTCAGCAGCAAAATGAAACTGGCTGTTCATCAGAATGAGGATTTGCAGGAGGCATGTAGACCTATGGTTCAGGGGGAAGACCCTCAGAAAGAGCCTGTCTTGCCTGAGTTAGAGCCTAATGACCTCAACTTATTACATCTGCCTCCTCCTTGGGTGCCTCCTGCGGTTCCCCTACCATATGAAGGGGGAATCCCTGCGAGTAGCTGAGGCTTCCAACAGCCCTCCTCAGGCCACAGGTCCAGCCCGAGCCCTGAGCCCTTCCTTACGAGACAGTCAAAAGGAACCCGTCTCCCCTCCCCACACTGGCTGGGGTACTCAATTAAACCCAGGGAGCCCTCTGCCTCAAGCAGGGCAATATCTTCTGAGACCAATGCCTGCAGGTCTAGATGGTCAAGGTCAACCCAGGGGATGTGTATGTGTGCACTCCCGCTTTTCTACCTCTGAATCTATATAACTGAAAAAAAAAACATTTAAAGCACAGCTTTCTATATGTGCCTGAATGCCCTATTTCTTTATTGGGGTAATATCTAACAAAATTAAATGACTTTCTCACCAGGGAAAAGTAGGCATTAAAGTACTCCCGGATCAAGCCCATGCTCTCTGAGCTGTGCTATTACAGTCAGGAGATGAGCCTGAACCACAAGCCGCTAAAATTCTAGAAAAGGTAAACACAGAGGCCAGGAAGGACCAAGACAGCTGACTGACCCAACAGTGGTAAAACTCTGTCCAGGCACCAAGGCTCCCAATTTAAAGCAATAGCCTTTAAAGAGGCAGGTAAAGAAAGGGGTAAAGCCTCCGCTAACCACATTTCTTAAATGCCAGTTAATCCAATCTTGTCAATCCCCATGTAACATTCCAATCCTGCCCGTACAAAATCCCGGACTGGAGATAATCGTTGTACACAGGATTTGAGAGCCATTAGCCAGATTGTAGAAGATACACATCCAGGGGTACCAAATCCTTACTCTTCGCTTACAGCTTTATCGGGAAACTTGTGCTGATTTATAGTTCTGGACTTAAAAGATACCTTTTACTGTAAACCCTTAAGTCCTGAGTCTCAGGAACGATTTGTCTTTGAATGGAACGGTCCAGAGACTAATATAAAACAATCTTTTTGGATGGGACTCCCACAAGAATTTAAGAATGCCCCCATCATCTTCAGGGGAAGCATTAGTCAAGGACTAAAGTGATCTCCAATTCAATTAGGGAGTCGTACTCTGATAAACTAACTGCTAGTAAAACTAAGGAAGCTTCAGACCAAAACATAATCCTCACTTTAAAGTTTCTGGCCGACCAGGGGTATAAAGTCTCCAAGGGAAAAAGCACACATTTCTCAACCTAATGTAAAATACCCAGGATTTGGGTGATCAAGAGGACAAACTTCCTGGTGGATCAAAAGGAAGCGTTAGCTGGGGTGACCGTACCCACCACCAGAAGCCATTGCGAGGATTCGTAGGCATGGCTGGGTCTGGATTCCTGACCTTGGACTCATGGCTAAACCACTACGGGAGGCCCTTAAGGAAAATGACAGTGAGCCATGAAGCTGGATGGCAACATGCCATAAGGCGTTCGATAGAATCAAAAAGGCAAAGAATTGGAGTCTAGTCTAGTAGACCTGACCTGACTGATCAACCTTTTAGAAAATCTAGATATGGAAATGTTTATGAAAGGGAGCAGCTTCATGGACTGGGGACTCTAAGGCCAGGGATGCAATAGTAACTCATCAGGACGTTCTAGAAGCAGAAGCCCTCCCTCCAGTTACGTCTGCCCACAAGGCAGAGCGCAGAGCCCTCACAAGAGCCCCGCACCTTGGAGCTGAGAAAAAGGTGATGGTTTATGCCGCTGCTAAGTATACCTTCTCTGCCGTGTATGTTCACGGGACCGTAGGGAAAGAGATCTGATATCAGGAAGGAAAGAAAAACACGCAGAGGAGATAACTAACCGTATTAGACTGTTATAATGCCAGAGGAAGTAGCTATAGTACATTGCCCAAGCCACCTAAAGACTGATAGTTATATAGCTAAAGGAAATTGGCTGATCAGACTGCAAAGCACGTGGCCAGAACCAAAACCCAGATCCTAAGGCCCTAGCTTTCATCCCAAGTGTGGACCTATCCCCGTTTAAGCCTCAGTATTCAGAAGTGTACTCTACAGACAGCAGACAGATGGGGGGTTTCATGCTGACTGTCAACTTCAATGGTGATCAGTACCAAACAACCAAAGAAGACTGGATGTATAAGATGTATAATAAACTGGGACAAGTGCTTATACTCAAGCATTTAGTGGAAAGAATTCCTACTCATCTGTATCAAGGAGCCGTTTTGGGAAGGATGCAACCTTACACTGGCTACAAAAGTTTATTGCTGGCCCACAAATGCAAAGGACCATCCAAAAGGTGGCACAAAATAGAGACCATCCTAAAACTGGGCCGCCCCCAAGGATCAAAGCGGTGTAAACCCGAGGGAAGAAAACAGGAGATTGGTAAATAGACTTGACTGCTACACCAAGAGCCACGGGAAGTTAGATGTCTGCTTGTATTTGTGGCCGTCTTTGCAGGATGAGTCAAAGCTTTTCCATGCTGGACGGAGAAGGCTTCCAAGGGAACAGAGGCCTTACTAAGAGAAAGCATCCCTTGTTTTGGGTTGTCTCCTTCAATTCAAAGTGACAGAGGAGCTTTTGTGGCCAAGGTACTCAAGGGGTGTTAGGGACCCTCAGAATATAATGGAAGTGACATGCGTCATGGAGACCTCAGTCTATGGGAAAGACTGAAAAGATGGATCATATCTTTTTTTTTTTTTTTTTTTTTTTTTGCTGTACGCGGGCTTCTCACTGTTGTGGCCTCTCCCGTTGCGGAGCACAGGCTCCGGACGCGCAGGCTCAGCGGCCATGGCTCACGGGCCCAGCCACTCCGTGGCATGTGGGATCCTACCGGACCGGGGCACGAACCCGTGTCCCCTGCATCGGCAGGCGGACTCTCAACCACTGTGCCACCAGGGAAGCCCGGATGGATCATATCTTAAAGACAGTTGCCTAAATGTCAAGAAACCAGCTTAACTTGGGATAAGGTCTTACCAGTTGCCCTGCTTAGAGTAAGAGCAACTCCTAGAAACAGACTCTAATTGAGCCCTTATGAAATGTTATATAGGAGACCCTACCTTAAGAGTAAGTAGTAGTGCAGTCTTGAATGATCATATTCTAAAAGAATTATTGTGACATGTTTGCATGGATTCCCAAAGGAATAAGGTCTGTTTTTGAAGGACTGTTATAATTAGGCATCATACTTCTGTGTATCTTGTGTTAAACCTCTACTCATCAAATCTTGTACTTGGCTGTCTCCTAGATTTAAAAAGCGTTCCCCCACTTGCATGATGATTGCCCAAGACTTAAGAGTTCAGGGTGGGACTCACAAATATTTACAATTAAGTGCAAAACAACTTCATTTCTCTTATAAAAAGCCACACCTCCAGGACTTCCCTGGTGGCACAGTGGTTAAGAATCCGCCTGCCAATGCAGGGGACACAGGTTCGTAGCCCTGGTCTGGGAAGATCCCACATGCTGTGGAGCAACTAAGCCCATGCACCACAACTACTGAGCCTGTGCTCTAGAGCCTGCGAGCCACAACTACGGAAGCCTGCGTGCCACAACTACTGAAGCCCAAGTGCCTAGAGCCTAAGCCACCACAATGAGAAGCCGACGCACCGCAACAAAGAGTACACCTGCTCACCACAACTAGAGAAAGCCCGTGCACAGCAATGAAGACCCAACGCAGCCAAAAATAAATAAATAAAATAAATGTATTCTTTTTAAAAAATCCACACCTCTAATTAGCAGGAAGCAGCTAGAGAAGTCATAGCCCTTACTTCCCTCAAGATTGAGGAATATACAAAGAAAAAGGAATGGAAACGGCTCATAAAACATTGACCAGCTTAAACTGGTTTTGTCTCCTTAAATAGGTTGATTAATCAAACTCTGAGTGATTTTACAGAGACAGCACTGTGCACATATAACACAGGAATCCATGTCTCCAGGATGACCCCCAAACCAAGAATCTTCAGTCTGCAAAACTCAAAAGAAATGTTGCCACCAGAGCCCTTTAGGAAGCAAGAAATCCTTCAATGAAGAAGATCTAGCTTCCAGCAGCACGAGTAATTTACATGGACTGATTTAAGACCAGCCAATCGCCTTCCAATTTGAAATTCCCCTAACCCCTTAAATTTCACCCTGAGTCAGAGAGACAGAATTGAGCCTTGCCTCCTGTCTCCTTGCTGGTTGAACAAGCAATAAGGCTCTTTCCTTTCTCAAAAGCCAGTGCCACAGTCCTGGCTTCCATGTGTGTCTGGCAGTGAGCCCTTGCTGGGTAACACTCCCACTGGTGGCCAAATTTAGGAATATTTGCACATAAAACAATTATAGGAATGGATGTGAATACGTGGACTAAAAAACATCCTAGTCCATAGTGATCTGAAAATAGTGATTAGGAGAAGAGACCCTTCTCCTTCATGGAGGAAGGCCAGCTAATAAATGTACAAGGGTTGAAAGAGGTGGAAAGTCATTATTTGCAACTATCAGTGTAATCAACCTTAGTGCAGACCATCAGTGAACCCCAAAACCATTGGGGGAAAGATTTGGGGACATCCTTGGATAGCCACAGGATCCCAAGGTATCACGTTACTTAGCAATTACAAAGGGGAAAAGGATTCTATACAACAGAGACATCTGGTGAACACCACCTTAACCAAGGACTCAAACCTGACATCCCAATGACAGATGAATGGACATTATGAGGCTCCCTCTGCAGAAATCTCGGCCTTAATCTACCAGGAAACAGTCACACTCACCCATTCTGTGGGACGTCCTACAGGCCAGTGGGCCGGCTCCTGTCTGACCTCGCCTGGGCAGTCAACAGACACTCCCTGCTTTGAGCTCTGCCTCGTGCCAGGCCCTGTGCTGGTGCTGGAGATGCAGAGATGGAACCTTGTCCTTCAAGGATGGAGACGATGCTCAGGAGTCCGTGTCCGCGGGGCCTCAGGCATTTGGATGACCTTGAAATGATTTCTAGATGACTGCAACTTCTCCGCCAAAAGGAAAAAAGAAAAATACATATATTTGTTGTTTTCTTCTCCGGATCAAACCAGACGGGCTGGTTTCAGAATCATCTGTCACTAGAGAGGCGCACTCAGGAGCAATCTGTGGGCCCTTGGTCGCCCCATCAAGCGAGACGGCTGGGGTAGCTGGGACCGTTACCATCACGGCTGCCATCAGGATCTGTGGCTGTGACATCATCACAGGGCATCAGCCAGGCACCCGCTGGAACAGGAGCTTCTATCAGCGGGTCCGAGCCCCTCTGCAGCGCTGCTGCTGTTGACAAAGCAGACTTGGCCACAGATGGCAGCAGCCTCAGAACCAGCCGCGAAAGCAACGGGAGGAAGGTCTGCGAAATGACAGAGTCAGATCATCCGGTCTAGAACCGGGGATGTTTAAGGGTTCTCAATCTCCTGCTCTACAGGCAGATCTCTGAGCCTTCACTCATTCCTTCTGCACATATATCAGGAGGACCAGCTATGTGCCAGTCACAGCTGAGGTCCCTGGAGATGCAGCAGAGAACAGATAAAGACCCAGGCTTCGGGAGCTCGTGATCTACAGAAAGAGATAGATAGTGAGTGACAGCTCAGGACAGTGTGCACAGCACGCAGCAGTGTGGCATGTCCCCTCATTCCTCACCATCTGCTCATACTGTTTCCTTTAGCTAGGATGCCCTCCCAGCACGTCTGCATGTCCAAATCCAACTCATCCTTCAAGGACAGTTTAGCCTGCTCTTCCCACCCCTAGGATCCCCCATCACCACTGCCCAATGAGCTTCCCAGCTGAAAATAAAATATTTTCTCCGAGCAACCAGAGCAGTCCTCTGGTATTTCTCTCCCCTCTCATAGATTATAGTTGCTTTGTGTAAAAGAGTCCTCGTCTTCCAAATCGTTATCAACTGAGTCCCCAGAGTTATTACAAAGTTGTATAGAGCAACGAAGCCATCACAGTCCAAAAGTGCCCACTAATGAACTGACCGCTTATAAAATCTCAAGTCCACCCCCGCCGATTCACACCAGCTTGTCTCCCCTGTATCAGCCACAGCCATGTCCTCACAGGCCAGTGTCTCTGAGGATGACACAAAAACATCTACCTACATAACGTAAGTAAATGAGACCCAGTTTCAAAGTGCAAACGCAAATTTGCGAAGGCTACAGCCTCTCATGAATTTCATGAGTGTTGGGTGAGAACAGCTTGTGAAGCCATGGATACAGGGCAGTTAGACCAGTTAACAATGCACCAGCCGATGAGTGCTTTCAAAGAGAGTTATTTGTGCTATGAAAGAGTTAAGAGTCCTTTGGGGAAATCAATCAGCCCTGAAATATTTTGCAAAACTGAACTTCCTTTGTTCAAACTGACCATGAGATGTGAGGTGCAGGAAAGTTGCAGGAAAACGACACCTCTCGAATCAGTACTTCATTCTCTGTTCTAAGTATCAGTGGATGGTTGCAATTAAAGCATCGGTTTTGTTAAGTGTAAGAAAATATACTTCCTTTAAAACTTTCCATTTGACTTTTGAAGTTAAAGTCTCAATCACACCCTCCTTCCCCTCATTTATTTTGAGTTTTGAGTCCCTGTCCTCAGTAAATTCGCTTGAAGGGAATACTTTTCCTGGTTGACAAGGACCTCCCATGCTTATCTCCTATTCCACCAAAAAATAGTGAACATAGAATGGACATTGTTCTTCAGCCTTGAACATAGTGGATGCCAACTAATGTGAAATGGAGAAAAAAAACAACCTGAAGCATTCCAGTTCGCTCTGCTTACTCAAGCTGGTTAAAGAGAAAAAAGTTCATACCCAAGACTTACCATCCTGTGGAGAAAACAGAATTCAGGGCTCTGGCAGGGCTGCTTCTCTGGCTGAGCCCCCCCAAAACTACCAGGAAACATAAGAGGACAGTTTGAATCCCTTGGAGGCTGAGCTGTTTAAGAAACGATGCCAGCAAAACAGGTTTCCCCCATGCAAGAGGATTAAAGTTAAATGGATCCCCTCTCGTGCCTCACATAAAGTTAAATTCTAATGAGTTAAAGACTTCATTGTGAAAAGTAAAAAATCTTAAAGAAAAGGTAGGATAACATAAGGTACAATATAGAATCTGTAAAGGAGAACTTACAAATCAAGAATGGGAATCCAGAAGGTAAAAAAGAAAAAGACATATTTGAATAATAAATTTTTGTTTCTTTGTTCATTTTGTTTTTGTGGCTGCACCGCGCATCTTACAGGATCTTAGTTCCCCGACCATAGATCGAACCCATGCCCCCTGCAGTGGAAACGCGGAGTCCTAACCACTGGACCACCAGGGAATTCCCTTGAATAATAAATTTTGTACGTATTATATAAACAGTCTACATATAAACTATACGTCTCAAATTATGTGCGAAGCAAATAATAAAGGATTAATTTCTATAGTCTACAGAGCACTCTTAAGTTAATCAGAGAAAGGGACAAAGGTTATAAAGAGACCATTTGCTCTTTCCAGAAGTGCAAATCCCAATATTAAAAGGAGAGAAGAAAAAAGAAAAACAGTAAAGGAAAGAAAGGAATAAGGAAAAGATGTTTGAATTCACTAGCAGTCAGGACATTTCATATCCAGCTGTGAGTTATGACTGTACTTAGAAGACTAGCAAAAATTTTAGAGGGCTATAAATCTCATTGCTAGCTGGGCTATAGAGGTAAGTGCACTCTCCTATACTCTAGTAGAAATGTGGAATATTAGTCCTTTCTGAAGGTAGTCTGGCAATATTTAGTAAATTTTTTTAAAAGTACAAACACTGTATGTATACACCAAGCTCTCGAGCTACTGGAAATCCATCCTATTTGTACCAGTAGGTACAGAAATACTTCCTGTAGCATTATTCAAATGGCACAGAACCAGAAGCAAACAAATTCCCTTTTCTGGAGAAGTAGCTGAGTACTTTGCAAATATATCCATCCCGTGGAATATTGCAGAGCCATGAGAAGAATGAACTTTAATTGCAGCTATAGAGAGGACTTGAAAGTTTCTGCAAGTTATTGAGTAAGAAAACCAAGATGCAAAAAGTGTGTAACACCATTTATGTAAAACAGTGACTCCCCACTCCCCCAAAATGCCCTTTATCATCTGTGTGTGTGTGGAAGAGATGCACTCTGTAAGATTATGGGATTGTATGAGTGCAAAGGAAAACATGGAAGGATATGTATTTTGTTTTTTAATACAGATTATCTTTGGAGATGGAGATAGCAGAGGTGAGGGCAAGTGGGGAGGAAAGAAAGTGTCCACCGTAGGCAGCGTGCCCCATATGATCCCATTCATGTGTAAGTACGTGTCTATACATAATAATGCTAACAAATAATAAACCATCTGGACTCAAGGTGAGGAAGGTGAACCCAAGTCTTTATCTGCCTGAGACAATGAGGAAGCCATAAATGACAAGGGAATCTGAGCCAGGTCTCAAAAGATGAATGAGGTTTTGACAAGCAAAAATGGCATCAAGAAAGAAAGATGGAAAGAGTTCCTGGCAAAGAATCCTTTTAAATAAAGGATTTGGAGAAGAGAGAGTGTTTTATTCATTCTACAAAATTTATTGGAGCCTATGTGGTAGGCACAATTCTAAGACGGCACCCAAGATTTCTGCCCTTAGTGTGTACACATCTTAGTGTATAACATCCTACCGTTCAGTGTGGGTGGAACTTGTGAATAGATGGGATTTCACTCCCAGGATTATGTGTATATGGCAAAGATGAAGAGATTTTGCAGATGTAATTAAGGTCCCTAATCAGTTGAACCTGAATTACTCAAAAGAGAGATGACCCTAGGTGGGTCTGACCTAATCAGATGAGTCCTTTAAAAGAGAGCCTAGGACTTCTCTAAAGGGAGAGATTTGAAGCCAGAGAGGTGCTCTCCTGCTGGCCTTGAAGAAGCAAGCTGCCATGAGTTCTATAACTACAAGGAAATTCATTCAGCCAACAACCACGTGCACTTAGAAAACCCTGTGCCTCAGATGAGACCCCAGTCCCCTCTAACACTTTGTAGCCTTTGAGACCCTGAGCAGAGGTTTTCAAAATTGAGATGTCTTTGTTTTCATACACTTTCAAAATATCTGTATTTCTTTTTATGGTTGCCTGCTATTTGGCAGGGAGCACGGATTTTCCATTAATGGCAATGACAGAAAGTTGCTTTTAAAAATCAGCTTTTTTGCAGTATAATTGCATGCAATAAAAGGCACCAATTTTAAGTGAAAATTTTGAGTTTTGACAAATGAACACAGTTATGCAACCACCATGACAACCGTGATATAGAACATCCCATCACCCCAAAAAAGGTCCCCCCTGCCCTTTTACAATCAATCTCTTCCCCCAACTACTAGACCCAGGAAGCCATTACTCTTTGTCACTTTGATTTTGAGTTTTATAGAAATGTGTGTACATGAAATCATACAGTACATAGTTTTTGTGTCTGGCTTCTTCACTTAGTACCTGTTAATGGGCATTTGTGTGTTTCAATTTGGGGTTATTATGAATAAACCTCCTGTGAACATTTGATGACCAATCGTTATGTGGACGTATGTTTTCGTTTCTTTTGCATAAATACTGAGGAGTGAGAATTTAAGTCAAACGATAAGTGTGTGTTTAGCTTTATAAGAAACTGAAACTATTTTTACATAGCAACAATACCATCCGAATTACCACCAGAATTGTAGGAGTGTTCCACATGCTCCAAGTACTTGCCCACACTTAGTCTTCTCAACCTTTCTCACTTTAACAATATAATTGGGTGCGTAGTGGTATCATATAGTGATTTTTGCTTTGCATCAACAAAGATGTTAAGCATCTTTTCACGTGCTTAGTCCCATTCATATATCATCTGTGGTGAAATGTCTGTTCAGATTTTTTGCCCTTTTATTATCAGGTGCTTTATCATCTCAATATTGAGTTGGCCCCCATAGTTGCCACCATCTAATGTGACTTCCATTATAATGTCACACTGCATGGCAAAAGGGACTTTAATTGTATTGGAGTATAGTTGTTACAATGTTGTGTTAGTTTTAGGTGTACAGCAAAGTGATTCAGTTATACATATACATATATTCATTCTTTTTTAGATTCTTTTCTCATATAGGTTATCACAGGATACTGAGTAGAGTTCCCTGTGCTATACAGTAGGTCCTTGTTGGTTATCTATCTTATATATAGTAGTGTGTGTATGTTCATCCCAAGCTCCTGATTTATCCTTCCCCCCACCGTTTCCCCTTTGGTAACGATAAGTTTGTTTTCAATATCTGTAAGTCTTTTTCTGTTTTGTAAATAAGTTCATTTATATCATTTTTTTAATTAGATTCCACATGAGTGATATCATATATTTGTCTTTGTCTGTCTGACTTACTTCAATTAGTATGATAATCTCTAGGTCCAAATTGCTGTAAATGGCATTATGTCATTCTTTTTCTTAATGTCTGAGTAATATTCCATTGTATATATGCACCACGTCTTTTTTATCTATTCCTCTGTCGATGGACATTTAGGTTGATTTCATGTCTTGGCTATTGTAAATAGTGCTGCTATGAACATAGGGATGCATGTATCTTTTCAGATTATGGTTTTCTCCAGATATATGCCCAGGAGTGGGATTGCTGGATCATATGGTAGCTCTATTTTTAATTTTTTAAGGAACCTCCATACTGTTCTCCATAGTGGTTGTACCAATTTACACCCCCACCAGCAGTATACGAGAGTTCCCTTTTCTCCATACCCTCTCCAGCACTTATTATTTGTAGACTTCTTGGTGATGGTCATTCTGACCAGTGTGAGGTGGTGCCCCACTGTAGTTTTGATTTGCATTTCTCTGATAATTAGTCATGTTGACCACCTTTTCATGTAAAAGGGACTCTATAGATGTAATTAAGCTTACTAATCAGCTGACCTTAAAGTAGGGAGGTTGTCCTGGGTTATCCAGGTGGGTTCAATGTAATTACATGAGCCCTGAAAAGCAGAAGACTGAAGGCATGGAGAGGCAAAACACGAGGAGGACCTTGCCCACCATTTTGCCCACTTGAGGATGGTAAAGACCACATGGAAAGCATGAGGGGAAAATGAGTTCTGCCAGCAACCAATGAACTTGACAGAGGATCCCGAGTTCCAGATGAGAATCACAGCCCCCGTCAATACCTAGATTATAGCTGGTACGACCCTTCACAGAGAACCCAACCATCATGCTGGACTCCCGACTTCCAGAACTAGGAGATAATAAATAGCTGTTGTTTTAAGCCATTAAATTAGTGGTAATTGATTAAATTACCGTCTCTCTACTAAAAGCAAAAAAAAACTCACAAAAGTTAAATTAAGAGATCCACATGTTTCAAGAAAAAACATAAGTGCATTTGTGCGTGTGGAATTGAAGGATTTACCATGTATTTACTAAGCAAACAAAACGCACTCGTGCGAAAAGCTACAGCCCACCCGCCGTCTTCACACACACCTCCCACCCGGCCCCAGAGGCATGTGAATGTGTGACTCCAGTTTCCAGAGTCTCTGGACACTAATTTCTCCTCTTCTCTGCTCTCACGATGAGAGCAGGAATCTTGAGGCCCTTCATTCAGGGAAACCTACTCACAGTTTCCAAAAGACGTCATCCCAGCGGGAGCCAAGTCTCTATTTGGAGGTGTTCTCTTCCATTCTTTGTTGCTTTTTCCTTCTTGGACCCGGGCAGCAACTCAAGCCTGCCCGCTTCCCCAACACGTTAACACAGACAGCCTGCTTCCCCAACTAGAGAGGCACATGCTAGCTTAATTACAGTGAGGGAGACTCAGTTGCTATTGAAACAGTCGAGTGATAGACAAAACCCTTCATTTGGGAGGAAAATGAGTTGTACACAAACAGGAACACATTTCATCTTGAATTAAAAGCTGCAACACTCCCCTGGCACAGAACTCCGGCTGTTTGTTTTCTTTTCTGCCTCCGTCTCCTCCTCCCCTGAGGGAGTTTCTTGGCAATGGGCCGGGCTTTGAGGCCCCACGAGGGTCCCTCCTGCAATCTCCCTTCATCGGCCAGCCTTCCTCTTGCCTTTGTGGAAGCTTCAGTTGCCCCAGCCCACCTGGAGCGGGACCCTCCCTCCCAGCCCTGTCCCTTCCTGTGCCCGGTCCCCTCCCCGCAGCCCCTGAAGAGTAAAAACTGTCAAGCCAGGGACAGCTGCTCTGCCCCGGGGCCCGGCTCCTGGAGGTGAATGAAGGGTTAAACGTGATGAATAACAGTCAGCGAAGGCGACACACGCGGGGAAAGTGCTCGCTTTAGCCCAAACTCCCGGATCGATCGAGAGGGCCACAAATAACGAAATCATCCATCTTCCACCCACTAAAGAGGAGTCCGCTGCGGCCAGTTGGAAAAGGGCAGTGAGAGACGTCCCGCCTCCGCCTTGCAGCGATTCGTGCTCTGGGATGTCCCTGCTCCCGCTGCCCAGCGAATCCCCGGGCCCCTGGGGACCGTGCCCAGCGGACGCCCCACAGAGGTCTTCCCTGAGGAGGAGAGGGGTGGCCAACAGCCTAACCCCACCCACAGGGCCCGGGTGGTCCCTGACCCCATAACCTGCTAACTCATTTATAGAGGGAAGGGAGGGTCTCAGGTCCCTCTGACCATGGGAAGATGTGTACCTGTGACAACCACTCAACCAGAAGCATTCCCATCTCCCATCTGCTCCAAGCCCAGCATGAGTGACCGCACAGCACAAGGTAAAAATCTCAGCCTTCAAAATACGATACCCCGACCCAACCTGCGCTCTCCGCCTCCGTGACCATTGTCTGCTCCAGACCACCATCAACTGCATCATTTCTCCAGCCTCTGAGTTCTCCCTGCTCGTGCCTTTGCGCTGCTCTCACCCACCGCTGCTGCGGGGCTCCTGCCAGAACGTCAATCAGATCACGTCCCTCCTTTACCAAAACACTCCTCCAGCTCCCAGCTCCCTGGAAGGAAAAGCTCTTGCCATCTCAACTCCCATCACCTCTGACCTCATCCCCACATCTTCCCCTCAGCCACCCGTTCCAGCCACCCTGGACTCAGGTTATTTGCTTTTCTTCAAACAGAAGAACAAATGTTGTTCAACAGAACAAATATTTGTTGTTCAACAGAACAAATATTCGGTCTGTGTCATCCTCCTGAGTGAAAAGGAGCTGGTACGGCGTTTCCCAAATGCAGCACATGCACCTCCAAAGATTGTCCGGATGCTTCTCAGATGAATGTGCTTTTTTTTTCAACAGTGTAAGAGTATTCAATGTGTATTAGACCATGACATGTATGAATAAAAAGTTTAAGTGAAGAGATTTAAAGATAAATAATAGAAGAGATGGTATAATGCAAATGATAAAAATCATGAAGGTAGCTTCGGGATGCCTGAAGTTTGGGAAACTCTGTTGCAGGAGAAAATTCAAAACTCTGGGAACCTGTGGGCTTGGATACACACCCTCCCTCTGCCACTTGCTGGCCACACTGAATGGCTTGCTTGGACCTCCAGCCCCTCATCTGTCACATTAAGAGATTGCAAAAGCTCTGTGGTTCCTTCGCCTACAAGTCCCAAGACTGAGGATGGTTGGGTCATGGATTCCAGAGGCAGTGCCTGGACCAGGGTGCCCCACTGTTGGTGCTGCTGAGACCTCCTGGGGGTGGCCCTGGAAGTGTCCTTTCCACACCTGGTCCCCAGCCCTCCCTGTGCCTGAGAACATCCCGTGGAGCTGTCCCTTGAATCCCTGTTTGTGTTGAGGTGGGCATCTGTCACTTGCAGCCAAATGGCCTTCATGGATTTAAGTGACTCCAGGCTCTCACATCTTCCTTGATCACTGTCTAGAACAGGTCCCTCCAGCCTTGCCAGCTGCACTTTTGCACGTCTTCTTTCTCCTTCTGGGATCCCCTTCCTCATTCTTCCACCATCCCCGTCCAGTCCAGCCCACATGTCTACTCCTCTCTGGAGATCTCCTTGACCTCCCTTCTCTGGACCACATGGCATGTGCAATCCTGGACGGGCACAGCTGAGCAACTCTGCCCAGCGAGGCTCTGCTTCCCCGCGGAACTGACCAACTACAACTGCAGTCTGGGTGCTGTCAACTGCGCCCAGCCAGGGGCTGGGGGACACGAGACTCCTCCCTCTGTTGATGAGGGCGGCTAGACAACCTACGTTGGTTTACTCATCCCAAGACACTCCGTCTTCCTGTGTTACCATCCTGTCTCCCTGCTGATGCAGACGGTCTTCAGATTTGTAACGAAGAGTCTGGCCGGTTCCCAGCACATAAGTAGCCAGAGGACAAGTTCAGTGATTCATGCTCGATATTAAAGCACACGTCTTATGGGTCGGAGGATGAACATCAGATGGGTGTGGGTCACACTCGAAGCTTTGTTTTTCATCTTTAGAACATTCTAAAGAATGCCTGGAAGCTTAAAGTATCTGCCAATATACTCTTAATTGCAAATGGATCACAGTTAATAAATTCTCATGTTTTGAGCACATCCCCATAGGAACTGTGTAGAATGACCTTGGATTTGTTCTTGACTCCTTTCTCACACAGCATTTTCAACTGATCAGCAAACCTTGCTCGTTCTACTTTCAAAATATATCCTGAATCCGACCCTTCTTCCGCCTCCACTGACCCTGGACACGTCTCCCCATCATCTCTTCCTGAATGATTGCCACACCTCCTCACTGGTCCCCCTGTCTCCATCTCGCCTCCTACAGGCCATTTTGCGTATGGCAGCCACAGGGATCCTGTGAAAACCTCTGGAGCAGGTCCCTTCTCTGCTCAAAACCCCCAATGTCTCCAGTTCCAGTCGCCCCCAGACTCCTCACAGAGGCCCACAAGTCCCTACACCTGGTCTGGAGTCTTTCTAACTTTCCGAATGTATCACCAGCCTCACTGCTCACTGCTTACCCAGCCCTGGCTCACCGGCTCCTTTGTGACCATCCTCCTCACGCTGACGTCCACTCAGGTCCTGTCCTGGCTGGGACACTGACCCCAGTCCCCATGACTGACTCCTTAGCTCAGCTGTGGCTTCACACAGTGGCCTTTCCTGACTGCCTGCTTGGGGTGACCCTCTGTTATTCACTGTCCCCTCATGCCATGTGCTGGTTACTTTCTCCTTGCTTTCCAACCTCTCCACGGGCCGCTGGGCCCCAGGAAACTGATTTCTAGGGACTGCCTAAAGACTCAGGGAAACAAAACAGACATTTACATGAGGCAGAGTCTGCAGAGGTTTGAGATGCAATAGGACCCATCGGGTGGAGTTTTTTTTTTTAAAAAAGGGCTTCAAATGCTTGGCTTTTTAAAATATTTATTTATTTATTTTTGGCTGTGTTGGGTCTTCATTTCTGTGTGAGGGCTTTCTCTAGTTGTGGCAAGCGGGGGCCTCTCACTATCGTGGCCTCTCTTGTTGCGGAGCACAGGCTTCAGACGCACAGGCTCAGTAGTTGTGGCACATGGGCTTAGTTGCTCCGCAGGATGTGGGATCTTCCCAGACCAGGGCTCGAACCCGTGTCCCCTGCATTAGCAGGCAGATTCTCAACTACTGCGCCACCAGGGAAGCCCTTGGGTGGAGTTTTTTATAGAGTTTTTTTTTTTCACTTTTATGTCTGTGAACAGACATAAACCCTCTTCTTCATTTGAATTTTCCAGACTGCGAAGGGGATGGGTGTAATTCTTAACTCCCCCACGTGTAATCAGGGGCCCCTGTGAAGAAATGAAAGGTCCCTTATGTGTCGGGGAATGAAGTGTTTGCTAATTCGTTATTCACCCTGCACAGGCCAAGGGAAGCCCGACGTCCCTTGCCGTCTGCCTGTCCCATCTTGACAAATGTGAACCAACAGGCAATGGCTTGATAAGAGCATAATGATCAACATTGTTTCAGTTTTAAAAAAAAAGCATGATGGGGGACTTCCCTGGTGGCGCAGTGGTTGGGAGTCCGCCTGCCGATGCAGGCGACACAGGTTCGTGCCCCGGTCCGGGAAGATCCCACATGCCGCGGAGCGGCTGGGCCCGTGAGCCATGGCCGCTGAGCCTGCACGTCCGGAGCCTGTGCTCCGCAACGGGAGGGGCCACAACAGTGAGAGGCCCGCGTACCGCAAAAAAAAAAAAAAAAAAACCATGATGGGTCTAGTCAGGCTTTTAGTAGGAGAGGAAAAACATGGGAATGTCAGTGGGCAAGGAAGTACAGACAGAATGGGAAACTAAGGCAAGGGATAGGGGAAGATGGGAAGCCTCAAGCAGAGCCGAGGATGGGGGCGGGTTGGTGATGGGGTCTTGGAGGCTGGGCCAGTGACAAGGAAAATGCAAAGTTGCCGACAGATTTAAGATTGCCCGTGCTGGGACACACACGAAGCATTTTTCAAGGATATAGGGAACAAGAGATCATTAAACTAAGTTACCAGGGCTTCCAAGAGACAGTGGGACTAATTTAATGAGAGAGGCCCCGACACTGCAAAAATCTAAATTAATTCTTTGCTCGGCTGTCCACAGGGGAGGATGAGGAAACGGTTACCTTCAGAAACCATAATCCATTTTCTTACTGAGGCAGAATAGAGAGAGAGAGAAAGAGGAAGGGAGGGGAAAGAAGAGGCTGGGATGGTGGAAGGTGGGGTTTATTGTCCTTGATGTCATGGTGGGAGTTTCTCTGACACAGATCAACTTTAATACCAGCTCAGACCAGTCCTTTGAGCCCTCCCCGGCCCCCTCCACAGGTCCCAGCCCATTCAGGGCTTCCAGGAAGCAGCTCCCAGGCCACAGTGGCCATCCTGGGACCTATGAGTCCTTTGTCCCCACTGTTGGCCGACTTCCCTCTCATCATGAGAGCTGAGCTCCTGCTTCAGTTGCACAACTCTCTGGGCAGCTTTCCTTCCGGTGGTTAAAACAAATATCTCCATCTTTTCCAGATTTCCAGCATCACAGTCTGTGATTTGGAGTACCGGTTGCCCAGCGGGGTGGAATCAAGATGAAACTACAACCTGAAAACACCAGGTCCATTTCCGGAAATCCGGTATGTAAAACTCTGCACGTAGGATACTCATGTGAAACAGCTGGGAGAGACTGAGGCTCTTTGGGATCCAACCTCCCTTATGTTGAAGATGATGATGTGCCCCCTCCCCCCAAGAGTGTATCCTGATGGCCTTTGTTTACTGGTGATGCTGTCTCTTGAGCTGAGGACTGGCTACAGGTGTGCCCACCTCATCTTGATGATTCATCAAGATTGCATTTGTGATCTGGGTACTTTTCTTATGTAGGTTATACTCCAAGAAATGTTTACACCCAGTGAGATTTTGATTGAGGAAGACAAAGACATTTATTAAAGGTGAGACACCAACCCCCCAAGGGTGTTTGAGCCAATCAGCCAGAAACCACCCTTGGCCTTCTCCCAAGGGGATTTGCTCCAGCCCCTACTGGTCCAAGATTCCATACCTGGCTCTCCTCCCACCTTCCTGCCTTGTCATGTCCCTTGGACCGTCAAGGTCCTCAGGGACCTGGCTGGGCTGGTCCTTCCCATCCCAGAGTTCCCTGCAGCCCTCCCTGTACTCGCTCTGAGAAACACCTTTCCCATCATGAAGAATCCAGACAGGCCTGTCCTGGCCACTCCACCTGCCTCCCCCTGACAGTATACAAGTTCATCGTGGACCCCACCAAATCACGAATGTATTTAGTTATGATGGGGCTTTAGGAAGATGAATCCATCCTCTCACAATTTCATTTCTGGTTCGTGCATCCCAGAGGCAGGACAGAGCTAGCACCCAAACTCTCCGTAATAGTTCAGAAAAGGACAAGAGGTGCTTAGAGCCCAAGAGAAGGAGGAGGGAGGGGCCATACAGACTCTCTATCTCAGCTTCTAGTTTCCCTGCCTCCGGCCGCTTCCCTCCCTGAGTGAGAGCCAGCTCCGCTCCAGACACATCACTCTCCTACCTAAAAGCCTTCCAGCTCCTGAAATGGAGAAATACATTCCCTAACCTGTGTTCTCACATCACTAACTCCTCTCAAAACCTCATCTTCTAGACACCAACCGCGTGCATATTTGATTTGGGTTCTCATCTTTATTAATTCCCTCTCCCAGTTTATCTTCATTTACTTAATTCTTCCTCCCTACCCTATTTTTAAAGCATGAAGTGTCTTTCCCATTGCTCTTTCCTCTGGAAGAACGCAGGCGTTTAAAAACAAGAATTTTCCTCTGGAAGAACGCAGGCGTTTAAAAACAAGAATTTTCTTCCAAGTCCAGCTTAGCCATTTCCTCAGGCCTGGGTGAGAGCTCTTCTCTTTTTCATTCTTTCCTACAAATGTTTTAGCTTTGATTTCTACTTTGGTATGGCAGTTATTCGGGAGCGGATTCTCTCCAATAAAATGCACCCACTTCAAGCGTCTGGCTCAGTGAGTTTGGACAAATGTGTCCGCTGGAGTAAACTTCACCACGATCAAGACATAGAACACTTCCAGCCTGAATATCTTTTTATGGTTTGTTTTAATATTGTTGGATTATGATCAGAGCATAACCTGTAAAAAGTCTTTATTTTTTAAATTTTGTTAAGGTTTCCTTTGTACCCAAAGAAACAACAGCAAAAACAAAAAAGGAATGATTTGGAAAAAATATTTAAATATCAGATATTCTGTCCCTGGCGATCTCTCCCTAGATCATCTTCACTCTGCTCCTAAGGCAGTCGAGTCATCCTTTTATTAAACCATAGTCATGCTGCGGTGTTGCGAGGCCTTTCTGTGTCTACCCAACCCCCTTCGCTAGAGATGAGCTCCCTGAAGGTCAGGGCCACATCATCACTGAGTCCCTAGGGCTACAGTGGGACTCCGTGTGGTAAAGATGCTTGGTCAATATTCATACCTAGAGTTGAATTAAGTACACCTTGCCTGTGTCCTGGAGAACTCACCTGGGTGGCAGGTGGTTTAGGGACCCCCAATCACTACCCCAGGCCCTGTCTCTCCAGTGGCTAATTCATGTTAAAATATCTCCCCTGTTCTTTAGAGAATAATTGAGGGAAATCATTCTAACACACACCTATTGACTTCTCTGCTCTGACCCAGGGGCTTGAAATAAGTAAATCATTGAAACCATCACATCCTGCCTGTTTCAGGGAAGGCATTGATAGAAGGGGTATCAGTGGATTCGATCATGGCAGGAGCAGGCGGGCAGGGAGAGGTCCCTGGCCCAGGCGTCAGTGCGGTCCTCAGGGCTTCGTGAGGTCTCAGAAATTCAGCCCAGGGTACTTCACAGGGAACGGCAGGGGCTGCTGCAGCCTGTCTTTGCATCCTTTCCCTGAGCTGGACAAGGGAAGACTGACATGTGGGCTCAGGAAATGAGATTCAAAGTCTCCACTTATCCCTCAGCTCAGCCTCTTGGGGATGCAGTGGGCACCTGCTGGAGAGGGGTGTCTGGGAGCTGGGAGGGAGAGGTGGGTGACAGTCTGGGGATGGCACGTGGGTCGGATGTGGCCCCATCTGGCTGGAGGTCTCCATCCTCTTCCTCTCCCAGGGCCACCTGGACTTCAACAGCACCCACCTGAGCCCTCCATGCCCTGGCTTTGCAGCCCTCGCATGGCTTACCCATTGCCACCCTCGGAAATCTTGACCCTGGCCTCCAGGCCCCTCCTTCTGCCCTGTCTCTGCACTGCCTTCTCTCTGCTGCCCATTTGGGCTCCTCCCTTTTCTCAGGTCTGGGCAATGCTGTTCCCCCTGCCTGGAAGGCTCTTCTTCTGCCCCTCCCAACCCCCTTTGTCCAGCTCAAGGTCTCCCAAACAGCAAACGTGAGATGATAGAGCCAGTGCACACGGCATCCAGTAACACTGAATCCTATCGTGATTCTTCTTTCCTTCTTCCAGTTACCTCAAAGACAACATCTTGATT
Organism: Grampus griseus; assembly: GCF_964374135.1. Taxonomy (NCBI): domain Eukaryota; kingdom Metazoa; phylum Chordata; class Mammalia; order Artiodactyla; family Delphinidae; genus Grampus; species Grampus griseus. The sequence goes on along the minus strand of NC_139008.1, from coordinate 75,684,104 downwards.
TGGTGCTAATATGCCTTTAGCACCTCTCTAAGCCTTGCTCATCATCCTTTGAAACAAAGAAAGAACAGGCCCCGGCTTAGTGCAGAATGCAGCCCCCCTGTTTAGGTGTATTGTTTTTATTTCCATGGTTACCATCCTCCTGCAGCAAGACGTGCTGGTTTCCCATTTACACTGCTGATAGAGTTTTCCTTTCAAATAAGTTTCCTAGTAAAAACAAAAATAGATCTAATTAAAGAAAAATATTAAACAAAGGATTATTCTGGTGGTGTGTGGATGTGGGGAAAATGGAGACAGTGGCCTTTGAATGAATAAAACTGGGTAAACAGTTTGGGGGGGCAAAATGGGTGAAGGTGGTTAAGAGGTACAAACTTCCAGTTAACAGATAAATAAGTCCTGGGGATGTAACGTACAGCGTGGTGACTATAGTTAAGATACCGTATTGTATATTTGAAAGTTGCTAAGAGTAGATCCTAAAACTTCTCATCACAAGAAAAAAATTTTGTAAATATGTGTGGTGATGGATGTTAACTTATCGTGGTGATCATTTTATAATATATACAAGTATCAAACCATTATGTTACACACCTAGTACAATGTTAGCATCAATTACATCTCAATAAAAATAAAATAGAGAAAGCAGTGAGCAATGGCTAGGAGCTTGGACAGGGTGAGATAGCACTGGGCAAACCCCAACTCAATCACTTACCATCAGGGCCCTTCTCCTGACCTCTCCTTAGCTTCCTCATCTGTAAAATGGGAAAACAGACCCCACCTCATAGGGGCTCTTGTGCAGAATAGTGAGAGAATGTGGGAAAGCCACAGGCCCAATGCCAACAGTCCACATGTGGCCACGATAATTATCACGAGTGTTGATGGGAAGAAAACACATCTCTTACCAGCTGGGATGAGAGCTGCTCAGAGGAGAGGAACTTTCACAGTGCGGGGAAATGATCTGAAGGTGTGGACTGTGTGGTCCTAAGGTTGGAAGGAGCCCGCAAAGCAGTAGCTGAGAAGCTACACAAGAGATGTGAGCAGCATGGGGCTGGGGGCAGTAGCAGGATCCAGAAGAAGCCATGGAAGGGACTCTGCAGTGTTGCTAAGCAACACATCCTGATGCTGGAGTTGGCAGAGATGCAAAGGGACCGAGACATCAATAAAATCAGCTTCCTCTGTGCTGCTCCAGATTCATGAATAAAATGTGCCCATCACAGCTGCCATCGGGATACGGAATCTGGGAAGGTAGAAAACAGGAAGGAGCCCATGCCATGTGGAAGATGGACCCCTGCAGAAGTGGGAAGGGCAATGCTGAGATGCAGAGAGGAGAATAATAGCTCAGTGGAGGGTGGAAATGAGAGTGGGAGGAACAAGAGATACTTCAGCTCGGTGAATGGCAGAAACCTTGAGGACGGCGCCCTTGGACTTCCCCTAAATGCAGGATTTGAGCACGTCTACCAGCCAGCACTTGGGTTACAATGAGATTCTGTCGTCCTTTCAAGGCAGAATTGTTTGTGACCTTAACAAATTTGCTATGAAAATAACAGGCGCAGGTAAGATACGCTTGAGTCCCCAGGCCAAGGGTAAACAGCCAGGCCTCTTCGTTAAACTTTTTTTTCCACTTAGCTGAGCCAATAAATCCCCCTTGGCCTTTGGATACTTGAGGTTGAATTTCCTGTTACTTAGCAGATGAAAGAATTCTAATTTATAGAAAACAGAGGCATAACAACTCTCCCATTTTACAGGTGAGGAAACTGAAGCTCCACCTCCTTCTATCTCTTTACTCTGATTTCTGAGGCTGTAGCCTTTCTTCTTACCTGAGACATTCCTCCTCTGTTCTCTCTCAGCCAATGGAAAGAGAAAGAGATGATGCTCACACCCCTTTGGCTACTTTTTGTCACAAGGGAGTCTGGGAAATGTAGTCTTTCTTCTAGGCAGCCAGATTCCTGGCTTTTATGAGAGACCTGAGGGATGGGGGGGCAGGGGGACAACCCACAGCCTCTGATGCAGCTCAGCTTCCCCTGCCCTGTCCCCCACCAGGACAGAAGGGAGACAGATGACCCTCAAGCCCGACACCAATGTGACAAGGCATCTTGATCACAATGGCCTGGCTGGGTTGTCCCTGCAGGAGGACAGCACTTGATCTGGGCCAGGTCATGCCTTCTGCAAACAACAGGCCAGAAGGGGAAAGGCGGGGAGCAAAGATGAGGAGCACCTCCCGCAAAGGACTTCGTCCCCTTCCTGGGACTCCTGGGGAGTCCAGGTCTTCCCTCCATGCAGCTGGTTCCGTCCCACATCAGACACCAGAGACAGATGCTGAGCTGAGGGGACCCTCCCCTCCCCCACCCAGGGCAGTCACTCTCTGCATTGGGTTGGAAATTCCACCCTTTGGACGAGATGCTAATTATAGTTCCCTGTGTGCCATCTGTCGCCTGCTAAAAATAGGCTGTCTTGTGTTTTCATCTCCACAGGTGCAGCTGAGTTTGGGGAAATAACGACGCTTTTAGCACTGGTGCAAGTAGATGACTGACTCCTGGACTCAGAGAACCAGGTCTGTCTGTGCGGGAACTTGTTTCTGGGAGTAAGACCCATGGCAGCGGGCCAGTCAGAAGAGGTTCTGCGACCCCACGGGCTCAGCTGGGGGGTGGGTGATGGTGGGAGGACAGTGCTCCTGGGTCAGCCTCCCACGTGGAGGTGGCCTGCAGAGCTGGGAGCATCAGCGATGGGCCACCAAGGCTGAGAGTCATTTGTCATCCAGGTAGGAGGGAGGCAGTTAAAGAAGGTCACTGGCGGTGCACAGGGGCCCCAAATCCACGATGAAGGCCAGGAAACAGGGATGTTGGAATGAGGTGGGGAGGGGGTCCTGAAGGCGATAGAGGTGTGGGGGGAGGGGGGAGGGGATTGAGAAGTTTCATTCATTCATTCACTTATCTATCTGACAAATATTTATTGAGTCCTACTGCGTGCCAGGCTCTCTGCTAGGTGCTGGGTTGAAAGGGACAGATAGGATCCCTCATTCATTTATTAATTTAATAGTCCAACAAACACATACTGAGCCAGACACTGCCCTGGGGATACAACAGTGAACAAAATCCCTTCCCTCCTGGAGCTAAAATTCTATTGGGGGTGGGGTGGAGTCCAATACACTCTTCCCCCAAAAGAAAATTAATATCATGAAATACCATGATCCAGTGATTTTAACAAAGGAAAACACTCGCTTCCCAGGAGACCAGAGCCCACCAGGCTCTAAGAAAGGGGGTGGGAGTTGGAGGAACAGGTGTAGCCTTTATGACAAGGAACCTTCATCCCGATCTTCAGGGGAACCCAGTGTTGACTGCAGCCTGAGAGAGGGACCCATGGCTCCAGGGCCCCCTGCGCCCCTCAGATGAGCCCCTCCCAGCACCCGAGGGGATGCCCCAGACAAAGAAAACTCCCCCACTGGCCCACCAGGCCCCTGTGTGCAGCGAAGCCCCGAAGCCGGAGGACTCTCAGCACAGGGTGCAGGCTTCAGAGGGTCTGACCCAGGATGTATGACATTGTGAATGCAGCAGAAGGGAGGCCCCACAGTTATAAATTTCTCAGAATTTCAAGGAGGACCCAGCTCTCCTGCCAGCTCAGTCTCAGGGAGCCACTGCTGGGCTCTGTGTGGTCAGAAGGGTTTGCTGTGCCCTGTAGACACTGCACCAGCAGCCTGCAATGTCCAGATGGCAGGATTCTGCTCAGCTCAGACGCAGAGTTCACCTGGTGTGAATATTTAGTGGCCTGGTCCCTGGAAACTGCGCTTCCATCTTTACTGCTCTGGGACTGAATCACCGCCAAGCGCCTCCTGTCCCTGGCAGGCACTTCTGTGAGCGGGTCGGAGACAAGCCTTAGGAAACTGCTCCGGCCCAGCGGGGGTGGGTCTGTCTCCGAGGCACAGAATGGGGCTCAGGTTCAGCTACTCTCCGGCCCCCTGGGAGGGGCCCCCGTTGCTGTCGTCTCTGGTTTTATGGTCTCACGTGAGAGATGAGAAACCTCTCAATCCAGGAATAACAGCTCAAAGCCCCTTGCTTTCCCCGCTGCGGGTGGATCCCGGTGTGTAGCTGAACTTGAGCGCAGTCCCTCTTGGTCATAAAGCTACAGATCCTGCTTATTCTCAGCTGGAGGTGAGGGCCCAGACCCCGCCTGCCAGTTCTGCAGCCCCGCTCTGCAGGCACCGGGGAATCAGCGTTTGCCTGTTCTTAGCAGGGGCGGTGGATGAGACAGGAGCAGAGTGGGAGGTCACAGAAGGGGTGCATGGAGTCTGGAAAAGAGGAAACACCTGGGTGAGGTATTTCCATTTTGCCTTTTTGGAGGCCAGATGTTGGAATGCCAAGAAATGTGACCTAAGAAGGTCACAGAGTGAAACCGTTCCTGAGTGTTTTCTGTGCAGGCAGACAGCACATCACAACAGTTAGCTTCCTGAGAGCACGGCCTCTGGAGGAGGACTCTCTGGGTCCAGATCCCAGCCGGTCACACCACTTACTAGCTGTGTGACCTCGGGCAAGTTATGTAACCTCTCTGTGCCTCAGTTTCCTCACCTGAAAAACGAGGATAATGAGAGTCCCTGTTGCATAGGATCATGGGACAGATTAGAGCAGAAAGTGGCAGTAAAGTGCTCAGCAGTGTCTGCCCATAGGACTCGGGGCTTAAAATGTTAGATGACATCATCATCATCATCATAGCTGCATTTGATGACACGCTGGCGACCTTCATTCCTGGCCTTATCAGCTCCATGTGGTTTTTTTCTGGGACCAGTTCCATCCCCTGGTTCAGACCTTTATCCTGTAGAAACGCAGGCTGAGAAGGATGCTCTGAGGTCATCCCCCCTCATCGCCATCACCATCAACAGCCTCAGATGTCACTGAGCCCATGGCAGGTGCTAGCCCACCGTCCCTCAGATGGCAGCACTCTACAGTTTGCAGAGCGTGTAATTTCTCATTCACCTTTCCAGCATCAGCTGATCCTGGACGCACAGATTCCTTGATAAATGTTTATTGAATGAACTGATCAAAGATGAGACTGAGGCACCGGCAGATGTAGGCTCCCAGTCTCCTGGTGATGATGCTTTCTCTCTAGAGCTTTCTTCTCTGCCTGCCCGTAAAAGATCTTCATCCAGCTAGGTCGATCCTGTGCTGTCCTCTGTAATTGTTTGGAGTGGCTGGAGTTGGTCATCTTAGAGGGGCTGCATCACAGTGGCCCAAGACTGGGACAGGCAAGGAGCATGACGTTATCGTCATGGACATTCATAATAATAACACCATCACATTTGCAACCTGCTTTACAGCCTTCAAGGAATTAAGCATCCATCGCCCTTGAAAGAGAAAGATAAACACTTAGCCAGAGAGAGAGGGAGGAAGGAGAGATTTAAGAATGAGCGAGGGATGCATTTTCCAGCATTGAGTGAGAACACGTGTTTCTTCCTGGTCTCAAGATCAAAGAGGATACCCAGAGGACAAAAGCCCTCGAGAAGGACTATGCTTTATCCTGAAGATTAACCCACAGCAGAGAGTCAGGGAATCTGCAGGAATGGAGGCTTTGGGATTCTTGTTTTTTAATTAGGAAGCAGGAGGAGAAAGGGCAGCAGGCCCTGAGCCCAGAGCTTTGGAAGGTGCGTCTGTGTCTGGCCACCTGACAGCAGCTCAGGGCGGGTGCACCCCGGGGAGCCAGCCCGCCGTTCCTCCCCACAGCCCTTTCTGCTCTCGGCTTAAGGATAAACAACCTTCTAGGGCTTGTCTCTCGAGAGCTATTGGAAGCAAAGCCACCAATTACAGGCTAAATCTCCAAGCATCCCTACAGAAATCTCTCTTCCTAAACCCAAAGCCCTGATTCCAGGGCAGCCTCTTGACCAGACTCACCTGTGAGCCTGATTAGCGATCCACTGACGACAATGGGCTGACCTCACAGGCACTTACTGCGTGGGGCCTGGGTCCTGAGCGCTCCTGTGCGTTAACTCGCTTAATCCTCACCTGGATGCAGTCACACGGGCCCCATCGGGAGCCTCAGGTCACAGGGGCAGAGTCAGGCTGGGCAGGGTTGACACCCCCTGGGGCCCGTGGCTGCAGGGCTTCAGAGCCAGAGTCCCGGCCCGCAGCACTGACCCCTGACCGCCGGCCGAGCACTGACTGTGTCCTCGCTGGTGGAAGAGGAGCTTCAGTGACAGCCCCAGACACCAATATTGCTACCGACGCCTCTTTCCAGGAAGAGGTCCTTCTCTCTTGAGACATTGAATCCAGTGCAACTGGACACTGAAGGAGACTTTCCTGGAGGACTTGGAATTTTTGCTCAAGTCCCAAAGCTAGAGGAGTTGGAACCCACTCATTCTAAAGAGAGTTCTGGAAACATCCTTGGGAGCCCGTGACCACCACCCACACGTGAGAGAAGAGGGACGTGTGGAAGGAGATTCCCGGGAGGGAATTCACAACAGGTGAATTTGAACAGCTCAGATTGTTGTGAGATTGAACGTTGACATATCCTGCACTGGACTCCTTAGTTCTTAAAAGATGCACCTGTTCTTAGGGCTGAGCAAGTCTGAGAGGCTTCAAGATCTACCCAGGATGTCAACCGGGCACAAGGGAGGAACCATAGAGTCTTAGTGGGCTCAGGCTGCTATAACGAATTACCATAGCCTGGGCAGCTTCAACAACAAATATTTATTTCTCATAGTTCTGGAGGCTGGGAAGTCCAAGGTCAAGGTGCTGGCCAGTTCGGCTCCTGGTGAGCACCCACTTGCTGGCTGGTAGACAAGCCACATTCTCGCTGTCCCCTCACATGGCGGAGCAGGGAGAACAGGAGCAAGCTCTCTTTTTATAGGAGTCTCTTCTTATAAGGGCACTAATCCCATCCTGAGGGCTCCACCCTCATGACCTCATTGCTTCCCAAAGGCCCCACCTCCTAATACCCTCACATTGGGATTAAGGCTTCAACATATGAAATGAGTGGTGGACACACACGACATCCAACACATGGCACACAGTTAAAGCCACCAAAGGAAGCATACACTTCATTCAATGAGTATTTCCACTTCAAGATGACAACCCACGAGTCCCAGAAAATCAGTCCTGGTCTCCTTGAAAGCCTTCAGGTTAGAGAGACTGGTGAAATCCCCAAGGTAAGTTATAATTGGTTTATTCCACTTATAACCAGAGCACCACGTCCAGGACACCAGAAGTGTCGGGGGGGAAAGCGAAAGCCTGGGGTGATGTCAGGTAGCTTGGGACTCAAGTCCCCCTTGTCCCTGGACTCCCTGCCTGAGGGACCCTCAGCACATTGTTCTCCCTTCCTGAGCCGCAGTTTCTCCCATCTCTAACATGGGAATCATCATACCTGCCCTGACCCCCACGGGTGGCTCTAAAACCCAGGAGGAGCCCTCTTATCCAGAACAACTAGGACCATTAGAGGGTCCATTAGTACAACTAAACTGACTAAACTGTGGAATTTTTTAGAAAGGTACAGTCACATCCTTACACAGGTTAACAGAAAACACATACGTGTGCATTAATTAGTGAAGATTTTCATAACAGAGACAATGAGTTTTTTTTAATGTAAGTCTGCCATTGGATTCTCCCATTGTCTCCTTTCTTTTATATAATCATACAGTGTTCAGTTTTAGTTTCTTGATAGCGGGATCACGACTTAAAGATGCTTGCAAAGCAGTCTGAGTGCAGAATCTTCTAGACCAGAAGCAGGTGAACCACATATGTAATTTTTAAATTTCTAGTAGCCACATTTGAAAAAAAAACTTTTAAAAAGCAGATGACATTAATTTTAATGATATATTTTATTTAACCAAACATATCTGAAACATCAGTTCAACATATCATAAATATAAAATTCAAGATACTTGACATGTTTTTCATATAAATCTTCCAAATCTGGTGTGTATTTTACACTCAGTGCCTCTCTGTGTTTATCAGAGACAGTTGATCTGCACTTAGATTTCAGAAAATTTAAAGTTGAAAAAGTAGATTCATATAAAGAACTTGTCCCAAATACATTGGAAAGTTTTTCAATAACTGAATCACGTATCTGTCTTTAATCATGTGAATCGATTACAATGAAACAAAATCAAAGCCTCAGGTTTTCAGCCACGCCAGCCACATGGCAAGTGCTGCATAGCCACGTGTGGCAAGTGACTATTGTATCAGGCAGTGCACCGCTAGTGGTATTATATCTCATCTATTTTTCCAATCTCTACTTAAGCTTTTTTCCCTTATCAAATCTTTCTCAACAATTCAACTTGGTTTGCATAGAAGCAGCTTCTCCCTCTCCTTCTGTACTCCTAGTTATCCATTTGCTATATTTATTTAAGCTATGTAATTACAATCTCAGGTGCATCTGGACTAAACAGGTTTGGGAACAAAAGCAATGACTTTCAGTAAACAGGCAACTCAGTCATTTCCTTCCTGCATTTCAGACAGGAGCCGATGGCCCCAAGCTGTAGCCTTATCCATATACATGTTTACAGAGGAATGGCGAGCTTCAGATAAACAGGTGAGTCAGGTAAGAGAGGTTGGATAAGGGAGGTCCTGCTCTGCATTTAAAGCCCTGCATGCCATGAATGGATTGCAAAAAGTGCTCAAAACTACTGCTTATTATTATTAAATTATGATTGTTGTTACCTCCACTAGTATAAAAGCCCACCAATCCACCAGTGCCCTGCTCAGATGACTGCCTAACCAACATCCTTTCCCTCATTCCTCTTTTCAAACACAAGCCCAACTTTGCCTTGTTTTTTGTTTTGGGTTTTTTTTTTTTAACAGCAGTTTTATTGAGATGTAATCCACACACCAAACAACTCACCTATTTAAATCCAGACGTGCTGACGGTGGCCCAACTTTGCCTTGGTGGCCACCTGTACCCGTGCAGCCCCTCAGCTCAGGGGATGCTGACCGGGTCCTCTGCTCCAGGGTCACCCCTATTAGTCAACGGTAATTAGTCTACAGCCATCCCCTAGAGATTGTTAGTGGTCCAAGGTGGGCACATGGCCCAACATGGCCAGTTGTATCAGAGAGGAGTGTATATCTCACACTCCAAGTAGAGCTTGCTCTCTCAAGGCCAGTAAACCTGGACAAGGAGACACGTGGTCCCAGTTGCCAATGGCGGTTATCTCGTGACCAAGAGGGGAACTGACTTAAGTATGAAAGCAGAGCAGCGGCTGGCAGAGCAGAGAGGCTAGTGGTGGTGTGTAGCCGCCGAATCCCTGGATTCAGATGCTGGACCCACCCTGAAGTCCTCCTGACTGGTAGCCTCCATTACAGGAGAGAAATTCCTTTGCGGTGTAAATCAGACTCATTACGGACTTCAGTTACATGCTGGCAAATGCAAGTAAATGGACACACCATCCCTTCCAAAAAGCCTACCCTGGCCCCCCAGCACCCAGCAATCCCTCTGCCTTCGGAACCTCAGGACCTTTCTCACTGAACTAACCCACTCCACCCTGTGTGCTATTTATGTCCCCCACCAGGCATGAACCTGCTGAGAAAAAGGTCTGATTCATCTCTCTCCCCTCCTTAGCCCAGGGCTCTGCACTTAGTAGGTGCTTTGTAAATGTTATTGCACAAATAACCGTATATTTGTATTGCAGTTGCTTTAGAAAGCCAGATAGAAGGGTGAAAGCACTGCTTTGTTTTTTGTTTTTAAGAAACTCATCACTGAGATGTAAACTGTTCCGTTAGACAACACTGCAGTACTTTGATGCCAGTAAAGACAGGTTTTAAGATGTTTTATTTTATTGGGACAAACTGCACGTCCATAAAAGCTTCATCCGTCTTTTTCTCAGTTGATGGCATTTGAAGACTCAGTAATTTCCTTCCTACAACTGATATCCCTCTTTAACATTCAAACTCCCTTTAACAGATGTAGCACTTTCCAACCAGCCCATCTGGACAGGTGGCAGGCACGCTAAATCTCCTCCGTGGGCTTGGGGTATTCTGGGCACTAATGGAATGTTTATCCATTTATTCTTTAACTGCGGGGGCTGCCCCTCCTTAGGGGGAATGAACACCAGCCATTAGATTAAAATGCAGGCTGAGTCTTTAAAAGAGAAAGCCAAAAGTGCCCTGGAAACTTTAGAGACGGTGTTTCAGAAGGGCAATGTTAGTTCCAGGTTAAATCCAAGGTTACCGTTCCAGGGCCCTCCTGCAGATGGGCAGAGGCCGCAGGGACCAAGGGCGAGAACACCCTCAGCATCAGGGCCCTAGGTGCAGATTTCCAATGCCCCCATTTCCACCCGAGCTGGTCATTCCCATAGTAAAAGGCAGCTCCATCCTTCCAGGCGATCAGGTCAAATCTTGAGGTTGGTCTTCATGCTTCTCTTCCTCTTGTTCCCCCACATCCAATCTATCAACCAATCCTTTTGGCTTTACCTTTAAACTATGGCTGGAATTTGATCACCTCCCACCTCCACCACGAATGGTCCAAGCAGTCATCATCTCTCACTGGACTGTTGCAGTTGCCTCCCCACTGGTCTCCCTGCATTGACTCTCGCCCCTCTCCCCTCCACAGTTCACCCTCCACAGGCAGTCAGAGGAATCCTTTCAAATAACATGTCAAAACCTACAAAGTCTTCTGCACAAAACTCTCAAATCACATTCCATGACTCTTAAAATGTGACACAAATTTCTTTGCCATGGTCTAGAAAGCCATATCTAATCTCAGCTGTGGCTCCTCTCCCCCTTGCTCCCTCATGCCAGGCACACTCCCACCACAGGGCCTTTGCACATGTTGTTCCCTCTGTCTGTAACATTCTTCCTCCAGATATGCACATGGAAGACACTCTTCATTCCTCAGGCCTCTGCCCAAATGGCACACCTCAGAGGGGACTTCCAGGACCTCCAGTCTAAAGTAGCCCCCCAAGACCTCTCTATCCCAATACCTTGTCTGATTTTTATAGCATCTATTACTACCTAGAATAACACACAGTTAAATATGTATATGTGATGTGTATAAGTGTGTGTGCATGTATGTGTGCACACACATATATGTCTATAAGACTGTACTTGTGGGGAGGAGACCTTCAAGATGGTGGAGGAGTAAGACACGGAGATCACCTTCCTCCCCACAAATACATCAGAAATACATCTACACGTGGAACAACTCCTACAGAACACCTACTGAATGCTGGCAGAAGACCTCAGACTTCCCAAAAGGCAAGAAACTGCCCACGTACCTGGGTAGGGCAAAAGAAAAAAGAAAAAACAGAGACAAAAGAATAGGGATGGGACCTGCACCTCTGGGAGGGAGCTGTGAAGGAGGAAAGGTTTCCAGACACTTGGAAGGCCCTTCACTGGCGGAGACGGGGGTGATGGAGGGGGAAGCTTCGGAGCCACAGAGGAGAGCACAGCCACAGGGGTGCGGAGGGCAAAGTGGAGAGATTCCCGCACAGAGGATCGGTGCCGACCGGCACTCACCAGCCCGAGAGGCTTGTCTGCTCGCCCGCCGGGGCGGGCGGGGGCTGGGAGCTGAGGCTCGGGCTTCGGAGGTCGGATCGCAGGGAGAGGATTGGGGTTGGCTGTGTGAACACAGTCTGAAGGGGGCTAGTGCGCCACAGCTAGCCGGGAGGGAGTCCAAGAAAAAGTCTGGAGCTGCAGAAGAGGCAAGAGACCATTGTTTCCGGGTGCGCGAGGAGAGGGGATACAGAGCACCGCCTAAATGAGTTCCAGAGGTGGGTGCGAGTCGCGGCTATCAGCGTGGACACCGGAGATGGGCATGAAATGCTAAGGCTCCTGCTGCAGCCGCCAAGAAGCCTGTGCAGCCTATCCACACCTCCCCTCCCGGGAGCCTGTGCAGCCCGCCACTGCCAGGGTCCCGTGATCCAGGGACAACTTCCCCAGGGGAACACACAGCGTGCCTCAGGCTGTTACAACATCACGCCGGCCTCTGCCACTGCAGGCTCGCCCCGCCTTGCAATTATAACTACTGTACCCCTCCCTCCCCCGGTCTGAGTGAGCCAGAGCCCCGCCATCAGCCACTGCTTTAACCCCTTCCTGTCTGGGCAGGGAACAGATGCCTGAGGGCAGCCTACATGCAGAGGCAGGGCCAAAACCAAAGCTGCACCCGGGGAGCTGTGCGAACAAAGAAGAGAAAGGGAAATTTCTCCCAGCAGCCTCAGAAGCAGTGGATTAAATTCCCACAATCAACTTGATGTAGCCTGCATCTGTGGAATACCTGAATAGACAACGAATCATCCCAAAATTGAGGCGGTGAATTTTGGAGTAACTGTAGACTTGGGGTTTGCTGTCTGCCACTGATTTCTTTCTGATATTTATGTTTATCTTAGTTTTTAGTACTTCTTATCATTGGTGGATTTCTTTATTGGTTTGGTTGTGCTCATTTTTTTTAATTTTTTTTTTATGTTAATAATTTCTTAAATTCTTTTAATTTTATTTTTTTTTCTTTTTTTCCTCCCTTTTTTTCTGAGCCGTGTAGCTGACAGGGTCTTGGTGCTCTGGCCTGGTGTCAGGCCTGAGCCTCTGAGGTGGGAGAGCCGAGTTCAGGACACTGGACCACCAGAGACTTCCCAGCTCCACAAAATATCAATCGGCGAGAACTCTCCCAGAGATCTCCGTCTCAACACTAAGACCCAGCTCCACCCAACGGCCAGCAAGCTCCAGTGCTGGATGCCCCAGGCCAACAACCAGCAAGACAGGAACACAACCCCACCCATTAGCAGAGAGGCTGCCTAAAATCATACTAAGTTCACAGACACTCCAAAACACACTACCAGACACAGCCCTGCCCACCACAAAGACAAGATCCAGCCCCACCCACCAGAACACAGGCATCAGTCCCTTCTACCAGGAAGCCTACACAAGCCACTGAACCAACCTCACCCACTGGGGGCAGACACCAAAAACAACGGGAACTGTAAACCTGCAGCCTGTGAAAAGGAGACCAAAAACACAGTAAGTTAAACAAAATGAGAAGACAGAGAAATGTGCAGCAGATGAAGGAGCAAGGTAAAAACCCACCAGACCAAACAAATGAAGAGGAAATAGGCAGTCTACCTGAAAAAGAATTCAGAGTAATGATAGTAGAGATGATCAAAAATCTTGGAAATAGAATGGAGAAAATACAAGAAATGTTTAACAAGGACCTAGAAGAAGTGAAGAGCGAACAAACAATGATGAACAACACAATAAATGATATTTAAAATTCTCTAGAAGGAATCAATACCAGAATAACTGAGACAGAAGAATGGATAAGCGACCTGGAAGATAAAATAGTGGAAATAACTACTGCAGAGCAGAATAAAAAAGAATGAAAAAATTGAGGACAGTCTCAGAAACCACTGGGACAACATTAAATGCACCAACATTTGAATTATAAGGGTCCCAGAAGAAGAAGAGAAAAAGAAAGGGTCTGAGAAAATATTTGTAGAGATTATAGTTGAAAACTTCCCTGACATGGGAAAGGAAATAGTTAATCAAGTCCAGGAAGCACAGAGAGTCCCATACAGGATAAATCCAAGGAGAAACATACCAAGACATATATTAATCAAACTAACAAAAATTAAATACAAAGAAAACATATTAAAAGCAGCAAGGGAAAAACAACAAATAACATGCAAGGGAATCCCCATAAGGTTAACAGCTGATCTTTCAGCAGAAACTCTGCAAGCCAGAAGGGAGTGGAAAGACATATTTAAAGTGATGAAGGAGAAAAACCTACAACCAAGATTACTCTACCCAGCAAGGATCTCATTCAGATTTGATGGAGAAATTAAAACCTTTACAGACAAGCAAAAGTTCAGAGAATTCAGCACCAGCAAACCAGCTTTACAACAAACGCTAAAGGAACTTATCTAGGCAGGAAACACAAGAGAAGGAAAAGACCTACAAAAACAAACCCAAGGGCTTCCCTGGTGGTGCAGTGGTTAAGGATCTGCCTGCCAATGCAGGGGACAAAGGTTCAAGCCCTAGTCCAGGAAGATCCCACATGCCGTGGAGCAACTAGGCCCGTGTACCACAAATACTGAAGCCTGCGTGCCTAGAGCCCGTGCTCCGCAACAAGAGAAGCTGCCACTATGAGAAGCCCACGCACCACAACGAAGAGTAGCCCCTGCTTGACGCAACTAAAGAAAGCCCGTGAGCAGCAATGTAGACCCAATGCAGCCAAAAATAAATAAATAAATTTATTTTTTTAAAAAAAACCAACACAACTAAGAAAATGGTAATAGGAACATACATATTGATAATTACCTTAAATATAAATGGATTAAATGCTCCAACCAAAAGACACAGACTGGCTGAATGCATAGAAAAACAAGACCCATATATATGCTGTCTACAAGAGACCCACTTCAGACCTAGAGACACTTACAGACTGAAAGTGAGGGGATGGAAAAAGATATTCCATGCAATGGAAATCGAAAGAAAGCTGGAGTAGCGATTCTCATATTAGACAAAATTGTCTTTAAATAAAGACGATTACAAGAGACAAAAGAGGACGCTACATAATGATCAAGGGATCAATCCAAGAAGAAGATATAACAATTGTAAATACTTATGCACCCAACATAGGAGCACCTCAATACATAAGGCAAATGCTAACAGTTATAAAAGGCGAAATCGACAGTAACACAATAATAGTAGGGGACTTTTAACACCTCACTTTCACCAATGGACAGATCATCCAAAATGAAAATAAATAAACACAAGCTTTAAATGACACATTAGGCAAGATGGACTTAATTGATATTTATAGGACATTCCATCAAAACCAACAGATTACATTTTCTTCTCAACTGCTCATGGAACATTCTCCAGGATAAATCATATCTTGGATCACAAATCAAGCCTTGGTAAATTTAAGAAAATTGAAATCATTTCAAGTATCTTTTCCAACCACAACACTGTGAGACTAGATATCAATTACAGGAAAACAACTGTAAAAAATGGAGGCTAAACAATACACTACTAAATAAAATGGAGGCTAAACAATACACTACTAAATAACCAAGAGATCACTGAAGAAATCAAAGAGGAAAACAAAAAATATCTAAAAACAAATGACAATGAAAACATGATGGCCCAAAAACCTATGGGATGCAGCAAAAGCACTTCTAAGAGGCAAATTTATAGCAATAAAATCCTACCTCAAGAAACAAGAAAAATCTCAAATAAACAACCTAACCTTACACCTAAAGCAATTAGAGAAAGAAGAACAAAAAAACCTCAAATTTAGCAGAAGGAAAGCAATCATAAAGATCAGATCAGAAATAAATGAAAAAGAAATGAAGGAAATGATAGCAAAGATCAATAAAACTAAAAGCTGGTTCTTTGAGAAGATAAACAAAATTGATAAACCATTAGCCAGACTCATCAAGAAAAAAACGGAGAAGACTCAAATCAATAGAATTAGAAATGAAAAAGGAGAAGTAACAACTGACACTGCAGAAATACAAAGGAACCTGAGAGATTACTACAAGCAACTGCATGCCAATAAAATGGACAACCTGGAAGAAATGGACCAATTCTTAGAAAAGCACAACCTTCCGAGACTGAACCAGGAAGAAGCACAAACAGACCAATTGCAAGCACTGAAATTGAAACTGTGATTAAAAATCTTCCAACAGGGCTTCCCTGGTGGTGCAGTGGTTGAGAGTCCGCCTGCCGATGCAGGGGACGCGGGTTTGTGCCCCGGTCCGGGAAGATCCCACATGCCGCGGAGCGGCTGGGCCCGTGAGCCATGGCCGCTGAGCCTGTGCATCCAGAGCCTGTGCTCTGCAACGGGAGAGGCCACAACAGTGAGAGGCCTGCGTACCGCACAAAAAAAAAAAAAAAAAAAAAGGGCGATCACCAGGAACTTGCAGTGGATTAGGCTGGGGGGAGGAGGTTGAGGAAGAGGGTGATTTCTGACTTATAATGAATGGAATTGTCAGTCACCCCAAAGACAAGCATGGCAGGAGGAACTGGTTCAGGGAGGGAGGTCATGAGTTCAGAGTCAGACATGTTGAACTTGAGCTGCCGTCCAAAGATCCAGGTGAAGATGTC